>NC_134859.1:76150000-77570000 GCF_049852395.1 Peromyscus maniculatus bairdii | reverse complement strand
CAGGAGAGGGACTTGAAGGGTTTCTGAAGAGTCATAATTGGAGCATAACAGTGATTTTGGCCCCTTAGTTTACAGATGAAAGGGGGCCATCCCACTCCTCTCCTAGTAAAGGTGTAGGACTAAGAACCCACTAGACTGAATGTGGAATTCCAGAAAGCACGTGAGACAGCAGCTAGCTCTCCATTTCAAGACAGTTTGGGTCTGGAGATGGTGTAGTGGTTGAGAGCACTGAGTTCAGGTCTCAGCACAAACATGGGGTGCCTGTAACTCCAGTTCCCCAGGATCCAGTGCCGTCCTCTGGCCTCCACAGGCACTGCACACTTGTGCTACATACATATAGCCACAAACACATACACATAAAGTAAAAATATACATATTTTAAACATAAATACATATCTCTTAGTCCTATAAATTCTAAGTAACAACAGTATAAGGTAGAGCTTAAGAGACAAATCACCCCATACATTAGTTTTCTTTTACCTAATCAGACAACCCCAAAGTAAAACCTGAATTTTGTCATGATGCAAAAGTTCGAGGGTAGTGAAAAAGAACTTTCAGTTTCCAAGGTTAGCCCCTGATACATAACTTCTGTATTTTAATGTTGACAGCTTCTTCCCTGTGATTCTCTAGAAGCCGATGAGCTGGGAAAACTTAAACAAGAAAGGGATGCTGCTCGGGAAGAAGTGAACGCACTGAAGGTACCCGCCTCTTCGGCTTCCTTACTTTCCCTTTGAAAAAGATGTGATTCCAGTACTGGATTTGGGAGGATTGAGGCTCATTTTGTTTTTAATTCAAGTATGTTAGTACCAAATAGGATCAAATAATCGCTTGTTTAATTGTCTTTAGAGAGCTATCTGATGGTTCCGCACTCACTTCTTTTCCCACTTTGTGATATGCACATAAGATCCGATGTGCACGGTAGTTTTCCTCTCATGTCTGTTCCAGCTCCTCTTCCTCCTTCTCTTCTCTCATGTTGGTGGCAACAGCAGATGTAGCTGAGGAGCCAACTAAGCAAGCTGTGACAATTTTGAATCCTCTGATGTTTGTAGGAAATACATTTTTTTCCAGGTGCAGGGCCGTGTCTGAGGGTTGATGTGTTTTGCTAATGCAATTTGAAAATGAAGGCACTGTGTTTTCAGAACAAATCACATATGCTCCAAATGCACGATAACATTTTGATTCGCTCTCTATAGTGGCATTCTGTTCTCAATGGAATATTGGGTCTAAGTAAGATCCTGACTTTTACCGGAAGTCATTATATGTTCCAAGGAAAGCAACACAATTTAAATTATTTTGTTAGGTGATGGCCTCTAGTTATTTAATTTAGTCTAGCTATTCAAAAAAGAAGCACCATTTTCTTTCTTCTGTTGTTTTATAATGCCAGTCTTTAGAGAAAGCCAACATTAAAAAATTTTTAGCATATCTTCTCAGAGTTTCTGAAGATAGCCCAGCCAAATCACATTTTAAAAAATAAACATATATGTGCAGGGGTCAGAGACATGTGGGAACTTCTGTACCATTCTCTACCTTTAACTACAACCCTAAAACTGCTCCAAAAAGTGAATTCTTTAAGCAATTATAAAGAAGTGGATGTGTGTTAACTCACGCATAGATTAGTTCTTATAGAGCCACTTTATTACAGCTCGGCTTCTGTTTCTCCCGTGCTTCAAGATGAGTCACAGCATCTTCTACCACGGCTCTCCCATGTCTCCCTTGGTAGATACCCCCTACACCAGCTATTCATCTTACAGGATTTTAAGCCAGTTCTCTGTTAATGGATATTTAGGTTATCTCTAGTTTTCCGTAATCAAAACTAACTCCAGGGACTGGAGAGATGGCTTAGCAGTTATGAGAACTTTCTCCTAGCCCAGAGGACCCATGTTAGGTTCATAGCATCCATGTCAAATGACTCACAGCTTCCTATAACGCCAGCTCCAGGGGATCCAACACCATCTTCTGGCCTCCAAGGACACCCACACATATATGACATACACACAGTAGATACACACACATGAAAATGAGAAAAAAGTAAGTCTGTAATAATAATAATAATAATAATTCCATTTTTAGTAACTTTGTAGATGTGTGGGTGGGCAGTTGTGAAAGTTCACAGTAAATCTGTGAAAATGGAATTGCAATATTAAAGAATACCAGTATAAAACATTCTGTATATTTCTCCCAATTTCCTTTCATAAGGCTTTAGTAATTTGTATGCCTTCCAAATATAAATGAACTTCCTGCAACTGTGGTTATATTTCATAAATCTGAAATCCCCACCTTTTCATGAGTTGGTGTATCTATATGGAAATGCAAAATTCATTTTTTAAATCATTAGTTTCTTCTTACTCTCTTCGAACAGTCCTATAGTGTTGGTCATGTGAATAAGACAGAATTTTCTATATGACTCATCTTTACACAAACAAAATCCACAGATATCAGCGGTTTCAGAGGTTCTTGGATATTTTTCCTTCCCCTAAATTTTATCACTGTTAGATTTAATGATATATTTTAAGTTTTATTTTAATGTCAATATTAATTGCTAGGGTTTTAATTTGAAACTGTGTGAGCCATACTCATGTAACATTTAGACAAGGTCCCCACGAGGAGCCATTCAATCAAGATCACCTTTCAAGTTCATGAACTGTAATTGAGCATATTTTAATGTTGCAAGCCCTTGGGTCCCAGAATAAAACAGACTCTGTTTTAAGTTTCCTCTGCATTAAATCTTTTCTCTGAGACCCATTCTCTTCTAAAGTTTTATAAGGGCTGGAGGGCTGTCTCAGTCGTTAAGAGTGCCTGTTGTTCATATAGAGAATCCGGGTTCTTGTCCCAGCACCCACGTGATGGTTCACAACCAACCATAACTCCAGTTCCAGGGGATCCTATGCTCTCTTTGACCTCTGTGGACACCAAGCACACATGTGGTGCACATACATACATGCAGGCCAAACACGTATACACATAAAATAAAATGGATAAATTTATTTTAAAAGTAGTATATCAAGCAATAAATATTTTACTTGAGATAATGTTTGTATTTTCAGTTATTATACCTGTTGTGCTGCAGGTGTGCACACACACACAGGGGTATGCACACTTGGACACACAGAGCAGCAGAGCTTGTTGAGTGAGGATCGGAGCAGAAATGGTCTACTCCCACTCATCATCCTCTGACAGCTCTAGTCTCTGTGTCTCACTTGAGGTACAAATAGGCCATGGCTAATTTTCATTTTGCAGAAGTGATGCATCATAGTGCGTTGGGAACTTTTTAACCCAAAGCCTTTCACAGACTTCAGACCGCTCCTGCTTTTCAGAGAAGAGTGGAAATGTAGGTGCATTTCCCGTTTACAGGTGCAAAGGAACACAGAGCAGAGCGCCAAGCGTGAAGGTGGCTTGAGAGCCTAACGCCACACAAGGCCCCAGGCTCTCCGCTGCTGGCCTGGGGCAGTCATTGGACTGCTCAGTCACACTCACCTCACTTGCCTTTATTTCCCCTCCTCGACCAGAGCAGGCCGAGTTATCCAGAGGTCAGGTTTGGCCTCTTCTAAACTCGGTGATATTGCCACGAGTCTTCACCACTCTATCTAAGGTCCAAGTAGCCTGTTCACATTTTCCGGAAGCTGGCTCCTGAGTCACTAAGCATTTCTGACTAGACCACTCAACACAGTGGGACATCTCAGAGTACATGCTTAATTTAATTTTAGGTTCCAAGATGGTAGTATTTTACCTTTATGTCGTAGACAACTATGTATTTCATATTTTGGCATAATACTTGTGTCCTTTTTGTGAGTTAATTGTTCAAAAATGGGCTAAAATTACATTAGGAAACTAAGAGTCGACCCAGTCTTTCTTTGGTATGATTAGAAGGTTTTTTTATGCCTAATTCAGAATAACAAGGCCTTTTGTCTGGCAGCTCTTTGGTAATAACAGCTGTCACTCAAAATTTAGTTGCTGTTTACCCATTTCAATCCTGACTGATTTCTTTTGGATCTCAGAATTTGACATCATATAACATTAAAGCAATAAAGAATGTTTTCACCAGAATTATACTTAGATAGCTAAGTACTAGAGAATGATATGTGAAACCAGAAAATGAGCAGGAATTGCATTAGGAGATGTTAACAGTTTGATGTTTGGGGAATAAACTTTGAAACAGAGGAATAAAATCATGCTTGGTGTCACGATGACATGCTATTAATTCAGTGCTTTTTAAACACAGGAGAAATTACTTGAATCAGAGAAACATAGGAAGGAGCTAACAGAAGAACTCCAGAATGTGAAACAGGTAAGTCTGTGTGGGGGTAGGGTATGGGGGGGGTTGGGGGTGCGTGAGGGTGGGTGCATGGGTCTACCCAAATTTTAAAGCGGTAGTGCTTCATCATATCTCAGAATCTGCTGCTGCAAACGACCCAGGAGAAAACTGGAGAACTCTTAAAAAAAATGAGCATTTGGAATTTATACTCACTGGAGTCCTGCTCTGTTACTCAAACAGGTTTTAAAACTCTGAAATGGCCTTCATGAACCAAAATGACCACCCCGTTGCTTTCCTGTCCTTTCATTTCCCTTTTCTTTCTGTCCTCCCTTTCTTTCTTTTGTTATTTGTACTACAAGATTTTATTAAAGAAAAACAAAACAAGCACTCCCCCCCAAAACTACACCACAGAGCATTGTTACAGTTAGTTGTTAATAGTAAGTGATTAAGAATTTGCTTCCATTTTCCATATTCTTCACCAAACTGGAAACAGATTAGAACAAGACAGATAGAAATATGAAAAAGTAGAAGCACAAACAGTGAATCTACTCTGAATGTTAATACTCTGAGTAAGTGTTTCTAGAACCCTGTTGGAGACCTGTGGTGGTTGCTTGCTTCTGAATCCCTGTCACACTGCCCTCATGGAAAGCATTAAAATGGCCGAGAAAACAAACGGAGCCACACGTGACTCCTATCCTCAATATGGCCATGACAGAGACCAGGATAAACCTCCAAAAGTACATATAAGAAGAGTAAATTATTTTCAAAGTAAATCCTGAAGCTAGCCTGCCACTCAAACCCAGGCTACCTAGAACAGAGAAGGCATTAAGGACTCTGAAAAGAGTAGGGAGAAACAAGAATCCATGAAATAAAAGTGAAATCAGCCCCAGAAAGAGAAGGTGTAGTAATCAATGTCCAAATCCCAGACATCTGACAGGACTTGAACGCTCTCAGCCTGGATTCAGAAGAGTGTGCCCCCACCCCCGAAGTAGCAGCCACTGAGAGTCATAGCTTCTGGGGAAGAATCAGGTAAATTAGTTAACAGAATACAGTGGGACCAGGCAGTCACACACACACACACACACACACACACACACACACACACACACACACACACACAAACCCAAGAGGAAAATGAAGGATCTTACAGAAAGAGAAGACATATCAATCTCAATCTGCCTACTTCTCACCCTGGTTCTATCAGTAATATGACCCATAATGCACCTACACAGAAGATGGTGCTCTTGACCTAAGACCTGTCTATGACATAATTTTTTTAAAGAAAAAAAAAATTCAACATCATTACCAAACTGCAAAAGTTAATGTGAATTAAAGTTTCAGTCCTGGTAAAATGTGCACAGCAATTGAGTAACAAAATGGTAGACAGCTGTAACGCAACATTCCACATTCAGCCAAATAAGTATTTGGAGCTAAGAGAAATATGCCTCAAATCTGAAATTTAAAAAGAAGAAGACAAGACTAGGGCCAGTGAGATGGCTCTTGGAGTCAAGGTGCTTGCTACCAAGCCTGACAGTTGTGAAAATTTAGTAAAGAAATAGAAATGAAAATTAAATTTCCAAGATTTATATTCAAGTACACTAGAAACATGACAATAAATTGTAGAATTTCTTGGAGAAACCAGTCAGAACAAAAAAAAAAAAAAAAATAAAGGCTAAAGTTGAGAATTATCCAATCAAACTTTCCAGAATTAGAAAAGCTGCATCAAATGAGCAGCCTCTTGGAGGGTCCAGAACCTCCCACACCCACATGTGTACACGCCCAGAAAGACAATGGATTTCAGGGCCAAGAGGTAAGTTCAGTTACTCCTGGAGCAACGTCACAAAGTAGGAAGTGCTCGAGTTGACAGAGCCACACCATGAGGCGCTGCCTGACAAGGACTTCTGTGCCTGCATCTGGATGAACCAGGACACCAAAGCATTAATCATAGTTGTGAATGATGCACCGTGGAATAATGATAACTCACAAGCCCGTACCATGTATAATTAGATTAGCTAATGGATGGGGAGAGAGCAGCACTGTGGCTCATGGTGATTGTAGAGTGCAGACTGGAGACAGCAGCAACACTGCTAGATTTGGAAAGAAGCATTTTGAATGTTTTAGTAAGGATTGAATTAGGGACAAATTAAGATGCTAAATTTAGGAGGAAATTTTAATGAACAAGATATCTACATAGTTATGTGGTTTAAAAGTAACTCTCCAAACCACTGCTAATTATAAGGGAGAAATAGTAATTATGCAGTGGAAAATTGAGAAAACAGTTTGATGCTAAAAGTTGTCCTCACCAATGAAGAAGTCATCGTCACTCCAAATGTGATACCCTGAAAAGGACACAGTGTCACCTGTGTGCTATTCTGACTGAGAGTGTGTAGCCTAAGTCTAACCTCAGGGGACATCTGGTGTGTGTGTGTGGGGGGGGGTGGTATTCTTCAGAACCACTCACCCTAACCTGATACATGCTGGACATTAAGAGGAGTTAAGAAGCAGGAAATCTAAACAAATGCCTGACCCAAGGCTGGATCTTGTACTGGGTGGGGGGAATAATGAAGGACATTACTGAGTGATTTGCCCAATCTGGAATGCAGAAGGTAGATCAGATTGATAAAAATATTGACTAGAATTTGAAACTCCTAAATGAACTATAGTTACATATCTTTATTAGGAATACTGTTGTACTTAAGGGAAAAGGGCTATGATTTATGTAATTTACTCTACATGGTTAAGTAACCATATGCATGCATGCATGTTACATACACATACATATACATGCTGAATATAGGGGAGGTTGAAAACGTAGTGTTTTTGCAACAGCTTCTAAATATCCATGCTTTATAAGAATACCTTGTATCTCATTCATCAGCATATTGACCAAAGGCTAAATCTGGTATGGTTGGGAAATCTGGGTGGAGAATTAAGAACATTCTTCTTCTTCCTCTTTATTTTTCTTTAAGTTTTATTAATTTATTTTAGATGTATGAATGTTGGCCTACGTGTACATATTGCATTACATGCATGCCTGTTGTCCAAGGTCAGAATAACCCATGGATCCAGTGGATCTGGAGTTATATATGGTTGTGAGCCACCATGTGGGTGGTGGAAACCAAACCTGGGTCCTCTGCAAGAGCAGCAAATGTTCTTAACCACTGAGACATCTTTCCAGAATAATGCTATTCTTAGACCTATAAAAAATTTATTATTTATTTTTTTGTTTAAACTTTTTTCATTTTACATACCACCCACTGTTCCCCTCCCTCCCCTTCTCCTGTCCCCCCCATCTCCCCCAATCCCACCCCCTATTCACTCCTCAAAGGGGTCTAAGGCCTCCCTTGGTAGTCAACACATGCTGGCATACCAAGTTGGGGCAGGACTAAGCCCCTCCAATATTAAATCCTCTATAGTTCAGCAAGTTTTCAGACTTTTGTTTTGAGATAGCCTTACCAGCCTGGGTCAGCCTCAAACTAATCACAGTTCTCCTGCCTCAGCCTCCAAAGTGATAGAATTACAGTTTAAACACTCTTTTTTGTTGTTTTAGTTTTTAATTAAAGTGTATGTGTGCACGCACACCTGCATGCACATGCACACACACATACATGGTGCCTAAGTGCATATGGAGGTCACAGAACAACTTTAGAGAATTAGTTCTTTTCATCCTGCCTTTGGGTTCTGGGAATGGACTGTCTCATCAGGCCTGGCCATGGACATCTTTACCTTCCTAGCACCTAATTGGCCCTGACCCTTATTTTATGAACTATTTGATGTTATGCCTTTTAAGTTTTTTTTTTTACTTCTATGTCTTCAGTACCTGTACCATCAGTATGCTTTACATTTCAGTGTTTCTTTGTGTTCTGAAAGTGGGATTTATGAATCTTCCTAGTTAAATTTTTATGTGTAAAATAAATTAAAGGATGTTCTCACTACATTTAATTAAAACTTTCTGTTTTCCTAATTTCTTGGGGTGCATTAATTGTTGATTACCAACTATGTTAGATGTAATCGTTACATTAAAGCTGACAGAAGACACAAATCTGAGAAAGAAATGAAGGGAGTAAAGAAAGGAACCAGCAGATGTACTGTCTTTGCCCGGCAATACCTACCCTTTGCACATAAGGCCTTCCTGTATTTATTTCTCTGAAATGATTATTTTCCATTATACAAAAAAACATCAAATATATCAATAAATCACCTGTATCAGAACTTAATATGAATAAACAGGGAAACGAGATAGATGAAAGTGTGAAGAGTCCAGATTCTTACTCTTTTATGATAGGTGAATGTGCAGAAGCACAGGTGTAGGAGATAAGGGGCTACTGAATGAGTGTGAGTATTAGACCATGTAGGTTTGTACCCCCATCCTTCCTCATGTTAGCAGGTGACCTCCAGCAAGTTACTTTGCCTTCCTCAGCCTGTGTTTGATAATAGGATCCATCCCAAGAATGTCAGAATTGAGTGAGAGTAAATCCATACAGTATGCTGTATACCACCCATAGTAAACACTCAAGTATTATCATGACTGTTAGAAGTCATAGAAGGAATGTTAAAAGATGACTGCAATTTGTTTTAGCCATTTAGTTTAGAGGGTAAATGAAATTCTAGCTGAGGGATTAGAAAACTTCTCATAGATGGGTAGGGTATAAGCTGGGCTTATAACAGTGTGAACATTCTTTCATAGCAGGAAGAAGCATGTCTGTAGGGCCAGAGGCCATTTTTGTGTTTGTAATTTTCACTGTGTTTGTATTTTTGTGTCTGATGAAGTAATAATAAAGTCAACCTGTAATTTATCCCGAGGACTTCAGAGTTGAAGTGTGTTAACCTTGTCAGCTGATCCTTAGAAAACAGCAGTTAAGTATTCTTGTAATATCATCACTGTAATTACTAAATAGAAACATGGAGATAAAGAGGACAGGAAATGACATTTAAGTTGAAATTTCGAGGCCAAAGCACATAGGTCGTTGAATACTAACCTACAGATTCAACAATCAACTGCCTCCAATGAGAAAAATGAGCATTTTCCTCCACCCTTAATCTGATCACATTCTTTTTCACTCCACATCCAACATATTGTCCTTGTAGAATTTGGGGTCAGCTGAATGTTTTTTAACTGAATGTTTATAATTATGGTATTTACCACTCTTTAGCACTGCCCTCTCTGTTCCAAGCCCATCTTCCTGGTATTGTCAGCTTCCTTCCATGTCATACTTCTACCCTTGCCCCACCCCTGAATAGTCCAGATTAAAAACTTATAAGTATCTTTTTTAAAAACTTAACAGAAAACTGTAGGTTTAGGGTAAAAGGGCCAGCCAAAGAAACATAGTCTGGCCCTGAAACCAGAGCCAGTGAAAGAAACACCCCAGCCCTGAAAGCAGAGCCAAAGAAACCCACTCTGCCTCTGACCAACTCAGCACCAAACCCAACCAATCTCTGAGCTTGAAATCCAGCCAATCTCTGAGCTTGTCTAAGCTCAGGGATTGAAATCTGACCAGTTCCCACCCTGAAAATCTTCACCCTGGAAAAACTCTGCTCCCGAGAAGCCCTATAACTCTGCCTGTTCAGTTGGCCCCTGCCGTTTTCTACCCTGACGGAGGCAGCCACTCTCCTGGGTTCTTCCCTCTCAATAAATCTCTTGAGTGAGGTTTGAGTGAGACCTTCTGTCGCCCAAATGGAACGGAGCAGGGAAGTAACAGCTTTCCCTGGAGCCAGAGCAGAAAGGAACAGAACTGTAGTAACTTCGCTGGGAAAACCTTCCCCTGGCAGAGCAGAGTGGTTACATTGGGGAAGCCTTTCCCTGAAGCAGGGCAATAAGCTCCTTCGCTTGAGGTGACTTCATGGTACTCCTTGGCTCCTGACTGCCAGGATCCCTTTCCATCTGATCAGCAATGCTTACAGTAGGACTTACTGTCATATCTAGTAAAAGCCAAAAACCCAACAAATAGATGCCAAAGCTGACAAGTTGGCCAACGGGATCTGCCATCTTGCCCCAACCGACTCCTCTCATGCTCTCCTCACTCCACCCCCCTATGTTTCTCCATCCCTTCTATTCCGCTTTCTCCAGCCCCCTGGTCTTCTGTACCACCACCTACATGGTGGGTGGGAGGATTTTTGAGCAGTGCTAATCTCTTTTGCTCATCCTTTACAATGTACTTGTTAGGTTTTTCTTCTTAGCTTTATCTCCTGAGTAGAGAGTGTTTCTTGGGGACAGCGACCTCTGATTTCAGCAACAGCTGCCACAGACTATGGCACAGGTACTCCTATGTTTGGGAAAGTGAGGAAGGGAAGAAGGAAAAAATGAGAGATTAATTTAACATCGGGTTAGGAAGTAACTGAAGAGCAAATGAAAAACTATTGTAAAAGTCCAATTTAACACCGTCCAATAGAAAAATAAAAGCCACTTACAGACAGTTAAATTGGACTAGCAGAAAGAAACAATAAAATTACATATATTTAATCTGTTACATATAAAATATTTTGGCATGCAACAATGTTAAAATTTTTAATGAGATACTTCATATTTTTTGCACTGTATCTTTACAATAGTATTACTTTCTACTTTTAGAGCATCTTTATAATATTAAATTTTGATTGGAAATACTGGACCTGTGTTTTAATAAAATTTACGTGAAAACATAGATTCATGTGCTCAAATTTCTCTAAGCTTACTTTAAAAGTTTCTTATAACTGAATTAAATCCCAAAGTTTCATAATATTTGTATCCATGTTCACATTACTAAGTTTTTTAGAATAATTTATTTTTTCATAACTACATCCACTTAAGAATATTGTATAATTCTTTTCAACTCAGTAATATAGCTTCATTTTCCAGGACATGACATACATTGGTCATAGCATTAAACAGTATCAGCTGCCAAACATATTTTAAGATCATTTTAGCTTTGTAGCCAATTGATATAATATCTATCAATAACTAGGATTTACCTATTGATACATATGAGGAAAATATAAAGTAATTAAAATTGTTTGTTATTATTACAAATTTCAATGGCAGTTTAAGTTCTGACTGATTCATACTTGAGAATTCAGATCTCCCATTTGTAAGACTTTCATGTGAATTAGTTCATTCATATGCAGTGTGATATTAATGAGAAAATGTAAATTGTACTGCCTTTTTTGTTGTTGTTGTTGTTGATTACTAGATAATGGGACTAAAACTGTGCCCACAGCAGTCTTACACAATAGCACCAGAAAGCTAAGCACAAGTTTGTGGGGTTTTTAACCATATGTATCTTTCTTATGGTGTAATAAAATAATAAAACGCTTGTTTAAAAACATCAATAAATTCAATGTTTTGCTCTGACAAAGCTGGAATACCATCTGCTGGAATAACCACTTGTTTTTCATTATCTAGCTGAAATATTCCTTTAAAATATCTATTCTAAACATTTTGAGTTTTTTTTCCTCAGCTAAAAATTAACATTTCATCAAAACTTTGGAAGTTCTTTGAGATAAATGTTCTTGAAGTCTCAGTCAATTATTTTCTCTTTTGTTACATCATGTACCTGAAACTATAGAAAAGTAATTGGTTTACATATTTTAATTATGCAGATCACTAGTATTGTTAGAAAGTTTCTAGGGTATGTGGGAATTTGTGACTTAATTAAAGAACTATATCTATATTTACAAAGTACTTTTTCTGTCCTTATCATAACTGAAATTACCAGCTTAATTTAAAAAAATGGTTTCCTTTGTTGCATAAACCAAATAGGTTCTCCCGCTGCCAGGGTTACAGATGTGGGGCATTTCCTTCTGAGTTAACGACGAATCCCATTCGTTCTTTGCTGGTTATTAAAAAAAAAACTTTCTAGCAAATTCATGGTGCACTTACAAAAATATGTTTCACTATTGCTCAGTATTTATATATTTAAAAAATATTGTACTCCAAATATCTTTGTAAAATCTTCATGCTCAGTCTCTTTTTTCTGTCCTGGTCGTGTTGCTAGTCAGTTTATTCTTCATCAGTAGAATATCCTAATAGTATTCTTCTTAATATCTTGATATATTCTTTGACAGTATCCTACATGTGTGTAATGTATTGTGATCATTTCCACCTCCAACTCCCACTCCATCTCTCCCCTTACATACTTCCCCATCCCACCTTAATGCTTGGTGGTTATGGGGTCCTCCACCTGCCAGTGAATGCACCCCTGAAGAGTAGTGACTCCACCTCCCTCAGCAGCCATCAGTTGGGAATAGCTCCTTAGCTAGGATAGTGCCTTGTGAGCCCCTCCCCCATGCATGCCTGAATCCCGGGGACCTTGGGTAACTGTAGCTGCTGTGAGTTCATGAGTACAGTGGCCATGTTGTGTTCTGAGGACAGCATGTCACAGCACTTTCCCATCCTTGGTCTCTGACATTCGCTGTGCTCTGCCTCGTCAGCAGATATTCCCGGAGCCTCGAAGGGGTTGATAGAGATGCTGTCTTTAGGGCTGAGCACTCACTCAGCAGTCACTGAGTCTCAGCTCTTGGGTCAGATACAAGGCTCTACAATGACTGCTGCTCCCCGGGAAAAGAAGATTCTCTAACCAGGGATGAAAGCAGCACTAAATGTGCATTGAAGCAGATATTTAGCAGGCATCTGACACCGTGTGCATTTAACAGAACAGCATTAGTAAGCTCCCTCCTAAGGCCTATGGCCTCCCCAGCCATGTTTTGTTTTGTCTGTTTTACCAAAGTTACATGAATTCTTCCTGTACAGTTGGCCTCCCATCCGGTCAGAAAGTGGGCGGCTGTGCCCATAACCGTCATGCTGCTGCCGCACCAGTAGACACATAGTGTCCGGAAGGTGGGTTTGTGGCAGACAGGGTCCACTGCTACTGGGGAAGTCCACTGATGCTCTTCTCCCCCAGTCGCCTGCATAGCACCTCTCAGCACTCTGGAAACTAGCCAGGGGGAAGTTTCTAGGTCAGCTCAGCTGGGTTTCTCTGTGTCCTACAAGCAACGTGTGTTATGTCTTCAGCCATAGCATCTTACAAACTAGTTATGGTAGGGAAGCAAGACCCACGGCAGTAGCATGTGGTGTTTGGGGGGCAGGGAGCTCTGAGGTCTCGCTGACCAGTACTTCATGGGGAAGGTCCCTTTACTAATTCATTTTGAGACTGTATCTTGTAAAATGATGAACCAGTCCTAAAAGCACCGTGGTTTCTCCTTTCAAAAGTTCTTCAGCTGTTTTAGATTACGGAAGCGGACTTACCTTTAGTGTAATGACCAAAAAAGAAATCAGCGAGTAACTAAGGGGAAGGGAGGGGTAGTGGGCAAAAGGCAGAGAAAGAAAAAATAGAAGAACAAGCTTTAGGCATCGGCGTCCTTATTCACTGAAAGGGTCTGGCCCCTTGTTTTTCTTCAACCAGGGATCACCATGATACTTCATACTCTTGCTTCTGTAATGAATTGACTGGTTTCTGAAACCCGGCCTTTTTTTTTTTTTTTTTTTTTTTTCATGCCCTACAGAATAGCCCAGCCCTGCTGTTTAAATTATGAGGACAATTTCCCATGAAGTTTTACTTGTCACTTTTTTTCTTTCCTTCAAGTTCTAACAACTTCTAACAGGCATGAGGCGGTCCTGTAGCATCTTCCTTTGATCAACAACTTTCTAAAACCCACCCTCACACTCAAGCTGTTTTTAAATGTCCTTCCAAGGTAGTGTTATGACCTCGGGCAACATGAATTGGTGAATACTCCAACGCCAAAATACTTGGCTTGTCTGAACCGGTCTATGCCCTGATGGAACACAGGAAGTTGTTTATTTGCAGCTTGGCTAGGATCAGATACCTGGTCCACTTGTAGTTGTCTCACCTGTGCTGAGTTTGGGCTGACGACTTCAGAGGGGCAGGAAATAGGAGGTCGAGTCAGTTCAGGATTCTCTGGCGTGGACTTGTCCACAGCACACACTGCTGGCAGCTCTCTCTGGGTGTGTGGATGAGGCAAGACTGACAACTTTGAAAACAAGTTACCGATCTCTAAAAAGAGCGTGGTCCCAGTCCCACACTTCTCAGGAGTGTTTCCTTGTGGCTTTAAGGTAACAAGGACACCTCTAATTTTCACATGTGGGTGACCTCCGGATACCGCCTTAGCTTTTGGTAATTTGAACTTTTAATAGTTTTCTATAGCAGTGCTAGTAGTTATTCTAAAATACCATCTCATCATTGGAGGGAAGAAAATAAGAAAGATACAGATGTTCGTTGTATCAATCCTTTCTCTTCCAAAAACATGGTATAGTAAAATGTTCCTCCTCTTAGACTGATAACTTCTGCTTCCCTCTAAAGACCTTTTACAGAGAGATACCTCGTGCTGCTCTTTTGGGGCCGAGGCCACCTCCTACCTCACACTCTCCTCATATCTGACAACTGCTAATCTATTGTCCACTCCACGTTTTGTCATTTGGAAATCCTATACACATGGAACCATATAGCAAGCCGCTTTTCATCATCTATTTTCACTAATCTTAACTCTTGGATCCATCTGGAATGTTGTAGCAATCTACAGGCTGCTCTTTTTTGTTGATGAGAACATTATAAAACTAGTTTTCTCTAAGATGTCGGTGGACTGTTTCAACGTTGCCTTCCTGGTTGTGATTTTCTACTGCTAGCATTCAGGATGTGACTACTTGATGAGATTTTATGAACAAGAGATCGCTGTGTGGTATTATAATTGTGACTCAGTACTAACCTTAGAAAGGCATTTAAGGCCGGGTGGTGGTGGTGGTGCAGGTGCACGCCTTTAATCCCAACACTCGAGAGGCAGAGCCAGGCAGATCTCTGTGACTTCGAGGGCAGCCTGGTCTACAAACGAGATCCAGGACGGGTACCAAAACTATACAGAGAAACCCTGTCTCGGGGGGACGGGGGGTGGGGGGAGGCATTTATGATTCAAGAAGCTTATGAAACAAGTAAACTTGGATATATTTTCAGCATTAATTCTCTTTTTTTATGATCAGAAAATGACTTCTCTTTTCCCTACCATTAGACTCTGTCCTAGACACTGCCTAAGGTGAGGAAAGCTTACTTGACAAAAGGAGCAGGAGACGTGCTTTCCCAGAGTCCCAGTCATTGACCTGTTTATACCTAGTGATTCACTTGAAGTGAATGCAGCACTCCAGGCAAGCTTTAACAACTCAGGTGTTGCTATGGCTACGATATGGATGAAGTATCTCCTCAGTTTCCTGTTGGAAGGCCGGTGTTCAGGGTAAAGATACAAACAGGCGATAGA
Organism: Peromyscus maniculatus bairdii; assembly: GCF_049852395.1. Taxonomy (NCBI): domain Eukaryota; kingdom Metazoa; phylum Chordata; class Mammalia; order Rodentia; family Cricetidae; genus Peromyscus; species Peromyscus maniculatus. The sequence goes on along the minus strand of NC_134859.1, from coordinate 77,554,513 downwards.
ACCATTAAAAACTAGAAAGACCCTTAGGTCATGGGTCACACCCTTGGATGTTCTCACGGGACCCTTTCCTCTCCGTGCATTACTCCTTCTCACGCATGCGCCATCTCACTTGTACTTCCACCATAACACCATCCACCATGATGTAACACGGCCAAGTGACCTGTCAGTCATCATCATGCTGTTGGGAACTAACTAAACCTTTCTTTACAAGTTACCCCACTCAGATAGTTTATAGCAGGAATGACTAATAAATACAAGTGTCTACCTCAGAATTTCCATTAGAGAAGATCTTGGTGTCTCAAGGATTCCAAGAGACATTTTTTTTCTGTCTTGTCTGTACTATAAACTTATTTTAATTGTGCTGACTTCATTAGAGACCATTTTCAGTGTTGGAGGAATTTGGAAGGAAAGTGATGGTATGGAGACCTGCAGTTAATTTGGTTATACCATTACCTGTAGGAGGTTTCCCTATGGGAAACTGGTGAAGAGAGCGTTCCATACAATGCGTCTTTTATGGTCTGGCTCTGCAAGGGACCACATGCCATCCTCCAGCCATCACTTTGCACATGCCTATAGTAACTTGCAAGAGAGAACTGACAGAGTCCTTTTAAATCATGTATTAAATATGGGTTTTATAGGAAGGTACCATGAAGGCTAAACATACAGCCTTTAGGACTGTAGGGAGAAAAAAAGAGTAAAATAGAACAAAACCATCACTTTCTAGTGAACTTTTCCTAGTAGGGACCTTGAAGCTGGTGGGTTGTTGGAGACGTATTTGTATACAAAACCAAGTGGCCTCACCCTCCATAATTTTCCTTATTTATCTAAGAACAAACACATACATACCTCTAAAAATCCATAATCACTTGTTGATGGAGCACCTTTTAGGTTCCACTTTAGACATCTGTGTAGATGCCAAACATTTTTTTAAAATATCGGAGCAATATATAATAGTTGGACTGACAAAGGAGAACATTTGATCCAAGGAGGAAGTAGTGATAAGGTGGCTGGTACTATAAAAGTCTTATCTTGGCTGTTCAGTGTGTGAGAAACACCTTCAGGACTCCTAGTGTCATATGGGACTCATGACATGGTACTAATGATTTATTCACAAAATATTGAAGAGCTACAAAAAGACTCATCTAGTCTTGGCTGACCCCACATAAGTAAATTATTCTGTTTAAAAATGTACATTGGGAGAGATTGTCTATGCCTGAGTTGGAGACTAACGAGATCTCCATTGTAGTTCTTGAGTGTTAAAGGCAGCACTTGCACTTGGTGATTCACTTGAAGTGAATGCAGCACTGTAGACAAGCTTCAGCAAACTCAAGTGTTGCTATGGCTACGATATGGTTGCAGTATCTACTCAGAGTTCCCTATGTTGAGTGTAAGCCCGGTGTTCAGAGTAAAGATTTAAATGAGCGATAGAACCATTAAAAAGCAGAAAGATCCTTAGGTCAGAGGGCACAGCCTTGGGTGTTCTCATGGGACTCTTTTCTTTCCAGGCAACTACTCCTTCTCACACATGCTCCATCTCACTTGCACTTGCTGATGTGGCAGAAATGACACTCTACTGGTCTCCACAGAGCCTTTGTCTAACTGGCATCTCCTTTCGTGCCTTTTCATCTTTTTCTCTCATACTCTCAAGATCTGCCTCATCCCATTTCCCCACATAGTATATGAGATCCCTTTATATGGTAGGTACCGACTTTTTTTTTATTGTTTGCTTTTGGTTTGGTTTGGTTTGGTTTGGTTTTTTTGAGACAGGGTTTCTCTGTGAAGCAGTCCTGGAACTCACTCTTATAGACCAGGCTGGCCTCGAACTCACAGAGATCCGTCTGCCTCTGCCTCCCGAGTGCTGGGATTAAAGGTGTGTGCCCCCATCGCCCAGCCTAGATATTGACTCTTATTTCTCCCAACCCCGAGACAAATGTTAACCTGTGCAAACATCCCTTCTCTGGTTGCATGAACACTAGTGGTTTTGCACTGTCACTTTAATGTTACTATCTTTTTCTTTTTAAAATCTTTGAAGAACTGTATTCCTGGCCATATATCAGATGCATATTTACCCAGATCCCCATCCTATCTTTATTTAATGCTGAAAGTATTCTGTCAGCATGTAGTGGAAGGTGAGAGTATACACTTTCCCCCAAGTGGTTTCCTGTAGCAAACATTTATTGTTTTTTTGTGGTATCACCCTTAGTTATAGACTCATTTTTACATAGCCTAAGGTTTGTTTCACCTATTCCATCTTTACAGTACTTTTTCAATAATTATTTGTTAGGCAAGTGACTATTTTATTTACCTCATTGGCTAGAATAAGATATTATAATTATTTATATGTGAATCACATCCTTAGGCTGTGTCCTACATTGTACCCCCTTCTGAACTTCAAGATCTTAAACAAGATTCTCATTCTCTCTCTCTCTCTCTCTCTCTCTCTCTCTCTCTCTCTCTCTCTCTCTCTCTCTCTCTCACACACACACACACACACACACACACACACACACACCAAAAAAATGTTTAATAAAATTTGTATTTCAGACTTAATTTGAAGTGAATGTACTTCTCTTTTAATGACAGAGAGCCGCTTAAACCCTAAAGTTTGAAAGAATTCTCCATAGTTAATATCTAAAGATGTAGCCACTGAGTTGCATTGTCTCTATAAAAAGAGTTTAAACTCTTATGAAAGGTTTTCAGTATTATAAATATTCTCCTTGAGCACATTTGTAACTAAATGGGCATGTAGATTTTTATTTGTCAGTACACTAAAAAAAATACATGTTCAGGGTTAAACCATCCTGATGTTAAAACATGGTTTAAACTAGTTAACACTATATATATATATATATATATATATATATATATATATATATATATATATATATATATATATATTAAAGATTATCACCTGGTACAACTTACCTGAGTTATGTACTTACGTACCTGTCCTTGACTAGGAACTCCTCTTTGTGAAGGAGATTGGAAAGTATTTTCTTTGCTGTCCAAAGGCAGAAATGGGTTTTGTACCTCTTAGAGTGGGGTATCTACAGGTAAAGAAGTTGGCAACCCTAGGAAGGTTAATTAGAGCTAATTATAATATGATTGACCTAATTTTCCTCCAGAAAGTTTAAGTGATTCTTTCTCTGCACAGTGAAGATTTTATTTTTTCATATACACTAAACCCTGTTTTGTGAACTTACAAATTATCCATCTTATATGCTTTACAAAAAAAAAAAAAAAAAAGAAGTGTTGCTTCCTACATTGTAGAATAAGGATTAGGTGGGGTTGGAACAAACCTTTAAGATTTTATCATCCTTGACAGCATTTACTGTATTAATACATGTTGAATAGGGAATATAAACAAATATTTGTAATTTTAAATCTTTAATGCAAAAACAACGTAATTGTCAAACAGTGAAGTATAACATTTCTTTTAACTTTGACATTTGCTTCATTTTATTTAGATTTTATATAATCTCATTTGCTTGATAAATACCATAAAATGATGCTTTTAATTTCTTATGTAGATGTGTATTAGGCATATGTGTGAATCTTTATGTGTGTCATCATGGAAGACAGTTTAATATACTAAAGCTAGAAGCTCACTTGGATGCTGCTAGTGGAGACTTTGAAATATGGAGAGGGAGGATATATTTTACTGTGGACCATATTTGTTACTGAAGCTGGAACCTGACCGATAACTGATAAACTGATCCTTCAGCAATGTGGAGAGCACATTACAATGACAGACATAGGAGGCAAGTCCCTTATGAGTTTCATCCCGTGCACAAGATGGTAAAAACACAAATCTGATGAGAGGATACAAAAGGAATTAAGAAATGGCTGCAAACTGCATCATAAAGATCTCACAAGTGTTTAATGGCTGATCAAGTAAGGTGCTACAGTCCTTAGACCTGGATTGCCCATGAAGATAGGAAGAAAGGTGGGGGCGTAGAGACAGGTAATAAGTTTTCTGTGAGCTGGTCTTGGTCTTACATGCCTCTAGTCCTAGCATTTCGGATGCTGAGGCAGGAGTATCAACTCAAGTGTGAGACTAGCCTGTTCTACATTGAGTTTCAAGTCCAGCTTGGGTTACATAGCAAGAGGGTGTCTCCAAAAGTGTTTTGTGAATTTAAAGTCTTCTCTAAATTCATTCATGTTTATTGGGGTGTGTTGTCCATTCATTCATGAATATATCTGCAAAGCACTTTGAGATCATCCTTTCAGACAGCTAAAAAGTAAGTCAGATACACAAATTAAGGAGACTGGCCATAACTTGTTTTCAAACAATTCTCATTCACCGAACAGCCTTCTTCCTGCAGTAAGCCTTAATTTTTTTTTTTTTGAAAACTGTAAATGGGCCCCAAGACTCAGAAAGGCTTTCCAGTGAGCAAATGTCGGAAGCTGATAAGAGAAGCGTTCTCGGGGCTTGGTGGTAGCATAACTTACTGAAGACATATCTCCTTGCAATCTGCTGCTTTCCCCTGTCAGCCACTGACATTTGAAAGATTTACTGATTAGCTTATAAGTTATAGAGCTTGTAAGTGTTGTGGACTTCTGAGCTAATTGCACGTTTGCAACAGCAATTAATGCTTCTCCTACTTTTAGGGAGCTGTTAGCACTCATACCTAGAGAGAGGATAGTTTCATGTAATTTTTTTATCATTAAAAAAGACATGTGCAAATTGCATTTCCAGACAGCTAGTATTACCAGTTGAGTACTTCAAGAAAGCCCTTACTTAATAAATTAGCTTGTCAGGCTGTATAATGGCATACATGATATGTACATTTTTTTCCTGAAATAGTACAAAGAAACAAAGGAAAAACTGTAACAAGGATGGTAATAATTTCTTTAACCTTCTTGTGAAAGTTATTATGGTCTTATAATTGTTAGAGCTCACTATATAGATGAACATGCTGAGTCTTAGAGAATTATATAGGCAGAAAATGATAGAAAAGTAGATCTCAGATCTAAGATACTGACCTAGCTAGGACCCATCCAAAGCATATGCTTTTGTACTAAGCAAGTGTTATTGTTTGTTTTGTTGTAGATCATGTTACTTTGTGGGCAAAAATGCTACAGGTGTGAAAACATACAGCACAGTGGCCTTTAGCTAAGGCCTACAAAGATTATCATCAGCTTGAATTATATTTTCAAAGAAGAATTTGGTCTCATCTTTCCTAAAGATTCACTGCAAAGTTGTGGGGAGGCAAACGTTTGTTTAACAAAGAGGCACTGTGAACTGAAGGCATTTTCTCATTATTGCCCCTAGAAAAATTCTGATTGTACTTCACACTTCAGGATTATACTAATTAATACTTAAAAGCATGTTTTAGCTGGGTCTCCTGGCCTGCTCTTTTGTCTTTGTTTTTCTTTTAAGATCTACCTTTGTAATCTCAATTTACCTCTAGCTCACACAAAGTGTATCAGTAAAAGGCTACTGTATTTGTCCTGACTGGGATTTCAGGTTGATGGCGAGGCACTGAGAGAATTCCAGCTCTGCTGTTACTGACATAGGAGGCTTTGCAGTTATTTATTAGAAGACAGCCTGGGAGGAAAAGAGAAAATGGATTGTTGTGATCCTCTCTCGCTAAATCCGGCCCACTGCGGTTATCTTTTCTTTCCTGCTTTCTCTAAAAGGCATCCTTTCGGTGCACTAATCTTTTAAGCAGCCATTCAGTGGGAACTGGGCTAGAACCTTGCTAAGGGGTCACATTCACCAGCCTGACAGTTATACATTTACAAAAGAAATGGTATGAATTTATTCAGCATCAAAACCTCTGCATCTCTTACCACCCAGCCGTATTTCACACCGTATTACCGTCGCTGCGCTGCAAAAGCTGCATAAATCCCATCCAGATTCTTCATTTAATTAACCAGCGTTCTTTGAGCAAAAATAAAAGTGCTGTTTTTATAGAGGAATAAAAGCTGCACGACGCGAGTGTGAAGAGGACAGATCGTCAAATTAGTGATTCTTCACTGCAGCTGGGGTGATTTTCCTGCCCTTCCTCTCTCACTTCAGAGGCTTTTTTTTTTTTTGATTGAATAGAAAATGGGGAGCAGTACAGTGTCCTCAAATGTGTTTGAGAGTCTGTTGTTATAACCACATCCTAAGTTAGTGCAGGGCTGGTGCTGGTGATAACTGGTACCTAGAAATGATTTTTATAACATTTCCTGTAGTTGACCAGATAGTGTGGACTAGCGACCAAGAGCGTAATCTCTATTAACTAAACTGCGTGAGTTCAAATCCCAGGCCTGCCACTAAGCTTTCTGTGCTTTGGTGTCCTGTCTTTGAAATGAGGATAATTCTAGACATACCTTATACTACCATATGCAGTTAGCTGGCTTGACACATAAAACCTTTAGGACGGGGCTCTTATAGTGAACTGTTACCTCCTGTGTGTGCAGCAGCAGGCTGGTGTGCAGTTGACCCAGGTGTGTCACTGGGAACTTTCCTGGTCACCCGACTGGACTGACAGGTGCTGGGCAGTAGGTACATCCCCCTTTCTCATCACAGTCTCATGTCCAAAGGCACCCTTCTAGTATAAGACAAGTGCTTTCAGATACAAGGGGATAAAATCTTTGAGTGACAGGTAGAGAGGGCAGTTGACTTCTCATACCACTCCATTTTACACCCAGCTGCCAGGTTTACCTTTTAAAAGTAAGTTGATTAATTCATTTGTTTATATGTCTCTTCTAAAAACAAACAAGCCAACAAAAAGTTGGATCCCTCTACCTCAGTCAAAACCCACCTGACATCATTTCTCACATGACACATTCCCTCTTGCTCATTTGTCCACGTTGATTTGATTGTTTTATCTAACATTCCTTACGCCATTTATCTACATCACACCTTATGCTCTAGCCTGAGCCAGAAAAAAAGTATTATTTACCCCTTTATACTGTATTGACATGATATTCCACAGTCGCCTGTATGAAGTAGATGCTAACTTCATGTTGATGACCTAGTCTGTTGCTCTACTCTCAAACTACTGGAGCTCTACCTGCTTCATCTGTCTTCTCTTCTACAGCCACCCTGGCCAACCACAGTTGGCTTTACCTGTTCCCTTCCCCCTCTTCCTGCACCCACCTGTGTCCTTCCATACAGTCTCTTCTTAACTGAGTAGTGAAATGCACCCCTGAAAACTTAAGCCAGTTCATATCACTTCTCTACTCAAAAGCCCTCTGGTCACTTCCAACCTCGCTCTAAGGGAAATCAAGCTCTTTCAAATGGGCTGCCTCTCCAGCTCATCCTGTCTCCACACTCACTGTTACGTCAGCCCTGGTATCTTCCCACTTCCCTGTCTTTCCCATACTGCTCACTGCTTCTGCCTCACTGACTGCCTTGATGTTCCCCAAAGATACAAAGCCCAATCCAATCCCAGGACCTCTGCACATGTGCTCCTTTTGCCCAAAAATCTTCTCTTCAGGAAATCATGGCATGGTCCCTTTTGCAGGTCTCTAGTCAATTCTTCTCATGGAGATCATAACTCATGCCTAAGCAACTGTCTGTCTTCCCAAACTAGAATGTAGATTTTGAAGGGTGAGAGTTTTCCGTATATACGATTCATGCATATTCCAGAGATTGACATATAATAAGCAATTATTTGATGCTGAATGAAAACGGACCCTTGCAACTACCCCACACGCTCTCCTTCTCTCAGTACTTCATGCTCCAACAAAAGCAAATGCTCCATAACAGCTTCAAGAACATCAAAATAGCCATAGTTTAATATTAGCCATAGCAATTGGAGCAGAAAGTTCCATTACAGAGAAGAGAGATTCCTGCACCCTCTAAAGAAGAGTTTTATGCTATAATACTTGTCATGTTAAATTATACAGGTGTCCTAGGGGACTGTGACCTAGCACCAAGGTACATTTTGAGAGAGCAAATGGCTTTTGCCACCCTAACCTTCCAAAGTGGAGAGTATAGCTAGTGTTTGAAGCATTTTTGTTTGTTTGTTTTGTTTATTCTGTCATCCAAAGACAGTAAAGTGATGAAAAGAGATCATTGGTATTAAAGCCAAGCAGACCTGCCTGGGCTCAAAATTTGGTGTCTATATGCATTTGATCAGCTTGTTTATTCTCTAGGTCTCTCATTGCTTATGTGTAAATAGTTTTTAATCCATTTATCTGGACATTATTCCAAAAATTGAATGAGCAAAGACAGATGAAGCACACATTGTGTATTTAGTAATTGTGTCTTGAACATTGTATCCAACAGATAAACAATTAGATATTATGCTACTACCAAAACAAGAACTAACAGTCTGATGTCCAGGAAGAAAGCTTTGCCTCTGGTGCTCGGTCGAAGCCCTGCAGCATTATAAGCCCCCACCCCCACCCCAGCATCTGATGAAGCTGCAGGAGCCTTCTGAGAACACCAGCCCCTCCACCTACTTGTTCTTCTGTAGCTTACTTTTTTACCTTTTGAATCAGTTCCTACTCATCTATTTTGGATTTTCAGTTTTCTTTACCTTCCTTCATTTTTCCAAAAGTGATGCTAGATAGGTGATGCTAAAGATTCATACAGAATCTTTATACAGAAAAAAAAAAATTATACAAAAAAAATTTTCAGGAAACCAACAAAAGGCAGGGCAGCTAGTTCATATAATGAGACAACGTGCTCACTAGTTTTTAGGTGGAAGATAAAGCACAGAGACATGTTAAGCTTTGGAATCACAACTGCCAAAATGAGAAAAATACTTTGTATAGACTGCAGACATATGTTTTGCATTTTCTTCACTTGACATTAACTTTTAACTTCCTTAGGAAGCCAAAGCTGTGGCTGAAGAAACACGAGCTCTTCGAAGCCGGATCCATCTTGCTGAAGCTGCACAGAGGCAGGCGCATGGGATGGAAATGGACTATGAAGAAGTGATCCATCTGCTAGAGGCTGAGATCTCAGAGCTAAAGGCTCAGCTTGCTGATTATTCTGACCAAAATAAAGTAAGCAAACAGCCCTCTCTAGTTACCATGGTTTCCTTGCCACTGTCGTGCATCCTGTTTTCATTTTCTTTTCATCTGCACGTCTAAACTGGGTCAGTGTTTGTCTTCTGTTATTCAATGATAGGACGTTGTGTCGTGAAGAGGGTGGCGTGGAAGTTGTGAGCCTGCCTTTATCCAGAGAGCTTGGAGATGGAAAAGAAAGCACAGGCCCAGAATTAATTGGGTCATTGGTCAGCATTGTTCCATTCAGCCATTCAGGCCTGGAACTATTTAACATTTAATTGATGGCACTGGTTTTTTCTTTCTGCTTTTGAGCTTGCTAATTTGTTTTGTGGAGGTGGAAGGAGGCGATTCCCGGGATGAGTTTTGTTCTTTGATTAGAGAACTTGGGGCACTATAGCAGTAGACACGTTAATGAATTGTTACACGAGACCCATGATGACTAATGAGAAGAAACCAAGTTTGAATTTGTTTTGTTCTGTTTTGTTTCTTTCAGTGTAAGGAGTACCAAACTGGGCTCTTCTAGAAGAGCTCTTAATTGCAAAACATGATACTGAGTACTTTGCAGGAAGCAAGCTGAACATCTCTATGTGGAAATTGTCCACAGTATACCATCTTTAGTTATGACTAACCTTCAAAAACCATAGTAGGCATGTGTGTGTGTGTGTGTGTGTGTGTGTGTGTGTGTGTGTGTGTGTGACAAAGTATAAACTAGAATGAATTGAAGCAGATATTTTATAGCTTTGTAGAAATTCTTGAATTATAAGTAATGAGTGTTTATATCTATAACCCATTCAGCCTTCAAGAGAATACAAAACAAATTTGAGCTATTTATGAATATTTGAGCATATAAGGTTTATTATGTTCTTTAACCTACCAATAAAAATGAAGCTAGTTTTAGAAAAGAAAATTCTAACAGAAAATGTGATATTTTCTTTGCTCGGCTCTAAAGAGCCCTCGACATTTCCCCAATATCTGCTCATTTAAACCAGCTCACCGAAGGCTGGAGGACCCACCCAGCACTGAGGAGACCATCAAGGAGCACATAGCACCTAAGAAAGCAGCAACACTTAGGAATTTGTTTATCTGTGTGCATTTTTCAGCAGCTGTGGCTACGCCATGTAAGACAAATTGCTAAAGAGTCTTATTAATAAAAGCCCAGAGCCAGATATTGGGGTAAAAACTGAGAGACCAGAAAAGTAGAAAGAAGCCAGCCATGTTCTTATCACTTGGAAATCCTCAGCCAAAGAGAGCTACTTCCTGTAAACTCACACTTATATGCCTTTCTGTTCTGCATCCCACTTCCTCACTAGACCCAATGATATCACTTCCTGTCTGTTTGTACAGACCTCCAGACCTTTATGGTTAACTAGTGTTGGAATTTAAGTCGTGTGCCACCATGCCTGGCTCTGTTCCCAGTGTGGCCTCGAACTCATAGAGATCCAGACAGATCCCTGCCTCCCGAGTGATAGGATTAAAGGTGTGTGCTACCATTGTCTGACTTCTGTGTTTAATATAGTGGCTGGCTTTTTCCTCTGATCCTCAGATAAGCTTTATTAGGGTGCACTATATATTGGGAGACATAATATATCACCACAATGCCATGTAACTTTAACCTAATTATGAGAAATTGTAGAAATTACCAAAATATTAAAAATAAAACTTTTAATAAAATAGTTACTTTTAAAGCAAAAGTTGCCAGTATTTAATAGTTTCAAATTTTTGCTATTGTTTCCTGTAGCATTGGAGATTGAAGCAGGACCTTGTATGTGTTGGGCAGTGCTCTCTTTTTGAACTCTCGGTGGCCCTGTATTTTGAAGTAATATACTTGTAAGAGGTTTGCATAAAATTATCCAGTGGTTTTGTTAGTTTTTAAATATTTATCAGTGTTTGTGTGAGGGTATATTTGGAGGCGAGAGGGCATGTGACCCAATGTGCATGTGGAGGCCAGAGGACCATTCTGTGGAGTCGTTTCTCTCCACCAGCTTGTATGTAGGTTCCTGGGAACAAACTTTGATCCCCAGGCTCATGCAGCAAGCCCCATTACCCACTGAGCCAGCCCTCCGGCTCCCAGTGTGGTGTTCTGTTGTATAAAGTTTAGGTTATTACATTCTCTCTTCTCCTAAGTTGCCTGGCAATATAATCAATTCATGTTCTCCCTCTTTGTAGCTTTATGTGGAATCTCATAACATCCCTTTTAATAAGAGCCTAAACTACCTCTCTAAAATCAATTTTCTTTATTTTTTATTTTGAAAGAAGAGATATTAAATGTAAACATCTCAAGATTCAGTATTTTCCAATTTTGATACCAGTGGGGGAAAGTAACCTTTTCAACTGTGTGTAAGACTGCTTAAGATCTGTTGACCTAGGTACTATAGAACAAGATTCAAATATTTAATTATCTTTATTTACTTATTTGGGGGGGCAGAGTATATATCGACTAGCATGTGAGTGCATGTGTGTGTGCACTTGCATGTGGAGGTCAGAAGTCAACATCAGGTATCTTTCCTAGAGAGCTATCCATCTTTTGGGGGTGGGAGGAGAGGAGTGTTCACAGAGATTCGCACTGGCACTGAGACCTGCAGTACGGAGCGCCGCTTCTGGTCACCTGTCCAGAGAAGGATGACGCATGCGCGCCACTCCACCTGGCTCCTCACGTGGGTGCTGGGAGGGAACTTGAGCCATAGAGTGCACAGGAAGCATATTACCAACTGAGCTATCTCTAGGGCACCTAAATATTTATGTTTTAGATATGGATTCTTTCCGTCATAATGCTTTTATTTATTACTGTAATTTTCCTTAAATTATCAATATATTCTCAAATTTGTATTTGGGCTTTTGAAAAAAATGCATCTGGCACATAAGAAATAAAATATTCTTGGGACTGGAGAGAGAACTCAGTAGTTAAGAGTGCTTGCTGCTCTTGCAGAAGACCCAGGACCTGTTCCTACCACCCAGGTGAATAGCACAACCTGTAACTCCAACCATAGGGGACCTAATGCCCTTTCTGACCTCATGGGCAACCACACCCACATGTACACTGCACATGCATATATAACACATAAGTAAAAATAAATATTTTTAAAAAACAAAATGAAGCATTACTAATACCTGTGAAGGACCACAATACACCTCTTCAGATTGCATCCACTGCCCTTGCTCACAGAGTGTGCTCCTTTCTTGGATTTAGTGTCTACCATTTTATTGATAATTTTATTACTTGTATATCTACTCCCTGTTTGTTTAGTTTTGCCTGTTTAAGAGGTTAATTTGTAGCTAGTTGGTATCTTTTTCCATCTTTATTCCTCATTGCATGAATTACCACCATGCAGCTATCCATTCTGTATTTGATGGGCAGTCTTATTATTTCTGTATTATCCTCTGAATCATGCTCCTGAGAACATTCTGATACATATAACTTTCTCAACATGTGTAACTGTTACCTATGAGAAATAGTATTGCCAGGGTGGATAATAATTGTATGTTCAGCTTTATAAGTAAATGCCTAATTGTGACTGAAAGTATTTTTAACTAATTTGTATTCCCATGAAGAATGGAGCAGAATTACCATTCACCCCTTGCTGATCCTTGGCTTTCTTTCTTTTTGAATTTTTATCCATCTGGTTGGTATAATAATTGCTATGCCAGTATGGTTTAATTTGAATTTCCCTAGTTACTAATGACTAACATAGTGGTATGCTGGGACCCATAGACACTGGCTCATGAGAACTTGTCTCTTCTCAATGCCATGTTCACTGATGGAGGTTGGAATCTTGAAATCAACCATGATGGAGTCATTTATATCCCCAAATGCCGTAAACCTGCAATTTGCCCTCCCTGCCTCAGATAACCAGTTGAGCATATATTTATGCATTCAATAGTCACTTATTTTTCTCAGTGAAATGTGCTTCTGTATCTTTCACTTATTTTCCCATTGGATTATTTGTATTTTGCTTAGAGACATGCATTGCTCTCTTGGTTACTAATCCTTTATTAACTTATATGTTATAAAACTACTCTCTCAAACATGTGGTCTGCCTTTTCTACTCTATAAGGAAATAGAAAGGAGCTCTTAATTTTCATGGAAATTTATTGTCTTAGTTACTTTTCTATTACTATGCTAAGACACCATGACCACGGCAACTTATAGGAGAGTTTATCTGAGGCTTACAGTCTTAGAGGTTTGGAGTCCGTGGCCATCACAGTAGGTGGCGTAGAAGCAGACAGGCAGGAATGGCACTGGAGAGTAGCTAAAAGCTTACATGCTGGTCCACAGGCATCAGAGAGAAAGCTAACTTGGAATGTCCTGAACTTTTGAAGACTCCATGCCTGACCCCAATGACACACCTCTGCAACAAGGCCACACCTCCTAATCCTTCACAGACGAACAGTTCACCAACTGGGGAATAACCATTCAAATATGAGCCTATGGGGTCATTCTTAATCAGACCATCACATTTATCAATTGTTTCCCTCTTATGTGTTTTCAAAAGTCCTTCAGTCTCCAAAGATACAAAGATATTTATTTATATTTGCATATATATATATATATATATATATATATATATATATTTGCCATGCCAGGTACTTTTCCATGTAGTTAACAAGGTTGAGGACATCAGGGCTTCAGTTCCTCTCCATTCATAGTAATGTCTTTATGTTCTTAAACCATCAGTATTTATAGAAACATTCTAATATCTCTCTTGGGGTTTCCTTTCTTTAGTATTATTTGTATATTTTGAAACAATGCTTTTAGATACATTAAGGCTTGAAATTATACAACCATCTTTTATGAAAATGTTAGGATTCTATCTGTAAATCTTACCCCTTACAATTATTTTCTATTTTCATTAAAATAGCTACATACTTTGTTTGACATTTATTTATATATTTTTAAAATTTTATTTACTTTCAACTTTTTAGTTTCTATTTATTTCAGTTATGTCTGTGGCAAACATGAAGTTTGAAATTCCTATCCCTGCCCCCAGCACACCCATTTCTTAATTGTTGAGCTTTAATTGGAAATAACTTTCTATTTGTAGACTTTCACTTATTAAAGCACCTGGTTAGTCTTTGTTCTCTGACTTGTTAACTGCAGCTGTCCATGTATTTAAGATATTTAACTGGAGTTTTATATTAATTCAGATATCTTCTGTGTACCCCTGCCCAATTACAAGTAATTCTCTTTGCTGTTTTCAAAATTATGTATGGTCTCCAATATTTTTTATTTAATTAATTTATTTATTTTATATCCTGACTGCAGTTTCCTCTTCCTCCTCTCCTTCTACCCCACCCCACCCCTAATCCACTCCTCTGTTTCTGTTCAGAGAGAGGCAAGCCTCCCTTGGGTATCAATAAAGCATAGCATATAATGTTGCTGTAAGACTAAGCACCTCCCCCTTGTATTTAGGCTGGGAAACCCAGTATGAGGAATTGATTCCTAAGTGCCAGGCAAAGCATTAGGGACAGCCCCTGCTCCCATTATAAGGAGTCTCACAAATAGACCAAGCTACACAACTGTCACATATATGTAGAGGGCTTAAGTCAGTCCTATGCAGGTTCCCTGGTTGTTGGTTCAGATTCTGTGAGCTCCTATGAGCCAGAGTAGTTGATTCTGTTGGGTTTCGTGTGATGTCCTTGACCCCTACAATTCTTTGCTCCTGCAATCCTCCCTCCCTCTCTTCAGCAGGATTCCCCAAGCTCAGCCTAATGTCTGGCTGTGGGTCTCTGCATCTGTTTCCATCAGGTACTGGATGAAGGCTCTCTGATGACACTTGGGGTAGTCACCAGTCTGATCACAGGAGATGGCCAGTTCAGGCTATGTATCCACTATTGCTAGGTGTCTTAGCTGGGGTTATCCTTGTAGACTTATGGGAGTTTCCCTTGCATCATGTTTCTGCTTGACCCCAAAAAGCACCCTCCCCCTTTCCAATCATCTCTTTTAGTGCTCTCCTGAGGTGGTATTGTGTAGCAGGAATCTTTAAAAGTTCTTATTAATAAAATCAAACCTGGAGCCAGTTATTGGGGTGAATACTGGAAGATCAGAGAGACAGAACAAGCCACAGCTAACCTCACCTGGCCAACTTCTCAGCTGGTCTTGTTTCCTCAGACTGGAAGCCTCTGTGTCCTCATATCTGAATGGCTCTCAGCTGAACCGTACTTTCAAAACCTAAAAGCTTAACCAGCCAAATGCTTCTAGTTCCTGGTCTTCACGCCTTATTTGCCTTTCTGCTATCTGCCATCACTCCCTGGGATTAAAGGCCCGCTATCTGGGATTAAAGGCGTGTGTCACCATGCCTGGCCATTCTCAATGTGGCCTTGAACTCACAGAGATCCAGAGGGATTTCTTCCTCTGGAGTGCTAGGATTAAAGGTGTGAGTGCCACCATTTTCTAGCCTTTGTATCTAGTGGCTGTTCTGTTCTCTGACCCCAGATAAGTGTATTAGGGTGCACAATGTGTTCCCCAAAATATTGTGCACCCTAATACACTTATCTGGGGTCAGAGACAGAACAACCACAATATTAAACATAGAGGATAGACAGTGGTAGCACATGCCTTTAATCCTAGCATTCCAGAGGCAGAAATCCATCTGTTCGAGGATACAGCCAAGCATGGTGACTCACGCCTTTAATCCCAGAAAGCGAGCCTTTAATCCCAGGGAGTGATGGCAGATAGCAGAAAGGTATATAAGGCGTGAGGACCAGAAACTAGAAGCATTTGGCTGGTTAAGCTTTTAGGTTTTGAGCAGCACAGTTCAGCTGAGAGCCATGTGGATATGAGGACACAGTGGCTTCCAGTCTGAGGAAACAAGACCAGCTGAGAAGTTGGCCAGGTGAGGTTAGCTGTGACTTGTTCTGTCTCTCTGATCTTCCAGTATTCACCCCAATAACTGGCTCCAGATTTGATTTTATTAATAAGAACTTTTAAGATCCCTGCTACACTCTCCCCCTCTACCCACTCGATGCTGGCACAGTGGTCAAGGCTGTTTGTCCTCCTCTGCAGTCACAGAGTCTTGGGCCTCGACTAAAGGTGGTGAGTGGGCGTCTGCTTCTTTGTGTGATAGACACCTTCCAGCACATCTGTGCTTTGGATGCAGCTTAGGAAGGAACTCCTTCACTTGGGGCACTATTTTGGCAAAAATACTGTTATAAACCACCATGTGGTTGCTGGGAATCAAAACTGAGTCCTCTGCAAAAACAGCTAGTGCTCTTACTGCTAAGCCATCTCTCAAGCCCTGCGTCTCTAATTTCTTAATGATTGTCCTGGAATATTTGATATTTTGTATTAAATTGTTAGGAAATTCATCAATAATGTTTCCCCCCATCTACATATTAAAAGCCCTTTTGAACATAAGCCTAGCCACCTTTCCTCCTTATTTTCTGTTGCTGGTAGATTCTAGTTCTGTCTTGACTTTATTGCTTTTGCAGTTTGGTTAATGTGGTCCAAGTTGGTCTGGATAGACCCAGTGCCTGGACCTTTTGTTCATAATTCCTTATTACATCTCAGGCTTTCTTACTTCCTGAAACAGTTGCTTCAAATTCATTTAGTGAAGTTCTGCTGATGATAAACTCTCCATTTTGTTTCTCTGAAAAACATTCTGATTCAACTTTGAAAAGAATATATTTAGATACATTTAGAGTATTGTGTTACCATATACCTGTCATTGTTTTTATTTCATGCTACCATGTCAGCCATCAGTCATTTGTAAGGTATTTCCTTCTGAGTGGTTTTAAGACTCTTTGGCTTTGATATCAGTGTTTTAACCCCGTATTCATTTGTTGATCCGATCTACTATAATTTTTGCTGTTTGGGATTCATCCAACTTCCTCATCAGAGGATCACTGTCTTGTCCTTTCTAGAAATCCTAAACCGTACATCCTGATTTTTCTCCGTCCCTCCTCCCTCCCTTTCTCCTTCTCTCCCCATTCCCCTCCTCTCTCCAGGATCTCACAATGTATGCCAGCCTACCCTTGAATTCATACAGGTCCCCTTGCCTCTACCTCCTAAGTATAGGATTAAAGGTGTATACCACAATCCACAATGCTCGCTTTTTTTTTTTTTAAGATTTTCATTTTGACTGCAGTTTCATAGCCAAAAAAATTAATGGAATAGGCCTGATGTACCACTTTAATTCAGAAACCAATGCCCGCCTTTAAAAAAAAATGTCAATTTATTTTAAGTGCATGAGCATTTGCCTGCATGTATGTGTACCATGTGTGTGCCTGGTGCCTGCTAAAATCAGCAAAGGATGTCAGATCCCTAGAAATGGAGTTACAGCCAGTTTTGTGCTGACTTGGATGTTCTGGGTACTGGACCCAGGTCCTCTGTAAGAACAGAAAGCGATGTTAAGCAAAAAGCCATCTCTCCAGTCCCCAGGATGTTTCCTTTGATTCTTTCTGGTAGTCTCTGTGCAATCAAGAGACTCGCCTGTGTTCTCATACCTTCATTCTTAGTTCAGATTTTATTTCTGTTTAGTCCTCAGAAATTTTACTACATTTGTTTTCTAGTTTCTCCATTTTCCTTTCAGATGTATGAAATTGAGCATTATTGTGTTCTAACTTAATAACTATATTGTTAAGATGACTCTGTCATTGGATCTATTTTGAGTTTCTTGTCCTTTTATATTTTATTTTGTTTTATTATTTATTTATTTATTTTGGTTTTTCAAGGCAGATTTCTCTGTGTAGCCCTTGCTACTTGGCTATCCTGGAACTCACTCTGTAGACCAGGATGGCCTTGAATTCAGAGATCTGCCTCCTCTGCCTCCTGAGTGCTGGGATTAAAGGCTTGAGCTACCACCACCTGGCCTATTATATTTTCAATTCTGTTTTTCAAGCCCACTAAACATAATTATCTTTATGTACCAGATTAATATATACATTCTTTTAGATCTAATGGTTAATTATCTGATTGTCAATTCATAAAACATATTTCTTTATGTTTAAGTGATTTTTTTTTATTCTAAGTTCATGTTCTTTTGACATACAATTAGGGAAATTCTATGAAATCCCAATTTAAAAAATAGCTTCCAGATAAGTTTTATTTTTGCTTCTCTTAACCTAGTACCAGTTTAAGTAATAATTTCAGGTTATGGATTTTCATGACATCTAAATAATATAAATTCAGCCCCCAAATGTCCTTCTGTTTCTCTAGCAATCATTGTTTGAGCTTTACTGGGTAAGGACTTACACTTGGCAGTTACTCAGGACAGACTTTTTTTACCAAATCAGAGTACCTGTTCTATGAAAATCATATCACTCATTTACCCATCACAGTTCAGCATGCCATGTGTGTCTGATGAAACCCCCAATGTGGACCTCTAGGATCAGGATGTGCCTCAGAGCAAATGATGCTTCAGAATTCCCCTGCCACTGCGGCTCACTGGGAACTACTGCTGTTCTTCATAGAATGCTTTTACTTCTCTGTTGTTAATAGTTTGACCTTACATTGGAGTGTGTGTGTGTGTGTGTGTGTGTGTGTGTGTGTGTGTGTGTGTATTTAGCACTTTGGGCTGTGCTATCCATAGGCTTTCTGTTACCCTGTATTAAAACAAGTTCTTAAAAAAACATGTAAGCTGAATGTAAGTCACCTAAAAATCAATAAAAGTCATATGCAGTGTGTCATAGAACTGAAAGTATCTATGAGGAAATTAACTTTTAAATATTTAATCAGTTATATTCCACCTCTCCTCAAAATCAGAAACCCTTTGTAAAAAGTGAGACAATAAATGAAATGGTAGTATCAAATACTAGTGTATGAAAACTAGAAATGGGCAAAAATTGTTACAAGCTGAAGAAATGTGAACAGTGTTGCTTCTGCCCTCTTTGTCCAGGAAAGTGTCCAGGACTTGAGAAAGAGAGTCACAGTTCTTGACTGCCAATTGCGAAAATCTGAAATGGCTCGGAAAACTTTCAAGGCGTCTACTGAAAGGCTCCTTCATTTTGTAGAGGTAAGTTCCCTCTTACATTGACCCTCTCTCTCCTTGGATTCCACACCAGTGAGTTCAGCTAAGCATGCATTGAAGAGACCCAGGAACAAAAACTCTAGGAATTCCCATAAAGCACAGCAAGCTCTATGCTGAGTCTGTGTGAATGAAGCGGTGTAGTCACACCCCACAAGAGCACCATTGTCCTTCTCCAGTCCTCTCTAGAGTGCCAGTCACCTTATTTCTCATTTGTGTACTATGTGCTCAGGCCTGAGGTGGATGATTCAGTATGAAACAAGGATAAAAAAAACTCGGGTCTTTATTTTGAATATAATAGACTATAAAGCTATTTCCATAAAAGCTCTACTGTCTTATTTATAGGTCATTTAGAGATGATTTGAAGAATCTATAGGCTGTGTATAACACATTCAGACCTACTAAACCACTTGTGCATCTCTGGAGTTTTACTGTGGCTAATCATAGACACAGGGATCCTGAAACCAGTCCCCTGTACTTAAGCTACTGAGGGATAACTATATTACATTGTTTTTTTATTTATTTATTTATTTATTATTTATTTTTTGTTTTTTGTTTTCTGTTTTGTTTTTTTTTTTTTTTTAATCTTACCAGACCTGAAGGCACAAGGTTGTAATCCTAGATTCTTGGAGTCCTGAGGCTAGAAGATAACAAGTCCAAGGCTATCCTGGCAACTTAATGAGACCCTATCTCAAAAGAAATAGTTAAAAGGAGGGTTGGAAATATACTTCTATGGTAGAATACTGGCCTGCCATCTGAGATCCTAAATTCAATCTCCAGTACTGAGAGAGGGAGAGAGGGAGGAAGGAAAGGAGGGAGGGAGGAGGAATAAGTACTGTCACAGAGAAGAGTTGTGGTGTCTGGTAACTACAGAAAGAGCTCTTTCAAAACAGCAATTCTAACTTACAGTCAGATTTAGATTGGCCTTGATATATGAAAAGAATAGTTAATACTACATAGGTAGTTAGTGATAAATATACATATAATAAAATATACTGTGTTTTAATAAATACTCTCCTAAAAAATCCTGATACCATGTAAGCATAGTATGGTAACTATTTTTGCTATCATGAAGTGCTAGAGAGATGGCTTACTTTACCAGAGAGGAATGCTTACTGCTCTTGTGAAGTGTCTGAATTCCGTTCCCAGGACCCACATCAGGTGACTCACAACCACCTTAACTCCAGTTCCAAGGAACCCAACACACTTTCTAGCCTCTACAAGTATCTGCACACATGTACACACACACACACACACACACACACACACACACACACACACACACACACAATAAATACAAATATTTGAAATAAATAAATATCTTAATGATGTCCAAGTAGAATTTCATGTTAATATAATTGATTCACCCACCATAATAGGAGCATCTGCGTACTCAATGAAGGAGAAAATTATAAATATTAATCAAGCAGAGTTTTTGTTTTTGTTTTTAAGCTATTAAATGTACAAATCTCCTTTACCATTTTGTTTCTCACTAGGCTGCTCAGGAAGTACTTTTGGATAGTTCTCCTTTATCCAGTTTAAGGTAAGAATGCATTGCTTTCCACAGCATATGAACACTAATTTCTTTGTCTATAGTTGTTGCTAAAATACTCTAGAGTAGTTTTAGGATGCTGCGCGATTCCCATTGAATGCTCGTTTTCACTTTTTGGAAGGAAGTGTACAAACATACTCTTTGAGTTCCATCTCCCTAAAAGAAACTGCTGAAGCATTTAGACAGCCATTGTGACTTTGTACTCTTAGACTGAGGATTCACACATCCTGTCTGTGTGTGGGTAAGCTGCTGGCGGCAGATGCACTACTGAAGACGGTCTCAGCATGGCAGATGCGTTATGTCAAATAGGATTTTGCAAAACATATTCACACAATCAACTCCTTTCATTTTCATCATTCGGTAGATATAAATAAAAGAAGTATGTTTGTAGACTACACCTTGATTTGTTATTATTCACAGCATGCTGCTGTCTTCTGGATTCCTCCTCAGAGCTGCAAACATACAAATGTTTGTTTGTCTCAAGCCACAGCTACCCATTCACTTTGATACATGATGAAGGGCGTATACAGAAGCAGTATTCCTACCGGTCTATGTTAAAGTGCTTGTTTCCTTATGACTACCATAGTTCATACTGTGTCCATCTCCACCAGCACCACTTGCATAAACACAAACTACCGTTACTGATGAGAAACACAGCCGTCCAATAGAGGAAATAAGATCCACACACAGTGGCTTCTGCCTGTAATACCAGCACTTGGGAGGCTGAGACAGGAGGATCTCTGTTGAAGTCAAGACCAACCACCATGGCTACAGTGAGGCCTTCTCTTTATTTAAAAAAAAAAAAAAAAAAAGGAAATAATGTCTACAGTTGCTGACTTTTGTGTTCATTTTAATGTTTCATTTCTTATTATGAAAGAATCAGGCATTTTTGTTATTAACTGTTGCTTACAATATAATTCTGTAAATTCTATGAATATTGTTTTAGTAGGGATTTTTAAAACGCTCAGTAGCCATATTTCCATTTTACATGTTAAGTGTGCCACACCCCTTCAGTCTCATTTTGATCTTTACTAATTCAAATTTTTGGTATTAAATACCAAGTTTAAAAATAATTAGTTAAAAGCCAAAAGCCAATCCTTACCCTAAAACGCTTCTTAGAAGAAGAAGAAAAAAAAGGCTACTCTAAAAGCTACAGTAAGCAACTTTTGCTGTGCCTTGAAAGTTAGACACTGCTACAATCTTGGCCACTCTTCTTCATATACTCCACCTTCTGTATGGATATTGGCCTTGGTCACTTAACGCAGAGTAAAGGCTGTGTGTCTGATTGGAGATTTCTTAAGTTTATCCTTGTGAGTTTATGTCCTCATGGTTAAAAAGATGGCCTGTACACACTGATTTTTATTTTCAATACAAAGCTGTCTGTCTTTTTCAAGTGAAAACTTTAGTATAATTTTTTTGAGGAAAACGTTTCATTTTAAATTACATCATAATGCATTTATTTCAGATGATACCTTAGTTAAACTTTGGAACACAAAACAAAAAGTAATAAGTACAGCAAAGAGATTTACAAGTGAGCAGGGGCTGGCATAAGAAGGATGGGGGAGCATTACCAGAATGTACTATATATAGGTATGAAATTATCAGTGAACAAAATGTATTAATAAAAGGTAAAATCAAATGTCATAGTACAAAAACATATAAAGCCTTTAAGCTGTTTTGTAATTAGGAAAAACAAAGGGGAGAATTTAAACGATAATTTCTTAAGTAAATATACATATATTGAATTGATATTTAATATTAGTATAAGCAATTGAAAACATCTGTTTAATAAACTAAGGTTTATATGTTTAGTCTGAAATTTTACAAAATGAAACAAAAAGACCCAGCAAATTATTTAGGATGTAGGCTAGCCTTCATTTACTACCTTCTTGTCTGTAAAGTCAAATATTTCTAAATATGCCTATTTCCTATATAATAAACAATGGGAAGAAGAGATACTACCCTGTTTGATTGAACTCTTGTATAGCTCTATGAATGTAATGTTCCTAGAATTGTACAAAATACTTTGGTACAAATAAAATGACACACACTCAGGTTTAGCAAAGATGGCCCAGGGTCACTTGCTGTGCAGTGTGCTCAAGGCCATTTCCTTGCCCGTGCAGCGAAAGAAGAGCTGGGTTTGCATCACAGACATCGCTCCCACAGCTGGGAAGGAACGGACGCAGCTTCCCAGCAACGCTGCTTCTGGAATCCAAGGAGCTGGTTAGATCTGTTCGTGCCATCCTTGATATGGACTGTAAGTTATCCTCCTTTGTTTTGTACCTTTTTGATAATTCATTAAACAAAGCAGAACTACTCAGTTCTGATAGTTTAATTGCATAAAATGCATTTGTCTGCAGTAAAATTGATAGCTACTCATTTAAAACATTCACTGGCCGATTATGGAAAAGAATATTGGCTTCGTTTAAAGTGCTCAAGACGATGTCTAACTGAAGAGAGCTAATTAATACATGTCTTTACTTCTGTTTTCTTCCAAAGTATCTTTGACATTAGAAAATAATATCAAAATAAATTGCACTAGAAACCTGAAGGGTAAACCAATGCTGAGGAGGATTTCAAAAATATGCAACAGGTGTAGTAACATTGACAGGTTGAATGAGGTCTGATGGTACAAGGCCATAACACAGACCAGTACAGACTGACTTCAACAGAAGGTGCCCAACAGCAATGAAATAGAAAGGACTGATGAGACATAGCCTGTCATGGTGGCTTCTAACTAAAATCTTAGCTCTTGGGAGCCTGAGGCAGGAGGATTTCTGTGATTTTGAGGCTAGTCTGGGCTACATGATGATTACTAACACAGCCTAGACTAAGTATTGAAGACCTTTCTCACAAGACCAAAAAAAGAAAAACAAAACACCAAAAAGCCTATTGAATCCTAAGTTAAATAAACTAGGAGGGGAGGGGAAAAAAAAAGACCACAAACAGGAATAGCCAGAACAGGTCTTGCGGCAGTGAACAAGGTAATTAATGAAAAGGCTGTGGAGAATTGGAACCAATTCCCTGCTCTTCAGAGCTGCCAGCTTAGGTGTTTCCTCCTGAGTCGGGGGTTGAGAGAGTGCACTGTGGGAACTGTGTGACCAGTACTAGTCAACACTGCGGGTTCAAGAGAAGCAGACCAGTTTCTAAGTGACTCCCCACACCTAAATGACCGGACATTTCTACTTTTCCCTCATCGTGTCCTCAGGCGCTTCTGCCTCTTCATGAGAATTTCAACTTTAATAACTATTTTCAACATACCATTTATTTTCCTGCAATGAAAATTATAGGTGATTCTTCTAACTCTTAACATTTATAGAAATCAATAATAACATGCCCAAACTATAAACTAGAGGAAAAATAAGAGGAATGTGATTCATGACAGAATGATCTCAATAGCTGAAGTCTTGCCCAGCAGCACTAGGCGATGTGACGATGTAATGCTCCTACCTACACGTAGAGTCCCTACAAAAGTGAGAGCCATGGGGTTAGATTGACACAGCCACCTTAGGTTCTCAGTTTAAGTGCACACGTTCACTGGCATCTGTGACAGGGTTGTCTAAAATGGTGAGCAATTCCCTGCAAAGTTTTGAGCAAAGGAAGATGCTATGTTCTATTAATTTGTTCAGTGGTTTCAAGCCTGGAACAGCAAGGATATATTTAAACTATGCAAATGTATTATGTTTATCTAAAAACAAGATCATATTCTCAGATCATGTAGCTTAAAATTTTTTAACAACATGAATTTCTTATCAGACATTTGAACATCATATGAGAAAGAATAATTCTTCAATGCTCAGGATTGTCAGATGTATTTGATATGTTAGACTGGGATGGGATCTGACATCCTTCCTCTAAACACTAAAGTGTGCCCCAGCACTTTGCTCATAAATAATGCCTCGTGCCTTCCCATAGATGCTCTTGTGTGACACCATGCCTCAGCTGAGACCCTGATACTCATCAGCCCAGAGTCACCTAGTAACAGTCCATAGGTGGACAGAGCTGTAATAGAGAAATTTTAGACAAAGAGAAAAAATGGTCACCAGGTAAATGAAGATAATATAACATTCAGAACATACCTACTAAATGAATTATTATACTTAAAGATATGATATCCATTATACAAGAAGCATTTGCTATTAAAGAAACGAAATCTGAAGAGAACTTTATTTATTCCTGAAAATGAATATTAAATATCTTTTCCTATTACATGAAAATAATACCCATTCAAAAGAATTTTGTGAAGATTTAAAAAAGCATTACCCATACTAGATTTCCTAGCATAAAACTTGGTTTTAATTTAATTTTTTTAAGTTTTGAGATTCTATATTATACAGTAAATATTTACTAATAACCATGCCCATCTAACAATGATGGAGACTGAGGTCCAAAGGTGTTAGGTAAGTACTGAAGTCATTCTTTAAACAGTACATATCAGGATGACAATTTCAACCTTGATATAAATATGATTTCACTTCATCTCTCTGTCTGTCCACTGAAATAAACCACTACACTACTATTGTTCTCTTTTCCAATGTGAAGAAATGGGTTAGCCAATCGGGCCAATCGGCCTCTAGTCACACGATCAATTAGTAGTAAAGCAAGGATCTATAAGC
Organism: Peromyscus maniculatus bairdii; assembly: GCF_049852395.1. Taxonomy (NCBI): domain Eukaryota; kingdom Metazoa; phylum Chordata; class Mammalia; order Rodentia; family Cricetidae; genus Peromyscus; species Peromyscus maniculatus. The sequence goes on along the minus strand of NC_134859.1, from coordinate 77,529,431 downwards.
AGCTATGGCTCATTTCAGAGGTTGTGCTCCCCTTATCCTTCAAGCTGGGGGTTCTGGTTAGTTAAGGGTTCCAGATAGCTGATTCTTGCAGTGGTTCTCAACCTCCCTAATGCTGTGACCCTTTCACACTGTTCCTCATCTTGTGGTGACCCTCAACCCTAAAATTATTTTATTACTACTTCATAACTGCAATTTGTTACTGTTACGAATCGTAATATAGTAATATAAATGCCTGACATGCAGGATATTTGATATGCGACTCTTAAAGGGATTGTGCCCCACAGGTTGAGAACTACTGCAGTAGAGGACCTTACTGCTCGAACACCATATTAGCAGGCAACATTTGCATTTTAAGTTGTACACACTTCACAACTGTGAATATACAAACATAAAAGGTACAATGAAGACTAATGATGAAATGGAACTTTATACAGTGCTAATGTTATCATTAACTATCCTATTAGTCATTACTCTATAGCAAATCACCCCAAAATTTGATGGCTACAACATTTTAGTATTCTGCCTTATGGCCTATAGCATACCAAGGTTTGACTGGACAGTTCTTTTTAGGGAACTCTGATGTGGTTACAGGCAGCTGACTCCTGACATTACAGTCATCCTATGATTCTACTAGGCTGGACATCTAAATGGCAACTCAACTTGGGATGTCAACTCTAATCCCTGTTCCTTACACCCTCTCCAACATGAGGGGCCTTAGGTAGTTGAACATGCGCAGTGGCTCAAAGCTCCCACACAGATGGTTAAATGAGCAAGTGGGAACTGCATCTCCTCCTTTGGCTTAGCCTCAGAACCTGCACAGTATTAATTCCACCATATTCTGTACATCTGTGCAGATGATTCCAGGGAGGGGCTAGGGCTCCACTCTGGATAAAGAGGTACCAAGATCACATTTTAAAAGATAGTGTAGGCAGATGTTAGTTTTGTGGTCACCTTTGAAGAATATGATTTTCAACATTCGAATATATCAGATATAATTAGGTTGGTCATGATGGCTACATAACATCATCCTTGTGTCACTTAATATGTGGCATTTAGCAGAAGAGCATGTGGCCTTTGTTTCTGTCTCTTCCCTTAATATCACTACCTGATGTTTGTTTTGCTCCAACATTCCACTGTCCATCCTATTCCCTTCTGTTCTTCTCTAAGCCAGGAACCAAATGCATAAAGGTGGATGGATGAATGACTGGATGGATGGGTGAATGATCAAGGTAGAAAGGATGTACAGATAGACAGATGAAAAAGTAGGTAGGGATGAAAAAATAGCTAAGGAAAGAGATAATTTCCTCCTAATTGTCAAAATATTAAGTTGTGGATACAAATCTGCTTAGTAAGTAGCATTGCTTGGCTTGATGAACTAACATTCACAAACCCTTTGGTAACTTTTGACTTAAAAGATACATTATTGAAGACTGGAAACCATGCCTCTAAAATACTGTCTGTTCGCTTTATACGATGAATGTGTGTTTAAATTTCTATGTAACCTAATACATTTTTAATAAAGTTATATGTCAAGAAAACATAACAATTCATTATGTAGAGAATTTCTCTATATATTTTAGAAAGGGCTGAACCCAGTTGCTTCTAATAAATATGTGTAGACTCCGAATTCTGTGTATTAAACATTTTTATGTTTAGGTGGGAGCAGTAGAGGGAAACACCTGCATAGACATCGCCCAGTGGACATTGCTGCCATTAATTTTAATTACCTCACTAACATTAACCATTATCTCTGTCAAACATGATTATTCAAAGAAAATATTTGAAATTCAGCAGAACTTCTTTGGAAGAGAACAGAACACTAACGTGTGCACTTTTTATCCTTTGTAAGATTATATGTGCTTTGATGTTGAAACCAGAAAACAGTTTCTACACTGACTGCTTATTTAAGGTATAGCTGCTAATGTTGGCATATTTTGTCAGTATTTTTCAACTTTATAGGCGTAGCTCTTTAGGTTTAATGAGTCTTTTTTTCTGTAAGTAGTGATTTTTTTCATGTATATAATAGGAAACAGAAAATTACTAGAGTGAGGTAGCTCAGTCAGCCAAAACCCCCAACCTCATTTCTTTTGCCTTAGTTATCTGCATATTTCAAGCTATGATTAAAATATTCACTTGGGCAATTGCCTCCGCTTTCTTTTAATATAAATACACTCTAGGATGTTACACTCAAGTTTTTCCTCGAAAATCTGTAGGATAAGTTCTGTTGGACCTTCCAGCTTAAAAACAAGCTCAGAAGACTGTGTGGAAGATTGTGTCCCACCAGCCAGCCCCCAAATAATGACATACAGACTTCTTATTAATTATGAAAGCTTGGTCTATAGCTTAGGCTTGTTCCTAACTAGCTCTTATAACTTAAATTAACCCATTTATATTAATCTATGTTCTATCATGTGACATTACCTCTCTTCCATCTTGCAGCTCAAGTTTCTTATTTATGTCTTCTAGTGTCTCTCTTGTGACTAGCTTCCTCCTCCTCTTCCTTACTCTCTCCAGAAATCCTGCCGATACCTCTTGCCTAGTCACTGACTGTTCAGCTTTTTATTACACTAATCGTAGCAATACACCTTCACACAGTGTACAAATATACCACAAGAGAAGACAATCCTGAACATGTTTTGGATTCTCAGTTCCTGAATTCTGGTGAAATCCCCCTTCCAGAAATATCAAATAATTGCATTTTGCATCCATTTTTAGAATATTCCTGAAACCTAAGCTAGGATCCCCGTATGTAGAATCACAGGGAGCACAAATGCTTTCTCCAGAATTGTAAGCATGGCCATCCCATCCTCATCAGAGTGCCTGTGGAGACAAATGTCAAGACATGTGATTCTGCATAGACTGGAGCTCTGCAGGATCTCTGGGCTTCTTCCTGAGAGGTGCTCCAGTGAGCACAGGGGCTGTCTATCCACTCTGTGGGACAGATGACTTAGCCCTCAGCTCCGATGCTGCATATCAGAAGTGGAGGATTCAATAGAATGCATGGAAAGTGCTCCATGGAGCTGGAGCTGAAGATGGTCCATACTAGATAATGCTACTGCTGAGGTGACGGCTGGTGTTACATGGTGATGATGTACAGCAAGTAATCTAAATTCCCTTTCTGTCTGGTAAGTATTTGGTTGTTGTCTAGAGCCTCATTCAAGTTGGATACATTTGGAAAGGAGGTAGATGAGAGCTCTTCTGGATATAAAGCATTTAACATCACTACTGTGATGAACGTGGGGAACTGCAGCGAAGTGTCTTCATCGGCACCTTATCCTTCAACTGTCTGTTGGTAACCATGACGATCTTCAGTCTGTTCTCCTGCGTTTAGTAAAACAGTGTGGAGGGAACATAGACATCTTCAGTGCAACCCCGGAAACACTCTCCCAATCTCTATCAATATCTGCAAGGCCAATATCACTGTGGTAACTTAGTATAATCTTCATGTGCACTAACTGCTGCTTCCTATGTTTGATTGACATATAGATTGACAGAATTATTATGAAGCAGAAGCAAAAACACCCAGGTCTGACTTAAAATAACTTTAAAACTTCTTGCCTGTTATCCCATAGGAGACCTTTAATAAAATGAGAGCTCATTGGGTTTCTAGTGTATCAGTGTAAGAACAAGCATTTAGGGCTGAAGTGATGGCTCAGCTCCTAAAAGCGAGGCTTACAATTAAAGAAGAAAAATCATTTAACTTCCTGCCTTCAAGATTCTCACAGAAATGAACAATAGGTTATAAAAATAGAGAGAAACTTACAAAGGAATCCTCATACCTTTTCAGGGTGGGGTAGATAGGACCTCACAGTCGGAAAGCAGGAAAGGCTAACCTGTTACTCCCTCTCTTGAACAGTAGAATTATGGGAAAACTGGGCCCCTGGCAGGAATGTACTCCTACTGTGTTCTGGATGGAAAGGTAATGAGTAAAGTAAAAGGTGCCTGAGGGGTGAGAAGCTGTTGTCACTGTTCTGTTGTGATAGTCTGTGGCTTCTTTGAAATCTGCAGACTTTACCCAGATTCTTTGTCAGTTAGAAGACCAAGTAGGTATTGATCTTTCCAGAAGCACAGACAATGCTGTAGGTCCAATGTACATGGGACTATTAGTGTAGAAGGAGCTAGCACCAAGTGCATATGACTTTACACAGTCACCCCTGGCCCTGCCAACTACTCATGTATACCATTGTGTCATTCTTATGTTCACAGCACAAACACACAAAGCCAACTCCAACAACCTGGTCATGTGTGTAGATACCCAAGAAGTCCCTACATCCTTTCAATAGTCAAAAGCCAGAAGTAGAAATATGTAACATAGTTACATACATATCTCATTCAAGCTCTTACAAACAGATATATACGACTGTGTGCTTGTGGAAAGGCCCACAGCATTAAAACAAGAAAACATAGAGACTTGGGAGAGTTTAGAATTAAGATTGTAGTTGTGCTAAAGCCTTCCCATTCTGTCTTCATGCTTCAATTGGCATTTACAATTGGGTGTGCACTTTAAAAGCTTGAAAGAGAGATGTGTCTATACAAGAAACAAAATGAATACATCATAGCTGGTGGCTTAGGCTTGGCGTTTCACAGAGCTGAGATGCAGTTGGGGCTCAATTTTCTACACCCACAAGGACCTAAATGATGCCAGAAAAGGAAGCGAAGGGCATGGATCATTTTGTAAGGAATACACTTTCTTCTCTCTTAAATTACTCATATATTAGGCATTTAAAAAAAAAACTTAGGAGCCATCTGGGCCTACCACTAATTAAAGTTGAAAGTAAACATTCCCATCGACTACAGGTGGGAATGTAACTTGGCACAGCATTCTTGAGAATATATATATTCTCAATATATATATACAAGATCTTTTAAAAGATCTTTTGAAAAGTTTTTTAATGTTAAAAATGTTTTAATGTATCACATATTTTAACTCACTAATCTCAATGATTGGTATTTTTACAAAGCAAGTAATAAAAGATATGTATAAATATTTTGATTATAGAATTTCTTATTAAAACATATGAAGGTCCAACTGTTACAAATTGGTTGACTAATTAAGTTTTACTGAGCCATCTGAAAATAAGGAGAACCTTGACTTTATGAAGTACTGACCCTCTGATGATATATACTTGTCTATGCAATCATCCTCCATCAGTTCTGCTGTATGTATCATTAATTAGCAATAGTTTAACTATTTTTTTTAAATTTACTTGTATTACAAGTATATAAGTGTTTTATCTGCTTGTATGTTTGCATACCGTGTGTGTGTGTGTGTGTGTGTGTGTGTGTGTGTGTGTGTGTGTGTGTTACCCACTGAAGCTAGAAGAGGGCATCAGTGCACCTGAAATAGGATTCACAGGTGTTTGTGAGTGGCCATGATGGTGCTGGGAACTGAACCAAGTCCTCTGCTGGAGCAGTGGAATGGTTAACTGTTGAGCCCTCTCTCCAGGCCAGGATTTGAACTCTTAAAAGTAGGATATCAGTTTAGTATGTCTTCTCTTTATGTTCTGAGACAGTAACTAACACCTTTGTCAAGTTTCAGAGCATCCTTTCCAAGATCAAAAACCAATTCTAGGAAGATAACTCAATTTAAAAAAAAAAAATGTGTAACACCTATTGTATAGAAGCTACATGAAAGCTGCTTAAGCCGATGAGAAAATGTCTCATGAAGTGAGGGAGAGGCAGTGGTGTGGCATCTTAAATGCCCTCATGATTTTTCCTTGAGATTCCTCCCCTCGCTCAGATCCCAAGTTCATACTTCACATCTTCTCATTCCCACCATTCTGTGCCTCACACTCCCATCATTATTTATATATTTCTCCTGAAAGCATATTTTTATGATTAGCCTGAATTTGTCAGAGAAAAACCATGTTCTTTTAGTGGGAGTCAACTATACTATTCAAAATAGGCATTGTGCTATTTGCCTGCCCCAGGGTAGTCACATGGGTTATCACCTGCTTTTCTTGGATCTGGCAGAAGTATGTTAGGGAGTGCTTTATTGTGTGACTGTGTCAGCTGAACAAAAAATTAAGCTGGTTTTACAGAGTCAGTTTCTTCTCTGATGACTTCATTTTTCAGAGTCGGTTATTTAAGTCTATTGATAGTCATAGACTCTAACCATTCTAGAAATGGTAAACAGATTCCACTGTATTATTGCAAATTGAAAGGTCAGTACTGATGGTTCTACTAAGACAATGCATCGAATTTAATCTTGGACAATTTAATTATTGTTAGCTTCAAGAAAAATAATTTCATTCTGAGTTAAATCTTACTTCCAGAAAAAAGAAAAAAGCAAAGAGAAGCATACATCCCTTAAGAAAAGGCAAGCATTTAGATCATTTCATTCTTTCAAACTACTGCGTGTCTACAGTGGGACAGACTCAGATCTAGGCACTAAAATTACAATATAAAACACAGAATGTGTCTAAAGTATTATTCATATTTCCTTGCTGTCCAACAACCTAGATAAATGTACCAGGGAAAGATGTATAAACCAATGATCAAATAAGCAAATAACATAATTCCAGAAAGTGGTAAATGATATACACATCAGGAAAGCAGCTGGGGAAAGCAAGTAAATGGAGATGCTACTTAATACCGGTAGACAAAGAAAGTTCTTTTGAAGAGGTAGGACTGGAGTCCCAACTCAAGTAGAAAAAAACCTATGGGAAGTGCTTCTCCAGCCCAGTACAGAAGCTCTGTGGTAGTAACGACCTTGAAAGGTGTGAGGGACAATAAAAACTAAGCTCTGTACCCACCAGATATGAGCAAGAAGATGAGGACTGTAAGATAAGGCTGAAGATGTAGGGCAACCGCTAGATCATGCAGGGCTTTAAATGACATGCAAAGGGATTTGTCTTTTATTTTAAGAGTCACAGGAAGTCATTGATGGTTTTAAGCAGTGATAAAATAATATGACCTACATTTGCAAAAGTCTTTTAGAAAACTCTTACACTGAAGTATAAGAGTAACAAGAATGAAGGAAACAAGACTAGTTGGATACAGTAACGAGAGTGGGGATGATGGTCACTTTGAGTAGCAAAGACACTTTATTTTAAAGAGACACATTGGTGCTGCTCCATCATGCTTTAGATGTTAGAAAACCTGAAATTCACTATTAATGTTTCAGCCAGGTATTCATGTGTGTTACATTAATGAATGACCTAAAGCCAGTAGCAATAACACTTATCTCCTATCACCTTGTCTCTTAGATAACTACATGCCTCCCTGCTGATCCATCTGTGTATCAATCAATTGACAAATATTTGCTTTTATTTTCATAAAAAAAATCCTGAGAAATTGGATGCTGAAACTATTCAATACTATCAGATCTATAGCAGCAATCCACAATTTTCTGTTGCTACATAGGAAGTAAATATGTCTTTGAAATCACCAAGAAACCATCGTGTTTCTAGTAATTAATATATGCAAACCAATTTCTACTGTGAGTCAGTCCCAAACCTACCACATATGATGGGTTTTCATAGAAGATCATTTCCAGGAACTTATCTTAAATCTGTACTTTAATCATGTATACTGTCAGTAGCCTCAAGTTATGAAGGCATGGCTAGACCAAAGAAATTTCATTTCTCTCTCAAGGCAGGAGTAAAGTTGTCAAAGGAATTGCAGGATATGCAAAGTCTAGGATTTAATCAAGTAAAAAACCTATAGGCCCTAGTATGAACATGGCTAACGGATTTTAACATGAACTGGGTTCAAACAGAGAGGGAGAACAAATGCAGAAACTGCTCCTAAGATCACAGAGTGCATTAAAGGTTCCATGTTGATAGCAATAGACAGAGAAGAATCGTTCTTCCATGAGATGAAACACCAATTATTTTCACAAAACCAATTTTAATCACAGAATGCGTAAAGTATAATTCATACTTCTATCTTGTAGCTAGAGTGACTGTAAAATGATGTCAGACAGAAATGGTTTTCCCCAAGACCTGAAAATGTCTCCATTGAAACTGAAGGCATTCTATTGGAATAATATTAGATGTTCTCCAGAATTCATATGAGGACAAAGAATTAACAGTTCATCTAAACAGGTGGCAACTGTATTAAAATGTGTTTAGTAACAGCTTTCATAATGATTTAACATAAGACAGTTCAATTTAGACCTTAAAGTTCAGACCCTACCTTCATAACAGTATTAATATTATCATTATAGATATTATCTTTGAATCTTGTGCCATCAATATAGAAGGTTTGTTAATGTTTATAATTTTTAGTCTTAGAATGTAAGCGCTAGTTTTATTTCAATACAACCTAATTAGCAACCCCTTGAGATAGGTGCTATTTCCAATTTAGAAGAATATGAGTTAAGAGTACTTGCTGAGCAAGTATGAGGATCTGAGTTCAAATCCCTAGTACCCACATAAAAAGCCAAGGCATGTCTGTGTAGATTCCTATAGCCTTGGTGCTGGGGGTAAGGAAGAGATAGTGACAGGAGGATTTCTGGGAGTTGCTGGCTCACAGTCTAGCTCAAGGCTTAGGGAGGAGAGACCCTGCCTCAAGGAAGCAAGGTAGAGAATGCAAAATACCTTAATTCTTCCTCTGGCCTCTGCAAACAGACAGGCTCAGATGCTTGCACTCATGTTGTATACACAACATACACTCACACTTTCATACACAGACACATCATAAAAATATGAAAAGATTGAGGCTCAGAGAATTTACATCAGTCACAAGCTTAGAACAGTGTTTTAAGTCTAGGGTACCTGATAAGTCCTTTGACTGTCACAAGGGTATAGTTAACAAAGTATGTCCCAATTGAGTTGGTAAGATTTTTGTTTGTTTTATGGTTGTTGTTGTTGTTATGGGGATTTGTTTTTGTTTTGATTTTCATTTTTAGAACTGTATAAAATTATATGGTCTTAGAATCAATGGCAGCTAGGAGCTGGAAAATACTATGAGCTGTCTCCATAGTCTAGTTTTTTGACTCCAAAGAAGGGACATCATCTTCATAAGGTCATCTCGAGGATTAAGGGACTTGGTATGCAAAATGTCAAGCACTCTGTAAGATTGCATTGGAGAGAGGTTTCTAAATTAAAGTCCATGAACAAAAGAAAGCGTGTCTAATTTTCATGACTTAGATGCCCATGCCCAGGATGTAGCAATAGGTGACTCTGCTCCTGACACTTCGGTAGTGTTAGATCCGATGCAGTGTCTCTAACTCAGTGATGATACCATTGGCTTTCTCGGGAAGGAGGAGTGGAAGACTATTTGTTTTGTTCTCCTTGGAAGCTTCTGAACTTTTCCTTAAGAGAAATCATGTCTTATGTCTGCAATGTAAAAGCATCTCTTTAAGGTAAAAAGAATTATAAAACAGCATAGAAACCTCAGAGCAAGACATAAGGAACACTTTGGGGCCATGTATGTGATCCATATAGAGCAGTGGTCCTCAGCCTATGGGTCACAACTCCGTTGGGGGTCACATGACCATCAGAAAGCATAGGCATTTACATTGTGATTCATAATAGTAGCAAAACTATGGTTATGAAGTATCAATGAAATAATGTATGGTTGGGGTCACCACAACTGTGTTAAAGAGTCGCAGCATCAGGAAGGTTGAGAACCACTGATGTAGAGGGAATGGGAAGAGTGCCTGTGGGACACTCATAAAACTGAGAGAGAGGATGCAGAGCCACAAGGAATTCTTCTAGAATGTTTGCTGAAAAAATATGACTCTATACTCGCCAGATTTACATGCCATTCATGTTTAGGACCATGCAGTGTGCTAATCCTGCCCATTTCTTTTATAACCCCAAATGTTAATGAAAATTAAAGTTAGAATAGGGAGAACAGGAAATTGAGGAAATATGCTTCCTGGAGAAGATCATTCACAACCTTAGACAAAAAACTAAAACTTGCTTTTTATACATTTGTAAATTTTTAAATTAATGCATCTGGCTTCCTAAGCATCATGGGATTAAAAAGATTTATGACAGTTGCTTTTACTTCTGACATAACAATTAATTGTTGATGTTCTAAATGACATCTTTATGAAATTCACTTTTTTTTTCTTTTGAGAGGCGGGGGAGCGTAGTGATGGAAGACAGTGTGGTACAGGGTTCAGATTCCAGGCCTGCCACAGGTAGACAGGTGCTTTGGGGTTCTGTCAGCTCCCCCAGCCTCACTTCTTTCCCTGTGAAGAAGGAGAGACAGTAGCTCACGTTCACCATGAGGATTGAAGATGCTGCATCTGAAGTGGGCAGCTGCTGTCACCAACAGCTGGCACTGGCTACACGCCTCCTCCCCAGTCTCCATTGCGGCTTCCAGTGAGTCAGAAGAAAATCCCTTCTTTTCCCTTCTCTTTTCGTTTGCCCTAATGAGACCTAGAAGCCTTGGAAAGCAGTGAGGGGTGTGTGTGTGTGAACACAGATTGTCAGGAAAGCAGTGAGGGTGTGTGTGTGTGTGTGTGTGTGTGTGTGTGTGTGTGTGTGTGAACACAGATTGTCAAGAAAGCAGTGAGGGTGTGTGTGTGAACACATTGTCAAGAAAGCAGTGAGGATGTGTATATGAACACAGATTGTCAGGAAAGCAGTGAGGGTGTGTGTGTGTGAACACAGATTGTCAGGAAAGCAGTGAGGGGTGTGTGTGTGTGAACACAAATTGTCAGGAAAGCAGTGAGGATGTGTGTGAACACAGACTGTCAGGAGAACAGTGAGGAGTGTGAACACAGATTGTCAGGAAAGCAGTGAGGATGTGTGTGAACACAGATTGTCAAGAAAGCAGTGAGGGTGTGTGTGTGAACACAGATTGTCAAGAAAGCAGTGAGGATGTGTGTGAACACAGATTGTCAAGAAAGCAGTGAGGGTGTGTGTGTAAACAGATTGTCAGGAAAGCAGTGAGGGTGTGTTTGTAAACACAGATTGTCTGGAAAGCAGTGAGGGGTGTCTGTGAACACAGATTGACATAATCTATCATTATCCACTCACTCCTCTAAGAAATGGATGAAAAAACAAAACAAACAAACAAACAAAAAAACTTAAGACTAACATTTACTTCCTCAAATAAAACTCCATGGAAGAACAAAATCACCTCTCTTACATCTGTCCATCCCTAGCTGGGTACCCTGCCCCGTGTGCTGGGGCTTTCTCATTACAGCATGTCTATGGAAGGTGATGCCAGTTTTCAAAGGAATAGATCTGATAGAATGAAAGTAAGAAAGACCTCAGACAAGGAAGGGTTCCCAAACAGAAAGTCGAGATGTGAGTAGATGATACACCAAAATGGCACCCACTCGTTTCTATTCTCTAAAAATGAGAATAAACTCATTTAATCCAAGTTTAAAGGAATACAAAACAAGATAAAACAATCCTGCTCTCGGGGAGTCTGTGCTCTGTATTTGGATATGTCTATTATTAAATGATTGCCAGGCCTGCATGTTAAAAGCACTAAAGATCTTTGTGATTACGACGGCCTGGCTGGCAGGAGTTAGCAAATGACCCATTTGGGGATTTGTGTACTGGTTGGTCCCAGTCCACTGTTGTTGCTTCACCATGGTTATTCTTTGATGAACTTAACATGTTTAAACAACTGAACAAAAGATGAGCAGGAAACAGCTAGTCAAGAATAAACAGTGGCCAAAATACGAAAGCTGGGATTGACTTAGTTAGTAGCATACTAAAAAATGCACACAATTAAAAATAAGCATATTTGAAGTAATGAAACAGGTAAGTTCTGATGTGAAAAAAGTCTAAAATGATGTGTTAGACAGACAATTTGGGTGGTTCTCATGGCCTGTGCTTCCTATGTTAATGGTCTGATAAAATCCCCTCCCCTAGAACATGCTCAGGACATGTAGTCTGTTTGTACCTAGTAGAACACCTTCCAGGTAACAGGATGTACCTGATTGCAGTGCACATGATTTTAATGCCTGTTTTATGATGGGCTTTCTTGCTCCTGGGATGCTTCAGAGTTGAATTGCTATGTTGGGAGACTTGCACAGCCAGGATCTGCAAACCGTCTGGCGGCAGTCTTCAATATTTCCTGAGACAAGCCACAGATAAGACCTCACTCATGCTCTCCACACAGTAGGAGCCTTGTGAGAGCTTACAGAGAGGACTGCCCTGGGCCCTTCACTGCCAGCCCCCTTCACTGCAGAATGTGGAAGACCATATATAGGTATTGTGTTCAGTAGCTGCAGAGTAATAATTGATTACACCACCAAAGGAAATTAATAGCACAGGACACTGTCATTTCCTTCTAACTCCCTAGCGAGGAAATGACCTTTCTAAGCAAATACTGAATTTTCTTGGGAGTACAAAATTCTCTCCTATTGCAATAAGAGACAAAATTATATTCTTAAAGCTTTGAGTCCAATTTCAGACTCATAAGTTACAAACACCCTCTCTATTCCCCTGGCCCTCTCTATCTAATCAAGGGAAGTGTGAGAAAATGAGAAGGTTGCCCCTCTCCAAGTTTAATTAAGACTGTAACCTCCAGAAGCAGACAGCCGCTGCTATATGAGAAATGCTGTCATGAATCTTCTCCAGAGACCCAGCTTTCCGCCTCACCATGTGATGTTGTCTCAGTCAGCTCAATCCTCCAGTACCTGTCATGGCACTTGACACATAGTTGATGCTCAGTGATTGATGAATGAAGTTCTTATTAAGTTATCTCACCCATAACAAGGAAAAATGGAGAAAAGTCACCTTTCCTACAAGGACACATCTCCTTCTTATAACCCAGGGAGAGGAAAAACTATTTAAATTCAAGAAAAAAACAGTGGCTCAACTGTGAAAATACTGAAATGATTGGTTTGCTTTCTGCAAACGAAAAGAATTTTAATTCTCTGATATGAAAGTGAATCATTTCACAATTGTCTTTATTCCTTTTCAGTCTACAGAACTGTGTTGACTTTTATATGGGCTTTTGCTTCAGAGTTAGTAGATGCCATGAGCTTGTCAAGTTCCAAATGATACTGGCAGGTGGGCTCATTCGTTCTGTCTCTGTTCTGTGCCTTCTCATCATATGAAGAAGGCACAAAGCTTTTATAATCTGGCAGTCATTGAAATCCCTTTATCTTTTATTCACGTTCATTCTCAGTGCCCTCCTTTGAAGACCCCTACTGGAAATCAAATTCTAGCATTCTTCATTTGTGTTCGCCACAGTGAATGCCTGAGTGTTATACCTCGCTATTAGCAGTTTGTGAATTCTTAACAAATGCTTTCTTTAATTATTCCTAATTGCTTTGTTGGACATTGCTGATAACAAAAATATACCCCCAAATTTGGCCTCATGCACGTGACCTGTAAATAGAAAGTTGGCAAAAATCGTGTCATTGCTTTTGCTGTCAGAATCATTGCATTGTTTTTGCTAAACTAGCAGAAATACACTTTAACTCATAGTGTGTGTTTGTTCAAAGCGTTCATTTTGGAGAGTGAGATGACAAGTAACTGATGACCATGTGTAACTAATACTATTGTATTTTTTTTCTAATTTTCCAAATTTTTATGATATTTTAAGAATAAGTTCTCGTTTCCCCCAAATAGTTGAGGGATATAGTATTCAAGCCATGTGAATATTCTGATTGCTTGACCTTAGCCTATATGCTGCATTATACATTTCAAATTTTCCAAAATACTAAACATTCATTAGTTATCACTTCTTGATTTCTTGCTCTGAACAAGGCACTGTGGTTGTCATATAATGGATGCAAGGGTAAAATGAGCTATATGTTCCTCCCTTATGGAGCTAGCCATTTATAGACAGAATCAAAATACATATTAATATGATATAACCATAGCATAGAAGGTTGTTTGATGGATTTGAAAAGAGGGAAAATATTGTATAGTTCTGGAAGTAAAAAGTTCAAAATGGGTCTCTTTAGGCTAAAACTGAGGTTCAGCAAAAAGCTTTGTGCTCTTCCAGGGGTTCTTGAGGGTTTTGTTTTGTTTTTTCATTTCTTTCCTCATAGATTCTCTCACATTGCTTGTGTAGTGTGAATTCTAATTGGTCTTAATAATAAAAACCCAGAGTCAGATATTGGGGTAAATGCTGAAAGATCAGAGAAGTTAAGGAGCCAGCCACTAGAGAGACTTCTTACCTCTACGGAATCCTCAGACCAAAAATGCTGAGCTCCTGTCTCCGCCCTACCTTATCACTTCCTGTTTCCTCCTCCCAAGTGCTAGGATTAAAGGCATGTGCCTCCCAAGTACTGGGATCAGAGGTATAAGATCCTAAGTGCGCCCTCGGGAGGCAGAGCCAGGCGGATCTCTGTGAGTTCGAGGCCAGCCTGGGCTACCAAGTGAGTTCCAGGAAAGGCACAAAGCTACACAGAGAAACCCTGTCTCGAAAAAACCAAAAAAAAAAAAAAAAAAAAAAAAAAAAAAAAAAAGATCCTAAGTGCTGGGATCAAAGGTGTGTGCCACCACTGCCTGGCCTCTAGTGGCTAGCTTTGCATTCTGATCTCCAGGCAAGCTTTATTAGTTAGAGCAAACAAAATATTACTACATGTTTGGCCTCTGGTCTTTCCATCCTCAAAGTCAGCTGGCCAGTCCACCTTTTCGAATATCACTTCATTCCAGTACTGGACCTCTATATCCAGCACTCATTGTTAAGGCTCTCTGTCATTTTTTTGAGCCAACACAGTCTTGCTAATTTAAGGTGAGATGACTAGCAGCCTGACTTCTCCCTTGCATATAATGTAGTGTGGAATAGGTTCTGTGGATTAGAGTAGGAACAGCTTCAGGGAGACATTATTCTGCTTAACATAGGAATGGAAGAGAAGCTCATAAGGAGGAGATGATCCTTGAAGGATGGATAGATTATAGGCTCCCGAAGGTAGATGGAAAAATACAGAAATTGCTTTGTAAATGAAAGGAATAATAAAGTAACAGGCTAAAACATCTAAAGTGAGAAATAAGTAAGAAATTTTAAATTATTTGGCTTTCAACTTGGTTCAGCAAAATATTCCTTAGGTTTTGTATCCTAAAAACAATGTCCCTATGTCTGTGTTGCCACTGTTCAACTCTGCCATTGTGGCAGGAAAGCAGTCACTGATAATAAGAAATGGTTGAGGTGCATTCTGATGCAACTTTATTTGCAAAATTAGGTAATAAGCCAAATTCAGTCCCTAGACTATAGTTTTTTCAAGTGTTAGTCTTCTGCACAAATAATATGAAAAGAAGTCATTGAAAATAGGTTAGGAATTGGTGGGGATGATGTAAACGCCCGGCAAAGTGTTTTGAAGGATTTGTGTTTTAATAGACAATGAGGAGCTATTGTGCCTTTTGAGCAAGGAGCGGGTATAATTGGAGCTGTGCTTCTGCTTCGGGAAGTTCTGTCTGCTCAGCGCTGGGGTACTGAATGGCTTTATTAGGCCTTTATTTGGGGCCTTAACAGCTATTTGATGTCTTTGTCACCCTGATTCTACCCACTAGCCATATTCATCTTTCTGTAGTCCTTCAGACATGTCAAGCCTGCTCCTACACCAGACCTATGACACTGGCTATCCTGCCTGCCCAGAATAAAATCCCTCCCTTAGCAGAGCTCAGTGGCTCGATGTCACCTTTCAATCATCGCCGTCATCACTGTCAGTCACTCTTGAACTGCTCACTTACTCTGTCTTCCCATTAGAACTACTTCTTCCTCACTGCAGATCCAGAATGTACCTTAGTCATCATTCGGTAAGGATTATTGAATAAATAAATCAGTAACTTCACAGAAGTGGTTGTGTCAGAGCAAATATCAACTGAAAGAAAAACTGGATTTTTCATCTGGATTCTTGGAGATTGCAAGACTTGTAACAGTCCAGGATATCAACAGGAAAGACATATTCGGGAAGAAGGAATACAAACCCCGGTCGTAGAAACACTGAGGAGCTGGTAGATGTCTAGTGAGGGTTTGGGAGCAAGGTCAGGGTATGGAGCTCTTGATAAGAGAGAGGGGGTATGTCTATGTCCTAGTGATTGCTGGAGCCCTGACATTGCTGAGAAAGAATGTACCAGAAGGAGAAGTCCTTTGAGACAGCTCGAAGACGTAGAGGGGCTAGACATGGAGCATTCACTGGCAGAATTAAATGAATATCTGATTATTGGGGATGAGGATACTAGAGAAGAGAGAATTTCTAAAGAATGATTTTCAGTGCTAAGTGCTGTTCATCAAAAGACGCATGAGAAAGGCCTGACATCGAGAGTGAGCATTTTGACCTACCTGTAAGAGACAAGTTCCTGTAGATTGCTAAGGGCAGAAATACATTTCACTCCAACACTGTTTTGAATGTCAGTTTAATCTTCTGCGATTCATAAAGTATTTCAGTATCTGCTAGGAATTCATTTATAAATATCAGCTGTGTAACTGCCGTTTAAAAGTTACAGGACTAAAAAAAAGATAGAGAAATTGCATATTGCAAAGTTGTATTATAGATGCTTCACACACATACAATACAAAAAGGGGCACATACATTATTTCACTGTGTATGTACATGTCAAAAGATGTCATACATCATAAATATGCACAATAAAAAATAAAAGAGAAAGTTCTAGAAGATTCAGCTGAATCTATCCTGTGATTCTATAATATATGTTGAAAGCTACTTAATTGTAACAAATTCCTGCTGGTGTCCAGGTTCCTGTGACTCCGGAGTGCTATGCTCTGACAGCTGTCAACAAGTTGACATTCACTGCATTCACACCCACTTCTAAATAGAGAATTGCTGAAATAAGAAGGAAAAGCTTAGGCCAGCAATGTTTTTATTTTGTTTTCTGCCGACAGGTGAATGGTATTAGACTTTTTGTTGAAAGATTACAGAGTAGAATGAACCAGTAGGAAAACTTGGGCATATCCTACCACCAAGAGTCAGTCATGGTTTGTGACCTTTGGTCCTTGATTTCTACTTTTTAAAATATATTGACTGGGCTTCTTGTTGTTGCTGTTGTTGTTGTTGTTGTTGTTGTTGTTGCTGTTGTTTGTATGATTTTAAAAGTATGGTGGCTAATAACTTAAGACCCAAAGGGCCTACTTTCGAATCCTGCTTATATTTCTTAGGAGTTACATGATTCCAATGAGTTTCTTGATTTGTCTCTACCTCTGTTTTCTCATCCATAAAATGGGGAAACTTTAGCCAGCATGCAAACAGAATTGTGGGGCCAGGGACATGGCTTGATGAGTAAAAGTGTTTGCTGAGCACATCTGAAGGTTGGAGTTGGGGTCCCAGGAGGCCATGTGAGATCTAGACAGGACGGTGCACTCTGTAATCCTAGCACTTTACAGTGAGATAGGAGCAGAGACAAAAGAATCTCCTGGGTTCTTTGCAGGAACTGAGCCTGGTGTACAAAATGTATCAGCAAAAATCCTGCCTCAAAAGGGAGGAAGGAAATGACCAAACATCTAGGGTCGCCCTCTGACCTCCATGTCGATGCTGTGGCAAGCTCATGCCCACACACACCCACACCAACACCACACCACACAATCAAAAATCAATACTTTTTTTAAAAAAACAAAGCTGATCCCATCTTCCTCTCACCTTTCCAAACTTCATGTCCTACTTTTTCCTTACCGGCCATTTTATTTATTTAGAAGGTTTTACATCTCATTTGCTATTTATGATCTTTTGCTTCCATGTTGTCCTGTGGGTTTTTTTTTTACCATTTTTTTCTTTATTTAAAATTATTAGGAACAAATTTTATTTGCAAATATAATCTAGATTGGGAGCCACCTTGGCTCCTGGAACTAAGAAAGCAGGAACCCAGTTTCAGAGCAGCAACACACTGTGCCCTCTCATAAAGTCAGATATGGCCTAGATCTGTTCTCAGAAAAAAAAAGGGGGGGATGATAAACTAATTAAGGCATTTTATTGTCTGTATCAAAGTTATTATCCTAAGAAGCCATTAACCATACAATGATAATCAAATGACTGGATGGGCCGTTAACAGTAATATGTCCCTAAGGGATCCACACTGCACTGTGTGTGTGCGCCGGGCGCAGACATGGTGATAAAAGTGGCTCTGAGACTTCAGGGTTTCACTGATGAAGATTCCATGGAGGAACAGTTTTCTCCTTTCGTTCGTTCGTTTCCTGAAAGGCTTAACATGGATTTTAAGTACAATGTCTTTAAGTAAAAGGGAGAGATGGTCTCATGGGCCTTTTGGTTAAAACAACTGGTCAAATAGCATTAGACATCAGAACATGGCTATCAAAGACGATCTTTCTCAGCTTCATGGCTGAAAACAAAAATAGTTCTCCCCATCGAACACAGTGGGCTCTTAGGGTTGGACAGTGCTGTGTTACCTATTGTCCCAAATCAACCTTGTTTTGAAGTGTTCAGAGAACCCTGTCTATAAATTCTCCTTTGTTACTCAGGGGGGAAAAAAAACTATTTTTTAAAGCAACCGATAAAAAGTGATAAGAGGTATCAATACAGAGTTTTGTTAACCTTAGCCTGTATAGAAAGCAGCTTACTCTACCCTGGCCCTGCAGTATGAGTCATTTGAAGTTGGGCCTTCTGTGTTGTAAGGTACTGACAAGGTTCTGTGGCATGTATTTGTTAACTATACATTTTGTTTTCTTTCTAAGCTATCATTTTATTACTCGGGTAGATGGTGAATTGTCATCAGCTTAAGAGAATAGACCACTGCAGGTTTTTCTGAGTATCTTGCAGTAAATCAACTCCCAGAGACTTCCTTAGGAAACACATTGACCCTTTTAAAAAAAATAAGTGTGATAGGCCCGAAAATAATTTTTTATTGAAAATAGAGTCTTCTTTCATACAATACATCCCAACCACAGTTTCCCCTCCCTCCACTCGTCCCAACCACAAAGCCCTTTTGTAATCCAAAGATAAGAAGACTGTATCAAGATGAAATGTGGTTTGCTATGTATTTGAAGAACACGCAGCTTAGGTATTCCCCATGTACAGTGCTTTGCACACTCTTACTTAGTGCTTTGCACGCTCTCACTGCTCTGCCCACTCTCACTTGTACGAGATTGACTAAGAAAAAAATTACATGTGTGTGGCATCTTGCCTCTCATCATCTTGAAGTTTTCTTTTAAAGGAACTAATTACATGCTGCTTCCCAAATAGAAGTGCAGATTTTGTTCATGCATTTTCTGAATTTTTAACTATACCTATATTTTTATCTTTGGGAGTAGAAACCATTATTTTTGTCTTTTACAAAATGCAATGACATATCATTGTGAAATAGGATCACTAATGTAACGTGGATCTGCTGAGCAGGGCAATTTAAAACAATCATTCTCCCAGCAGTGGACCTGGAGCAAAGGCTGAAAGCTAAGCTGGACCAGGACACATGTTAGGATGCAAAGATGCTGCTGTCCTCCAAAGCTCAGACTAGTTCTTAAATTTACAAGCAAGATTTATGTCTGAGCTAAATTTGACTAATCAGACATGATTCATGGGCTAGATTTAACTGTAATAGGAAATGACAGAAAAGTCTTCACTTTCCTTCATGTCTTTTCTGAATTGCTGAAAATTTTAGTCTGACTAGGTGTCCCATCTTAGTAATCCAATATAGACGTAAATACAAGCTCTAGGAAATAATGCCTGGTTGCATCATTTATATATCTACCGTTATACCTTAGCCCCTTTTGTCTCAGGACCAGAAAAGCCCAATGAGCATATATATATTTTACCAAAGTTGTTTAAATGTTCAAAGGAAATACTACCATTTCCCAACAACCTGATAAATGCACTCAAAACAGCACTTTGGACATTTGCGTGGGGTCTGTAGCCATCTGAGTGTGGCATCTGCAGTTAGTGCTGTTTCTGAAGGCTGTGAGTGCCTGAGCACAGCACACAGTTATGCATGTGTCCTGCTGTCACATGCAGAAACCCATGAAGGCAAGGAATGTCCCAGGAAGCTCTTTCCTGTTTAGTTATTGACTTGACATATGACAAGTCAGCATTACGGAAACTTAATTGGTATATAAAACTATGTTGGGGCTTCCAGATCTAACTGTTCACAGAAACTTAGCTATTATCTAGCTTTCTGTCTAGTGGTTACCCTTAGGAGACACTGACTGTAAGCTTTCTTACAGATCTGACGAGCTTGTTAAAATCGTAAAAGGTCCAAAGATAGCTATGATAATAGATCATTCTCATATAAGTTAACCAGATATAATTGCAGAGTAAGTCGTTTTTCATTGTTGTTTAAACATGATTTTCTTATCTTAGCAATAAGCAGCGGCAGCGGCAGCTAAGTGGGCGTTTGCACTCTTCTCTTAGAGCAGTGGTGTCTGACCTAGATTTCAGATCGCTGTAGTATTTCCTGTAGAAGACCAATGCCTTCTCTCTGTGCACCGACCACTAATAATAAAGCTATGTGTCAGCAGATAGAGGAGCTGTCTGTGTAAGGTGTTTAAGCAGTCCTTTTATTAATGAAAAACAAGTGCATGGTTACTCATACTGCACATGAGTTAATCAGCTGAATAAAACCAAGAATATTTCTAGAGCCATTTCTTCATGGGAAATATTTAAACATTCAGTCCTCTTTTCTTAAAATAATAACAATATGTTTTTATCTACATGAGGAATTTTTTTAAACAGAAATAAAATGCTAACTATTCATCAAACATTGCTGATGGCCTACCAGATAGCAGGCATTGGCCAGATTCATGGTACATGCGAATGGGTGGGTATTTCATCCCTGCCCTCATAGAACTTCTGGGGAGAGTTGGGGAGAACAGATAGTAAACAAGAAACCAGAAGAGAGCCTCTGAACGTGAGAAAGTGCTATGGAGAGTGTGGACTGACTGCTCTGATAGAATGGAGAGGGTCAGCAAGGCCTGTCTGCAGAGTAAGATGGTGAGTGAGACCACCTTCTGGCAAGTTACGGACATGAGCCTTTCAGCACAGAGCTCCTGTTCAGCCAGAGGAGGTTCACTTAGTGACACCGGGGAGATGGAGAGGAGGATTGGAGACATCCATTAAATCTTAATCTGGAGAAAAGTCGTCTAGGCTGCCTAAGAGGCATCAAAGCAGAGGTGTTCTCACAGAGTCACTGTTCCCAAGTCTAGATTAAGAAATGGCTGGATTGGAGAAATAAATCTGAGAATCTTTGACATACATGTGATTTTTAAAATTATGAATGTGGTGGATTCTCAGAGAATGGAAGTATAAATAGAGAGAAAGAGGATATTCAGGCAGAATAACACTGGGAATATTTAGAGGTCTATACAAAAGAAGGTGCTAGACCAAGAAGTTTGCAGGAAGAAGGAAAAGTCAGCAAATACTTTTTGGTTTTTTGGAAACCAAGAAAAATATGTTTTTAACTATATTTGTCTCAGTCACCCTGATAGTACTTTTATTTCTCGATAAATACTGAAAACTCCATGGCTCTTAATGTTTTCCTTTCTCCTCCCACCTCTCTCTTTCTTCACTTTCTCCAAAAAAAAAAGGTGGGAGCAAGCAACCTCTATGTTTTGTTTTTTTTTTTTTTCCATCACAGGCAATTTATTTTGTTCTAGTCATTCACAGTTAATACAGAAAATACCTGGAAACATTTCCATATAATGTTTGACACAGAAATCATCAAATAGAAGTATACAATGTTGACAGGAGGCAGTACATTTATAATTTATAACCCCAAATGTATTTATAAATTAGAAATGGAAAGATCTACAAATGAAATTATGAAGGTTCACCAAAGTCATTTAATCTGTCAGTTTCTCATTCATTTTTATGTCTTAATAATATTCTATTGTATGAATAAGCCACATTTTATTTCTCTCCAGTATTTGATAGCTATTTGAGTTGTTTTAACTTTTTTACTATTAGCAACACACTGCTGTAAACCTTCATGTACATGTTTCATAGGTGCACATTTTCAGTAGTTTGAGGATATATTCCTAAGGGTAGAATTGTTGAGTAACAGAGTAACAATGTTTTGCATTTTGACCAACCACCAAACTGTTTTGCCAAAGTGGCACACCATTTTACAATCTCACCAAATCCTTGTTTTTAAGGCTCTGATTTTTATACAAAAGCATTCAATCATTCTGTCAGACCAAACCAGGAAAAGTAAGCTATAGTTCAGAGCTGTTCTATTCCATTTACTATGCAAAGCCATTCTTGGCGTTTGCAACTCTCAGCCCTTTTGAGTATTCTTGCAGTGTTCACCTTTTCCTCCACCACTTTTTTTTTCTTCTTTTTTTCTGGTTTATTTCTATCTATTACAAATGTATAAAAAATCCTCCATCAATGCTGCTGTTAGCAGCAGAACCTTGAGAAATATACCTTTGGTTTGCCTCAGAAAAGGAACACATATTGCACTGTAAAGTTTATAAAATTGGCGCAAAACATTGTGATAATGTTACAATATCAGTTTTAAGAGTTCAGTGACTAATGGGGAGCCGATGGGATACATGCAGAACTGTGAAAGCGATCTCACTTAGCCAGCTGTACACGTAGACTGTAAATCTACATTCAGATCATAAAAATATAATGTTTTTAACTGTATTTGTCTCAGTCACCCTGATAGTACTTTTATTTCTCGATAAATACTGAAAACTCCATGGCTCTTAATGTTTTCCTTTCTCCTCTCACCTCTCTCTTTCTTCACTTTCTCCAAAAAAAGGGTGGGAGCAAGCAACCTCTATGTTTAACCCACTTGCCCATCTATTCACCTCACCAACTCTTTGTCAATAATATATGGACATGGGCTCCTACCTGCATCAAATAAGCTTCTCACTACTTGTCATTAACTTTCCACAGCTCCCGGTTAAAGTGTTGGTTCCACTCCTTATAAATTAGTTACATATATTAAGTTGATGAAATAAACATTTGGAAAACTTGAGACAGTTCTAATAATGACTGAAAAAATGCCACTGATAGGGTGTGAGGGAGTCATCTGGAAAGATGCAGCAATTTATAGAAGTCTAGATTCTGCCCTTGGATTGTTTCATAGCTAGAATTCTCAGTCCACTCTAAAGCAACCAACACTCGGAATAACACCCACTGCATCCTGAGTGGGGTTCCCATAAGAGTAATCCAGAACCCCAACAGAGGTCCCAGTCAGAGGTCTAATAGCAAGAAAATTATATTGGCCTAATGATTAACAAACATATCTATACATTTTAATTTAAACTAAAACATATAAATCAAAGTATACCCATCATTGAATAAGTGGAATTTTCCAAGGTTAGTTTGCTCTTTCTTTGGTTTTTGATATTCACACCTCAAATAAGGACAGCAAGTCTCAGAATAATTTCAGTTTTCTAAGTGTACACGTACTCTATTTCTGAAACTAACCTTTTCTTTATTTGCCTCAGTTTCACAATGACTTTTTCTGTCTTTTTTGTTGTTGTTCTTTTGGTTTTTTGGTTTGTTTTTGTTTTTCAAGATAGGGTTTCTCTGTGTAGTTTTGGTGCCTGTCCTGGATCTCTCTCTGTAGACCAGGCTGGCCCTGAACTCACAGAGATCCACCTGCTTCTGCCTCCCGAGTGCTGGGATTAAAGGCATACACCACCACATTGACTCACATTGACTTTTTAAATATATATATGTGACTTGTCATCAGAGAAAATCAACAATGTAGTCTCACTTCTATTATTATGAATAATCACACTGAAGATAATAAAAGCATACTTTTTTCCAAGTAGAAAACATAAATATAAGGGGTTCTTTCCCCAATTTCCTGAAGCTCTCTTTAGAATTAATTTTGAGCCTTTCTTAAGATTCTTAGAAGACATGAGAAGCAGTGGTGTTTAATAGCCCCTTTCATGTGCCAGTTCATATTTTCTCTATAATTTAATCACTAGCATTTGATTACTTTTACACTCAAGTTGAATTTTCATACCTAATATAACATCAGTGAAGAATGTAGAATGTCAAGTCATCCCACGTCAACCCCCAGAAATGAATAGGTGCTAGAATAAAGGACGATAGAAGGTGATCTAATGATCTAGTGTGGAAGAATAAAGGGGCATTTAAAGTCTCCATGTTATTTTAATCATATTCTTAAAGTAGACTTGATTGGTTGAATTAGTAGATTGTTATATGCTGTTCTATTATGTGTGTTGCTTAGGAGGCTACTTCCTGCCATAGGCACAAACAGGGATATGAGTCGTTATTATTATATCTAGATATCTAGCACCAGAAACTATATTTGGGGGCCCACAGAATCAGTATGATGATAAATTTTATCTCAAATGTGCAAAGGAATGTGAAGTTCTGGGTTCCCATCACTATTTTTAAAAAGGCAAGAGAAATCAAGAAAAACAGTGCACACAGAATCAAAAAGAAACTTCTGAAATCCTCTCTGTGTGGCTGCCACAGAGCACCTTCATTCTGTGCAATAAGTAGAACTGAGGAGTGTACACTGGGAACCTGAGTCCAGTCCTGATTGACTGCCCAGCTGTGTGCTCTGGAGCAAGACAGCATCCCCTCAAGGAGGAGTGGAGCTACAGAGATGGCTCAGATGGCAAAGTGCCTATAAGACCTGAGTTTGGGCCTCAGAAGCTGCCTTAGTTAGGGTTACTGTTGCTATGATGAAACACCATGACCAAAAGCAAAATGGGGAAGAAAGGGTTTATTTGATTTACACTTCCACATCATAGTTCATCACTGAAGAAAGTCAGGAAAGGAATTCAAACAGGGCAGAAACTTGGAGACAGGAGCTGATGAAGAGGCCATGGAGGAGTGCTACTTACTGGCTTCCTCCTATGGCTTACAAAGCCTGCTTTCTCATAGAACCCAGGACTGCCAGCCCAGGGATGGCACCACCCACAATGGCTGGACCCTCCCCCACCAATCACTAAGCAAGAAAATGCCTTACAGATTCACCTACAGCCTGATCTTATGGGAGCATTTTCTTAATTAAGATTCCCTTCTCTCTGATGACTCTAGCTTATATCAAGTTGACATTAAAACTAGCCAGGACAGGAGCTATGTTTAAAAATGCTGGACACACACTATAATCCCAGTGTTGGAGAAACAGAGACAGGCAGATCTCTGGGGCTTATTGACCAGCAAATATCACCTCTCGGGGTTGATTTCTGATCTCAAAATGTTCACATACACACATGGATTTGCACACACGTGTATACATGCCTTCACACAAGCATAAACAAACACACAGAAGTGCCTTTTTTAAATGTTTCGCAGAAGGACCAATACAACAGTCTAAGTTAACAAAAGGAAATGAATGAGGTATTCTATTCAAAGAATCCTCTTTTGAAACCTGCTGTGTGTGAGCATGATTTAGGGTTCTAATCCTCACAGAGCAAGCAGTCTAGGCGAATGGGAAACAAAATGATTGTAAAAGTAATTATAAGGCAAAGTTTAATAGATTAAATATATTGTCTATGATACAAAGTAAAAATAGCTCAGGGGAATAATGAGGGAAATTATTTTTAAATGGGGAAATGTGTATGTATATAGAAGGAACTGTTACAGATTTGAGCTCTGAGCGGTTTTACATGGCAGTGATAAAGCCAAAGTCAAATGGGAGTGAAACCATCATAATTTAAAAGCATGTGAGATTGAAACTCGTGTCTTATTTATGCCATCATAAGCAACCACTATCTCAGAAATATCTCTCTCAATATGAACTACTCTCCATGTACCCATTTGTACTGACAGGTTGTGTTCCCCAGTGACAAACTCCTTCTGACAAACTCGGTAAGCTGCACAACTAGTATCAAGTAACCTTCAACATTAGGGTTACTACCCACCAACAAAGAGCTTTTGTTTTTCTTCAGTTATTAGTTGAGATAAGCAGATGAAATCCAGACTTATTTCGGGGATCCCTAGTACTCAGATGACAATTTAAAGTTAAGGAATTATTGACGGGACTGGCCTCTGACTGTTTTTGGAATGGTCGGCTGTCTATGTCTTTCAAAGCAAATCAGTATGCAGAACTAAAACATGGCTGTTCATAATTTCTTTCCTTATACTAAATTATCAGTAACTGTCACTGATCAACTGAGAAGGGACTTACATTTTTTCTTTGATATGGGTCCGCTTTGCTAATGGCTATCATATAAGGAGGGGGGAAAGAGAGTGTTGGAATGTTGAGATGGAATATTCCTTCTTAGGATGCACTAAGATGAACAGCCTGACCACATCTGGGGCAGACAGCAAGGAGAATGATAGAAGATAAAAGGACAGGGTAAAATGAGAAATCTGCCATTAGGTTCTAATAGATAATACTCTTCCTTCTGTTTACAGTGCATCTTTGTGTCTGTTGATACCTTTTAGTTGATAATTATGTGTTGTGAGTGGTTGTACACACAATACTATTGCTATTTCATGACTTGGCATGACTATATTGGGTTGGCCTAAGGATACTACAGGAAAATTATAGGCAGGTCACCTTTGAAAAATCTAACCAAGCATAGTTAGGCCCCATGATATAAAATAGATCTCCAGGTTTTGAATAGTAGACGTTTGGCAAATGTCAGTAGGAAATGACCTGAATGGAATTTCTGACAGTTCCAGTGTCTGGACAGATGAGGGGCTAGAACAACTGCTCAGAGTGGACCGGAGTTTTGCCATGACAGACTTGTTGGGGAGATTTTGGGCCAGTATTCCGGAAATATCTGGGATGAGAGTTAACAACTGATTGGGAGGTAAAATCAGGAAATGGAGTCAACCATTCAAAAACTCACTTGAGCTGCCCAAGTGTACTATCCTCCAGCTTAGCTTCTAATAATCCTAGTTATTTTTTCTTTCTCTTTTCCTTTTCAGTCCATAATCTGCATACAACTATTTTTACAGCCAATTCAGTTAAGAGCCATAAATGTTTTAAATCTCTTTCCCTACCTCCTCACCCTTCAGTTCCTTGTTTACCTCCTCATTTTCTTCTCTACTTCCTATCACTACCTTTCTCTCATCTACTAACCACGAGGATGGAACAGAAACCTTTTATTCAATATTCTGGATTTATTCTTGGGGGAGTTTTTACAATTCTTTGACTATTTCAAATTATATATTTATTTAATGTTTTATGCCTCTAAAGAAAACAAAAAAGTTAGTTATGAAGGTTTTGTTGTTGTTTGTATGTGGCTTTTCACAGTTTTTTTCAGTGACATGTCCCTTCCTGGGGACAAACATAGAAGGTTCCCTTCTCTGATCTGGACACTATCTGAAGTAACATGTGAGCACTTCAATAGACAGGATTCTAAGGCAGCCCTTCAAATTCCTGGCTCCTGGCAAACACGCATGTACACACTAGTCAGTGAACTACTAGCCTAAGTGTACCTGCAATGAGGACCTGTCTGTAATTAATTAACCTGGAAACAAAGAGGTTCCCCTTGTGGGTGTGGCCTCTACAAGCTTTTAAGACCTTGATATCGGAGCCCTGGAAAGCCCATTGAAGTATAAAGCTGGTCTGAAGGTCGAAGGAGTCATATAGCAAGCAGTGCTCCCCACTTCTAGGCCTGGCAAAGCAGGTCTGGGGCAGCTCATGTCATACAGCTACAAATTGAATTCTGTCAATTACAAGTTAATTTAGAAGCACATAATTTCCTAGTTCATCCAGAAAAAAAGGTCTCCCCAGGCAGTATTTTCATTTCTGTCCCGTAATGCTTTGAGCAAAGGACCAAGTCATACCCTGCTACATATCCCTCCCGTGGAACTCTGTGCTGATACACGTGTGTTCTACCTTTGTGAGAGCTTGCTATGCAAGAGGGGAAAACTAAAGAAGTGTGCACAGGAAGCATATTTTCTTAAAGGCTGATTTTCAAAATAGTTTTTTAATTATCTCTTTTTTCATACTTTGGGAAATCTGATGTGGTACACTCTCAGATGGAGAGTGAGGCAATCGACAGTGACACTCAGTAGAGATACTAGCATAGTCTTCTTAGCCTTTGAACTAGTCAATCTGTCTTCTTGGATAAGTTCGCCTCTACATGGTTACTCTCCGACAGCCTGGTGGCTGTGGAAGACTCCGCCCGTCTGTCTGTCTGTCTGGACTACCCACCATGTTGTTGTTACTCCTCAAGAGAGACAGTGAAGCTTGCTGAAGAGCAACAATCAACCTCTACTCTGCAAACAAAGTTTCCCTGAAGGGAACTAGAAGGAGAATACACAGTTATCCAGGTGTCTTCCCCTTGCCCTGAGTAGACCCCACTAACTCATGTTCAGCAGCCATTCACCTCTTCACATCTCCATTATGCTAGTGAAACAGTATTTTTAAAGGAATCTTGCTTGTCTTTGTAAGAACTTAGAACCAGACATGGTGGTGCATGCCTCTAATCCCAGCACTTAGGAGACAGATACATGTGGATCGCTGTTGAGTTCAAGAATAGCCTGATTTTATATGAGTTCCAGGCCAGCCTGGGCTTAAATAAAAAGACCTGCCTTAAAGAGAGAGAGAGAGAGAGAGAGAGAGAGAGAGAGAGAGAGAGAGAGAGAGAGAGAGAGAGAGAGAGAGAGAGAATTGGAACCTCTACCTTTCCCCTTCTGCTCTGTAACCTATAAAGAAGAAACTGTCAACTCATAAGAAAAGAATACAGATCATTGAGTACACCCTTACAGTACCACTTTTAAATTCTTATCTTAATTTAGCGCCCTTTCAACACCTTTTTCTAACATCCTATCCTCTCATCTTGTGTCTGATTAAATAGTAGGTGTTTGTATTACCATAGACATTTGGCATAGTAAACATTGATTTCTTAATTCAGCAAATAGCAATTAAAAATCGTATATGTACACAATACTGCTGGCAGTAGGGTGGGGAGCAGAAACAAGGGGGGTTGGGAAAGAAGGAAAGCTGGTTAAGGCAGCTAATGTGTGCCAGAGGTGGCAGAGAGGGCTGTTTTATATTGAATGACCAGGAAAACACCACTGACTCGATGACAAACCAGCCCCTGAAGGAATCGGCAGAGTGAGCTGTGGACGTGGGTGGGTACAGCTCTCTGGGCTGTTGTTAGCCATTACTGCCCTTTACACTGATCAAGTCAGACGAGTAGACTGATCATGAGCAAAACTTGTCAGAACACGAAGAATTTTGAAAGGACCTTTTAATCCCTTTACTAGCCTGTCTCTATAGGCTGGTTATACAGAATGAGGTCACATAACTTTGCCAGGAAAATGGCAACAATCCTTATACTGAGTTTGGTCAGTGCATAATATAAAGTCCTCTGGATATTACTGGTTTTATGCAAAGCAAACCCAAATCCCCAGGTGGCTCCCCTAACACTGAGTAAATGCCCAGGGACAACTGTGAGTGGTGTTCTACGTTCTCACCTACAGTCTTGGGTGTGGGATGAGAGTGAACAGCAGAAGAAAGGACACTCAAGCTGGCTTGCCAGGTGTCGGCATGTAGGAGTTCAAGACGCTGAACCCTAACTGGGAGTAAATTCTAGGAAAATGCAGATTACATGTGTTGCAAGGGAAATGTGGGAAATGGGTGCTAGCCTTCTCCCCCTCCACTTTAACTGCATACTATTCTAGAATATATTTATTTGACAAAAGAAGCGACACCTACCCGAGGAGGATTATGGGCAACCAGGTTGCTTATGAGTGTATTTTCAGTGTTTTCCTTTCCATGTAATCATAGTCTTTCTTGGATGGATGTGTGGCTTCTAATTTGAATAATGTAACATCTACATTGACATCTATAGGTGCAAATTCTTATCCCTGCTCCCCAGACAAGGGCAATATGTAACCAAATCACAGATGCAAAATCATGCCTAATGTTAAAGCATATATACAAGTCTAACAATCAGGAGCACTTAGAGCACAGTTCTGAAACTTAGATGGTTCTTTTGGAAATTATTTCCTTAGAATTTTTTTTGCCCTTGAAATACTGAATTATCTGGTTATTTATAGGTCACAACCATCATTTAGTATAATAGATTTCTCTTTCATAGGAAAATTAAGTGTAGTTCCTTTAAAATTGGCATCACAGTTTAGACCTACAAATTAACTTGAACAATCCTAAAATCTAACAAAAATGACTCTAAAATAGACCATTTTGTCCCTGAGCCTAGAATCTAGTTCATTTCCACCTAAAAGATTATTACTTGGCACAGTAAAGGATAGATTGGGATGTTGGGGATTCTCTTTCTCTTCTTGTTCTAGTGAGTTAGGAAGAAGTATTAGTTAATCATTTTGCTGTTGGCTGTTAGCAATGCAGAGGCTGAGGCTGTGGAAACAGACTAATGCTTTAGTGACTGAGTGCCAGTGTCAGGGTGTCAGGTTGCACATGATCAGACAGTGATTGCATCATTTACTAGCAACGTGACAGTGAAGCAGAGACTGTAATCCCCTACACTGAGGGAGTGTGGGAAAAGTACGACTTCCTCTTAATCAAACTTGTCCCATAGGTATTGAAGTTTTTCCTGTGTTAGATGTCTGTATGACATCAGTAGAGTCCTGGGCAATGAGGAAGCTCCTGTTTTGTTGCTATTAATAATAATGGCCTCCTTTTGCATATAATTGTATCATTATATATTAACTAATAATAGTCTCATGATAACTCCAAAAGCTAGCGGGATAGCTGTGATCATTACTCATATAAATGAGAAAGCTGAGGCCCTGCACAGTTATTACCACGTTCTTCAACTTTGAGTCAAAAGCAGTGCCTGTGGATTTAGATTTTCTGATTGGAAATCGATTGAATATTCCTTGGATGGGAAGGATGTCATAATCTTTAGTGAAGCTTTGCCTACTTAGCTCAAAATCTCTCCCTCCCTCTGTTTCTCCCTCCCTCCCCCTCCCTCCTCCCTTTCTTTCCTGCCTGGGATGTCCCATGGCACTGGTTGAGTCTCCTTGAGCTGATGAGGACACAAGAGCTTTGCAGATGAACTGGAGACTCCCTGCAGTATGGTCCTTGTCAGTGTCTGTTTCCCTCGGCTGACTGTTCCAGCTCCTGCCCTTCTCCATCCAGACCTTTCCCCTTTCGGTTCCTTTTGTCAGGGTTTCTGTGCCCTCCTTCTGAAGCCCCTTCATGCCCACCATGAATCTTGGCAGCAAGAGCGCCCTGCTGACTCACTCAGACCTCACATCTTCCCAGCTTACTACACAGTGATCGTCCTCACCAAGGCGGTCTACTCCTCCACCTCCCAATCCCTGTGTCTTTTCTCTCCATTGAAAGGCTCTGGTCCATTATTCCAGTCTTTCTCACAATCCCCTAAACTCACTTGGCCTTCTTTCTTTACACCACACCATTTAACAGGATTCCAGGCCTCGATAAATGCAATCACCCACATTCTGCATGGGATATACAAACAAAAGCATTGCTGTATTTTAATACACACTCTTATACCCATAAGCAAATGTGGCTCTCACCCAATTGGCTGTAGCTCTTCATTTAGGATTGGGCCTTGTGAAATCTCCACCATCCACAATGTCATGTCAACTGGTGTTATTGTTATGCAGGTCTTGTTTATGCAGCCATATTCTTGAGATATCATGGGTACAGCATCCCTGTCAAAGTATTGGGGGCCAAGAGCTGTTTCAGGAGGACAAGTGTGCTTGTGTTTAGGGCTCCCAGAAGTGCTAAGTTATAATGGTCCATAATCACATCACAAAACAGGTTAGTGTCCATTGCTTTCTTGGCCATGTTCCTGGCAGCTCTTCCTCTCCTTTGCTCTGTCAAGAAAGAGTGTGTGCACTTTCTCTCCCTGCAAGGCTTACTTTGCCTTGAAATTCAGTCAGGTAAAAAACTTGGGCTCTGTGGATCTCAAAAAATTTTTTTTTTTTAGATTATGTGGCCTTTTCCCAAGTGTAATGGGGCAGCGTTCCCTTGCAGCTCCTTCATCCTCAATGGGAGCAGGTCTTCTCGTGTTAGGAAACTGCCAGTTCAAGGTCACCTGCTCTACATAGCTGAGGCTATGAGACCCTGTCTCAAAAGGGAGCGAGGGAAGGGGAGGGAAGAGGAGAGAAGAGAGGAGAGGGAGTCCCAGACAATCCTGCTGCAGCCTGCAAATCCCGGTGTAATTATGTTTCTGCACTTGTGTGGAGGCAGCAGGTCCCTTGGTTCTCAAAGAGCCAGGAGGCCTCCACCGCAGGCCTCATGACTGTGTTCCAGGCCACCTAGAGTATCCCCAGGTCTGTACTTTCCCAGCTTCCACTCACCACTGCAGCCTCTGGGAAACCCCTGCTGACCTTTCCTCAGGACTTTGCAGTCCTTCCTGTCCGGAGCTTGGTCTGTCTGTCTGTATTACTCTCTCACACTATCCAAAACTCTTCGTACTACCTGAACTGACCTTTGTTAATGTGCTTGTGTATGATTTGGGGGCGTTGTTTGGGTTCTGTTTTGTTTTGTAAGAGCTTTTGTTTATACTTGAGACATGGGCTCATATAGGCTGACCTCAAACTCCCTGTGTCACAATGCATGACTTTAAACTGTCTCTCTCTCTGTCTCCCCAGTGTTGGGATTATAGGTGTGCACCAGCACACCCAGCCTCTGTTCACGAAATGCTGTCCATCAGAGCCAGGGCTTTGTGCAGGCTAGGCAAACACTGCACTGACTGAGGTCCATCCTCATCCTTATTTTTAAAGCTCTGTGAGATCAAGGTGCATGTTTATTTTCCATCATTATATATTGAACACCAGGGCAAAAATCTGAACACATAATAACCCATAAATATTTAATAAATTAGTACGTGGGCCAAACATAACAAAGAGAATCTGTGGTGGCGAATGGACTGGGGAAACAGAGAGGAAATCATTTTGTGTGGAAACATGATGAGTTTGAATTTAGATATGTTGAGTTGTAGGTGACAGCCAGGATTCTAAGTTCAATATGTTCCAGACTTTCACTCTGGCAAGATACTCATGCAGATTTTGGAGTCATCACCATGAAGTTTGTGATTAGAAACAGATGATCTCTGGTGGAAAGAATGTTATGTGAGAACTCACAGACAAACACTTCCAATCAGAAACAATTGCAGGTGCTTAGAGTTGTCAATAACAGTTTTTAAAAAAATATGAAAAGGAAGAATTAGAAGCAGTGTATATTTACATGTGAAGATTTTGTAACTATAGAACTATTTCCTTATTTGTAACAATGATTATTTCAAGATACTTATATTCTGTTATAATTACTTCCAAATCATCATTATGAAGAAATAAAATCATTACCATTGTGAATACCAAAAGATCTCTTTTATACAAAGTAGGCTATTTGTATGTCTGTCTTTAAATTAGACAGTGATTGTGTTTCTATTACTTAGATATCATGGGGAGATTAATTACTGTCAGTTTAGTCTCCAGTTCTGTTTACAGATGATGTTAAGATGATTAAAATAAGAATCTTTGGTCTTTTAAAAAAATAGGCATTTGCTTTTTTCAGGTCAGAGAATGTCATTTTCATTTTTATTAGTTTTGTTATTTGACAATTTTATATATGGTATATAATGAATTCTGATTGCTCTCTCCCCCACACTATCTCTTGATTTCCTCTTCTTATCAATACCCCTGCCCATTCCTTATGAGTCCCTTTCTTATAATCATAACTTTGGGGGTGGTTTTGTGACCCATTTTGTTTAAAAGTAGGGCCATTTTTATTATCACTGGATTGAAATTATCCAGTAGAGCCAGATGGGGTCATCAATGGGCATACAACAGAAGGCAGTGGCACCCCCTTCCCCGTCTATCTTAGAAAATAGCTCAGCAATGAAGGGTAGGGTTTCCTGAGCCCCTCCTCCATCCGACTGTGCATGGCCATTCTTTTTTTTTTTTTTTTTTTCTTTCTTTATCTGGTTTTCTGAGACAGGGTTTCTCTGTGTAGTTTTGGTGCCTGTCCTGGATCTCTCTCTGTAGATCAGGCTGGCCTCAAACTCCCACAGATCTGCCTGGCTCTACCTCCTGAGTGCTGGGATTAAAGGCTTGTCCCACCTCCTCCTGGCGGGATGGGCTGTTCTTATGCAGATCCAATGCAAGTATCCACAGCTGCCATGAGTTTCTTGCTGTAATGGCTATGTCTTTCCCAGAAAACAACTTTCTTTTTGTTTTTCTTTTTTATTAAGATATTTTCTATTCGTTTTACATATCAACCACGGATTTCCCTGTCCTCCCTCCTCCCACCCCCCAGCCTTCCCCCCAACACAACCCCCATTCCTACCTCCTCCAAGGCAAGGTCTCCCCTGGGGAGTCAGCAGAGCTTGGTACGTTCAGTTGATGCAGATTCAATCCCCTCCTCCCTGCACCAAGGCTGAGCAAAGTGTCTCAGCATAGGCCCTAGGTTCCAAAAAGCCAGCTCATGCACTAAGGTCAGGTCCTGGTCCCACTGCCTGGGGGCCTCCCAAACAGTTCAAGCTAAACAACTGTCTCACTTATCCAGAGGGCCTGGTCCAGTTCCATGGGAATTCCTCAGCTATTGGTTCACAGTTCATGTGTTGCCACTAGTTTGGCTAGTTGTCTCTGTACTTTTTCCAATCATAGTCTCGATATCTCTTGCTCATATGATCCCTCCTCTCTCTCATCTATTGGACTCCTGGAGCTCCGCCTGGGGCTTGGCTGTGGATCTCTGCATCCGCTTCCATCAGTCACTGGATGAGGGTTCTATCATGACAGTTAGGGTGTTTGGCCATCTGATCACCAGAGTAGGTCAGCTCAGGCACCCTCTTGACCATTGCCAGTAGTCTATGGTGGAGTCATCTTTGTGGATTCCTGGGGACCTCTCTAGCACTCTGATTCTTCCTATTCCCATGGTGTCTTCATTTATTGTGGTATCTCTTTCCTTGTTCTCCCACTCTGTTCCTGATCCAGCTAGGACCTCCAGTACCCCTAAGCTCTCTTTTCCCCGACCCTTACCCTCCATTACCCCCTCTCACCCCCAGTTTGCTCATGTAGATCTCATTCATTTCTCTGTTGCTGGGAAATCCCTGTGTCTTTCCTAGGATCCTCTTTACTAGCTAGCCTCCCTGGAGTTATGAGTTGAAGTCTAGTTATCCTTTGTTTTACATCTAGTATCCACTTATGAGTGAGTACATACCATGTTTGTTTTTCTGAGTCTCCGTTACCTCACTCAGGATGATATTTTCTAGATCCATCCATTTGCCTGCAAATCTCATGATGTCATTGTTTTTCTCTGCTGGGTAGTACTCAATTGCGTATATGTACCACATTTTTTTATCCATTCTTCAGTTGAAGGGCATCTAGGTTGTTTCCAGGTTCTGGCTACATTACAAATAATGCTACTATGAACATAGTTGAGCATGTGTCCTTGTGGTATGATTGAGCATTCCTGGGTATATGCCCAAGAGTGGTATAGCTGGGTCTTGAGTGAGATTGAGTCCCAATTTTCTGAGAAGAAAACAACTTTCTGTAGCTCTTCTTCCATTCTTCCAGCTCTTACATTCTTTCTACCATCTTCCTTCAATATTCCTTGAATTTTAATGAGGTAGTATAAATATGTCTTCTTTAGGACTGAGAAAATGAATTCTCAGCCAACTCAATTTTAAATTGAACTCATGATTAAAAGACACAATGTTGGGCCTGCCAAGCATTGGTGGGTAAAAGGGTTTCCCATGAAAGTTTAATGGCCTGAGTTCAGCTTCTAGAACCCACATAAAGGTGGAAGGAGATAATTCCACAAAGTTGACCTCTGACCCCCAACATGTGCTGTATGTACAAGCCCACACACACATGCATCCTGCACATACACATTCATGATGATAAAGTCTAAAATTTTTTAATAAAAAAGACTATCATTAAAGTGTACTTCTTTCTTCTATTTTATTAAAGAATGCCTGTGACTTGAAAAATTGGGGAAACATATAGAATTGTACCAATCAAACAATTCACCCAGCAAATGAAAACCTTAGTCACATTAGGACAGCGTTTTGATTTCCCAGTGTTTACTATTTTACCCAAAATCTAATCAGAGGGTTTCTGTCATATAAGCAAGGTCCTTACAGTCATCAGTCTTCCTTGTAGGCAAAGGGGCCCATCACTGTCAGATGAAACTATCTATTTTTTTAAATATGCACAAAGTGTAAAGACAGAAAGTAAATCAACTCAGTCTTGTAGCACAGCAACATGTATCATGGATGATCAGTGGACATGAAAGAACACATGCACAGGATGTCACTTCCTGTGTCACAGGATGTCACTCCCAGAGTTTTGCTTATACTGAGTTCTCAGAAGCTCAGAGTACTGCTAAAAGTAGGAATATACATTCATGAAGAAAGGATAGAGATGTTGATATATGGAAGAGACAGTTATAAAATTTTGGCCCACAGTCTTGGACTAGACTCAATATAAAGTCTTTCATTTGTTTTTCTTAAACACACACACACACACACACACACACACACACACACACACACACACAATAATAGCCTCTTCTCAAAGAAATATATTCTCTAAGAATTAAATGGGAATGAGGTAAAGTTTTCTTTCATCCATATTGTTAAGTTTCCTTACAATCCCACCCTTGCTGATATTTAGAGGAATGAAAGTCAAGTGTTTGTTGTTAAGGCTCACTTAAATTCCACATTCCA
Source organism: Peromyscus maniculatus bairdii (assembly GCF_049852395.1). Lineage (NCBI taxonomy): Eukaryota > Metazoa > Chordata > Mammalia > Rodentia > Cricetidae > Peromyscus > Peromyscus maniculatus. The sequence continues at coordinate 77,493,068 of NC_134859.1, read as the reverse complement.
CAACAGTAGCTGCCTGAGTAATGCAGCCTTTTTAAAAAATGTATTAATGTATTTTATACCTATCAAAAGAGCTGTGATAACCTAATGTCATAGAACTTTTTGGAAAGGTCAGTTAAAATTTTTAGCATTAGCAATCTATAAGACACACCCCAGTGATAGAGCAGAATGGGTAAAAACCATTGCAGTCTAAAGAGATGCTGCCAACAATCTAGATGTAAGAAAATATGGCAGCCCAGCCCACTGACATAGACCTGTGATTCCAACTAGTCAGGAGACTGAGGTAAGCGGATCTCAAGTTTAAGGCCAGCCTGGGCTACAGAATTAGTCCATGGCCAACCTATGCAATCTAGTGTGACCCTGTCTCTAAAAAGAAGAAGCTGTGTAGCTCAGTAGTACAACACTTACAAGTGTACGCGTAAACGTTGGTTGAAACCTCCTCAGTAAATGGAGGAGAGAGGAAAAGCAGAACTCCTAGACAGAATATGCCCCCATGTTGCCTGCTTACTTCATTCCATATCTCTTTTTAGCTAACTATTCTCAATCCCATTACAGAAATGGAAGCTAAGTTTAGCAAATTGTTTGGCCTTTTATGTTTAGTGCACAAAATTCTTAATTAACAAAGTAAAATGCCACCATCCATTGTAAATCACTTTGCTAAACTTTCAAACTTAATAAGGAGTCTTGTCTTGTCCAAAAGCTACTTTCAAACCCCTGCTGATCTGGCACTCATGCCCGATTCCCTGTGGAGCTGAGTGAAAGAATGTAAAGGGAGCCAATTAAAGAAACTTTGAGCCAGAATAGACAAGCAGAGGCCATCTTGTCCATCCTTCTGCCTCCAGGCAGAAACCATCCGCTGCAAACACAGATTTCTGCGTGCATCCTGCTGACAAAAACGTTCACCACATGTAAATGATAAGTCATAATCCAGTTATTGCAACTAAAGCAGATTGTTAACTGTTCGAGACTTTATTTATTGCCTTGTAAAGATGCTGAGTCCCAGAGCTCATCTGAATTGTCTTAATTCTCCCTTTCAAGAAAATAATTTTGTGCAAGAAATGCACTCAGATAATTGTCAACGTGGGGGAGGTTTGTGTCCAGAAAATAAAGTTATCTTCATCATCATATTAAGTGTATTTTTGGTTTCCTTTCACTCTAGGCTTACCTTACGGGTGGGAGGCAGCTTACACAGCAGATGGAATCAAGTACTTCATCAAGTAAGTGCAAGCAGCTCGACCAAGTAAGCAGTTTTGCTCACATCTGGAGAGAACCTGGAAGTTGCAGAATAATCAGCAAAACCAAGAAACCCTCTTGGAGGTTACAAAAATTAGAAACAAGAAATGAAGCCTCACCATCTTCATTTCATGTGATTTAAATGCTGATATCAGATGTCACGGGAGGGGGTAAAACCCTAGTAACAACTTCTAGGGAAAGATCCAAAAACTGGAACAGAATTGTAATTTGAACGTGAATGTTGCCTGCCTGAATTCACTTGCAGGATGATATCATTACCGTTCTTAAAAAGTTAATATCTAATTAAAAATCTATTTGTCATGCCCTAAAACAATACCAACAGCAGTCACTGCCTTTAAATGCTGTACAGTATACACAGATCATTTATTCTGGAAACAATGTTTGGTCATTTCTGTTTGCCTGCACTATTCCTGGACATTAGCAGTGAAATATATTGACTGCATACCTGACATCATGCAATTCATGTGGCCATAAGAAATGACAGACAGTAAATAGTCTAAGATATAAATAGGACAGTATACAAACAGCCCATATCCCAGTGTGGTAACATTAACCTTAAGGGTATGTGTACCACCCTACCATTTTCCTTAATCTGTAGATGAAGAAAATCAGAAGCTTGAGTTGCTGCCAGGAAATCCACAGCTGCTCTTACCAAGCCAGAATCAGAAGCAAAGGCTCCTGGCCCAAGACCTTTTCTATTGTGCTAGACTGTCACTTACATTGGCCTTGAACGCCTGAGCAGGAGAAGACTCCCTTGTGTTGGACTGGATAGTTTTTCCCTGAATTCAGTAGGCTGTCACATTTCTACCTTGTTCTGAATACGTCCTTTGATGTCAGAACCAATGTTACGAGAATGGCAAGGGGAAACCCACCTCCTGGCTGGGATTTCTAGAAAACCCCTTGTACATCCTTTTGGCAAAAGCTACAAGAGAAATGCCCTTGCTGTCCTTTCAAATGTGCACATACTTCAAGCAATATGCAGATTTTTGCTTTCCCAAATCTTGTGTCTCTATGTAAGTTCCTATGTCTCTCTTAACTTCAGTTTCTCATCAAACAAGGAGAATGTGTTGCTATTGTAGAGTTGCTGATGTTAAGGATCGACCATGTACCCTGAATCCAGGAAGTGACTAATAACTACTTACCATTATTTTTCTTTGTGGAAAGACTATCATGTCAAGAAAGCGCAAAGCCTGCAAATCATCATCTTAAAAAGATCATAATTCAAAATTTCATGTTTGTAAAGATTTAAGGAAGACTTATAGATAACCCTGGCCTAGTTTTATTGGCTTGTTTTTTCTTGTTCTGTTTGGTGGGTGATAAAACAGAAATGCAGTTTATAGCATGAAGTAGAGAGAAGTCTTGGAATCCCATGTGTAGATCACACTCAGCAGCTCACTGCTCACTTCCAGAATCATTCCCCTTCTGGAGACAAGTGTATTCTCTGATAAACTGCATTGATCATGTCTGGTTTCTGGAAGAGTTTATGTCCTATAAACTGCTGTATATATGCTGTATAGGTGGTAGAAAAAGGAAACACCATATTGTAATTTGCATCAGGCTTCAGTTGATGTTCAGTGGCCAGGAGCACACTAAGTGTATTTGTCCATGCATTATAACATTTAATCCTCTTAACAATGTGGAAAGTAAATACCACAGGGTGTCATGTTTATGACATCATGTCATCATGTTGATGTCAAGCTTCATCTCACCCTCATTCAAGCCTCCCAATAAGGTCCCCAGAGGAAAGACATGATCCAAAGAATTGGATCTGCATTCAAACTGGAATTCTGCATTCAAAGTATCCAAGTCTACACCCTGTAGACAGTTGTTCCACCTGAGCTGAGCTATGTCCGACCCATAACTGAATGGCAGGACCTCACTACTGCTCTGTGAGAAAAGGGCACTAAGGGCAGAGTTGCCCATAACACGGGAAAAAACAGACCTAGATATGGCCAGCCAGAGAATCAGTTTGTCTCACTGGCCCCCAACTTTTAAGCTGGACTTCTACTACAGAAATGAATAGAGCATATAAGAGATGAAATAAATAAATAAATAAATAAATAAATAAATAAACGAATTAATTAATTAATTAATTAGCCAGCAATCTCTGGCCACTCCAAACTCTAGCTTGATTCCTGTGAAAGGAATAGAAAGAGTGGATGGACATTTACCCAGCCTCCTTTGCTCCACTCAGAAAACAGCCCAAAGTGTGTTCTGGAAGCTCATCAGTTCTTTTCATTGACCTTAATCATGCTGTAGGAGGAAAGCAAAAAGAAAAGAGAGAGAAGACAGACTTCTTTTCCAAAGGGCATGGGTGGGTATCATTGTCACATCACTGCAGCGGAAGAGACTGTCAAAGAGGCGAAACTCGGCAAGGTTACCCTCAATGAAACTGCAGGGTCCAGACACAGACCCAGTGTTCTCTGGCTCCAAAACCACCCACACACACACACTGAGCTGCATCACTCTGCCTCCCTTGCTTTAAGGTCACTTGGTGCGAGGTGACAAGAAGGACATTTTAAGCAGATGTTGACTTAGGTAGAATGTTATACTTTGTCCATTTTAAAATAGCAGAACTTGCTTCTTCTAAGAACAAGTAGTGATCTTCTGTAGACTGGAAGGTCAGAGAGTGAAAACAAGAAAATCTAACACTGTGCCAGCCCCAGCCTCCTAGAAGAGTGGAATGCTTGCTATGAGTTAGGACTTCCTTTCCAAAAGTATAACCCTGTTCATCAACAAGAAGGAGTTTAGTCTATCTGTTATACCTGTGTTATATTTTTATATGTGTTATATCCCTACCTTCTTGTAGGGAGTCAGCCTATTGAACAAAACTGTTATGAGCACCCATCATTAAACAGAAACAGTGAATTTTGAAGGGATTCTTAGGCTCCTCACTAGAACAGAGACTCAGCGCATCTCTCACTGACCTAGATGTGCCCATCTATCTCTTCATCTTCACTACATTCTTCTTTTGTTTCTCTGCAGAAGCCACCCTCTTCTCCAGGAGTGGTTTGTTTGAAGGATTGTAAGGCCATATGCAGACGGATTTGAATTGCTCATCAATAGACTTTAAATATGGATTGCTCATCAATAGGCTTTAAATATGGGTCTGCAGGGGTCCTTATGCGAGTCAAGGGCATCATTCTTGTGCAGGTGGTTCTGATTGCAAAAGCTTTCTGATGTGGGGGAAACAACATCAGAAGAGATCAGAGAGAGAGAGAGAGAGAGAGAGAGAGAGAGAGAGAGAGAGAGAGAGAGAGAGAGAGAGAGAGAGAGAATGGCCTTGGGACCTGGAGAAACCTGGATTCTAATGCTGGTGTCTCCACAGAATAGCTACTCAACATATGTGTGCTTTAATTTCCACTCTATAAAGTCCTTGCCCCACCCAAAAAGTTTTCGAATAAAGGGTACTCTTTTTACTCTTCCCCTCACTCTCTGACATTTTGATGGGGGTTTCTGCATGGTTCTTAGGCACAGTTAAGGCTGATCCCAAATAAGCAACGCATACACAAGCCTACTGACATTTTCAGAAATATTAAGTTGTTGGTTTGTTTTCATTTTTATTTTACCCCAGCCAAACTTTTGGGCCTGGGCAGCCTATGTTAATCTTTTGAGGGAGGAGTGATTCATTTATAGGTAGATGACACTTTTCAGGCAATAAATAACTTCACTTAAAAAGAATGACTAAAATTACCCTCCCAAGACTCTGGGGGAGATGATGGTCTGCATACATATGATCTCCTGACAGAAATTGGCACCTGTCACTGTCGTCCCAGAAACGGAACTGTTACATCTGATGGAAGCCAAGCCTCAGGCAAGGCAATGACTGTCAGTGCTGCCTCGAGAAGGCCCAGGCACTTATGGTCCTTGTAGAGTATTTCTGTCCATCCACATGACCATTACACTTCTATTAATACTGTGTCATCTACTTAAGTTCTGACAAGGAGAAGAGAACTTCTTGCCCACCTGTGTGAACATGAATAATTGATATTGGCATCACTAGCGTCTGTGTTTCATAGAACAAACAGACATGTGCTTCTGTGTGTATGCATATATGCATGTAGGCATACTCACTTGCCATATAAATAAATATGTAAATCCACACACATATATTTGTATAAAATATGGCACTGCATTCTGGGAAAGGTTTTTCCCCCCATAAGAAAGTTATAGCATCCTTAAGCTTAATGATAAAATGGCCAACACTTTAAGCATGCTGTAATGAAATTATTTGGATGGATGGCCATTTTTCCACCTGACTTCCTTTTTGTTTATTTGGTTTTTATTTATTTTACCATGGGTAAGGTGGGGCACATGCATGCTGCATTACATGTATGGAGATTGGAGGCAACTTTTCCAGGTCTTTCTTTGGGCTACCAGCTACCAAATAATGACACAGAGACTTCTTATTAATTATGAAAGCTTGGCCTTAGCTTAGGCTTGTTCCCAACTAGCTCTTAAAACTAAAATTAACCCATTTATATTAATCTGCATTCTGCCACATGGCTCATTACCTCTCCTCAATTCTGTACGTCTGACTTCCTCTGCATCTTGCTGGTAAATCCCCTACCTCTCGGATTCTTCCCCTGAGTTCCTCTCTCACCCTGAAACTCCCGCCTATCCTTTTCTGCCTCACTATTGGAGCATTCAGCTCTTTATTAAACCTATCAGAAGGTACCCTTAGGCAGGTAAGGTGAAACAGAGACACATCTTCACACAATGTGATCAAATATCCCACAACAGAGTTAGTTGCTTCCTTCTGATTTTTTGAGGCAGGGTCTCTTGTTTCTGCAGCTGTGTTTAGCAAACTTCCTGAGGATTCTCCTGTCTCTTTCTCCAATCTCACTTGGGATTGCAGGTGTGAGCCACTGTATCTGGCTCTGTTACGTGGGTTCCGGGGGTTGAACTCAGGCTATCAGTCTTGTCAGTAGGCACATTTATCTGAACTTTATCCATGGAACCATCTCCCAGCCCTTCTACGCAGCTCCTTTTCATTCCCATGAAGTCATATACTATAAAAAGTTTATTGGAGTTTTTTGGTATGATTCTACTTTAGAATTACACATACATTTGATATGTGTCATATATTCCAAAATTACTATGAGCTCTGCTGGTAAAACCAAATTTGTTGTAAATTGGATGTAGCTACTAACTAAGTATATTTCATTATACTTGTTTATCTTTATATTAGAAGATTTGGAGTCACTGCTGTCAATGATCATTAATTCTCCATTTCTGCATTATAAATTTTCTCCAATGTTTGAAGCTTAAAACAATGCATATTTATGTTTTCAACCAGTTTTATAGAGTCCTAGCAGTACAAGGGTGGCATCACTAGATTACTCTGGCACACTTGCCCTCACCTCCTTCTCCCTCCTCTGCTCCATATCTCTCTCTCTCTCTCTCTCTCTCTCTCTCTCTCTCTCTCTCTCTCTCTCTCTCTCTCTCTCTCGGAATTGTCAAACTGCTAAAAGGGCTGGGAAATGAAGCATAGCTTAGCAGACTCCCTAGAATACTTGCACCAAACACAGTCATGATGCTATTGGCAGGATGCTCCCGTTCCTCACCATGTCTCAGGCATTAGGGATACAGGGTTATTCTCAACAGAACAAGTCTTTCCCCAGAGCAAGAGATGAGAGACACTCAGACAAATGCTGCAGAGTGTCTTCTATAGTCTATTCTCCATCACATCTGCCACAAGCTATTGGTCACAAGGACCAGCCTGGTGCAGTGTAGGAGCAATGACCCAGGAATGTGAACAAGTAATATAGAAATCTTAATATCAGATACTTGCTTTTAATGCCAAATTAAACTCCTGACAGCACACACTTTTACCCACTGGGCTATCTTGCTGGCCTATATTTATAGAATTTAAAAGAATAGAAAACACAAAATGAACGATTTGACATTCTCAAGTCTTAGACCCTAACTTTCTTTTGCAAATAGATATTATCCTAAGCAACAGTAACGCAAGTAGGAACTAAGGAGATGGTGGAGGGAAGGAAAGAGAGGAAGCGTGGTTTCTGGTTGGAAATTTAAAAAAAAAAAAAAACTATTCATTTTCGCTTTATAAATCCTTGGCAGATTATTTTAGCTTCACTTCAGTGGACATTGTCAAGAATTCTCTCCCACCCCAAGGCCTCATGAATTAAACTGTTTTTGCTTCCTTTTCAGTGAATTAGGTAGTGGCCACTGACAGACTAATATAACCAGTGCTTCATCTGCTAAGAGGTCAGGATGGGTTTTATGCCACTGACCTCGTGGCTTCTGAGAATGTGTTGAAGCTCCTCAGGGATTTCTGCATGTGTAAGAATCAAGGACTACCATAAAGAATGCACAGAGACCTATAGTGGGAAGTGTAGGCCTTCCCAAATGGCTCTCTCAAACCACTTCTTCCAACGAATAAGTGGTGAGGCCTGAAATAGTCGGCACCCTAGGGAGATCTCCCACCTGAGCTGAGCTCTCCAGCAGTACATTTTAACCCAAAGCTGAGTGCCAGGGCCCAGCTATCTTCGTGATAACTGTTAGAAGTAATCATGACCTGGCACAAAACAGGGCATGTGTGAGGACTAAAGTTCAAGTGGATGAATATTGTTGACAAGTTGAAGAAGCCATTGAAGGGAAGAGAGGGTATCTGATAGGCTTGGATTTTAACATTGGCACCACCAAGTTTAAGAGTGAACCTGGTAGGTCATTTCAGTCCCTCTGTAATCCCGATGCCTACCTAAAAACAAGGAGTGTTTGAGAATTGGGTACATCTGGGGATGTGAAGCCCCTGGCAAAATCCTTGGTGCAGGGTGAGCGCTGAGCAGACGTCAGCTTCCCATGCCGTCCCCACTCTGCTGCTATATGCCAGAGAAGGAGTTTTAAATGACAACATTGGTGCAGCTGCAAAGGGAAGACAGTAGCCAACACGTACATTTGCACTGCTCTCCAGCCAGTCAACAGCCCTGGGATGGGAGCAGAAAGGCTGCATTGATCACAAGCCCAAGACAACTTGCCCAGGATTTTCTATAAATACCTACAGAGAGGTGTAGGAATATGACGCGCTGGAGAAGAAATTGTCATTTAACTGAAAGGCCAGCCAGCTGGCTTGGGTTGTTCAGGATGGCAGAGCCCCTAAAATGAATAAAACATCTAGATCTACATGCCCAGCACCAAGCTCTGCCCCCACTTAGCCGATGACAGGTACAGCTTCACCTGAAGCATGTTTTCCTGTAGATGTAACCAATTGTATTATTAAAATAAGAAACACAGAGCCAATGTAAAAGAGAAAGCCGAGAGGTCAGAGCTCAGAGATAAAATCTTACCTCCTGCAGTGCTCCTAGCTTCCCCGAGAGAGGGAGGTACTTCCTGTGTCCCTGTTTAAATAATCTTTCTGTTCTGCCTTCTCATTGGTTGTAAACCCAACCACATGACTGCCTCATCACTGCCTGTAAGTACCGCCCTTCAGGTCTTAAAGGCGTATGTCTCCAATACTGGCTGTATCCCTGAACACACAGAAATCTACCTAGCTCTTCTAACCACCACGCTCTTACTATGGCTCTAATAGCTCTGACCCCAGGGCAACTTTATTTATTAACATAAAATTAAAATAACATTTCAGTACAAATAAAATATCACCACATTTTCCCAGTGTCACATTCCCTGAGAGCACATGGCTACTCTGGACTCATCAACTTTCTGGGGTTGTTCTTCTTTGAGCCCGTTTTAGGACGGTCTCTGCCTCCATGACCCTCCTTTTTAGATTTGTTTACCAAATACTGAATTTTTTGATCAACTTCCTCCGCTGGGTTTGGTTGCTGCATTGGTGCACTAGTGCTCCTGTAAGGATACACCACAGACAAGGAGTTTAAACAGCAAAGATGTTTCTCACAGCTCTGAGTGCCGAAGTTGAAGTCTCAGCAGGACTGCAATCCTTCTCGCCCTGTCCTTTCATGGCATCGTTCTCTCTCTCTCTCTCTCTCTCTCTCTCTCTCTCTCTCTCTCTCTCTCTCTCTCTCTCTCTCTGTGTGTGTGTGTGTGTGTGTGTGTGTGTGTCTTTCTCTGTGTCTGTGTATGAGAGAAAGAGAGAGCGAGAGCTCTCTATTGTCTCTCATCACGTGGACCCTGAGCAGAGGTCCCTTCAGGCCAGTAGTCACATCCCTCTGACTTCTAATGCTTCTTACCTTTCGATGCACACAGTCTCCAAAAGCAGGGCTTTTGATGAATTTTTGTAGGCCATGGCATTGTCCCCAAGTCACTTTTCCCTTAATTTACTCCTTTCCCTCACTGAGGCTTGAACCCTGGTTCCATGGCAATAAACAAGCACTGAATTACATCCCCAGCTCCTCTTACCTGTCAGTTTGACACACAGTCTTGCTATATTGCCCAGGCTGGCCTTGAACTGGTGGTCTTCCTACCTTAGCCTCCCCAGTACCTGGGATTACAGGCTTGTGCCAAGACCTGGCTGTCTTAACTTAGTCTCCATCAGAGCTACTCTTGCTGATATTTGCCTAGCTTTGCGCAAGTTACAAGAAGTTCTCCTAGCTCGTATCTTTTCCTTTAGGCGCTACTCTGCAGAAAAAGCAGTCAAGGAGAATCCCAGAACCTGTCTGTGACAGTGTTAGGTTACTTAGTAAAGGGGAGTCAAGGTTCCTGATCAGCTGACCCTGAGCAGAGCTTGTCCTCCTCGGTCCAGTCTGACCTCGTGAGCCCTTGACATTGGAGGACAGAGGCAGCAGAGTCAGATAAGGACATGTGTTGATGGAAGTAGAACTGTTGCCCACGCTGAAGATGGGAACCATGAGCCTAAGACTGTGGGAGGCCCTCAGAAGCTGGAGAAACAAGGGACCGATTCTCCCCTTGAGCCCCAGAAGGCATTGTCGCCACTTGCTGATGTCTTGAGTGCACCCCAGTAGGACCCACGTCAGACTTCTGATCATTAGCCAGCAAATGGAGGTCATTTTAAGTCACCAATTTTTTTGGTGATAAATTATTGCAATAGAAAAATCATATAGGGCTATGAGAAGGACCTGTCTAACTGTATGTAGAAATGTGTCAGGCCTAGAGCTAGGGCACTAACACATGTTATCTCTTAACCTATTGAGGAAGGTGTTATATGTCGCAGAGGTTGAAAATCTGAAATTCAGGGTATACATAACTTCCCAGAATTTCATATGCAAGCTGGAGTTGTCTACAGAGGTGGCCAATAGGAAAGAGTGATTGGTGCCTGCATCTCAGGCCCAGGCCTGCTTCTGTGTAACTTTGGACAGAGCACTTCAACCCTCTAAGCCTCGACTTGGTCAACTGTGGAAATTGTAGAGAAAAGTAGTGTTTATGAGATTTTTATGAAAAGTAAATAGGGAAAATACCAAAGAACGTTACAAACTAGAAAATGCTTATCTGACAGAAGGTCATATCCAGCTGCCTCATCCTGGAACATCTCTTTGGGGTTTTGCTTTATGAGATGTGGTTTCTGTTGCTGGAGGGCTTCTCTCCAGGTTCCCCAAGCCCCGCAGTCCCACAATCCACTTATAAAATAATCACTCAGACGCTTATATCACTTATAAACTGTATGGCTGTGGCAGGCTTCTTGCTAACTGTTCTTTTATCTTAAATTAACCCATTTTTATAAATCTATACCTTGCCACGTGGCTGGTGGCTTACCAGAGTCTTCACATGCTGCTTGTCCTGGTGGTGGCTGCAGTGTCTCTCCCCTCAGCCTTCCGCTTCCCAGAATTCTCCTCTCTCCTTGTCCCACCTACTTCCTGCCTGGCAACCTACTTTCTGCCTGGTCACTGGCCATCAGTGTTTTATTTATATAGAGCAATATCCACAGCAGGTTTCTGTGTAGCCTACACAGGCCTCGAACTCACAATCCTCTAGTCTCAACTTCCCAGTGCTGGGACAGCAGGGATGCACCGCCACACCAACTTGAAGTCTGCATCTAATCTGTGATCTCATATCAAGGGGGCTTCAGTGGTCTCTTTGGATCACAGCTGGACCTTGCTGATGGATATCAGCGTTTATGGCTGAGTAAATCTCCCTCTGGCAGTGGAGGCCTTTGAGGTCTAGAAACATGGATGGAGTTTATTTGATCGCTTCAGAGGCTGAGAAGTCCCAGTGTGGTGGTATGAAGGCTTAGGCAAACCATTCATCATCACTGTAATCTTTGGTAACATTGTAACATTTTGTACTCTAGTGGTTAAAACAAGATTTTTTTAACTAAGGGTTGTATTCATTTACAATGAACAATTAAATCTTAATATCTGAGATTCTAATAAATTTTTTAGACCACTGGCTTTTAGAAAATAAACTCTAGCCCAAATTATTTAAATTACCATACAATTTTAATGCTTGCCCCTAAATTAATGAATAGGTCTTGCAAGTCAATTGGAATGAGACTATTGGTAAGGAGAAATAGCAATGCTAATTATTTGGTGATGTTGGTTTTATTTGGGTAACTCTAATTTCCCTGATAATGCTCAATTTCTATAAACACACATAAACCACTTAGGGTAAATCCACATCATTATCACATTTGGGAATTACCTGATCTTCAATTATAAATAAGCTAGTCTACCAGTTGTGTGTTTCTCCTCCATGGTGTGACTACAGTAGTAATCAGAGGGGTTTATAGTGATGCATGCCTCAAGCATACGTTGATGCCACTCATGGTACGTGGGTACAGCTAATGAGGAGATGGGAAAGACAGACATGGCCCTGCCCTGTTGAAGCCAGCAGCCTGGTGGGCACAGATAAGATACATGACAACAGAGTATTACTGCTTGGAAAGCACAAAGCCTCTGAGTCAAGCTTCACACAAGCTTTTTATTTTCTCGGTTGCTCACATAACATTTTTCATGAATTTAATAGGAAAGAATTTTTAAAAGACATAATAGCTTTACATATATAATCTATGATCATTAAATTAATCCTTTAATTAATTTCATTTTGCAAAGCTGAAGAGCCCCTTTCTGGAGATCACTTAATCCATCCCAGAGTCTCGTCACATATTGCTATGGAAACTAGCCTGGATACAGAGGGGTTGAACATAATGGTTAAATTCTCAGAAGTCATTAGTTGGATCTAGTCGCTGTCTGCTGTGTGCCAGCCCTATGATCAGGAGTAAACTCTGCCTCCTTCTCAGATTCATTTCCTCCTATTGGTTCACCCACCTGGTCACACTTGCACAGGTGGCATCAGCAATATTTAAAGCTCATGGACCAGCTGAGCGTTTTCTTTCTTTCTTTCTTTTCTTTCTTTCTTTCTTTCTTTCTTTCTTTCTTTCTTTCTTTCTTTTTTTAATCATCATTAAAACGAGTATTTTTGCCAGGAATTTTCTTTCAGTATTCATCTTTTAGTAGTCTAGTAACAGCAAATTTTCTAATATTACACACACACACACACACACACACACACACACACACACACACATCTTTAGATTCTTGTAAACAATTTTATACCTAAGACCTAAAGATGTTTTCATTAATTGAATCTTAATATTGGCTATCTGTTATATATTGCATAGGAGTATCATAAACACAGAATAAAAATAAAATTCTAATTTATTCCCTTTAAAGCAAATATTCTTTTAAGTATAACTCTTTTGCTGTCATTAATACTTGCACTTTGTGGCCACTTAGAAACTTCTCCAGTACTTCAACATTACTGGGTCCTGAAACAAATTATATTAAGAAGTCTTGCCTTTTTTTACTTTCTGATTTTATATATATATATATATATATTCCCCCTAAAGTTATATTGGAAATGTGTTACCTTTGGTTCATTATCCTGCAACTTTGTCTTAGGCATGATAAAATAATCCAGGCAAGTCTTCTTATCTCACAGTGACACAGAGCCCTGTCCGAAATGGAGAATGAACAAGGGGACATCTTTCACCATCACAGTTAAGAACAGATTTTTGTAAAGCTTTTGTACTTTTTGTGTTTAAGTCACTTTTTTTCTAGAGACTGTCCTTAATTTTTATTTTGAAAGAAATAAATTTGCTTTTCTTTTTGAAAGAACACATTTTGATCCTCTAGCTAAGAGGTAAGAAACATAAGGAGGGTAATTATAATGGGATTTAAATAATTCACTTAACATTTCTTTGCCAATAAAATAGAGCATGTTCTCTTGGGCTTTTTTAAAATAAACTCTACAATATGTCTTTCAATTTACTAATATTACTTTTAAAAACACGCAGCACTGGCAACCTACTGCTCCAAAGCTATTGATTCCCAACAACAGATCTGGCAACCGCTCAAAACAAATGGCCTTTCAGATTTTCAAATACATCTGAATGACTGCTGATGACTACCCAAATCAGGTCAGATGCAGTGTCTCTGCAGAAACATTTGCCAGGGGTACTGCGTGTTCAGATGAGGACTTCTTTTGTGTCTCATAGTCAGCTTCATTTATTTACCAGCCCACTAAATTTTTCATTCTGAACAGCAAAATCTCCCTTTATGAACCTGAGGTCTTTATTAATTAAACAGAGTAGTCAGCTGGACTGATTTATTCTCCATCCTTAGTTGAATTGCCCAACACACAAATCAGGGGGGAAGTATTTCTAATACTAGAATGTTCTCCAAGCCAGTAAATCTAGGATTATCTCATCATACTGATTATGTCAAAGAGCATTAACCACAGTGCTCACTAAGACATAAAACTGAATGGTGGACTCAAGCCTGGCTCCACTCCAGCACTACAGGCAGAATTCCAAGGTGTTCTTGCACTAATCAAAAAGCTCTAATTATCAATAAAACTAGCTGTGATCATTTCTTGAATGTGTGTTCTTTGTCAGGCCCTTTACATACACCACCTGGGCCTCAGAAGTTCTGTCTCATGGGTTCTGATCATTTTGTATTATTTTGTTTCCAAAGATCCAATTGTAGACTTTGAGGCACCAAAAGCCTTTCTTTGTTGCATTGGTTTTATTTTTCCAGCAAACAGTTATAGGTATTACATGTTTGGTATTTAGAGATGTGTGATGTGTGTGCAGGTAGGGTTTGGTGGTGGTGGTGGTGGTGGTGGTGGTGGTGGTGGTGGTGGTGGTGGTGGTGGTATGTGTGTGTGTGTGTGTGTTTCTTTACCAATGAAATCAAGCTATTATTTTAGGCATCTATCTTTGCCGAAAAGTATATTATAAACAGAAGATTAGTCAAACAAATATAAATTACAGTGTGTAAAATATAAGTTACAGTGTGACCTTTGAGTGAGGTCATATTTTGCATTAAAGTCTTGATGATTCTTGGGAGTTTCCCTTGCACCAAGTTTCTACCTGACCCTGAAATGCCCCCATCGGGACATCTCTTTCATTGCTCTCCTCCTCTAATCCTCCCCCAACCTGATCCCTCATGTTCCCATCCCCACCCACCCCCAGTTTACCCAGGAGATTTCTTCTATTTCCCCTTCCCAGGGAAATCCATGTGTCTTTCTTTGGGCCCTCCTTGTTACCTAACCTCTCTGGAGCTGTGGATTGTAGCATGGTTCTCCTTTACTTTATAGATAATAATCACTTATGATTATTTTCTGTGAGTACATACCATGTTTGTCTTTCTGGGACTGGGTTACCTCACTCAGGATGATTTTTTTCAAATTCCATCTACAAGGATGACCCCAGCTAAGACTACTAGCAATAGTGGATAGGTAGCCTAAACAGGCCATCTCCTGTGATCAGATTGGTGACTACCCTCATTGTCATCAGAGAGCCTTTGTCCAGTAACTGATGGAAGCACATGCAGAGATTCACAGCCAAGCACTGGGCCCAGCTCTGGGAATCCTGTTGAAGAGAGGGAGGAAGGATTATACGAGCCAGGTCATCACAAGGGAACTAACCCGGGCTCATAGGAGCTCACAGACACTGGACCGACGACACCTAAGGAGACCACATGGGACCGACCTAGGCCCTCTACATATGTGTGACAGTTGTATAGCTTGGTCCACTTGTGAGACTCCTAGGGCCTATCCCTGATGCTTTTGGGAACCTATTCCTCATACTGGGTTGCCTTACCAAGCCCTAATATGAAGGGAGGAGATTAGTCCTACCTCCAGTTGATATGCCGTGCTTTGTTGACACCCATGGGAGGCCTGCCCTTTGCTGAACAGTAACAGAGGAGGAGTGGATTTGTGGATCTGGTGGAGGGGGGAGCACAGAGGGGAAACTGCAGTAAGGGCGTAAAATAAATGAATAAATTTAATTTAAAAAAAGTGTTGATGAAGGTTATTAACAAGAACAGACTTCAGGTAGAACTTTCTAGTATCAGTTGCAGAGAGTTAGTAACTATATCTTTTCTTAAACATTTTGCTTTTATTTACTCTGTGTTACCAACTTACCAAGGTCTATATGGTTACACAGTTAATATTTCAAGGATGAGAGTATCACTTGTAAAATGTCAAATAGCAAAGCATGTGCCTGAACTTATTCTGCAGATAATTATTCTTGGTTTTCTTACTTCCTACTCTCCCCATTCAAGTAACATTATAAGGGAAGAAGTATTTAAAATAACTTAAATGACACTCTCTGAACTGCACCAATACATTGTAACTGTCTGTGCTGGTAAACATTGAGTCTCTAGATACTGAGACTGCCAAACCCACAAGGCAGCGTTCCCCAGCACACTCCTTTCAAACATGCACTCTGTGCAGCGTGTCCGTCTCACCTTGCAGGGGTGCTCCAGCCCTCTTGGTTACACTCCTTAATGTTTCTTTACCAGTGCTTTCAGTTTAGGCCCCAAAAAGGCCTTGAAATGAAATGAGTCGGGGCTAAGCTGATGCTCTACTAAGGCGAGCCTTCATGAGAAATCGCTTTAAACCATTTTAAAGAGAGTGGTAATATGAATTACTGCTGAGAGAATAATGATTCCTTTTTTAAGGTTTTATTTATTGTTTGATAATTTCAGACATGCCTACAGTGTGCTTTGATCAAATCCGTTCCCCATTTCCTTCCTCCCAATCCTCCCTCACCCACCCCATAACTTTTCTCTCCCAACTTCATGTGCTCTTTTTAATCCTCCCCCCTCCCCACCCCAAGCTCACTAAGTCTATTTAGCACTATCTGTACATGCATGTAGGACAGTCCACCGGAGTGTGGGTAGCCTCTCGGGAGCCAAATCCCTGAAAAAAATAAAAAAAACTGACTCTGCCCTTCCCCACAGCCATCAGGTGCCAGGAGCTCCTCGGCTAGGTGGGACTTCACGCACTTCTCCCTGGCTAGGCAGGGATTTCGACTGGCCTGATCTTGTGCAGGTCCTGTGCATGCTGTCACAGCTCCTGTGACTTCATGAGTGCAACATCTCTGTCATATCCAGCCAGTACTTTCCCACTGCAGACATTCACTGCCTGTGACTCTTTCTGTCCTCTCTTCCCCAATGATCCCTGCACCCTGTCGAGTGGGGGGTGACGTCCCATTTAGAGCTGGGCACAGAGCACTCCACAGACTCTTATTGTCTGCATGTCAAGCTGTTGTGGATTTCTGTATTCATCACCTGATGAGGGTTGAGAGATGTGCTGATACATGGGTATGAAGATAAGACTTTAGGGGGCAGTTTATCACTATGTCCATTTAGCAGAATAATAGTAGAAGGTTCTTCTCTACAGCCTCTGACCCAAACAGCCATGAGTTTTTAGCCCCATAGGCAGTACCAGGCATGAGCCCCATCTTATGGAACAAGCTTTAAATCCAATCAGAAAGTGATTGATCACTCCTATAACACTGTGTCACCAGCATGTGTATCTTGGCAGACCTGTCATTGTAGTCCACAGGGTTCATGGCTGGGTAGGACAGCTGATGAATCTTCTCTCCTGGCAGCATGCATCAAAACTTCCAGCACTATGAAAGCTAGCCAGTTAGGGAAGAAGCTTCCAGGTTGGAACCAGCTTGATTTCTCCATGTCCTATGACTCAAGTATGTAGTGTCTTCAGCAGTAGGATCTTACTATCAAGTTCTGGAGGGAAGACAAGAGCAGTAGCTCCAGCCTGTAATGTTTGGGGCTTGGGGAGCTATGGAACCCCACTTACCAACAACTCAAAAGTAAGTCACTGGTACCTGACACTGGGCTTTTTATTTGAAAGTCTCTTATGTACAAGATTGGCATTATCCCCCCAGTGATAAGGTAACACCATTTAAACACCTTTTACATATGAATGTATTTTAGGAAGCGTCTACAATAATAGGTTTCCATGTGGGTTTTTCATTGATCTTTAGTAGTAGTTATCCCTCACCATACTCCCTCTCTACCAGCACACTCAAACTCTGGAAACTATGAAGAAACCTGGGCCTTGTCACCTCCACATTGACTCTTAAACTACTGGAAGTCCTTTTACCCCATGGTGAAACTATTAGTAATCTACTCTTATGGAAAGATAAATTTATTAATGTCTCTCCAACCCCACCCCACCACTCTAAGGGGCTGGGCAAACGGTAGTAGACGTGGAAGAATCATCCAGCTGGAAGCTAAGTTAGGGTAGGAAATCTGAGACACACATCCACTGGGTGGGAGTGTGGTTGGTGGCGCTCTGCCACACCCTAAATGTACCTCTTACCCTAGTACCCCTTCCCCATCTC
Source organism: Peromyscus maniculatus bairdii (assembly GCF_049852395.1). Lineage (NCBI taxonomy): Eukaryota > Metazoa > Chordata > Mammalia > Rodentia > Cricetidae > Peromyscus > Peromyscus maniculatus. Next base: position 77,475,268 of record NC_134859.1, on the reverse strand, counting down.
TGCTTCTGTCTCTTCTTCCCACAGTGCTCTTCGGGACGCTAGTCATTTGTTCTGAGAATGCATCAGGCACCACAAATACAGAGATAAAAAACAGTTCCTGCCCATCAGGGAGCTTTCTGAGCAGCAGGGAGGCTGACAATAGACATGCATTTATAATGTAGAAAAATTAGAGCGAAGACTATGGGTTCAGATGGGAGGAATCTTAAGGAGAATTTGCTTCTTTGGAGTTAGTGTGAGGTAACTCCCAAAAGAGGAGAAATGTGGCCCAGAATCGTACTGTGGAATGTGTTTGACCCAGAATCGGTTAGAACCTAGTGTTTCACCCAAAAGTGACAGTGTATGCTTGGTCATTTAGAAAGGTCTCTGGGCTGGAGTGGAGAATGAACTAGGAAAGAAATAGAACCAAACAGAAGCTCTTTCAGTGTACAAGACTATTAACCTTGGAAAAGAAAGAGAAGAGACAGACTCCAGAGATGAGGCTCACAGCTAGACAGCCATAGGACATGCTCACAGACACCATCTGGTGAGGAAAAGGGAGTTTGAGGTGATATATTCCTCTGCATTCATGGTTACAAAAGACCCTTAAGACATCTCCAGGATCCAGTTCTAACTGCTTCCTGTCCCCCAATCAGTACTTGTTCTGGGTAGAAAGACAGTCTTTCATATTCTAATCGGCGCTCCTTGTTCTTCTCAAGTCATGTGACACAGACCACATCCTGGATCCATCCCATGATGAGTGTCCTGAACCTGTCCTGCTCAGAGGAGAATGAAGAGGACTGTCCCAGAGAGCTAACAGACCAGAAAAGCTGATGGCCTTCCATGGGAAACGGCACTTCCGAGTCTTCCAGCTTTTCAGTTCGTGTGCACAACCAGACACAAGACACCACACCGTGAGAAACGGGAATCCAGCACATTCTCCCCGGCGGGGTGTCAAGTTGAAACTGCTGTTGCTGTGTACATGTTAAAGATCAGCTGTCACTGCACTAGTTCTTTGAAAATAATGTAGTTGCATTTGTTGAAGTCATATATAATTAGATTTTATATGCATATAACTTTTCATATATAATTAGGTCTATATAACTTAGTATGTAGGTCATTGTTTGGTATTAGATGCAATGGTTTTTATACCAAAACTTTATCTTGGAAACTTATATGAACATAGGGAACCTCTTTTCTGATAATCCCCCTCTCCAATCACAGTTTAGGAGCGTGATCTGAGAAAGCCTGGGGTGGGGAGTGCTATACAGCTACCCCATTAGCTGCTAAATACAACTTTTTTTTTAACAGATATATCATAGGACACGATCTAACTTGCATCCTTAGGAGATCTCTATCATTTATAAAATGCTTTCAAACCCCATTTTATTTAAACCAAAGAGCATGGTTATAGGGCTGATCTGTTGACCATTTTCATTTCATGTCTTCAGCTGGAGAAACAGTGGTTCAGAGAGACAGAGCGTCCTGTCCCAGGGCCCAGACTAACACCTCATCTTCTGATCCCATGTCCAGTCCCCTTCGCCCCGCTCCCTACTGTCCTCACAGAGGGAGGGTGCAGTCCAACAGAGCACCTTCATTCTGTTGATGCAGCTGGGTCCACAGCTGTGCATTCCACAGCAATCCAGAGGACACCTCAGAGCCAATCATGGCCTTTTCATAACCCCACTCTTCTCCTTCCGTGGGCCCACCCCTCATCACCCCAACTGCTCACCAACTGCTCTGTGACCTTTCAGCAGCTTTGTCCCATGGCTTGCCATGCTTGGGTACCATTGCCAGTAGGAGCATCTAAGGAGAGCTGATAGAAATAAAGGTATCTTTTAAAGTACTGCCAGGCTGCTTGTAACAGATTGAAGACCTGGAGCCAAGGGAAGCAGCCCAGCATTGCTTAGGCAAGCCTCACGCTCCCGAGAACACGGTGTAAGAGTCTTCACATAAAGGCACTTTCTAAATGAGTCACCGAGTTCCTACACTCAGTTAGCTCCTGTGTCAGCATCAGGCACTGGCTCCTACGTCTTCTACTGAGTTTTACCTGGTATTTGGAATGTATATGGAGACTGCATATGGACATTGTGCTCACCCATACATTCAAGATTCAGGATTTAAGTTGAATAGGATTCCTACTTTATGTCTTGAGGACAAACATAAAGTCAGTCAAATACAGACTGACAAGGAGTTATTAACTCTGAGAAAGACAGAATGGCTGGAGCAAATGTACCCCCGTCCTCTTTGCTGTCTGGATGCTAGGAACCTCAGAGGGGATAGTTCTGAGGGCAGTCCCAGAGGGAGCTGTTCCCTGTAGTCTCTGGGAGGTGAATGGGCACTCACACAATCTTAAAAGAGAGTGCCTATGCTGTGAAAGGCAGACTCCTTTCAGGAGTGGAAAGCTTCCTCTTTTGTTTATAAGGAAAGCTAAGATGGGACCCTGAAGCATGCAGTCTCTAGTCTGTATGTGTTCATGCGTGTGTGGTGCTCACCACCTCTCTGCTGCTTGTACCGATTCCCTCCTTGTGTCTGTCAATACATAATCAAAACCTTTAAAACTCATAGTGCTATTTGTGGAGCACCCTACATGGCCATGTACAATGAACTGTCTTCTTCGGGGAGGTATTTGAGGTAGCTTCTTCCTGTGTATCCCCCTGCCTCAGCCTCCTAAGCAGTGGGATTTCAGCACCAAGTATCTTCTTAAAGCCACCTGTAAGTGGAGAAACATATATTCCCCCACTTTGTGTAGAAGCCTAGGTTGAGAGAAGTGGCCATTGCCCAAGGGTCCCAGCATGCCTGTGTGGTGATACTGGACCTCAAAGCAAGTCTTTGATTGCAGGGCTTCTTTAAACCAGCAAGCAGAGCAATTGGATTTAGTCAGCTCTGCAAGGCTCCAGCACCCAATCATGAGGGACTTCCTAGTTCGTCAGAGAATTCCCCAGGAGCAAAAAGCACTCCACAGGTTCTGGTGTATCCGAGCTTCTCATGGGAATGTAAGCTAAGGAGGCTCAGCCTCGAATTAGCTGAGTCAGATGAACACGCATTGAGACTCCTCCCTCTTTAGTCTCAATCAGAGATGAATGCTGGGAGAATCTCTGGAGGGCTCAGCATGAATGCTTTTCTGATGTGGATAGAACCCTGAGTTACTTTTGGGGAAGTTGATATTCTATAACTTAAATTAGCCCTATCACTGGGGTCATCCATCAGACATGCTTCTCCACTGACTTACCCCCTCAGATTCTGGGCCATAGGAACAATATGATGGCATCCCTCCCAGTGCATGCTTTAGTGACATTGGCCGTCAGTGGTGCTCCAAGTGTCACTTTCCTAGAGTGACAAGGGAAGGCCTGGTTGTCCTCACTCATTTGTTCCCTCAGAATACTCATTAGCTTCCAGCAATGTGACCAGCACTCTGGGCACCAGGGCAAAGTAGGGCACCAGCTAATCGTTTCTTGGGCTGTTTTAGAAATAAAATGATTTTGAAAGTCAGAATTACAGTTACTTTTAAACTTCTGAATTTTAAAAATTATTTTCCTTTCAAAAAATGAAAGTACTGTGGAAATAAATTGAGTTAAATAAATAGCCCATCTCACTTTCTGGAATCTGCCATCACCAATATTTCAGTGACTATTTTCACTCAAGGGCAAGCATGCCCCCCCTTAAAAGTTCACCTGTGAGTTAGTATATTGTGGTCATCTTTTTATAGCAATATAGGCACTTCCATTGTGTTCCAAATGTCTGCATAAGCTGCCGCCTCAGAATGCTTATTGTCTGTGGGTTCAGCAACTTATTAATGAAAGCTTAGGCTGTTTTAAGTTCCTTCCTGTAACAGCGTCACAGTGAGCATTTGTGTGTTTGTTAAAACCCTTTTTTCAAGCATCCTTGCACTCAAGTGCTGCTGTCTATAGTGTGGAGACTTGTCAGTAAGCCACTGTGACAGAGTGCAGTCAAGGCTGCATCACCTGAAGAAGAGCTTCTCTGTCCCTGTCTAAAAGCATGGGTGTCTTAATCATTAGGGCTCAGTGTTTTAGCATCAGAGACAGCTGCTGTGTATAGGAGAGTCTGTCAGTGAAGAAGTCAGTGTTTCAAACACGTCGCTGTTCTCATTGTTTTCTGCTATATATAGAATGATGATGGGGAATTGCTTCTTCATTAGCATAGAGATCACACTCTTATACATACAATACAAGAGCCTCCACGTCTCCATCTGTGGAACAATGGCAATACTTCCTCATGCCCTGACACTTCAACTCAGCACTCATCAACTAAGCACCTACTGGATGCCTGGCCATCCAAGGTATACTGATCATTCCGGGTAGCACAGATTCCCAAGTCAAAGAGCTCAGTGTCCTGATATTTCTGCACGCACACACACACACACACACACACACACACACACACACACACACACACTACTGATTTGTCTTTCTGTATAGAATAAAGAAGTTAGGAATTTGTTTCCTAAGAAACCCTTAAATTTGAATAATTCTGGAAAATGTCGACCCCCTCCTCACCTTGGCTAGAAAAGGGTAAGAAGGAACGTGCTGGAAGAGGCTCTCCAATAACAAATGAAAGGCAGCTGTCAAAATAGAGAGTCAAATAGCGCACTCATAAAGTGCTTGCACAATCAGAAAATAATATCCTTTTTCTAGGGAGAAATGGGACATTTCTCTATGGTAAGCAAAATGTAACTTTGTGAAGGGTCAACACACTTGACATTTTTACGATACTTACACAGAAAGAACTGAACAAACATTAATACAGCTTTCACAGTCTTGTGTATAATTTTCAAGATGATGAAAGGCACAGAATACGCCTGTGGAATGTAAAGAATTAAACAGAATATGCCTGTGGAACATAACTTAGAAATGTTATACCCGAGATGTTTTAGCCATAGCTGTTCACATATAGTATCGTTGTATCAGTAAAATGCTTTTATAAATACTAAATGCAGTGCTAGATTTCCTTTATTCCCTTTCCCTCCCCCACGCCCCATATGGTGTGTGTGTGTGTGTGTGTGTGTGTGTGTGTGTGTGTGTGTGTGTGTGTGTGTGTGTACATGAGCATGTGGAGGCCAGAATGGATGTTGAGTGTCTTCCTCAATCACACTCCCCTTTAATTTTTTTTTTTTTGACACATTAGTCTCCCACCAAACCTGGAACTTGTAGATTTAGCTAGGTTGGAAGCCACTAAGCTGCAGGGATCCTCCTGCCTGTGTGTCTCCAGCACTGGGATTATAAGCATGTTGGGGGGGGGGGCTTTTCCACATGGATTCTGGGAGACTAAACTGAGGTCCTCTTGCCTCCTCTTTTCTGAGTGAGTCACCCCCACAGCCCCTTCATCTGCCTTTCACCTTCAACCTCAGGTGGCTTTTACTAATTCTAAGTTTGATTTTTAGTCTTCCAGGGCAGGCTGGACAATCAGATCAGTAGCTGGGTGGGAACCACCCCTGGGGAAAGAGACATGGTTTCAGCAGTTAAAAGCCCATCACTGCTCTAACAGGGTTGGAGTTGGGTTCCCAGCTCCACATTGGGCAGCTCACAGCCACCTATAATCCCAGCTCTGGCCTCTGCCAGTATCCTCACTCACATGACAGAGCCATACATAGACATAATTAAAATAAAAAAATCTTTATGAATGAAATACCTCCCTTGTTCCTATTCACTCCTCACCAAATTCCTCGCTGCCTCCCCACCCTGTTTCCACAACTCATGGTATTCATCAGTTTGTTATGATGTTGTTTCGTGGTCTTCCTTAGAAATGAGGCTAATGATGGAGCAAGCTCTGTGGGGGCAGGGACTTAGCCTATCTTATTGCCTTCAGCATGCAACATAGTAGATGTTCCACATGCGTTTGCTAAATAGTCTGTATAATGTACCACCCCTAACTAAGACATAGTTTCCAGTTTAGCTCCTCTCCCTTTGTGTTCCTTTATTCACTAAAACTCCATGTGCCACACACTGTTAGGTATTAGGGGTGCAATGCAAGACACATGTGACTGTAGCCCTCAAGTAATTTGCATTTTATGCAAAGCACATAAAACTGAAATTAACCAAAGCTTTTTTCACTTATTCCCCCCCTTTATCACATATTTAAATAACCAGTACTATTAAAATTCCTTGCCTCAAGAAAAGATGCCATAAAAGAAAACAGACAAAAGTATGATCCTTTAAAGAGTGCCAATATCGTAGCTAGCTGGGAAGATGGACATGATATGCATTCCAATGCGGATCTGAGAGCATTGACCGATGAAGATAGGCTTTCCTGTTTGCAGCTAGGAAATATTCCACCTCACTGGCTGTGAGGGACTCAGAGAGGGACAGCTGGACCTCATCCCCTATGCAAACTTTCAAGGAACAAAGAAACCCCATTGATGTGTCTTAAGGAGCAGAAGAAAAAACTGCTTCGCACTGTCTTCTTGGAAAAGATAGCATGGTGTGGCTGGGCACTTGAAGATCCGGGAAATTTCAGCAAACGTCCTCCTGACTGATTTTCCATGAACCCAAAAGGATTGCAGGAACAGAAAACACTGGGTCTGGATGAGCTTCTTCCACCCTAGCCACATGGCTTCTCAGTGAAGCAACTTTGGACCAAATAAGTGTTATTGGCACTTTTACCCAAAACTCTGGAAGTTAAGTAAGTTAATTTGGAGGCACTATATTTTAAAATCCTGCCACTGTCCACCATTACAATCTGCTTTTGTTTTAAAATGAATCTATCATGCTGGGTGGTGGTCGCACATGCCTTTAATCCCAGCAGTTTGGAGGCAGAGGCAGGTGGATCTCTGAGTTCAAGTCCAGCCTGGTCTGGGGAGTGAGTTCCAGGACAGCCAAGGCTACACAAAGAAGCCCTGTTTTGGAAAACAAACAAACAAGAAAAGTCTATCTCACTGAATTTGCAATTAAGTTAGCCAACACAGAACATGTGTCTCACCTGCTACACACTGGATCCTTAAGTCAAAGTCCATATATAGTTGTTGTTTTATCTCACATTAGATAAAACTCAATCAATACTTACAGAATAAAGTAAAAGGGTTATTTATAACTTTCAAAACCTCTTTGAACTGTTTCCTGCTTCTGGCAGGAAAAGACAGATTAAATAAAAGAAAAAATGAGCTGCATGTCTGTACTAACTAGCTCCACTAAGGTTGGGAATATAATGGATTTAACAAAGAAGTAAGTGTGTGGCCATAAAACTCACAGCTCGGTTGCCGTGGCGGGTTTTAAAGCACGTACTCAGACAGTGTGGATGTGCCCAAGGTTTTGAAAAGTCACACATGACTTCGGTGTGCAAGGGCAGATGATAAACCCTAAAACCAAAAGACAAGGTTGGTGCTTTTCAAGGCAAGTGCAGGCAAACTTGTGTTCTTGTGAGTTCATTAGTCACCTTCCTGAAGAATTGGTTTGGCGCAGAGGAGCCGCTTATCGCCATAGTTACCTGAAATTGCAGAGATCACCCCATATATAACTAGCCTCACTGGATTTCCTGACTGTTTTAGTTCACAGTGGAGAAATTCACCTTTCATCAGCATTTTTTTTTTCAAGAAGGAAAAAATTCACAAATTGAGTGGACGATAATGTTTCCTTGGAATATGGACAGTCCAGGCATGGAGTTTCTATAAAATAACAAATGAAAGGATATTTATAGTCAGATCTATTGGTTTATAGTGAGCAGCCTTGTCATCCAAAAGGAGATTCCATGCATTTAATTTAGTGCCAGCTTTAGATTTTTGTTTGATAATTACACAACAAAAGAAAATCTGGTCCCCAATTAAATGCATGAATTACTTATTTAAATGGTAAAAGCATTTAATATGAGTAACATCTGAAGGAAATAGAATGTACATACCACACAGTATATATTTATGTATAGATTATGTGCATGTATGCATGGATATATACTATTCTTTCTCATTGTATATGTGTGTGTCTCTCTCTCATTACATACCTTTGTTTGATCACATTCTCCCTTCTCCAAATTTTAAGAGTGCTACTAAGTCTAATTTTCATGTTCATAACAATACTTGCAACTCACATTTATATAGAATTTAAAATTTAAAACTCATATGCTCTGATGGCCTGGTGAGAGAGGGCAAAGATTTTATTTCACACATGCAAAACTGAAGTTCATATAAGTTACGTGTCTTTCGAAGGCCTTACTTGAGAGACTAATTGTTCAGATTTTCAGAGTGTAGGTTCCAGCTTTAAGCAGGCCAAGCCAGGAAGGACTCCTGTAGCTATAAGGGGATGAGTCCTAGTTTCCTGCTAGAAAAAAAACAGTAGTGCTTTCTAAGCAAACTTCTCATTTTCCAGGGCGGAGAAAACACTTTTGTAAGTCTCCAGAAGTTCCCCAGGAGCTCCCCCTAGAAAGGGGGAGGGGCGTTGAAAACACAAAAGAGAAATAACTGTTTCTTCCCCAACTAAGTTGATCGTTTCTTCCCTGGGGCTGGAATTTCCCAAAAAGTATCAACGATGGAAAATTGTTTAGCTATTTTGTTGTTAGGTTGTTATGAATGTGAGTTTATTATTTTCAGTTACCATGAAGAGAAATGGACTTCTGACAGACACATACTCTCAGGTGAATTTTAACACATGCATAGATACATTTGACCTTCACCATAGTCAAGATAAAGACGAATGTTAGCATCTAAAGAGCACCGTCCCTTGCTCCACACCTGTTCCCTGTAATTTCTAGAAAAAGTGACTCCTCCAACTACCATGTAGATCCATACATTTTCCTATTGTGTAAGTGTATCATAATTTGGTTAGTAATTTACCTACTGAAGTTCATTAGGTTGTTTCCAGTGTGTGTGTGTGTGTGTGTGTGTGTGTGTGTGTGTGTTTGCAGAAAGATACTTTTGTAAAAAAGTCTACTGGGTTTTTTGGTTTTTGTTTTGTTTTTTTGTTTTGTTGCATGAACATAAATGTTTATATCTCTAGGTGAAATACCCCTGAAGAATTACTCAATCACGTGTTATATTTGTTTTCTATTTCTGCCTTTGCAAATTATCACAAGCATAGTGAGTTAGACAGTGCAGATTTATTATCTTACAGTTCTGCAGGTCAGAAAACAGTGCTGGGAGAAATCCAAGGTGTCAGCAGGGCTGTGTTCCTTACAGAAGGCTTTGGAGGGAATCTGTTCAGGTTATTGGCAGACCTCAGCTCCCCGTGGGTGCAGAAGTTGGCCGATGGCTCCTCTCCTTCACAGCCACAGCTAGTGATGGCCAGGCAAGTTGTCCTCACATCATCTCTGTCTCTGACTCTTTATCTTCTCTGACCTTGCTTTCATCACTACACTATCACACTCTGACCCAGCCAGACCCTGATAATCCAGCATAATTTCACCTTCTTAAAGCCTATACCTTAGACACATCTGTAAAGTTTCGGGGGGTTTTGAGTGTATCATATTCATGACATCTAGAGATTGTAGGTGAGTTTGCTGCCCATCTAGCTTTTCATGAAACTTCCAAGCTGTGTTCTAGAATGGCTACAACCATTTTCATTCCCATTGGTAGTATAAGCAAGTTCCAGTTGCCCCATGTCCTTGTAAGCACTTGGTATTGTCGGTACTTTTTAGCTTAGTCTTTCCCATGGGTATGCACTGGTAGTTCCTATAGTGTGAGCTTGCCCTTCTCTCATCTCCAGACGTGCACTGTGAAGCACAGCCTCCAGCTCCAGGGATCTGATGACTGGTCTCTGCAGGCACCAGCACTCATGTACACATCACACACACACACACACACACACACACACACACACACACACACTAAAAATAGCAAAACACATAACACATCCTTAAAGAGAAATACTGGTGCTAAGACACATGACATCTGCAACTTCCATATCAGTCTAACTCCAACATAGTTAAGTACTAGGATTTCTGAGTGTGGATGTGACCTCTACCAATGAACCACTAGGCCAGTCAAGTGACAAGTCAAATGAACTCAGGAACATTTTGAAATCACCAAGAAGTAATTTCAAAGGATAGGGAGGGATTATCTACCCTGCTGAATCATATAGGTGTATAGATACCACACCAGTGTGGAAGAGTGTGATTTCTGAGATCTAAGGACAGCTGCTCATAGCAGAAATGCTGAAACTTAGCAGGGAGTAGAAATTTTATAGCAAGCTTTCTGGAAATTCACGTCTGTGTCTGTATAATAAAGCAGCAATCTGGGGATCTCTTGAGATTGACTTTCAAATATCTCAAGTTGACAGAAGCCATCCCAGAGAACTTGGAAATCATAATTTTACATGTACCAAAAACCCAAGCAGGAAATAGAATCCACCCCAGATGGTCTGAACAAAGACACGACTCCTAGGTAGGGTGGTTGTTGCAGGATTCTTAAAGGTTCTTATTAATAAAATCAAACCCGAGGCGAGTTATTGGGGTCCATGCTGGTAGATCAGAGAGACAGAATAAGCCACAGCTATCTCACCTCACCAGTTCCTCAGCTGGTCCTGTTTCCTCAGACTGGAAGCCTCTGAGTCCTCATCCAGAATGAATCTCAGCTGAACTGTGTTGCTCCATAGCCTGAAAGCTTAACCAGGCCAAATGCTTAACCAGCCAAAAGCCTCTAGTTTCTGGTCCTCACGCCTTATATATCTTTCTACTTTCTACCACCACACCCTGGGATTAAAGGCTGGCTTTCTGGGATTAAAGGTGTGTGTCACCATGCTTGGCTATTTCCAATGTGGCCTTGAACTCACAGAGATCCAGAGGGATTTCTATCTCTGGAATGCTAGGATTAAAGGCGTGTGCTATCACTGACTAAGTAGTGGCTTGTCTGTTCTCTGACCCCAGGTAAGTTTATTAAGGTACACAATATTTTGGTGAACACAATACCACCACATCTCCTCTCTTTTTGTCTAAAATTAAAAAAGCTTATAACTAATACAAGAAAAACTAATAAGTATATACAATATATACAGCCAAAATTACATTAATGATGTCTAGTCCATTAACATTTTTCAGATAAAAAACTCCATTATATATATATTAACAATGTCCAGTCCAGTAACATCTGATAAACTCAGACCAAAAAATTTTCATTACTTATCTTATTTAAAACAAGTAGTTCCTTTTTAAAAGTAGATTCCATAATCTCCCTTTTTACCTTATCATATCCATATTTTCTCTTCTTTCTTTTCATAATAGATTCAGTAGTCTACCTTTTGTCATTTTTATATCTTCCCCTTTTTCTTCAGTGTAGATTCAGTGATCTACCTATTTATCCTATTATTTCTTTATCTTTTTTCTCAGAGTAGATTCGATGATCTATCTCATATCTATATTCTCTTTTTCTTTTTGCTTTCTAGGGGTGAAGATATCTTTAGGGAATCTTGAAAAGAAAATTTAGGGGTTAATCATCAAGTCCTGTATCGTTTGTCCAGTCTCTGCATAATAGGAAAGTTCAGGGCTTGTTTCAAGTCCTTGTTCGAGTAGTCTGTCAGGCTGGTTCATCTCAGCTAGCCATCTCAGAATTGTCCTAACCAGTTTGTAGTCCAAAGCAGATCTTTCCGTGGTGTTAATCGGCTTAATGAGTTTATCATAGTCCATGTGGAATCATCATTGTAGGATCCTGTCATCTTTTTGAAGATTTCAAAGTCACTGTTAGGCATGGTCATGGTTTCCTGCAGACTTTTTTTTTTTTTTTTTTTTTCCTCCTCTGTGGTTTGGAGCAATCACAGTCTGATAAATGTCTCTCTCTTGGAACCATGAACATTCTTCCCTAGTACAGGAAATCTTCACAGCAATTTCTCCCCACCATTTTTCTTCCCAAACTTTTCCAAACTGACCTTTGCCGATGCTTTCTTGTAACACGATGGTCCTGGCAATTCTTCTCTGAACCAGCAGCAGTAAACCCTTCGTCCCAGGTAGCAGCATCACCACAGTCACCAACATGATGAGAAGGAGCTGGCAACGTGGAGCAGTAGCCACTGCTTCCATGGTCCCACCACTGTTTGTGGTTCAGTCTGGGCCAAAGCTTCTCCCAAGCCTCCTAGGCCAGCCTCAAACTCGGGATCCTACTGCCTCTGTCTCCTTCAGCAAATCCTACCAGCGTGAGCCACCACAACGGGCTGAGTGTAGCTTGGGCCTGAGCTGGGGCTCACAAGGCCACAGGCAAACAGCTTTTTCATGAATTCGTAACACGAACGTTGGGCGCCAGATGTTGCAGGATTCTTAAAGGTTCTTATTAATAAAATCAAACCCGAGGCGAGTTATTGGGGTCCATGCTGGTAGATCAGAGAGACAGAATAAGCCACAGCTATCTCACCTCACCAGTTCCTCAGCTGGTCCTGTTTCCTCAGACTGGAAGCCTCTGAGTCCTCATCCAGAATGAATCTCAGCTGAACTGTGTTGCTCCATAGCCTGAAAGCTTAACCAGGCCAAATGCTTAACCAGCCAAAAGCCTCTAGTTTCTGGTCCTCATGCCTTATATATCTTTCTACTTTCTACCACCACACCCTGGGCGCCATTTGTAGCTTGAGTTTTCCTGCCTTGCCCACAGTCAGGACAAATCTCTGTCACCCGCCAGTCCCACAGCCGCTCAGACCCAACCAAATAAACACAGACACTTATATTGCTTGCAAACTGTATGGCCGTGGCAGGCTTCTTGCTAACTGTCCTTATCTTGCTAACTGTGCTTTTATCTTAAATTGATCCATTTCCATACATCTATACCTTGCCATGTGGCTGGTGGCTTACTGGCGTCTTCACATGCTGCTGGTCATGGCGGTGGCTGCAGCGTCTCTGGTCATGGCGGCGGCTGGCAGCGTCTCCTTCTGCCTTTCTGTCCTTTTATTTCTCCTCTCTGTTAGTCCCGCCTATCTTTCCTGCCTAGCCACGGCCGATCAGGTTTTATTTATTAACCAATCAGAGCAACTTGACATACAGACCATCCCCCAGCACAGCCAAGTGCAGACCATCTCAAACACCTGCACTCAGGCCCATGGTCCTAATCATCCTCTATACGGACCTGCTGGATAACGCCACAAAGAACCCAAGAAGGGCTCCCACAGGACATACAGAACATCCCACAGCACCTCCCCTTTTCTTTTTTTAAAAAAGGAAGGTTTTAACTTTTACACATCTCCAAAGTCAGCTTGGTATATTTGGGAATTTGGGCGTAGCTTCTCTTAACTACTTCCTGCTGGAGGGGGGCGCTGTATCTTATGGGGATGCAAAGAAAATTTTAGGATCATGGAGTAGTCCGTGAGACCGTATCGTCTGAGCCAGTTGCCTTGAAACGATTCTGGATGTTGGATCATCTGGGCCATGGTGTCATCGGAGACCTTTCAGGTGGTCTTGGCTGGTCAAACCTGATGTATCTTAATCTGGAACAAATCCATAGCCTCTGGCTTTCTGTAGAGACAAAAGCAGAGTCTCCTTTCCAAAGTAACACATCCTTATATCCAAATTTTAAAGTCAAGATATCTTTAATATATACATATTGGTTTAACTCAACATCTTTTATGATCAAATGTTTTTCTGCAGTTAAAAATCCCAAAGACAATATAATCCAAACTCTCTGTGTGATATCCATCTTTACATGGCTTATTTTTTATATTACTTTTACTTTCTCTTTAAAGACTATTTTTTTAAACTTTCTATTTCTTTATATAACTGTCTATGTTCCTTTTCCTCTCTCTTCCAAGCCTATGTACATTTTTACACACATTGTAAAGCATTTAAAGTCTTGTTCCATCTGAATCTGTCTTATTGAGAACTATTTGCTTTAAACTGTAGCCTTCTAAGCCTGAAACAGCTCTGTGGCTGCTGGCTCCGCCCCCTTCAGCTTCCCAACTTGGCGGTGGTACGTTTTCCACCAGCTCTGGGAGCCATCAAGTCTCAGAAATAGTGGGTCTACACTTTTATCCAAGCAACGTGTAGCCCAGAAACCTTTTTTGTTTTGTAACTAGCAAAGGCTAAATCCACCACGCAGCTTAATGTGCCACTTGCAGAGGCCTCATTCCCGCCATACTGCAGGTCAAGCGCACACGCCAGGAACCCGCCAGTAACTCAAACCGGCGGCTGCCGCTCATTTGAGAGAGAATTAGGAACTGTGGGGCGTTTACCAACGTCACCGTTCCTGGAGAACTTACCGACGTCACCGCTCCGTGTGTTGAGTTCTGAATCCTCTTTACCACCACGCGAGGATTCTTCTCAGATCACACTTTATTGGAGCGCCTCTTGGTTAAGGGACTTTGTCTTTAGTATTTTTTTTTTTTCCATTACACCGGCCTTTATCCCTGTTCATTTGTCCTTTTTCTTTAGTCCCTCTTTTTTTTTTCTTCCCTTTTTTTCTTTAGCCCTTTTTTTCTTTAGCCCCACGTTGTTGGCGCCAGGCGGTGGTGGTTCAGAGAACAAACAAGGGATGGGTGCTCTGCTCAGCTATTAATAACTGTAATGGAGGTAGAAGCCATTTCCACTTTGAGGACTGAAGGGTATGGATACACACATCCCTGGAAGACACTGAACACTGAACTGCAGAGCTGAAGGCTTCCTGCCAGACTCAGAGCATCAAAGCAAGGGGCAGACAGAAGGAGCGGATACTCGGAGACTACTCCCTTTCTTTTCCTATCCTGTCTTCTTTGGATGTTTCCCAAAAACACACAGCAGGAAATTCCACGGGAGGTGGTCCTCAGGGCTCTGCCTCATTCGAAGGCATGGAGATATGGAACTGTAGGTGCAGACAGATAACAGCCAGGATAAGTAATAATCCTGTCATTTCTGGTTTGTAAGCCAGAGACATTGGCTGGGAACCTAAGTATAAATGAGCCAACCATCTAGTCAGTCATTAGTGCATAATTACTGCACATCTTTTAGGTGCTGCTCATGGATGAGATGTACATAGCTCTCATCTTTTGAGAGTTTATGGCACAGCCTAACAGGCAGACAAGTAGGTGGACCCAGCAGGGGAATACGGTGTGCTAGATGAACACAGTGGAGGCATCTAACCAGAAACCAGAAATCAGAAGGAATTCCTAGAGGAGATCCTATCTAAGCTAGAGAGGGAACTCATTTGTGAACATGATGCAGATGGAAGAATGGACGGCGACAGGATGCTTTGGAGTGATGGCTGAATAGTGAGAGTGTGATACTGTGTGGGTTAGGACAGCCAGAACACAGCTTTCAGGTGGATGAGGGGACAGTCATTGAGAGTGCCTCGAAGTAAGCTGAGAGAAGGGCCCAGAGGTCATACCCCAGATGGCCTTGAAACTCTGGAGAAGCTTGGGCACTACCCTAAAAATATGGGGAAAGCAGGGAAAAACATAAAGACATTGGTGGCTTTATGTGTCACTTTTCCTGCATTGAGAAACATTCACAGAACAGGTGAAACATATTTCTGGATATGCCTGTGAAGGTGGTTCTAGAAGGTTAGCATGCAAATTAGTAGACTAAATAAAGGATGTTTACCTTCACCCATGTGGTGGGCATCATTGTATATGCTGAATGCCCAAGTCCGGTAACAAAGGGGAGAGAAGGAAGATGATGATGATGATGATGATGATGATGATGATGATGATGATGATGATGATTTGCCTCTTCTTGAGCTGGCACACTTATCTTCTGTTCTTAGACATCAGGAGTCCAGTTCTTAAGACTTCAGCCTCAGGTGAAGCATCCCACCAGGGCCATTCCATGCCAAGATTATCAGGCTTCTGGCCTCAGCCTCAGCGTCTCACCATTGGCTTCCTGATTCTCAGGACTTGTAGACTAGGACTGAATTACACTCTGGCTTTTCTGGATCTCTGGTTTGTAGACAACCTATTGTTGGAGAACTCAGTCTCCAAAATCATCTGAGCCATCCCCTTGTGTCTATCTGTGTATGTGTGTGTTTATATATATATATATAAACTATCTCTATCTATCTACCTATCATCTAGCTTTCTAAATATTTAGCTTACTACCTAGAACATATCTATTTTTAGCTATAGCTCACCTGTCTATGTCTATTTCTATCTCTGTAGTTATAGATATAGAACTGGTTCTATTTCTCAAGAGAACTACTACTAACAGACTGGGTAATGGCATAATAAAATGTGTGTATGTGTGTGTATACATGTTCATATTTTTGTGTATATATTTATGTGTGTGCATTTACATGTGTACATGTGTGTGTAAGCCAAAGGTTGATGTCAGATGTCATCCTCTGTCACCTTCAACTTCATTTTTTGAGACACTGTCTCTCACTAAATCCAGCACCCACCAATTGGATAGAATGGCTGGCCAGTGAACCTGGGGATCCATCTGCCTCATCCCCTACAACTCTAGATCTGTATATGTGCACAGCCAGAATAAGCTTTTAACATGGGTGCTGAGGATCTGAACTCACGTCCTCACACTTACATGGCAAGCAAATTACTAACTGAGCTACCTCTGGAGCCCCTTGTTCTTTTCTCACAGGCATGGAGGACCAATGGGCAAGCGAGAAGAGTGCACGGAGATTTTACAGACCGTTCTCTGGCCATGGTGCTTTGGCCAAGAACCTCAGCCTTTCTTTACCTGCATGAGAACAGTCAAGTCTGTGCTGTTGGCTCCAGTGGACTACTGAATCTGTGCATGGACATGAACAGGCTTTGGCAGCTGCAGGACACAGTCATAATTCCATCTAATGTTGCAATGAAAAGCGAACGTGGCTGACACTTTTATGTTTTCCATGGAAATCTGTGTAATCCTCTGACCTATTTCCCAAAGCATAGAGAGAATGGAGAATGAAGCGCACAGGAGCTGGTACCCCAAGAGGAATGTGTTCGTCCCGTTGCTTTCCAAATGGAACCCTGTCCTCTTGTCTGTGTGGTGCATGATCACTGTCCCATAATACGAACTGATGCACAGCTGAGCAGAGATTTGTTTTGTTTTGTTTTCATTTTTGCAAACCCTCTTATGACCACAGAGGGGATAACTAAATTAATGCCATATGCCTGTGAAATCTCTCTGACAGCTTTTATTGTAATGGAAGATGACAACGGTTATCAGAGCAGAAGAAACATGCTTGAGAAAAAGTAAATAGCAAACACCTTTTGGGAAACAGGGCACCTTCTGTGACCTTTGCAGCTGCCTGGCTCTCTAGAGTGTGGCGACTAGACTTGGGTGATGATAGTCTAACCAGGATTTCCTCTTGCTTGAAAAAGTGTACCTTCTCCCTCTCCCTGGGTTGTGCAGAATTTTAAATGTCACAGTAATCACATTTTCCCCCAGGATAACATGAAATATCACTAGAGCTTAATGGAGATGAACAAATGATCGAATTTAGTTGCTAGTGATATATTAAGTTAGAGGAATCAGATCTAGCCCACAAGCTGTACAAACTCTGAATTTTGTTAACACAAATAGGAAATCAAGTGATAAAAATCTAGTGTTTCTGAGTCCCTTACCATACATACAATCCTGTTCCAAGAACTTTACACCTATCATTTAAACCCAACAGTCCTTCAGGGGAGCATTACCATCCCCATTTAACAGATCAGTTCAAATGACAAATTTGTTGACCTACACAAAGCCATGTGATTTGTGGGTATGTGACTGACTATCCCTCATGAAAGCCATATGTGCTTGGCAAAGTTACGTAAGTGCTCTAAGCCTCATTGGCAGGAAGCAAATAACATCTTAAGATGGCAGAGGGTTGCATTAAGTAGATTACGTGCAGCACATTGGTTTAGTGCTTGCTATATATTAATTGCTTGCTACATTATTCAGAATTCTCCAGAGAACCAAAAGAAAAGGGAAAAGAAAGAAAGAAGAGTGTATATGTAGAGAGGGAGTGGGCTAATAAGCTAGGTAGATAGAAGACAGACAGGCAGACAGATAGTAATGATGAAGATATAAATATATGAATAAACATGATGATAGACAGGCAAGCAGATAGATATATATACATGAATAGATACATAAATAGAAGGTAGATAATACATACATAGAAAATACTTACAAAGATTTATTGTTAAGAATTGGCTTGTGTGATGTACTGGCTAATTTTGTGTCGATTTGATACAGGCTAGAATCATCTGCGAGGAAGAAGCCTCATATGAGAAGACACCTCCTTAAGATCAGGCTGTAGACAAGCCTAGAGCGCATTTCCTTAATTAGAGCTTGGTGAGGGAGAGCCTAACCCACAATAAGTGATGCCATCCCTGGGCTGGCGGTCCTGGGTTCTATGAGAAAGCTGAGCAAGCCATGGGAAGCAAGCCAGTAAGCAGCACCCCTCCATGGCGTCTTCATCAGCTCCTGCCTCCAGGCTCCTGCCCTGTTTAAATTCTTTTCCAGACTTCCTTCAATGATGAACTATGATGTGGAAGCACAAGCCAAATAAACCCTTTCTTCCCCAAGCTGCTTTGGTCATGGTGCTTCATCACAGCAACAGTAACCCTAAATAAGAAGTGATTATGGGGGCTGAGGATCCTGCAGACACTTTATCTTCAAGCTGGAGAACCCAGAGAGCTGCTGGGGTAGGTCTAATATCTGAAATCTGAAAGCCAAAGAATAGAAAAGCTAAGTCAAAGAGCAGCAGAAGAATGTCTCAACTAAAAAACAACTGTGTAACAAGAAAGAGCTCTTTCCAATCCGACCTTGCCTTCTATCCAGGCTTCAGCAGATCAGACCTTTGTGACTTGGAAAGGCAGTCCTTTTAACCAATTCTACCCATTCGGTGTTACTCGTACCCAGAAACTTACACACACACACACACACACACACACACACACACACACACACACACACACTATGGGTTTAATGAGGTGTGTGAGCACCCTAAAGCCAAACCAGCTTGACACATAAAGTTAACCATTCCACCATAGGGCACTTTGTTAACCATGTCACTGTTACTGTAGACTTGGCATTCTGTGAAGCATTTTCCACATTGTCTCAAAACCTGGATCAACCATCAGTATAATGGTAATGAAACCAAAGGCATAAGTGATTTTTCCTCCTCTACAAAAAATTTTCATTAGTTCTTTGAGAATTTTGTGCCGTGAGTTTTGATCGTATTCAGTCTCCTTCTCCTAACTATTCCAAGATCCACACCTTCTTCCCTTCCCACCCAACTTTTTGTCTTTTTGCTTTTTCCCTATCGAGGTCAACTTGTGCTGCCCAAATAGTCTCTCCAGCAATTCACAGCAGCAGTTATACCAGGGAGACAATTTTCTCAAAACTCTTGGGAAAAGTTAAATGTTAATTCAGATAGGGGGATGCCACATGCTGATCCCTACATCAAAAATAAATACATATGGGTAGAAGTGGTTTGGTGGTTAAGAGCACTGGCTGCTCTTTCAGAGAACCTGGGTTTGATTCCGAGCATATACACGGCAGCTCACAACCATCTGGAACTCCAGTTCCAGCTGAAACAATGTCCTTCTCTGTACTCAGCTGGCATTGCACACACACATGGCACATAAACATATATGTAGGCAAAATGCCCCATACGTAAAATAAATAATAAGTAGTATTTTAATATAACTAAATAAATGCCAAACAAACAGCTTCTTGCTAGTCCGTTAGGCTAGGTCTGTTAGAAAAATCATAGATTAAGCTAAGATCACATATCCTTGGCATGGACATGTTATTAGACTCCACATCAAACTACATAACAGGAGAAAATTAACTCAGATATAAAGGCAAGAAGATCACACACACACACACACACACACACACACACACACACACACACACCACAATGTTCCATATTTTCCTTGACTCCAGCTTGTATCTCTTTTAACCTTTTTTTTTTTTTTTTTTTTTTTTTTTCTGGAGCTGAGGACCAAACCCAGGGCCTTATACTTCCTGGGCAAGCATTCTACCATTGAGCTAAATCCCCAACCCTCTTTTACTAGAGTACTCAGTTTTTTTCTGTCTATCTTTAATGATGAGGCAGAAAGAACTGAACTCCAAATGCAGCACTTCCAGATATTAGCCATGTTACCTTGAGCCAAATACTCATCTCTCTGTTCAGGGTCATTCTCCCATGGTCTCGTGAAGCCAATGGAACCAAGTTATTGTCAAAGTTAAGAAAGGTACCTAACTGAGCCTGGCAGCTAATAAGTCCTCCACACCTGCAGCCTTCTTTCCACTCTCTATTCCCTGCCTCGATGAAAGAAAAGCAGCCTCTTCTTAAATAGGTACTGATTGGGAAAGACTGAAAGATGGTGTCCCTACCTCTCCACAGAAGGAGAGTGCTGGAATGGGAAGGCCTGTGGGAAGCATCAAATCTCCTTGACAGGACTGCACCAGGTTTCCTTAGGGACGTGGGGTGAGGAAGTGATTCGAGTAATATGTCCGCCCTGGTCCATCTCTCCAGACATTTGCTACAAATTGAGATTTTAGTGACACCATATATCTACACGCTTCTTCAAACAATTGCTCACGATTTAAACAGCAATGAATTAATGTCCAAAAAAAAATAAAAGAACTGAAGTAGTTAGGGGAAAGTGCCTTTTTATAGTGGACACCATGAATAAACTTTCAGAATAAAGCAATGAACAAAACCTCTAGCTGCAGTTTAAGCTAATATAAATACAGGAAATGAGTTTTCAAGAATTAATAGTTTCACTGCATACTAAGACTTTTCAAAATGAATCATATTAGGAGAAACTCGAGTGAGTAACTTTAATAAGTCAAAGCATGTAGGTCTGTGAAGGAAGGAGTGTGCAAGGAAAAATAGACCCTTACTACGTGGAGAAAATACACAATAACTCAATTTTAAAGGATTCAAGATATTCAGATCAAAGGAATACCAGAGTGGTACAAAGTGATGGATTTCGGGCTAAATAACGAATTCCCAACTTAGGGAAGAGGAAGAAAATTGGTGAGCTGACTTTGTTAGTGGGGGAGTGCATGTTCTTTGGATACAAACCTAGAGAGTAATTCACAACCTCCTGTTGCCTTCTGTCAGTCCATTGATATCTCAGGGATCTGTTGTTCATGCCCAAATCCCACCATTTTTATTTCTCTCTTTTTATTTTTTGGTGTGTGGAGGTAGGGGGTGCTCACCCATAAAGGCACAAGTGGAGACAACAAGTTGACATCAGAATGTCTTCTTCAGGGGCTTTGCTGCCTTTTTTGTTGTTGTTGTTCACTGTTACTGCTGGATGGGCTGGACAGCTGGGATTCACCTTCCCACCCCCCAGTGCCGGGATTACAGACACACAGCCTATCTGTGACCTGAGCACTGGGGATCTGAACCCGGGTCCTCATGCTTCTGCAGCAAGCACTTTACCCACAGGACCATCTCCCCACCTTCCCCTCTCCTTTTCTTCTTCATTCTTCTTCCCTCAGATTCACATGCTCATTTTTGCAGATATCAAAAAAAAAAAAGGTCAGGAAACTTCAAAATTGACCCAAAATAAAAAGAGCATATTCATCCCATCAAAAGAGACCGAAAAAGCACTCTGTGAGGCACAGGACAGATACAATGATGTCCGGAATCGCCTTATGCAGATGGAGTGCTTTGAAAATTGGTTACAGACCTCCAGTGAAGCCTCTGCCCCCCTCAGAAATGTATGGCTATCACTGATGCTTAGGGAGTGATGAATTTGCCCTCCAATTGGCTGCTCACAAAAGTAGGCAGCACACTCACTCCCCGAGAGGATGGTGTACAGAAAGGGACTAGACACAAGCATGTATAGGCAGAGATCTCGCTGAGGAGACCATGAGAGGTGGCCAGGCTTCGGAAGGAGTCAAAGAGACCATTGAGCTGCTAAGAATTATGCACAGCCAAACACATGCTGAGGTGCACTTCCTGCATGCTCTCTGAAGATGCTGCTTGCTGTGATGGTGTTTTTTTCTTTTCTTTTCTTTTTTCTTTTTCTTTTCTTTTTTTCTTTTTTTTTAATAATTCCAGAGCTCTACGGAAACTGTCAGAAATCATAACAGGTCACAGATCCTGTGAGCCAGTACACACCTGGCTGGTCTCAGAGACTGAGGATCCAAGAGCTGTCCCCTTGTCCTGCCAGGAAAGGATTGAGGAAATACAGGTCATACCATTGACAAAGCTGCCTCCCTAGGGATGAGGCTCTAATGAAAACACATGGAATTCCCTCCAGAGGAAGCTGTCAAGAACCTGAAGGAGGGGGCAGGAGTATCATATGAGGACAGACAGCACAAATAAATAAATAAATAAGTCCCCGCCTTCCAGAACTGTCAATCAAGGATTTAGAGGGATTTAGAGAGAAAACACCGGAGAGGAAATCAACCTTTCCTATCATGTTTATAGCAGCCAAACCTAAGATTTAAAGACGCTGGCTATGACATAACAGCCTAGAAAGATTAAATCAGCGCAGCCTCAGTATTAAGTGTGCCAGATGCTGTGCTGAGCTCCACCATCATTATCTTGTTTCATCTTTCTGACGTCTGTGATGGGCATGGTTACCATCGCCCCTGGACAGGTGTGGAAACTGAGGCTTCGAGCTTATGCAACTGTAAGACCAAGCAACGTAGCATTAAAACCACAGCTGGATGTTGCCTCTGCGATGAAGGCATTTAACCCACCATGAGCATCCGGTAAATAATAATTAATGGTAGCTTGTTGGCCGAATGTTGTTCGGGCCAGATAGAAGCATGGCTGGATTAACAGAGAGCTGGGTCTGAGCTGTTATGTAATGTGGTGTATGTTACTGGATGTATCTGTGTTACGTTATCTTCATCAGAAAGGAGGGGCTTAGATTAGATGTTGTCTGGGTAAAGGATGCGAAGAGTAAGTCATACAGTGAGCCAACAATTCAAAGCCATGTATCACGTCTAAACCAGAATCCCCACTGTCACTTCAGTCCAAGCTCCAGCTGTCTGAAATTGCTTCTCTCCTCCTCGACCCGAGATGCATGGGGACTGGAAAGACACAAAACTTCCACTCTACAGTCCCCGGTGACTTGGCTGGGAAGGGCACCGCAGTGAACAGAATGGCGCTTCAGCACAGCCACTATTGCATTCACACTCAGCGAGTGATCTTATCGGTCCAGTCAAAAACACTGTGCCCACTCCCGGCTTGAAAGGACCCACAAAGGATTTTTCTCTCTGCTCAGCTCTATGGCTCTTTCCTAGCAATTGGAATACAGAGACATTTTCCACCAAAAAACGACCACATAATGACAGGAAAAAGCTGTTACAATGTGCCCGGAGTAAAACCATCATCTTGAGTATTTTCAGACATTCCTTTGCTTTCTTTCTAAAAAGAATCCTCTCTTTTTCCGTTAAAGGCATTAAATAGGAGTGGTTGGTCAGAACTCATTGGACCACAGATTACTTTTATATCCATTCATAACCTTACCCATTTTTCATATTTACTCAGGAGCCATCTGCTCTCAGACCTACTCATCCTTCTCATCTATTCAGACTCTCAAAGCCTGTCTCTTCTGAGAGTATGTCTTCAGGTTCCGTGGGTAGACACCAGCACAATCCACAGGAGTGAATCCTATACAAGCCAAACTCCATTTCTTCCCTGTGCATTTTTTGTGTGTTTGTTTGATTGATTGATTCGTTTTTTTTTTAATTTTTGGTTTTTTGTTTTGTTTTGTTTTTTATTACTCAGCTGGGAGCCTGAATCCAGGTAGCTATCCAACAGATACTTGGCAAACATTCTGAGAGTGAGCCTCAAAATACCCAGGAAAGTGCTAACTAATAGACTATGTGAAAATATATTATGATGAATATATTTTTAATAGAGGTTATCAAGCTGTCCACAAACAATAATTACAGTGATGACCATATTTCCTTTTGAAGTTTCATGAAATATATGCCCTGAACAACGTGTGTGTATAGAAAAGCCAAAGATAATTTATCTGGGAGAGGAAAAGATAGATTTAAAAAAAAAATCCAAATGCATTTACATCAGAGTTTACTCTTGAGTCTCACCGCAGTCCCAACAGATGGATAAAAGGATCAACCTCCCCATCTGCAAGCACCCAGGAGAAGCATCACTGCCCTGGATCTGAGAGTACAGGAAGTTTTTCAGTCCAGGGTCAAATTACGTGTCCCCATTAGAAGGAGATGGATTAGAGAGAAAGAATGGAGGTCAGCTTACAAGATGATTCTTGTTAAAGATAAATCAGTACAGGTTTAATGATGACTGTCACTCCTCTCTAGCTTTGGGCCATTCCAGGGCCCTATTCAGACAAGATTCTCCACAAGGAACAGATGCCAGAGAAGACCTATTATCTCTTCCATGTGCATGCATTGGGAGGAGCGGCTGCAAACTGAGCTTGGGATCTTCCCCTGTCTCTTAGGGGCTGTTTGACCCTGGTCACATGTCATTTCCTTGTATAGGAAAGTGGAGAAAGAACACTTCTCATGTATTATGAAAGGTAGGGACACAGTTGTTACTCTCCTTTCCTCTGGGCAGTAGATCAATAGAGAAAAACTGGCAGTGTGTTATGATTTGGGTCTTAAATGCCTACCCACCCTCCCACCCTCCCCCCGCCACCAGGCTCATGTGTTAAATTCTTGGTCATCTGGTGTTATGAGGTAGGAAGGGGTGAGACAGTTAGTCAATGTGACCTAGTGGGAAGGAGTTAAGTCACTGGGGACATGACCTTGAAAGTGATGCTGGAACCCCCAAGCCCTTCATCTTCCTATCATTGTTTCCTGGCCACCATAAGTGAGCAGCCTTTTTAACTGCTTGTTCCACTGCCGTAACATTTGTCCAAAATCAACAGAGCCAGCCAACCATGAAATGAAATCTCGAGAACATGAGCCAAAGGAAACCTTTTATCCTGTGTGCTGATTGCCTCGTGTATTTTGTCACAATGACAGAAAACTGACTGAAAGAGAGAAACTTACTAAAACTGGAAGAAATTGGCCAGACTTCAAAAAGTAGAAGTCTTAGTGTTGAGATAAACTGGTTTTTGAATGGAACCACAGAGGCAAGAATCCTCAAAGACACCACAGATTTCGTTCAAGTCACTGGCTTTATCCACAAATAGTTATTAAGTATCTGTTTTATGATGAATTCTGTCCTGAGTCCTGAGGATATGAAGAAAAACAGGATACTCTCTATACCCTCAGAAGGTTCACAAGCTACTTATCAAGGCATTCATTAAATCTGCACACACACAGGGGCTAGGGATGTGGCTCAGCTGACGTGGTCCAGTACTTTCCTAGCATTCAGGAAGCCCTAAGTTCAGTCATCAACACTGAAGAAAACCTGGCATGTTGGCTGGTCCATGCCTGTGACCCCAACCTCAGGAAGCAGAGGCGAGAAGATCAGAAGTTCTAGGTCACCCTCAGGTATGGAGTGAGTTGGAGACCAACCTGAACTACAAGTTCAAAACAGAAAAAAAAAAACACACATGCATGTGTGGGTGACATTTTGAAAGGTCTCCAGGGGAGCCTACAGGTATACAGCATCTTCTCTGCCCTGTGAAGGTGGTCTTATCAGCAAAGGTTCATCGACACTGAGAATGGATGAAAAGCAAGGATAAGGCAGATTTTTAAAATTTTTTTCACAGGTGATTCTTATATTCTTAATATACACCAAACTCTCAAAAAACAGATAAGAAAGAAAACATAATGTTGCTGTCTGGCCACGGACTCAAAATCCATAGAAAAGTAACAAAATAAATTGTACTGATGCCAAATAGCATTATAAATAAAAGACCATAGAAATATGATGAGGAAATGGTGGTCCTGTCCCCAAAGGGAGCTAGCAAGCACACCCAGGAGGTAGTCCAACATTGAGGTTTTAGGTGACAATTTTCATGCTATCCCCCAAACTTTTACACTGTGAACATAAGTGATACTCACAGTGCCAGCTGGTATTGTTAACAACTCGAAGCATTAATGTAATACAGTGACGCCCTCGGAAAAGAAATAGAGCTGATAAAGAAATTAACGTGTTCAAAAATAAAGGCTTTGTCTGCTGACACGCTCGCATCTTCACACATGGTGAGATTTACTCAGAACTAGAAAGAATACAGCAGTCAATTTAAGTCCATAAGCAATAGCCTAAGGAAAGGTCAATGTCTCCTCTGCAACATCATGAATTAAGCAATGGACATTCCTTTGGATCCATGGCCTTTGCCAGTTTTTAAAATATGAGGGTCTGGTGTGTGTGTGTGTGTGTGTGTGTGTGTGTGTGTGTGTGTGTGTGTGTGTGTGCTCATGGATGCCAAAAGAAGATGTCAGGTGTCCTGCAGAGACCAGTCTTTAAACCTGAAGCTAGATATTTTGACTAAGTTGGCTGACCAACAAGTTCCTGGGATCCCCCTATTTCTACCCCTCATGCTGGGTTTACAGGCACACATGGCCATATTTGGCTTTATTGTTTTCTGGGGGGAAAAATGGATGCAGGGGATTTGAACTCAAGTCTTTGTGCTTGCACAACAAATGCTCTTACCCACTGAGCCAGCTCTTTGCCTTCCTTCAATGTACCTTTGCAAAGAAATTTCATTGCTTCTTCCCAACAAGTCCTAAAAACAAGGGTTGTGGATCTTTCATCCCCATTGCATGGAGAGGAGGATAAGGCTTGTGTTGGGGGGAGGGTAGGTTATTTCTATAGTCATCTGGCTGAAGCATGGTGAAATGTTGGGACCTGTATTCCAGTTTTCACCCTAACAGTCTCCTAATGCACATGGGCAGGATTTCTCAAACTATCAGGGGCATATGAGACACCTGTGAATCAAAATGCAGAATGGGATACATGAGACTGTGCTAAGGCAGGAGATTCTGCTTTTCCAGGTGACTCTGAGATGTCAGTGTTCCCAGGAAAAGAACGGTCTTCACAGTCAGAGGCAATCTTTGCCTATTTCCCAGGGGAAATCATTTCAAATGATTATGACAGTGGATGATCCTTCATATTTTTCAAAATACCAAATCATTGCCTTCAACGCCTTTCTCTCAGCAGCGCCTATCTATATCCCTTTGATGTTTCTGGAGCCTGGACATTCCCTGTCACAGTGCATCTATCACAGCTCTTTCCCTGGCTTTGGCTTCTTATGTTCCCTCTAGGAGTCTCAGTCTGTAATTTTCTGTCACTGCCCCTGTTTGGCCAGCAAACTCTGCCTTTGACTTTACAATGACAAGTTGAAGCCTTCTTCAGCATAACAACTAAGTCTTGGATTCTCTGAACAATGTCTCTACAGCCAACAACTCAGCATAATCCTAGTGTCAGAACATAATCCCTGAGTCAGAACAGACCCCGCCCAGTCTCAGTGCTTGGTCCTCAAGGTTCCCCCAACTTCCTTTACCAGTCCCAAGCCCTGGGCCTTCCATGAATCTGACTAACTGGTTACCAAGTATGGGTTCTCATGATCTCCTCAGGTTCAAAAATTTGCTAGAAAAGTTCTTAGAACTAAAGAAATCAGTGTTTTACTGACTCTTGTTGGCTATTATTAGATAATTATAAAGAAAACATCCTAGTCGTGGCTGAATGGAAGTGAAGAACAGAACAGCAGTGCACAGAGCTCCCACACCCTCTAAGGACACCTGTCTGTTAGTGTTGATGTGTTTACCAACCAGAGGCTCCCCAAACACAATTGTTTAGAGAGTTTAATGGAGGGTTTCTCACACAGACATGAATGCGTAAACATTAACCATCATGGCTGAAATTAACCATCAACCTCTTCCCATTCCAGGCTAGGAACTCCAGGCATCAATCTTCTTATTAGCACATAGAAGACATTTCTGTCACTCTGGAGATCCAAGAGTTTTAGAAGTTATATGCCAGGAACCCAGGACACAGAAATGCATACTTCATTTGTGCCACCCAAAGATTTTTCACATTTTGCTTTCTTCATTATGCCTTGCCTTCTTAAGCAAAGACAGAGGTACCATGCAGCCTTCCTATGCAACAAACAGAGTCACCCTCACAGGTTGCCAGCCAGTCAACGCCTATTCATTAGGTACTACTGTGTGCTCCACAGGCTTAGTGCTTCAGGATCACCTTCCCAAGAATGAGACTCAAGTCAGTTTGGGACAAGATCAAGACACCAGGGACTAAAACAATAGGATTTTGGTGGGTTTCAAAACACAGGACCCCAAAATCCCTTGAGCACCTTGGCATGCTAGAAGACAGCAGTGCAGGAAGTCCCCCTGACTTTCACCCTTCCCTTCTTTGAATCAATCTTAAAACACGGGAAGGATGTTTGTGACCTTCCTCCGAGGAAACCCTGACCCTCATGTAGGAAGCACCCTTCCTTCACTCAGAGGTAAGGAGCATCCTTGTTTCTGAAGGTGAAGGAATGAAAGAATACAGAGGAGAATTGGAATAAACAGGCCAGACTAACTTCCCCCAATTTGTTGCCATCAGATCATGTCTTTCTTTTATATTTGTCCAAAATAATCCACCCTTTAATAAATCTAAAGTGTAATTTATAAAATACACTCAGGTGCATCTTCGTGGGAGTCTTCCTTTCCTTATGTAGGTTCCTGGACCACATAAAACTGACAAACCCAGCCAGCGCTTGAATGAAAATCAAATTCTTTTTATTGAATCCATAATATAATAATCCAGATCTTCAGACTTGTGGAGAGTGAAATGGATGCTTAGGGCCCAGATGGAGCTTAAGTTTGGCTGGTAAGTCACCTAGGAAACTATTAAAGCAATTAAACACCTCAGCCCAACCAACTAAATAAAAATCTTTTCAGGAGTGGGGAGCAAAGACTTGGTTTTTCAAAAGTGAACACTGTGTGACTAGAATGGCAAACAAGGTCAGGAACTGCTCTGGGGTCTTCTTCAGAAACTCTGCCTCCAGGGAACCATGTAGAGATTCAAGCGGATACAGGAAAATGTGGTTCCCTTCAAAAGGACAGCAACTGACAGCAAGTTTTTGGCCTCACAAAGCCCAGGGGGAAGAAAGGATGGCCTCCAGAATTCAATGCAAGTGTGTGGCTTTTACCAAGGTACAATAAGGAAGCCATCTTGATCACTTTTAAAATTCCAGGCTTAGACAGGGAAGAGCATTGATGGGGAAGGCAAAACAGGACTGGAGATGCCAAACCCTGGAGAGGAAATATCTGTTGATTTGAGTTGGTCATGGTTGCTCATCCATGCCACATTGAACTAATGGTAGTGCTTAGAAACATACCACAGTCTCAGTTTTGACAAGACAGACTCAACCAAGGCTACAAAATCATCAAGACTCTGAAATGGGGTAAGGGGGGGAAGTCACTAGAGATAGAGCCTGTATATTTTCTTTATATATTATAATTGCACAGGTGATTTTCAGAGGTCACTCGTGATTTGCTGCAATTGCTTAAAACAAACCATTCTTCAACACAAAATTGATTCACAAATTCATCCAACATAAAAACAAAGTGGAAAGCCCATCTTCCCAGCACCCAGAATTCCTGCTTTGAGGTGGATGGTCTCCAGAGGCATCTATGGCACACACCATTAATCCCAGCACTTGGGAGGCAGAGGCAAGTGGATCTTTGTGAGTTGAGAACAGCCTGATCTAGAGAGTTTCAGAACAACCAGGGCTACACAGGGAAACCCTGTCTCAGAAAAAAAAAATCCATTCCTAAATAAACTAAAAGATATTGTTCAAAGACCAGTGTGGATCATGTTCCATCCAGGACACGAAGTGCATGGAGGTAGTGTTGCTAATGCCAGCATCTGCCCCGTGTTTCCAACTGGAAAGCAAACATTCCCCAACCAGGCTCTACCCATGGCCTCTCTGGAGCGCTATAAAAACTGAGACATGGTCTTTCCATGCCAGAGGGAGGACTGGACATGCCCCTTTAATACAACTAAGATTAATTTATAGACATATTTAATTTAAAAAATTTCAAGGAAAATAAAGAGAGAGACTCGGAGACATTTGCAGATCTGAGCATGGCGCATACAGCTAACATCCTATCCCTGCCAATGGCCATTTGCTGTGCTGTTTTGGGTCGGCATCTGCTGCTGGTTAGCAAAAATTCCATTCACAGCTGTCCAGATGAATCAAATGTCCAATTAGCTTTTTTTCCCCCTCTGTGACAGGACTCTGCCCAGAAGGAAATTTTAAAACAGAAAGCATATTAGAACAGAGTTTTATACATTTGCTGAAAACATTATTCTGTAAACTCTTGACTGTTTTAGAAAAAAATTACAGAGAATTATCAAAATCCTCCAACAATGTCTTTTCCCCCCATGCAGTGAAGTTCAGATTTTCCATTCATTATGCTTGCTTTCCTGATAAAAAGCTTTGGTCTGTTTTTTTCTTGTTCCTCAATTCTAAAAGCCACCAGCATGGTAAGCTTGCCATCTACTACAAATGGAAGCTGGAGAGACTCCTTGACAAAAAAAAAAAAAAAGCCATCTCCTGTCTCCAATGGAAACTTCCAAGGTGACAGTCAACTGAGCTCAGCCCCATCTATTGATGTCCCTTAGTGATGAGAGCCAGAGTGAATTTTAAAGGGTGTGTTAAGGAACTCCAAAAATAACTAGGATTTGAACTCACGAAAGACTCCTAACGCCACGAAAGAGGCCTAGCCCAGGAACGGGATGGATGTGCCTCAACAGTTTTAAATCTTTTGAAGGTTTCCTATTTCACTTGGAACAACACTGCTTGAGCCCAGCACTACCTGGCCCTCCTCTCAAGCTGCATGCACCTTTCTTCCCTTGGCTCCCACACCCACACACACTAACCTATTTCAAACCCTCTCTTTCAGTGAGCCGACATCCTTTTCTCTGTAGCCCTTACCAGGGTGTGAGATTCTGTCTACCATACTTTCAATTTTGTCTATCATTAAAGGTAATTAGAGCTTAATTAATTTCCTGGGATTCATCATAGGCTCATTCTTAGCACAGTGCCTTCCGCTTAGACATCTATGAAAAGAGGTAACTTATGGAAGGCTCCCTCGATTCAGGGTGTGGCCACACTGTGTTTTGTGGTGGAGCAGGTAGGCCTTGTTCTCTCTTCCCTAGGAAAAGGGAGCAAACACTCCCAACAGGGCAATCACAGCCACACGGTAACTCACAAAGCATTTGCTTGGGCTTTTACCCTATAGCCTTCTCCCTTTTAAAGGGGAAAATGAACACAAAACACAGAGTTGTTATTTCTTCTAGGTGGCCTAAGATCACCAGTTGCTAAGGAGCAGAAGGACTCTGATGTAGGTCCTAATGTCCTGGTTCTTCCTACCAGCCTTCCTCCTTGTCCCATAATTCTCCCTGTCTTGAAGTCAACTACCTCCTGCCAAAGTCTGGAGATGATTTTTTTTTTTTTTGGAGGAATCTGCCCTAAAGGAGAAATAATACAGTTTGCTTTCAAATTTGATTGAATGTGCAGCTAAGTCAGCTTGCAAAAGGAAATGTGTTTTCAGAGTTCATTTTTAACAATTAACAAATGTGATGCATATATTAAAAACAAAACAATTACTTAAAAATGACCGTGAAGAGAAGTAACAAAGCTCCCTCTCTCCCTCCCTCTCCCTCCCTCTCCCTCTCCTTCTCCCTCTCCCTCTCCCTCTCTCTCTGGAGTACTGCTCTATCCATCTTAATAAGGACAGTTGCAGGAACCAGACACATCTGTATTTTCTTCTGCCTCCAGAGACAGTTTTACATATGCTTTGCTTAATGGAAGTTCCCCCATGGTCAAAATTATTTTCCATTCACTGTCACATCCCCGTGCCAGAGTTGATTTTTCTGACAAGCTTCACCGTTAACACTGCAGCCCAGATGTTTCCATGGCAGCACATAAGCCAGGGCTGCAGAACCAACCATCCTCTCCACAGCCACGCTGGTATTTACAGTGATCATTGCAAGGGCAAATTTTCCAATCACTTAGGCTTCCATGGCTTTTTTGCATGGTGAATGTATCATTTTATATATAAACAAAAAACATCTCTTCTAAATTATTGTTTGGTTGTTAATTTTCATGCAACCAAGGTTAAAATTAAGAAAGAGGAGAAAAAGGAGAGAGGAAGAAGATGGGAGAGGAGGGAGAGCTCCTGATAGACCAGAGGAAGGAGGGTGAAAGAGGCGGCTACTACTGCTTTTGTTATTAGTGAAAATAAATTTAAAGATCTAATTCCTTTCTCAATATTAAGATACTCGGTAATTACAGCATTTCTCATTCCCATCAGCTTTCAATTCTCCTCTCAGCATGCCTAGGAAATTTGAACATATTCCAGGGAAGAAAGGCAATCAAGAAGAAACTGCCAAGGTCACCCAGGAGGAAACATTCACAGCAACGACGGGGAGAATGAGATAAGTCTCCTTTGGACATCTGCTCCCTCTGCATTTGCCTCCTCAGCAGTTTTCTGTCACTGTCAAATGTTCACACGGAGAGCCGGGCGGCAAGTGCAACAAGCCAGCAAGGCTGAGCAAGTGTGACCCCAGATAACTGTTGCTATCAATGGGACTTGCAGGAAACTCAGTCTGAAGCATACTTCATGATGACGTTTGAAGTCCTCATTCTGTTGCAGGGTAACTCGCATAAATGGCAATTGATTTACGTAAAGGTTGGTGTTGCAATTGCATCGTGAAATTCTTTTCCTGTCATTCATTCTTCAGTGTTGTTTGTAGTAACAAGAACTTTTTTTTTTTTTTTTTTTTTTAGTTTTTTTGAGACAGGGTTTCTCTGTGTAGCTTTGCGCCTTTCCTGGAACTCACTTTGGAGACCAGGCTGGCCTCGAACTCACAGAGATCCGCCTGGCTCTGCCTCCCGAGTGCTGGGATTAAAGGCGTGCGCCACCACCACCCGGCTAAGAACTTTTTAACTTGTTCAATATAATTAAGAGAAACAAGGGGTTGGGTTTTTAGCTCAGTAGTAGAGTGCTTGCCTAGCAAGCTCAAGGTCCTGGGTTCGGTCCTCAGCGAGCGAGAGAGAGAGAAAGAGAGAGAGAGAGAGAGAGAGAGAGAGAGAGAGAGAGAGAGAGAGAGAGAGAGAGAGAGAGAGAAACAGATTTGTGAGACACACACACACACACACACACACACACAGGTGAAATGGTGCCAGAATCAACTCAAAATCTAAATAAAGCTCCCTCTACCCCATCCTACACTCTCTTCTTCATGGTAACTCAAATTTCTATTCTTCTCCCTTTCCAGTCACCCACAGGCTCTCCTGATCTCAGGGAATATACATATGTATGTGTGTATGCATGCATTCTCCACCCACAAGCATGATAACATAGATGCCAGAGAATCTAAGAAGAACAAGAGAAATCTACCTAACATAGGTACTGTGCCTCGAAGTAACAGAGTATGTATTGATGATCTCATTTAATTTCTCAATAATTTAGTCAATGTTGTTGACATGGCACATAATTTTGTAGACAAAGAAATCAAAGTGACTTCTTTGGGATGATACAGATGCTGGTAAGTGGTGAAATCATTCAGAAACACACATGCCGAATCCCACTTTCTCACCATGTTAAGCGAAAAAGTCTCGAGAATAGAATTGCAAATAGCACTAACTAGAAAGGGGCAAGAAGGGTGTAACAGATCTTATTTATTTCCAATGAATATTTTATCCACTATGGTCCTGTCACTTCACTGCCATGTGTGATTCCATTGGAGGCAGAAATTCTTGATCCTTTCCTACCCATAATGCATTTGGGAGTGTACAGACTTCCAAGCTATTTAGTGTTGGAAGTACATTCTTTTAGCACATCTTCTAGCACATGGGCACACAGGCAAGGAAGGTCATCCAATAATCATCTCTGGAATGTGTTAGGGAGAAAGCTCTGCCCTCTCATTGTGCTACCTCAGCTGGATACTGTCATTCTCCAGGCACTGGAAGCTGTATTGGGGCTGCGGGAAGAAGTTTGGCTACTGTAGTTGAGAATAAGGTAGGCTAACTAGATGATCCACTCTTTAATTCTCTCTGCTCTTGCACAAAGAGTCTATTTTAAAGCTTAGAACGCTTCTTCTGCTTTTCCTTCCAAAGAAAGAAAACATAGAGCTGGAGAGATGGCCCAGCAGTTAAGAGCAATGGCTGCTCTTCCAAAGGACCTGGGTTCAGTTCCCAGTGTGGCAGCTTATAATTGCAACTCCAGTCCCAGAGAGTTCTGACCTCCAACAGGCACTGCATACACATGGTACACATACATACATGCAGGGAAAATACCCATACCAATAAATAATAAATAATTTTTTTAAAAAAATAAGAAAGAAAACACAGTTGATTCTTGGTCTGGTCCCACTTTTTACTCCCTTAAGAGCTCGATCCTCTTCCTGATTAAGTTGGATGACCTTGCTGTATACTCCAGTGTCTTACATTCCATACATTCCATAACTCCCATCAGCACACAGCACTAAGTCACCAGCACTACCTTTCTTATCCCTTTCATGAAGAGTTTGTCACAGAAAATGAATATGTCACTGTTACTATATTCACATCATTTAGGAAAGTAACTGATCATAATAGCCATTGAGTGTTTGGAGAACAGGTGGGTCGTAGAGGACTGACGTCAACCTTGAATGATGTTTTCAAACTCAAAATCATTGAAAATGACCTTTCACACACAGAAAAATTAGCTGAATTTTCCACGAAGTTCTCATGAAAAAAAAAATTGAACCAATAGATATTAAAACCAGACACACAGACACAGCTTAATATACTATTATGTAATATAGAATAAGAATGAATCTCTGTCAATTATACATAGGTCCAAATGGAACCACCTTTCTTGTACCTAATGACAGATATTCAAGGAAAAGCTGCTAGAGTGCATATGGGAGGCTCTGGGTAATGTTCTGTCATCTTCCAGCCTCTCCTGTTTCTACTTGCAATATGCCAGCAGACTTGGGGGTGCATTTGGAAGGAACCCCTTTATGTCTCTCTTTCTCTTTCTCCACCCCCTCCTCTGTCTCTTTAGTAGTTTTACTCTGTTGTATAATAGAGATAGATTTTTTGATACATATTATAAAAGCCTGTAACACTACTTGAAAATAGGGCTTCATTTTCTGAAATCATGTGTGGAAAATCTTAGCCACTGTCTCTACAGAATGCCTCTTAGCCACATTTCTCTTCCCCTTCTTTTCAAGACTCTGGCTACATGCACACTAGCCAGTTCTACCACACCTGCCTGCCCATGCTCTTAATCTTCTTGTATTATTCTGGGTATTTTCTTCTGATCTTCCAGTCTTCTGGTTTCCTCTTTAGCTATGGCTAATTTGTTATGAAACGATTTAGCTTAATTTCAGTTCCTGTATTTGGTTAGTTCAATGTGGGTTTTTGTTGTTGTTTATTCTTTTTCATAGACTCCAATCCTCCACTGAAATTCTCCATTTTGTCATCTAATTTTCTCAACACATTAATTATAAAATTCAGTCTTAAAAACTCCAAAAACCTTGGAGTTTACATCTGTGGTCTGATATTCATACATACATACATACATACATACATACATACATACATGTGTGTGCATGTGTGTGTGTGTGTGTATGTGCATTGTGGTGTTTGGTTAAGCCGTATTGTTTTGTCTACCTGTTTTTTGTTTGTTTTACTTTGTTTTGTTGAAGTCTAAATACTGTGTTTGAAAAATTATATCTAACTTGGTGCTATAAAAATTTGCTTTGCCATACACAGAGAAACCCTGTCTTGAAAACATTTTTTAAAAATTTGATTTTACTGGAGAAAACACTTATGATAGAATATAACCCTGATCCTCTTAAGTCTTTATAGCTGGGCATTGGACTTTCCAAGAGCTATGATTACTCTACTTTTTTCTATATCTACTTCCAACTTGTAGTTCTGCGAGGATCTGAAAAGAAAGCCTCAGAGTATTTACTTACCAGGGCCAGTCCTCTTCGTTGGGCTTGAACCTCGAGTTTCGACATTATCTCCCCCCATAGAAATAAAATGAAAATTTTAATTATTTTTTTCAGCAGCCAAGTGACATCAACTGTGCTCAACTCTATGAACTTTCTTTTCTATGGATCTTTTCTCAAGCACTTGTGTCTTCTTTGGTAGCCCTCTAATGCCGTTATAGTTACACACACACACACACACACACACACACACACACACACACACACACACACACAAGTGTATCACATGTATGCACACAGAAAGAGAAAAAGGGAGGGAGGGAGGGAGGGAAGAAGGGAGAAAGAAAGAGAGAGATTTATCTTTAAAGTGTATCATGGAACATTTCATATACAAACCACACATACAAAGTCAAGGATGGTGGCAGACAACAGTAACCCCAGTATTTGAATGACCTTGGCAACAAGATTATAAATTTGAGGCTAACCCAGGCTATATAGCAATACTCTGTTTTAAAAATAGCAGCAATATATTCAACCACAACACTCTTCCCGCTCACATCAATCTCATAATGAAAAGTGAAGAAGTCTTCAAAGTCTCAACTGTCACAAGATTACTCAAAAGTTAAAGTCCAAAGTCTCTTCAGAGACTTTCTCTCTAAGCACCAGAACACAATGGTATGCAGCATACATTCTAATCCCAAAAGGAAAGAATAGGAAACAATCAAGGAAGCATTGGACCAAAACATGAAGAAAACTCAGCAGAATAAATATTCAATCCTGAAGGTACAGATCTGGAACCCAGGGCATCAGTGGCATGGTGTGAGCCCCAAAGGGGTAAGACAGCTTGTGCCTTTGACCTTTCTGTCTGAAGACCATAGAGCTATGTTTGTGGATTGGCTTCATTCATTGCCCATGGCTTTCCTTGACTAACAGCCCACATCCTTGGGTCTCTAACTTCCTGGAATATTGTTATGGTTTGAATGCAAAATATCCTCTATAACTCATGCATTTAAAAACGTGTTCCAGTCATTTAGAATATAAGAGATATTTTCATAATAGTGTATTGCCACAATCAAACATTACACTGTTCTTTATATCAACCAAACAAGAAATTTAAATTACCTCTAATCTGTTGGAATTGGAATTTTCATTGAAATAATTAATTGTTGTAATTCATATCCCATTTTCACATGCACTTTGATTATTTTTATCTTCTTTTCCTTCCCTATGCTGTATTATTTTCAGAAATTTTACTCTATTTTTGGTTTTCTATCACACACTATCCAAGCTACAGGGAAGAGTGAAATCACAGTTGTTCTATAATTAAGAGACGTGAGTTGATGATCAGGATTTATTTTACTCAGCTTCACTATGAGTCTGGAAATCTTTTTGTAAGTTTCGCATAACACTCATAGCATTGTATTTTACTCATCATTAAAATCTTTCTCTTAAAAAAAATGGTTCCCAGCTGGTGGGACTGTTTTGGGAGGATCTAGAATCTTTAGGAGATGAGGCATAGCTGGAGAAAGTAGGTTCCTGGAGTGGAAGCCTCATGTGGGCTAGCTCTCACCCCA
This sequence comes from Peromyscus maniculatus bairdii, assembly GCF_049852395.1. NCBI lineage: Eukaryota > Metazoa > Chordata > Mammalia > Rodentia > Cricetidae > Peromyscus > Peromyscus maniculatus. The sequence goes on along the minus strand of NC_134859.1, from coordinate 77,438,086 downwards.
GTCCTACCCTGGGTTCTTTCTCATCTTCTTATCCACTCCTACTGCCATGGACCTAACAGCTTCAGTCTCTCTACCCTCAAGCTCATATGAAATATTTTACTGGGGGGAACCCTGAAGACAAGGATAATAAAGGAAACAATTGAAATGATTTGTGCCAAAGTAACAATCGCTTGATTCAGGACAATGGATACAAGGAAAGCAGAGAAGGCAAGGGTTCAAACACACTTCATGTTTTGAGAGAGATGAATAATAGCAAGGAAAGAAGTATGCCTCCACATTGTTCTCTATAGTTTTAGGAACATTTGATAGCAATTTCACGCAAGTAAATACTTTGAGTTTGCTCTGAATCTGCATAATGGCATTAACAGAACTGTAAAAACCCTAATAAACTACAATAATTTATATTTTTATTTAAGAGATATTTAACGAATATTAAATGAAGCAAAGAGTAAGCAATTTGTACTGGTTGACTCATTACAAAATTTTATGACAGGACCATTTAAACTCATGAGTCCATCAGTTTGTTACTAGATATATAAATACTAATGTCCTCTTTTAATTAAAATGTTATATGCCATTAAAATTTCAAATTACATCCAAGTTTACTCATGAATTAAGTAAAATGTTAAAAAGTTTAGAAGGAATGAAAAAATTGATCCATATATCTAGGGAAAAAAATCAAGAAATTTTGGTCATGTATATTTGTTACATATTATATATAAAAGAAATATTGCACACAAGACAAAATGAATGTCAGATGAATTCAAGATCTAAACCTTCAATCATATTAAGATAATAAACTCCTAGAGGTCTGCACACATTGTGAAAACGAAGGACAAGGGCTGGGATGCAGCTCACTGATAGAGCACTGGACCAGCACAGGCAAAGCTCTGGGGTTTATCCCCAGCAAAGTACACAAGAAAACCAAACAACAAACTCATCTACTGTGGTGATATATTGTGTACCCTAATAAAGCTTGCCTGAGGATCAGAGAACAGAGCCAGCCACTAGATTAGGCATAGAGATCAGGCAATGGTAGCACACACCCTTAATCCTATCACTTGGGAGGCAGAGATCCATCTAGATTTCTGTGAGTTCAAGGCTACACTGGAAACAGAGCCAGGCAGTGGTTGCACACAAAATTTAATCCCAGTACTGGGAATCACACTCACCTTTATCTCAGGAAGTGATGTCTGGCCAGAGAAAAGTATATAAGGCATGAAGAAACAGGAACTCACTCTTTTTAGGCTGAGGATTTCGTAGAGGTAAGAACTAGTGGCTGGCTGTTCTGCTTCTCTGATCTTTCAGCTTTCACCCTGATACCTGGCTCTGGGTTTTTGTTTGTTTGTTTGTTTGTTTTTTTAAAGCCCACCTAAGATTCGATCAACAATCTACACTAAGTGAAAGCTTTATATACCAAATGACACTATGAGCAATACAAAAGCCAGGCTATAAAACCAGCCTAGAAGCTCATCAACAGATAAATGGATACATAAGGCCTAGTATACATGCATGATGAAGTCGTAGTCTATCCTCAAGAAGAATCAAATCACATCATTTGCATAAAATGCATATCCAGAGAGATAAACATTGTCATGCTTTCTCTTACACGTGGAATCTCCTTTTTAATATAAAAATTGACATACATGTATATGTGACATGAAAATAGGACCTTTGAGAGGAAAGAAGGGGTCAAAAGGAAGAAGAATGAACAATGGAGGGTAATGAGGGAGAAAACAAAACATCATACATTTCCTCTCATAGGAGAAATCTTTATGTAACTATACATAGATGTGTATTTAATATATATATATATATATATATATATATATATATATATATATATATATGACATAAGTTCAGAAGGGACACCATGTGGAGAAAGGGAAGGAACTAATGAGAGGGGACAGAAGAGAAAGAGAAGGAGGTGGAGCAGCATGTATGAGCACAGTAGAATTATAGATATATAAGTGAAAATGTCACCAGAAGCCCATTATTAACTTGTATGCTAAGTAAAAAATTAACAAAAAAATTAAAAAGATAAATATAGCATGATTTTTCTCATATGTAAAAACTAGATTATATCCACATATATATAACTATATATTATACAGTATTAAAGGAAAAAGGGTCTACAGTGGGGGAGCAAGAGTTCTAAAGAAGGGAAAGCAGGGTGGGGTAATGGGAGGGAAAAAAGACAATTGTGTTCCCTCTCAGAACCTAGGCTTACGTGTGTGTGTGTGTGTGTGTGTGTGTGTGTGTGTGTGTGTGTGTGTGTGACGTGAAAGAGGACTCTTTGGAGCCAGGAAACAGACCAAAAAGAAGAGAGGAAACAGGAATGGAGGATGTTTGGGGACCTGAAAAAAAGGATAATGATGTAGTGTGTGAAGTGTAATAATGAAGCCACTAATTTGTATGCAGACTAAAAAAAAAAAATAGAAAAATCTTAAGTAAATACTATAAGCAGTATTAAGCAATAAACAAGCAACAGATTGGAAAGATACACAACACACACACATTTACCAGCTAGAGAGAGAGAGGCAAAGATGGAGAGAGAACACTTATACAAGTCAAGGAAAAGGAAAACACATTGTCCAATCGAAAAGTAGAACAGGTGAACAGACAGTATGTAAAAGGGAAAATAGGTAATAAATCCACTCCAATGCTCAACTTCGTGACAGTAAGTGATCTGAAAAGTAATGTAACAATCAGGTTTTTTAGGCTAATTGTTGCTTCTCCCTTTGCTTTAATTTTTTAAATTATTTTATGTGTCTAGGTGTTTTGTCTGCATGTCTATCTGTCCACCACATGCATGCCTGATGCCTGCAGAGGTCAGAAGAAGGCGTTCAGATGATTGTGAGTTGCCATGTGTGTGTCAGGAATCAAACCCGGGTCCTCTGAAAGAGCAGCCAAGGCTCATAACCTGAGCTATCTCTCCAGCCCAACCAGAAAATTTTCAACCTTCAAGAAAAACAAATATTTATTTAAGATCTTGACAAGGGTATGAAGAGATATAGAAGTTATTATACACACTTAGGGGGAAAATAAACTGATACAAGTTTTACAGAAATAAATTCGACAAACTTAAAATAAGTATACTATCTTATAGGAGTTCCTGTTTAAAAATATTGGTACTTGGATAAAAAGATGTATTAAGGTATCATTTCTATTAGTATAAAATTATAAATTACCTTATAGTCCCTAAGTAAAATGATTAGCTGTTTGTACATATATTAAATAACATTATATATCTATTAAAATACAAGACATATCTATAAGTATTACTTTATATTATTTTCACTTGTTCTTAAAATAAGCAAATAATAAGAAATTTTAAGGTAGGTCATTCCAAAGATAAGAATGCCTGCTGTGCAAGCATAAAACTTAGGCTTAGACCCTCAGCACCCATCTACAGCTGCACTCACTGATAACCTGGACACCGTGGAGAGCAAAATAGGAGAGCAGATCACTAGGGCTTGCTGGCTACCAGACTAGTTCCAGGTCCGGTGAAAAAATCTGTCTCAAAGGAATTAGGTGGAGTGTGACAGAGCAGGACACCCAAGTTCTCTGGCTTTTGTACACATACGTTATTCTTGTGCACATGCCACACATGAATACCACATATACGTTCATGTGCAAATATACACATAAAGGAAAAATACAGTCTACATAAAGGAAAAATATCTGTGTGCATGTGTGTGCTGAGCTCAGTAACCAAGCTGTATGTGCTTCCAAGTCATCCCTTACTAATCATATACTACTTCCTCTACAGGTACTTTGTTTTTGGATCACCCTTGAGTATTAAGAACTAGTTAGTTCCAATTAAACTTCTATTTCACTTTTGGTTTAAATCTCTCCCCTCTTCCCAGCACCAGCCTAATCATAGTTTGGGGGCCAGCATTGGGGATGGCAGAGAAGTGTTCTCTCGTTCACCTTTCCTTTCATCTCATCCTGGTTGATGACAACAACAGGGGCCCATCGTGCAAAAGATTTCAGAGGAATGCCTGTGAGCTGAGCTTTGGTTGCATTGATGACATCAGCCATTTATAAGTTTTAAAATACCAAGCCGCCCGTTTTACTAATACTATCCATGTTGATGGTACCCACAGCTCTATGGTTGTACCTTTGTCATAATAAGGGGTCAAATTATTTGCCCAGTTTGGTAAACATTCTAATCTGTGCTGAGCTTAGAAACCAGTGTCACATGTCTCTCAAGAATCCATGACAATTCTGCAGTGCTTTGTAGTAGGAATCTTAAAAGTTCTTATTAATAAAATCAAACCCAAGGCCAGTTATTGGGGCGAATACTGGAAGGTCAGAGAGACAGAACAAGCCACAGCTATCTCACCTCACCAGTTCCTCAGCTGGTCCTGTTTCCTCAGACTGGAAGCTTCTGTGTCCTCATCCCAATGGCTCTCAGCTGAACTGCTGCTGGAAAGCCTGAAGCTTAACCAGCCACATGCTTAACCAGCCAAAAGCCTCTAGTTTCTGGTCCTCACGCCTTATATATCTTTCTGCTTTCTACCACCACTCTCTGGGATTAAAGGTGTGAGTCACCATGCTTGGCTTTTTCCAATGTGGCCTTGAACTCACAGAGATCCAGATGGATTTCTGTCTCTGGAATGCTAGGATTAAAGGCGTGTGCTATCACTGCCTAACTAGTGGCTTTTCTATTCTCTGACCCCAGATAAGTTTATTAAGGTACACAATATTTTGGGGAACACAATACCACCACAGTGCTTTCTCATCCTTTGCACCACTTAGGTAGGTTATGGGTAATGAGCACTCAGGGCTGTTGGTTTGATTACCGGCTGTGAGCTGTCCCATTGCTTCTGGAGCAGCTGACAGAGTCTGTGACGATTTCTACTAGATACTTCATGTGCGGCTGTATCTATTGACTCCACAATTTACCAGCTGAACCAGGACACTTCGAGTGCGAAAGTGGAAATCCCTCAGAAACCTCCCGACTTTGGGGGGGCAAAGATGATTTTATGGTTCATTCGGATGGAAGAAGGGTTGGAGGAGGGAAAGGATAGGTGGAGGAGGGGGGAAGAGCAGAGATAGGACACATCTCTGTGTTCTGTATGAAGATCTTTGAATAATCAACTAATTCTTACACTGTTAATGATAAGAATCCTGAAAATAAAGTAGACCTAGGAAAGAGAAAGCAATTGAATAAATGAATGCAATTATTGGAAATCAGAAATGTCAAGTCTCATGAAAGGAGAGGGCTAGAGAGCCACCGACAGGAATAAGGAAGAAAAGATACAAGGGAAGGCGTGAGGTTTTGAAGGAAATGATCCCACTTGTTTTCAACTCCTACAGACAAACAGTCAGTGTATAAGGAAATGGAAGACAAAATGACCTGGGAACACAGACTACTCATCTGTCTGGGAAGAGAAGAGAGCAGAGAGGAGATCAGACCCTTGGCAGGAGGGTTGTATCAAAGGCTACTGGAAGGCAGCAGAGACTCCATGTTCAGCTCAGATAAGCTAAGGCTCGCCTCATCCTGCCCATGTTGGCAGGGCCCACGCTGGGAAGTCATATTAAAGACTTAAGCAAACTACCTGGGCAAGTGGTACCCACCTTTCTTCATCCATCCGTTACATATGAGAATAGCTACTCTGGTGGTGAAAAATTGGGAAACTGTGTGGAAGCCACACATCTTTAGATTCTGATCACTGTTTTTGAACAGCATCTCATCTGTCCTGAGTGAAGAGAGCAGCCACTGTCCCACAATCAAGCTGTTGGTGTCATTTCTTGTCTGATGTTGACCCTATGGACATTGTGGTTCTGTTGGTCACATCCTGTTGAAAGATAGATGTAGCCTCCTGATGTGGCTTTCCATCTTACTATTTGCTCACCTCTTCTGAGGAGTTTCCTCTCTTGGGGCCAGTCATAAGTTCATTATTCTGTGGGATTCAGAGAATATAGAAGACAGGCTAGTGGGGAATGTGTTCATATACATACAGAAAGAAGGAAAGTGGGGTGTGTGAGTGAGTGTGTGTGTGTGTGTGTGTGTGTGTGTGTGTGTGTGTGTGTGTGCATGTTTGTGCCTGTCTGTGTCTTTAGTTGGGGGAAAGAAGTGAGATAAAAATGATTAAGAATAAAATATCTCCCAAGCATGCCTACCCTTTGTAGCTAGAACAGTGGTTCTCAACCTTCTTAATGATGTTATGGTGACCCCCAACCATAAAATTATTTTCATTGCTACTTCATAACTGTCATTTTGCTTCTGTCATGAATTGCAATGTAAACATCTGTCTCTTCTGATGGCCTTAAGTGACCCCTGTGAAAGGGTAACTCAACTACCCCCAAGAGGGGTTGCAACCCACAGGTTGAGAACAACTGATCTGGAATCGTCCCCCTTCCCAACTTTCAAGTGAAGAAACTGAATCGTCCCCCTTCCCAACTTTCAGGTGAAGAAACTCAACCAAAGACATAATTACTAAGCCTACATTTTAAAATGTCATTTTATGGCATTCAGCCTTAATGAGAGAAGCCTGAACAGAAGAGGAATCGAGCTTATTAAGCTCATTTTTTTTTTTTGCTCTATTTTTCTTGTTCTAAAGAGATCCAAGATTCAAAGCCAGGACAACAAAGGAGCTCTCATTCCCCTTTATGGGGTAATATGTTTGTTTTGTTCATTTTAAATTGGGCTTAAATTAGGCTTCAGAAGGAGGGAATTCATTAAAATCCTGATTTGCGGCTGGCAAGTTGCCATCTCAAAGGCCAGCAGCGTCACTCTTGATACAGCTTAGCAGAGAAAAAACAAACCTTAAAATAAGATCGTGGTCCCACTTGCTACCAATGTATGTTTTCATCAGATGGCAGAATTAGAAAGATGAAGACTTGCTACCAATGTATGTTTTCATCAGATGGCAGAATTAGAAAGATGATGGGCAGACTTTGTCCACTAAAAATAATCATAGATGTAAACCAGGTATGTGTCTTTCTAATAATTTTATGAAGATATAAACATAGAATCCCACAAATATGCATGCATATTATAAAATTGATATCATATATATTTTGCTCTTTCCACCTAATCTTATATTGTTATCATTGCTTTTTTGCCACTGAATATATTCTGTGAAAAACCAATGTTCTGTATCTAAATAATGTCCCATCCTAGGCCAGTCATAATAATTTGAGAGTTCCTTCCATTGTCTGCAGAGATGACGCCCACTTTTACCATTTTGTGAGGAGGAGACGCTGCTCGAATATATAATTTTGACACCAGATATCTCTTTAAACTCTCAGCAGCGGGTTTCTTACATTCAGAATGATGGTCATTCTGAACCCTTTGGAGCTCTTGCTGGGAGATGCTCCCCACATCCAGGGAGCTTGTCACTGTGACTCCCAGGAAGGTTATGACTGGGTGGAAGGGAATTTGGACATCAGAGGCTTTTCAGAGGCAATATTAGTCCTCACACTGCATCCCACCACAGCCTGCCTCACCTTCTACATACACCAGAGAAAGGGAGAGGATGCTGTTGCCTACACATAGTAAGTGGCTTTATCTGGATACCCTGAGAACTTCATAAGTGTACCCTGGAGGTGGGGACCCAGCTATATGGAATCTAATCCATATTTCATGTACCTGAGAATGAAGAACTGAAGATGAGAATTCTTGGCTGCGATTAAAAAGAAACTACGTCTCACCAATAGCAGTTTCTCCTGGGGCCAAGTGAGGATTCTCTGATTAGTTGGGCCATCTAGCAGTACAGAATTTGACCAAGGAGGCTGGAGGTGGGTGACATGACACTCAGGCACTGAGGGAAGAGTTTGGCTAACTATTTAAAGAGTTCATCCTGTCCTCAGAACCAGGAGCTCCACAGAGCATCCTCAGAGCACTCCAACAGGCTTTAAACATCTGAACCAGACAGAATGATGAACATTACAAATGCAATAGGACATCCCCTGTCCCCTGACAGCACCTACTTCCTCTCTACCATGTCCCCTGCCTTTGGGCTCTAAAGAGCAGAGGGACAGAACCCCCAGCAGCTGATGGTATTTTCAGTTCAATCAAGGTTCAGACATTAGACTAGGCTGAGAATGTTTAGATGTCAAATGTGACCCCAAAGACTTTTTAATGATCTGAAAGAGGCCTGAAGCATCATAGCATCTGCCTCAGAATTCACCCAGAAGGGCAGGAAAGAGGGTGCCCTCCTAAATGAAGATGTGGGAGCAGAGAAAAAAACAGGATAAGCTGTTTTCTTCTCTCTTCAAAAACTGAGGTTCAGTATTCCAGCAAAGATTTCTTTAAATTATAATGTTTATATAATAATAAATAAACCATAAAGGGAATTAAACCTATTTGAAAACTGGAATTCGTCTAATTAATCGAAGAGAGTACAGATAGTGGTAGTTATCAAACCAGTTGGCCTATGGATGGTTCCTTAATGTTATCAACTTGCTTTCTGTGTCTGTGAGTTATAATCACACCATCCATGTCAGCGGAGACCTCATTGGAGACCGCAGTTAACTCAGTGGTAGAGTATTTGCTTGCCTGCCTGGCATGTGGGAGTCCCTGAATCTAACACCACAAACAAAAACAAGACAATAACCTCTGATAAGCAAAAAGCTTAAGTGAAACCAGGAGTTATTGAGTAGTTAGTTTATTTTCTGTTTTGGCACTGAGAAACTATAACATAAGTAATAGGCAGTAATTATCTGGCCACAAAATTCATAGACACAAAAAACATAATTTTGCAAACTTTTGGTAGCTCAATTTAACAACTATCTGGACTCTTTAGTCTTCATGATATAGAAAAATAAAAAATAAAATAAAATAAAACATCTACTCAACCCAGCACTTGTCTGTAATAGGTACACTTCAGATCTCCCGTCATTTGACGCAACTCACCACGTGTATGCCCACTTCTGTTCTACTCAGAACCAGTACGAAGGAAACCAGAAGTTCTAGTTTCCTGAGCCCATAGCAGGTGAAAGAGACTCTCTACACCCTATCTACACCAGACACACATCTCCACCAGTCACCAAAAGGCCCTTAGAGTAGATAGACAGTGACGGAGGTCAGCCAGGAGCTGTTTCCTCCAGACCCTTGCCCTCCTACAGCAGATGTATCCCCAGAAATCAAGAGTAGAAATAAGGGCAGTCAAACCCAAAAGGAATTACCTGTTTGCCTGGCATTTTAATTTCATAAATCTGGTAATGAGAAATGACAATGGAGAAATCCTATCCCCATGGCTCCCACATATTAGACAGAGAATGTATTTTAACTTTATAACAAAGGCAGATTAATATGCCTCTAGCTTGAAATGACTTTGGAATTGTCTAGAAAGTTAACTGGGGAGCACAAGGTCCCACCTCCATTCATCAATCATTGTGAATTATGTAATTAAAACCCCTATGAGCCTCCACAAGGTGAGGAACATTTTTAACATATGACTTAAACAAAGGTCTCAAAGGACAATTATAAGTAGAGGGACATAGTCTCTGATCAATCATAGAAGGAAAATGGAATTCGTTCCTATCCCCCACCCCCTTCCATTTGAAGAAACAACAGATAGGAAAGAAATTACTTATCTGGGCCTCTTTCTCCAAGTGGCAGAATCAGACTTAAGTTCAAGAAAGAAGATATGCCAGACAAGAGTTATCCCAGTGAGTGACACTTCCGGGCTAGAAGTTTCTCTTTAAAATCACCAACTTGTCCTCACTTCTCCCAAGTCTCATTAACTTGGAAAGTAGGAGAGAGTGAAATGAGAGAGGTCTTGTTCCCACTCAGGTGCAGACAATAATCACAGAGGTTTGATATTCTTCCTCCAGTGGAATTATTGGCTTTTTTTTTCCCTTCAAGACGGGGTTTCTCTGTGTAGCCCTGGCTGTCCTGGAACTTGCTCTGTAGACCAGGCTGGCCTTGAACTCACAGACATCCACCTGCTTCTGCTTCCTGAGTGCTGGGATTAAAGGTGTGCACCACCACTGCCTGACATAAATTTCCAGTTTTTAAACCCTCCTGCCCCCTCCGCTCCCTGACAGATCCTGGGAAAGCTGAGAGTCATGTACTGGTTTCTTGCTGATCAACTGCCATTCTGTCCTTTTGTGACCTCAGTCCACTCTGTGATGGCTACTGCCATTAGAGACTTTTCTTTGTCTCACTGCTGCATTCCTAACTTCCTGGCTAGCCCCTGGTTTGATCTATTGTCAACAAGAAGAGGGCCGTTTTCTTCCCTAACAATGTTTTGGCAAGCAGCCACAAGAGTTGCCTGGCTGTTGTTTTCCTGTGGACATGCAGCAGGTACCCAAAACGCACTCAGCTATCAACTACCACATGCCTGGCACTAGGCTTTCATCTGGGACACCGGGGAGCAAGACATTGGTGGCAGCTGTGGACTTGTGGAGTGCATTGTCGTTGTTGGTATTATCCCACTTTTGTGCTTAGCACCATTCAAACAAGCTGTTCAAGTACAGAAAACCCTGGGGTGGCACTTCCTGGGCTGGCATTCATACCTCTTCATCATGCTTAGGTCTCTGGGCCGTCTCGCCTCTCTACACTGAAATGAATTCAGGCACTTCCCTTTTTCTGCACCTTTCTCCAAGATTTTTTTCATCACTGGGTCACAGAAGCCAGTACTTCATCCATTCCTTACTGCTGTCCCCAAGAGAGATTGTGTATGTAATGGAAAATAGAGTTGTATATGTCCCGGTAGGAGAGACTATGTTGATTACATGTGAAAAGATAAGAAAGAATATTTAAATCCAAGACCTGAGTATTCACAGTATTAAAAAAAATTGTAGGCAAGGAACTGTTGGAGTAACAACTGTTGGTTTTATAGGCTTTGCTCGCTTTTCTCAGGGATGAAGAGTGAAGAAACCATGGATGATTTCAGAAAGCAGTGACATGACAAAACACTTCTGCTTATCCTAAAATGTATTTATTATTTAGTAAGCTTTGAAAATAGGAGAACGTGTTCTATGCTAGGAGTTCTCCAGATTAAGGAGGTCAGATATCTAACTCACTTCCTTACCCTTTTCCTTTCAGAATAGATTTCCTCAGCCCCCTGAAACAAGATCATGTTATTTAGTCCAGGAAGGGCTACAATGTACAATCCTCCTGCCTTAACTTCTCGAGTGCTGGGATTAAAGATGCATATCATCATTCTAAGCTCTTTAGGATAATTATTTTATTCTGCCCTAAAATCCTGTATGGCAGAGACAACCAAAGTTCCTTTTTGTCCTCAGGAATTTTGTCGTTAGGTGGTTGAGGCTATACTTTACTCTTAACCATAATTGCACATTCTATTCATTGTGCATTCTGGTCATCATTCTCTGGAATAAGGAGGCTGGAATTTCAGGCTTAACTGTGAATACAGGGACCAATTATTTCCAGTTACTCCCAACGGAGCACATCATGATCTTCCCACAACAAAACGAGACCCTTGGAGTCAACAGTAAGAAGGCTTGGTCTTTCTATTTATTGTGAAATTCCTTTTACATATTGTAAGATGTAGATGTTATAGTGAGGTGAGAACGTTTGCAGAATGAACTAGAGTCAGGGTAAGAATAGTGTTGCTGTGTAGACAGGATAGAGCCTGAGCAGCTATAAACCTTTATCATTGTGTAATCCTGTGAACTGTCTTTGACCTGCCTACTCCCATGATAGGCATGTACTCAGGAGGTCAGTAAATCTGACTGAACAGAGACATACAGATCAGTGTGATCCTGGAACTTCAGATTGTTATAAACTATGACAGAGCCTACTGGCAGGAACAACACAGAGTGCTAACTTGACTGTCTTGAATGCCCAGGCGTGAAATAGATGTCAAAGACTATCCCAGTTTTCTGCAGTGATTTCATTGACAAAGGGCAAAATTGTCTATGTGAGAGAAGCAGTGAGTGGAATGGACCCCAGGGTTTTGAGAGTGTGAATGCAGAATCGATGGAAGAGTACAATATGGAAAATGTTCCTGGAAAAAGCAAATGAAAACTTGATCCTGGTCTCTTAGATAAAAACCAACCTAAAGCCATACGTCACAACAGAAGTGAATTGTTTAGCTAGAGTATAGAAAAATGGATACCAGTAATGTAAACAATAATAGGTCCAGCCTATATTGTTTACTCCCGGGGTCCATGGAAGAGTCTAACAACCAGCTGAGGATTCTAATTGGAGGGATATTCAATGAATCTAAGCACAGTGAGTTCGTTAGTCCATTCACTTTATTCTTCTAAGTCAATTCTATCTACACAGTTTCTTTTCTGTTCTCATACTTAGCTCTTCTCAGTCCCTCCTGTTCCCAGTCCCTCCTGCTGTTCTCTCACATCTATCTAGTTCTTTCCATCTTCTTCCTCTCCTTTGTTCCCCCAAGCACATATATATATATCCATTCATTAACAACTTGTTACTAAAAACTACAAAGTAAACTTTCAGGGACAAGTATTCTGATAAGAGTCACTTGGCAAAAACTTGGTCAACTTAATTGGTGATTGACAGCAGTTGTAGGTTGTAAAAAGTTCTGGCTATCTCTTAAAGGGATAGCTACAAGGGTTACAAAGGAAGAAATTAAACCAATGAGAGATTTAAGGAAAATGCAAAGAACACATGTGCTATTTATGTGATTAATAATATCCAGACATGGTTAGTCAGTTAATAGCCTTTTTCTGTTAATCACCTGAATCTCAGGGCCTATACATAATTAGTCTACTGAGCCTAAAATCTTGCATGAAAAACTGGTGTAGAAATAAATACAAAGTGTTAATTGTTATTTGAATCAGAGTGGGGAGGGGCTGGTGGAGGAAGCTTAGGGCAGCATAGATGCTATTGATCTCTTGAAGGACTAAGATATGCCAAGGCCGGACACCTGCACTATCACTTCTGGTTCACTATAATTCTTCTGAAGTGTTTTGATCTAACAAGGCCAGGCACCTGCAATTCCACTCTGTGAAAGTTTTACGAGGACATTTTTGTCTGGCCAATATTTACCTTGTCAGGGGCTAAGGATGGAGAGCAAGACCTCTAAGTGTCTACTGTCCACATGGAACAATAGACCTAGTTATGAAGCATGTTTTAGTATGTTTCTATTCATAAAAATTGTACAGTTAAATAAGAAACCATCTTCTAGACTATCCACAACTATGTGTACCCATAAGATTGAGATGTAATCATGAGATTACATGTACACATTACATGGAAATGCATGGTAAATGGGGAGAATCATAGCTGTTATTGCACAAGTTTACAACAAGAGACAGCCAGTTCATTCAAAAGGAAGTAATTTCATAACGCCTTGCCTGATGGTTTCCTCTAACAGAATCCTTAGTTCCGATAGGTTGGCCTTGTGAACTCTAGTAGTCACTGCTGTATACACCATGGACTTTTGCTACCAGTGGCTCTCAATACATCAGAACGACCAAATTTGTCATTATACACTCAGTCCTGCCCATGGGATACTCTCTAGAGCCCTCATGTAATAAACAGAGCATGCAGCACTTGGCTAGGACTGTCTCTAAGATACTCACACCAACTCAGTTGAACACTAGAGCCTTGACTCACTTAATTAGCTACTGTCTTAAGTAGCTAAATTTTCTGAGCTTTGCTTCTTCATCTGAAAAAAAAAAAAAACACAAGACAATAATAATGGTTATTTTTTGTCTCTTTGACCTGAGCACCTTGTGCACAGACTACATTTCCCAGTCTCCTCTGGAATTTTAGGAATGATCATGAGATTGATTTCTGTGCAAGGAAGTATGAGCTGAAGTAGTATATGACTCTTCCAAGACTGTACATACAATCTTCCTCTACATAATCTTCCATCTTCTTTATCTGTCTACTGAGGGATGTAACAGAGCCTCCAACATGCTGAGTATTTGAGTGACTACATGGTGCAAAGTCCCATTTCCAACCCAGAACCACCTCTCCTTTAGGAATTAATTTAACACAGCATTTAATCATTTTACCTAATGTGGTGGCTTGAAAGAAAATTACCCCCAAAGGGACTAGCACTAGTAGGAGTGGCCTTGTTGGAGGAAGTGTGTCACTGGGGGGCTGGTTTTGAATTTTCATATATTCAGGATACCTCCCAGTGTGGCAGTCAACTTCCTGTTGCCTCTGAGTCAAGATGTAAGGACTCTCAGCTTGAGCACCATGCCGCCTGCATATTGCCATGCTCTCCATTAGGATGATAATGGACTGAGCCTCTGTAACTGTAAGTGAGCCATCCCTGTTAAATATTTTTCTTTATAAGAGCTTTCATGGTCATGGTGTCTCTTCACAGTAGTAAAAAAAAAAAAAAAAACCTAACTAAGATGCCTAATTTTTCTCTTTTATTGTTGTAAGACTTGAAAGACATGCATCCATGTAAAATACGTAGACTAGTTCCAAATTTTGTGCTGACTGTTCTGGGTCTGCACTAGACCAGTGTTCCTTGAGTGTAGTGCATGTGTGAGAAAAATGAACTTAACCCAATTCAGCTGTTATTTCATTCATTGACTTTAAAAATACCCTAGTAGCCAGAGAGCACTGCACACAGTGCGTGTGAGTGGGATACATGCTAATTCGAGTGAGCAGATAGTAGACCCTCTATGTCTTTAAAGGACACTCCAAACGTAGGGTGGCTTAACAGCCATACAGAGTGGGGGGGGGGCGGGGGATTGGTAAGAATAGCCCAGCACTGTACACACATCTTGTCCTTATACAATTTGGGATTGGGAGGTAAGAGAGAGAGGAGCTGGGTCAGATCATATTTAAGATATAATCTCAGTTTGGATGTGGTGGTATTGTGTTCCCCAAAATATTGTGTACCCTAATAAACTTATCTGGGGTCAGAGAACAGAACAGCCACTAGATATAGAGGCCAGAAAATGGTGGCACACACACCTTTAATCCTATCACTTGGGAGGCAGAGATCCATCCGGATCTCTGTGAGTTTAAAGCCACACTGGAAAAAGCCAGGCATGGTGACTCATGCCTTTAATCCCAGAAAGCAAGTCTTTAATCCCAGGGAGTGATAGTAGAAAGGAAAGATATATAAGGCGTGAAGACCAGAAACTAGAAACTTTTAGCTGGTTAAGGTTTCAGGCCCCCAGAAAAGTTTATTAGGGTACACAATATTTTGGGGAACACAATACCACCATATTTCCCCTTTTTTGTCTAAAATTAAAAAAGCTTATAACTAATACAAGAAAATCTATCTAATAAGTATATACAATATATACAGTCAGGAATTACATTAATGATATCTAGTCCATTAACATTTGACAGATTCAGACAAAAAACTCCATTATATATATTAACAATGTCCAGTTCATTAACATTTGACAAATTCAGACAAAAAACTCTATTATATACATTAACAATGTCCAGTCTAGTAACATTTGATAAACTCAGACAAAAAAAAAGTTTTTTACTTATCCTATTTAAAACAAGTAGTTCCTTTTTTAAAGTAGATTCAGTAATTGACCTTTTTATCTTATCACTTGGAGATACTTTTTCTTGCTGAACCACTTATATAATGTTTTGACTTTCATTTCTTTTTTGGTATTCTGCCATATCTATTTAGCAGTTTCAAATGTAATAAGACAGACCAATAACCTATTGCAGCCTTTTCTCATCATAGAGGTTACTAACTTTTCTTCTACTTAATTTTCTACCTTCATGTCCTAGAGTAAAGACTAATCTCCTTACAGATAAGAAAATCCATATTAGAAATGAATATGGTGACATGATTATTAACCCTTCCAGCTATTACATCTTACATCATGCCAATTAAATCTGTGTCCCACCCCAAATTATTCTGTATGGCATTTGCAACTATCTGAAATTGTATTACTGTTTGTGGATGTGGATGTATGAAGATGTGTGTGTGTGTGTGTAGGTGTGTGTTTGAATGTGCATGCATGTGCATTCATATACTTATGGAATAGATATCATTCCTCAAATAGCATATACTGTTTTTTCTTTGTTTGTTTGCTTTTTGATATGGCCTCTCTCCAAGTAGGCTAGGCTGGCTGACCAGTTTAGCCCAGAGATTGCTCTGTCTCTGTCTCTGTAGCACTGGGACTATATAAGTGTGTGTGTGCACGCATGCATGCACACACACACCATGTCCAACAGGGGACTGTGAGTGTGCACACACACACACCATGTTCAGCAGGGGACTGTAAATGTGCATACATACACAATGTCCAACAGGGGACTCTAAGTGTACATACACACCATGTCCAACAGGGGACTCTAAGTGTGCACACACACACACACACCATGTCCAGCAAGGGTTCAGGGACCAAACTGAGGTCCTTATGCTTGCAAGGGGAGCACTTTACCGACTGAGCTCCCTCCACAACCCTGACATGTTATTTTGACCTGTCTTCCCGTTTGTAAGATTGTTCTCACTGATGGAAGCTCTGGGAGATGTAGGACTTCATGTGTTTGCCACTGTACTTCAGCAGCCTGAGCACTGCCAGTCGACAAGCAGAATCTCAAGGAACACTATTTTCTCAAAATGTGCTGATAATTTTTTTTTTAAGGAGTCTATGATTTCTATGCATTGGTTTTCCTGGACTTTGGATTCTCAGAGATTAACCCAAGAATTCCTAGGAGGACAAACCTAAGTGACAATTCTGAGCCAAGTTTAGTGGAAAAGTCCAGTGCTTAGGTAGCCAGACAGCTGGAATCTGTAGGCAGTGTGACTGCATGGCCGTAAGAAATATTTGGAAATGAACAGAAATTTGCAAATCAAAGTCTGGACACGTATATGGAGATGGATTTAGCTTATTGCCACATATTGCAATTCATTATCCTTGTTGCTGGAGTCAGGAAAAAACCCTCAGAGCCCTTGGGATTACCTTACAGAGGAGAAAACACCAAGGTGAGATATCATCCACTAAGAAATAAGTCTTGTCAAATTCACCTCACGTTTTAGGGGTTAGGGTTATTAAATGAGGCTTGTGAAATTCACCTCATGCTGGGTCAAGGTTATTAACTGATGGAGCCCAGGACTGATCTATACTAAAGGGTTTTCTTACAAACAAGAAAGAAAAAGGTGTTTAAACTGACATAGGATTGAAGAACCATTATGGAAGATACAGCAGGGGTCTTTGGTGATGGACCTCAGCAGATTATATGAATGCCTGGAATACACACTGATCAAATTTGGGCCATAGAGATAGGAACAAGAACACATGGGTGACAGAATCATGTGCCCAATAAATGTCATTTGAGCTGTGACAATGGTCTGAATATAGCAAGACTGAATTTAATGCAGATAAATATCAAGGCACGTACTTGGGGTTCACAGATCAATCACATATGTGATCCAGCTGAATTCTTCTAAATTAACCAAACCATTTCCATGCCACATAAGCAATGATACAGAAAATTCAGTCCCCCGGCACTTTTCTTAGCCAAATCTTGAGCCTTAGTGGCCAGTGCCACCAGATAACTTGTGCTTTGCACAGTTCTGTGTCTCAGTGTCTGCCAAAAGAGTGTCTGCTGCCCCTGGCTATGAGAGGTACCCCTCCACCAATGTGACTCTCTCGATGCTATTTTGACCTCTCTGGCTTTATGCACCCTCATGCCTGAGCCTAGTCTCCGGGAGCCACAGCCATGCACGCTCTGACTATAGATAACTCAAGGACATAAGACTTGATAAATTGGTCAATCTTTTCAAATAAGAAAATGCAGGTTCTCACTTTACTAGAAGTAAGCATAAACTGGATCTAAGCATAAAAACACACACCAGGGCAGCCTGCACTGTGTACAGATCCAAACCATCTTGTGATGGTTTAGAACTGAAATGCTTTCCAGAGGCCCTTATGCTAAAGGCTTTGTTGTCGGTGGGGCACCGTTTGGGATGGTGGAACTTTCAGGAGGCAGGCCTTCATTATTCTCCTGCCTCCACAAGCAGCTGTTGATGCTGTTGACTTTCTCCACCTATTCTGTGAGGACCAGACCTCATCTCCAGCTAGGACTTGCTTCTGTGCAAGTAACCCACAAGTGTACCCCAAAAAACGAAGATAAGAAGACCTTATAGTCTACCCTATGAGTGAGTATTCCTTCTGATTACCAGGGGAATGGAAGAAAGCAATCTTCTTACTTCTTTAATATAACACACACACACACACACACACACACACACACACACACACACACACATTTACAAAAGCATGCTTGATACTTAAAATTTGGAGAAGACAGGTAAGTTCAAATGGACATGTATATTCATCCCACATACACATATATATTTACAGAATAAATGTTGACTCCTACTTGTTATCACTGCCATCCTCCTGCAAAGGCCCTTATGCTAAAGGCCAGTTTGCTAAAGCATGGCAATGTTTGAAAATATTGGGACCTTTCACAGATAGGGCCCAGTGGGAGGAAATTAGGTGTCCTTGGAGGGGGAGTTGGGATTTCCAGTCCCACCCCACAATCACCTAGGCTCCTGCCACACATGTGCTTCCTGACCACTATGAGACAGGCAAGTTCCTCTGCCATGTACTTCCGGCCATAATTTTCTGTCTGTAGGCCCAAAGGCAACAGAGTCATATAACCAGGGACTGAAATCCACAAAACCACAAAGCAACATATAACTTTCCTTTTTTGAGACCAAATGTCATTCTATAGCCCAGGCTGGCCCCAAACTCAGGATGATTCTCCCGCCTGCTGAGCTTTGGATTCCAGGCATGCACACCCACAGCCAGCCCTTTTATTTAATGTTGTTTATCTCAAGTGCTCTGTCACAGTGATGGAAAATGCAATACTTTGTTGCTACGTTTTGTGCTTTATAATACATTAAGATGTTGCATCCATGAAAGTATAGTTCTACTTCTAGACCATTGAAGAATGCACAGTAGAACTTTTTAAAAATAATTTGAACTGTTATAAAGAACCTGTAAAAAAAAAAAATCACACAGCAAAATTAGCCAGATCCAATGTCTACACATCTCAGTGAATGCTGATGCACTTAGAACTGTATTTTGCCAAGGTGAGTGGTCTGGAGAATAAGGTCTCACTACCTCCAAGTTTTCTCTAATTATGAGGTGATTTTCTAAGTACTGATTGTATCAGAATCCAGCCACCATATCAGTCGAGGACAGCTCAAAATCCTCCTTCCCACTACTGCACCTCTTCACCGTCTCTCCAGAGGGGTGTGGGGGGGTGCTTGGAGTTGACAATGCTTCATCTTCTCACCACTTTTTGAGTGATGTCATGTGACTAACTTGGAGAAGGGCCAAAAGGATAATAAATAGCATCTTTAGTCAGGCCTGGAAGGACGGTAGTTCCATAGGATGTCCGGCTGTTTTCCAAGCAAATCCAGAGAAGAAAGAAGTCCCAGTGAATGCCATCTACGTAGCATCCACCCAGGCATACAGTGATCCCTTCCCTTATCATTATCCTGAGCTTATCATTATCCTGAGCTTCTTCTGCTGGGAGGGAGAGGAAGAGGTGAGGAAGCCTTCCACTGTCTCTCTCTGTGAGTGATTTCTTTTCCTCAGACAGCAAACCCAAGTCCTTGGGAGCCACTGTCTTAGTTACTGTTCTATTGCTGTGAAGAGACACCATGACCAAGGCCACCTATAGAACAAAACGTTTCATTGGGAGCTTGCTTACGGCTTCAGCTGGTTTGTCCATTATCATCATGGCAGGGAGCGTGGCAGCAGCAGGCATGCTGCTGGAGAAAGAGCTGAGAGCTGCATCAGATTCACAGGCACCAGTCAGAGAGAGTGAGACTGGAGCTGACAAGAGCCTTTTAACCTCAAAGCCCGCACCCATGGATTTACCTCCTCTATCCAGGCCACACCCCCTAATCCTTCCCAAACAGTTCAGTTCCCTGGTGACTAAGCATTCAAATGCCAGAGTGTAGGGGTCATTTTCATTCAAATCTCACAGCTATCTGGAAGCTATGGTGCTATGGCCCGTTTTGTTTTCAAAGTACAGGAATGCCATAAAGACTCCACCTCACCTTCCAGAAGGAATGGGATTTAGTGTATATTTGAAAGCTATACCTAAGTATTCTCACCTCACCCCCACCCCTACCTTTCAGAGCTAATGAGGATCTCCCTGTCCCATCTCCCACTGATCCCCCTTGTCAGGTTTTGTCTGGCCTCAGGTGGCCACTCAGAGCCTCCTGTGGAGGAAGCACCAGGGTATGCCTCTTCACAAGAGTCTGTGGCATGGTCCCTGCCCTCTTAATTCTCATTGCTCTCTCCATATCACAGTTATAAGCATGCACCTCACACTGCTCGAGGTTTCTTTAGGTCACAGCGTCTGGTTCCTCTGTTTCTCCCTCCTAGAATTTGGAAATGAGTCCTTATCAGAAAAGCTACATGAGTTCGTGGTGCCAAAGAAGAAACCGCTTGTTTCTATTCCTTCTAGGATACTTCCCAAGCTTCCTATTTTACCACCTTCCAGTTCTTGCTTGGGCTTCCCGGTGCTCTGGAGTGAGGCAAGATTCTTACGAGCACACACCCTTGCTCTTCATGCCGCCCAGCACCATCTTGACCTGCAGGCAAGGAGTGGTTCTAAGCAGAATCCATAAACAATGGCTCCTCCCAGCTCTTCCTTTCCCTGCTCAGTGAACCCATGACATGACCCTGATCCCTCGGCTTCAAGGGGAAGCCAGAGCTCCTCTAACAGGTACCGCTGCAATGAGGTGGCTGGGCATAGCAAGCAATTAAGTGGCCACAGGTACAAAACCCAGGCTGTCTTAACTTTTTGAGTGTGATATCCTCAGAAACAACTTCTCACCTGGAATTCTTCCCTACAAAGACAGAGATTCTGTTTTGCTCATCTTTGAATTCTCACTTTTCAGCACTGTGTCTAGATCAAAGTTACGGGGCATTTACCCACCAACCCCACAGCTCCCCAGAGTTTTCTTGAGTTCGAGCAGCAGGAAATATTAGATAGAAGGACTTAGATTAGATTATGGAGATAAACAAATAGAAAATAAAGGACAGCCTCGAGAGGGCCTGGAACCTATTCCAATGGGCCCTGACTGTCTCTGCCCCAGGGTATTTATAGAGACACCAAGGGGTGGAGCAAAAGACCTCCCCCTAGCACAGCCAAGTGCAGACCATCTCAGACACCTGCACCTCAGGCCTGTGGCCCTAATCATCCTCTATGCAGACCTGCTGGGTAAAGCCACACGGAACCTGAAAACAGGCTCCCACACAAAATTAGCATTTCTCCTGTGTAGTTGATGGCGCTCAGGAGGGATGAGCTGCTCCCCATGCCTCCTCTAACAAAAGGCTTAAATTCCATCTGACTTCACACCTAAACTAGTGGTCCATGTGTCTGCATCACTGTTCAGTCAGACAGCAGGAGTACAGTAACTCTTCCTTCTCTGCATCTCAGACAGCTGATGTGGTGATGTGGTCCATCGTGAGCACTCAGTGAATGTGAGCGAATGAGTGATTGAAGATGTACAGATTCTTGATGCTGCTGTCTTGGCCTTGAAGCTTGTGTCTTTCTGATGACTTCACTGGCACTCTCCTACTTTGCCCCCCATGGCAGCTGGACTTTGTTGAGACACTGGGAAGAGCCACTCAAGCCACCCAAGTGTCTGTTCTTCACTGACCCTGCTCTGTCCCTTCTTTTGGATAGAAGGAGTCCTTTGGCTTTTCTTTTCTCTTTTCTTTTCCTTTATCACAGATTCAAGCTATCACCATTTCCTCTTCCTTCCAACTCTTTAAAAATAACACATCATGAGTCAGGAGCATCAGCTCAGTGGTTAAGAGCCATGCTGCTCTTGCAGAGGACCAGGGTTTGGCTCCCCATACCCAACTGCGTGGCTCACAATCATCTGTCACTCCAGTTCCAGGGGATTTAACTCCCTTTTCTGACCTCCATAGGCACCAGACACACCTGTGGTGCATACACATGCAGGCAAAACACACTCATGTACTTAAATAAAATTCAAAAACTAAAATAACATGTAATGTAACATAGACTAGCATAATATACTGTAACATCATAACATAATAATACAACAGTAACATAACCTGTCCAGTCCTGAGCTCTCCCTGTTCCTCTTAGGGCTGCTTACCTGGCGGTAAGGATCTCAGGTTGGCATTTCAGCAGCCCTTAAAGTTGTGTAAAGGGTTTCTGTGGGGATTCAGGATGGGGATCCTGTTCCGGTCCCACTCTAAGACAACATATACAACAGAAAAGTGGCTGGGGTCAGGAAGGGGACTAAGTCAGAAGGGGAGAAGAGAGCCCAGGGACCGCGATGGGGCTGTGTGAGCAAAGAACAGTGATACACAGGTTTGCAAAGGTCGGAATGAAACCCATTAAGTAAAGGCACTAATATGACCAACAAGCAAGGCAGCAGAGCTGCAGGAGGTGCAGACAATGCAACACAGAGTTAACTATAAACAATGAGGCGTGGGCTTCCTGCTTTGGATTAGCTATGCATTTTTTTTTTCACTAGCAATGTGGGAGGAGACCCCTAAGGAGTGGGGCAAAACCCTGATGAGGTTTAACAGGACCAAAGCTGAGTTCCTGGCTTCACTCCCATGATCTGCTCCTCCCCATCTCAGAAACCTCACTCTTACTGCTCCTGTGACAAACTGACAGCCACCCTTGGCCCCTTTCTGCTCCTCACAGCCCATCTGCAATCTATTGAGAGATCCCACTGGTCCTACCTTTAAAACAGATTCAGAAACTGGTCATCCCTCCCTATTACTGCCAGTTACCACTCTATACCAGTTTCTCTGCCCCAGCTCTAGTGACATTCGAACCGGATAATTCTATGTAAAGAGGAGGTAGGGGTACACTCTGAGGTGGCATCTCTCATATCTATCTGCCCACTAGGAACACATACCAATCTCCCTTTCCCCTAAGGTGTGAAAAAAAGCAAGCCATCCCTAGACATTGCCAGATGTTTCACAAGGGGGGAGACTTGTGTAGTTGATAACCATGCTCTAGACTAAGCATTGTTGGCTTTCCCGTGCATGGCTGCAACAGTCAATTGTGTGACCTCCCTTTAACAGCCCTGACCTCCCCTCTACAGTCGACTGTCAACCCAGCCACGAGCAGAGCTTATCCAATCTGGACACCGCATCACGCTGCTCTTCTGTTCAGCACCCCGCCAACACCCCTCTTCATGAAAACCTTATCCTTCAGCCGATTAAAGAACTGACCTGATGGGCACCAGCCCCGCCCACCACAATCACCTTCTTCACTGTCTCTCCTCTTTGTTCTGTGGGCAGCAGCCACCATGACCCTCTTGTTGCTTCTTGAATGCCCAGCACAGTCCTGCTTCAGGACCTTATCCTTGCTGCTGCTGGGGTTCTGTTGAGGATGGACGAACATAATGTATGCAGAATAGCTAACATGGAGTTTGTCACACAGCACACTCAGAAAGGTGAGCTAATGTTGTTTCACGATTGTTATGTTCAATGCATGAAACATTTTCCCAAATCACCAACAGTTGCGCAAAATACTTGGTAAGTGATTTCTGGCATAGGCTGTGAAAACGGCCCTAGAAGAGAGGTTCTCAAATGAGTTCTAGGTAAGGTATAAAGACATCAAGAGAAAAACACAGAGCCCGCCCCCCCTCTCTCTCTCCCCCTCTTCCCGCCCCCCACACCTTTTCCATCTGTCGCTTTGAAGGAATTCTACACAGCACATCACCCTCCAGTATTGTTCCCTGAGGATCAAACCTGAGTCAATGTGGATGCAGGAGACATCATTGATGTTTCCCTTGAGAGTTTGTGGCTGCTCGGGATGAAGAAAGCCTGAGATAACATGCTGTGCATGAATTGTCAGAGTAACTAATATCACTGTGGACAGCACAGGACAGAAAACAAGGTCCTACAAATGTCTTAGTATCCTTGAATGTACACCTCCATTGTCTCCTTATATACCAAACCCAGTCTTTAGACAGTGAACATGGATATATATCTAAAATCAATTCATACCAATTCTTTTTTTTTTTTCCTGGAACTCACTCTGTAGCCCAGGCTGGCCTCAAACTCACAAAGATCTACCTGGCTTTGCCTCCCAAGTACTGGGATTAAAGGCGCGCGTGCCACCACTGCCCGGCAATACATACCAATTCTTAAACCTGGTTTATAAAATAAGTTAATTTTCTGCTAATAATAAAATCTACTTGGCTCCAAGTCTGCACTCCAATCTACCCTACAGCAACCTTTTCTGTTATTCGCTCTGTCTCCGAGGTCACAGGAAAAGTGCTTAGACAAGTGTCTAGCTCCATTCTGATAAGTTGTGTCCAGTGAATACAATATATTATTATTCCTACCGTCAATATCATTTCTAGTATTTCAGCTTGCCCATGGAAGTCGGACTTTGTTGAGCCACCTTGAGGCAACAGACACACAGTTAAAGATGCTCACCAGAATTCCAGGTCCTTCTTCCTCCTGGCATCACAAGAGCACTTACCCACTCTGGTTGAGTGAGGCCACATGATCAGTTCTAGCCCAAGAATTGAAGAGTCACCTCCAAGCTGGAGTGTTTCATGCAGTTGTGGTTCCTATGAGCTCGATTTTCATTCTGCCAAAGAAACCAGATAAAGGCTGTGCCTTCTATCTCAGTCCCCAATGAAGAACAAAGACGAGATGGAGCACCAACCTGTAATGAACAAGAGATAAATCTTTACTCTTTCAAACCACTAGGATTTGAGTTTCTTTGTTACTGTGACTTACCCTGATCCATCCTGATTGACACACATCAGTAACTTTGTATCTGAGAACAAGCTATGGCATGGCTGGTGTGTTATCAAAGCAGGGAGCCATCCCTTACAGGAAATGCAAAAAGAATTTTCCCAGTGGGCTGAGGAAACGGCTCAGTGGACAAGAGCTTTTGCTACACATGCCTAACCGTAGTACCTGAGTTTGGATCCCTATCATCCATATAAAAAGTCAAGTGTAAGAAGCTGGAACGATGGCTCATTGGTGAAGAGCATGGACTGCTCTTGCAGAGGACCTAGCTTCGATGTCCAGCACCCATATGGCAGCTAACAATCATCTACACTTCCAGTTCCAGGGAGGTCTGATGCCCTCTTCTTGCCCTGGCAGGCACTGGCACACAGACAGACAAACATGCAGGCAAAAATACCCAGACACAAAAAACAAAGATAAATCAATCTCAAAAGAAGTTTTCAGTTTTACATCTCTGTAAGCCCTACAAACCTCAGAGATGGTGGGATGGGGACAGGGGGATCTCTGGGGCTTGCTGCCTGCTGGCCTAGCTCCAGGTTCAGTGAGAGACCCTGCCGCAAGGGGATAAGGCTGAGAGCATGACAGGGCAGGACACCTGATGCCCTCCTCTGACCACTGTGTGGGAGTGCACACACACACACACACACACACACACACACACACACACACACACGGGGGGGGGGGGGGAGATGTGGGTATGAACTATTCCAGAATCAATGTATCTGAGGGTAAGGGTTTGGTTTGGCTTTTCTTTGTCTCACAGGAAGTGTAGAGAAAGGAAAACTGGACTCCTACTTAAGCATTGTGTAAAGCTCCTAACACTATGGCCATTCCTCAGCAATACATCTTAGAGATACCCTGTCCTACCCAGGAAGACATGCTTCATTCTCACTTTGATCCCTCATGTCCTGTTGACAGCCAGAGCTGTGCCATCACCTGGACACTCTAGTGCCCTCTCATGGCAATCTACCAGTCATCAGGTGTTTTCAAATACCATTGAATATCAAGAGGGAAAAAGAGAACCTCCCGTCGTAATACTTGCCGCCTTCTACCAATGTGGTCAACCCCACCCAGTACCTTTTAATCTCCAGGCCTTATGGAATTTGTAGCTTTGCAATGCCTGAAACGGAGCTCCCATTTCCCAAAACAGGGATCTTGCCTGTCCTTCTACCCCTTGGTGAAAGGGAGTTCAATCCTTAGGTGGTCATCTCTTAGGATTTGGGCAATTTTCTGCTTGCAAGCCTGCCCCCTAACAGCCTCTGAGGGTTTTTTTTTCTTTTTTCTTTTGTATCCAGGACTTAAATATCATTTCTTTCTTTACCCCAGCTGTTTAACACAAGGTCTCGTAAAATTGTGTGTGTGTGTGTGGGGGGGGGGTCCTCACCTCTGAAGACCTAACTCAGGTACCACATGTTGCTTGACTGTAGGATGTTGACTGTGGCAGAAACACCCATGCATTCTTCAAAGAAAAGCATCCTCTCGGAAAAGAATTTACAGTTCCTTATTGTTCTTATTTGTCTAGACACCTGTGACCCAGAGGGTACAGTATTAGCTTCCTTCTCTCTCTGCTGTGACACCTCACTTCATCAAGGCAAATTAAAGAGAGAATGGTTGGTTTATTTGGGCTCGAAGGGACACAGCCCATCATGAGAGGAAAAGACTAGTGCCAGGAGCATGAGGTGGCCCATCACAGTGTCCCCAGCCAGGAATCAAAGATGGATGATGATGCTCAAGTCTCCATTTCCCTTCCCCTCTTCTTCTCCCTCTTCTTCCCACTCTTTTCCTTCTTCCCTCCCTTTCTCCATTTCTATCCAGTCTGGAATCCCAGTCTCTAGGGCATTGCAGAACACACAGTGTGTGGGGGTGGAGGGTGGTCTCCTCTCCTCAGTTAAACTTCTGTGGAAACACCCTCACAGACACACCCATATGTGTGTCTCCTAGGTGATTCCAAATCCAGTCAGGAGGACAATAAAGATGAACTCTCATAACCACTTTCTCTGCAAGACTTGATCTTGGCTAGTGGCCAACAATGGGCAAACCCTGACCTAGCCTCACACAACTTTATGCATGTGTGCTTAATTATCAGATGAGTATACAGATTTCCAGATTGTCCACATAAATCCACACATCCACACATCCATTGACAACTCAGCCTAAAGCAAGGCTTGCACCACAGGATAAAACAATGGATAAGAAAGACTTCTGAGCCGGGCGGTGGTGGCGCACGCCTTTAATCCCAGCACTCAGGAGGCAGAGCCAGGCGGATCTCTGTGAGTTCGAGGCCAGCCTGGTCTACAGAGAGAGAGATCCAGGAAAGGCCCAAAGCTACACAGAGAAACCCTGTCTCGAAAAAACCAAAAAAAAAAAAAAAAAAAAAAAAAAAAAAAAAAAAAAAAAGAAAGAAAGAAAGACTTCTGAAAGACAGAGAAAACATATGAAGAAAAGCGTCTGTGTCTCCTGCCATCTGGTCGCTCCTAGGATGCCCTCAGTGCACTGTGGTCTTGGAGTTTCTAAGAGACATTTTCAGGTTACTATTACTGGTCTTTGTGGTCCACAAGACAACGACAGCAGCATGGCCTTTCTGTGTAACTCTTGTGACCTCAGGATGAATGCCAATCCAGTTTTGCACCTTAGCTGCATCGCTTCCCTCTCCTTGGTGCTGGTCCTGCTCTGCACACACCTTGGACTTGAGTTGATAGTTGTTAAATGCTTACATGTTGGAATGTACTTCAGTGAGGACCTGATGGCTGTGGGGGTGCTGGGTATGTGTGCAGCTATGGCTCAGCACACAGCAAACACTCTTGGGTCTTTCCTCTCCTTCCCAAACAGCTAGCTAAGTGGTAGTGAGGTCTGTTTCGTCATGTTTTGTGTAAGCTAGGACAGGGACCAGATCTGGGAAAGGACAAGCATGACAGATACTCTTGGGGGTAATTTGTGGGCACATAGGAAAGCGCCTGCCGGTTCTGTGGTGTAACTGCATGAGCAGTTGGGAAGACGGAAGCTAGTGTCTTTAAGTGCTTACGATGCAGCTACATCCACAGGAGAGTAGGACCTGGGTATCCTGGCTCCTCACCTTTCTTCTCATCACCTCTCACTCCTCTGACACAATCTCCCCATGTCATGAACTCTGGCCTCTTTAACAGTCTACAATGCTCACAGTGTCCAGCCATATACACAGCCATTTTCTCTCCTGTTTGTTTGACTGGATCCGAGCAATCGAGCAATCCTTCATGACCGTCTCCCACTGGCTCTCTTCTTCAACCTCTCTCTGCCTTTGCAACTGAACACCGACCACACGGCATTAGCCTCTACAGAGACTCTTAGCTGCTTCGTGTCCAAGACTGCTTTAATAGTTGTCAATCACCGTCTGCTTCATTATATTCCCTTTGGCTTCTGGGATTTAGTCATGGATGTCTTTTGGGCTTTTTTGTTTGTTTCTTTGTTTGTTTTGTTCCGATCTTTTGTTTTCCAAAAGCGCTGGTGCCTCTACATATAGTAGGCACTGACTGCTTACTGTACGGGTAGATAAAGAAACAGCGTCTCCACCGTGGTGTCTGCAGACTTCCTTTTATAGAATTCTGCCAAATCAGCAATGCTGATTTCTCCTTTCCCGGGTGCTGTTTTCAGTAGCAGAGAAGTTCTTCTGTTCTTATGCTAAACTGGAAAAGTGTGCAGCTCAGGGGAGAGTGCTGGGTGCAAATAAATGTGCAGGAAGATGGGGCTGTCACTCAGTCCACCCCACCTCGCCTGGAACAGCAGTGGTGCTGTGAGGGACACAGTGGCTGTCTGCCCGGCACTCCTACCTGGGGTCTGTTTTCTCTTGCTCCCCCAAAGTTCAGAGGCCAGTACCTTAACCCCAATGAGTCAGCACAGTCCCTAAGCCTGAGTTCTAGGAAGGGTTCAAATGTGTGTGCACCCCGGCCCTAGCGCAGGGCCAATGAGTATGAGGAAGATGTTCACTCGTTGTCTCTGGGAAGAAACGTGGTAGAAAATGAGGTGTCATGGCTGAAGCCACAGAAAGCTCCAGCAGGTGGAAAAAAAAAAAAAAAGCAAAAAAATACCCTTAAGTACTATGCATTGTTTAGCTGGTAACTCAAAATACCCGGGAAGGCGGTATTTTGTTAGACAGCTGTCTCATGAGAGCTCTGGCTTTGGTTATCTTCTGTTCCTTGCAGCCAATCCCAGACAGTATGGGAGTCTCTGTTAGCTACCCACAGAATAACTACAAAAATAATAACATCCTCACTAACAGCTCAGAGCAACCAGAAGAGTGAAAGCCAATGGCAGGTGTAAACCTGCTTTATTATGCAAATATTTACCTCTGGGAATCCCTGGGCAATACCCCTTTCCTCAACGGGCAGGACTTGACTTATGTGGTTCATCTGACGAGCTCAAAACTTTCCATGCAAATTATCAGAATACTTTAGACATTCAGAGGCAGGCCGAGTAGAGCTGGCAATGTAACAGAAAAGGAAATGATTTACATGCCCCAAATCAGGCACCCCACACAATATTAAATTGTTCTGGTTTTTTATTTATTTGTTTTTAACTCTAAAAACAAGTTAGTCCTATAAAGTACAAAATTAAAGTTACTCCAGCACTGGTAGAGTTAGTAAGCTAGTAAGCCTGTGTCCCCAGCCTCTCAAATCTTTGTCTACCTTTCTAGCTAGTGCCTTAGTGGAGGGGTGGGGGTGGGTGGGTATGCATGTAATCTTTCACTCAAATGCTAACATATTACACACTGTTTATAGGTGTATTTTTAAAGCCAAGTCACATAATAGAGCAAGGAGTCTGTAATCCTAGCTCTCAGAAGGTTGAGGCAGGAGGATTGCCGCTAATTTGAGGCCAGTCTGTCCTCCGTTACAGTGTTAACTAACTGCTGCCAGCCTACTCCTTAAAAAAGATTAAAAGCACATAATGTATCTTCAAGATTTCTCTGCCTGAATGTCTACAGAGCTATTTCACAGTCACTGCTCTTTTCAAGCGTGGTCCAGCCCTATCTTTCTGGTTTCCACAAACGGAGCCCATGATGCTGTCGGGCACTGAAGTTATTTCACCCTCTTGCCTTGGCCGAGGTGCTATGATCCTTCTTCTAGGGACCTCAATGCACAGGATCAACTCCGAATTACGGATTTCAAAGGGCAAATGAAACTCCTAAAAGTCCTTTCCGAACTTCAGGTCCACGGTGATCACAGCAGCGCCCGCGCACCGCTCCGCCTGCAGTTGCTACCCCAGGACAGTGCAGCCCTGGCCTGGATGCCCCGGGCACGTGCGATTCCACGTGAGCCGCCCGCCCGGAGCGCAGAAGCCCAGGACGCATGCGCCTCCCGCCACTGAAAGTAGGTCAGGCTCCTCCTCTCACGTGACCCGCTCCCCTTAGCTACCCTCGGCGCCTCCCCGCCAAGGCGCAGCCGGGTGCGCTCGGCAGCCAACGTGATGGGGCCGGGCGCGGGCGGGCGCGGGCAGGGGCGGGCCGGCCGCGCGAAGATTTGTGGGTTCTCCTTCTTTCAGAGCGCTTGGTCGGGAGTCGGGCGGGCAGAAGCCCGATGCTGCGCGAGGTGGATAGAAGCAGAGCTGCAATTGAATGGGGGAGGAAACTGGCCTAGGAGCCCAGACTGAGGCCACTGTTCTCCATCTTCAAGACATTCTGCAAGGAAAGAGGGAACCTGGGTCACCTTGAAGTAGAAATAATCTCAAGGATCCCTTGCAGCGTCAGTGTGTACCTGGGGCAACTCCAACATTCAGGCAAACAAACTTCGAAAGAAAATGCAAAGGAAGTTAATGGTTCCTGGAGTTTTGCAGGAATAACTCACAGTCCCCATTTCTAATGTCTCACCCACCAACCCCAGAAAACACTCATTTCAATGCACTGTTCCCCTTTTCTATACGAGGTCACAGGGAAGGGGGTGACAGGCAGAAGGGGTTGTGAACAGGGCTGGGGTGGAGGGCAGAGGGGTGATCGCAACTCCTAGATAGCTGAAGCCAAGCTTGTATGTATTAGGAATAATTGATTCCTGCACCCTCTCCATGATTTTGAACTTGTTGCATGATACCTCTGTCTCAATGAGTGCAATCCAGAGAGAAGATTGGCAAGCCAAATCAATGGGTTACCATGCAGCAGGTTATAAATCTCTTGACAAGAGGTGTACCCACGAGTTACATAAGCAGGGGAAGAGGGGCGTCCAAATGCAGGGGTGGGTA
This sequence comes from Peromyscus maniculatus bairdii, assembly GCF_049852395.1. Lineage (NCBI taxonomy): Eukaryota > Metazoa > Chordata > Mammalia > Rodentia > Cricetidae > Peromyscus > Peromyscus maniculatus. The sequence goes on along the minus strand of NC_134859.1, from coordinate 77,407,243 downwards.
CCCTGAGTTTTGAAGGCTAAGTGGGAGTGAGCTGGCAGAGACGCTAGGCAGAGGGGGTGGGAAAGTGTTCCAAACAAAAGGAACTACTAATAGTTACATAATATTTCCCTGGGGAGTTTTTACGAGAATTGTCTTAGCCATGCTGAGATGTATATTATTTATGTGTATGTGATTCTAAGCTGGTCCATGAGAGAATGTCCGTGGCCATGATGTTTCTCTCCTGGTTTTTGAATAACACCTATGGACTCAGATTGCTATGAAAAATGCAAATATCTTTTAACCCTTTCTTTTCGGTGCGGAGGATGGAGCCCGGGGTTTGCACATGCTAGGCAAGCAGTATATCACTAAGCAACCTCCTCAGCCCTAATTTTTAATTTTTGATAAACACTGTCAAATATTTTCTTAAGTAGTACCAAGATAGCAAACATTGAGTACTACTGTTAAATATTAAAAATCAGCATTGAGTTATTGTAAGATATTTAGCATTCAACTGGTAAATTGCCAGTTATTTCAAATCCACGAGAGCCAGTGAGATTAACACCTGATCTCTAAGAATGGCATAAATCCCAATGTATGCATTTCTGAGTTCTGTGAGCCGTCATAAGTCTAATTGGAGTGAAGTTTGGGAATTGGAAAATGTCCAGTCAGTTCATTTAATCCATACAGGGAATCACAACTGGGGGGGGGGTTGAAAAGGGGTGCCCGTGGAATGCAGCCCTTGCTGTTGAATCAAGGGTAACAGAGATGAGAGACACCCCCCACCCCCGCCCCTGCAGCCAGAGCAAGTGACATGTTAGTGTTCCGTTGCTGTGACAATCAGCTGAAAAGGAGACGTTTTTTCTTTTGGCTTGCCATCTCAGAAGTTTCAGTCCGTGGTCACTTGGCCCTGCTGGCGTGTGTTGAGAGAGTACCTCCTGGTTAGGGGTGCCTGAGGGGAATACTGCTTACCTCACACTGTTAGGGTTAGGACTTAAGTCTGGAAAGCAGAAGTAAGAAGGAGGTTTCCAAGAGTCCTTAAAGGACACACACCCAACGACAATGACATACCTGCTTTCCAGTACTTGCTACCAGTACCTCGGGCTGTCAACCAAGCCGTTAGCACAGGATACTCTGAGGACAATCCACAGTTGTTTTAACCCCTTCTTGAGGAAGTTACAGTACGCCCAAAGGCATCTGGGTAATTTGACCCAAGACATGACTGTTATGTACAGGAGGAAGGCAGGGGAAGCATCCGGTAATTTCCCACAGCAGGTGTCCCTCCCAGGTTCATTTGCATTGATATCTGTACAAAGAGATAATGTGACATTCAACTTTTGCAGCTGGGAATGGTGGTGCACACCTTTAATCTCAGCAGAGGAGGAAGAGGCAGGCAGATCTCTATGAGTTCAAGGACAGCCTGGTCTACATAGTGAGTTCCAAGACAGCCAGGGGTACATAGAGAGAGACCTTTGGGACAGAGATAACAATGGCGTTGAAAGAAGAGCATGCCTTGGATGGTGTGATTTTGCCTGCATCACACCACATCATCAAGAAAAACTGGAGCAGCTTCAGGCTGTGGTCCACACAACAGCTGTTTTCCTAATATCCATTCTGCTTCTTGTATATCCATCCATCATATACATTCAGAAGGGATGGGGAGATCTACCTCCCCTTCAGAGTCAGGGATTGGCCTGGACTAAATTAGTATATCAGTGTAGTGCTATTGCTCCTTGGTTTTTGCTAGTTTTTTTTTTCTTTTATTGCTTTTAATTTTTACTGTGACAACCCTTGATATAAAATTCACTATTACTGTTTTTTTTTATTTTACGGTGCATTATCATTGCTTAGTATTATAAGATAGCTCTCTAGAGATTATTTCTCTCACTTGACTAAAACTTCATGTTCATTCATTTGCAACGCCTCTTGCTCCTCTTTTAGCCCCAAGCCACCTCCATCCCTTGCCAGATTCTACGGTTTTAGATACGTCATGGATGTGCAGCCATGTAGTATTTGTCTTTCTGTGTGTAGCTTATTTGTCTACCTTGTCTCATATGGAAAAATTTCCTTCTGCTCGAGGTCACAGAGTTATTCCACTGGATGTTCATACCACATCTTTCTTATCCTTTCATCTGTCAGTGGATCATTGAGTGGTTTGCATAATTCCTGTCTCTCCTCACATACCATCACTCTTCATATGAGGACTGGGAATGAAGGCAGCCAGCTATGGTGATATTTTATTTGTATTAAAATGTTATTTGTATGTTAATAAATAAAGTTGCCCGGGGGTCAGAGCTATTAGCAAGCCATAGGAAAGCAGGGTGGTGGTGGCGAATGCTTGTAATCCCAGCACTTGGTAGGCAGAGCTAGGTAAGTCTCTGTGTGTTCAGGGATACAGCCAGCATTGGAGACACACGCCTTTAATCTCAATATCAACCATAGAAGACCTGGAGGTCTGTATAGATGGGCCGTGACGAGGAGGTCATGTGGTTGGTTTTACAACCAATGAGAAGGCAGAACAGAAAGTCTATAAGAAGACAGATACACAGGAAGTAGCACTCTTGCTGAGAGGAAGGACAGCAACGGCAGCAAAGGGTAAGCTCAGCTCTCAGCTACTGCTCTGACCTCTTGGGCTTTTAACTCTGCAATTGGCTCTGTGTTTCTTATTTAATAAGACTGTTCATCTACAGCTCCTGGACTTCCTTTGGTGCCATTCTTTCTCCCGGAGTGAGGGTGAAGAAGCATGGATGGTTTTTTTACGTCATCTTCCCACTTTAGGGGAAGGATAATCTAGCCACTGACCCAATAAACAGAGGGATGGAGAAGGCCATCCCTTGATCAGACTACACTTGCGGACATTTCTGTTGGTTGAGCCAAACACATGCTGTCTATTGTTCCCATCTGTAGGATTTGTTTTGTGTTACTTGCCCACAAAAATCACGTTGATGCCATGTACTGGTCTACATGTAACCGAGGCACTAAATAATGATACTGGCTTTGTTCTTTCTGAGCATAAACATGATAGAGTGAATGGAATCTCATCTCCATGCAGATGAATGCACTGTCCAGTGTACCCATTTCCTGGAGACTGGTAGCACAAAGTGCCAGGAAGTCACTGAAACTCAGCAGATTTACTAGGCCCCTCCTTCCTCAACCAGAGATGAGCAGTGAGGACTGCTGAGAGACACTTGCAGACCAGCCACGCTGTCTGGGAGAGCTACCTAACAGTAGTAGATATCACCAAGTTGACTGGCAAAGGCTCACACCAACGGAGTTACCTGGAAAGACGCTCTTCAACCTGTTGAGTTGACTGAAGGTTGTCCAGTGTGCTCCGGTTTCCAACTTTCATGAGCTGTCACCCATGCCGAGGTGGGCTTTGGTGGGGCAGCCATCTTTGAGTCATTTCTGTAAGTAACCCCTCACTCATACTCCTGTATGTAACCCCACTAAAACTGGCTGGCTCACCAAGATGGACTTTTATAGTATCCTTACGTTGGTCTGTCACTAGTTCCCTTTCTGGGGTGAATAGACATTTGTTCATGTCTCCCTGGGAATAGTGTCACACAATGTGGCAAAGCCTTGAACATCTGCATTTAATGACACAGTTTAGCCTATAAAATCCAGCAAGATATTAAGATATATATGTATATACATATATACATATATGTATATATATACATACATATATATGTGTATATGATGTGTTGTTTGGTATCAAACATATGCCTGTATCTTAACTATCCCTTCCAAGTTTTGTTTAGAGTTTGGAGACTGGGATTGGGCTTAGAAAGGTCTCCTCTGAGACTAGATCCAGAATGAAAAGCAAACAAATAAACAAAGAGCATGTGAAGTTTTGGCCAGCCTACCACCACTAAATGTTTCCCAAGAGAGCAATTCATGTTGATGTCAAATGGGCAGCAAATGGAAAAGGCACTCTGGATGTCTTAACTCCTTGTCTGTTGCTGTGATGCTACAGGACTTGTCTCAGGATGATTTCTTTTTCCCTTTCTCCCTTAACATTGCTTGGCCAGACTGCTGGTGCTGTATTGAGCAGTGGGACCTCAGCTCTAGACATGGTTAAACAACTGCCTGTGTGCACTTTCCAAATGCAGTAAGGCAGCATTCCCCAAAGGAATAAGAGCTTGGTTTGCTTTCTGAGATTAGCCATTGAATTGGGTGGGTTGTACTATGAGGACAAACTGTGGGACACAAATCACATTCCACTTCAGTCTCAGTTTCTCTCAAAGTGAAACAAAGCTGTTGGAATCCATGGTTTCTAGTTGACCTATTCATCAAATTAGTGAATGAAAAGAGGGTATTAATAAATGTCTCAGGTATTATTCCCCAAAAGCTTTCCCAGCATGCAAGTGTCCATGAAGCCTTGCCTATGTCCCATATTCATGATAGACTGTGAATGTTTGACCCTGAGAATGAGATGGTCCAGATCGCTCATCTTTGTGCATCTTATGATCTTTATTTCATTGTATAATTCTCTATTTTTCTGGAATGAGAGAAGGAAGACCAAATACTTGTAATAGAAGACAGACAGCCAAGGAAAGTAATTTATTATTGCTAACCAGTGTACTGTGGATACATCCCAGGAAAGCTCAGTCTCACAGTATCTTAACCAAAGATGGACATTGAAATCACTTGGGAGATTTGCTAGATACATTTCCTGTGACTCTACTCTTAAAAAATTTTGACTCAGTATGCTTAATATATTATGCACCCCAATAAACTTATCTGGGGGTCAGAGAACTCTACTTTTTAAAAGACAACTACTAATTTTTTTTGTTTTTTTTGTTTTTTGTTTTTCGAGACAGGGTTTCTCTATGTAGCTTGTGCCTTTCCTGGATCTCGCTCTGTAGACTAGGCTGGCCTCAAACTCACAGAGATCTGCCTGCCTCTGCCTCCCAAGTGCTGGGATTTAAATACTTTACATTGGATTGGATTTTTGTATATTGTATACAAATTATATATGTATATGTGTGTGTATATAGTTAGAAAATGCTGTTCATATATTTCTAATTTTGTTCAGGATATTGTACCTATACAGTTCACTTAACAATATAATGCAATTTGCTAATCTTTGAATGTTATTATTACCAACTGATATGAAGAAATGAAAGTTAGTAGTTAGACATTACAATTGAACTTGTAGTCATATTAGGTATGTTTCAAGGCCAAGCAGAGATATATTTTAGATAGACAGGTCATCTTCAAACCCTTTAGAGATCTACAGAATATGGCATTTAAAATGTTTTAGTAGCATAGATTTTTTTTTCTTTTTTTTATGACTATGAGACACGTCTGCTCCTGGCAGCACCAATCTACTTCAGAGAAGATATGGGCATTGAAGGAAATGCATATGGAGTTAACTTTCATTGTGGCAAAAGTTAGCCACTGGGCAACAAAGTGCCCTCGAATCAACTGCTGATAGTATGTTATCCAAAGTGGACAGATAGGACATAAAACAAAGGACTACTGATCCTTGCCAAGACAAGTGTGGTTGCAGCTTTGGCAATAGGCATCGTTTGAGGCCAGGACAATATAGCACCATCACTGAATTGGCCTTTGCAATTTGGAAAAGGTACAGTGCCCCTTTCTTCGAAGGCAGTTGAACGGCAGTGGGCCAATGGCTTCTGGTGTGTAGTGGAACAGTAGCTGAAACAGTTATTCTTGAAAGAGTAACTAGGCTGACAAAGTCTAACCTCTCAGTGGTAGACTGGCATTTAATAAAAGAGATGAAGCTACCCACAAGCTGAGAAGAATGGTCAACCGAATTCCAAAAAAAACAGCAATTTCCAGAATTTCAAATCCTAAATCATGATGGGACACTGGTGGAATTCAAGTTTATCTGATACATGGACTACTCGCACTGAATGTAAGGTTGAGCTGTAGGCCTTGCGTACATCCTACTTCCCAAATAAGTCTGTCAGGTATGCTAAGCCTGTAGGCTGAAGATGATGCTCTAACATTTCAGAGAAACCTTGGGTAACTGTCCGGGAAGCTGGCTATTTCTGTCAATTCACATTTTTTTGGAAGTCGCTTATTTCCACTTCCTGTTTTAGTAGGTAATATTATTTCCTTCTCGGGTCTCCGAGGGAGTTGAAGATTAGATAGTTGTACAGTTTTTCTTGTTAAGAAATTCAGAAAAGAAACTCACTAAGAGGTGTGAAGCATATAGATTTCAAAGACGTCATAAGATAATTTTCTGTTGATAATACAAAACAGGTTAAAAAGTGATTAGGTACATTTTGGACTCACCAAAATATGATAGACAATGTAATATTTTCTTTGAATTTGTGAAATGCAAGTGGACTAGACATTGTTAATGTATTTATTGCTTATATATCATATATAGTTATTGTACTTATTGTATGTAGTTTTCCTTATATTAGTTATAACTTTTTTATTTTTTTATTTTCATTAGACAAAAAAGGGGAAATGTGGTGATATTTTATTTGTGCTGAAATGCAGTGATATTTTATTTGTGCTTTAATAAAGTTTCCCTGGAGATCAGAGAAAAGAGCAAGCCATTTTAAATAAACAAAGAAGTCAGGCAGTGGTAGCACATGCCCTTAATCCTACCACTTATCTGGCAGGCTCTCTGTGTGTTTAAGGCCACACTAGGGAACAGAGCCAAGCATGGTGACACATGCCTTTAATCTCAGTATCAACCATAGAGACCTGGAGGTCTGTACAGAAAGGTATAGACAGAAAGTGACAGAGCTGTGTAGGAAGAGGAAATGAAGTAGCTTGGCTAAGATAGCCAATGAGAGGGCAGAATAGCAAGGCAATAAAGGCATGAGTAGACAGGAAGTACTTACATTTGGAAGCTGCAGAGTTGGTGAGGTAAGGTTGGCTGGTGGCTTTCCCTATTTCTCTGATCTTTCAACATTCACCCCAATACCTGGCTCCAGGTTTGTTTTTATTAACAAGACCTTTTATGATTCATGCTACATCTGGTATCCAACTTGTCCAGTATGAATTTTCAAAAAACCTATTTGCATGTGGCCTTGCAGTCCACACCTCAAGCCTGAGCTGCATTCGGCTGGTTGTGGTGGTGCATGCCAGTAGGAATTGCTGAAGGAGGCAGAGGCAGGAGGATCAACCTGGAAGGCTTGCTAAAGAGAAGCTGCAGCCGGGCTGAGGCACAAACAGTGGTGGTGGGACCATGGAGGCAGCAGCCGCTGCTCCTAGTTGCTGGCTGCTCATCACGTTGGTAACTGAGGTGATGCTGCTACTGAAACGAAGTGTTTACTGCTGCTTGTTCAGAGAACAATTGCTAGGACCATCGTGTTACAAGAAAGCATCAGCAAAGGACAGTTTGGAGAAGTTTGACAAGGCAAGTGGTGGGGAGGAGAAATTGCTGTGAAGATACTATCTTCTAGGGAAAAATGTTCATAGTTCCAAGAGACAGACATTTATCAGATTGTGATTGTTCCAAAATCAAAGAGGGGGCACATATACAAATTTTTTTTTTTTTTTTTTTTTTTTTTTTTTTTTTTGCAGGGAGACATGACCATGCCTAACAGCAACTTTGAAGTCTTCAAAAGGATGACAGGATCCCACAATGGTGATTCTACATGGACTATGATAAAGCCATTAAGCTGATTAATATCACTGAAAGATCTGCTTTGGACTACAAATTGCTCAGAACAATTTTGCGATGGCTAGTTGAGATGATCCAGCCTCACAGACTACTCAAACAAGGACTTGAGATAAACCCTGCACTTTTGCATTATGCAGAGACTGGACAACAAATGATATAGCTACCTTTCCTGGAATTTTACAATTAAACCCAAAATTTTCTTTTCAGGATCCCCTAAAGATGCCTTTGCCCCCAGACAGCAAGAAGTAATTTTAAGAAAATGATGCCCACATTCCCAAGAGGTGGAGTGAGTAGTTTTTGGTCATTTGAGTTATGGATATTGATATTGTTTATGATGGTTGGTTACAAGTTGTTAATTGTTAATGGTCAGGAAAAAAGGGCTAAACAAAGGAGATTAGATTTAGCATTCTTGTTTTAAAAAGAAAAAGAAAAAGAAAAAAGGATATAGATAAGAGGTAGAGTATTGAATCTATCTGAAAAAAAGATAGAAATAATAGAATGAAAGGGTAGATTATTGAATCTACTCTGAAAAGAAAAAAGGGAAGATATAGAAATAACAAGATGAAAGGTGGATTTTTTATAAAAAGGGAAGATATAAAAATGATAAGATAATAAGTAGACTTTTGAATCTACTCAGAAAAGAAAAAAGAGAAAATGAATATGATAAACTAAAAGGTAGATTATCTACTTTTTAAAAGGAACTACTTGTTTTACATAGGATAAGTAATGAAATTTTTTGTCTGAATTTGTCAAATGTTAATGGACTGCACATTGTTAATGTAATTCTTGACTATATATATTGTATATACTTATTGTATATACTTTTTCTTATTAGTTATAACTTTTTATTTTAAACAAAAAAGGGGAAATGTGGTTGATATATTATGCACCCTAATAAACTTATCTGGGGGTCAGAGAACAGAACAGCCACTATATTAACCATAGAAGTTAGGCAGTGGTAGCCCATGCCTTTAATCCTTGCTTTCTGGAGGCAGAGATCCATCCGAATCTCTGTGAGTTCAAGGCCACACTGGAAACAGCCAGGCATGGTGACACACACCTTTAATCCTAGCACTTGAGATCTCACGTCTTGGGAAAGACACATGCCTTTAATCCCAGGAAGTAATGGCAGGAAGCAGAAAAGTATATAAAGCATGAGGACCAGAAACTTCAGCTTTTTAAACTTTTAGGCTTTTGAGCAGCAGTTCAGCTGAGATCCATTCAGATGAGGACTCAGAGGCTTCCAGTTTGAGGAAGCAAGATCAGCTGAGAAGTTGGCAAGGTGAGGTTGGATGTGACTTGTTCTGTCTCTCTGATTTTTCAGTGTTCACCCCAATACCTGGCTCTGGGTTTGTTTTTTATTAATAAGACCTTTTAAGATTCGTGCTACAACTCAGTAAATCTGGGGGAAGGGCTGCATTTGTGGATAGTTCCACAGTGCTACCTACCACCAGTTCAGAGCTGCGCATGTGTGTCTAAACCATCATTTCCTCATTTACATTAGATCATGTCAATGTTCTTTCACTTAGTGATTCTAAAACATCATGTCTTACCCAGTACAGTTCACATTAATGGAAATACACAACTGTAATCAAGAGGGACAAACAGCTCGGGCCTGGGGCTGTCGCTCAGCAATAGAGCACTCACTTCGTGTATGTGAGGGCCTAGGTTCAAGCCCCGGTGCCACCAACAATAGATGGACAACACATCTATTGTCCAAAGACACATAGTAGGAGCTTTAGTTGGTTGTAAGACATAAAATGAAGCAATTCAGAAAACGTTATTCTGTCGTTGCAAATGCAGTCAACATCTCTGAAATTATGTGTAATATTCTGCTGCAGAACTTACACATTCTAAGCAACAGCCAAAGTTTGTCCTTCACAATAGATGGGGAGCAATATTTGAAATCAATGCTCTTTGTTAAGTCACTAAGGAACATTCTGGAATTACAGCACTGAAATAACAAGAGGCTTGATCCCATCAACCCTCCTGGAGAGTTTACTTAAGGAAATCGTATTTGTTTGCTGAACTGTAAATCAAACAGGTTCTGGCTTTCCATTCCTTCACACTCACATTTCTGTTGCTATATTAAGGAATCCAAAAACTAACACTTAAGGAGAGAAAAGGAGGAAACACCCTTTAAAACGCTGAGGAACAATTACTTGTTTTCTCCAAAGACCCAACTACTGGAGCAGCAGAGGAAGCAGCAGTTTTGGTGTCAAATGCAATAGAGTTGACCTCCAGTTCTCTGGACATATTTGTCCACACCCACCATTCCTCTTCTGTTTTGATGTCTGAGCTTCATTGAACTTACCTGCAGATTGGCCATCACCAGACTCCATAATAGGGCTGTTATGAGACTCATAGGAAGAACGTTGTAGATAAAATGCCCAACACATACTAGGCATTCTCAAATGATTCAAAGCATCATCATTATTTTCTTACAAAAAAATTAGGCAGGTGCAAAGAAGCCCTGTTTACTTTTGCTTCATAGCTTCATCTCAGTGAGATGAATTTAGAAGGAATCAGACTAAATCTGGAAAATTCTTAATTGACTTTTTGTAAATAGAGCACCAACTCTGATATGTAGGCTTCTCTGTAGACTGAGTACAAAATGTTAGTGTGTATATGACATTTGCACAGGAGTCAAACTAAAGACTTTAAAATGCCTTTAGATTACACAGTAGCTGTAAATTTGGTTTCATTTGCCATCTGCTGAAGACTCGGGTTTGGAGAGCATGGTGGTGCATGCCTATCATCCCAGCACGGGGAAGGCAGAGACCGGAGAAGCCTGAGGTTGAGGAGAGTTTAGGCTACATAGAATGACAACAAACTTGTGGAGATGAGTCACTGGTTTGATTTGGTTAAGTCCTCTTCCTTATGGGAGAAAGGCCTCCCAATAAGAAACACACTTAAATGATTGCAGGTTCTTGCAGAACCTAATAATAAATTTAAGGTGTGTGGCTCTGAGGGGTGCTTAGTTGTTGTAAGGGAAGGTGAAAAGAAAATTCAGACCTTTAAAGAATGAACATACTCGGGTCTTGAATTTGCTTGAGAGTGAGTTTATGTATCATTCTTAATGTGTCCAGACAAGAGGGAGCCAAAAGGAATAATTGAGATCATAACATCAGACAGTTGGAATAGAGGGGGGACATTTGAAGTGTTTCATGAGTGGGCCTTTGCACCAAATAACATAGTAAAATGTACAAAACATGGCTAATTGGTTGAAATCATGCAGCTACATAAAGTTTAAGTTGAAAATAAATCTTTTTAAAGTATTGATATATTTTAAAGAGCTACTACATCTTATATTTAAGGAAGAACTTTATAAATGATCAACTGTGGTCACAGAGTTTGGGGTACTTGACTCTTAAGATGGTTTTCCAAGCCGTCTTTTTTTTGGGGGGGAAAGGGGGTCTTCTATACCATTGGATCACCTTATAGTCAACATTTATCATGTCTCTAAAGTTGTTTTCATTCAAAAAGAATATCTAATAATTACTGAAGACCCACATGGCACCTGGATATGAGTGGGAGAGACAGTATGTACAGCGTCTCCCTTTCCACCTTGTAATCTTTCTCATGTTTAGAATATGGATCTATGGACTGGAGAAATGTATCAGAGGGGAGATACATGCTGTGTAAGCATGAAGACTGGAGTTCAGACCCCCAGCATCCATGTCAATGCTGGGTGGGCTTGGTAACCTGCCTGTAATCCCAGCGCCTGTAGTTCCCAGAGCAAGTTGCCTATCTAGACCAGCCAAGTCAATGAGTTCAAGTGTCAAATAAGAAACCCTGCCTCAACATATAAGGTGAAAGAAGAGTGATCAAGGAAGACATCAGTGTCAACTGCTGGCCTCCACATGCGCCTGCACACACATGCACCCACATGCAAACCCGTAAACACATACACTCATCCATGTGCAAGTACAAGCACTCATGATTGCACATTGCACACGCATATAGATTTTAAGAAGAACGTGGATCCAGGGGACATGGTGATGAGCCATATCCAACCAAGCTGAAGAAGGCCATCCACTTGGAAATGAGTAACAACAGAGCTTCATCAGTGAAACATCCACTCCAGTAAGAGTGATAACCCACAAAAGCTGCATCACTCGAGTGCCTGGCGCAGTTTTCAGGCAATTCTACCCAAGAGTTTTCCCTCCCCCATCAACTGCTCACTGTTTTTATATGCCCTTGGGGGCTTGAAGGGTTCATAATTATTGTAAGTTTCTTGTGAGTGTCACAAGCCTTCTGAACCTCTCTCCTCCTACCAGGGGGGAATGTTTCAACACAGTAGTCATAGTGCTCCAACAAATGATTGCATCCAGACTATCATGAGAGAAGGGATAAACCTCTGTCTTGTTCACATTACTATGAATTGGACACCTGCATGTATCAGTCAACCTCTCATCACTGTAACAAAACACCCTAAAGAAACTATTTCAAGCCGGGCAGTGGTGGCACACGCCTTTAATCCCAGCACTCGGGAGGCAGAGCCAGGCGGATCTCTGTGAGTTCGAGGCCAGCCTGGTCTACCAAGTGAGCTCCAGGAAAGGCGCAAAGCTACACAGAGAAACCCTGTCTCGAAAAACAAAAAAAAAACAAAAAAAGAAAAGAAACTATTTCAAATGCTCATGGTTTGGTTACATGTCAGAGGTTTCAGCCCATAGTCCTTGGCCTCATCAGTGTGCTGCTGAAGGAAGGCTTGATATCATGGTCAGGAATACATGGTGTGGCAAAGCTGCTCCCCTGACAACAAGGAAGGGGGAGGGCAGAGCTGGGGACAAGATACCTCTTTCATGGTGTGCCTCCAAATGTCACCTTCATTTGTCCATGTAATTATGACTCTGTTAGAGGATTCATCCACTCACGAGATGAGATTCAGTGTCTCTGTTTCTTTTCCCATTGCTATGATAATGTACTCTGAACAAAAAGAAGCTTAAAAGAGAAAGGGTTTATTTTAAACAGTTCAATATACAGTCCACCATGGCAGGAAAATTGAGATAGCAGGAGCTTGAAAGAGCTGGTCACATCAAATCCACACTCAGAAAGCAGCGAGACGAATCCTCTGCCCAGAGAATAGTCTTGCCCACAGTTCAGTTGGGTCTTCCCACTTCAATTCAGTAATCAAGGGGAAAAAAACCCCAAAGCATCCCCAGAGGCCTATCTCCCAGGTGAAGACACTGACAACACAGCCATCATGAGCCAAGTGTTTCCCCAAAGCCCGGCTTCTGAACATGGTTGCATTGAAGATGGAGCCTTTAGCACAGGAGTCCTGGGAAAACATGTTGTAGCCAAACCACAGCACAGTGAGAGCTGCCAACTTTATATTCTGTTATTGCTTTGCATTGTGTAACTTCCCTTCTAAGAATGACAGCATTTACGTTACATTTTATGAGCACCATTAGTTAAAATGTTCAGATTTTATTTTGGGTGTAATACATTTTAGTGCTCACTGGTAACACTGATATACATTTCAGCATCACACACTCCAACCACGTACAGAGACCCTAGGAATAAAGGAGTGAGGAACTTCCCGAATTCCTTTATGTGGTTGAATGATAATTTTACTGACTCTGGGCTCACATTTGTTTTCCCTTAAATCTCTAGAGACAGTCACTGGTCTTTTCAACTCATCTACTAGATCTTTAGAAGAACAGTGTCACAAATATATGTGACAATATTAGTCAATATTTAACCATCTTTAAAGAATATTATAAACCCTGCAGTGTGCAGAACCCTGATGATCCCATTTTCTTACTCTGTTATTTAATTTTTATTTTTATTCTGTTATCATCTTTAGAAACATTAACTATCTTTTTGTTTGTTTGTTTGTTTGCTTGCTTGCTTGTTCATTCATATAGCCCCAGCTGGCCTCAAACTCCCTGTGTAGCAGAGACTGGACTTGTACTCTTGATCCTCCTGCCTCCACCTTTAAAATGCTAGGATTACAGGCATGCACCACCATGTCTGGTAGCTCAACTCTCTCAACGCATCCATCCATCCAACAAATATTAAATAAAGTTGGCTTCTGCTCCCCGTATCCCCAGATGTCAAGCACTGCTCAACAGGCCAAGACTAGAATAACGAACAAGATTGGACGTTTCCACTCCATGGAGCATGCCTTTGAGTGAAAGAGGCAGAAAAGAATTAAGCAAACAGAAACTAAACAGGGTCACGTTAGACAGAGATCCATTCCAGGAAGAGAATCCAGGGCGATACAATGGTGTGACTCCCGCAGAGCAGTGGATTACAAGGATGTCCCACAGTTTCAGTGGAGCCACGAGAGACTGGAAGAAGCTATTCACCCAGATGGTCTCCTTGGTCACATTCTGGGGCCGGCCCCCCTCAAAGTCCCGCTGAGGAATTTTGAAAAGTGATTTCAAAATGCATCTTGAATCGGACCACTTCCCCTATGTTAGCTGTCCCACGGGCAACCAAGCTACCATTACCTCACTTCCTCTTGCTTTCACGATTGAGCCTACCCTCTGGAGTGCCCTTCCCACCCCGTATCAACAGGGACTTTGGAAAGACAGGTCAATTATGTCTCTACCTTGCACATAGCCTAGTCATGGCTTTCTATGACAGAGAGTTATTTTTCCATATTTCTTTTTACTTCAGGAATGGAATCATCCAGTTTGGGCTGGACACACTTCTCATCTATCTATCTTTAGAGCCAGTTTTGGCCAAGCCGCTAAAGTCTGGCCGATGAATGGGTCTTGAGCAGAAGTGATGTGGACGGTTTTGAGGTTTTGTTCGCAAGAAGAAAAGGACTGTCCCCTCTTTTCCCTCTGTTGGTGGCTGCAATGAGGACCCACATGAGAAGAAGGTACTGCTGTCTGCCATGCATTCCTGAGGATGATGAACTGAAGAGAAATATGGTACCCGGCACTGTGGAGATGTCAAGCCATTGATGATTACACAGAGAGAGAAAATATTTCTATGTTTTTCAAATCCCTGCCGTTAGGAATGTGAGTGGTGGTTATGTACGGCATTTCTGGGTTGGGTCCTTAAAAGACCACCTTGCCCTTCCCTGCCTCTGCATAATAATAACAGAGATGGCAGCCGTGTTGGACTCAGAAATGGAAGCAGCGCTTTGAGGATCTTAGAGACATCATAGCATCCTGGCTGCCTCTCTCTGGAAAGTTATGTGAGCAAGAAGCAAAGTTGGAAGGCATTGGAACTTGGGGACATCCAGAATCTCATGGCCACAGACTCTTAGAGCCTGTGTAACTGACATATTTCTTGTTGTACTTCAGTGAAACCTGAGGTCCTTAATTAGGAGAAGATTGTGTGTCTCTCACAGGAAGACAATACAGAGCCTGGAACAAGATTAAAAATAGATTAGTCTCCTTCTCCTCCTCCTCCTGTTCACCCAGCACATGATTCTAATGCCTGGGACTCTGAGATCAGTGTAGCTGAGTTTTAATGGGGCCCTAAATAATACCTACCATTGGAAAAAAACTGCTCAATAAAAGGATAGCCTCACTAGACACGTGTGTCAGGAGGTATCGGGTTATAATCTGGCTTTTAAAAGATTCTACTTCTCTGGGAAAGTGGGAGTTATTGACTATATGCATTACAACTGCCATAGAGACATTCTGCCCAACATGCAGCTAACTTTTCCTCTCTTCTCGAAGTGCCTACAGGAATGAGTACACTAGACACTCAGCAAGCAGCAGAAGCTTGATGTGTTAGCAAAGCACAGTGCCGGTGCTTTGTTTAGATAGTTAGAGCCTGTAAATGTCAAGCCCACTGCTAGCATGTCAGTTAAACTGTGCGACGATCAGCGTCTCGCTTGGGATATTCATGAGATCCTGAGGAGAGGTTTTACCTTCCCCGCTTCCCATGAACTGCTCAAGCTGCAGGTGAGAAAGGAAACCCATGCTTTCTGCTAGGTCCCAAAAATGAGGTAGGAGTGTTGCATGCATTATTTCTATTACTCTCTCACAAGACTCCCGGAAGGGCTGTTATGCTCCTGGTTTTATTGGTGGGAAAACTGACATTGGGAACCATTAACTATTTGATTAAGAATGGTGAACAAGATGATAGCAAGGCTAGCTTTACTTCCCTGCCTGGATCTAGCCAATGTCCATGCTCCGTCCTCCACCCCAGCTCCGGCTCTGTCCCCTCTCAGCAGAACTGGTGCCTCTGACGATGGGAGACAGAAGTAACAGCTGTGTATTGGAGTCTGGAGATGGGCGTTTCTGTTACCTCTGCTCATCACTTTGTGCCCTCTGGGCTTCAATTTTCTGAATACATGGGGTGCTAGAGTTGAGGCAGATGGTCTACATTCAGCCACTGTAGGGGAGAAGGGATGTGGACCCTGTGTCTGGTTCAGGAGTGACAGAAAGAGTCCCATGTTAAGCACTCCAGGCCAACTTCTCCTTCCTTCCCTTAGCATGCCCCACTTCCTTCCTTAAGTCCACACATACCTCCAGGCACACCTTTCCTGTGTCGTTCAAGAAAACCAAGAGTCAAGCGCTTCAATCACTAGATACGGATTGAGCAATTCCTAGATAGCAAGCGTTACGCCTGGGCCACACTGACGGACATAATTCATCTGTTTTCTACCCTCATGGAGCTTCAGGACACTTTGGTCCTGGGCACAGGTCAGACCAAAACCATTAAGAATTTTTTAAGTATGAAAAAATTAGCCAGGCAGTGGTGGCGTACGCCTTTAATCCCAGCACTCAGGAGGCAGAGGCAGGCGGATCTCTGTGAGTTCAAAGCCAGCCTGGTCTACAGAGTGAGTTCCAGGACAGGCACCAAAACAACACAAAGAAACCCTGTCTCAAAAAACCAAAAGAAAAAAAAAGAAAAAAGAAAAAACAGAAAAAGAAAAACAAAAAGAAAAAATGAGTAAATACAGATATAAGATGGAGAGAAAGGGAGGGAGAGAGAAAAGAGAGGAAGGGTAGGTGGTTCACTGGGTAAAATGAGGCAAGCTGATTTCTGTCCTCAGAATCTTCATTCAAAAGGAGATGGGATAGTGCCTGCATGTAGTCCCAGCACTGGGGGAAAAGGAGGTAGGCAGATCTCTAGAGCTTGCTGTCCAGCGAGCCTAACAAAACAGCAGGTCGGTGAGAGACCATCTCAAAGAATGAGGTGGACAGCTCCTGAGAAACAGCATCCAAGGTTGACTTCTGGCCTCTACATACCCACACATATATGTATATATCTTCATGCACATACATGAACACAACACCCCCACACACACACACACACACATACACGCACTCCCCCAAGTCACGAGTCTTATGAATCCTCTCCCAGGATCTACTCCATTCACTTGCATGCCCTAACTGCCAGCTTGATGCTTCTGAGAACTAATGCTCACGTTTTTAGTTTTGGAGCTGATAATTACATACAGTCCTGTTAAAAATGACTTCATATAGACTTGCAGTTAAATAAAGCATGCTAAATGCAGAGGTAAGAAATATACGGAAAATGAAAATTAATATATAGTAACAGAAAGTAGATAGATCTGTGTGGCCTGAGGCAGGAGGAGAGAGGGAGGGACCAGAAAGGGCCATTAAAATCTTTGGGGGAGGGGTTGGGCACTTTTGTATTTTGATTGTAATGATGGCTTCATGGGTGTATACAGATGTCAAAACTAATCAAGTTGCATGTATCGTGTTATATGCCAATTAAACTTCAGTAAAACTGTCAAGAAAGAAAAAAGTACCCAAACTTTGTTATTTGTATTTGTTAAACAGCAGAGTAAGTGTGTTTTAAACTCGGGGTAGATGAGAAAGGTGGTAATCAAAGGTGTGGTGGGGAATGAAAGCCAGCTTAATCCTGTCATCTCAGGTGACATGAGCTATTGAAGCATTGGCCTCAGAGTGAAAGGGAGTTGCTGGGAAGATCTTGCACCGTCTGGACGTGGGTAAAATCACTTCAAATGAGCTGCTTCAGGGTTAGTGTAGAAAGGTCCACTGTGGCTCATGCTGTTCAGGTTGTTTTCCTCGTGAAACGGTCGGGAAGAAAGGCCTCATACTTCTGGGAGACAGCCTCCTTTTCCCAACTCCACGTCAAGTGTGTGGCATTAGTAATTGAAATCAGCCATGGTAAGAGCTTTGACACTGTGGGAACCAGCCAATACCGAAAAATCATGGTTGACTCGCCCAAAGAGTCAGCTGTTGGGCAGACATGGATGTGACAAGAGTATGGTGACTTTTAAATTCCTACAGACTGTTTATTGTTCAGGGCTGGGGAGGTGGCTCAGCGGGTAAAGGGCTTGCCGCGAAGGCCTAAGGACCTGAGTTCAGATCCCCAGCTCCCAGGTAAAATCCTAAGCATGGCGCAAGAGAGCGATTGACATCCCCCAGCATCAATGTCTGGTCTCCACCCACAAGTGGTGCATGTGGGCACACATGCACACAACACACACACACACACACACACACACACACACACACACACACACACACACACACGCGCACGCACGATGGCAGGGCATGCTGTTTAAAGTACATACTCTTGGGCTTTCATTTCTCTGTCTCCATCCACATCACGTGAGGTTCATCCCTGGTGTTAACATGGCATGAAGTCACTAGGAGGCGAATGGTTCCCTGCAGGGAGGCAAGGGCGGGAGAGAGGAACAGCGTGAAGATGTAGTTTGGGCTGGAGTTTTGCTACCAAGAGCAGGTCTGAGTACAAAGCTAGCTGAGGGAAGGGAGCTTTGGGCTAGGATGCCTGACGTGAGGGTCATCTGGGGGTCATCCAAGGACCCGGACTTGCCTTCAAAGAGGAAGTGGAAGATTTACAGAAAGTAAATTGTGTCTTGTCCCAAGAGAGACACCAAGGAAAGGATTTGTAGCTGATAGCTGGAGGATTAGGGACACAGGAAATGAATACCGGACAACAGAGAAGGGACTCTGTGGACAAGGCAGATAGCAGAGCTAGACTGAGTTTCCACTCTTGCAGAAAGAGCCAGCGTAGTGCAGTTCCTAGGTCAAAACCTTTGGTTTGGATCAGCATGGAAAGGAGACTAAGGCAGTGGAAGGGAAAGGAGAAATCTTATCTCGTTGGTAAATATATACTGATAAGACATTGGGGTGATGGTGTGTGTGTGTGTGTGTGTGTGTGTGTGTGTGTGTGTGTGTGTGTGTGTGTGTGTGTGTGATAGAGTGGGAAGGGGAATCTTTCTTCACCTTTCAATACACAAAATCCTGAACGAATGAAGAGAACTTTGCCCCCATGCCTTTGTGTTTGCGTATTCAATTATAGATGTGGTATTTCTATTTCAAATCACAGGCCTGATGCCTTTGACTGGAAGACAATATCTCCCTCAAAAACTCTGCTGAAGATGGTGGCTGGGAAGGCAAGTCCCAACTGCTCGGGATCCAGAAGAACGAAAACAAGATTCCCCCTCACACGGAGCCAGTCCTTGCTGGCATGTTCAGTTTAGACTTTTGACTTCCAATACTGTAAGAGAACGCTTTCTGTGGTTTTCAGACATCGAATTTGTGGTGCTGTGCTAGGCAGCTCTAGGGGAAAAAGACATGTCTCCAAGAGGCAGGCACCAGGCTAGAGAGATGGCTCAGAGATGAAGACAATGTGTTCTTATAGAGTAGTGGTTCTCAATCTTCCCAATGCTGTGACCCTTTAGTACAGTTCATGTTGTGGTGGCTCCCAACCATAAAATTATTTTCATTGCTACTTCATAACTGTAATTTTGCTACTGTTATGTATAATAATGTAAATATCTGATATGCAGGCTATCTGATTTGCAACCCCCAAAGAGGTCAGTACCCACAGGTTGAGAATTGCTGCTGCAGGTTGGGTTCTCAGCACCCACTTGGCAGCTCACAACCAGTTCTAGGGAATCTGATGCCCTCTTCTGACCAAGCATGGGCATGGTGCACAGACATACAGGCACATGAAACACTCCTTCACACAAATCTTGAATAACTATATATTTTTAAAAAGCACATACACATCCTAATTCAAACAGAACAGACTCTTGCAGCAGACAGACCCACGGATCTGCACTCTGAATCATCCTTCTGAACTTTGAAACAATCTCATTTGACTGCTACTGGAAAAGAGCAACTGAGTATGGCATTGGTCTCTCTGGACTCAAATAGCTCAGTACTGAAAGACATTTCAGAACTAAACATGGAAATCTCATAGGCTGCTTGCCATTTTCTTAACAAAATGCCCAAGACAATTAGGCAGTGGTATGAGATACCCAGATTATTAGCTACTGGACCTCTGTAACTACGTAAGCGTGGACTAGCTGGCAACTGGAGGCACACCCGAGGCGACACATTCAACAGTAGGTCTCATTTGGATGGGAACCCATTGTGCTTGGGCGTGTTCCGAAAGGAATAAGGAAGGAGAGCTGAATGGTCAGGACTAAGCCCCAGCAGGTAAACAGAAACCCAAGCCAGGGAGGTAACGGAGACTATGGGAGGCACTGATAACAAACACGGCTAACCTTCAGGGCTGGGTAAGAACTGACAAGGGAAGGAGGAAGGAACAAGCTGCTCACTCTAGAGCGATAGTTTTCACTCCTTCAGAGGTGGGCGAGGAAGAACAGTTGAAACTGGAGAGCGAGAGAAAACAACCCTTCTACAAACAGATCCGCCCAAGCATATGGCCCAGGCAGATGACCCCGGACTTCGGCACTGCCCTCACCCCCTCCACCCCCGCCCTAGTAGAATCTGTATACACCTTCAAGCCATGAAGCCATGGCTTCCATGTGATTCCCAATAACAGTAACACCGCTCGGTAGATAGAGTGCTTGCCTTGCCAGCGCAAGGACCTGTGTTCAATACCAAGAATCCATATGAAAACCTGCATGTGGTGGCATGGGCTTCAAACCTCAGCACTGGTGGCAATGAGAGGGATATCTCTGGGGCTGCCTACTTAGTGAGGCTCAGGACAGTGAAAGACCCTGCCTCCAAACAAGCATGATGGATGGTGCCTGAGGACAGATGTCCAGTGTTGCCCTGTGGCCAGTACACACAGAGACACACACATACAGAGATGCATACACCACACACACACACACACACACACACACACACACACCCCAACTAAAAGCAAAGGAGAGAATTTTCCTGTCAGTGGAGGAAATCCAGATAAAACAAACTCTTGAACTCCTGGGTGTGGCGTGCCCCCGTGTGCGCCTCAGGTGAGTCTGTAGAGAGGGAATGAAGCATCAGGATGAGAGGTAACAAGGCAGAAGCTTTTGATACTCGCCCTGTGCTGCCCCAGCCAGTTTGACTTTGGCCTGTGATGCAGCTCAGAGTTATGTTTCATAAGGAATGTTAGCAGCTGATTCATGGGGTTGTTTTAAAGATGGATGACCACGTGGCATGCAAACCCTCTAGCCAAGTGCCTCGCCGAGGCAGAGTATAGTAAACAATGGTTGTGCCTCTTACAGCCATCCTGTAAACCTCACATTGCAGAAAACTGAAAAGCTTGTACTTGCAACTGTCCCATTCCCACATGTCTGTCCTGACTGGACCTCCTCCCCCATTCCCGGCCTCCTTAGTCCACTCCTATCTTCAAAGCCTTCCCCACAGCTGCCCTATGAAGACTTCTCTTCGTCTTCAGAGCTAATCGCCCTTTGTGACTCCCCCTCCCCACCCCACCATTGATGGT
Organism: Peromyscus maniculatus bairdii; assembly: GCF_049852395.1. Lineage (NCBI taxonomy): Eukaryota > Metazoa > Chordata > Mammalia > Rodentia > Cricetidae > Peromyscus > Peromyscus maniculatus. The sequence goes on along the minus strand of NC_134859.1, from coordinate 77,386,029 downwards.
AGATTGCCAGAGTGCAGGGGCCTTGGAGCTAAATCTGTACCCTTTGCTCCAATCTTCAGGGCCCAGCCCAGCACCTGGTCCAGAAGAGCCCTGCACTGGTGGTGTGTGTGCATCCAGAAGACCATGATGCTGCCATCTCAGGAGAGCCGTCCTGTTGAGAGCCCATCAATCTTAATGTTCTCTGCCTGGCATTAACAGATGGGGAATAGTGTGCTTGGAGTCTAGTAAAGCAGAGGCTAAAAACTCAGGAATGCTGCCTCTCTGAGACCAGCAGATGCCCGAGAGGCATAACAAACAGGAGGAAAGTAACCTGAGAATTCATCCCATCGCATGTCAAAAGATCTAAATCACTTCAGGCCACACACAGTCTCTCCTCCCACGTCTCTCCCCCCAGTCCAGGTCCCTGTGATGAATGCCCACATCCACACAGCTGCTCCACTAGAGAAACCAGCAAGGCTCTGCACACCTGGTTGGCACTAGCTCTTATCATTAAGGTGATGCTAGTCACTTCCGGTGCTCCGATTCCATGTTTAGCAAAAAGGCCCCCCGCAAAGAGTAGCCCCACAGGGCAGAGAACATACTGTCCAGGTGACAGGGATTTTTTTTTAAGTACTGCTTGAAGTTCCACATAACTGGCATGCTCCTTAGAAAGAATTCTTGTCTAAAAAAAAGCCGTGCCAGGCTAAGCTGGCTGCACATGGGACACCCATGTGTCTGAGTTGTACTGGCTGGCTTGTCATGGCCTGTAAAAAGGGAACCGATTACTAACGTGATCCAACAGAGATACCACATATAAACATAAAATTGGCCAACCACTCATGACATGGCTCACACGAAAGCCCAGGAACTTTATAGGATGGTGGCAATGTTGATGAATCAAAACCTGCACTTGATTTTTAAGGCTCAACTAATAGAGGGGAGTTGGCCCTGAGCCTCTGCATGATTGTTGGCTGTGGTGGTTTGAAAGAAAATGGCCCCCAAAGGGGGTGGCACTATAAGGAGGTGTGGCTTTGTTGGAGTAGGTGTGGTCTTGTTGGAGGAAGTGTGTCACTGCAGAGGCGGGCTTTGAGGTCTCATATATGCTCAAGATGCCACCCATTGTCTGAGACCACTTCCTGTTGCCTACAAGCCAAGATGTAGGACAGTCAACTACTTCTCTAGTACCATGTCTGCCTGCACACTAACATGTCATACCATGATGATAATGGACTGTACCGGCTGGTTTTGTGTGTCAACTTGACACGCGGTAGAGTCATTGGAGAGGACGGAGCCTTAGTGGAGGAAATGCCACTGTGAAATCCAGCTGTAAGGCATTTTCTCAGTCAGTGATCAGTCTGGGAGGGCCCAACCCATGGTGAGCAGTACCATCCCTGGGTTCATGGTCCAGAGTTCTATAAAAAGAAGGCAGGCTGAGCAAGGTGGGGAAGGCTCTCCTCCATAGCCTCTGCATCAGCTCCTGCCTCCAGGTTCCAGCCCTGTTCTGACTCCTTCCAATGATGGACTATGATCTGGAAGTGTAAGCTAAATAAACTCTTTCCTCCCCTACTTGCTTTTTGGTCATGGTGTTTCACCGTAGTGGTAGAAACCATTACTAAGATGGTTGGCATGGCTTCAGGTCTCCTCTACCGGAAGCACTGTCTGCCTCAGTACTTGGTCTACGAAGCTTGTTTGGCAGTCTCCTCCTTGGCTTAAAAGTGAACTCTGGTCATCTGAAGTTTAGAAGTGATATTTTAGAATGCAGTTGATGAATGTTAACTTTGGTAAACTGTTCCCCTGACCTATCAATTGATAAAATTACACATTTGATTCTGAATCATGGTAAACCCCTGTGTCCTTACCTTCAGTCTCTTTCTTCAGCTATATTTACTCATTTTAAGCTGTTACCTAATCGACACAATTCTTTTCCATCACCCCTTACTATGAACCAAGATAAGGGCAACTCTACCCAGAATCTGCTGGATTTTATTATTATTATTATTATTATTATTATTATTATTATTATTAAATTTTAGGTTGCATTTTTTTGAGGTTAGGATAAATGTGACATGGCTACCTGGTGAGAGAGAAAGAAGGTGAAAAAAAGTTTTCATATTTAGATGCAAAATAGTCATTAGCAATGTAGACTTAAGGAAATGGGTACGCAGGTTAATCTGTGAGTATACCTCAAAGGAAAGAGAAAATGAAGTCTCCAATAGCCAGGCCTCGCCTTAGTCTATCCTTCAAAGTTTGCTAAGCACTTGCCTATGCATTGCAGCATTTCAGTCTCCTAGTAACTGCCAGCTGAGAAACACAGGCATCTGTTTATATTTCCCCCAAAGAGCATGGAGATCAGATGGATTATCCAAGGTTACAGGACAGGAGTTGAGCCTGTTGGAAATTCAATGGGTTTACTAAAGGGATGTGTATCATTTATTCTCTAGATAGAGAAAAAGAACACAGGTGCTAGAGTCCAGCAGAGCTGTTTTTGACTCAGAACTTGTGTGTGTGCTAGCTAATCACAGGAAAATACCAAGTCTCTCATTTCTGAACCTCATTGGTTTGTCTGTAAAATGGGGTGATAATGCCATATACCCTATACTGTGTGACAAGTCATAGATGAGATGACGAGTTACCAAGATTAATACTTTGTATCACAGTTAAAGAACACCGCTAAGCACATTATAAACATGCTGCTGCCATGGCCTCTTCCTCCTTTTCCTCCTCCATGCTGTTGTTGATGATATGCAGACTAGTGGCAGCAGGTACCCAGGAACCAATGTACATTTGGCCCCAAATTGTGCTCTCACTCTGTGTAATACTCTACACTGTTTTCCTTTCTCCTTGCTATATATTTTTTCTTTCTTTCTCTCCTAAACAATGTCTTTGGTCTTCTACCACACCTGCATGAGTCCTGCCATCTGTACCTGGTGTTATTCTTTTTACACCTCTCTTGATATTTGCCATCGATGTTTGCCAGAGCAGTACAGTGCTTAGGGAAAGAGTAGGGCAGTCTCGCCATGATTCTTTCACTAGTCATTCTTGAAGAAGAGCCTAGCATTCCCAGTAATGTCTTAATTTTGTTTTCCATTTTCCTGAGGCCAGAGAATCCATTCTTCAGTAGTTAGGCTAATTAATTATAATTGTCCTTTTCAATGTTTTGGGTGAGTTGGAGGCCTCTAGAAGAGTGGAAGGGACAACCCTTGGCTTGGCAATTCAGTGCTTTTCACTGTGAAATTAATTCCCCAGATAAACTGGCGACAGGACAAACAGGTTCACCTAGAGCTTTGGCTTGGCCATACAATGCACTTCATAATCGCTGGGCAGTCCTACCAATGCACAGGTTCCCAGGCCCTGGGAGGGCACAGGAACAGGGGAAGGCACTGTGTGAAGAGCTAGATTTCACAGCCACCAGGAGTCTGAAACACAGACACTATTCACATAGCAAAGACCCCCTCCACAGAGCTTCAGGGTCAGGGCCAAGATGGCTCACTCCCACCTGCCCTATCCACCCCATTCTCCTGCACAGCCCCAAGGTGTCCCTACTTAACCTTATTGTTAAGTCTCTTGGAATGACAACAGGTAGAAACCACTGGCCAAAACCAGAGCAGAGGGCCTTACAGCTATCATAGAATCGTTCTTTCTTCCTATGGTCTATCCTATCCTCCTCTCTGAACAGCACACTGATGGATCTAAAGAAAATCAGCAAAGTTCTTAGGATGCTAAGGATGCTCAGTCATTGTCCACTGGAATTCAGAGATGGAGCCAAGAAGGAAGGGCATCCCAGAAATGAACAGCATGAATTAAATGTAAGAAACCAGTTGGCATGTACTGTGGCTGTTCCTGGCATAGCCTACTTAGACTGAGCTCCCGACCCTGGCTCAGTTTGGTTTATCTTTGCATTTCATAGATAGCTGTACAAGTCATTGCTTAGAATGGATATGGAATGAATGGCTCATGGGCCATACATTCAACTAATGACTCACTGAGCTGATAGCCAAAGTATCTAGTGCTTACTAACTTCCCTGATGAACTATAATGCTTAAATCCAATGCCCTATGTACTCCCCTCCCTTGTTGACTCAGGCCTAGCCACACACCTGATTTTTGAATGATGGGCATCAGCAAGTAAAGCTTCTGGAACACAGCACATGGGGGCTTATCTACTTTGCTGAGAAAAGACATGGAAAAAAACATCCAAGGAGGCCATGTGGGAAGAGAGAGAGACCTTGATATTACGGGGGGGGGGGGGGGGGGGGGAGGCCAACCATGCAAGCATCGCCGCTGAGCTTTACCCACAATGTAAAGTGATGAGAAACAATACATTGTTAGGTGTATATGAACCACCAGCTTTGGAGGCTATTGTCCAACAATAGAAGATTGGGATGATTAATTTTTAATCATTGATTTTTTTAATGGAATTGTCAGGATGAAACGATAGCATGGTGTGGAAAGAACTTGAAAATGGACACGTGCTACCTGTAACTCAGCGCGTGGGTTCAGGTCAACCTTTACGATGATTTGCACGTCTGCATAGACTGAAGAATCGGCCTGAGGGTGAGAACCACCTTTTCCTGGCAAATGGAGAACATCACAGAAAACCACAGCTGGACACAATGCGGAGGTAAATGGATCGTGGGGAGCACGAGCCCGCAATCACGGTGCTTACATGTATATGGCAGGGAACATTTCAGAAGAGGAGGCCGAAAGACTGTAAGAGACAGAATGCCAGGAAGTCTGCTCTGAAGCAGTGTCTCCTGTAATTAAAATTCCGTAACACTAGCTTATACACTTGAAGTGAAGAGGCAGAGCTGGACAGAAGAGAGAGTCACTATGCTCTAAGGCAGTGGTTCTCAACCTTCCTAATGCTGTGACCCTTCAATGCAGTCCCTCATGTTGTGGTGCACCCATACATTTTTTTTTCATTGCTAGTTCATAACTGTAATTTTGCAACTGCTATGAACCATATTGTAAATACTTTTGAAGACAGAGAATGGCCAAAGGGGTCGTGACCCACAGTCTGAGAACTGCCTAAGGGGATGGAGTTCCAGGGTGCCTATATCTGGAGGTGACCAGGCCTAGTGAAAGCCAATTAGATGAACCAACGTCTCAGTAAACTGAGTGATCAGTCACCACGCCAGTTAAATGAGAACTATTTCAAAAGCCATGGTGTTAGGCTCTCTCTGGAGAGAAGGAAAAGGTTGCTCGGGCAGACAAATTCCTTGACTCAATAAGGGTTCCATATGCAGAAACACGGGGAAGTGAGGAAGGGCAGAGAACAGGTGCGCACCGAGGAATGCTGGCCGGCTGTCACACAGGGCATGGCCTTCTTTCTTCGGCTTGGAGTCTTCGCTTGCTTCTAGTCAGAATGCTTGCACCTCTCCTGGTCTATTGGCTCACAGGGGTGTAGGTTGGGGAGATACCTCTCTCTCTGAAAAGATCATGGGAAGGGAAGCCCGTGTGTGTGTGTGTGTGTGTGTGTGTGTGTGTGTGTGTGTGTGTGTGTGTGTGTGTGTAGTTTGCTTCTATGGCAGTCTTTACATGGCTCACTCTTGACAGATTTGTGTCTTACCCATCTTCTTCAGACCAGACCAGGCACAGTCATTAGCATGCAGTAGTGCTCAGTAGATGTACACAGCACTCACCACGGAGGCTTGTGTTTCTAGAATCCAGCATTCCAAGAGCATCTTGGTTAGCATGTTACTTTAACGTTCTGTCCAGGGTTTAGCCTGAGGGAATGAGGGCCACAAAACCAACCATCCTTTTACCAGGAAACTTCTGCTCAGGGAAAGAGCTACAGCCGGCCAAAGGCACTTGTTATGAGCTTCCTGTGCCCCTGGCCAACGGCCCTTCAGGGTTTCCTGAGTTTTAGGTTTCTTCTCTCCCCTTTCTTACCCTTTACTCTTGGCAGTGAGGCTTGGGGGTGGGCATTAATGTTTGCACCCAGGGACCCAGTCTATGGCCACAAAGGTCTTTATGTCTCATTGAACAGATTCTTGCAGACCCTTCCCCACAGGTCTGAGAACACAGCTCACTGTGGCAAGAGCACTAGCCAGACATAGATAAGGACCGAGTTCAATCATCACTACTGCAAAAACCACCACACAGGTTCCTTTATGGGGCAGGGGGACTTAGTATTGGCTAGAAAATGTGTAACAGAGGGGGCATAAAGGTGAAAGAGGGCCGTGAGGATACAGTTTGTGGGTCTCTCTGCTCTCCTGGCATGCGATGTTGAATGGCCACATTCCACTTCATCCACTCCACACCTCAGCGCCAATGTCAAAAGACTGGCCGCTCTACCAGCTTTCAGAGGGCCAGACAGAAGTGCAGCGGTCACAGATGACAAGATCCCCTTTACCTTTTAGCAAATAGTTTGTAAACTTATGTTCATTAGAATTCAGACCAATTGCAGCTGTGCCCAGTTACTGTTGCGCTAGGTCTTGTAAACACTCATCAAATCTCATTCAGTGTGTAAGTCTCTCATGCCATCCCTTCCTTTGCAAGCAAACGTCTGTCTCATTAATTCCCTCTGACAGCGTGGGAGATAGTTCACTTCAGCTCAGTCTGCCACTCCCGTCTCCATTCTACTTTTGCACCCTCTTTAGAATTCAGGAAAGTAGTTATTTTAGGTTGGATATGGAGTGGGGCTAGAAAGAAGGTACAAAGCTCGCCAGGGCCCAGGAGAAATACTTAGAAGTCTTATGCTTTAGGTCTATCCAAACAGGAGTTTCCTAAACTTGCCCTCTGGTTGAAGCCACCCCAGGAGCTTTAAAAACCCACGATTGCCAGGACATCACCCCCGTCGGGGGTGGGGGGGTGTCTAATTTAAATCTGGGATGCCAGTGGCCATCTTTCGTTTTTTTTTCTTTAAAAAGAACCAATGTCCACGCTGAAAACCACTGATACGAATTCCTCATGGCTCTACTCACTCTGGAAAAAAACAAAACAAAAAACAAAAAACAAAGAACGAGCGCGCAAAAGGAGACGAGGTGGGGGGTGAGTGAGGTTCCTCAGAGCCCAAGGCAGTCAGTGAACCAGGAAATCTGGCACCTGCGCTTTTAGCAGCCCACCGTCGCGGCAAGAAGGTCCAGAAAATCAGAGCGTGCGGCGATGCTACACACGCAGCCCGGGAAGGGCGGGGATGGTGGGCGGGGATGGCCCGTGCTCCGCCCCTGCACGCCTATCGGCGCGCGGTGCGGGCCCTGACGTCACTCTTGTCAGTGCAGCGGCACATGGACTGCCTGATGCGCTGAGCCCGGCGCTGCGGGGCCGCGGAGCGCGGGGAGCAGCGGCCGCGGCGGGGAGGGGGGTGGGGCGGGACGGCACCGCCTCGGGTGCTCGTGCGAGGGTCCGCGGCCCGCGCCTTGCCTTCTGCTCATCTGCTGCCGTCTACGTTTTTTTTTTCTTTTCTTTTTTTCCCCCTTTCTTCTTTTCTTTTTCCCCTTGCAATTTTGAACATTTTGCAAGTCTGAGTGACTGGAGGCAGGTGAGAGCATCCTGCACAGGGCCGGAGGATCCCGCGGCGCTGAGTGAGTGCGCTTGCCCGGGACTGTCAGCACCGAGAACCCGAAAGTTTTTTTTTATTATTATTATTTTGATATTTGTATGCTGGTGTATTTACAAAGACAGAAGTAATTTTTTTTTTCTTCCTTGTCTGCAACTGTTTTGAAAGCGAGTACTTTTGGTTGGCAAAGGACGGAGGAAAAAGCTCATCAACATTTCGGGGCGGCGATTGGCCTTCTTTTTAAAAGACAATTGAGTGCACCACGATGGAGAAAATGTCCCGACAGCTCCCCCTGAACCCCACCTTTATCCCGCCTCCCTACGGCGTGCTCAGGTCCCTGCTGGAGAACCCGCTGAAGCTCCCCCTTCATCCTGAAGACGGTGAGCGTTGCCTCGACAGCAGGGTTCAGGGAAGGGACAACACTTCCAGGGACCCCCTGCTCTGCCGGGCATCCGAATCTTTCTTCCCCTCGCCTGGCTTTAGTGAAATTGGGGGCTCACTCATCACTCTTTCTCCTCAATGCAAAGGGGATCCCGCCGGGACAACATTTGAAATAGCGCTGGGGACCTGGCCAGGACTGTCTAGGTCTGTCCTGCAACGCAGGTGACAGGTGAACTTGACAGGTCTGGATCGCTGCCTAGAGTGACAGGGCATGGGAGTCTGCGGGAGAGTCTTGTCCCTGTGACTGAGGAGGGGAAATGGGGGGAAGAGGGCTGGTTAGAGCCTGGGGTCCGAGTGAAGAGCTGGGGCGGCGGGGGGGGGGGGGCGCTCACTCGGCAGCCTGGATATTTGGATTGTGTTACTGTTTCCGTTACTGTTTTGTATTGTGAACTCACGCGGCAGGCAGGAGCGGAGAGGCTTGTTCTCCCGCAGCAGGGCAGTTCACAAAGCGGGGTGGGGGTGGTGGGGGGGAGTGGTCTGTCGGCGGGAAGCGGTGCACGCCTCCAGCGCTGACACTTTCCCGGTGCACTCTTCCCGGTGGGAGGGGAGAGCTGAGCAGGCTCACGTGTAACCGCGTGCAGGAGCCGCCTCTGGCTTGAGCCCTTTCTTGGTAAGTCTCAAACCTTCCCTAGGCAACCATGGCTGGAGCTGGGGAGACAAGGATAGGGTGGGGTAGTGGGGGGGCATGCATGTGAGACCGGGCGGGGAAACCAGCTGATGCCCCACGGATTTGTGTTTTGTTTGGGGCGGGTGCAGTTTCTTGCCTTTGGTGGTATCAGAGTGACAAAAGCGAATCATGCGGCTCCAGAATAAAGTCCTGAAAGATTATTTGGCTGCAAATAGCTTCGGGGTGTTTGCATCATTTTCTCGGGGAGAGAACGCCTGTTGCGTTGCAAGAGTTGCTGGTGCTTGATTGCGCTTAGAGACCTCTCCACCCCCACCCCCACCCCCACCCCCACCCCGCCACCTCCCCAAACCCGTACCCTTCCTGCGCCTGAAGCAGTAGCATTTGGGAGAAAGCGGATGCGGTGGGCTTTTTGCGGTGGATGTTTTAAGTCTAACTCTCTAATGAGACTGTGGAGGATTTGGAGATTAGAATGAGTGGCAGTGGAGCTTTCATATCTCTAAGGAAGAAAAACTCAGAAGCAAATTCTGTAATCCTAGATTCCACCCACACCTGAATATTGGCAAAATGCAGAGAGCTCTTGGTAAAGACCAAATCCGGGGGAGCTGTATTTCCAGGCAGGAAATAGCTACATTCTTCCATCCTAGTGTAGAATACAGCACCTGTGCAATATAATAGTGCCGCTTCAGATGGGATGCATCAATGTATACTTTTTTTTTTTTTTTTTTTTTTGTAAATTAGGTAATACTTAAATCTTTGGGGAAAAGAAAGAAGAAACCACTGTTTAAAACCGTCTTTCTCTTTTTGTCCCGTGGCTTTTCAAGCAAATGGATGAGTTTGAAGGTTCTTGCCGTCAGCCCCCCAACCCCCACCTACTACCCCTCCCACACAGGCCCCTGGCTCCTTCTAAGACAGGAGCCGCCTTATCTTCCTTGTAAATGGGGATAGTTGTAGTCTCTTGCAAGTTTATTGAGATAATATACAGAAAGGGAGAGTGTAAGAACTAGATACATAATATTAAGGAGGGGAGGGCTGTTTTACTAAGACTCAGCATGAACACCCTGGCTTATAAATCTGAGTGACCTCAGGTTTTTGCTGTCATCAATTTGTGGAAGATAAAAATCATGTCAGGTTAATGGCGGTTTCCTTTTAAAAAAATCACATCAGTTGTACATAATCTTGGGTGTTATTTTCCCAGCATAGATTTCAGTGACTTATCCCTTCAAATAACACACTGAGGACGACTGTTCTCTTGATTGTATTCCAAATCACCCTGTAGCCCAGCGCTACAGACTGGTGCTTTCTTTCCAAAGTAAATAGGAAGATGCTGAAACTCTAGATCCACAAAAGACAGCATCCAGAGGGCCTCTGGTGCCCCTGAGAAGTAGTTTGGTAACAGATGGCAGGAAAGCTGGTGACCCCTTTTCTCTTCTGTTTTTAAAACAAAGCTCACCTTTGCCTTCTCCTTCAGCATTTAGCAAAGATAAAGACAAAGGAAAGAAGCTGGATGATGAGAGCAACAGCCCGACCATCCCCCAGTCGGCCTTCTTGGGACCCACCTTATGGGACAAGACCCTTCCCTATGACGGAGATACTTTCCAGTTGGAATACATGGACCTGGAGGAATTTCTGTCAGAAAATGGCATCCCCCCCAGCCCATCGCAGCACGACCACAGCCCTCACCCTCCTGGGTTGCAACCGGCGTCCTCCACGGCTCCCTCGGTCATGGACCTCAGCAGCCGGGCCTCTGCACCTCTCCACCCTGGCATCCCATCTCCGAACTGTATGCAGAGCCCTATCAGACCAGGTAAATTCTGGAAAGTTCACCCATTAGATGTGGAGGTCGGGGGGTGGGGGGTGGGGGGGAGAGGTTGGCATGAGTAGGAGACTTTAGCACACCTTCCTGGAGAGGAGGCCTCTCCTCTTTCTGTTCTGAACATCCTTCCTCCTTCACTGAGCATGCCCAGCTCTCACCTGCAGAGTCAGTTAAATTGGGACTCTATGGACCTGCCCTCAGAAAGCTGGTGTTTTCAGATCTGGGGTGCGAACCCGGAGTGTTCATTTTAACCAGCTCCAAGGAGAATTCTGAGTAGTTGGTTCAGAGGCTACAGTTTAAGATACTCCAGCCTAGAGTTAATGACTGGGCTAATGGGTTAGTGTAAACATCCATCCTATCTCCTGGCCCCTCCTCCTGGGTCCCCAAACACAAACATAATAGGATCTTGCTGGATAATTTGAGTAGACCCCAGAAGGCTGGGTTAACCCATATCCGTTCTTCTCTGGCCCAAAGAGGTCAACGCTAGGAAAGGGGTGGGACAATTTTTTTTTTCATTCATCTCCTCTTGTCCTTGACTAAGACCCAGAATCTAAACAAAAGCAGGCCCTCCCATTAGCTGAGGCTAAGCCTCTTTCTTCTTAGCACTCTGTGTTCCTGGGGGCCAATCTGCCTTTCTGTTCTAGTTCTTCACTGTCATCTGCTCATCACATTTATTCCACCTTTATCAAGGCCTGTGACAGGGCTGGGGAGAGAAGCGTCAGTCAATACGTGCTTGTGTGAGGACCAGAATTTGACCCCTAGTGCCCTCATAATAAACCAGGCATAGTGGCACACTGGTAACCCTAGTGCTGAGGAGGTGGATAGCCGAGGATCGCTGAGGTTAGTGGGCAGTTAGCTAAATCAAATCAAACACATACACACACACACACACACACACACACACACACACACACACACCCTGTGTTGAAACAGGCTCACACATATATGCAAATGAACAATGAAAGACGTTTTTAAGTGACACAAAAACATTACCTGGAAAGAACTAGCCTTTAAAACCCATTGCCAAATGGGCAGGGATAAGCACAGACTGAGGCAGCCCTGGATCCACACCTTTACTGCTCCACAGCACAACCAAGAAGGAAGAAAGATCACTGTATGTGCCGGTTCCAGGAACAAAGATTCAAACTGATAAATTGACAGGAAGGTCACCGAATGGAAGGTCTTAGCTGCAGGGAAAGGCAGAAAACAGGACAAGGAGAGACTTGTGTTAGCATTTGCAGCTGAACTCTGTGTCCTCGACTCAGGCAGAAATTTCTGTCACACATAGAGCGGGGCTTAAATGGAAGGGAAAGAGGGGGAGGAGAGGGCTCACCTACCTTTCTGGGTTAGTTCTGGAGTTCAGATTCACTCTTTTGTACATCTCTGGGCTTTCAAATCTATTTTACCCCATCTCCCAAGTCCACTTTGGTTGATAACTCTAGGCCATGGGTTCTATTGGAATGAAGTCTTAACCTGCTGCTACCCCTGGAGACAGCATCACCCTCTTGGTGTGAATTAGATGGCTTGCTATGAAGAATGCATAGATCCACTGTCCTCAGTTTCTTCACTGGGAAATGTAGCTAGCAAAATACTATGCTGGATATAACGATGTGCCACAGGGAGAGAGAGCAGAGTCCCAGAGAGTGGACACTGGCACTTCCCACATTCTGCTGCATATCTGAGTGACCATAGCAATGGAAGAGCCTCTTGGAGCCTCAGTTTCCCCTTTAATAGAAAGGTATAATTTCAATTTGATGGAGGTGATTTTGGAAGTTATAGACAATGCACCAAGGTCAGGTGGCTAGCTTCGGGTGTTTTGTTAATTCAAGTGGTTGTGATTGTTGCTAACTTTCCCTGTTATGACAGTGTGACCTGAAATACCTTCCTAAAGTCACTAGAGACAGTACACAGCCTCCCTCTGGAGGGAAGAATCGGGAGAGTTTGCTCAGTGTCTAGGGTGTTCCTACTGAGAGTGAGAAATTGGGACCTTAGAATTTGAGGCTCAAGTCATTTCTCAGAGCTCCTTAGAGACCACGATGGTCCATGACTCAGGTGATGGGGATGACCCACTCAGAGTTGCTGTCCATAGCAAGGAACTCCCAAGTGTCTGTGAGTACCACTTCACTAAGTTACGGAAGAAACATGCCGAGGGATCTGGAGAACAACCCCTCCATTTAAATATCCTTTAAAAAGTTAGTCGAATTACATTTGAAAAGGATTTTATTCTTCGAATTGAAAATGCAGTGGTAGTTATAACAAGAAAAAAATCAAAACTCTTTTTCAAATGAGAATAGATAAAAAAAAATCACATTCTGCAATTCATACAATGGTGCTCATGATAAAGATTATACTGAGAAATGAAATGCTACGGGACACGGGCTTGATGGATGTGTTATGTCAAGCCAACCAGAAAAAAAAAAAAAAAAAAAAAAAGACAACGTTCTTGACTGTTCTGCATAGCTCACAGGGCTGACCAGAATAGAAATACCGAGTGAATCTTGAGGAAAGAAAGTCCTCAGAACGGAAGAGCGCAGATGTAGCCATGAGCATTCTGAGAACTGTGTGATTTCAGCCCCAACTGAGATTTCTCAACCTTGGCACTCTCCCTGGAGGACAAGTCTTATGGTGTACAGCCCTGTGGATTACAGGTTGTTAAAGGATATCCCTACTCTCCCCGTTAGATGCCAGTGGCACCCCACCCTCCAGCCGTGGCAGGTAAAAGTGTCTTCAGTCACCTCCAAATGCCCCTCCCCCCCCACCCCCCGGAATAAAATCTTTCCCAGCTGAGAATTAATGACATGGACCTTCAATGTGGGCAGCAAAATCTAGACTTAATTTAAGTTGCTTTCATACAAATGAGTACTTTTTTATCCCCTATAATACTCTATGGCAAAACTTTGGGGAAGGTCCAGAGACAAAAAAATATATGGATATTAATAAGAGTGTTCTGCACTTTTAGGGGATAGAATGAAGTCGTCAGGGTAGCCAGGAGATGGTGCAGCACAGTTCAAACATTTGCCTTCAACTGCTTGCTCAGTGTGCAGCTTTTGAGTTATGCTCAAACAGCATCGTGTCAATAGCATTGCGTCACCTGTCTGGGTGAAAGGTAGGGAAGCTAGATGGACAGATTATGCAGGATGAGGTGGAGCTTGAGAATCTTGGAATAACAAGGTGAGCCTAGTTGAAAACTGTCCATCATGACTGCTCCCCAGACCCTTTCCGTATGTTACGCATCCTGAGCCAGTTCCTCCATGTTGTACTCTAGAGACACATTGGAAGCTGTGGTGGTGGTGGTGGTGGTGGTGGTGGTGATGATAATGCCATGGGTTGTCCTGTCCATGAAGGGGAGAGTGGTGGGTCTTGGATGTAGGGCCCTCAGGGTGTCTGAGTGCAGCGTGCTGGCTGTTCCCAGCCCAGCAGGATGGCAGAAAGTCATTCTGTATGCTTTGCTCTTTGTACATCAGATTATATCAGAGGTTGTGGGGAAAGCATGCTCCTGGCGGTTATGTGCTGGGTACTTAGAAAAATAAATATCTGTTTGTCCTGAGAATTGAGTGACTGCTTTAAGGAAAGCTGTTCCTTTAGGGACAGTCATCTATTATATATATCTTTGGGGTGTCCTGCCTCTTTTTTTTTTTTTTGAGACAGGGTTTCTCTGTGTAGCTTTGGGCCTTTCCTGGATCTCTCTCTCTGTAGACCAGGCTGGCCTCGAACTCACAAAGATCCGCCTGTTTCTGCCCCCTGAGTGCTGGGATTAAAGGCGTGGTGGTGTCCTGCCTCTTTAAGACCCAGATTCAGTTGAGAATTAAGAAGGTTTCTTTTCAGTTCTGAGCCCAGGGACTCACAGAAATGTGAAAATTCTTCTGTGTGGTCACATGTGGGAAGAGATGGACTTTGAGTGAATGGTACCCATAGAAGGGGATGGGCACACTTGCTGTGGCTTTGCAGCCTGCAGTTTGTGTCTTCTTTCTGCTTCGTGTCCTTGGTGGTAGGACTCTTGACATGGGAGGGAAATTCCAGCTTTGGAGTTTGTGTAATTATGTGGGGAGCTCTGGGCAGGTGGTTTCAGGATTATGGGAAATCCCACAGAGGAAAATGGGTGAAGCTTGCTTTAAAGGACCTGCAGATCATATCTTTTCCTACCCAGCGTATGTCCATTCGCTGGCTGGGAGCCGTATGAGTGATGGTGTCATGTACAGCACTTTGAGACTCTTGGGAGTTTCTACTTCACTTAGATCAAGAAAATTCTGAAAGGGAGACAAAAAGTCCAGTTTGTTCTGAATGCAGTCTCTTAGAATTGCTTACCTTGTCCACCATGCCCTGAAAGGGGACAGACTTAGCCTGTTCTCCTGTCCATGTTGCTGACCTATACAGAATAGCAATCCCTTGCCTGGGGCAAGAGATATTCAGGGAGGGAAATGGAAAGCAGGACCGCTTGGCGGTGGGAATGAAGGCTTTGGTACCGGAGGATGAGCTTCGCATCCTAGACCCACCCTTGGCCTGCCAGGTCATTTTGTGTCTGCTTCTCAACCTCTCTAAGCCCCAGTTTTACGGAGAAATAGAGTGTAGGCTATAAATAATCTTTTCCCCAGGGAGTTTCATCAGGCTTAAACACGATGAAGCATGGCAAAATGCGATGAATTGTGGGGCACAGGAAAGCTCGGTGGAAAGTGTCCTTAGGAGAGCAGTGTCGGGGTAAAGGAATGACGGGGTTCCCTGTCCCCATTCTCCATTTCGGGATTTGTTCATCTAGTCCTCTTCCCTCTGCCCAAAAATAGGGCATGCTTTTTTTTTCTTTTTTCTTTCTTTTTTCCCTCAGCATGCCCAACAATCATTCTTGCAGCTGGTGTGACCTGTCTCTCCCTCCTGGGTTAGAACAAATTACTTCCCTGATGTTAACCTAGCACTGCCATCTCTAGGTTAGCAGCTCCTCTTCTGCTTGTGAGAAACAACCCAGCATCCATCCATCCCCCACCCCTAGGTCTCATGGGAGCCCTGGACACCCTGGCTGCCCGCCTGCAGGACCGTGTGCTCCAGGCACGTGGCCATGCCCTGTGGAGCTTGCCCAACTCTGGGTGGTGTACCGGCTTGTCTTTTTTTCCTTCTTCCCTCCTCCCTCTCGCTTCTCTTCCCAGGAGAACTATTCCAAGTGCCAGTGAGCCATTGTAATCCTGACCCTAGCATGAGAAAGCTGAGCTCCAAAGGGAGGGCCATTGACAGGCCAGGGAAACCTGTTCTGTCTAGCATCCAAGCCAGCCCCTAAGCCTGGCCCTCTGGCCTGCCTCTCAGAGGCCCTGTCTCCTCTGTCTTTCCTGCACCGTGGCTGTGGGCAGGATTCCTGGAGGCCGGCTGCTGCCAAGGGTCTTGGCAGAGCGTTTTCAGTTCAGTGCTGTGCCTACCAGACTAGAAAAATAGCACTCGAAAGACAGAATTAGGTGGAGAAAGGGGAGAGATGGTGAGGGAGTTGGGAGGGAGCCCTGATGACATCCTAATGCACAACGCCGGAGGGTGAGGCGACAGCCGTGATTTATTATGTGACTCTGACACCTCTCTTCCAACTAGCACTAATCACTTTTACCCAGGAATCATTTTTTATGTCTTAGCAGTGAAAGTGAAGGGGAGACGGAAGACAGAGGAAGTAATAAGATGGGGAAACGCATTAACAGCAACCAGAAGGCGGAGAGGGACGGGTGGTACAGTGTTTGGTTCTGTAATGTCAGGAACATTGATACTGACCCTTTGTCATCCCTTGTGTTTCACACACGTGCCCCCCTGCAAACATCTTCACCTCAACCACGGAACCATTATTTTGCCGTAAACTTAAATTTTCTTAAGACCTAATGGCCTGGTGGCTCACCACAGATCATGTGTCTCAGAGTCTTCTGGGTCTGAAACATGGATGTCCACATACATGGTAGCATGGGCTCCGGTAAACACAGCCAAGGATGAATCCTGACGCAGCCCCTTCCGGGCTCCCAGGTGATGTCGGGTAAGTCGTTTAAGTGATGTGAGCTTCTGGGTTCCCGTGTGGAGTTCTGGAATAATCACAGGGTTGTGAAGGTCCTCTGAGGCAAGGCATGGTAGGCCAGAAGCACGGAGCCTGGAACACAGCCACTGTGAGGAGCACCCCCAATCTCCGGGGAGTGTCATTCTCTTAGGGGACTGAGCCTGAGACTCAGAGAGTCTTCACGCTGCCCTCCTGACCAGAGTTCAGGTCAAGGACTCAGGATTTCTCTTCTGCCTCTCTAGTTTGTCTTACCTGGCCCTCACTTAGCCTCTGGCTTTTATTCAGGTGATCGGTCATGGCTAATGGTGACCTTTACTCATGTATCCTCACTTACAGGATTAAAAACTGAAGCAAGTGAATGAAATGCAGCTTGAAGAAGTGCTTGCTTAGATTTATCTCATGAGTTATTGGCTAGTATATCTTCCAATGCCACAGCCTAATTTTTTATAGGAAGTTTTCATAACTGCACTTGACCCCAGGAGAAAGGAAAAGCAAGACTTCTTGGAAAAGGAGAGTTCAGTCGATAGTCCTGGCGACCCGCAAAACCGTTTATTAATCACCCCACCCCCATGTTTTCCTTTAGTGTGTACATCCTCAAACTCTTTTAACTTCTTTATGCAAGAAGGGCCCAGCAGACGCCATGTTTCCCACAAGTCAGCTCTGCTGCCTTTCTCTGGTGATACAGGGATTAGACTGGACCGGAGAAGGCTGCAAGATGCCAGGGGCAGGATGGACAGGCCCAGAAATAGCATCAGGTTTTGTTTTGTTACCATTGTGCTCCTGGGGGAAGACCGAGAAGCTAGGATCTGGTTGCTTGTCTCCAGAGGGTGGTCATTTCAGAGGGAAGTTCAAACTTAACGGCACACAGATCAGTACCAGGACAAACTATGCTCTCAGTGCCAAGTGATGAGTTTATTGAGGCCTCAGGTGTCTACTGAAAAGAGGAGGACGAAATAGACACGTATAACATTTAAAACTACGGAAGGGACTAGTGCCAGCCCTAGCTGACAGACCCCACAGGAAGTACCCCTGGCCTGGCTTCCTAGAAGAGCTGGACCCAGTGCTCAGGGCCCCAGAAGAAATGGGAGAGCTAGGCTGGGGAGTGGGAAGTGGGAAAGGGGCACAGAGCTGTAGAGGAATGAAGTCCTCAGTGTGCTTGGGCAACAAGGTACAGGTGGGGTGCGGCTGGTACAGAAGGTTCGTCTCTGCAGGTGACAGTGGAGAGTTCTGTGGGAGAGGTCTGTGGTGGTCGGTCGCCTGGGCAGCGCCATGCGTAGCGGGCTTCAGAGCCTGACCCGTGTTCCGGAGGCAGTGGCTCCCCACTGGAGGTTTAGGAACAGGGAAACAGCATGTGAACGTTTCTATTTGGGTTCAAGGTTAGATTTGAAACATTTTTAGAAACCTGACAATGGTTTCCTCTGGCAAACTAGGATTTCCTTATTTTTTTTTTTTTTTTTATTATTTTGAAAATAAACATTCTCCTTCCAACATCAAACAGCTTTTTAAAACCCGGTGTTCTAATTGATCTAGATGAAGTAATTTCAAAACACAGGGTTTAAGTTTCACTTGTGAAACCCATAATTTTGGTGATTGGGGGAAGCACTGTCTGGCACGAAGATAGTTGGAGGGATTTGAATGGTTTAGAATTTAAATGTCCAAAAGCAGAGCCGGCCTCAAAGGAGTAAAAAATAGATTTTAATAAACTCGGCCCATTAGTGTTCATTGCTTTTAAATGCCTCTATTTTATACGGATTACTAAGGTTTGTAAACAAGCATATTGAACCAATTTTTATGAGCGCATTTGTGTGTGTGTGTGTGTGTGTGTGTGTGTGTGTGTGTGTGTGTGTAGGTGTGTATGTGATTACATGCAAGTGTGGGAGGAGTGAATGCCTCAGTGGTACAAGCAGTCCTTGATCATAAGGGTTAACTGCAGCAGTAATAGCAAGCTAAAAATAATTACCCAAGTTTCTGGTCAGGGTATTAGTTTTACTTGAGAACTGAAGGGATCATCATTGCACTGGTGCATGCTTGTTATCTGACCTTGTATCTGTGGCTCCCATCTTCCCTGAAACCAGAATAAACTGTGCCTCCTGTTTATAGCATCCATATGTATTGGGGGGGGGGTTCTTCCTAGAGAAGACTTGGTGGGAGGCGTTGGGATGGCGGGTAGGTGCTGCATGAGACAAGCATGAAATGACATCTTTGGGTCCCCCTAGATGGTGCACATATCATGCTAGCATTACAGGAGACTGGACGATTTACTACAACCCAAACCAGTGACCTTAAGTAAAAATAAATAAGTTAGAGGCTATTGTGCAGTTTCACTTCCGGCTGCATGCAGTGGACAATCCCCGGGATGAGTCTACTAAAGAAGAAATTATACACTGCATGCTTCTGTTCCTCTGTGACTGTATATACGAAAATTTCTAAAATGTTTGTGTTCCTTCTTTTCTGACACTAACCAATGTCATTGCCATCTGAAATCACCATCTACCCAGACACATGTCCCGTCCTGAAAAAAATGACTGGGCACACCAAGTTCCGAAAAGTTTTACTTTTAAAAGTTTAATCTGGCATGTTTATTATTGTTATGATCGATGCATGAATGCTTTGGAATCTGCCGGTCTTATAATGAGGTATGGTTGGTGGCTAATGGAAACCCCTTGGCACTCGAGTCTTTCCCCATAGACCCTGAATTCCTAAAAAACAATGAGTGCGTGCTACAGAAAGATGCTCGTGGGACCCACAGCACTAAATCATCTGTGACAGAATGTTCTTGCAAAGAGTGGAATTGCATAAATGGATCGGCAGAAATAAGTGCTTTGGCAGGAGTCCTTGAGTGCGGAAGAGCGCTGTTTGCTCTTCTAATTAGCTCTGGGTAGCAATCTTCCCTGATGTCTTTGCTGAGGAACCCAGGCTGAGGTCTCCTTAGTGGTCTGGTAGAGCTGCCATATATTTTTTTTTAATTTGTGTGTGTGTGTGTGTGTGTGTGTGTGTGTGTGTGTGTGTGTGTGTGTGCATGTGCATGCACATGTGTGCATGTGTGAGTCAGAAGAAAACTCAGATGTCAACCTCATGAATACAGTCCACTTCCTATGAGACATAGTCTCTTGTTGGCCTGAGCTCACCAATTATGCAAGACTGGTTGGCCAGGGACCCCAGCAATCCCCCTGTTTTTGCTTCCCGGGATTACAACCACACACCACTGGCTTTTTATGTGAGTTCTGGGGATCCAACCCAGATCCTCATGTCTGTGAGATAAGCACTTTACCAGCTGAACTAGCACCCCAGCCCGAGGGCTACTGCTGTCATTGGAAAGGGTTAAGAAGCCGCTGTCCATCCATGCACACGGAATGCCTCTTGAGTTGAACTGAGTGAATGAGAAAGAGGAGAGTTTGCCAGTGAGGGAAAGGATGCCACAGGGCCCTGACCCATGGGATTTAGTGCTGGAAACCAGCTGGGCAAGATCACCCAGGTAGGCAGCAGTCAGCTTAGCCAGGACAGAGATCACCCTACCCCTAGGTATTATACAAGCTCTGTTAAGGATGTGGGCAAAGAAAGCCCCATACTTGGCACAGACAACTTAATTCATCTTAGTCATTATGAACACACCTTGCATTTTGCTCAAGAGAACTATGAAACAAAGGGAGAAGCACTCTCGAATTCAGTCACAATAGCATTGCGTTACTTTCATTGTATTTTAAAAATTGCATTTACATATTTAATTTAGTGGTGTGTGTGTGTGTGTGTGTGTGTGTGTGTGTGTGTGTGTGTGTGTGTGCACGCATGTGAGTGCTTACTGTGTGACACAGTTCATACGTGGAGGTCTGAGGACAGCTTCCACAAGTTCCTTCTTTCCTTTTACCATGTATGCCCTGAGATCAAGTTCATGTTGTCAGACTCAACAAGTGCCGTTACCCAGGGAGCCATCCTGCTGCCCTCGTATCACTTTTAAAAATCCCAAAGCCTTGGAAAGACCCAGGGGGAAAGGTAGAAAAGTAAGAAAGAAGAGAATGTGGAGAGAAACAAAGTCATCCCCATAGACATGCTGGGGATGACAGCCCTGCAGGGCCAGCTTTATAAGAACTGCATAGGTTTTGTTTCATTACAATTGAGGTGGGTTGTTTTTTTTTAAAGATTTATTTATTTATTATGTATACAGTGTTCTGCCTACATGTATGCCTGCATGCCAGAAGAGGGCACAATGTCCCATTATAGATGGTTGTGAGCCACCATGTGGTTGCTGGGAATTGAACTCAGGACCTCTGGAAGAACAGCCAGTGATCTTGACCTCTGAGCCATCTCTCCAGCCCACAATTGAGTTCTTTAATACTGACCTACATTTTCAGGGAAGCCGACAGTTATATTTCTTCATAGAATCTGCAGTAGGCTTAAATGGCCAGCAATATGCATAGAAATGAACCAAATTTTAAAGGTTTTGATCTGTATTAAAAAAAATTCATTTTTAGCTTATGAGTTAAACTTGCCCAAATAGTGAAGGCCAGTTAAAAGTATCCAGTTATTAGATTCCTTAGATGTTTGAAGGTGTACTGTATATAGTAGTGTGGGTATTTTATCAACTAGACATAAAGAAACATTTGAGCCTGCTTGCGTCTGTTTCTCTTTTTTTTTGACTTTCAGCTTGTCTGGTGGTAGCATTGCATTGACTTAGATTTTACAATCATTTGACCTTAGAGTCAATGATACTGAAATTTGCATTCTTTGCTTTTGAATGTGTATAGTATGTGCATGTGTCCATTGTGTGTGATTGTAGAGGCCGGAGACTATATCAGATGTCTTCCTCTATGGCTCTCTCCCTCATTTTTTGAGACAGTGTCTCTCACCGAATGTGGAGCTCACTGATTCTGCCAGAGTAGCTGGCCACGGAGTGCCAGGGTCCTCCTGCCTCTCCCCCATCAGTGATAGGAGTATGCATGTCCGTTATCATACCTGACTTTGATGTGGGTGCTGGGATTACAAACTCGGGTCCTTCAGCTTGCGTAGCAAACGTTTTGCCGACGGAGCCATCGCCTGTGTCTCTTTATAAAGAAAGATATTATGAAAACATGATTTTGGGAGCACTTGGACTTACCCGAGCAGGAAAAAGTCTTTAAGGACCTTAACCATGAGCATCTGCATTGACCTTCTTAACCACGAGTATGTATCAGTGAAGCCAAAGGACCTGTGACATGGAGACGTTTCTGTGTCACATTTGCGTCCCCTCCACATTGCTGCTCTTTGTCTCCAGCTGCCCCCTCCAGTGCTATTTAATGTAGAAGTGTTTTATGCTCCTATACAAAAGTTCCATACAAGGACCTAAAAACCAAATAGCTTTTTTTTTCCATTGATTTGTTGTTAGAGAGGATGTCATAGACAATTTCCGAAGATAATTTTTTTTCTTGAATTTTACTAATAAAAACTCACCTGTCAGAGCCACTTCTCAGTCAAATTTTTTTTTTTTTTTGGTTTTTCAAGACAGGGTTTCTCTATGTAGTTTTTGTGCCTGTCCTGGAGCTCACTCTGTAGACCAGGCTGGCATCCAACTCACAGAGATCTACCTGGCTCTGCCTCCCGAGTGCTGGGATTAAAGGCCTGCGCCACCACTGCCCGGCTCAGTCCTCCCTTTTTATTGAGAAGCGATTGCTAAACTTCGGCCCTGGACTTCTGCCTTGACTCCACTGTTTACCAGCAGCCTACAGCCTCTGCCTTTATTTCCTGCATTGTAAGAGAATGGAAACAGCTGCTTCCAGGACCCCGGGAGGAGCCAGTGAGGCAGCAGATAGGAAGGCACGTCTTATCTATGTGACAAATGGTGGCTTCCAGCACTCTTGTTTGTGTCATACAGTCATTGTTTCTCCTCCTCTTCCTCTTCTCACCTGTGGACACACCCGTGTGAGTGAGGTGATGGATGGACACTGTTCCACACCTCTTGGGCCAACGTAGGAAAGAAAGGGCTATGAAGAGGCGGCGGAGAGGCCACCCTGTGTGCATCTGCGCCTGTGGGAAGATGCACACGTTTGCAGTTCCATGACTGATCCTGTTGCCGTTAGCCCTTCAGGACATCACGTGCTTTCCTGGGCGGCTCCTCCAGTCCACCTCTTTGAAGGCGGAACTTGCATTCATCTGTATCCTCCACCCTGCCATCCTCCAACACGGCTGCAGTACGTAGAGGGAAAGAGAGCAGAGATACGTGCCTCTTCACTCTTGAGCCTTTCACCATGACGGGACATTTGCGATGCTCCCTTCTGTCTTCTTTTGGGGGGACACCTCTGAATCACAAACAAGAGATATGGCTGCTCTCCATTTGGGGGGTGACACTCTTGTTAATGGGAATAAACAGGACAGTGAGTTTCCAAAGCCAGCATCCCCACAGGCCCATGTTCCCCTTCATAGGAATCTCTTCAGTGCTATTTGGGGAGCACCAGGCCAGACAGGAAGGTGACTAGAAAAGCTTACACAGGAAATGCTGCCCTTTTCCTGACATGAGATGGAAACATAAAGGGATTGCTAGAAACAGTTATTAAGAAAAGTGATGAACCTGGTACATCTTTGCTTTCATACCACGTTAGAGGTGCGAGGTTCTCGGCGTATTTATTGGCACCCTGTCATGTGCTGCATGCACATGTGGATGAGGCAGGGTAAAGCTAACGGAGGTACAGCAACCCAAAGGGATTACACAGCATTACAGCACCAGACCTAACACAATGTTCCCCTCTTAGGAAGGATGTTGCTTTCATCCCAGCTAAAGCGCCCTCATCAGATCTTCTCATCCTCTCAAGCGTCTCTGGCCACTCCTTTTATAAAAGATTAGATCTAATCCTCCTAAATTTAAACTAGCAAAATGCAATATGGAATCATTGCCATATGCACAAGGGCTTTTTTTCCTTTGTGTGTGTGTGTGTGTGTGTGTGTGTGTGTGTGTGTGTGTGTGTGCGTGCAGATGCATAAGGAGGCCAGAGGTTGCCCTAAGTAGCTCCCTCAATCACTCTTCACTTTACTTACTGAGGCAGGGTAGTCACCTTGCCCAGTGAGTCTCAACTCTGCTTCTGGAGCCTGAACTCTGGTCCTTATGCTTGGAGAACTAGTACTTTACCTGTCAAACCATATACCTCTGAGCTGCCATGATGTGGGTAAGCCAGGGGCGTGCTAAGGATTTCATATAAGAGGGGGAGAGATTTACTCATACTAAGCATGAGAGTGCTTCTTGGAATTTAGCCTCTTCCTAGGAGGGTTGAATGTTGGAAATGCTTTGCCAAAATACTTCTTCTTTTGTTCTCTATCAGCCCTTCCATCTTGACTACAGGCAGCTTAAAAATAAGTTGGGCATATCTTAGTGGCCAGAAACCATGGCAATCAGGATGAAATCATTGTCAAGGCAGAAATAACAAGCTCTGATAGAGCTAGCCGGAGAAATGGTCCTGAGAGCATCCTCACACTTGTATGGACCCTTATGTCACCAAATTAGACTGGGTTTGAAACCCCAGCTCTTATAGGAAGCCATGAAAAGTTGAGCCAGTTCTGAGCTCTGCCCTTCTCCTCTAGAAATGGTGGCCTGTTTCACGAAGTTGCCATGGGGGTTAAGTTACATGAAACATGATACCCGTGAAACAGCCTGGGGCTGGGCCTCCTTAAGAGTTGTGACTGTCATTTTAATTCAGAGTCACATTCTGTTGTTTAAAGAAAACTTTCTAAGATGAGTGTGTAGTTCCTAGCTTTGGAGTATCAGTTTCAGGTTGCTAGACTGAGTCTTTACAAGTTCCCCGATGCTTGCTTGGGGACAGGAAGAGATCTTGTGTGTAATTCTGTGGGACTAGTTATAAGAATCGTCTTACGCTAGCTACCTCTCTGGGTTTTACTTCTTTGTTTATCAAGGGACAACAGCGCGTGTCTTCTATGTGTCATCTAGAAGCCAGTTAGAAAGCGGACCAAACAAAGCTCAGCGTGAAGTTCAAACTGGGTTGGCTGTATTATTTCCATTGGATTTGAAATGGCCAAGGGGGGAACATGTAGCAAAACCACTTCAAAGGTAGCATAGCCCTGAAGAACGAAGAACTTGGAGTCAGCCGATCCAGGCTTGGCAGCCACTTTGGCAGGATGACGGTGTGTGTTTTTGAGAGCAAGTGACCACTGCTCTCAAGGCCCCAGAGTTCTTGTCTGTGAAATGCAGGTGTGGGTTTTAGCTTTGTGATTCTGTGTGCTTAGACTCCTCTGAGCGGTGACACTAATAGTCATATTTGGAGGACAGAAAAACAACAACAACAAAAAAACAATTTCTTAAAAGCCTCTTGGAGTCATGGTGCCAGGGAAATGGGTTGAGAACCTGACAGCCCGCCACTCCTCAGAGTCGATGGTGTTTAAAAACTGAAGCTTTAGTGCCGGGCATTTGACACCATTTGAGGTGGGGAGACAATTAACGTGGGTTAAAAAACAACCTCGATTCTGGATGAAAACCACTGGTTTCTTACACATTCCGGAGCTACTCCGAACCTCAGTTATCTGTCTGGAATCGTTGCTCCAAGGGTTGACTGCGTCAGCCGTGGTTCATCAGCCAGACAGCTTACAAGGCAGAGGGGGAGAGGGAGCGCCCTCCAGGTCCTCAGCTACCTCTTTTGATGGCAATTTTCCCACCTGGGCTTCAGCTGCTCCTTGGTGTGTCTGGAGGCAGGTTTCTAGGCCTGCTCATGGTGGTAAGTTTCATTTCACAGCCTGGAATGTTACCTTGAAAAATTCAGAGGCTCAGCCTGGATCAGTGGAAAGAAAGAGTTCTGGGATTAATTAACAAGGTCTGCCATGCTTAGGTGTGGCAGTACTAGTGCCAGATATTTGCGGTCCGCCCCCCCCCCCCCCAGCAGGTTGGGAAGATCCTCTAGGTCGTGTCCCCTCCACTGGGCAGCAGATCAAGGACTTGGGCCAGTGTTGTTTCCGGTGTCCTGGAAAAAAAAAATGTTTTCCAAGCCTCCAGCAGGTTCTGTTTTATTCTCTAGGGGAGGTTTATTCTAGTTAAGTGAGCAGAGAGAATGGAAGAAAGGAAGTCGGTTGATTCGGCTCCACAGTCACAGGGCAGGAGCTGCAAGGTCAAGAAAGTTGGAAGCTCCACCGTGTAACTCTGTGGAAACTCCAGTGAAGACCAGGCAAGGTGCCCCTGGCCCAGCAAAGGCCGCCACAGACCACAGATCTTGCCTGCCTCTGGCCAGAAGGCCAAGGCTACAACTTCCCTGGACACTAGGCCTTTGGTAGGCAATCAATCAAATCCTCCACATCCAATGGCCCAGGAGAATTTGCCAGTTCATTTAAAATTGAGGATACCTTTCAGTTATTCATGCTGATGGAACAGAGCATCTGAGGTCTGTTTCTCTCCAGTTTTGGAATGTGATTTATAGTTTTATACTGTTGATCTGCTTTCCCGGTGATGTTTGAGCATTTCAGATTTCTTTTTTTTTTTTTTAAAGAACAGTGGAGGGGGTGAGAAGTGCTTTTTTGCAGCTCTCGATGTGTTTCTCATAGCCAGCCAAATGTCTCCGAGCCTCCTTACTTTAAGCCCATGAATGGTACCATTGGAATCCTAACACCTACCTTGTATTGCATTCTTACTATGTGATCCCTGGGATCCTGGTAACTGTGCGGAAAGAGGGTATGTATATTCAGGAGGATGTTGGGCAGTATTGGGAGAAGGGACTAAAAGCTAAACATTGTCTGTGAAGAATCCACTGAAGACCTCACCGAGTGGAGAGTGGCCCTGACTTCCTTTGTTCCTGCTGCTTCCTGTTATTTTCCAATGACTGCACTTGAGCTCTGCATACAATTAACTTTCAATTATCCTGAGCCTGATTAGTCAGTTTGCAGATTAACTAAGGTGAGGGCTCACCTGGGTCTGCGAGGTGTTCTTCAACTCAGTTGCTCTTGCTGATTAATTAGTTGGTTATGGCTGATTGCCTGCTCTAGGATTCTGAGACTCTGGGACTGGGCTACTTACAGCAGAGGAGGGCGGTCAAGGGGCAACTTTGTCCCCGACCTTTTTCTTTCTTCAGCCGGAGATTTTCACTGGTCATCGAAAGCTCTGGATTCTCCAGCCCAGTGCCCCAGAGGTTCAGACATTCCCTGGGATCCTGCCCTTGGGCCCTCACCCCACCTTGTGTTTGAAGCAACACACTTTCCAGATTGGGAAATCTAAGTTGACCATGGGGTGCAGTGAATGTGAAAGTCATTGTGATTAGACATCTAATATGCTGAAAGTAGACCCAGGACTCAGCAATGGGACTGCCAGCCCCCGTCTTCCTCCTCACGCTGTAAACCTCCCCTCTCCACACAGGTAGACTGACAGCCCCCCCCTCCCCCATCACTAAGCATTGGATCCCAGCAGAGCTCTGTGGAAGTTAAGGCCATGGTGACAGTGGGGGCAGGAGCTGCTTGCAAACGCAGGCTCCTCAAGGTCCCCATCTACCCACGGTGATTGTTTAGGATGCTCGTGATTGGATATCATTGTTGTCCTAGGTGACCACCGTGGCCTGAGTCCCTGTGGGGTGAGAGGGCAGACGTACGTACGTAAGCTGGCCACACCTTACGCAAGATCAGAATAGACCCCGGAACCTGGCGTCAAGCTCTCACCACATCTGGGTTTGGGCAACAGATACCTTGAGTCTTAGGTCGATTCCAAACCTTGAGAAAGTGTCCACTAAGGATTTAGGTCTGTGGATCACAAAGAAAGAGGGGGCCTATACACATCATATTTGATGGGGTTCCGTGAACTGCCCTTACTGCTCAAGCAAGCAGCACTCGCCCGAGCACCTGACTCTGTCTTCCTCTCTGGGTTCCCATCTCCCAGACCTTGGCACCCACCTTGGGTCCAGCATCTGCCGCCTCTTTCTAGCCAGGCCCGTCGATTTCTCTGGCCCTTCGTGTTTTCCCGGGGCTGTCAGTGTGTATGTACAGTCTAGAGATCACATTTTATTAACACAAAGAAATCTGCTTGGGCTGCCTGGTTTTGCAGTCACGTGGAGAGAAATGTGTTTCCTTGGTCCGCCAGCCTGCAGCGCTCTGTGCAAAATACAGCAGAGAGCCGGGCACCGGGCCAAGCTTACATTTCACTTCGGAACACACTTTCGAATCACTCCTTGGCAGAACATCCCTGGCGGTGTCTATTTGGGGAGTAAGTTAGAGAAGTGTTGTTTTTCTCTTAGGAGTGTGTCAGGAGATAGGACCTTTAGAATGTGTTTTACTTTTCCCATCCTCGCATCTTCAGGGTGCCCAGATATCTATATGATCCAGCAAAAGGCAGGAACAGCAGGAGAAGGAGAAGCCCCCTTTTTGTCCCTGGCTGCCCTGCAAAATCAGTAAACACAGCCAACACTGCCTGGGTTGGAGAAACTTAGGCCAGGGTAACAACATCAAAAGCTAAGTTCTGCAGCTCCGGGGGCAAAGGGGCTCCTCTCCCAGATAAAACAACATTGTTGTCCAATTCTTTCATTCCAAAAGATCTGAGACTTCCCTACGGTTGGACCTCAGCCAGCCAGCGAAGGAAGGAACTCCAGCAAGCCTTTGGAATGGTAAATGCTATGAAAATAAACAAACAGACCTCTTCCATTCCCTTCTCCCTCCCTTGTCTATTTTTATTTCATTCCCCCCGTTGTTCTCCAGCACGCTGCAGTACCCCGCCTGCCCTATACTGCTCCTCTCCCCACCTCCATATTCTCCGGGACCGCGTTCACTAGTCTGCCTCCAGTAAAACAAAATGCCTAACTCCGAAACTGAGGAATCAGAAGAAAGGAAGTCTAATTTGAGTAATCTTCCTCGGTTGCTCCTTGTAAAGTGACAACCTGAAGCCAAACTTGAGTCTGTGTGATGAAGTTGGCTTGGGAATTTGAAATCTCCTTTAAGAAAGATCAGAATGGCTAAAAGGCATTTGCTGGCATAGTATGGACCTCTTTATTCCCTAATGAGCTAGACCCCTCTCTGTGAAAAGAAACTCTGTCTTCGCCCTCACCCCCACCCAGAAGCTACATAAAGATTTCTCAAGGGCCAAGCCTTGCTCTCGTTCTAACATTTGAAACTTGGGAAGGTTGCACTTTCTGTCAGTACTGTGTGGCCAAGCAGCAACTAATAGGGACCTAGAGAACCTTCCTTGGCAGATGCATGTGTCTGGCTGTTGTTTCCTAGGCCAGGTAGCCCCTGGGAGCCGCCGCCCGCCCCCCTCCTCTCATAGAGGATGCCTAGACTCTCAGAGCCAGGCTGCAGCTTCTTGCTGGCCAGCTCCTGGTGAAGCCTTTGCTTGCTTTGCAGAAGGCAGGTGCCAGAGACCCATCCACCCGCCTGGAAACCTGTTGGTAATTAGCTTTAAAAATAATGCCAGGGTTCGCACATGGCTGCTGGGTGCATTAAGTCAGTGAGTAGGAAAGAGAGTGCTGCTTCACAGAATAAACGCTGTGGGCATCGCTCTAGTCATTCCCGGTAGGGTTAAATCAGGTTATCCGGGAGATGACGTCACCTTGTGCCTTCCAAGAGATCTGCAAGTGTTGAGGAATAGTGGAAGGTCAGAAATCTATTCAGAGCCACGCCCCCTTCCCTTCATATGTGAGACTGGGGCATTTTTAAGTCTTACTTTCTTTTTGAGGAGACCGGAGATTGAACCACGGTTCCATATGTCCTGAGCATACACTTGACCACTGAGAGGCACCCTCAAACCTGTCACATTGTTGGTGGGGGCAGGTGGGGGGCTACTTGACAAAATCTCTGAGAGAGGATGGAGAGTCAGTCACTTGTCAACATCAAGCGCCAATTCTCCACTGTGAATGTGTGGATTATCTTCTCAGTGTACTTGGCCTGGTAAATGAATACCTGGCTAGTTACTATTTGCCACTTAGGGAAAGACCATTGACCTCTATCCCACTTAGGGAGTGTTTGGGGAATGTAATTTCATTTCACAAGTAACAATGTATATCTTTGGAACATTATAGCAATAGGACAATTATTATTCAGACGGTGCCTGGACTAAGAATCAGTCATTAAGGTTGTAGGACTGGGATTGTGTCCTGCCTTTTACCAGTGTTAAACTTGAAGCTTGCAGGATTTTTGCCTTTTCATAAGAAAAGATTTGTGGAAACTGATCTCCTAGGCTCCCCGAGGCTCTCCATGTTTCATAATGAGACCTTGCCAATCCTTTGACTAGGTTTTTGTTGATAACTCCTCGGCACATGTTTTCCACCAGAATTGGTAGCCAGGAATCAGTAGGTGAATGAGTGAGGGATACATCAAAGACCCCTGCTTTGGTTAGAAATGGTTTTAAGTGGATGCTTGTGCCAGTAGAATTTTTTTTTCAACACGGTAGGTGTTTACAAAAGGTCCTGAAGGTGCAGCGAGCCACTGGGTGCTCCTTAGCCGGTGGGTCTCGGAGGAGGTCAAGTATAGTCTCCCACCGCTGATGCAATGACAGGCCCTGGGATCCTCCATGCATGACACTTTCATGATCTGCTTTTGTTACATGTCATTATCTTCTGATTTACTGTATAAACAGGCAAGAAAGAAGAAACCTCTGAGAGCAGAGAATTTCTATGCTTGCAAATCCAGGTGGATATCCAACTCCAATTCTCCACCTTTTCATCACAGAGGCATGTCTGGAAGTCAGCTGCTCCACCTGCATGTACCCAGATCCCCAGTTAAGAGTTCTTAGAACCCACCCAACAAGTTCTTAGCTGGGATTTAACTGGGCAAGTAGACAGAGTGGGCTAAGAGAAGAGGATGTGCTTTTCTTTTCTTTTTCATTTTTTTAGTAACTATCTACCAAGGGTTAAGAAAATGCCTTAATTGGTAAAGTGCTTGCTTTACAAGCTTTAGGACCTGAGTTCAAATCTCCTACCACCCACATAAAAACCTGATATAGTCACACACACACACACACACACACACACCATCAAGTTACACTTCTTTGATTAATAGATAAAGGCAAGCACTTCTCTATAGACATGCCAGTTGCAGCTTCTTTGTGTGTAGGGTCTGACTGGCTTACAAAATGGTGAGTCTCTCCACACCATCCAACGGTTGACATGGGAACAGATGTGCCCAGTGCTGAAGAGAACCATTTCACAATTTAACAGCGGCCACTACTGCAGTGTCCCCCTAGGTGGAAGGGTCAGCTGCTTCTTTCGGATGTCCGCAGTCCTCCCTGTATCCATCCTGAGCCTGCCATCCCATCCCACGGGGCCATGCCAGGGAGTGGAATGGGAGTCTCCGGCAGCAGCCGGAGTCGTTCATCCTTCCCATGTGCACCGTGCCTCGGTTCACCCATATGTTAAGGAGAGGAAGGGACCTCTCATCCTTGGTCCCTTGATGGGGGACAGAGCTTTCCTGTTCCCTTCTGCCTGGGAAACCCTTACTCCGGCAAGACACCGTGTACCCTCTACTCCAAATTTCAACCTTCTATCCGGCAGGAGGTAGAAAAGGAACAGCTCCCTAGTTACTTAGCCTCTTCTTTTGTGCTTAGGATAGTTCGGGCGCCAGGCTACACAGTTTTATATGTGTTAGCTCATTAAACTCCAAAGCCACCCCTGGGTATTGCTAGCGTTAGCATTAGATTGGTACTGCTGTTGCTGTCCTCTTACAGATGAGACCCAGAGAAAGTGAGCAGAATAGGAGAGAGAGAGCAGTCAGCTGGCAGGGCTGGGACAGGATGTCGTGCCCCCATCTGGCGCCGGGGCTCTATGTTAGGTCGCTGTGGCCTCCTCCACTGTTCAGGAGAGGGCTCTCTGCCCGCAGGAGAGAGCAGAATGTCGGGCGCTATCGGCGCACCTGTGTCCATGGTATGGCATGGTGGCTGGCTAGGTTCTAGGATCCTGAATGTGGAGGGACAGAGGGGAAAAGGATGTTTGGATCTGGCAGCATCTCTCGAGTCCTAGGCTCTCTTCAACCAGCAACCAGAGAATCTAATTTTAAAGGACAGCCAGACCAGCTTGCAAAGCACAAGGTTTATGTTTAAATCATGAAGGTTTAGTTTAAAAGTGAATTCTGTGCTTTTGTACAATTTGCAAAACCTCAGTTCCTTCTGACATAATAGCAGCAGAGATGTACCCGGGATGAAGAACTTGACTTGGCAATCAAGCAATATGTAGGAATGGCCGAGGGGGAGTTAGGAATGTGGAATGATGTTGCGCCTCTGAGGCCACGGGTGCCCAGCTCCCAGCATAGTCAAACAAGTCACAACCCACACTGCCCAGTGCCACAGATGATATGTGGATATAGTCAAGAGAGCCTCCTTCTTTCATGAATAGGTTTCTCTTGTATGGACACATGCATGTAGGTCCTTAGTGAGACACATGCATCAATACCTGGCTTTGTTGGACATCAGCTGTGGGTTTAGCCCTCAGGGAGATATGGGAGGGAGAGAGAGGCACTTTTTCAATGTCCCTATCCATCTATTTCCCTGTGATATACCTGGTGAGGGTTCCTTCCAGATGCACGCCAAGGAAGTAGCTTCTTCAGAGATGCTGACGGGAGGCAGCACAGGACATGCAGCCTCGCTTGGTAAATATTAGTTTCCTTCCTCTTCCTGTGTGTAAGGCAAGTTGTACGAGCGAGTGAGGCTTCGACAACTCAGAATGCAAAAATAGCTCTGCCTGTGAGGATGTGGCCTCTTTTCCCCGAGTGTGGACCAGATGTCAGGCTGCCTGGTGAGGACTCGGGGAATGTGACAGCTTTCCTGTGCAGGCCCTCAGTGCTTCTCTCCAGATGGAAGCCTCTCTTCCCATGTGATTTGTGGATCTGAAAAAAAAAAAAAACAAGAGCTCAAAAGACAGTCTGGGAGTCTTGCTCTTTATCAAACGCGTGTGTGGATATATGGATTTCAGGTATCGCCTTCAAGTTAAAGGCGTGGCCATCACATCATTTCCCCGGTTGCTTAGTGACAGCAAAAATGAGGGGAAGCCTAGAGACTGTGGATATTCATTTAGAGCTGCTTCCATTCGGTTCTGACCTCACGTTTATTCAGAGCCAACTGTTTACGGTGCGCTGAGCTGGGCGTCTACAGTTGAGATAGAAGGAAGATGCCATCCTTTGAGCTGCTAAAGCCTGTGGGGTGCAAAGGAGAAAAATCATCGTGACTGGAGTGTGATAAGAGGGGGGAGGGAGACATGAATGATAATCTCTGCACAGGTAAAAGAGGGAATAGCAGAGATGATCCTCAGTTCTGTCCTCAACGTGGTGAAGAATAAGCAAAAACAGAATCCATCAGTCGACAGGAAGGATTTCCGACTGAATGGGTTTTACGAGACTTAATGAGTTTTTCCTAACAGGCATTAACAGTGTACCAGTCATGTGTAGGGGAAAATAGCCAATCCGCACCAGTGAATCACAGGCAAGAACCATTCAGAGGGTTATAGGACAGAGGACGTGGGTCAGAGAGGAAAAGAGGGGAAAAAATATGAAAGTGGTGGTTAATACACTCCACCTGACTGGCTCTCTTTCCCCGGATGAAGGAAGAGTTCGTGGCATAGTGTGGGGCCCGTGTCAGCACTCCCAGGGCGCCAAAGCATGTGTCTCAAACATGGTGTGTTTAAAGAAGCTGTTGGGAGGTTAGAGGCGGCATAATTGATACGATTTAGAAGTCGCTGTGGCAACACGCCCACTTCTAGAGAGTCAGTGTCTGTGGGAGGGCAGGGTAGCTTGTGGCTTTTGCCCTGTACTCTCCTGTGCCCGCCTATCTCCTGCTCTGGGCCAAAGGTCTGGACAAATTCAAAAGGACAAATGCCCCACGTGGCTCACTGCAGCCGGTCTTTGTGAAATTGACCCTGGAATAAGATAAGGACACGGTTAGCAAACCAGCTAGGAGGCTACAGGGAAACGGTGAGGGAGAGGGAACCCGAGCCGGCTTGCCAACTCTTCAGGATGCATCTCCCCATACTGGAAAGCGTGGAGTAGCCTGTGGATTTCCATGAAAAACATAAATGCATATGGCCTCCATGAGTGTACACCGCCTTTGTTATAAGCAGTAGCACGGAATGCTTCGGGGACATAAGTAAAATAGACTTTCGAGTGGCAGAAAGATTTGGGTTAATGGAAAATTGGCTGGGATGAGTTTCAAAGACCTCGGTGCTTGCCTCTGATGCGCCACCTTCCGACGAATCCTTGTATAACGTGGTTGGAGGCATGGTTGGAGGCAAGCTTTGGTTTGCAAGCCGAGGCCTCTTTGGCTACTTTAGTAGTTCGTAAAGTTGGCCTCACAGGAGAATAATTAACTAGTGGCGATTCTTGACATTTTTAAAAATATTCCATTAAAAAA
Organism: Peromyscus maniculatus bairdii; assembly: GCF_049852395.1. Lineage (NCBI taxonomy): Eukaryota > Metazoa > Chordata > Mammalia > Rodentia > Cricetidae > Peromyscus > Peromyscus maniculatus. The sequence goes on along the minus strand of NC_134859.1, from coordinate 77,352,398 downwards.
GTACTGCAGGGTCGTTCTTAAAGTCAGACTATACAGCAATATAGCTTAAGTTCTTACAGCCTATTTCCAGATTGGCTTCCTACCATCTCTTGCATGCTTTTCCAGAGAGTTTCTTTGCCTTTGTAAGCATATACATATATACATATATATGTGTGTGGGGTGGGTGGGTGTGTGTATATCGTGTGTTTGGGGACATGAAAATATATGTATATATACTTATATGCATCTGGCACGTGGTGTTGCACAACTTGCCTTTTTAATATCTGTTGGAGAACTACCCTTATTAGCACATAGAGATCTGCCAGCTGCATGGAGTCCCGTTGTCTGGGTGTTCAGTGGTTCGTCGTTGCTTCTAGGCATTTAGATCGGTTTCTTACACAGATGCCATCGTTCACGTTTGTGGTAGACCTAAAATTTAATTCCTAGATGTGGAAATGCTGGATGGAAATGTGTAGGCTCCAGAGGAAGAGAACCAATTCACACTCCCACTGGAAGCATGTAAGAAATCTCTTTCCTCTTTCATTGAAAAGAGAAATCAGAGAGCCCAGGCCACATTTTCAGATCTTCTGATTGAGCTGGGAGGGGTGCTGGACGTCAGTGTTACCTCAGTGTTCCTCAGAGCCTCATAGGTGGATCTCGAACAAGATGGAGAATATGAGCCATGAGTAGAGAGTAAGGGTAATTACGTGGTCATCCTTTGGGATCCAAAAAGCAAGAGCTCGTGCGCTGTTGTGAGTTGGGAGAAACAGAATGATGTATTTCTTCTGAAATTCCCACTACGCGGGACATCCCCATTTAGACAGACATGGCATTAAATGAATCTCTATCCATAAACATGGTATATTGAAACAACAAGGACCAGAGAAATGCTGCCTAGGTTCTGTTGGATACTTTCCTCTCTGTTGTAAATGTTTAGTAACAATGCATTTTTTTTCTTTGTACGGTCTCTTAAGGAAAAGTCATGGCCTCAGATTCCTTAGAAGTAGCTAGTTTGCAGATGTTAAAGGTTAACACTCTTTGCTTTTATTGCAATATGAAGTGCCCCAGGTTGATGCAAAGCTTGCCACCTTCAGAACTTCAAAGTCTCTTCTTTCTCTTGCTTAGGTAACTCAAAACATTGAGAGACACAGAAAATGTCATCCACCCGAAGACTCACACTAGTCACTGTCTTCTGTGCAGCCCGTTTCACACAAACATCACTAGCCTTCAGTTCTTTGATCCTGTCCTTTGAGGCTGTACCACCTCATTCTCTCCGGGGAGTCTCTGTCCTCCGAGCTGCTCTGAAGCCTCTATCTGCTCACTCTCTCCCTCACAGTGCACACTTAAAACACACACACACACACACACACACACACACACACACACACACACACAGAGAGAGAGAGACAGACAGACAGACAGACACACAGAGACACAGACACAGAAACACAGACAGACAGAGACAGAGAAAGAGACCATTCATCTTCACCTAATAGCATTTCTTTCTTTTTGTCCTTTCCTATTTCAGTACTGGGGATTAAACCAGAGCATCACACATGACAGACAAACCCTCTCCTTTGTCACTGAGCTGTGTCACCTGCACAATTTTATTACTTTTTTGGAGACAGATCCTCACCACATTGCCCAGGCTGGCCTTAAGCTTGTTATGTAGCTCAACCTGGCCTTGAGCTTCTGATCTTCCTGCTTCAGACTTCTGAATAAAAGAATGGCTGGTGTTCTAGGCATGAGGATGGCTGGTGTTATAAGCATGAGATGGTGTTATAAGCATGAGATGGTGTTATAAGTTGGTATTATAGGCATGAGCCCCCATACCGGGCTTCTTTCTTTTTCCTTCTGAGAGAACTTCCTCCTGCCCCCTCCTACCTAGGGTTTTCCTAGTGTTCTTCTTTCTTTAATGTTGTTGTAAGAAAACTGTCCAAAAGCAACTTCATGGAAGAAAGGGTTTATTTAGCTTACAATTCCAAGTTTTAGACCATCACTGCAGGGAAGTCAGGGCCGGAACTTCAGGCATCATATCCACAGCCAGGAGAAGAGAGAAAATAAACATGTGGATCCTTGCTTGCTGGCCTGCTTCATCTAGCATTCTCCTGCCTTGTATAGTGCAGGACCCCCTGCCTAGGGAAGTGTGCTGCACACATTCATGGCAGACCTTCCTTCACCAGTTAACGATCAAGACAACCCCCTACAGACATACACACAGGCCAACCTGGTCTAGACAATTCCTCAGTAAGACTGTGGTCCCGTGTGATTCTCCGTCATGTCAAGTTGGTAGTCAAATAACCATGAAGCTCAGCATAGCCTTAAAAAAATGGTTTTCTCTTCATTCAACTCATTCCCACGGTTAGGTAAAGATTGATTTTGATAGGGGCTTTTCTGTAGGAAGCATACACCAAATAGAGTGTTACCTGTCAACACCCTGGCCTGACAAATGGGATTTGGAAGCTCTGGGATGCTCTTGGTCCATGGAAATGTAGAGACTAAGATGGGGCTTCTTTTTGGTGCACAGTCCTGATGGGCATGAGCAAGAGGAGCTGAAAGGGAGCCACAGCATGGATGATCCAACTGCCTGGTGATGACTCAATGCTGGTTTCTGTTTACCAAGATGCACACAGACCTCACCTTGTGTCTGTGAAAGAGAAAAGCAGCGTTTGTCCCATGAAGGTTTCTGCACAGACTACATTATGCAGAAGCCAGATGGGTTCAGTTTGGCTAATCTTAGTGCAAGCTGGGAAATTTCAACTGAAATAACACATTTCTAAGAAATTGTCTGGTGTGGAAAATTGTTCTCATGTATGTATGAGAGAGCGGCATGGCCATAGGGCAAAGCTGAACTACTGTATGCTTAGATATATGTGTGAGGATTTGCCTGTACCCCTCGTTCCTATTTACATGTTAAGAAGAGATTTAAGAAGCCCCCTCATTTTTCTTGCTTGCTGTATCCATGGCTGTTAAACAGTTTTCCTCTCATGAAAGACTTGAATGTATTTGGAAAGTCCAAGTAGGCCTTTCTCCGAATCTTGGCTTGCATCTGAATGTAAAAATCAGCTATGTCCTCCATGACTGTTGATTCAGATAATAGGTATTTGTAATAGACATGTGGCTCTATAATATTCCCTTTCCTACTGCCCCAGGGACTGACGATGGAGCTGTAGATTTCCATGATGTCCCCCATGCAATGAAGAATACACACATCCAAATACATACCATTTAGCACAAGAAGACTTGGGCATTGAATACATGCATGAGACTAACCTGTCTGTCACCGAGTGCAAAAGCATTGGAGAGATAGTTCACCTTGAGATCTTGGAAACATGAAATCCATTTTGTTTAGGCACCAGGTGCCCCTGTGGAATTAACTCAGCTTGTCCTCTGAGATCCATATTCCTGACTAAGCATATCACCAACTTCTACCCCTGAAACTCCCTCCGCCTAACTACACAGGTTCCATAATCTTTCAGAATTATCAATGACAAATATATAGTGAGGGAATGACCATTATTCTGTGGTATTTTCGCAACCTAGGGGGCAGATGGCCCTGATAGCAGACCACAGAGGATGTCTCTACAGACATTTCACTTGCCGTTCTTTCTTCTTCCATAACATCATTCTCCAGACCTAGATATAAAAACACATAAAAAGATGGAGTAGCAACGTGAGACCTTAGGTTTACTATGCAGTAAAAAGAGGCACCTTTATCAAACTAGGTTTTTCAGCCTATTAAGATGCTCTTAGGAGCATCTCTCTGGGTTTCCCTGCAGAGATGCAGACACCCGACATCCCAAGACACATGCGAGAGCCCCAGCATCCCTGCCTCATGCAGGAGCCATGTGAGTGTTGCTTGAAGGAAATTGTCTGGCATTAGCTGTTTGTGTTAGTGATATCTTTGATGGGCTTGGGTGTGTGGGAGTGGAGGTGTAGGAAGAAAGGACTTTGGAGTTAGCCTTAACTTTGAATATAGCCTCTTTCAACACACCATTTAAGCTTCAGCAAAGGACTTAATTCGTTCAGTTACATTGTTTGTCTAGTTGGCTTAGTTTTTTTTTTAAAAAACAGAATCTGGCTACCAGCCCAGACTGGCCTTGAACTGGCCACCTTCTACTCCACTTACCAGTGCTGGGTTATATAGGTGTGTCCCTCCACACTCAGCTTGAACTGTTTCTTTCTTGTTTAATGGAGGTGATATGGTCGCGGCTTACTCATGAGGACTGGTGGTAACTGCTCCTGAGTGATTGAAAGTGTAGTCAGGAGCATCTCTCTTTGGTCCGTCCCGTTTCTGTTTTGTGAAAGAGCTGGTAGCCTTTTCTAAGTGTGCTGCTCTGAGTCCCCTCTTCTGCCTGTCCCTGAAGAGTCAGTGTCCCTTCCCCAGGATCTTTTCTTTGACTTTCTTGCTGCTGTGTGTTCTCTCCTGGAGAGGCCTCAAGATCAGTACATCTGTAACCGGTTAACACAGCTCTTCAGACACCTAAATCGACCCATAAACCTGCGGTGCATGGCCTCGAGGCTGCTCCATCAGGCATCTGCAGGCAGATGGGGCCACGAGACTCTGCCTCTTCCTCTGAATGTTTTCACTCTGCCTATTCCCTCACCAGTGAATGATAACACCTCCTTCCTGTCCAGGTAGCCACGTTACCATCACCCTCTCCTTCTCCTCTTCCTATGCAGTTGGCTGAAACTCATCCTTATCCCACATCAGTAATGAGGTTTCTGCCCCTGGTGTGTGTGGACCCTCACCCATTCTGGTTCTCTCCTAACCCCGCCCCCATGCAATAGCCACATCCATCTTCCAGAAAAGAGCCATGCCGGTGATGTTCTTGTTCCAGTCTCTCCAGCTGGCCCCCATTTCCTGGATGGTAAAATCTGACCATCTCTAACTATTCTTGGCTCTCAGTCCCCACTTCTTGCCCCTGAACTCCAGCTGGTGTGTGACTTCTCCTGTGTCTGGAATCTTCATGTGTTCGGTTCCTTTCCCCTTGCTCTTCATCTGTTTACTTTCTGGCCCGTTTCCAGAGCTTGGCCTAGCATAGATGCCAGCTCCCTTTGAAAAGCGTTTCCTAATGTCCTGTACTCCCTCCAAAGAGAGATGAATAAGCAACCTTTCAACTGTAACCTTTGGCTCTTTGGACAGAGTTCTTTCAATCACTTAACACCCTGTACTCTAATCATCCGTGTACTAGCAGTCTCCACAGCCAGACTGCATGTTCGTAGAGTTTGGATTTCCTTTTTATGTTCTCAGAACCCAGTCCACAATAGGCACCCAATAAAAGTATTTAAAACAAACACATTTTTTTAAATCAATAAGCATTTATTACTTTCTTGTATAAGTCATGGATACGGTCTTGCCTGAAAAGATTTACAATCAAGTTTGAGAACTGGTAATTACTTAAACGTCAAGAGACAGTTAATATGATAGAAACTCCAGGTTGGCGTGTGTGTTAAGTGCAAAATGGCATAGATAGTATCCCGAGAGAGATCGGTTTGCCCTAACCTCAGCTAACTTTGTCGTAGTTCAGGGGAGGTGGAGGGCTGGGATCAGGACTTGTTAGGTGACAGGACAAAGAAAACTGGAGAGAGATGAACACAAGTGTTCGAAGGCAAGACAACGGTTTGCCTTGGGCAGATTGTACAAGGCAGGGGCGATACGCCTCACCATGGAAGTCATCCACCAAAGGGCTGGGACGAAGAGGCACTGGAACATTATGGGCTGCCTTGGATCATGAAGATGTTCTGTTGGAATAGCAGATGGCAGAAAGATCAGGTACAAATATAGCTTGGTCGTCCAAGTCCTATATAAACAGGCCTGCATCCAGCCCACGACAGGGCTCCAAAACACAAGCAAGAGACTGTACTGGACTATATTTATGACTGCACCCAGGGGGAGCTTGGACTAGCCTCTTGGCTTCTGTCTCATTATCTCATGGGAGTGCAAACTGACGTTCAGGGCGTTACTCCCAAGGTTCCCATACTGAGAAGAGGGTCCTTGGAATCCAAGCCATGGCTCATTTCTCCTTTCTGCCTGAGAGTAGATGGTTAAAGTTTAAGGCCGGACAGCGTTGAGAAACAGCCAGTTTCCAGGCACGAGGAGCCCTGCAGGAAGGGTGAAGGTCAGTGGGAGCGGGAGGTGATCTGGGCTTGAACGCATCCAGGCTGATGACGGTGAGGCTGGAGACACTGACTGGCGGGCAGCAGTTCATTTAGCACTCTGTGTGAACTTCAGTGCAGGGGAGTTGCAGAGAGCACTTGGACAAAAGCCAAGACAAGGCGGTTTAGGCGGGAAAGCACGTTTACCGGGAGGGGGGGGGGGCAAACTTCGTGCCTCGTGGCGGGGGGTGGGGGGGATTTGTAGCGCTCCTTGAGATGCCAGGGACACACCTGAGTGCTATTCATGTTATCCAGAAGTGGATGTCTCAAACAATCCTATTTTCCTTCCTGTCTTGTTTAATTTGGCTGGGGTGGGGGTGAGGTGGGGAGAGAGCAAGGGTGTCAGGGTGGAGCTCATGGGCCCTTTGTCTGCGGTTCGAGTCTAGGTTCGGAATGGACAAAAAGCCAACACCGGTCTCTCCCTCGGCTCTCCGGCCTCGCGGCCCCCTTCTAGATCCAAACCAAAATTTGCACGTAGCCCAAAGGAAAGCCGTCCGTGTAATAACTAACCCTGGCAGCACTTTTGTAAACGGCAGGTTTTAAATGGCTAGGCCTGCACATTTCCACCAACTCCAGCGATTAAAGAGTCTCCGGGGACCTAGGCAGCGTGGATGCTAGCGGTGGGGACTGCCGTTGAAAACGGGAAGAGCCGCTTTCCGAAAATAGACTGCAGGTATGGGCCAGCTCATTTCCCCTGCGCGATAAGGAGGTCGCCCGGCCTAGGGGGAGTCAGGTAGATTGCTTACTGGCTCGATTTCTCTACCAGTAAAATGTACCCATTTAGTCCTACCCATTTCACAGGGTTGGCAGAGGGGCAGAATGAGGTCAGAGACGGGCAGCAGATATCCAAGAAGGTCTAGGTGTTCATGCTGAGAGCAGAATCCCCACCCCCTCCCTCTGCGGAGATACGGTGGCATTGATGGCCATTGTCACCTTGCATACCACAAGGGGCTCTGTAGTGGGTTGACTGTGGTCTAGCTCCATTTTTCCCACTCCACTGGACCCTTTGACTTGTCCTTTATTATGTGGGGTTGTTGAAAGGCAGCTTGGAATGGCGGTTCTTTTCTACACCTCTGCCCCCACAGCAGCGGTGGGAAGAGGGATCTGGCTGCTCCCTTTTAAGAGGGGCCACTGTTATGCCAAACAGTTTACAGAGTTTGAGCCAGCCAGCAACTGGCTACCTGATTTCATCTTTCATTCCCCAGGACTTAGCCCTACCCCCCCCCCCCCCCCCCCCGCACCGTTCCCCACAAGTATGGCAGGAACTAGGATATTGCCCCATTTTTATGTAGTTCGGAACATTGGGATGCAGTGTGGGACAGAGAATAGGTATGGGATGGGGGTGGGCATTGTTTTCCACCCTATCCATAGCCTCTGTATCCACCTTTCTAGAATTTCCCCCATTCTAGGGCTTCAGAGCTGCAAGATCCCAAATGGAACTCACGCTGGTACTCAGTACTGCTGGCACTGTGAGTTCCTTAGCGGCCTCCTGGAGTGCAGGCTATAGAGAACCCACAGAGCCCTATATGCTGACTTCTCTGTGACGCCCCCACCCAGGTCTGGGAGAGGTCCTCAGCCTAGGGAAGAGCAGACAGAGGGTGCCCTCCTCTTCTTGATGATAAAAATGGGAAGGCCCAGGGCCACACACACTCTGACCTCTAGTTGAAACATCTGTTCCCTCCCCACCCGACTGGCTTCTTTCTGCCAGGCTGTGGTTGTGAGCTCTGGTCCCACCGACCGCTCGCTCAGCGGGTTCAAGAAAGCAGATTTTGCTGACAGCTCTGGCAAGAGGCCTGGTGACAAACACCCTTGGAATGAGAGGCCTCGCTAATCCTCCGGGCCAAGCTCCTGCCAAGCTAGAAGCTGCCGAGTCAAGTCAGGGCCACTCCGAGTGCTGATACACAGCCCCAGGACAAAGTGCTTGTCCTGAGCACAGGGTCACACTTGGTGGTATCTAACAGGCTTAGCAAGGCTAGGGCTGGAGGAAATGGGTGCCAGGGGCATGGCAGGAGAGAGGTTCAGGCTCCAGACGTACTCAGGGCCTTTCTTCTTTCTGTATGTCCCAGGGTTCCAGGAGAGGGGAGCAGTGTTGTCTCAACCCAATTCACAGGTAGGGGGTGGGTAGGACTCTTCAGGGTAGCGTGACTAGCCCCAAGCTCTGTGGGTGAAAAGCCCTGATTTGTCTGCATTTCTGATGAGTGATGCTCCCTCCTCTAGGATAGGGGACAAGGTCCCCTAGGCATGAGTGAGAGCCTCCCAATAGCATTCTACCCACACCAAACATTAATCGTCATGCTAACCCTAAAGAGTGTAGATATGAAACACTTCTTCCCCATGAAGTGACCTGTAAGCCAACTTTTTGTTTATGTACAGAAGGTATATGTGATGCCCTTCAGGAATCCTGTCTCCTCAGGAGGAGGAGCGTCTGGCTACGTAGAGGTTCCTTACATATGCCGGTGTGAGGGACCACAGTGGCAGGTGTGCTAGCCCGGTGGGTCCGTGGTTGTCTTGGCAAATGTGGTCCCACTTTCTGCAGAAGCTCACTATTCTGGAACCAGAGCAGGGAGGAGATGGATGGATGACATGGAGGGAGGGAGGGAGGGAGGGAGGATGGGAGGGAGGGAGGGAGGGAGGGAGGGAGGGAGGGAGGGAGGGAGGGAGGGACAAGGGTGGAGAGTGGACTTTCCTGGGGCTCGTGTGCATGACAGGAGGCTGTACTTGTCTCTTTGGATTACCAGCTCTTGTCGAGGCACCCATTGGACTGGAGATGTTGGGATCTGAAGATACCCCGCTTTCTTCCTCTGCTTCCTGTGAGGGAGAGGGTGAAGTAGAGGTGAAATATGCATTTAGGGTCTGGCTGGCTGGTGGCTGAGTCCAGCTGACTTGAGTGACTGACTCAGTGTGAGTGGTCTCATCGCTATGACCTCTTTCTTTTCCTTCTGTAAGACATGAGACAGTGTCCCCTGAGCAGGGCAGGCTGATGAGTCAATGTGGTTCTGTTCAGAGACTCCCTAGCCCAGTCAGGATGCAGGGCTGCCCCTAGCTTGCCCTAGAGGCTGGGCTAGGCTTCATGCCCTGCCCCCCCCCACACACAGGTGGTACATTTGTCTGTTGCAGGGTGAAGAAGGAAAGTCAGAAGAATCTGATTTTGTTACTGGGTATGCCTGGCAAATGATGGGGCATTTCAGAGCTGATTTTTTTGTTCTGATCTCCGTTCCTTTATTTCCCTAGCTAGAGAATGAGGAGCCTAGTGATTCCACCCTCAGAGCGCTAATGTGAGGATTAAACTTGAGCTTTCTGAAAAGCTGGTGGAAGTAAGGGTTCCACCTGGTTACCCCTCGGTTAGTAACAATGATACTCACGGGAGGGAGCCCACCTGCTTGCCCCCAGGACACATTGCATCCATCTTCACACTGGATGGAAGAGAGCAGCTCCCTCCTGCTGTTTACACACCAGGGCTCAGATGGCTCTGCAGATTTACTGCTTACCCTTGTTTCTGCTGACAGCCTGTTACTCAGTGAATAGAGGTGTTGGATAAGAGCCTGGAGATCAAAGGCATCTTTACAGTGGGACTTCCTTTGTATTTATTCTGCAGTCTTGAAAATGAAGACTTCCTGGCACCATGTCCAAGGACGGCTTAAAGTGTGTGTGTGTGTGTGTGTGTGTGTGTGTGTGTGTGTGTGTAAAGGCAGGGAGACTACACATACACACACATATATATTTATATAGAAAGACATATATTATGTATATATATGTGTGTGTGTGTGTGTTGTGGTGTGTGTGTGTGTGTGTGTGTGTGTGTGTGTGTGTGTGTAGACAGACAGGCAGAATGAGTGCCCAGGATCCCAGGCTCAGGACACTTAAAAACATTCAAGTCTTAGCAAGCTCTTAGTTCCTGGGGGAACAGAGGACCCATTTCAGTATGATCTTAGGCTAAACCTTTCCTATGGCACATGTGTGAGCACACACACACACACACACACACACACACACACACACACACACACACACAGTATGGTGCATATATATAGGAAGGCCAGAGAAGGATGAATGGCTTACTGTATTATTCTCTGCTCATTCCCCTGAGCTAGGCTGCAGGGCAGCAAGCCCCCTTCCCAGCCCCTCAGTGCTGTGGTTATAGCAGCCACAGGAGCATGCCCAGCTTTGCTGTCCTTGTGCCATAGATGCTGTGATCTGAAATCATCTCCATGCTGCGCAGCAGGTGTTCTTACCCAGAGAGCCATCTCTCCAGTCCCAGGGTAAACCTTCTCTATCTCTGTCTCTTTCTTTTCTCCCCGCCCCCACCTTTTAACTCCTTTTCCCCTCCCACAGTCTTTCTTTTTATTTAACCTGCATTTCTTCTTTCATTTACTCTTGTGCCCCTTCTTTGGGTTCTTCCTCTATCCCATCTTTTGACGTCTCCTTGGCTCCCCCTTTTCTTCTTCTTCTTCTAACTTTCTAGCTCCTTGGGTGGTCTTCCCTCGGCAACATGTGGAACAACTCCCTACAACATAGGTATCCAAGAAAACATGCCCGCTTAAAAATGCTTTTCTTCTTCAGAGTTTGAAACGCAAAGATGCCCCTGAGAAGCAATCCAAAAACAAAAATGAGAAAAATCAGTCCCTGTTCCAGTGCTATTAAAAAATAATAATAATAATAATGTGCATGGAGATGAATACTATGAGGAAACCCAAAGGGGTTGGATGGGAGGTGGGTGGGGCAGAAGCACATGCGAGGATGGGAGGAGACGGTATTGGAGCCGGAACTAAAATAATGCAGAGGAGCAGGCAGGCAATGGAGGGGAAGAATGGAGGTGGGGAGGATACCAAGTACCCAGGCCTGAGGCAGTGGGCACTTGCCTGTGTGAATGCAGAGGGAGGGCTAGTGTGGGGCAGGGGTCTTCAGTGTTGTCACATGTGACAGTGGATGATTCTGGAAGCTTTGGTAGTATAGGTGACCTGCCTGGGTGTCTGTCTGCTTGCAGAATGTCTTCTGGCAGCTGGATTACATGGTTGGGGCATGGGTGGAAGGACAGAGACTGGCTAGGAGGACAGAGGTTCCAGAGGTTCAGGAGAGGGATGGCGCTGATCTAGAAACAGGGATGAATCTATGTGTGAGTCAGTCTCTGTGATCATAATATCTACAGTTCTGCATTTGTGGTTATATATAGATCACTCACCAAGTTCTTTCCAGGCACTATGTATTATGCTGAACATTTTACCTGTGTACATTGTCTCATTCCTTTTCACATATTTCTCTCCCTGGCTGTGTGGCCAACACTCTCAGCTCCTTTTGTAGTCAAGGAAATCAAAACTCAGAAAGAGGCCAATAAAACTTCTCTGTCTCTCTCCAACTCTCTTTCGCGCTCTCTCTCTCTTACTTGCTAACTCTCTCTCTCCCCATCTCTCTCTGTCTCTTTCTCCAGTTCTGTCCTTCTCTTTTTCCAACTCTCTCTCCCCATCTCTCTCTCTCTCTCTCTCCAACTCTGTGTCTCTTCATCACTGTATGTCTCTGCCTGTCTGTGTCTCTGTCTCTGTGTCTATCTCTGTCTCTCTGTGTGTCTCTCTCTCTTTGTATGTGTCTGTGTGTGTGAGAGAGAGAGAACAAGAGAGTGAATGAGAGAGAGAGAGAGAGAGAGAGAGAGAGAGAGCAATTATTCTTTTTCCCAAACAGACTTTGATGGGGTGTGGCAGAGCAATTCATTTTGTCCTTCTATTCACAAGTGTCCTGATGTATATTAGCCAGGTGGCAGAACTGGAATTCGAAAGAACCTAAGCATGTCTCACTTCCCAGTTGAACGTTACCTCCTTAACCTCTGGCTTAATGAGAAGGAGACCGCAAACATCCCCCATGCACAGTAGCTCAGTTCCTGGGTCAGTCGTGTGCTGTCATGAGAATGCTAACCAGTTGCAAAAACTCAGGAACATACGCAAGTAAGGATTTATTGTTCACTCATGTGCATTTGCTGTGAGTCAGTCAGTGGCTGCTCTGACCTTAGCTGGACCCACACATCTAGGAAGGAGGTGATTGAGCTGATCCCTGGCCTTTCCAGCACCCTTCATCTTCCAGCAGGCTGGCCCAGACATGTTTGTGGTGATGGCACACATGCTACTGATAAAGAAATGGAAACCTGCATGGTGCTTTTAGGCCTAGCTGCAGAAACACCAAAGCATTCTTCCCATATTCTTTTGGCCAGTGCAAGGCAGGAGACCAGCCTGGATTAGAGAGGCTGGGAAATAGATTGTGCCTGGAATTGCAAAGCTATGTGGAAAAGTTATGGGCAGGGGAGGGATGGGACCTTGACCACTGGCACATATCTGCACTTGTTAAAGGAAATTACATCCCCTGCCATCAGAAACCAACTGGCCTGGACTGAGTCTGGGGAGGCCCATACTTTTAGGATATGCTCAGGAAGTTTTTATTTAATCTCTGTACATACTGCAAACTCTCCTTATTGATCCTGAAATATCATTATAGTCTCCCAAGGCAATGGGCTTCTTACATTCTAAAGGGATTTCCAGGAACAGGGGTGTGTTATATTGAAGCCGGCAGGCTATGAACCCCCAATGTTGTTTTCTCCTGAAATCTGGGGGTTGCCAAGAGAATAAAAGATCTTATTATGACCATCTGGGATCGGGAAGATCATAACAAGCAAAAGGATCCAAGCTAATGATGGAGAGAAGAGAAGGAGGCAGGAGAGAAAGAGCCAAGACTTGGATCACAAGGCTTTTCACCCACCGGAAATGGAAAGGGATCCATTTGGCCAAGGTAAAAACTACCTTTGCCTTTCTCTGTCTTTCTTGATAGAGGATGACTGCCCTCAGCTTGCTCATGCTCTTGAGGAACAAACACCGAGCAACATGTCTCTGTCTCTTTTGACACGGCTGCTTTAAATCTAATGCCTGTCTGTCTACCTAGCTACCTGAATGTGGAGCACACCAGAGGGGTTGTGGTTGCTGCAACTAATCTTGAGGACTAAGCAATAAATAACATGATTATTTATTACTTTGATGCAGCCATAAATTAAGAACATAAACCAATGCCCTGAGCAGAAAGGACACAGATTGCGGCTGTCCCCACTTGACGATGCCTGCCAGCTAATCAATTCATTGGACAGGGGCTGCTAAATTCTTCTTCTTTTTTTTTTTTTTTTTTTTTTTTTTTTTTTTTTTTTTGGTTTTTCGAGACAGGGTTTCTCTGTGTAGCTTTGCGCCTTTCCTGGAACTCACTTGGTAGCCCAGGCTGGCCTTGAACTCACAAAGATCAGCCTGCCTCTGCCTCCCCAAAGCTGGGATTAAAGGCGTGCGCCACCACCGCCCGGCTGGGGGCTGCTAAATTCTTACTAAAGAGGAGGAATGAGAAGGTTTCAGCAGGCCTGTGTGGTGGCCAAAGCAGAGACCAACTCTGGGTTTCAGGGTGACTTTGAATCTCTTCCCAGATTTCTTTAGGACCTCTCTTCTACCTTTTCCTCCAGAATCTTCCTTGGCTCCTCTGGAAATGTCATCATGAGGCCTGTAAAAGAGGAAACCCATGCGCAGCAGACTGTAGAATCTACATAGTGGGGTTGAACCTGCATTATTTAAATCAAACCTTAGAGAAGCATCAAGTTTGAACATAGAAAATACAGGGGGGAAACACAAACAATAACACACAATTATCTTAACATTTTTTTAAAGAGGGTGACACATTTGAGGAAATTTAACATTCTTATTTCTGATTTAAAAAAAAAAAAAAAACTGCCAATACAATAAGGGTGGAACTCCCTAACCGTGAGACTGACCTTTTGGGCTTAATGGTTTGAGGAGTCAACAGCATTTTCCATTGATGTCTGTACAGTGGGATCACCCATCTCACCTCATTCCACCTCATGTTGCAGGTGCAGCTGATGCAGGCAGATTAAACCTCTCCCAAAGAGAGAAGTGGGAATTAGAAGCGTTCAAAACAAGCTGTAGCCGGCCCTAGAGGCGGATGATAAAATTATTCACCAAAAAGTTAAGAAAAGTCAGACTTGCTAAAATTGTTAGAAGCAGGATGGGGAAAGTGGCTAGATGTGAGCCTGGCACCTTAAGACCAACTCCTTCCTACATCCCAGCCATAGCCAGTGAAGAAATAAGGGAATGAGGAACAACCACCATAGAGCATTTAAAATTAAAAAACACAGCAAAAAAATTGAAAAGTTAAGACTACTGTAAGAACTGAACTAATACATGTATTTTAAGACTCCTAAAATAAAATTGAGATGTTAAGGATAACTGTTCCTGCAGGGCTCACTGGTGATCTTCACAAAGCTCCTAATGAAGATTTTAAATACAACTCAACAAATGCATTCCGAAACTCACCTAAAAGGATGCAAGTGTAGGAGCAACCAGAGACATTTTTTACAAAGGACAGTAATGGAGATGGATGCTCTCCTGTCAAATATTAAGCCTTACCAATATCATTCATTAAAGCCAGGCATTGGAAAGCATTAGCGAACATCCTTTTTATGTTGTACATGAAAAGAAATTTTGGGTCATTCAGAATAAACCAGCTACAGTTGTAATAAAGGAAAGTACGGGGTTATATGCAGATATGTGGGCATACTGCGTACATATGTAAGATATACCGTGACAATGGAAAAATCTCTTAGTGGTGAAAAACTATAAGATCATAAACATAGGGGGACACTGTTATTTGTAACCCAGATGAGAAGAGTGTATCGACAGCTTATAAAGTTTAATTTTAAAATTGAATAAACACTGAGCTCACAAGATGGCTCAGTGGGTTAAAGTGCTTGCCACTGAGCCTGATGGCCTGAGTTTGATTCCCAAGACTCACATGGGAGAAAGAAAGGACCAACTCCCACAAGTTGCCCTCTGACCTCCACTCTGTTGCACACATGAGCCCACACAGATATTCACACAGGCTCACAAAATAATTAAAATATAATAAATGTATTTTAAAATGCATAAAATCTACTTTATCATTTTAAGTCTTTTTGAGAATTTCACATATGTATATTGTGTTTACACTATCATTTCCACTCTTCCCTCTCCCCCTCCGCTCTATCTGTGCCCTCAGATTCAAGACCTCTTACTTAATTTCATATTTATAATATATATATATATATATATATATATATATATATATATATATAATTAAGTCAAGACTGAGCACTTGGGATTGGATTGGATAAACTGCTGGGGGCTTGTCCCTGGAGAACACCAATTCTCCCTCTCTCAGCAGCCACTAATTATCCATAGTTCTTCATCTAGAGGTAAGGTCTTGTAAGATTTCCCCATCCACATTGGCATTTTAACTGGTGGTGTCATTGTGTTGGTCTTCTTTAGGCCACTGTTCTGTTGGAATTTTATGAGTGCAGCTTCCCTGTCGTATACAGAAGACACAGTCTTGGAGTAGACTTTCTGGTCCTCTCTTTCTTACGATCTTTCAGCCCCCTCTTCCTCCATGTTCTCAGAGTTATAGGTGTAGGCGCTGTCTTGTAGATGTACCCATTTAGGTAGGATAAAACTATGAGGGGTACAGAGAAGAAGCTGGTACCCAATAAATGTGTAGGATGATGAGCATTACTAGTAACCAGAGAAACAAAAACTTGTGCCTATCCAACTGGCATCATTTTAAAATGAATGTTTAGTTATATGAAATGTGGACCCTCATTTATGCCTGTGTAAGTATGAATAGGATGACATTTTAGGGCAAAATTTGGAAGTACATTCATCACAATATAAAAAAAAATGTACTTGGCTTCATGTGAGCAGCCCAATTTCTAGAGATCTCCTGTATTTAAAAAAACCCACTGAAAAAGCTCATTAGCTGGGGAATTATTGGATAATTATTATATTCAACACTGATTCTTTAACAACAAAGTAGAGACTTGGGATGGAGCTGGAGGTGGGGTGATAACACCTCATTAGCACGCAAGAGTCCCTGAGCTTGATGCTTACATAGCAATGCATCATACATTTACTATTTGTATTAATATTTTTATGCCTTAAATATTTTAAAAAAGCAATATAAGATACATATTCCCACTTGGCTTATACTGTTTATGTGTAAAAGCCAAGGCATAATGGGGGAAGGGTGCAGCCCAATGGTAGGGTGTTTGTCTAGCATGATGGAAGTCCTGGGTTTGATCCCCAATACCAATCCATAAAGTTTTGAAATGATAACTATTCAAGGTTTTGCATCAAGATATTCATCCCTGGGGTGGGGGTGGAGGTGTTGAGAGGGGCTAGAGAGAGAAGAGCCTTGGGAACTGCACATTCCCTTTCTTGACATATTTCTGCATTTGAGGTTTTGCTGTGAATGTTTTTTGGTAATTTAAAAGTAAAATGTAATGCTTCGCTCTAAATCAATAATTCTTACATTAGAAATCTGAAAATTCATAAAAGGTAGAAAAATGTAACAAAAGCCTTTCTCGCCATGACCCAGTGACTCCTGGGAGTTTTCAATAAAGGGTAAAACAACTTCAGCGGGAGGTAATGTAGCAGACAAGATGGATAAATAAGACGACAGGAGGGACCTGGCTTTGTCTCCTTGCATCCCTAGCCACTTTCTGCTTGACCCTGGGGCGGCCATTTACTCGTGCTGAGGTCCACTTACATTTTCCCATTCTGTGGGAAATGCTGACCTGTGCCTCTGGAGAAGAGGGCTACAGAGATAGAATGCTAGAATGTTCTGCCTAAATGGGAAAGTGCCACTGTTAGAGTGACCATGGATGCATGTCAGGAGTTCCGTGTCTCGGGGCTGGAGAGATGGCTCAGTGGTTAAGAGCACTAACTGTTCTTCTAGAGGACCCAGGTTCAATTCCCAGCACCCATTTAAAAAAAAAAAAAAAAAAGAGTTCAGTGTCTCAGAGGACCAACTCAAAAATAAAAAAAAATTAAAAAAATTAAAAAAAAAAAGAATTGCTCTTTGCCAGAGCTGAGGAAGTAGATACCATAACAAGGAGTTGGATGGTCATGAAATAGTTAAAATGTGAAGATCTAAGCCCTCTGATAGAAAGTAAGTGTGTGTGTGTGTGTGTGTGTGTGTGTGTGTGTGTGTGTCTGCTCACTCATGCATGCTCATGTGTATAAAGCTTAAAACCATTTAAGATAGCATAATAAACAGAACACTGAAGTCTGAAGGAGGAACTTGAAATAATGGAGAAATTCTGTTTGGGAAGCAGTAGGAGATGAATCAAAGCCGGCCATGGTGGCTCAGGCCTTTAGTCTCAGCACTCTAGAGGCAGAGGCAGAGGATCTCTGTGGGTTCAAAGCCAGCCTGGGCTACAGGGTGAGTTCCAGGACAGTCAGGGCTACACAGAGAAACCTCGTCTTGAAAAAACAGGAGCGAAGTGGGGAAGAGGTAGGGAAAGAAGTGGGTAAGATCCTGAGTGGATAAAGGCACCAAGGCTGGTAATAATAACCTCAGTTCAGGGACAACATAAATGAATCCCCAGGACTCACATGATGGAAAAAGACTCCTGCAAATTGTCCTCTGACCTCCACATGCGTGCCAACACACACACACACACACACACACACACACACACACACACACACACACACACACACACACACACAGAGAGAGAGAGAGAGAGAGAGAGACAGAGAGACAGAGAGAGAGAGAGAGAGAGAGAGAGAGAGAGAGAGAGAGAGAGAGAGAGAGAGAGATATGAATATAATAACAAGAAGCTAGAAGAAGAGAGAACATTGGGATTATTGTTATTAAGTTCAAAGAGATTTCCTTCATGAAAAATAACATCTCTATTTGATGGAGATGAGGTTCCTTTTTAAGGCAAGGTCAAGAGGCACAAGATGAAACTGCATGATCACCATCCAGTACGGAGCCCTGCAGTCCCTAGAAGCTGGAGCTGTGAGGCAGCTTGGCTAATGAGAAAACCCCATCAGCTGCCAACGCCTCAGGGGCTGTCTCTTCCTTTCTGGCAAGCAGTACACAGAGCTCAAAGCAGAGAAGGAACCTAGAAGGTCATTTGGGTCATTTCTTTTTCAAGCTCCCTTCTAGGCCTTTTCTGAAACAGGCACACGGGGGTTCGTTTTCACTACAATATAAGCAATGGACTTCACGCTTTACCCTCGGGTAGGTTTTTAACGAAACGTAAAGATTTCTTCATACACAGGGCCCACCTTTGGCAGTGAAGGAGAGGAGGAGCTGGGCCAAACACAGCCAAGCTGCATCCTCCTATTTATTCCTCCAGCATGAAAGGCACAATTGTAAAACTGAGATGAAACCAGAAGTTAAGCTTCAGGACTCCCAGCATAAACATTTGGTCTATTATTAAGTTCACTTTCACCAGCTCGACAAAGAAACACAATCCACTCATTGTTCCACGGATGTTGGTGTAGTTCAGTGGCCTTGTCTGCAGAGGGCTCAAGTTGAAGTTAGGTTGACTCCATTATGCCCTTTCTGATCTTTTTTTTTTTTTTTTTTAAGGTACCCCTTTTCAGCGTCTGTAAAGCCACTGTTAAAGTGTGCCTGGTCTATCACAACAGCCTTGGATCTGACCTGTATCCACCTGTGCCCCCTTCAGTCCATTCTACTGCAAGTCTTTTTCTAAGCTAGCTATTCATTACTTTTCTCCTCAAAGTCTTCCTGTGACATTCCGAGTCATTTGTTGTATTCCCCACAGCTCACCTTGCCTGTGGCCACATCTCTTGTGGCTTTACCTAAACTCAGTCTGTCTTCTGGTTCTGAGTTCCAACCACTGAGGACGATTTGTAGCTTCTTAAAAAAAAAAAATGCAAACCAGAGGGCTGGAGATTATAGCACAGTGGCCCAGCCCTTGCCTACAATGCTCAAGGCCCCGGGTTTGATCCCCAGTATAAAAAGGAACGAAGTAAGGAATGGAGGGTGGGAAGGAGGGAGGGAGAGAGAGAGAAAAGAGAGAAAACGAAGGGTTGGGGAGATGGCTGTTGGTAAATTGCCTGCCACCAAAGCATGAGGGCCTGAGTTGAGATCCCTAGACCCCATTTGAACACCCAAAAGGGAGAAGGTATGGAGACAAGTGGAGACCCCTGAAGCTTATCGGCCAGCCAACTTAACTAAATTTATGAGTTTTAAGTTCAATGAGAGGCACCATCTTGAAAAATAAAGGTGGAGAATGACTGAGAAATGACACCCATCGCCTGCTTCTTGCCTCGCAGGCATATGTGCAAACCTACACTGTCAAGTACACATACAACACAACACACACACATACACTGAGACGCTTGAAAATTTCTATCTTAACTTTGTGGCTAGAGTACCTCTTTGCTGCTTACTATCTGTTCCAAGACACAGCTGGACCAGGTGTCATTCTGGCTGTACATGGGATTTCCTTCCATCCTTCTACCACGACCCCTTACCCGAACTGGCTAAGTACAGGCCCTGTCTCTGTGACTCACCTGGGAAACACCTGGAGTTTCCTACAACTGTATTCCTAAAATCCTATAATTCTATCCATCACACCATCCAGCATGCCTGGCATGTATTGATGCTCCATGTGTGTCTTAGAGTTATTATTGCTGTGATGAAACACCATGGTGGTTTTCCTATGGTTCTGACCTCTCCATAATCCTGGGGTCAACTCAGTTGCACCTTCACAGATAGCCTCTCCTAGGCTCTCTTTGAGGACTCTGATCTATCCACATAGTAGCAAGTCTCAACTTCTCTCCATGAACTCTTCAGTCTTGGGACTTATACTTCAACTGAAGCTGCACATTCACTAGTGGCCTTACTTAGCTTCCCATGAGGCCAACCTTCAGCTGCACTTGACGTCATGCCTTCAAAACCAGTACCACCTGGGAGACTCTTACACATGTACAAGTTTGGCTGCCAGCATGAGGTCCAACCTTGGCCACCTCTGGAACACAGCTTCTCTGTGCTGACTCCAAGGAAACATTTCTCAGAAGATTTCACCTCAGTGATGCTGGTCTCTTTTTAATCACCACAAATTTCTTGACCCAGGTACCCACCATCAGTTAGTTGTCCTAGTAAAGCAAAGGTTTCACTTCCATGGTATTGATCTCTTGTTAATCACAGCTGATTCTACAACCCCAGTTGACCAGAACCGCACTCAAAATATCAAATGGCCCTAATAAAGTCTTTAAGGAACTCAAACTTTCCTCTGAAACTTCACATGCCAGGCCTCCATTAATTTATGCTGCACAACATTATCTTCAAAGCTCCCATAGAACAACCCACTGATCTCTGAGTTTTTCCAGTCCAAAGTACCAAAGTCCTTCCACAATCCTCCCCAAAACAGAATGGTCGGATCAGTCGCAGGAACATTCCACTCTCTGCTATCAATTTCTGTCTTAGTTAGGATTACTATTTTTGTGCTAAAACACTACAGCCAAAAACAACTTGGAGAGGAAAGGGTTTATTTAGCGTACCCTTCAACATCACAGTCCATCCTGGAAAGATGCCAGGACAGGAACTCAAACAGAACAGGACCCTAGAGGCAGGAGTTGATACAGAGACCATGGAGGGGTGCTGCTTATTGGCTTGCCCCTTAAGGCTTACTCATCCTGCTTTCTTATAGCACCCAGGACCACGAGCTTGGGAGTGGCACCATCCACAATGAGCTGGGTCCTTCTACATCAATCGTCAATTAAGAAAATGCGCCACAGTCTTGCCCCGGGCCAATATGGTGGAGGCATTTTCTCAGTTGATGTTCCCTCTCCCCAAAGGACTCTAGCTTCTGTCAAGTTGACATAAAACTAACAGACACAATGATTGTAATAGGAAAAAAAGAATGTGTATTTTTTTTAAATCTTCTTCATCCTGTTTGTGAACAAGTATGTATGTGTCTTTGTTTTGCCTGAGAAGACATGAGTCAATCATGTTCTGCCTGCTGTGTCCTCAGAAACACAGTGAAGATAAGTAAGGACAGATGGCAGTCGGGCCAGACATAGGTTGGTTAAAGACTCTCAACAAGCCTAGAGAATCACTAAGTGGCTGTGTCCTGGATAGACTGAGAGGCGATATAAATGAAAACTCCTGTGTTTGTTCCAGGCCAGCTGTTACCGGCAAACCGAAATACACCGAGTCCCATTGACCCTGACGCCATCCAGGTCCCTGTCGGGTATGAACCAGACCCAGCAGACCTTGCCCTCTCCAGTATCCCAGGGCAGGAAATGTTTGACCCTCGCAAACGCAAGTTCTCCGAGGAAGAACTGAAGCCACAGCCCATGATTAAGAAAGCTCGCAAAGTCTTCATCCCAGATGATTTGAAGGTAAATTGGAACTGGTAATCAGGCTGTGGGTAGATGGAAAGCCAGATTAGGAGAAATTAAAGGGGTGATTCCAGGAAGGCTGCACACACTTGGAAAAGAAGGGCCTATGAGTTCTGATTATGTTTGTTGGCATGTGACTTCTTGGCACGGTACTTCCTCTCTAGGAGTTTTCTGAAATATGCTTTCATGTCTTGATACTGATCAGAAATAAGGAGAAGCAGTAAAAGGCTGGAGAGATGTTAAGTCCCCACAGGAAGCAAACTGGATCCTCTTTACAAGGGATCCCACGAGCCCATGTATCAAGCCCAGATCTTTCAAGATTGCAAAGGAAAAGAAAAAGAAAAAAAAAAAGAGGATTTGAGAAGGGAACCTGGGTCTCAGCTTTCTGAGGCGTACCTCCTTTGTTCATTGTTTGTTGATAGTGAGCACTACCATTTCCTTGAGTGCCTTGGAGACTAAACAAGTCTGAACTCCCCCCTCCATATTGCCGATTCGGGGCCACCAGGATGGCATCTTGTGGGGCAGAGATGGGGGATCCACTGCTATCATTTGTCTGCCATGTAAGGTTCTCTTGATGTTAATTCAACAGCTAGTTCTGAGTGGATTTTCTCAACAGTGTTGAAAGGCATGTAGCACTTATCCAGGGAAACAGTTTTGCCTGTTTATTCTGATACATTTTCCTTAGGATAAGAGATATCCCTGAAATTATGCCAGCACAGAACTATGTGTGATTAGCCGTTGCATAGGACTTTTTCTGTTCATGCTTCTTCCCAATCATGAGAACAATAAATTATTATATATATGCAAGGCATTAAGACCAAGCATAATTAGCCCTTTTTGATACCAAATCCTCATTGCCCAACCATAAATATGCTTCATAGGTAGAGACACTCCCTAGGAAAATGAGAGTCTGGGACACTGTGTGAACTGATGAAGGCCAATCTTTCTACCTGTTTGTATCTAGAAAGAACACAGGAGGCAGATGTGCCCAGAAGATCTAAAGACAGCTGTTATCCTCACATATATCTCACATCTGAGAACTCCTTAATTGCTGCAGAATGGGCAAGTGTCAGGGCTGAAGTCCGAAGTTATCACTTTACAGTGGAGGATATAGAGAATCAGAAAGGGGAACTGAGGTGAACTCTACTTTTAGAGTAAGACAGATTCTGGGAAAGGTCACTGTAGCATGTTAACCCAGACAAGAGACTCTTGTATAACAAACCAAGAACTGTCACCCTAAGAATCAAAACCAAGACTGTCTATAGGAAAAAATCCCAGAAAATCTAAACTTCTCAGGGCTTTGGTGGTTAGATTGTAAGGGGCCACAGGATTAGGTCCAAGTCGAGTTAAACACCTTATTACAGTTGGATGCCTTCAGGGGTTTTGATTTCTTAGTCATCTAATTCTCTGTATTTCAGAGTTTTAGCCCTTCACCTAAACCAGGAAGCCTATTCAGCTGGGGCTACTTCTTGACTGGAAGGTGGTTTGACAGGATGCTACTGAGCAGTAGATTGAACTTCTAGCCAAACCTTCACAGAGTCTCCAAGTTTGCATGTTGGAAGAGTGAGCCTACTTAATGGCCCGTGTGCTCTTGGCAGCAAAGAGGCCATACTAAACCATCTGTGCTGGAATGATGCGTATTGCTTCTGTCATGGCTGAGCCCGCCCTTTCCACATGGTGGGTAGGGAACTGGCAGGAACCTTCTCTTTCAATGTGCCCTTAGGGGTTTTTTTACAATTGCAGGTGAAGCCACGAGGCACAAATCTGGAGCTGCTGAGAAGCAGGAAGAAGTGTTCTTTCACAGAGAGGACAGGGGTGGGGTGGGTGGGAGACAAGGTGCATGTGGCCTTCAGCACTGGATGACAGAGCAATAGAGTTGAGTGGGACCTACCAAGAATGGTTTTCCCCACCAGTGCTTGGCTTTCTTCTTTGAAGTTGGCCTGTTGGGCTGGCACAAATACTGAGGGAGAGCTAACCAGGGACATATGGGGGCTCCTAACTGATCACACACAATCACATCTATTTCTTACCACTCTTAAGGGGCATTCATTCCCTTGACAGACATCTTTCAGAGATGTAGGCTAAAGTAAGCCAACACCAACACTGTATTTGGGCTCATGGAAATTCTAGTCTGTAGAGAAGAGGGGAGTGTCTGTAGAAGTGGGTGGGATGAGTAGGTCCCTGCTGTGTGAAGCTACCTGGGTAGCCAGAGAGCATCAGCTCCTGGCAGGGACAGGATGGAACAGAGGACCCTGTGCCAAGACTATCATTCCTATGTAGAGATCCTGCCTCCCTGTCTCCAGTCAGAACGACGAAAGGAGCAAGATGGCTTTTCTAGGCCAGGGCATTCCTTCTTCCATCATTCCCATCTCCTCCATCCTTTCTTACAGCTCTGTTCTCTGCTTCCCTCCCACTCAAGAGCTTTCTTCTCCACTCCACACTTCTGCTAGCTCATCAGCACGTGTGGGCAGATGAGGCTGGAAAAAAAAAAAAGCACCTTACATGTGATAAGACGTCTGAACAAAAACCGAGTTAAGTCTGAAGAGAATTGAGGAAGAAGAGTTGGTTGTTACACTAAGGTCATTCGGTGACTCCGTGGTCCTTAAAGGCATGGTCAGAATTGTCACAGAGTGCCAAATCCATTCTACCACTTCCCAAGGGCTTGCTCTCATGTACAGCCTCACCTTGTGCCCTCATGTTACCCTGTGTGTAGGTTTTGATCCATTCTGACTCAGCCCTCCATCGGAATGTTCTTGGAAACCATACTCCTGGGCACACTGACAAGTGTGGTAGTTTTCCTGATACTATAAAGGGGTGGCATGGAGGATGACAACGAGTGAGCGAAATGGCCTCCATCAAAGCTGGGTGCTTGAATGTTAGGAAGATACCTTTGGTTCCCCTAGCCTATGTGATGTCACGGGGTTTCCCAGGACCTCCCAGCCAGTCTCCTTTTTTGCCATTCCCACTAGCTTTGAGAAGCACAAACATCAAATTCTATCAACAGCCACCACATACCTGTCCACACTTGCTCATGGAGGTATTCCCCAAAGGGCTGCCTCCTCCCTAAGAAGAATTCTCATACCAGCTATTATGAAGATCACTTTTTCCTCCTGTGACACATTATGAAATATATAGAAAATATATAGAAATATATAGAAAAATATATAGAAGTCCAGAGAAACTTTATGAACAAAGGACAATCTTGTGACCAGCAGACAGGAAGTACCTTCATGCATTTTCCATCTCACACACTGTCTTCGCAAAAGGTACATGTCTGCTGAGGATAATGGACAAGTGTAGGGGCAGACCACTGATCCGGACTTCTCTTGCAGCCTTGAGCCCCACCTCTGTGAGTGACTTCTTCCGATACCAACTGTCTCTTGGCATCCTGAGAGAGGGGAGGGATTGGCCTCACCCATTTATTCTAGGTGGCATAAAGTATCAGCTTTGCTAAGACAGAGGTATTTGCTGTAGCACGTTGGTGATACAAAAGGAGTTAGAAACTTCCTTTTGGCACCATCTCATCAATGGATTAAGAAGGTCAAAAAGATCCCCCTCAGTCCTCCTAGGGGCTGTCCTTTCTCTTGGTAGAGAGAGAGCAATGATGGAGTTAGATATGGGAATTCCAGATAGGGTAACTGAAGCCCAGTAAGCATTTACATAGGAAATTAGAATACATTATTTAAATGTTAGTCATTGGTAGGAGTCCACTGAGTAATGAAAGCTAATACATTTTTTCATTTCTGTTTTCATTTACCAAAGTGTACATGCCCCTTGTGTGACATTCTGATAGCTCAGGATATATAAACTAAAAGGGCGGGAGATCTTCCTTTTGTCTGTTGCCTCACTGGTTTGGCCATTCTTATTAGAGGCACCTATATTGGCCACTATAAAGCCATCTGGGCCTCCCACTATTAGTAAAGAATAGTTTTAATCGAACTGTGGTAAACATGCATGTTCTCCAGCAGGTCGCTGTAATTTCTACCCACATCATAGTGTATCACACACATCTGTGCAGTATCCCCCCCACAACAGGTCGTCATTGTTAACAACTGTAGAGTATCCCTTTGTGTGACTCTGTGATAATGTAGTTATCCACTCTACTAGAGATGACTAGTTATTCTCCTTTTTAGCTTTTACAAACAATCCTATGATCAACAATTGCACCTGTGTCTACATACATGGAGAATGTGAGATGAAATCATAGAGGTGGCGTTGCTACATCGACAGTGTATTCCTGAAGACAGGTTTTAGAGATTTTAGTGTGATGGTGCTAAGGGAGCAATGGTAGGAGGATGAGGAGTTCAAGGCCACCCTTAGCTACATAGTGAGTTCAAGACTAGCCTGGGCTATGTAAGACCTGATCATAAGGGGGAGGCTAATTAGTTAGTTAAAAAACAAAAATTAAGCTGGACGGTGGTGGCGCACACCTTTAATCCCAGCACTCAGGAGGCAGAGCCAGGCCGATCTCTGTGAGTTTGAGACCAGCCTGGGCTACCAAGTGAGTTCCAGGAAAGGCGCAAAGCTACACAGAGAAACCCTGTCTCCAAAAACAAAACAAAAAAAAAATTATGTCTGCATACTACTGAGAAATATAACCATATTGCCTTCCAGGAACAGGGTCCCAACTTATAGAAAAGCCTACATGTGTATTCACGGAAGAAAAAAAAATAAGTAAAAAAAAAAACCAAAAACCTTTCCACCAAGCGAGTGAAGAAAATTGGAATGGAATTTAGGGTGTGTGGTGAGCTTCCAGCTTTCAGTGGAGCCCCGATCTCTGCTTTCCTGGGCACACTTTGCGCTGGGCAAAGCCTGTTGTGACAGGTCGGTCCTTTCTCTAGGAAGGAAGCCATGGCTGGCAAGACCATGCCCTCAGCCGTGTAGCAGCTGTAAAGGAAGGAGACAGGAATTAAGAAACCCAGGCTGGTGTCCCAGCACACCCCTGGCTGACACCCAGTGTGTGCGGCTGAAACCTAATATCTTGTTTCTTTTTTCCTTCTGTAACTAATGAGCAGGATGACAAGTACTGGGCGAGGCGCAGAAAGAACAATATGGCGGCCAAGCGCTCCCGCGACGCCCGGCGGCTGAAGGAGAACCAGATTGCCATCCGGGCCTCGTTCCTGGAGAAGGAGAACTCAGCCCTCCGCCAGGAGGTGGCTGATTTAAGGAAGGAGCTGGGCAAATGCAAGAACATACTTGCCAAGTACGAGGCCAGGCACGGGCCCCTGTAGGATGGCATTTCCTTGTGGGCTGGCTTTTGAATAGATGGACAGCTTGTTTCCTGTCTGGTAGCACCACACCCAAAACCAACCTTTCCGACATCAGCACTTTACCAGAGGCATAAACGCAAACTGACTCATACTTCGGTGTGCATCTGTGTGTGTGTGTGTGTGTGTGTGTGTGTGTGTGTGTGTGTACACGTGCGTGCGTGTCCACGTGCTTATGGTCCCATGTGTGCTCAGCGGTGTGCATGTGTGCGTGTGTGTACGTGTGTGTGTGTGTACTCCTTCACATTTGCCATTTAAAGGTAGTCCTCTTGTTGTCTTTTAGTTCCGAACAAGAAAGGTGCCACGTTTTTATTAGACTCTGGAGACTCCTGTGGGGTTTCCTCCCCTCCCTTCTCCACTCCTGGCCCTTTCCACCTTGCTTCGTGTTCCAGCGAGCTCACTTTTCCAGGGGCTGCGTGGCTACCGGAAGCGGGGGCCCCTGGCAAAGATCTCGGTTATCTAGAACATAAGCTCTTGTTTCTGTTTCAGCCGCGAGTTACCGTGCTAAAAAGGTGCACAGCATACCCTAGCACTACGCTGCCGCTGAATTCCTTCATAGGTTGTCCCCCTCCCGTCCCCCCCCCCCACCTCTTCCTCTCCTACCCTTTCTTGTTTTCCTTTCAGTTCTGGTGATAATTGTCTTCAAATTTAAAGTGCTGTTTAGATTTAGTAGATCCCATATTTACTTACTGCTACCTACTAAGTTTCCTTTTAATTCTACCAACCCCAGATAAGTAAGTACCATTATAGAACACAGAGTGTGTTTTGCACTGTCTGTACCTAAAGCAATAATCCTAGTGTACGCTAGAGCATGCTGCCTGAGTATTACTAGTGGACGTAGGAAATTTTCCCTACCTAGGAATTTCACTGTCTTTAAAAAAAAAAAAAATCAAAATTAAAGTAATGCATTTGCGCATGACCAGAATATTCTCAGGACAGGGAAGCAGAGGGCAATGGGAGGCCTAAGAATGAGGAGTTGATTTATCAGTATGTAAGCCAAAAATAATAATAAGAATAATTAATCATGCATCTTGGAGAAACCTTTGCCATGGATGTGCTTCGTTTTGCTATCTCCCTTCTCCCACACCCAGCTCATTCCCACTTTTCTAGTTAACATGTCCCTCTTGATATTCAAAACGATTGAATTACTTAAGATTCAGTTCACCGACTTTTTTTGTAATATATATTTTGGGGAGGATATTTTGCTGTTTTTAGAAGTCAGTTAATTAAGTTAAAGGGTTGATGTTTTGTAAAGCCCCTTCCCCCCGTGGTGTCCTTTTTGAATGCCTCACAGATCAATGATTCTGGAGCCTGTGTTCTTTACCCTCTGTTTGCTTTTGAACATATGTGCGCCTATCAAGTGGACTTCTGAAAAAAATGAATGTAAAAGACACTGGTGTATCTCAGAAGGGGATGGTGTTGTCACAAACTGTGGTTTATCCAATCAATTTAAATGTTTACTATAGACCAAAAGGAGAGATTATTAAATTGTTTAATGTTTATACAGAGTAATTATAGGAAGTTCTTTTTTTGTACAGTATTTTTCAGATATAAATACTGACAATGTATTTTGGAAGACATATATTATATATAGAAAAGAGAAAAAAAGGAAAACTATTCCATGTTTTAAAATTATATAGCAAAGATATATATTCACCAATGCTGTTCAGAGGAGTGCTTGGGGGTTTTTGAAGTCTTTAATATTTTAAACCTATTACTGACACATCAGCATGTTTTCTGCTTAAAATTAAAATTTTATGACAATATTGAGGCTTGCTGTGACGAATCCTGCTCCAACGCTTTCTTGTTTCTTATTAGGTCTCAGAAGGAAGTCAGTTAACGTCACCCAAAAGCACAAAATGGGTTTTAGTCAAATATTTATTGGATGATACAGTGTTTTTTAGGAAAAGCATCTGCCACATAAATGTTCACTTCAGAATTCTGGGTTGCTGGATTGGAGTGTTGTTGCCAGAGCCCCAAATGCTTTGGTTCTCTTTTGGCCTGTGTATCTCAGGCAATGCAAGGTTGACCTCGGTGCTATGTGTATGGCTTATGATTTGATAGATGTTTTGACTATAAAGATGGTTGTTCTTTTGTTTCACTGAGTTGTATAATGTCAAGAGAGTCTGCTGCTGCTTCAAAGGCACATTTTGTGCTTGATTAAAATCCCCTTTCATCCATGGATGTTTTCCAGTTTCCTGCCTCCACAGTATCTGAATTCTCTGCAGATCCAGTGATGCCCTTCTCTTTCTATCAGCCACTCTTCTGTCTAGTGTCAGAGTTCTGGAACATGAGACCTTTAGGATTTAGTCCCAGGTACCTGTTTTGTTCCAAGCCACAGATAATGGCAGGAGATGAGAGAATACGAGACTTGCAATACGTTTTCCAAGTAAATTACTAATAAAAAAAAATACTTCGACAGCCTCACATAGAACTGAATAAGAGATGATTCAGTAATAGCCATGAGATGACAAAGAGTTGGTCTTTTTGAAGATAAAGGGGCTGATTGCAGAAATGCTCAATGACAGTATTAATCTTACAAAGATGAATATATTTAAACTTAAGTAGAGAAGTGTTGAAGTGTTGTACTGTAGACCATCCAGATTCAAATGGAACTGGTAAGTGGTAACTGACAGAAGGGCATACCTGCTCTTTCTTGGAATTGTTTGTACCAAATGAACCTTACAAATGTTTTCTGCAGAAGACATAAAAAGATCACAATAAAACTTATTCTTTTGTATGCCAGGGAAAGTTTTAGGAACTTACCTCATTCAAAACAAAACAAAACACCACCACTTTGGAGTCTCCACAGGTGCCTTATATATAGGTCATTATCACCCCCTCCTTCCCCTGGCAGACTTCTGTCTGTCTGGGGACATTAAAACAATGATGCTCAGTGTCCCAAGAAGCTAGGGCCCGGGGTCAGATGATTACAGCAGATCACGGCCATTAGGAAAGTCCTGTTTTCAACAGTCACCATTTCAACCTAGGCATCTTTCAATGATTATTTGGCCATTAAAAATGCATCCAAGCTGTAGCATGCTATGTGATCTAGACATAAATTGGAATGAACAGTATAGCACTTCCTTACCAGGTCATGTCATCTCATTTTTCAACTATTTTCAAAGAAAGTAAAAAGCAAAAACAAAAATGAATCAGTGTGTCTCTCTGCTCATGCTACCTTGAAGGAATGGGAGGGCTATAAATAAAAGTCTCTTGACTCTAGAGGAAGTGGTACTTTGGACCAATCACAAACCACATCAGGCATGGCTGAGCTAGGCCTTTGTCTGTAAATATAACAGGCCTTTAAGGAACCATCCCTTGAAGCATAAGGACCCTGTGTCTGAGAAAGTCAGAATGGAATTCAGTCACTGGCTGAGTGGGAACTAGATTAGAGAATCCAGAGGTTCCTTATAACCCATTAGCTTACTGTGGGAACTTACATTAATTCTAAATATACCTTTGAAAGGGCCGTAGCCTTGTTTTGGGGAGAGCTGTGGAGGGGGGCGGGGGGGGGGGGGCAAAGTTGTAGATGGCAACTTCTCTCCTGCCCAAGGGTGAAGCGATTAACATTGTACAACATACAAGTTAGACGCTGATGTTTCTAAGAGTTCATCTGTTTGTCCCTGTTGTTCCTTTGAGGAAAAACTGAAACTTTGTCAGAGTTAAATATGAGGTCCGCAAGCAGGTGGCCTACTGGACTGTGTGTGGCCTGTCTCCATGGGCCAGGATTTAACTTGGAGGTCGGTCCCCGGCAGGTGACTGAGCTGAGGTGTGATGCCTTCCCTGTGGTAGATACCTTCCACTCTGGCTCTGAAGGTGCCTGTTTCCTGCTGAGGGCTCCTCAGGACATCCCTCTGGTGAAGCCAAATTCAACTCCAGATGTTTGGTAAAATCAGTGTCATTAACAAATGAACAAAACCATAGGTCTTGACGGATTAAAGTTTTAGTAACTACAGCCAATGCATTTTGCCAAAATGTATGTAAGGCAATGTGTGTTTGTGTGTGGATATTTAAGTGGAGACATAAAATCTGTAAATTTTTTAGCACCTCACCAGATGTAACAATTAGCTATTATCCTTCCGGCAACACCACAAAGATCGCATCTGTTAAACAGGTTCAAGTTAGCTGGAGGTTAGTGTAATTGTACACCATGACATAGGTGGTATTTATGCTGTCAAGTCCAAAACTTTATTTGTTCTTCTAAATGTTTAATAAACTGATTTTTTTCCTTTTTTCATGTATTTTTTTGAACAGCCGACTAGCAGTTGTCTGTTTCAGTCAACATAACCGATAGTTCATTTGCAGAGATTTGCAGAGATGTTAATTGTACTATATAATTAGTAATAAAGTATCATTTATGGATGACTTATGTACCAAATACTGCACTATACACATGGAAGATGTAAGTTCCAAACTAACCAATGAAGTAACAATTGTTACAGAAGAGGACATGACAGTGTAGGCAAGTTAAGAAACTCACATAAGGAGATAGAGAGCTGGTTCAGTGCATAAGAGCTATGGCTGCTTTTCCAGAGGACCCAGGTTCAGTTTCCTACACCCACATGGCAGCTCACAACCACCTATAACTCCAGTTCCAGGAGATCTGATACCCTCTTCTGGCCTTTGTGGGTGTAGACATTTATACAGGCAAAACTTACCCATACACATAGAATAAAAATTTAAAAACAAAACATTCTCAAAGTGATAAGCATAATAGCTACAGAAATGAGTACTGATCTGCTGACTAGGTACCATATACAGGGAGATCACAAAAACTAGTCTGGCCTGTGTTCTTGTTGGGTAAACAGAATCACACAGGGACATATAGCCACACAGACCAAGCAATTATGAAGCTAGTTTGAGTTGGGGCCCAGAAATGGGAATTTCTTTAGTGCCCCCAACAAATTGACACATATGATCAAGCATAGTTGACCTTCCAGATCTGAAGGGATTGGTTCAGGACCCTCGACGGTGACTGAAATCTGTGATGCGCAAGTCCTCTATATAATACGGTGCGGTGTTTGCATGTAGCCTGTATTTATATCCTCCAACTGATGCTGTAATTCACATCTGTGGTACCTATACCTACTACAATGTAAATGTTATATAGGAGGATGTATGTATAGGGAATGATGAAGAGGGGAAAAGTCTGTGCATGTGCAGTGTAGACACAACCATCCCAAGCCCACTACACAGCATAGAAGAGCAGCATCCAGGTTGAGCCTTGTTCAAGTACTCTCTCAGACAGATCAGTTTTCAGGAAAGGAAAACATACATACAGGTGGCGGGAACGCCTGTAAACTTGGCCTGTGCGCATGTGTTTCTTGGGAATACTTTGTCTTCCACCAGGTGCGGCAGTTTGACAGTTAGCTAATCCCTGTGCACACTCAAAGTTTGCAAAGTCCTCCTGGGAATGATGGAGAGGTGCTAAAGAGACCAGCGCTGTAGTGAAAGACAGGCTTATAAAGGCCTTTGTGTTCCTACGACATCCTCAGACTTCCCAGGTCTTGACCTTCCCAGTGCCTCATTGTTCAAATTCCCTTAAAACCAATAGCCCTAAGAATTACCCTCTCCAACTCGACCCTTTAAAGGGCTAATTTGAGAGGAGTTCAGTTTCTTACAATCAGTTCTTCCCAGCTGGTAACTTTATAAGTTAATATTTCTGAATTGGCGTATTGATGTTATTTTAATATCATTTACATTACACCACCAGATTTTATACATATACATTCACACACACACACACACACACACACACACACACACACACACACACACATCACTTGTCAAATATATAATACCCAGCAAATATGAGTTGCTCCCCCATACTGTCCAGTCCCCACTCCTTTTCTTTGGACAGTCCAAATGATAGATAAGAAGTCTCTAGAATTAACTGGCTCAGGATTAGTGTCCTCTGTCTGGCCTTTGAAAATCAGATGAGTACCAGGAGGGGCGTAAAGAAACAAAGAGCCCATTCAGCCATTTCTCCCTCAGGCTAGAGTCACACGCAAGGGTTCTCTTAAATAAATTAGAGGACAGGAAGTGGATTAATGGTCTGGCCATCTCTGTATATCCGCTATGATCCCTATATCTGTCATGTCCACCCATCACACACTCATGGATTGATGTGTGGCCACCAGCTGCTGAAGCTATGCTTGGAGGTTTCAAAATCTCTGGGTGCTGGGACCTAGAGGGAAGAGGTAAGTCACTGGGATGGATGCTTAGGGGTACTGTTTCCCGCCTTCCTACACCAACCCCTGTCCTTCCTGTCTGAGGTGAACGCCTCTCTCTGCTGCACGTTTCTGCAGCCATATTGTTTTGCCAAGCACAAGGACCAAGTGACCACGGGGCCAAATGCTCTGCAACCATCAAGCAAAATAATTTTTTTACCTTCTTTATGTCCGCTATCTATCCGGTCATCTCAGTGAGAAAAGGAATACACCTCTGTGATGGTCAATGTCAACTGTCAACCTCATGACACGTAGAATTATCTGGGAGATGAGTCTCTGGGCACACCTTTGAGGGAGTACCTTAGTTAGGTTAATGGAGGTGGGAAGACCCACCCGCCCACCATAGTGGCACCATTCCTTGGGATGGATTCCTGGACGATGAGCCGAGCAGGCATTCACCACTCTCCATTTTTGACTACGGATGTAACGTGGCCAGTGGCTTCAAGTTCCTGTGACCGTCCTGCTAGGATAGACTGACCCCTGGTGATAATAATAAACTCTTCCTGCCTAAGTTGCTACTGTCTGAATATTTTATCACAATAACTCGCAAAGGAACAAAGACAGCCTCCTAACAGTCATCACCCTCCACCCCCAAGATAAAGAAGTAATGTAAGTACTGTGGGCTTCTCTCCCAAAGGCACCCCAATTTTGTATATGCACAAGCAGAGTGCTTTTTTTTTTTTTTGGCTAACATAGTCTTGTTTCAGCTCTGTAACCTCTCCACTCAGAGTGCAGCCCCTAAGCCTCTTCTAGGAAGAATCCCCAAACCACTACTGAAAACGAGTTCCCAGATACAAAAGAGGTCTGTGCCCTAGAGTTGAACCTGCAGTCACTAGACAATTAGAAACTGTGCAGTTTTCCTTGGAAGTAGGCTGGGTGGATGTCTAGCGTGAGTCACAAGGCACGGATGCAATCCAGTTTCATTCCCCAGAAATCAGTTGTCTTTTTGTCAGGATCTCACTCGCATCTTGGAAAGGGGCAAGAGGGAAGAGGGGAAGGGGGTCTGCCCATGAACTTCTGTGAGGAAGCTGCAGTGGAGAAGGGAGCAGGGAGGCGGCCTGCTCCCTTCCCTGTGATGAGGATCTCGCCATGTCTGAATAGCACTGCGTAAGATGAGCAACATTCTCTCACCTGGTTTTCATCACAGCCCTTTCAGGAACTCTGGGAGGTATTTGGGGCCGAACAAACAAAGAAACAGATTTCACGATGGCAAGCCTCACCCAAAGGTCTGGGAAGTCGGACAGCCCTCTGTGGCAAGGCCAGCTGACATCTCTTTATTCCTAAGGGGGTACATCCTGACCCAGCCTCCTTCCCTGTGGGTCTGGGCGGGGGCGGGGCGGGGGAGAAGGGGGAAGGTCACGTGTCATTCTCAGTCCTTAGCACACACACTCAAATGTCCTCAGCCATAACTAGAT
Organism: Peromyscus maniculatus bairdii; assembly: GCF_049852395.1. Lineage (NCBI taxonomy): Eukaryota > Metazoa > Chordata > Mammalia > Rodentia > Cricetidae > Peromyscus > Peromyscus maniculatus. Next base: position 77,318,124 of record NC_134859.1, on the reverse strand, counting down.
AATCTCGAATAAATTTAAGAAAATGAATACCGGACGCAGTTTGTTGAGTCCCTAGCCTGCACCCCAGTGCTTTTCCACCCGCTACCCCTGAACTGGAAGATTCTGATTTGCAAAGGAGATGGCAGTTGGGGGCTGACTCCATCTGAGACAGGGCTGCCTTCTCCAGAAGGAACCTCCTTCACCTGGAATCTAGTTCTCCCTAATTTTTCTGTTCAGAACTTGGCCGTTAAAAATGGGTGTTCTTTGACAACGCTTCCTGGCAATGCCTCGCCCTGTCTGCAGCTGCCTCTGCCCACCTCTTAACTGGGCAGCACTGTAGAACCCTGTGATCCTTCTTTCAGGTCGCCTCCTCCCACAGCTACAGACAGGAGTGGAGACACAGAAGAGACTCATGAAAGAACTCTTAGAAGACCAAAGGCTTTTCGTTCTTTTGAATGAAGATGACACTTAGAAGCAGGGGGACACGGTGTGAAAGAGGAGACAGGTGGGTGTACAGAAAGAAGATGAGCCATTCCTTGGTCCCCCAGCTCCCGCTAGGAGCCTTGGATCTGAGATATTTGTGTGCTGAGGGCCCTTCTCCCTCTCAATCGTACTGTCTTTCATCTCCCCTGTCCCTTTCTTCTCTGCTCCCTGGCTTTCACTCTTCTCTCTCCCCGTGTGCAGGGGGATAACTGTCCATGGACAAGAGGTGGGAAAGTGAGGATGAGATTCATGTCTCCATGCAGAGGATGGCCAAGAGGAAAGGCTAGAGGGCAGCCAAGACCTCCTGGCCCTCTGACAGTGACCTTATATACATGCTATGGTTTTGAGACCCATTCACCAAAAAGTCAATATAATTTCCCATCTTCAAATACTGACCTCCTAGCATCACAACATAATGTTGGAATCAGAAGGTGCACTTTCTAGATTCCATTTATCAAATCCCTTTACTCTCTGGATGAGAAGTGGTCTTGCGGTCTTGAGAAGAAAGGTGAGTTGCAGAACACTGCGCACAGTTACACACCATTGTATTCCAGCAGCCCCTGCTTTCCAGCCCAGTGTTTAATGCGGAACCCTTCTTTCTTCTTTGGTTATTTCCCCATACTAGACCCAAAGCGTGAAACTGGCACGGATTCTTGTTTGGCAGATGAAGAAATGAGCACAGGAAGACCTTCATCCCTTCTGTCCATTCTCTCCTAGGATGGAGTATTCACTCTAAATATCTAAATCCTTCCCACTCTTCATTATAAATTGAAATCACTTTCTCTGAAATGTTCTGTAGTCTCCCATGTTGCCAGTGGTTGCTCCCTCCTTAGAATTTCACCCATTTCCACTAGAGGCTGCTTATGTCCTTCTCTTGTGATGACTAACTGCCTATTATGTGGATTAAGTACATTGGTCCATAGTATAGTACGGGCCTAAAAGATGCCAGCATCTCTGAGGATGGAGACTCGACGCCTGAGACTGGGATTAAATCTAACTCTAACTACTTCATCGTGTGAGCTTTTTAAAAATGTGTTTCTGTTTTCACAGATTTGGTTTGCAAAGTTTTTTGTTTTGTTTTGTGGGGTTTTTTTTGTTTGTTTGTTTTGTTTTTAAGGAAACACAACAAACCCTTCTTGGCTGTTGATGAAGATTAAGTGAGAAATACAATGAAGGATTGGGAGGATGGTTTAGTCAGTAAAATATTTGTCTTGCAAGAACCAGGACCTGATTTTGATCCCTCAGAAAGTACTAAAAAAAAAAATAAAATAAATGATATTTTATTTTATTTTCAATTTCAAATAGAAATTGAAAAAGCTGGGTGTGGTGTTGTACACTTGCAACCCCAGTTGGCCAGACAGCCTAGCTTACCTGACAAGTCCCAGACCAAAAAAAAAAAAACAACAAAACAAACAAAAAAAAGCAAAAACAAAAATCCTAAGGTGGATTACACTTAAGAAACAACAACAGAAGTTGGCCTCTGGCCTCTGATCTCTAAATCCATGCACACATATATGCGTGTACACATGTATACACATGAACACACACACACACACACACACAAAAAAAAAAAAAAAAAAAAAAACACCACAAAGTTAGGAAAGACTCTAACCTTGGAGCACCATTGTTTATTGAAGTCTGCTTGCCATGTGTAACCCAATCCTAGTGAAGCAACCTCTCAAGGGATCACCCTCAATAGGTGCACACCAAAGTCTGGTGGTAGGCTGGGTCAGCCCCAGGTACAGGTAGTAAGAAGCTAATTGTTCAGAAGTGATTTTTATTTTGTTCTTTCTTGTTGAAATAGGACTTCATGCATCCCAGACTGGCTCTTAACTAGTTATGTAGCTCAGGATGACACTGAACCCTCATGTGGGCCACAAGAATATATTATAGAGACTCGGCTGTACTTAGAAATTTCAAGGCATTTTTTTGTAGAGTAAGCCATTTTTTTGTAGAGTAAGCCATCTATCATGGAATATTTGGTGTTATTCAGTTTTTAATATTTCAGCTGTCTTCTGCTATGAAATTCTTATGGGCCCATATACTACTAGACTATATTGGCAAACTGTATAAGCTTCCCAGATGCTGATCCACTAGGTAACACTCCTCCACAGAGCCTAGGAGACAGGCAGACTGTAGATGCATAGCTTTGTTTCTTGTGCACATGAAGCTCAGACCATCCCTTGCCTTCAGGCCTAGTGGCATTGCAGAGTGATTGACTGAGAGCAATAGGACTTTCTGCATAACCAGGTGCAGTAAGGACTGGAGCAGAATTCCAGAGGCAGGCAGAGAGCCGCAGGGCCAGGAAAGGAAGAACAAGGAGAGTTTCTGTAGACGGTAAGGCAGAATGACGCAGGCTGAGGAGTGAGGAGCAAGGCAAAGTTTCTTGTAGATTGTAGGTGAATCAGATCAGGAGAGGAGAAGAGGAAGGAAAGATGGAAGACAAAGGAACAGGGAATGAAGATGAGATCGAAAGCATAAGGGCTTAGTTATTACTAGGGCTATGAGGGGACAGAAAAAGTAGATACGGAGAGGAACAGAGGCTCAGGATGGAACTGAAGCTGTACAGATGGAATTTTGTCATGGAGGAATAAAGTAAATGGCCAAAGAACATGGTGTACGTAGATTCGTTTCCCTCAGATAACCCCATGCCGGATGCAGTGTCTTCCCCAGGACTCTGGGAGGAATCTTCTCAGGGCAGGGACTTGGAAAAATTCCATTAGAACCCTTCATATTCCTGTGTCCACATTGTAAGTGCCACATTACATTACAGGAGTGTGCCATTATGCCTAGCTTGAAGTGATCTGAAATGAGATGATGTTAATCGTCTTTGTTATCTGACCATTTTATCTTTTCTCATAACTTATCTAAACATTTACCAAATACAATCAGAATTGTGAAATTTCTGCTGAAGGTATTTTAGTGGAAAATTTTAGTTGTAGAAACTTGGAACACTGGTAGACTAGACCCCAGAGGAAAACAAAGACATTGGGAGTGTTGTAATTTGGGAGAATCTATTGGGAAATGGGATTTTTTTTTTTTTAATGAATCACTGCTGATTTTGGGCACACATGAATATTCAAATTCTTTTTGGGAAATTCCTATTTGTAAACCTGTTGCTTTATGTGAAAGAAAATCTTAGAAATTAGATTGTTGAGCATTCTCCAATTGCCCACACATGAAAAAAGCTTCATGTGAAAAAAGCTACCCTGTCCATTAACTGAATATGCTAAAAAGTGCAATTTTGACAGTCAGTCAGTCAAAAAATATATACCTATGTTAAGACATAAACAAAAAACCTACAATAAAAATAATTTTGAAACAGGCCAATACTCAAGTGTGAGTTTTTCCCTTTAAAAATATACTAATGAAGAGAGACTGGGGAGAAAGCTGAGTCAGTAATGTACATGCCATATAAGCGTTAGGACCCAAGTTCTTCCCCAGGACCCATATAAAACCAAGTGTGGAGGCACACATTTGTAATCTCAGCACTGGGAAAGCAGACAGAAGCATCCCTAGGCTCAATGGCCAACCAGCCTAATCATCAAGTCCCAGGTACCAGGGAGAGGCTGTCTCAGAAATCAAGATGGATGACTCCTGAAGAACTGGAGGTGGGCCTTTAACCTCTGCACACACGTATATGGATGTGCACCACACATATACAAACATATTAACACACATACATACACTGCATACATACAAAATACACTAATAGAAAGATTTGGTAGAACGGATTTATAATCTCTGCTCCCTGACAGTCTGAAGCAGGGGGATCATGACGAGTTCCAACCAGCCTCTGCTAGATAGGGAAATACTGCCTTAAAAACAATAAACAAACAAACAAAAATTAGTGAAAAATTAAAAACATTATTATAATTACTCTTTTTTCCTATTTATTATATTTATTTTACTGCCATGATTTTTTTTAATAACTCAGTCAGTAGAACCAAATTATGGCTTTCTAGCCAATATTATTACTTCTTACAAGTTGCAACATTACTAAAAACAATTACACTGGACAGAGGAGAGGAGGTTATAAGCTAGCTGCTTTCCAAACAAAAGCTGGGTACTCCCCTGCTGTGGAGATCCATTCTTTGGCAAGACCTCCAACATCCCCACAGAATTTTAGAAACAGAGCTCAAATAAGGTGATGTCTCTGGCAAGGAGGTGTATTACTTGGAGCTTTTTATTAAATTTCTGGTCCTTGTCCATTTTTGTAAGTGTGAAAGGAGAAAGACGTTTTCCATCCTCAGAACCTCCTGTCAGAGGGTGGAAGATTTCTCCATACTGACACTATTGACAGGCCAGACAATTCATTAGGGGGAACTGCCTTGAGCATCCTAAAATGTTCAGCTACATCCCTGTTTACCTTCTAAATACCAGAAGTACTTCCTCCTTGACTGTGACAACAGAATCGCCCGCCAGAAATCACTCAGTTGAAACCCATGGTAAGAGACAGAGTTCCGGCATTGCTTTGCTGAAACAGTTCCCTTTTACGTTGTTGAACTTGGCCAATGTTGTTGAGCTCTCCCTCTTGTTCCTCTCCCCTGACCCCACACCTAGAAATTAAAAATAATACCATCTATTCTGATTTGATATAAAGTTCACAAGAGAGAACACATACAGGGAAATGACTTGTACAGCTTCATAAAGTCATTATGATAGACAGGTCAAGAATCAGATATAACAACTCAATGGGGGGGGGCAATTGAATCTCTTCAAAAGGTCTAGAACTCGATTTCATCTTTATTTCAGTCCCTCAAACCTTAATTGTCCAATTAAAGGTAGTTTCCTCTTTTCTAAATTAAAAGAGGCTCTTCCACTCAACACAATCCCTTTGAAGATCAATTCAAAGGACAGATGCTCATGATTTTTCTCTCCTCAGCATCTCTCTCAAGGTTGTATATTGGGGTCGGGTGTAACTTATCAGTCCTAAGATAGTGAGTGGTAGAGTTTCAATCCACAGGTTGGCCTCAGGTCTGTGCTAATCTCTGGGATATCTGAGACTGAGTTCATAGTGTTCATCTTGTTCTTCAGAGATTAATGTGTCTTCCCAGACCTGGCCTCTAGGAGTGGGGTCTCTGCATCCTGAAGTCACCTTATTGATCACCTGGTCTGTTCTTGTCCTTCATGTTTTTTATCAACCAGAATCTGTGCATATTAGCATATAGGACTTCAAGCCAATTTACCTGGACACCTTCCCACCCCTCATCCTGCTGCCTTGGAGCTATCTTGGAGGATGAGTTGTGTGGACCAAGGACTCTCTTTAGGTCAGGTGTAAGTGATTTTTCTATTTCCTTATCTGTGTGATCCTGCTCATCACCCTTTCTTCCTTCCCACTTGAAACAATCCAAGTTTTTCTGAACCTCCTCAGAACTACAATGACCACCACCACCCCTCCCCCTGTGGAGTGGGGAATTCTTTTATCTTTTCATTTTGAGACAAGTTCTCACTAGGCAGCCTTGGATAGCCTTGAACTCATGATGCTCCTGCCTCCACCTCTCAAATGCGCAAGATACAGGCATGCCCCACCATGTTTTTTTCTCACTGCTCTAGTTCCTTTCTGTTGTGGTGATAAAATTCTAACCAAAAGCAACTTAGGGGAGGAGATGGTTTATTTGGCTTGTACTTCCAGGTCCCAGTCCACCATGGAGGGAAGTCAGAGCAGAACTCAAGTGGGAACTTGAAGCAGAAACCATGGGGATTCACTAGCCAGCTCACTTTTCGCTTAGCTTTTCTTATACAGTCCAGGACAACATGCCTAGAGAGTGTTGCCGCCCTCAGTGGGCTGGGCTCTCCTACACCAATTAACAGTGAACGCAATCCTCTACAGGCCAGTGTGATCTGGATAGTCCCTCAGCTGAGACTCCTTTCTTAGGTGACTCTAGGCTATGTCAAATTGACACCTGTAATTAAGTAGGACACTCCTCCCTTAACAATTTATCTACTCGAACCTATGAAACATTTTTTTTTTTTTTTTTTGCTCCTTCCAAGGGATAGCAGATTTATCGAAACATTGATGTCCATTTCAAAAACACTCACAGAGTTATGGTGAGGGTTCATGGCCAGGTGATGGGAAGAATTCTGTGAAAATGAAAAAGCATGTTCCAAATTATCTTCAGACTTCTGCCAGCTGTCCTCCCACACGGAAATAATCTGTTGCCCTTGAAGATCCATACCCACCCTCAGAGAGACTGTGGTGTAAGCTTTGAAAACCCCCTTGCTTTTCCGAGTTGTCCTTTCTCTACCCTCCTTCCACTGTCATCTGCCTTCGCTCTGGGCTGGTTTCCTGTGTGGACTGTCCCTGGAAAGAAGCCCTTGGGTGAGCAGAGGGCTTGCTGACTGCCTGCCTTCTTTTCTGGGGGAAGCGAGACCGATACAGCTGCGCTGGCAACCAGTGTTTCCAAGGAGGGTCGCCAAGCATGTGGGGCCTCTCCTGAGAGAGCTCAGACAACATTCCCTCATGGAAAAACCATTCAAGTATGTTTCTTCAGAACCACGAGAGAAGTCCAGAGCGGACTCCAGGACTCTTTACTAGCCACAGGAACCTCAAAAGTAACTCCCCATAGCTCTGTCAGCAGTTGTCTCTGGAAATTCAGATCCTTCAGCCTGTTCAGGGCCAACTCTGCATTCCTGGTAGCGCCCCCAAACTTATGCTACATGCGTGTGACACACACATGCATGGGCACACCTCCCCTTGGACTTGATTTAGAAGTCTGGATTTGTATAATGGAACTTCCTCTGCTACACAGACTAAAATAACTCTGGAATTCCTTTTGGGGTGGATTTTAATTAGGAAAGACATTGCACTTAAATTATGCTTATTGCTTTCAGTTGCTCGTACAGATTGTGGATTAAGAAAAGACCACAAGAGTCATGTGAACTATATTTTTTTAATGGGATGGATCTGGTAGGGGAAAAAATTCTACTCCATGCCAGAATGCTGGGTAATGGGCATCATGGTCATTATCTTACTTGGTCAAGAGGTGAGAGTTTGAGCAACTGATCTAACTGGGAACCAAATGCTTTAGGAGCTATCAGGGAGCGTGCCCTGAGCATTACTCAGTGACGCCTCCCTGCAGCCACTGTTCACCCTGTTAGGGTGTCTGGCTGTCAACAATAGAGATAGGATGGGGCCTATGTGTAACTAAATGAATTGTGAGTGTGATGGAGATATTCAGAGTGAATCGCATGAATAAGAAGTGTGTGTGTGTGTGTGTGTGTGTGTGTGAACAAGGTCTGAGCCACAGACTTCGCTTTTGCTCCACTTGTAGTGTACAGTTCCACTTGCCAATGAATGGCTATCATTTTGCTGAGACTTAAAATTTGGAATATATTTTTAAAGGTTCCTTGCTCCTGCCTTTCTTTCCTAAATCTTGATGAAAATTAATTTTCAGCCTACAACTATGATTTTACTCAAAAGCCTCAAGCCACCTGACTTTGTATTTCTTTGTGTGTATGTATGTGTGCATGTGTGCACACGCATATGTGGAGGCCAGAGGGCAACGCTGGCCATCTTCCTCAATTGCTCTCCACTTTATTTTTTGAAATAGGGTCTCCCACTGACCACGTGGGGCTTGCTGAAGTAGCTAGATGGACTGGCCAGCAGGTCCAAGGAATCTTCCAGTCTCAGCCTACTAGGGCTGGAATTACAGGTGTGCATCCCACACCCAGCTTTTAAATGGGTGCCTTTAAATTCAAATCTGTTCCTCACATTTGTGTTTCAAGCGCTTTGCCTGCTGGGCCTTCTCCCCAGCCCCTGACTTTACAGTTCTTTAACAGTCCCATGACTCTAATTGCGGCGGCTGCCTAGTTTTTCTAAGGGTCCTAGATGATTACTAAGCAGCCATTTTTCCATTTTCTGTTTTTCTGCTAAAGAACTGTGGGGCCTCAGATGTATCACGTGTCTTTTACCATAACCATTGAACAAGTATTTATTCCTCATCTCTAGCCTGTATTCTAGATGGCAGGGATGGAGCAGTGAATGGTAGAGAACATGGCAGGGAGGACAGGTAAGGGAATGAACAGGGTAGTTTCAGATTATAATGAGAACTGAGAAGAGACTGAGAGAGGGTGGCACTAAAGGGCTGTGATGGTGGGGAGGGGGTAGACCGTCAGAAGAGATGCTCAAAAAAAATCCAAAAGCCTTTAAAACTGATGAGGGGAAGAAACCATGCCTCCATCTGAAGAGAGAAAAGAGAGGTGCAGCAGCAAGTGCAAAGGCCTTGATGCAGGGATGGACACATCAGTGGGCCTGGTGGGATGTAGAGTGGGATGTGGAGGGGTCCAGCACGGGCACATAGAAGAAGACAGATGCCGATGCACGTGGAAGAGCTTACAGGCCATGGTATGAAGCTCGGGTTTTATTCTAAAAGCGGTGAAAATATTTGGAAAGTTTTAACAGAGGGGAGGCTTGCTCTGGTTTACATTTGAAAATGATCCCTCTGGCTGCCATATGGTGAATGAATTAGAAAGAGGCTTGCACACAAATTGAGTGGAAAAGTCCACAGTGGAAGAGATGGTAGCCTGGACTCCAGGTAGGGACATTATGGAAAGGCCTGGATATGGTGGTATTTTATTTGTACTGAAATGTGATTTTCATTATATGTTAATAAATAAAGTTGCCCGGGGGTCAGAGCTATTAGAGCCATAGCAAGAGCGTGGTGGTGGTGGTGGTGGTGGTGGTGGTGTTGGTGGTGGTGGTGGTGGTGGTGGTGGTGGTGGTGGTGGTGGTGGCACACGCCTTTAATTCCAGCACTTGGTAGAAGAGCTAGGTAGATCTCTGTGTGTTCAGGGATACAGTCAGCATTGGAGACATACGCCTTTAAGACCTGAAGGGTGGTACTTACAGGCAGTGACGAGGCAGTCATGTGTTTGGGTTTATAACCAATGAGAAGGCAGAACAGAAAGACTATTTAAAGACAGACACACAGGAAGCAGCTCTCTTTTGGGAAGCTAGGAGCACTGCAGGAGGTAATATTTTAGCTCTGAGCTCTGACCTCTCGGCTTTCTCTTTTACATTGGTTCTGTGTTTCTTATTTTAATAAGATGGTTGGTTACATCTACACCTGGATCCAACGGATAAGTAAGAGAACAGGAACTAGTGCTTAAGTCCCCTGAACCATCTGCCCCAGGCCTACTATATGGCAGTGTAAATATGCTTGAATCTGGGGCTGGAGAGATGGCTCAGAGGTTAAGAACACTGGCTGTTCTTCCAGAGGTCTTGAGTTCAATTCCCAGCAACCACATGGTGGCTCACAACCATCTACAATGAAATATGGTGCTCTCTTCTGGCTTGCAGACAGAACACTCACTGTATACATAAAAATAAATAAATCTTTAGAAAAAAATGCTTGAATCCTCCCCTCCCCCAACAGTGCTTTCTGCTGGGTGACCTGGGTGACCTGGTCAATGGGGACTGCTAATGTCTCCACAGGAACTAGAGTAACATGGTCTGAGCCATGATCATGTACCAACATATCTGACATCCATCTTCCTGGAATTCTGGTCACAGAATAGGCCATTGGAGGCCACCAGGAAAGGGCAGGGGGAAAAAAAAAAAGAGCTGAGAGACCCTGAACTCCTTGTGGAGCATCTGACCCTGAAGAAGTCTGAGGAAGACTCAGACAGACAGAAAAGAAGAGGCCCATGTCCATTCAAGATCGCCAATGTGGATGGCAGAAAGACACAGAAAGACATAAAGATACAGAAAGACATAAAGATGCTGGGCATGAGAAAGCCAGTGACCTGCACTTTCAGATGAACTTGAGGGTGTGTGCTTCCTGAAGTGAGGCCCTGCTGCAAAAGCCTCCCAGCCTCCTCTTTTTCTAACACTTCACAACTCCTCTGGAAGTAAGGAGAGAATTTCCGAACATTTCCAAGAGTTCTATGTTCCCCAGTCATCCTGTGAGCATCATTGCTGCTCTACCCAGGGTATCACTATTGCATCACAGTATCTTAGATGTTACATCCTACTGTAAGCCTTTCGCTGTAGCTGTGCCTTCTCCATAGGAGAATGGCCTCCTTGAAAGGGGTCTTATTTGCTTTTGCAGCCGTGGGCCATGCCCGAGGACCTTGTATGCAGTCGGCAATCTACAAAAAGCTGCTCAACAGTTAGATGCCTGACATTCCCAATTATTCTTAGTTATTAATCTCTGTTGGCTACAGATGCTTTCGAGAAAAATGATGATAGTCATGGATCCTTTCCTCCAAAAGAACCCATACATAAGAGACTATTTCCTTGCAGGCATGGTGGTGCATACCTGTGATCCCATCACTCAAGAGGCTGAGGCAGGGGGGTGTCGAATTTGAGGCAAGCTTGGGCTATATAGGAAGAACCTTTCTCACAGTAGATGGCAATTAACACAGAAACCCTCTACTGATGAAGGTATAAAGAATGAGACTGTGGAGTGCCTACCCTAAATGGGACATCTACACACACATCCCCAAGGCTTAGGGACCATCTCAGAAGAAGGGGCAGAAAGGATTAAGAACCAGAGGCGGTAGGTGACTGCCTACCTCAGGGCAGAAAAAAACCCTGTACACAAGACCAGTGCAACCTCAGGGCAGAAAAAAAAAAAAAACACCACAGAAGGAGGAGGCAGTCACTAAGTTCCACCCCTAGCTGAGGAGTTTTTGGCATTTGATAGTTTCTGGAAGAAGGAGAGATTGTTTTCTTTAAAGGATGTTGTAGCATGAATCTTCAAAGTTCTTATTAATAAAATCAAACCTGAGGCGAGTTATTGGGGTCCATGCTGGTAGATCAGAGAGACACAACAAGCCACAGCTATCTCACCTCGCCGGATCCTCAGCTGGTCTTGTCTCCTCAGACTGGAGGCCTCTGAGTCCTCATCCGGAATGGGCCTCAGCTGAATTACTGCTCAAAAGCCTGAATGCTTAACCAGCCAAAATACTTAACCAGCCAAATGCCTCTAGTTTCTGGTCCTCACGCCTTATATATCTTTTTGCTTTCTACCACCACTCCCTGGGATTAAAGGCTGGCTTTCTGGGATTAAAGGTGTGTCACCATGCTTGGCTATTTCCAATGTGGCCTTGAACTCACAGAGATCCAGAGGGATTTCTGTCTCTGGAATGCTAGGATTAAAGGCGTGTACTATCACTGACTAACTAGTGGCTTGTCTGTTCTCTGACCCCAGGTAAGTTTATTAAGGTACACAATATTTTGGGGAACACAATACCCCCACAGGATGTGACCCCTGGTAGGTCAGCCATGCCTTAGGGCAGGCCCCATGTCCAAGAGTATCTGGGCAATACAAATTGTACTTGATAAATTTTAAAGAAAGATGGCAGGAGAGAGGAAGAGAGGAGAAGAGAGCAGAGGAGAGGGGAGGGGAGGAGAGGAGAGGAGAGGGGAGGGGAGGGGAGGGGAGGGGAGGGGAGGAGAGGGGAGGAGAGGGGAGGGGAGGGGAGGAGAGGAGAGGAGAGGAGAGGAGAAGAGAGCAGAGGAGACAAAAAGTCAAGCTAGTATGGAGATGTGGAATCTGGGAGGATTGGGGGGTGAATATGATCAAAACACATTATATGAAAGTCTCAAAGAGTTAGTAAAAGTATTATTTAAAGATAATTTCATCTTGTATCTAAAGCCTCCATATCCCCATAAATTGGCTGTTTATTTAGTTATTGTCTCAACATCATTGAGTTGAATTGCTTTCTTGGGTCATGCTCTTTCTAAATTGTTGCTATCATGAGTGAGTCACATAACTGAAATCATCTTGGAACAGAAATTGACAAGGTTCTTTCAGGAACAATATGACACTTAAGCTATTTCTCTTCACTATCAAGTCAAATTATTACAATATGTAATGCCAAAAAATTAAACACAAGATTTCCATGTGTGTACATGTTCCTGTGTGTGGAAGTGCAGATATACATGTGTCCATGTGGAGGGCAGAGGAGAACCTTGGGTGCTGTTCCTCAAGTGCCATCCACCTCTCACTGGCCTTGAACTCACCATGTTGGTTAGGCTGGCTGGCCATGGCGCCCTGAGTCCACCTGCCTCCTCCTCGCCAGCCCTGGATTCTACCACAGCCAGACTTTCTTGCATGAGTTCTGGGGGTCAAACTCAAGTCGCCATGCTTGCAAGCAAGATTTTACCAACAGAAACATCTTCTCAGCCCAATACATTATATTTTTATTTTTTTATAGTTGGTAAAATTGAATACCAAAATTTAAAAGTGACTTATTCAAAGCCACCATATCTCTTTTTTTCGTACCCAGAACTCAGATATCTGGACCGTCAAATCCTTTCTCCTGTGATTCCTGGCCAGACTGCACGGGTCACACTTGCTGAGGATTTGAAAATAAAAGTCCGAATGATACAGAGAACTGGTCCTAGAGCCAGTTCTTAGGAAACAGATGACAGCTAAGGTATGAGGCTCCTACCCTGGGCTGTTGTAACCAGATTATGTCTGTCCTGGGCAGAAGAGCACTGTGAGGGCTTTTACAGCCTGAAGGGTGCTGAAGTCCTGGAAATGGGTGACTACTCACTCCACTGCCCCTGAGAGCAAGGCAATAATTCCAAGTGTTGTATTCAGGAATTCAACCTAATTGAGATTACTAATTAGCCCATTTCAACCTCCTGGGCACGAACACATCCAAGCAGCAGCTCTATGTCCTTGTAATCCAGTTGGCTTAGGACAAAGTCCCAAGGGGATGGGACACTTGAATGGTCCCTCACCCCTACCTTCCCTTGTCTATAGTAGAAAAAAGCAGATTCTGTGATGCTTACCCTACATTCCTTCTGCTTCTAAAAGAGAGAGGAAGGGGAAGGAAAAAGAAGAAGGGTAAAGGATGGATGGATAGATAGATAGATAGATAGATAGATAGATAGATAGATAGATAGATAGATAGATAGATAGATAGATGGATAGATGGATAGATAATGTGTTCAAAGAACGGAAACTTGGAAATGAAAAAGGAAGTTCTGAGAAAGAAGCCATGATGCTGGTGTGAGTGGCAATAAGAATATCTTTCCCTACAATTGTGAGGGCTTTTACAGCCTGAAAAACATACTCTCAGTTGCTTATACTCAACCCTTTGTCCTCCAGCAGCCTTGAAGAGGGGCTGTCAAATGATTTGCGCCCCATTTCACAGATGAGAGACCCTGAGAGGGGCAGAGGGACAACTCCCAGCCATTTTCTGCTTCCTGGCTCCACCTGTGCTGACCGGGCACATTTGGCAAAGGGTTCTAGGGGCTTTGGACAACCACCTGCTAGGGAGTGTTAGCAGCCCTGGCTCAGATTGGCTTTGGGGTTAAGAACTGGGTGACAATGTGTTAGTTTAAATGAACAATGATTCCTGTCCCTCTCCCAAATCAAAAATGCATCTAGGCAATGATCCAAGATTTTTGCATTGGGGGACCTTTATGGAAGAAAAGTTAATAAAAACTATGGATTTTCTCTTTGGAATCTACCCAGAAGCTTGGAATTCAATCTTATGTAGAAATAAGGTCCTTGAAGATGTAATTTTAAAAGAAAAGGTCAAACTGAATTGGAGTGGGTCCTGAATCCAATGACTGCTGTTCTTGTAGGAAGAGGAGAGGATTACAAAGCACCTAGAGTTCAGGGTTGAGAATCCGTGGGATGATGGAGACAGAGGCTAGTGACAGAGTGACAGCCTATAGATGCCAAGGCTTGTTTGTGGGATGATGGAGACAGGGGCTAGTGACAGAGTGACAGCCCATGGAATGTCAAGGCTTGTTCATGGGATGATGGAGACAGGGGCTAGTGACAGCCCATGAAATGTAAGGATTATTCGTGGAATGATGGAGACAGGGGCTTGTGACAACCCATGGAATGTCAAGGATTGTTCGTGGGATGATGGAGACAGGGGCTAGTGACAACCCATGGAATGTCAAGGATTGTTCGTGGGATGATGGAGACAGGGGCTAGTGACAGCCCATGGAATGTCAAGGATTGTTCGTGGGATGATGGAGACAGGGGCTAGTGACATAGGGACAGCCCATGGATGCCAAGACTTGCTCGAAGCCACCAGAAGCTAAAAGAGACCAGGAAGGCCCCTCTCCTACCTAAAGCCTTCAGAGAGTAAAGAAACCCGCACTGGAGCTTTGATCTTGCATTTCTGGTCCCCTGAACTATAAGAGAATGAACTTGAGTTATTTTCAGGTGCCAGTCGAAGCATTTCATTACATCAGTCCTAGGAACTTGGTACTTAGTGTCTCCTCTGCAGACTAGTCACTCCGGGAAACAAACCGTTTTCATTTTTCTGAACATGTCCTTTGGTTCCATGCACCACACCTTTATCCACCACCTCTGCCTCCTGTGCTCCAGTCCTTCTCCCGTTCAGTGCCTACTCCACCCTTGGGCTTTTGGGTAGCGTTTCTTTGCCAGAACTTTGATGACCCCTTCTCTCTCCCAGGCTGGTTAAAATACTCCCCCCGCCCCCCATGATCCCATACAGTGTTTTCCTGTATTGTGATTGTTACAGTTACCCTTGCCTATTTACTAGACCAGGAGGCTTGTGAGAAGGTATCTTGCCTGAGGCCCAGATGTTGACAGAACACCTGGCATCTATTGGATAGTTGAAATGAGACTGTGCATTTACTTGTAGACAGCTGGGCTACTTAAGACAAGGCAGATCTCCTGTGGCAGGGCAGGAGTTGGAGCTCCATTGACTTCCCAGCTGGTGGGTTGGAGTCAAAGCGGCACCAGGAGGCAGACACATGGCCATTAGGCTGTGCAAAGGCCCCTGGCTGTTTCCCTACAGCTAGTTCTTATGGGCTTTATTGCCCTGGGGAATGAGACCAAAAATTCTTCCTCAGAACTCTTCTCCTGCTCCTAACCCATGCCCTGGGACAACGTGTTCTTCCCAAGCCTGGGAGTGCAGAGGCATTGGCCCTTGCTCTGACAGAGGCTACCTGTGTGGCCTACATGACTTGAACATTGCAACACTCATGATCTTGGTCTTCATCTATAAACTGAGGAGCTAAAAGTTGTCATCCCAGCTCTGAGAGTCCCCCGCTCAGAGATGCCACAAAGCAAAGAACGAAATGCTGCTGGTGTCCTGTTAAGATGATGTGCCTCCCCCAAACCCGTTTGAGTACCAGAATCCCCACTTCTTCACCCCTGCTTCCAAGCTTCCTTTTGCCATGTGCCTGTGTGTCTTCTGGCTGTAATGAATTAAAAGATGTAGAAGGAAAGATAACATCCTTTATAACTCTTCTCCTCATTTTCTTCATTCAAGAGGTACTGTCCTCAGTCCTTGGGAAAACAGAACCAAAGAAAACACACTTTATGAAACAATAAAAGAACAGCTAACTTCCTGCTAAGGATTGTCATGAAGTACCAGATGTCCAGGAGGGAAATCCTATAAAACAAAGCAGCTGTGTGGACATGGCTTCTCAGGTCCCCTTGCCCTCCAGGCCCTCATACCACAGGTTCCTGTGCCTTTCAGCTGAAAGGGAATCTCTCCACTGCATGGGCCCTGTACTTTAAAATTACCATGCTTGGTGTGTGAGGACCATCCAGATGCTGCAGCCTTGGGCCTCATGGAAAGGCTCTTCCCTTTGCTGGCTCTCCAGGCTCCTAGGAACCTCATACTCAGCCTGATCCAGCTCCAAAGTTACCTCTTGATTGCCTCTATTCTTAGGCTGACTCTTTTCTCTGTGCTCAAAGATGAGGACAGCTACCGTATAGACAACCACTGTGCATCCTCCATGTGCTACTGTGTCTTCAGTATCGGGCCTCGGAATAGCTAGAGTTCTTCTCCAGAACTCCTCTGCATTTATCTTGGCACTGTGAGTCATCTAACCAACCATATTTCCTTTCCTTTCTTGCCTTGGATGCTCAGATGCTCCAGGCCAAAAAAATAAAATAAAATAAAATCTGTGACCCATCCCTAGTACATCTACCAAATCCTGTGATGCGATAGAAAAGGCTAACCTTACCTTTATTCTTTTCCTGTTTTGTCTCTGCCTTTCTTTCCTCTTGATGCTGACAATGAAATGAAATGAATATTTGGAAAGATTTCCCCTCCCCCTTTGGACAACTAAGCTCAAATTCTGGATCAAGGGGAAGACTATTAAACAGCGAATAAAATATAATGTATATAGACCTCTCTGTAGTTTTCCCAATATTCCGCAACTGACCAGGGACGTGGGGCTCAGAGGGTCTGCTGGTTGGTTTTCGCCAGCTCAACACAAACCTAGACATAGCTGAGAGGAGGGACCCAACTGAGAAAAATGTCTTCCTGTGATTGGCCTGGGGACAAGTCTGCAGAGCTTTGTCTTAGCCAATGATTGGTGTGGGAGGTCCCAGCCCACTGTGGGTGGGGCCACCCCTTGAGCAGGTGATCCTAGGGCGTACGTGAAAGCAGGCCGAGTAAACAACAGGGAGTAAGCCAGTCAGCACCCCCCCACCAACCCCCACCCCGGCTTCTCCATCGTCCCTGCCTCCTGGATCCCGCCCTGCTTGACTTCCTGTCCTGACGTCCCTTCGTGATGGGATGTGATGTGGAACTGTAAACCAAAACAAACCTGGGGTTACCTAACAACTTCAAGATCATACATACAGTTTCCAAGTGAAAGCGCTAAGATGTCAAGACGATATCCATCTGACCCCAAAGCTCACACTCCAGGAGGCATCATCCCATGTACCTAGTGAACACTGCCTAAGTACCCGACATTGGGCTGAGGATCACGTGTGCATTATCTCATTTGTCATCACCAGTATCACATTCCAACAAAGCTGCAAAACTGAGGTTTAGAGAGACCAAATCATCGTCCAAGCTAATGCTGTCACTGACGCAAAAACCCACGCAGCCTGGACTTGAGTTTCTGAACTTTTTGCAGCCTTCGCAATGTATAATAGAGGTAAGCTTGCAGACACAGATGACTAATTAAGTGTTGTCTGGCTTCTTTTGAATGCCCAGCTGCACGGTTAGCTATCACCAAGTTCTATCATCTAAAAACTCCTATGGATGTCTAGCTAGGAATAGGTATTTCTGAGTTTCACAGTTCTCCATAGAGCAGATGGATCAAAAAACACAAAGTCTGTGTGCAGCACTGGATTTTTAAATGCCAGCCTGAGCACTGGCAGAGAGGAAGGATTACCTAGCGTCTAGGGTGAAAAATAAAGCCTTTGGGAACAGCAACTCCGCTCGTTGGCGCCACCTAGCAGTAAATGTTGGCAATTGCTCACAGAAAGAAAATGAAATTCCCTAAGTACTATTTATTGGATCTCTGGGGTGTCAAGTGTCACCTACACATCTTTTTCTCTCCTATAAATCCTAATCGGAGATGTGCTTTTATTTTAAGAATTAGAAACCTAGAGATACCAAGCAACTTGCCAAAGAATTTGATCCTTATCTGTGCTCGTGGAGCCTTTATTTCTTCTATATTGTATCAGTTCTCAAAAGCAGTGTTTCTTGGTACCCTGAGACTTCTCCATCCTCTTGCATTTGGGAATCACAGATGCTCCATACTCTATTGGAACTGTGATGACACTTTCAGGAAGCATATAAGCTGTGGGTGTCCGTAGGCTGGGGCTCTCCACATCCAGTGTTGTCCAACTCATGGTATAGTATGCCTGACTTGGGAAGCAGGCCAGCAGCTCTCATAGAGGGAGAAATGGCAGATCCTCATTATCATGAGGATCAATCACTACTTACTGACTAGGTGCTATAGGGATTAAGAATATTGGCCAGGCTCAGAGCACGCCAGAATGTGGTTAATAGCTCTGCAGAACTCTGTGGCATGCTAACTTATTGTAATGGCTAGTATTATCAGTCAGTTTGACAGGATCCAGAATCACCTGGGAGATGGATCTTGTCTTGGTTTGAATAAAAATGGTCCCCACAGGCTCATAGGGAGTGGTACTATTAGGAGGTGTGGCCTTGTTGGAGTAGGTGTGTTTTTGTAAGAGGAAGTGTGTCATTAGTGACTAGTAGGTGGGCTTTGAGGTCTCAGAAGCTCAAGCCAGGTCTAGCGGTATTCACTTCCTACTGCCTGCAAATCCAGATGTAGTCACTATGCTTCCCACCATGATGATAATGGATTAAACCTCTGAACTGCAAGTCAGAACCAATTAAATGTTTTCCTTTGCAAGAATTACTGTGGTCATAGTGTCTCTTCATAGCAATAGAAACCCTAACTAAGATAGGCTTCTAGGCATTTGTGTTGGGGATTATCTTGGCTGAGTTAATTAAGGTAGAAAGACCTACTCACTCTAGGTGGCATGGTTTCCTGCCTGGGATCCTGGATTGTGTAAGCAGAGAAATGGGGTTGTGTTGTTGAATAGAATATTTGTTTAGCTATATAAAGATGTGTTGCATCTGTTTGTGTTACGGAGTAATTGTTTTTAACTATGTAAAGATCTGTTACTTTTGTTAATGCTGCATTTATTTAACTAGGTAAACATGTGTTGCTGTTTTACCTTGTCTGCCTAAGGCACCTGATTAGTTTAATAAAATGCTGAACGGCCGATAGCTTGTCAGAGGAAGGACAGGCAGGGCTGGCAGGCAGAGAGAAAAGGGGAGCCAGCTAGCCAGCCAGCCAGCCAGTCAGGGGCCAGCCAGCTGAGGGCCAACCAGCCAGACATGGAAGAAGCAGGAAAGCAGGATGGACAGTATGTAGATGACATAAACGAGCCTCCTCAGGGCAGCACATAGATGAATAGAAATGGGTTAATTTAAGTTTAAAAAAAAAAAAACAGCAAAAGCTAGCTAGAAACAAGCCTAAGTGAAGGCCAAGCATTCATAATTAATAATAAGTTTCCGTGTCATGATTTGTGGATTGGCAGTCTAAGAAAACCTGCTACAGGGCTGAGCATCAGGAAGCATGCATCCATTGCTCTCTGCCTCTTGACTGTGGGGTGTGATGATGTGATGTGACCAGCTGCCTCAAGCTCCGGGTGCTGTGGGTTTTCCACCATGACAGGTTAAATCCTTAAACTGAGAGCCAGAATAAACCCTGTATGTCTTAAGCAGATTCTGTCAGGGTATTTAATCAAAGCAACAGGAAAAGCAATTAGGGTATCTACCTCACCCCATTTCCCTTTTCCCAGCATCACTATAGCCATAAAACCTCATAGCCTCACCATCTTGGTGGCTTTGAAAAATCAGCATCCTAGCAGCCCAGGGAGAGCAAAGCATGTTTGGAGCACCACCTAAAACCTAACACAGAGAGCTGTTGCTATTTGGCCTGTCTGAGAACCCCTGAAGATCTCTGCTTACAGAGCTTGTCTTTCAAATAAAAACTAGGACTAATTTTAATATCTAAAGTGGATTTCATGATGATATTTTCATCAGCACACCTATCATTGTACTTTGCTTGTGTTCACCCTTCCATGACCTTATCCTGTCCCTCCTCCTCACTCCCATTGGTCCTCTTCTTTTCCCTAACTAGCAGCATCCCTACTGTTTCTATGTTGGATATATAGTTACATCTAGATTCCACACTCTTTTTCCCATTATTCTCTCTTGTTCCCATGCCCTCCCCCCTCTTAGTCCCTCTCTCCTCCCTCATAGTTTTCTTTAATTTTTATGTCCTATGTGGGTATGTGTGTGTATTGTCATGTCATATGTATTTAAGTCTACTTCACACATGAGAGAAAATAGACAATATTTGTTTGAGTCTGGATTATTTTACCTAATACCATGGCCTCCAAATCCTCCCCCTCCTTTTTTTTTTTAAACAAATGGTGTAATGTCATCTTCTTCATGGCTTAATGAAACCCTACTGTGTATATATAGGCCACATTTTCTTTATCCACTCATCCATTGGTGGACATCTAGGCTGGTGCCATATCTCGGCTATTGTGAATAGTGCAGCAGCAAACATGACTGTGCAAGCATCTCTGGAGGAGGTGACTGGGGTATTTACACAGGGCTGGTTCAGATGGTAATCCTATTTTTAGTTTTTAGATGAACCTGTATTCTGAGTTCCATAATGGCTGCATCCGTTTGTATTTCCACTGACAATGCATTAGGGTTCCCCTTTCCACACATCCTCTCCAATATTTGTTATTACTTGTTTTGGTTTTTTGTTTGTTTTTTGGGGGGTTGTTTTGTTGTTGTTGTCTTGGGTTTTTCGAGACAGAGTTTTTCTATGTAGCCCTGACTGTCCCAGAACTCCCTTTGTAGACCAGGCTGACCTCGAACTCACAGAGATCTGCCTGCCTCTGACTCCCAAGTGATGGGATTAAAGACATGCGCCACCACAGCCCAGCTGCTTGTTTCTTGACATCGCTGACTAGAATGAGACAGAATTTTCAATGTAGTTTTGTGGGGTTTTATTTTTTATAAACATTTTTATTTTTAGTTTTGAAATTAAGATATATCATTCCTTCCCTTTCCTTCCTTACTCAACCCTTTCTATTCCCCCCTTGTTCCATCTAAAATTCATGGGCTTATTTTCTTTAATTGTTATTGATTTTATATGTGTATATATATATATTATGATATATGTATATGTGTATGTATACATTTATAAATATGTAAATGAAACCTAGTGAGTCCCTTTAGTGTTGCTTGTATGTATATGATTTCAGGGCTGACCGTCTGGAAGTGGATAGCCATTCAAGAGGATCACCCCTGGGGGTGACTCAGTCTTTAGTTGCTTGCAGTTTTTTGTCTAGAGATGGGACTCTGTAAGACTCTCCCTTTGCATGTTAGCATGTCTTCTGGTATGGCCATCACTCAGGTCTTTTTTAGGAAGTTGCATCGTTGAGATATCATGGCTGTAGCTTCTCTCTCCTTTTTAGGAGACACAGTCTCACAGTAGACTCTCTGTTCCTCTGGCTCTTACAATCTTTCTGCCCCCTCTTCCTCTGTGTTCCCAGATCCTAAGATGACGGGAATTGGGAATTGTGTTATGGATGTGTGTTATCTCCACTGGGCCTGGCACCCCCTGATCTGCTATCTTTACAATATGATCAGTTGTGGTTTTCTTAATGGTCTCTGGTCACTGCAAAGAGAATCTCCTTTGATGAGGATGAGGGCTGCACTTCTCTGTAAGTATAAGGTTATGTGTTAGAATCTAGTTAGGAGTTAGGCTAGTCTAGTAAAGTGGTGGTAGTATGTTCTCCTCGAAGATCTGTGACCTCTCTGTGTATAGTTTTACTTTGCATTTCCCTTCCAGCAATGGTTGTTGAACATTTTTTTCAAATATTTACTAGTAATTTCCATTCGTTTTTCCACTTATTGATAGGATGAGTCATTTGGAGTCTTTATAGACTATATGTACTAGCCCCCGTCAAATGAGTAGTTGGCAAATGTTTCATCCCATTCCATAGGCTGTCTCTTCACCCTGCTGATGTTTCCTTTGCATGCAGAAGTCTTTTTGGGTTTTTGATGCTTGCTATTACTTTATGAGCTATCAGGGAATCCTTTCCAAAAAGCCCTTGCCCGTGCCTGTGTTTCAAGGAGCTCAAATTTAACTTTACTGAATCTTTTCAGAGCTCTGTTGCTCTGATAGGTCAAGTTGGGGGCATCTGCTGAAAACAATCATGAGCAATGTTTAACACTGGGGTCACTTAAAGCAGAGGTCACAGTTGGGACAAAGATGAAGCCTTAAAAGGAAACACTCAAGACAGAGATGTCCCTTGGAAAGCCGCAGCATCTTTAAAGAGATCGAGAAGGTCACACATGTATGCAGGGCTGTGCCCTCAAAAAGACCTAAGAGTACTCAAACATCTTACCTTCCGCTGACAACGAGGCTTCACATTAGCAGGAAGTGAAGGCCAAGGAGGCAGAGCTGTAAATGCTTTGCCCAAGTAGAGAAGGCTCATGATAAAGCTCACAGAGAGGGCCTTGGCAAAATAGTATAATGCATTTAAGATCATCTCTATTCAGTTGTTAGCTGATCACCAACTGATTGAGTGGAGAATTCTCAGAATCTGTTCAGAAACATTGCTATATAAGCAAACAACAATGTAGTCATAGCAAATTCTTAAGAGGAGATCATGTCTGATTTCCATGGGTGCCACATTTTACCATTTAAAGTATCCAGTTTTCAACAACAACAACACTTGGAGATAAAAATAGAGTACAGTGCCGGGCAGTGGTGGCACATGCCTTTAATCTCAGCACTTGGGAGGCAGAGCCAGGCCGATCTCTGAGTTTGAGGCCAGCCTGGTCTACAGAGCGAGTTCCAGGACAGGCACCAAAACTACACAGAGAAACCCTGTCTTGAGAAACCGAGAGAGAGAGAGAGAGAGAGAGAGAGAGAGAGAGAGAGAGAGAGAGAGAGAAGAGAGAAGAGAGAAGAGAGAAGAGAGAAGAGAGAAGAGAGAAGAGAGAAGAGAGTACAGCCTGTGTTCTGTGTTCAGAGAATGAAGTGTTTCATGGAAATTGCCTGGGAGGAAGCTCAGACTTCAAAGCAGCAATTATCACTATGCTCAAAGATCTAAAACCATATGCGAGGAATGCAGGGAAATCGTGAGACCAATCCTAGCTGCATGGAGATCATCGATACAGAGCCGGAAGTTATAAGGAAGAACCAGATAGAAGTTGTAGATTTGAGAAGTCTACAATAACCATGATGGCTAGAGGAGCTTCCTGCAGGGCGAGCGTGAGAGTGGTCAATTGTGCCTGTGACGTCTGCGGAAAAGAGAAAAACCTCATCAACGAGGATCACCAGAGACCTGTGAGCAAACATCGAGCACACAACATGCTAATATATATGAATAATGACGTACCAAAGGGGAGAGAGGAGAACAAAGGTGACAAAAAAATTGAAGACTTAGTAACGGAGGACTAAGGGTGTGGCTCAGTGGCAGAGCATGTGGAGACAAACATCTGGAATTGAATGACACATTTAAAAAGACATACCCCAAGCCCGATGGAGAGATAGATACATGCCTGTAATCACAGCACATAGGAGGCTGAGACAGGAAAATGACATGTTTTAGGTCAGCCTGAGCTACTATATTAGGTACTTTTCTTACTGTTGTAACGAAATACCTAGAAGTAATAATTTAATGATGTCCTTTCTTTGGCATCCTGGGGATTGAATTTAGGACCCTGTCTATGCCAGATAAGTCCTCCTCACCTACTGAGTCATATGCCCATCCTACCTCATTAAATGATTTAAAAGGAAGAATGATGTCGTTTGGCTGATGTTTGTATATGTATCAGTGGCTCTGCTCACGGTTTACCCGCTTCCTCAGCATCCACTCCCGGATCTTTGCCTTCATCCTCACATCCTCTTACCTTGCCCGCTCTGGGGCTGCCTGCAGGGATCTCAGCCTGCAGGGATCTCATCCCTGTCCCACTCTGTCTGACCTGTGTCTGTAAGTCAGAGGAAAACCTGTCAGTTCTCGCCATCTAAAATGTGTATTTCTGAGTACTCAGTAGATTATTAATGGTGGGGAAAATTTAGGGATTGGCTTTCTGTTTATGTTTGTAAAAAACAAAAACAAAACAACCATCAACAACAAAACCCCACTGTTCATAAAATCACTATTTCTGTCTGGTCCAGGAAAACTGTGGATGGTACTGACAGAAACCACCCAGGTGCTGACGACTGTACAGCCAGAGGCCAGCAGTAATTTCTTTAGAGACAACTTAGGTCATGAGATCAGCTTCATTGGACCAGGATGAATTGGTAAGGTTTGTTTAACTTGAGGCAGTGAAACTATAGTTTCTTCATCTCCAGGAAAGAGACAACCATGCTGTCACGTCTGCTGTATGAGACTCTATGCAGCTGTAATGAGATGGGTTATAAAGCTGATTTGTAATAGTCAGTGTCTATCTACTTTCCCTTTATTTAGTCTCTGATGGACCGTACTATCACTCAGTGAGTGTTTATTGAACTTCACTAAGTAAAGTGGAATCTGCAACCTGAGATATTGTGCTGAGAATCCATAGTAATGCTATGGTACATACAAGAGCCGTCCTGTGTTCATGTTAGTGGATGCCTTCTGACTAGCTGTGGGAAGTAGGGTAGGGTTTTTTGGAGTGGGATTAAATATGGATGGATGGCCAAGTAGACAAAGAAGTTTAGAATCTACAGAATACCAAAGTGTAAGAGGTTTAAAGTCCAATGTGAATTTGAGTCTTACTCTACTACTCCCAAGTTAGATATTTGTTGTTAGGCGTGTGTGTGTGTGTGTGTGTGTGTGTGTGTGTGTGTGTGTGTGCACGCTCATGCGTACATGCACTTAGCAATGTATCCAACCAATAAAACATCATTTAATATTAGCTTTTCAATAACGTTCCCACCTTTCACTGACTCCTCCCTTCGTTGTGACTCTCCGCATAGGCAGTAGCTAGGAGCTGTTCATCCGCTTCTCTTCACTGTCACAGAAGCTGGAATATTCTTGCAGAGTGATTAGCCCTCTGGGCCCATGCTGGCTAGTGATCTCTCACGTATGGAGCAGGATCAGGCAAGATTGCCTTTGGAGAGTGAGACGCAGCCGTGAATTAGAATTAATGACAAGAAGCAAGATTAATGCCACAGATCGGGCTCCAATGCTGAGGCCACGCTACCACCAGGAAGTGGACAGAATACAAAAGAAGTCAGAATAACAGTGCCAAAGAGGAGGTGGAGGGTGTAGGATGTGGCTCTGCCTGAACAAAGGCACCTGCGGGGTCCAGGTATTCCGTCACAATCTGCTCCATTTTCTCCTTCCCCACAGCCATCCTTTACCCAGGTCTTCCCCATCCATTTGACGGTTTGGGTCCTTGGATTGTTCTTTAAAATCCAAGATTTTTCCAACATTCGATTCAGTTTTTCAAAGCCATAACCTTCTAGAATATTAGAAGGTAAGAGAGAGGGCTGGAGAGATGGCTCAGAAATTAAGAACACTGACTGTTCTTCCAGAGGTCCTGAGTTCAATTCCCAGCACCCACATGGTGGCTCACAACCGTCTGTAATGAGATCTAGTGCCCTCTTCTGTGTACATAATAAATAAATAAATCTTTAAAAAAAAAAAAAAGAAGAAGAAGGTAAGAGGGAGGTGTGTAGGTGGAGACTTGGGTTTTCTACTATTGTCCCAGCTCGAACAAAAGCTCCATTTTCATTCCTCTTGACTACTATGGGTTTTAAAAATTCAGATATATGTTGAGTGTCTGATTTAACAGTGTTTGCACCGCTGTACAGCAACCTTTCTAGAGGCACCCCTCAGCTTGGCCAGCCTTCTTTCCTGTGTCCCGCGCTACGGAACTCACGCAGAATGCTCCTTCATTAAGTTTACCTCTCTCTGCTCCAGAATGTCTTGTTGTCTTTCTTTAATCATCTTTTGGCCACAGGTCAAAGCCTTACCCAATCTTCTGGGGACCCGCTTCAGTCAGAACGAAAAAAATAGGCCAAGGGGTTAGGCTATTTAGAACGTTAGTACACAGCCTGCTCCCAGTGAGTGAACACCAATGCGGTATGTTTTATTGTTCCTTAAGGGAATTGTTGCCTCTCTCCAGTTCAGGGAACAGTACCTTTGTACTTGGGAACAGTGCCTCACAAACTGAAAAGATATTCCCCCCTTGCAACACAGTCCCTTCCTTCACATGCTAACTCTCCAGTTTGAGAACATTGCCCAGTGAATTTGGGAAGGATCATGATCTTCAAATTTTTTTCGTATAAAATGGGATGTTGACAGTTAGGAAATGATTTCAATGTCCACCTTTTGTTGTCTGGAAAGACGCTTCCCTCTGATTAGTCTACTAATGTGGCTGTTGGGATGACTTAGAAACCCTTGTGTCCTTCAACATTACGCACGGGGCCGGGTGCCCCCTGGTGGTGATCTGAAGCCATGCAGATGTTTCTAAGATGGCCATCCCAGAGGTACCTAATTCTACACTCCAGGCTAGACAGTTTTTGTAGGTTAGCTCATCCATCCTCAAAGCAATCCAATAACAAGTACGGTAGCTACTGTTTGCTTAGTAACCCATACCAAAGAGCATAGGTAGTGAGTGGCAGAAGAGGGGCTTGAGTCCAGGCAGGTTAGACTGGCCTCTGCCTCTGCCTCCTATGTTATGGGAAAAGATGCTATGGTCTGTATATAAAGATGAATTTAGAGGCCGTACCTTTGGAATGACCTCACAAGAATGTTAGTAGAGATTTTCCTAAGAAAAAGAACAACTGAACTAGATACAATTATTTAAAATTTGCATTACTTAAAGTATCCAGAAAGTGTACAAGCTGTGTTTCTCAAACTGTGAGTCATCTCTTTGGGGGGTTGCATATTAGATATTAGTATCATGATTCATAACAGTAGCAAAAATACAGTTATAAAGTAGCAACAAAATAATATTATGGTTGGGGGTCACCACAACATGGGGAACTGTATTAAAGGGTTGCAGCATTAGGAAGGTTGAGGACCTCTACTATGTGCCATATAGCAAAGGTGGAGCATTCATTCTAGAAAGTATATAACATCTTAATAAGAACATAAGAGTCTGTGGCATTTGGGGCATGTTATGCTGTATTATAACACTGCTGATGTGTGGCCTCTCCCAAGTCTAAAGCTACGGTTTCTCCCCTGGAGAAGCAGAGCGCATTTCTCACCAAATCCAGAGCCTCAGTCTGCAGAAATCCTAGTCTATATAGGGAGGTCAGGGGCTTCCTCAACAGCCACGGACAACAGTAAAAGCTTATGAGCTCTACCCTGAGGGGGGTCAGAATCATTGTTAAGTTTTCCTCACTAGGAGCAGCCAGTGTGGGACATGAGACAGGTTGAAAATGTTCCTCATAGCACCCACAGATTCAGCGACAGAGAGTGGAAATCTGATGGCACAAAGGGCTTAACCACAGCTTCTTATCAAGAGCTGCCTGAACAACAACCAACTGAGACAAGAATACTAGAAAGCCAGGCTGAGAAGTAAAGTCAGCCATCCCTCACAGCTTGGAAAACCACGTGCATGTCCAAAGTTGCACCCTCACAGGGGGAGTGAATCAGAGGGACCCAGCAAATAATGGTTTCTTGGTTGCATGTGGAGGAAAAGTAGTAAGGCTCTCTGGATTGTGATAACAGCCTCCGTATCATGTGGCCAAGTGTGATTGAACATACGGTATTGGACTAGTTAGTTTCATGTGGCTAAAAGGCAAAATGAAGGAGAAAAAAATCCAAGCAATGATGTTAAAGGCTTCACGCTGAAGATAAAATCGCCTGCAGAATTGCTTCAGCGTAGCTGCTAGACAGACCAACAGCCAAGGAAACAACCACTCCTGGGAGACCAAGGCCCAGAGCTGCTACAGTGGATTATCAAATGTGTCCACTTTCCAAGAAATGACTGTGAGACATTCAACGAAGCAAAGAAATGTGACCTACACATAAGAAAGACAATGAGAAGCAGGCACCCTAAACCTGCTTAGGGTAGGGCCTAGATGCTGCACTTAATGGACAAAAATTTCTAAGTAGCTGCTTTGATGCTCAAAGCCTGAAGGGTAATTTGCTCACAGAAAAGGTGAAGGTGCGAAAATCCCGCCCAGTACATAATGTCAGTAAAGGGACAAATTATTTTCCAAAGAAACAAGGAGAAGATCTGTAGCTGAAAACAGTTATAACCTAAATGAATACCTCCAGAGAGAGGCCCCATAGCAGATATGAGCTGGTAGAAGAAAGAATTAATGAATCAATAGACTGATTGAGAGAGATTAATTAGGCAGTGAGATAAAAAGAAAAAGTAACTAGAACCCAGTAGTATGTGGGACCACTCAACACACCAACGTCCATGAAATGAGAACAACAGAAGGTATGGAGAGGACGGGACAGGAGACACTGGAAACAAGAATGGATAAAATGCCCAAAATTTGATGCAAAGCATTGATCTGCACATCCAGATCAGTGAACACCAAGACATGTGAACACACGTCTATTCAAATGTCGAAGAAATGAGAGAACCCTGAAAATAGGGTTCTCCGAACACTGAAAGTCAAGTTCTCATAGGAAACAGCGGAGGCTAGAAAGCAGGAAGAAATCACATTCAAAGTACCACAAAGACAAATCACCAAGAATACAAAATGATACAGTTATTTTGGAACACCACCTGGCATGTACTTAAAAACATAAACACAGTATTGCTCCATCACCTGGTAAGTCCACTCTTAGAAAAACTAAAATTGAAGCGTACACAAAAACACACACCTACCGATGTCCACAGCAGGATTGTTTATGTAGCTGAGGAAGCAGAAACACTGCAAATGTCCATCGGCAGATGAACAAATAAACCACACACACACGGAATAGTATTTGGCAATAAAAAGGAATGAAGCACAGTCATATTTGGATTGCCAGTGGGGATGTGTTCTGAGAACTGCATTGCTGGGTGATCTCATCACTATATAAACAGCATAAAGTGCACTTAGCAAACCTCTCTGGTACAGGCGACACTGTTGTTATGGCCTCTTTATGTAATCAAGAGATTCAGCAACCGTGAGATGGATAAGGCTTATGTGCTGGTGTAGCAGGGCATATTATTTTACACCAAACATTTCGAAAATGCACAGGACTACACTCTGGAACAATGACAAAAGCATAGCACAAGAAGTTCATAAATAGGAGCGTGGGCACTTATCACTACCAAATATTACCGTATGGTAGTTAATTGCATGTGCTGTACTTACATACAATTGGTGGCACAGTAGCTCTATGTACACCAGTACTGTCACAAACACACCAGTAACATGTTGTACTGCTACAACTACACCATAGTTGGTAGGGGTCTTTCAATCCCATTGTGATCATCTGGGACCACTGATTTACATGTGCTGTTTTGACTGAAATGTCCTTATACACCGTTCAGCTTTGCTGAAGAGATGTGATAATACCACATGGATGAAAAAAACTAAAAACAACTACTCTGGGTGGTGAAATAGTTCAATGGGAACAGGCCCTGTTGCTGAGCCTGAAGACCCGAGTTTGATCCACAAAACCCACTTGGTAGAAGGAGAGAACCAACTCTGGCCCACTGTCCTTTTACCCTGACAGTGCTCTGTGGCATGTGTGCCGCGGGGCCCCCCCCCCCCGCCCCCGGCCACACACACACACACCCACACGCCCCCCAACACACACACACACA
The DNA here is from genome assembly GCF_049852395.1 of Peromyscus maniculatus bairdii. Classification (NCBI taxonomy): domain Eukaryota; kingdom Metazoa; phylum Chordata; class Mammalia; order Rodentia; family Cricetidae; genus Peromyscus; species Peromyscus maniculatus. Next base: position 77,288,670 of record NC_134859.1, on the reverse strand, counting down.
CACACCAAAATAAGTGTTGTTGTTTTTTTAAAGTATGCTAAGTGAAAGGAAGAATCCATTCACAAGAAGTCACAAAGTGCTCAAATCTATTTCAAAAAATGTCCAGAATAACTAACTCAATAGAGACAGAAAGTAGATTAATGGTTGCCTAGGGATGGAGTGGTAGGATGGGGTAATGGTTTGCTGAAGGGCATAAGGTTTGTTAGAAGAAGGGAGATAAAAATGCCTTAGAGTTATGCTGTGGCAAGTGAGTTGTACGGTACTTGAGTCCTATCTCCATGAAGCTGAATTTTTAGGATTAATAAGACAGGCTCTTGGCCCTTGGGAAGTTTCCAAGAACAGTGTGCCTTCAGCAGTCTTTGTGAATTAGACTAGAAATCAAGGCAGAAGCCAGCATGATTTCTCTGGGGGAAGTATTAAGCATTAGGAATTCCAAGCTCCTGATAAACTCTCAGAGCGCAGTCCTCTCTTAATTGAGAGTGCATTGTACTTTGAATTGAAAAACATCCTTAGGGTCTGCATTGAGACCAGTTTGGAGAAAGAGGCATTGGGGTAAATGGGGGACTGTTCAGTTTGTGGTGAAAGTGAGAAGGACAGAAGAGAGGCAGCGGCCAGGGGGAGGCTGGGCCTGCTAGGTCCTGACCGATCAGCATAAAATAGAGATAACTTCATGAGACCAAAGATAAACAGGTAGTTCAACTAACAGATTGAAAGCTTCTTTGAAGGTGAGGAATTGCTGGTAAAGAAGGGTTTAAAAATGAGAACCACACCGGGCAGTGGTGGCACACACCTTTAATCCCAGCACTCGGGAGGCAGAGCCAGGCGGATCTCTATGAGTTCAAGGCCAGCTTGGTCTACAGAGTGAGATCCAGGACAGGCTCCAAAACCACACAGAGAAACCCTGTCGAGAGAGAGAGAGACAGAGAGAGAGAGAGAGAGAGAGAGAGAGAGAGAGAGAGAGAGAGAGAGAGAGAGAGAGAGCTGCAAAACCATGGTTTGGAAAGGCACACAAATCTGTGAGGAGGGTGACACCTGACACCTGGGTATGTTTGTGAGTGCATGAGCTGGGGTAGGAGTGAGGCGGTCAGTGAGTTCATACTGCCTGGGTATTGGGTAAGCAACTGGCCTGCTTCAAAGCTAATGAATGGGCTGTGTGCTTGCGGGGGACAAAGATCATGCAGCAGGTCCTAAATTCTTCACTCAAACAGGGGAAGTGACCGGTAACAGAGAGAGAGGGGTGACAAAAACCAACCCAGCTTGAGAGAAGTTGTGTTTATAATGGCTATATGGTGCTGTTTCAGTCTGGTTTTAACAGGAATAATAGTCTGGAAATAGCAGTGGGGAACGAAGGAGACACCTATCCCACCATCTAATCTTGAACTGTGGGAGAGCAGGGCAGTGTCGGAACACTTGGACTGCCGTTACAAAATACCATAAACCAGGTGCCTTATAAACAACAGAAATGTCATCTTCAAAGTTCTAGAAGTTGGGAAATGGCAGCTCACGGTGCTGGTAGACTTTGGTGTCAGCTGAAGGTCCATTCCTCAGAGATGGTGCCTTCCCTCTGTGGCTGTGCTCATCGGCAAGGGCAATCTCCTTCCGCTTTCTTCCTGTCGGTGTCTCAGTCCCATTCACAAGGACTCTGCTCTTCTGATTTAAGTGGTCCCTTCCTCTCGATACTACCATCATCGAGGCTAGGGTTTCAGCACATGAATGGCAGGCCACAGATATTCAGGTCATAGCAGATGACACAGTTATCTTGAGTGTCACCAAAGGAATGAAGTACAGCAGATGCTCAAAGAATGTCTGGGAACGTAGGTGAGTCTCTTAATCACTTAGTAGGTTCTTGGTGACAAAGTGGTAGGGGTTGGAAGGAGGCAAAGATAAGGACTATTTAGATGGGGGGATATTATATATATATATGTGTGTGTGTGTGTGTATGTGTATAGTGTGTGTGTTTATGTATGTATGTGTTTGTGATTATATATATACATACATACATGTGAGCATGCACATGGGTGCTTGTTCTGTGTGGAGACTAGAGATCAATGTTAGGTGACTTGCTCTCAGTTTCTACCTTACCTTTTGAGACAGGGTTTTCATCAACCTAGAACTCATAGATTGGACTAAATTAGCTGGCCAGTGAGCTCTAGGGATCCACTGGCTTCTGTCCCCTGTAACTGGGGTTATGTGGCTGCTTTTACTTGTGTGCCAAACTCATGCTGTACAGCAGGCGCTCTACCAAAGGAGCCATCCCCTCAGTCCTTAGCATATACCTTCTCAATAGCACCAGAATAGCTGGTTGTCTGGTACACAACTTGGTACAAGAAACTTGGTTGAGGCTATACGTTTATATGCATATAAAACAATCTCCCCATCCTTTAATAAAACAACTGCAGAGAATCCCAGTGGTATCTGATCTGGTTTTATTTTTAGCTCTTTTTAAATGGCTTCCTTTGTTCTTTCAGATATCTTGGGTCCTCCTTGGTGGTTTGTGGCTTTGATTCTGTTCAGCTCAGCTGGAAAATAAACATTAGGAAATGTGTTTGGGCTTCTCTGTGTGCCCAGCAGCAACCCAAAAAGAAGCTGTATTTCATTAGCGCACCAGGATGTGGGAAGAAGTGAGAAATCTCTGCAAATGAAAACGCAAATAACTAGGAGAGATGTCAGGCAAGCTTCCCAAATTCAGTTCTGATTTTTTTCCCCCAGACCTCATAGGAAATCAAGCTGCTGGACTAGATAAGGCAGGTAGGCTGCTTAGGAGTGTATTCAGATTATGGCAGCAGGAGAGGGATCTTCTTCCTCAGGCGGGAAAGGGTTTTGTTTGGTGCAGAATAGTATGTGGATCAAAGGAAGCACTGTGGCTCCCGAAGAAGATGAGAACAGGAGAAGGCCATAGGAAAAAGAGGATGTGCAGAAGCTGTGATTGTCCACCTGGTCGGGCCGACCATCAGTGGAGTCAGGACCAGCTCCAGCCATCTGCTGATCTGAATCCAAGACTGCAGGCCATGTGTGATAGCCCAGCTTAGCTTTTACGTGTGTTTGTACATGTTTGTGGATGTTCACATAGGGGATACGTGTATACATGTACACATGTGTGCAAGTCCATGGGAGGCCAGAATAGACATCCAGTAGCTCCTTCAATTTCTTCAATCACTTTCTACTTTATTTGTGTAAAGGATGTGTGTGTGATGTGTGTGTATGTGTCTCTGTGTGTGTGTGTGTGTATGTTGTGTGATGTGTGTGTATGTGTGTGTGTATGCGTTGTGTGATGTGTGTATATGTCTGTGTGTGCGCGTGTGTGTGTGTGCGCGCGTGTGCGTGTGCATGTGTGTGTGCATGTGCGTGTGCGTGTGCGTGTGCGTGTGTGTGTGTCTGGTAAATGAGAATGACAGTATGGCATCCATGTGAAGAGCAGAGCATGACTTTGAGTGTCCTCTTCCATCACACCCCGCCTTATTATTTTGAGACAGACTCCCTTGCTAAACCAGAAGTTCACCTTTTCAGGTAGGTCAGCAAGCTCTTGGGATCTACCTGTCTCCAGGCCCCAATGCTGCGGCTATAGGCACACATGGTCTGGGTCTTGAGTATTTTGGGCCAGGCCTCATGCTTGAAAAGCAAGTATTCTTGCCTACTGGCCCAGCTCCTCAATGACTCTCTATCATATATTTTGACACAAAGTCACCCCCTGAAAACATAGTTGACCCATTTGGCTAGACTAGCTGCCCGTGAGCCCCGAGGACCCTCCTGTCTCTGCTTCCTTAGCACGGGGACTGCGTACGTACACTGCCCTGCCTAGATTTTCCTATGGGTTCTGAGGATGAAACTCCAGTCCTTGTCCTTGTGAAGCGAGCACTTTGCCAACTGAGCCAGCTCTCCAGCCCTGGGCCCAGCTTCTGAGGAGCTTGGAAAAAGTATTTGATAATCTCAGAGGGACCCAGTGCATCCTAAGAAACACCTTTCGGGTCATTCACTGGAGCCTTATTTAAAGGCGTTACATTGGTAACTTCAAGGAGATAATATATCTATTCTAGCAAGAAGGCAAGATGTTTTCTTTCCAATTCAGTTATGATAAAAAAAAAACACCACAATGAAACAGTGGACTGGATGACATTCATTGCTCTGGCAAACAATTATTTTCTCTCTCTGAATTATAACATTGTGGCCCTTTAAAACTGAAATTGCCACTGATCACTCTTCAGTAAAGAAGCAGCTTCATCAACACACTTATATCATAGCAGTGATCACACTGTCTTTCATGAGATGATTCTGTTGGCCAGTCCGATACCATGCATACATATGTCATCCCCACTTCCCCCATAACCCTGTGCAGCAGTTATAGACCCTCAATTTATAGACAAAGTGCTTGCAACATCAATCTTCTGTTACTCAGCCAAGACTCTTTTATTAGTGATCAATATCACAAAGAAAAGCTTTGCTTAACTCACTCTGTGTCATTGACAAAACATAGGTAACCATTGGTTAGATTCCTAACAAGGATTTTGAATCCCAGCAAAATGGTTAGCTAATTTCGGGTCACTGTGATCAAACATGAGTAGCATTCCATTAAAAATAGCAAGTAGAAATTCATACCCATTTTATTTTTCTTGAACGTTGAAGATCTTTATGAAAATTGAGATGTAATTTTATTTATGTGTGTGTGTGTGTGTGTATGTGTGTGTATTGTGTATAAGTATGTAGCATGTGTGTAGGGTGTATGCATGTGAGTGTACAGGTCCATATGACCATGAGGGTTTATGTGGAAAATGATGGAAGACTCTGGATGTCCTCCTCTATTCATCTCTGCCTTATTCTCTTGAGACATTGAACCCAAAGCTTGTCATTTGGCAAGGCTGGCTGACCAGCAAGCTCCCAGGATCCACCTGTCTCTGTGCTCCAACACCGAGGTTACGGGCATGTGTGGCTGTGCCCAGGCCTTCTGTAGATGCAGGGGACCGACCTCAGATCTTCCATCCTTATCCTGCATGCTAAGCTCTTTTACCCACTGAGCCATTTTCCCAGGCACAAAGGAAGCTGCTTTAACTGTGGGAACCCATCCTTTGATTCATTCTCTTCCTGTTTCCCACTGTGTCTCTGGGCAATTTCACTTGCATTAAAGTTGGCTGTGATGACCAATGACATCCTGGTGACCTTAGAATTGTTAATTTTACTTCAGTCTCTCTTTAGAATTTAAAAATCATAGATATCCAATTTTGCCCAAAAGATATATTCTCCCGGGGCTCCTAAAGGAAATCTAAGCTACAGATATCCTGAACTCATTTCATTACCTTTTGTCCCAAACAAACTTCTACTCTGCCTTTATCTTCCTAGGTAGCAAGAGCAGGGCCTGAAAATCTTCATAGACGTTCCCCTCTGTTCCTCTTGATGTATTCTATTGGTCACCAAGTCCTGCAAAGGAGAGTCCCCAGCGTCTCCTGATGGCCACTCTCAGTAACCTAAGGAAAGTCATCAGACATAAAAGTATTTGAGCCCCATGCTGGTTCTCTTGAATTAAAATCCCTGGGTACAGGACCCCGAGATTTATATTTTAATAAGTATTTCAGATGATTCTGGGGCATGCTCTAAATTCATCTTTCTTTACACTTCTCCATGTATCCCATCCCAGGAGCTGCTGTTAAGACATACATTCAAGACTGTTCCCAAATTTGGTGGTTTGAAAGAAAATGGCCTCCAAAAGGAGTGGCACTATTAGGAGGTGTGGCCTTGTTGGAGTAGGTGTGGCCTTGTTGGAGGAAGTGTGTCACTCTGGGGGTGGGCTTTGAGGTCTCCTATGCTCAAGCTACTCCCAGCATGGGCCACACAGTTGCTTCTGCTGTCTGTGGATCAAGATGTAGAGCTCTCAGCTCCTTTTCTAGCATCATGTCCACCTGCACACCACCATGAAGATACCGAACTAAACCTCTGAAACTGTAAGCCAGCCTGCATTAAATACTTGCCTTTGTAAGAGTTGCATGGTCATGGTGTCTCTTCACAGCAATAGAAACCCTAACTAAGACACCAAGAAATATAATATGGTTAAGACATATAATCTTAGGTGACTACTGGGACATTTCAAAAGTAATGAGAAACAACTGAAATGGTTGCTGGTAGGTGAAGGCTGGAGGGGTCTCAACAGCAGTGACAGAGACCTGATGGAGACCTCGACTCACTTTTTCCAGTTTTTGCCACCATCAGTGAAAGAATTTAGAGATGACACAAAGCAAGCCAGAGGAAGTTTACTTCAGAGTGAAAACAGACACCAGGAGAAAGCGTGGACTTCTCAAGAAACTTTGGCAACCTAGAACTTTGGATAGCATTAGACGATCCAATTGATTATTCATGAATTGAGGTGTTGAACCGCTAGTCAGTACATGGAGTGTAGAACTCAGACACAGTCCTGCAAAAGAAGGGCTCAAGAGAGGCAAGGACCTAAAAGAAGAAAACATGAGAGCCCCGGCCTGGGATAGGCATGACTAAGTGTTCAGTCAGGTGGAAGGAGCAGGTCAAGCCATGCTTCCTGTGGAGGCACATTTTCGTTGCCCATGAACTGGATCACACCATGAGAACAGTTGCTTTCCCTCATCAGCTGTAAACCCCTGGATGGCATATTTTGCATCTTATGCTTTCCCGCTTCCTCCAAGGCCAAGGTTTGCACATCGGAAGCCTGGATTAGTTTGTGATGCTGCTGTTGGAAATGAACTGAGTTGGAGGCAGTGTGTTCTGATGTGTCTGTCCATTGATATGTCTTCCCCCACCCCCTTTAATTCCCACCTGCCAGGGCTCAGGAAGTGAGGCTGTATTCGTCTCTTCCCTAATTCATTCACAAGCTCAGTCTGAGAGAGAATATGAAAATACTCACTTACTTATTAAGTTTGAACTGTGAGGCTCTAGCAATGTGTGTGAGGGGAGCCGAAGCGGTTTTAAAGGATGCTTAGGATTCGTCTGTGTGTGTCTCACTTTCTGGGGTCCTCTCTTGCTGAGACCGTCATGGCAGCATCACAACCACAGCAGAAGTGAAGATAAGTAGATGGTGTCCACGTGCGTGCACAGGGAAAGGACAAGAGAGATAGGCTGGAATATGACCAAAGTGACAGGAAAATATGCGGAAGAGTTCGAGGTGACAATAATCTTCACTCACTTCTTCACACAGAGACATCTGAACATCTGTGTGGGTTAAAGGTTCAGCCAGCCAAAGGAAAGAGCCCCTGGGGGCCAAAGCCAGAGAACTTTGCACAGCCAAACAAATCAAGCAGCATATTTCAGAAAATAAAACAAAATTCTATACAGATGGAAATAAATGATGGAAGAAGCAAGTCCATGAAGGAGAATAACCAACTGCCTGGAGAAGAATTCCAAGTAATTTTATGTTCCTACTCTGTGTTCAAGGATGCAGAATGTGATTCCCTATTCCTTAACTGTGGGCTGAGCCCTGTGATGTCCTTCCTCAGGGCTTACTGAGGAAAAGGGGAGAAGATGACTTAGAGAGAAGCCATCTGATAAACACTTCCTCGGCCAGGGATGAAGGTCAACAGCATCCATGATGAGTCATGGTGGAAGAATGTACCCTTGAAAATGCAGAATGCAAATATCACTGGAACTTTCTAGTCTTCACCAAAAACCCAAAACCAGTAGCTGATTGTGAGAAAAATGTCAGACAAATCCAAATGAATGCACCTTAAACAACACAGCCAACCAGCATTCTTCAAAACAGACAGACACAGTCTCTCTCTCTCTCTCTCTCTCTCTCTCTCTCTCTCTCTCTCTCTCTCTCTCTCTCTCTCCTATCACCACTAGCAACAAAACTGAAAAACTGTTACAGCCGAGAAGCGTCATGATATGATACCTAAATGTAACATGGTATCCTGTATGGGACCCTGGAACACACAAAGGGAATCACGTAAAAGATAACGAAATGTGAACAAGGTCTAATTTATTTTGGTACATTAACCATGACTAATACATCCTGAGGTCTAAGATATCAGTAAGGGAGCAAACTGGGCACAGGGGTATATGGGAACTCCGTATTATCATCACAGCTTTTCTATAAATCTAAAATAAAAAGCATACAAAAAATAAAATTTAAAAACAAGGGTGAATTGCAAAATGGAAAACAAAACCCTCATAATTTGCTACCATTAGAAGGCAGGGGGGTCTTTTTAAAAAATCGTGTGTGTGTGTGTGTGTGTGTGTGTGTGTGTGTGTGTGTGTGTGGTATGTTTGTGTATATGTATTACTATGGTCCGTTTTAATGTCCACTTGTCACAAATTAGAAGTGTCCTGATCGCCCTGTTTGATGTGAGCCAATCCACCCGGAAGTGGGTGTGGGCAGAAGGAAGAGTAGCCTGCCTTTTTTTTTTTTTGGTTTTTTTTTTTTTTTCGAGACAGGGTTTCTCTGTGTAGCTTTGCGCCTTTCCTGGAGCTCACTTGGTAGCCCAGGCTGGCCTCGAACTCACAGAGATCCGCCTGGCTCTGCCTCCCGAGTGCTGGGATTAAAGGCGTGCGCCACCACCGCCCGGCAAGTAGCCTGCCTTTTCCTCTCATGGTTTTCCCTCTTGCTCTGGAGTTAATCTGCCCTCTTGCTTGCTGCTACTGATGTCTTTGCTGACAGAACCAGAATTCCCAAGCTTCCTTTCCAGACTAGGGACCAACAGGCTTCCAGAAACTTCCTGGCTTCTGGCACCATGTTGGGACGGCTAAGCCCCCCCCCCCCCACCAGCCTTAGGAACTGAGCAGCGACCAGGTTCCCAGCTCTCGATTCTATTGTTACATATATATTTCATCCCACTGGTTTCGTACCTCTAGAAAACCCTGACTAATACATGCATATTTGTGCACGTTCATGTGTGTGAGTATGGACATATGCATGCCAATGTGGCAGTCAGAGGACAGCCTGGTGGAGTGTTGGTCCTCACCTTCCATTTCATGTGAGAAAGAGTCTATTGTTGTTTGTGGTTGAGATTGCCAGGATAGTGACCCCCAAACTTGCTGGATTCTCTTGTCTCCTTCCATCTCTCTTTAGGAGAATTGATATTAGAAACATAAGCTCTGCGTCCAGCTTTGCAAAGCTTCTATGGCTCTGAATTCAGAGTCTCTTGCTTGCAGGACTAGTACTGGGTCATGTCCCCAGGCTGCTATACAAGCCTTTAACCTTCTGTCCCTTGAGTCTGTTGGGCTCGCAATCAGCGTTAGTGGTGCTAGAGTGGAAACAGACGGTGTGTCTGGAAACAAATATGTGGTGTCACCAGGGCTCAGTGGATTCCGGATGCATTTCCAGTCACTTCAACTTTGTTCCCCTAGGTCAGTAAGCACATAGGTCATTTTTAAAGGCATGTCTAGAGCCTGACTCTGGGCTGCATCGTCACATCTATTTACAGAGTCCAGAAAAGTGCGGGAGGGAGGCAGACTATCTTTAAGCATGGCTTAAGTGCCTGCATGCCGACTTAACCTTGCCAACTTAACCTTCTCATTCCATTTCTTCATCCATAAAGTGAAGATAATGATGCTCCCCGGAGTAGTGCAAGGTTAAGGTTAAATTATACAAGATATGCGAAAGCTTTCTGTGACCTAGAAAGGATTTTGAGATCTATTTTGGAATGTCTGGAGGGAAATGAGGACCTCCTTCAGTTTTTCACCTTTTAAGCAGCCCTGTGACTTGTTCACTCGGTTCAGTCTGTCAGGCATCTGTCAGGTGTCATTGATATGCTAGGTACATTAAGACGTGCCTCAGACTGTTAATGTCATCCCTGGAAATGTAAGAAGACACACTTGGTCTTTATAGATTCTCAGGGCAAGAACAGTAAGTGGCTGGATGGGTAAACTGCCTGGGCAGGGAACAATAACCCACGCGAGGCATAACAACAGTGTCTGTGGTTGCTGGGGACTGAAAACCCCCGTCAAAATGGCCTGAAGAAGGTGTTCACTCGGCCAATGGGAAGATCTCAATGTGGGCAGTCTTCAAGATTTAATAAGTCATAGTCTTAATCATAGCTTCAAGGACCCAACTCAAAAGTGTTTTGTTATCTACACTGATGTCTTGCTTTACCTCTAACTTCCTTAGTATTGGGAGGGCTGCCAGCAGCAAGCAGGGCTTCCTTAGACCCAGTGGATATGGTGGGATAGGTGCCTAAAAAACTCAAGCCACAACCCTTGACCTTAACCATCTGAGTTAACTACCCTCTAGTCAAAGTCTTCTGTCTGTCCCTAACCCTTGATTGCTTCCATCTGCACTATTTATCATTTATTTTATTATCAGTTTTATCTTTTCTTGTTCCTAATCATCTCCCCTTCTAGACTGTATCATTCCGTGAGGTCTTGTGTTTCATCTGGTCATTGCTGGTCCCTAAACTCCCTCATAAAGAGACCATGTCTCTCCGGAGTCCACAAGAGAGAGCTTGCCTCTGCCTTGAGGGCTCATGCTTCTCTGTTCTCCTTCACATGCCTACACTGCTTCTTTCTTGGGTTCTCAGTGCTGACTGGAAGTTCTGCCCATAAGAAATATTCCAGAATAAGAAAATGCCAACTGTCCTTTGGGGAAAGTCTAACCAAAGCCAGCATGAGTTAATCTTGTCTGGATATCAAAACCGGGACCTGTGACTGGAGGAGCCTGGGTAGAAGTGGGAAGAGAAGCTTGTTGGACAGACTGTTTATGAACAGAGAGATAAAACGGAAGTGGTAGCAAGGTGGGTAGTGAAGTAGGCAGGAAAAAAGAAAGCAACAAGATGGTGCGTGGTGATCGTCAGTTCAGCACTGAGTCTATTGGTGAAATTATTATGGCCACTCCACGTAGTTAAAACGGAGGTTTATTTTGTGGGGTAACTCACAAATGAAGGGATAGGCTACAGGGTCTGGGGAAGACGTAGCGCAGTCCGGCAGTGTTCTCTGGAGAACTCTGTTCAGTCTACCTCTAGCTCTGGGGTCTGGGAACCAAGGGAAGGGGGCCCATCCGGATCTCGGGTCTTCAGGGCCCTCTCTTTACCCCGCCTTGTAGGTGTGACAGTTATTGAAGCCTCAATGGGGGTTGGAACTTCCAGATCAAGGCTGGAATGGCTACCCACTACAGAGTCTGAACGGAAAGTGTGCCCTACAGAACACTTACTGTCTACATTCTTGAAGACCTTTGCCTGTTGTGGCTCCAAGCATCCTGAGAAACATTAGTAATCGTTTTTCATATTTAAGAGCATTGTAACACTTACTGAACATGGTCTTCAATGCCTCTTTGTTGTTTGGTTGTCACAGAGTTTCCAAAGGTTGGTTAACCTGCAATCAAACAACGCAAGCCTCTGAGTGCCTTTCCCAACACCACAAGGTAGCAGCAGGGAAAGCAGAATGAAGACATTCTTCTTCAAGTCTTGAGTTAACTCTGCCCCAGGGCAGCTGGGAAATGAGATAGTGTCTTGATATACTAATACGTTTATAATCTCTCTGGGCTAGATTTTCTGTTTAGACTTGCGTTGTTAACTCCTGTATACATATGACATTATCAATAATGCAAACCTTTTAAAAAAATGTAAAAGACCAGAGTTGAGTCTTTAGTCAGCACCTGCAGAGTACATCAAGAAGAGGTCGGGCCCAAGGTAGTCAGGTGCTCAAAGGCCTGGGCTTGAGTGCTCTGAGAATTAACTTTTAACAGGAAAAGGAACATTCGAGATTAAAAAAATAAAGAAAATCACAAGCATGTTCAAGCAGCTAAATAATAAATAAATAAATAAATAAATAAATAAATAAATAAATAAGAAAAAGGCACAATGGAATGAGTTGTTCCCAGGGGTTTTATATTCTCCTGCCAGATCCTTTAATTATATTTCTATTCTTTTTACCCAAATTTAATTTTGCCAGAGACTTAAATAAAGAACAGATGATGCCTCAAAGAACACTTGGTAAAATAGCCTTTCGTTAGTTAGTAAGCCTGAACACAGGGCCTGACTGGTTTTCCAACTCACTGTGTGATCCTGGGTCATTAACCTCCTGGGAGATGCTGCTTCTCAGCTGTAACACAGGATTGAGGACATTTGCCATGCAGTGGCCTCCAGAAAAACTGAAGAGGAGCCAGGGTGACAGGCACTCAGGAAATTTTCAAAGAGAGTTGTCTTAGGATGGGAGACACTATCATTATTGCACCTCCCAGAATCCCCTGGGCTATGGTTATTATAATTCAAGGATCTCAAATTCCCTGGCATTAAACGGGAAAGGACCCTAACTGCATGTATGGCTGGAAAGGGGACCTTAGCTCTCCAGAGTCCCATGTTCTTTCTGGTCCTCTGTTTGGTTTGTTTTGACACAACTTTCATCTTGGAAGGTATTATCAGCTTGCTCTGATGCATCATGAAAGAGTGTTCTTGGAGAATGTAACTAATTCCATGCTAATTATATATAACTAATGTATCCATGCTAAGGGAGACAGAATTACCTCAAAGAACAGTTCATCTTAAAGCGTATGAATCTTTCTAATTCAGCATTGAGATAATATAAAATGGTATTAAGGTTACTATAGTCTTAATTTTGGTTTATTCAGGCTGAACCTGGAAAAAGAGAGAGGTGTTCCTCATAGGTAGGGGTGAATGTATAGACTACCTGGAGTTAAGCCTGCCTCAGGGTATTTCCCCTTATTTGCTGTCATTATTGAAGACTTCAGTACATGTGAACAGCCCGATTCTTGTCTTTTCAGAATTTTCCATGCATTCATTTCAATGAATGTTCCCATTGGTACGCTGACCATCAAGTCTTCATTCACATTTTTCAAGTCATTCATTGACTCATTTTAGAAACAAGTTCCAAGTGATGCCGCCATGCCTAGATCTTCTTGAAGACCAGGAGTACAAAGATTTAAGAAATTTCTTTACCTTGTGGTTTATTATGGAAACAGGTGAGTAAAACACAATGTGATTCATGACCAGCATAATGGAATACACTAGGGGAACGTGATGGAGGAGCAAGCTCTAATCCTAGGACAGTCAGAACAACTTTAGAAAGGCGACCCTTGAAACTGGGTTTGAGTGGGGATTTTCAACGTAGATGGACAAAGGTGAGGTTGGGGGCAGGAAAAGCATCCTGGGAAAAGAATCCAACGTGTGCAAAGGCTGGGAAGGGAGAGAAAGCATCGGCATCTTGGAACAACAAGCAGCTTAGAAGGGGAAGGAGAGATGAGTCCTGACGGGCAATGGCAGATCCTGTCTTGAGTTCATCTTGAAGGAGATGCGGAACCCTGGAGAGAACTGAACGAGATTCTCACATTAGAAAGAAGATGACTCTGGCGGGAAGGTAGAGAACGGACCCCTGCTGTGAGGCTGAGGGAGTGGAGTGGGCAGCAGGCAGACCTGTGGGAGCTATCATGACATGCCAACGAGTCATGGAGCAAGACTTTAGCCAAGGCAGTATCTGTGGAGGTGGTGAGAATCTGGGAAGACATTTCCACAGAGCCTCGGGGACCATGGAGTGCAGAGCTTAGACACACCAGAGGGAGACAATCCAAATAACTTCCAGGTCTCTGACCTGGGTGAATATACCGATGTTTACCAGTGCTGGCTTGCAAGGGAAATGTAGCAGGAGAATCCAGTTCCAGAGAAAAATTAATTTATCTTTGAAAATATTGACTTTGACGTAGGTGTGGTAGGACACCTGTGTAGAAATAGCTAGTAGATAAACAGGTTGTGGGATTTGGAAATCAGGGCCTGGCTAGGGCTTCAGACTCTTACTATAGATGTCAATGAGATCACCAAGGGATAGTGGGTAGGGAGGGGAAGGAGGATCACGGGAAACAGGATTCCAGGGCTCTTTGAACAGGAGGAAGCAGTAAGAAGTCTCAGAATGAGAGGTCAGAAATGCATGTGGGAAATGAAGGTAGTCATGCCAGGAAGAGCAGGGCCGAGGCATGCATCACCATGCCCAGACATTATGTAGGTTTTAGAGGATAAGTATAAAGAAAGCCCCAAATGGGGAGGTGGTGAGACTCAGTGGTTCAGTAAGGGCCAAGCAACTGATGTGTTTAAGGGAGCATCTAGACAGGACCAGGGAGGGCTGCCTGCTACTAATATGACATAAAATGAATGAAATAGGTGATCAACCCACCTGCATTGCTCTGTCCTAATTCCTAGCCAAGGACAATTTCACAGTTGTCAGAGCACCCCGATTGGGGTGGGGGGAAGAGGTGGAAATAGAACTCAGCACATATTGATTGTCCGGTCCTATGCTACACACTTTATGTAAATAACTACACCACAGCCCTTGGAGCTGGGTGCATAACCTTCTCTCCCCTGGACAGGAAGAAATCAAGCCTCAGCATGCTAAACTACCTGCCTCTCTTGTTTTCTCCCCAGGGGTCCCCAAGTTACAATTGCCTCAGCAAAGCCTTTTTGCTCTCAGTGTCTCAAGCCCTTAATGCTAAGTAAAAACAAGAATGGCTGGCTGGATGTCAGGGATGTTATCTCCCAGAGAGACTTCCACGGGAATGCAGCTACGCTAGCCTGTAGCAGGGAGGTGCCACGCTCTACAGAGATACTATCTTCCAGAGGAGCAGAGGAGCAGAGGAGAGCTAGGGTGGTGCAGGGAGGAGCAGAGTAAGGAGGAAATTCAGCTGGTAGCTCAGCTTCCTCCTCCTGAGTGGCAAATCAGTTCCCAGACTTTCCCCACTCGACCAAGAAGTTAGGCTCTCGAGGCTCTTAGGGATATGCTGGCTCACATTTATCTTTAGGATCATCAGTTTTAGGGGCTGGGGAGAGGGCTCAATCTGTGAATACTTGCTGCAAAAACATGATGATTTGAGTTCAGACTCCCCCACACCTACATAAAAAGCCAGGTGCCGGTGTATACCACTATAACCTTAGCATTGGGAGGTGGAGACAGGTGGCTATTGGGGGTCACTGTCTAGCCTGTCCAGCTGAATTGATGAAGTCCAAGTTCAGTGAGAGGTTCTATCTCAATAAACCAAAGTAGAGAATGATAGAGGCATCTGATGTCACCTTCTGACCTCTGCACATGAATGCATATGAACACCTACACATACTTGTACGCTCATGAACACGTGCACATACATTACCACACAAACAAAGTTAAAGAAAAAAGATGAATATTTTTAAACTAACATCTTCATACTGTTTCCCTGCTCTGTGAAGTCAATGGCCCTGATAAATCAGCTGCATTTTAGCAGGAACTGAGCTGAGAATGAGGTCTTTGTCCAAGTATCCTCCACCATTTAGGAGACAGGGCTCAATTTAGTAGTCTGAACAGAAATGCTGAGATAATTATAATACCTGCTGCATGGAAGACTCTACCAGAAATGTCACCAATAATAATTATGCCATGCATGTGCCTCCAGGCCTTATGTGGCCCTATGTAGCCTGTCATTCAGAGCCACTATTAAAGAAAAAATAATTCCTGATATTGCTCAAGGATGGCAGGGCAGTGATTAGCCAGTGAGGCTATTTAGGATGAACTCTGAACACAAGGATGAGTGGAGATTTATAGCCCAGAAAGAGCAGTGGGGGTCAGTAGATGGAAAATTACTATGAAGAACCATCAATGGTAGGCAGATTGTCACTGAAGTCCAGGCGAGGAGGGACACGGAGTTCAACCCACTATGCACAGCAGGGAATTTTTATGAAATGACACAGGCGGTCAGGGACTGGGTAGGAAGAGTCTGACTCAAGCCTGGTTCAAGTCCTTTGTCACCTCCACGACCTCATTGCCTCATCCACGGTGTTCAGATCAGTCTCTCCAGCTGAGGCCTTTGCACTTCCTGTGGCCTCTGCCTGGAGGCTTTTCCCAGCAAGCTCCAGGGTGGCCAGGGCCTTTTGCTTGCCTACCCTTTTATCCAGCAGGCCTTCCCTATCTGTGCATAGATCACCCCATCTCAGCATTCCCTATGACGTCATCCTGATCCATTCTACCCCCTAGAAGTCATCACCACCTGACAGACACACTATGTGTTTCTGATGTGTTTTCATTGGTTTCCTCCTGTGCAGTAACTATCCCTTAAAGCAGCACCGTGTCTGTTCCGATTCCGGCCTTCACTCTAGCACCTGAAAGAGCAAGCGGCGCATAGGAAGGACTTTCTCAGTTGAATGAATTGAATGGCTGGATGGAGCCTCTATGAACACCTTCAGCTCTTGATTATGCATGTCAGTGGCAGAACACAATAACTCCCAATGACAAATGAGCCATGACCCATTCATAATGCATTTCACCATGCCTTTATTTTTATCACGATTTTAACAAAGGCATTAACTCAGATGGACCATAAAATATTTTTCTTTCATAACAGTTTTATAGAGGGCCATGATCATAGGGGGTAGATAAAAGGCAAAGAGATTCAGAAATATTGAGACAAAGAGATTCACTTGGCTGGAAAAGAATTTACATGCTTACAAAATCACCTTCCTTGCTTTCAAAATAATAGATGAGTCAATACGGATGAAAACCATGAAGAACGGGCCAGACTCTTAGTGGGAGCTCAGTCAATATTAGCTGTTGTGATTGTCTTCCCTTCCAGACATCGCTGCAGTGTTCACTCTCCCAAATGCACCCCATGCTGCTCCCTACCCTGACTCTACACACACACACACCACCACCACCACCACCACCACCACCACCACCACCACCACCACCTGCTTGCCAATACCCCAGTCACATTTCAAGTCTCAGTTAAGATGGCACTTCTTCAGGCCACTCTTCTGACTCTTTAGACACCCTCCTCTGACAATGACACCCAATATAAACATTGTGTGATAACTGTTCATTTGTTCCCCTGCCCTCCCCTGGAGACTGAATGAGCCAGGCAGCAAAGACTCACCTTATTAAGTATTGGATTCCCAGCCACGACTATCGATATGACACTTAGAAGGACTGGTGTGGATAATGGAGAGACTATAGGGATTCCAGAACCAAGGACAACATCTCAGCCTAGGCAGGTGTTTCTCTGGCATCATCTCGTGAAGGTTATTCATTTGAAAGTGGAGTTCATCACGGGTTCCCTTAAAAAGTGTGTGCTGTTTGGGTGCTCTCAAAAGGAAGAGCTGATGTTCAAACCAGCAAATTGTACTCAGCCTAGTAGATAAGCAAGTGTGTGGCGCAAACAAAGGCTTCTATGCTGAAAAGCTGGGTAAATCAGCATTTGTTTCTCTTTGCCTATGCATATGATTGTATTGAATGGCCACTCACATGGTGCCAACAGACTGACCAAAGCTCATGGAAGACTCCAATACAGATTACAGAGTGAGGCAAGGAGGGATGTAGCCTGCATCAGGCTGGAGCCTGGGCTTTTACTAATATTC
Organism: Peromyscus maniculatus bairdii; assembly: GCF_049852395.1. NCBI lineage: Eukaryota > Metazoa > Chordata > Mammalia > Rodentia > Cricetidae > Peromyscus > Peromyscus maniculatus. The sequence continues at coordinate 77,271,406 of NC_134859.1, read as the reverse complement.
CAGCATTCCAATGTCTTGACCAGTCTTTGGCATGTAGTTGAAATCCAAGAAACATTGGTTGAATGAAAGTGAGATACATCACTGGAGGACAAAAAAAAAGGTAAAGGTACTACAGTGGATAGTTGGAAGACACTCCTTAGATGGGAAAAAAGAAAGAAACCAGGCTTCAGTAAGAACAGATTTTACTGAAGGCCTGATATGTTACTAAGCATACAACACTGCCTGGGCACAAAATAACTCACCCAGCTTCCTCCATGAATACACAGCCTCTTGCCTGGAGAAATGTTGAATATTTAAAGAACTGATTGTTTTTAAACCACACAAAACCTTTAGAAAGCATGGACCATTAAAAAAACACATTTGTGTGCACATGCATGCATGAGGGTGCCCATGGAGCCCAGAAGAGGATGTCAGATCCACTGGAGGTGGAGTTAAAGGCAATTAGGAGGCATCAGACATGGATGCTGGGAACTGAAATCAGGTCCTCTGCAAGAGCAGCAAACCCTCTTAACTAATGAGCCATTTCTCCAGCCCCTATGGTTATTTTTAAGAGTTAAAAAAGTGCACTAACATTTTAAAGAGTTCCTTAAGGCTGCTTCTGCATAAAAAACTCCCCAGGTGGGCTCGAGCCATCATTTCAAAAGCTTGGTCATATGGTAAGGAAGCACTTGAATATTTTATCTAGTGCCAACGATATCCCAGGATGCAATGCATTTCTCTGCTTATGACTGAACCGAGAGAAACAGATAAACCCCTGTAACAGATAGGAACCGAGGTTCAGTGTAACTTGCCTAAAGTAATCCGGCCAATTTATTCCAGGTGCTCTGACTCTGCTGACATGAGTATGTCATTCACCAATGGGATCCAGAAAACACTAACGCCATTTTAGGGAAACCCAATCCTTGTGATGGAAATAGGGCCCGATCTTTTCATTGGCCAACACCAACTGGGTATATTAAGAATGGCCTAGAACAACGGTCTCTCCTCAGAGTTGGAGTAAGGTTCCAAAACTGGGTTCCCCCAACTCCCTCAGCCTACTCAGACCTCTTGGACTTAGTCTTTTGACTGTGTGATGAAAGTCAGAGTGGCCATAAGCTATGCAGAATGAGAACGGGTTTTGTTGGGCCAAGCAGGCCCCGATGAGAATAGCGTCACTCCGCATGCAGAGCAGCTAGAGTGCACAGTGGCCCCACTTCTTGGAAAACGCCACCACTGATACATTGCAGGCATGTAGGTGGGAACGGCACAGAATGTAAGAACATATTGGCGCTGTCTATTTAAAACAGCAGGGGCAGCAGAACGACTTGAAGGCACTAAACCAAGCCTGGTTAAACTAAAAGCACTGCCCAGGACCTCTGGGGAAACTTCAGTTTGCTTCGTCAAGAGGGGGAGGTTGCTTCTGGGTCAGCGTCATGTCCTATTGAACTATCGAACTGGCATATGGCAGGAGCCATAAGCCAGAGACACCAAACACCAAGAATGGGCGAGATACAGAGCAAACTATCTCTAAACATATCTTCCTCTGGCTAAGCCCACCAGAGGAACTTTGACCTAGAGGTTGAACTGACAAAAAAATGAAAAATAGACTCTAGGCTTTCCGGCTCCCAGGCTATCACCACTGAGCCTGGGCAAAAACTCATGCTCCGTGGTTTCTTCATCCTGTATAAAATGGGGACAAGAAAAAAATATGTAACAAGAATTTTTCAATTGGTTGAAGGAGATAACTTAGGTAAATCAGAACAGTATTTGCCCTATAAGAAACACACAGAGCTCAGTGGATAAGAGCACTGGCCACTCTTTCAGAGGACCCAGGTTCAATTCCCAGCACCCACACAGTGGCTCACTGTCCAAACTCCTGTTCCAGGGAATCCAACACTCTTTTGACCTCCCTGGGCACTGAATGCATGTGCTGCACAGGCATACATGCAGACTACCTACCCATGCATATAAACATGTAATCAAATAAACACAGTTGCTTACTGCCTTTAAAGCCAAACTACAAATAAAAACAAACCAGAGGTTCCTTGCAGCACTATTTGTAAATAATAAAATATTGAAAAAGAACCCTAAAAACAAATCCAAAACTAGCAGAATTTTTACTTCTGGAAAATGGTAGAGCTGCAGAAAATTCTGGCTCTGTTGTTCAGCATGCAATGAGATCTCAGCTCCAGTGCCCAGTAGTACACCAAAAAAAGAATACTCTGCCTATTAAAATGATGGTATTACAACATATATCATACACACTTTGAAACCATTTGTGTGTGTGTGTGTGTGTGTGTGTGTGTGTGTGTGTGTGTGTGTGTGTGTGTGTTGTACACGTACCACGGAACACACCTGGAGGTCAGAGGAAAACTTTTGGTAAAGTAAAGTCAGTTCTTTACTTCCATTGTGTAGGTCTCAGGAATGGAGCTGAGGTTGGCTGCCAATGACCTGATGTTCTGAGCTAGACAGCTAGACCTATCTCACCAGCCGAGAGCTAGATAATATTTTTAAATGTGTATGGTAAGTGTGGAAATGCAGTGCCACATAAACATTTTTAAAAGATTTGCTTTTATTACAATTTTAAATTCTGATATGTGTGTGTGTGTGTGTGTGTCTGTCTGTCTGTCTGTCTGTCTGTCTGTATGCACATAAATACAGATGCCTGCAAAGGCCAAAGGCATTGGGGTCCCCATAAGCTGGAGTTACAGGCCTCTACAGGAGCTACCCATGCCCTTACACCCCGAGTCATCTGTCCAGCCCCTACAATTTTTATGTATGAGATAGACAGCTGCATGAAACAAAACCAAGTCCCATAAATACGGGAAAAGAAGACTGACAAGAAGCATATGGAGGTGTATTCCGATGAGTCAACTCAGAGATTTAAATCTTTTCTATCTTTATTTTTCCAAGAATTGTACACTTGCATGATTCGGGGATAAAATAAATATATGGTAGAATATCAATAAGTGTGTAGCTGAAAGTTTTCCTGTGTCCCGCCTGACCTGCGGTCAGGATAAATCTCTTTCATCTGCCAGCCCTGTTGCTGCTCAGACCCAAATGAACACACAGAGGCTAATATTAATTACAAACTGTATGGCCTACTGGCTCAGGCTTCTTGCTAGCTAGATCTTACATCATAAATTAACCCATTTCTATAAATCTATACTTTGCCACATGGTTCATGGCTTACCAGTATCTTTATATCTTGCTTCTCATGGTAGCTGGCAGCATCTCTCCTGCTCTGACCTTTCTCTTCCTTCCTCTCTCTCTCTTTAGAATGTCCAGCCTAGCCTTATTCTGCCTCACTATTGGCTAAACAGCTTTATTTATCAATCAGTCAGAGCGACACATTTTCACAGCATACAGAATGACATCACCCATCATTTCCCATTTTCTTTCTATTCAAAAGGAAGGTTTCAACTTCAACATAGCAAAATTACATACAACAAAACAGTTATTAAGCAAGAATTATAGTTATAATAGCTAGTCTATTTGTATTTGGCAATCAAAGAAGATATCCTATCTATCCTATATTTGTGAGTCCAAGGTTTCAAATCTACCTTATCTCCTATCAAAACCAAGGAAAACCATAACTATAACTATCTAGTCTTCAACTATATCAAAGCCCTCAGAAGGATACAATATTATCTAAGTAAACCGGAAGGAGATTGTAAGCAACTTCCAAAAATCCAGAATGACAGAGACAGCTGGCTGCCTGGACAGTTATCCAAAGTTCTTCTGCAATGTTGGGGCATCATTTTCTAAGCTTGTAAACTGTTGATGGGTTTTATAAAAGCTTTAATAAACAAGTGTAACTTTTCTTTATTTAGGGTAGTGTCTAATGTTTACACCCCAGTTTCTCAACTTCCTTGTGGCTTATACAATTCCTGAAGCTGCAAATCGAGTTCCAAGTAGTGCAGAAAAGCCAAGCTCCGAGCTCTAAAATAATAAACCTCCTGGTCTCCCCCAACCACTCTTCCTTCTCTTTCACCCAACAAACTTTCACCTTGAGCCCAGTGCCATACTAGAGGCTAAGACCAGAAGTAGGTGGGACTCACTTCTCTTTTGAAAGACTTCCTTCTCAGGCAGGATGGGAGACCAGGAGACAGCAAACACCATCCATGCCTGGTAGGCTGTGAAAAGAATGTCGAAGCTGGTGAGTTCAATGGGAGGACTTCTAGCCATGTCATGCACCTGTGTCCATAGCAAGGTAAAAGAGTTTAACATCTTTCAGCAGTCGGGCATGAGCATGTTGCCAGGTAAGAGGGGCTCAGGTAAGCACAACTCATGTCTAGCTGCAGCAGACACAGAAGCAGCAAGAGGATACAGGCATTGGGTGGGGAGGCTGTGAAAAAAATCACCAGCTGGTTTGGTGTCATGGGCTTTGTTAGGAGAGGCGTGAGAAGAGTTTAGCCAGAAGCCTTGGACAGGAATCCACAGGCTAGCAGCAGACGTTGGGGAGCATGGTGGACATGCGAAGGTCCTATTTCAGAAAGATGATGCAGGTGTGGAGGCTGCTTGTTCAAAGAAGGTTCAGCAGGGGCAGAGAGGCAAACAAGGTGGCTGCAGTGGTCTGAGGGCTAACTAGGGTTTTCTAGAGCCTTGCAGTGGTGGCAGCGGCGGCAGCGGGGTGGGGGTGGGGTCGGGAACCCTCTCATGGAGGGGTGAGGAAGGTACAGATGGCAACTATGAAGACTGGTTATGGGGAAGAGTGGGGAGAGAACGCAAGGATGGGCAGATTGGTGGTGGTGAAGTAGAGATCCAGTCTTTGAGGACAGCTCAGGACAGGAGACAATAGGGAGGCAACACTGAGTGAGCAGGCACTCTAGAAACGGGTGATCGCACCCTGGGGCTAGAGGTCAGAATCCCTGGACACGACTTCAGAGGGCCATTGAAGGGTCGCCTGGGGCGAACTGAGCCTCTCAACCGTATGGACATCAGTTTCTTCCCTGTGTCCCTGCTTGGTGAATGCTCAGTTCAAGTTCTTGGATTTTGCTGCCTCTAGCAATGCAGTGGTACATGGCAAAAAGCAAGGCTTTAGAGCTGGGCTGACCCAGAGCCTTTCCTCCATTGAGGATAAAGCGGTCAGAAGCAAGTCATCTCCCTCTCTTCCTGCCTGAAATACAGGGAGGGGCTGGGGATGCAGCTCAGTGGTAAAACACTTACCCGGCATGTAGGTATTAAGTTCAATCCCCAACACCGGAAACAAAAGTCAAGAATGACATCTAACACTTGAGTTGTGGTTAGGAATATAGTGTTGTCTAAGCTAGCCATTGGTCACATGAAAGCTTTTAAAGTGAACCACACAATGCATTACATAAGCTAAGTAAAAGTAGCCCTGGGTAAAGACGTATCTACAAACGTACACCCTTCAGGCCTTGAGGTGGGAGGAAGACCATGCCCCAGGAGATGTCAAAATACACTGAAGAGGGACCAGTGGCAGGGCCTTACAGGAAAGGGGAGGCTTCCCATGTAAACCTGGAGAGGAGTTTCATTTGAGACTGAAAACGAGGAGAGGGAGACAGAGAGTACACGGCCACAAGAGGGTTGATGGGAGAAGGCCGGAAGGGCCTCTTCAGAGAGAGCAATCTTCAGAAGTCCTCCTCGAACAAATCCCCAGGGAAGTCTCCAGACCAAGCCCCAACAAAGGAGAAATCGAACTTTTTACAACTGATGAGGGGAAGTTGCACATCAAGGGATTTAGTTCAATAGCATACGTGACCAAGAGCTTGAAGAGCCAGGTGCCAGTTAGGACCATAAATCAGGGGCTCCAGTCAGACCTCATCCGGACAGCTTCTTAACAATCAGAGGGCTGCAGCAGGGAGGTGTGCAGGGATCTCTTCAAGCTGCGGGGCTTGGTCTTTTAAAAGTGACCACTGTCTATTTGCTCTCTCTCTCTCTCTCTCTCTCTCTCTCTCTCTCTCTCTCTCTCTCTCTCTCTCTCTCCCTCCCTCCCTCCCTCCCTCCCTCCCTCCCTTCCTCCCTCTCCCTCCCTCCCTCCCTCTCTCTCTCTCTCTCTCTCACACACACACACACAACTATATTTTATTTTTATGATATATGATCTGATCTCTCACTACGTAGCTGGGACTGGCCTCAAACCCTTCTGGCTCAGTTTCCCAAATGAAATGAGATTTCATGTGAACATTAGCACGCCAGGCAAGTAGGCAAACTGATAATATGTTGATTGGTGCTTGAGTTAGCTCTGGCAAGTATTTAGCAGGCAGATTAGAAAGTTAAAAATAAAAGTGTTGGTTTTAATAAGCGATGCTGTTACCGTGTGAGAAAGGTCACCAGGCATGACAAAACCCATTATTATCAGGGCAGAGTTTTATTAGAAGGGAGAGGGGAGGGACAGAAGATAGCGTGACCAGGCCTGTGGAAGAGACACATGCAGAGAGCGAGAGCGAGAGCGAGTAGGGGAGGAGAAGGAAGAAGAGAAAGAGGAAGAGGAAGAGTGGGGAGAGGTCTGTGATCTGCTTCTTATGGATTCCCCTGCACACGTGCATATGGGCTTACGGAGCACCCCGCATCCGCAGATTGCGAGACCACCCTGTGCGCATGCAGCGTATGGATTACGTAGGACATAAGGCCTCTTGCTTGGCTACTGAACTGCACATGTGCGGTCATATTGCTGGATCCGATCAAGCTCTCCAGTACCCACCCAGCATTGCTTTTAGCCATATGTTCCAGACAATGGAGTCAACCCAAGTAACAACTTTATTCTAATCTACAGCACAAGTTTTTACATACATTTGAGTGGTTTTGACAGTGTTGCTTATGGGCAGACTTTAAATGGATCCACAAAAGTTAATATATTTAAAGTAAAATATTATACACAGTAAAACAACAGGCCGCTAAATGTTCAGGATCATGCATATAGAATAGGCCGGCTGGTTTCATCCTTGGGTACCCATGCCTACTGAAGAAATCACCAGCCAGTATCAGTTCTTCCGTCATTCCTCAACAATTTACCCACATCAGAGCCTGAACACACACATAAAATAAACTTTCTTTTAAAATTACAATGGTACAGAATTTCAATTCATAAAGTGTATCTTCAATCTGACAGTTCCATTGAGCAAGCCTATTTCTAGACTAACAGGTTATATTAATGTCTGATCTAAAGGCAAGGTGACTTCATTTTTCTTAAACACCAAGAAAGATAACAACAAAGCAACTAATACATCAATCTTAATATAAGACATTGAGAGAAAACCAGAATATATAAATACCACTCCACTGAGTCAGCATGAAAACATGGACTACTGATATGAGTTTCTAATGTGTCAATCAAAGTTTCATATATGGTATGAAAAAAATAGTATATTGACAAATGCAGAGGAAAAGGCAGAAATGTGAATTTATGCATCTAGTCCCACAATTAAAAATGGGTATCAAACTGATACAATAAAGTTCAGTGACTTAACCTTGATGACTGAACCGTTGCCACCAGTGTGACAGTCCAACAATTCACCATAATTCAGAACACTCGTGAGAGTGTCTGGCAGATGGTCAACCCAACAATACTATCATAATACTCACAGGATCCTCCTCCACTGTGGAAAGAGACCCTGGAGAAACCATGGCAAAGGCCTAGAGTAAAGTGACGTCTTCTGAAAAAGTTGATGATATCAAAATACTTTCTCATCCCCGGTGGACCACACCAGGTCAAGGATATCAGCTCCACAGCAGCACTGAGTTCAGGATCAGAGATTGGCAGAAAAGTTTGGAAAACTGCAGTTTTTTTGTTTTGTTTTTTTAAATTGGCAAATTCTCCACACTTAATAAAACCATCAGAAGAGGTATGTTTGTTTGTGGAATGTTGACCGCTCCCTGCAAAACTTCTCATGAATGAGGAACCGTGTGGGTGCACGTCAATGGAATAGCTCTTTAAAAATGTACAAAAGAACTAACGCCTCTTTTTAAAAAATAACCATGTTATGTCAAGATGAAACATGGTAAAAAGTAGTGTTACGTTTCCATGATTCTTTACACAGTGAACGGGAAAAGTGATAGAAACGACTTTTTGTTTTTCTTAAAAAGGAAGTTGCATTATTGCACTGACTTTGACAACCTGACCTAGGAATTTAGAAAAAATCATCTAGTAAAATCTGTAAAACGAAAATACAAAATTCTGGTTTGTAAACATCAGTTGGCCAAGTCTATCCAGAGTCCTTCATGATAGTGGAATGGAATGAGAATGAATCACTACCTTATTGGTTGGCTGTGAGGAGGAAAACTCCCGGGCACAGCTTTGAGACTTTCACAGTAATTAGAGTCAAAAAAATTAAACCAAGTCAGTGCAAGTTGCTCATTCTTCTCCCCTGCGCCAGTCAGCTCTTACCCCCACCCAAGTGCCTCAACTGAGATAATACTGGTTTGAAGACCTAGCACAGACGGGTCACAAATGTCGAATGAAGTCCGTGGGACTTCGGTAAAGGTACTTCCAAATAGCATAGTAGTGCACAGCAGCTGCTGTGGCCACGAACAGGTGCCAGATGGCATGGGCAAATGGAATGATGCCATCACTCTTGAAGAAGACAACTCCCAAGCAGTAGATCAAACCCCCGCAGGCGAGCTCCTGAAGTCCGTCGGTGTTATTCTGTCAAGAGAGGGAGAGGTGGGATGTTACTTCACAAGGGCAGAGTTACCTTCCTTCCCCCAAAGGCTCCTGGTTTTCTACATATTAAGAAGTGTCGTGTGAACAACACCCTAATCTGGAAACATAATGCAACCCTCAAATGTCTCGACCCGATTGACCTGGAATACCCTTTGGATCTGCAGGCATGATTTGACCGTTGGACACATTACAGGCTCCACGGGACAAGGTGGCGATTCTGCTCATTTAACTGTGTATCTAAGCAGATTGTAATCACAGCTGGCCATAAAGTGCCTCTGAAGGCTGCATGATCCTCACTTCCCAGATTGCTCTTTGAAAGCTTCGTTCCACATGCGGCAGGCCCAATAAACTGGTTTATAATTTATATCTCAGCCAGGCTGGTCGCATGCCTTTGACCTCGCTAGCAACCATCTATACTGATTGCTTTTTTAGATCTTTGCAGCTCGTATGAATTTAGGGCATTCTGACTGCTGGCAAGGGACATACAGCCCCAGGGATTTCCTAATTTGCCCTGTGCTTCCAGGTAGTAAAGTAAGTCCTGTGTATTTTGGGTCAAAAGCAAGAATTTTTAAGGCTGTCTTGGGAGAGTCAAAGGCCCAGCTCCAAGAGTCAACTGTAAACTGACTTGAATGGATGCAGTGGTAATGGAGGTGGTGTTGCGGGAGGGCCTGCAGGGGGAGTAGAAAGCCAGCCAGCTGGTAGCTAGGCAAGAGAAGAAGAAATGTGGATGCCCTAAGACAGCCGAGTGCTGGAGGCGGCAGCCTCGGGGCAAGGCCATGTGGCCCCAAGGTCCCAGGGGCCAAGTCAGGAAAAAGCAAGAGGAAATTCCAGCTCAGGCACCTGCTAAGAAGGAGCCTTGGGCCCAGGCAGAAGCAAGGACAGCGGCCTAGAGGAGCTAAGTGCCAGGCGGCAGGACCTAAGGCCAGGTGTGGTAAAATAGCCCGGCTTTCAGCATTCATGGGAACCTCTGGGTTTGGTAGGATTAAAAGATTGGGGAGGGCTCAAAAGGACCGATACCAGACTTTCTTTATTCTTGGGCAAGAACAGACTTCAACCAGACTTTAAAAACAAAAACAAAAGCGCACGCCTTTAATCTCAGCACTCGGGAGGCAGAGACAGGTGGATCTCTGTGAGTTCGAGGCCAGCCTGAGCTACAGAGTGAGTTCCAAGAAAGGCTCCAAAGCTACACAGAGAAACTCTGTCTCGAAAAACCAAAAAAAAAAAAAAAAAAAAAAAAAAAAAAACCAACCACCAAACAAAAATAAAAAATAAAAAATAAAAAAAAGACTCCAAGCCAATTTCACACACACACACACACACACACACACACACACACACACACACACACACGTATTACTTCATACAGGTTATGGGGCTACCAACACCCATCATACAACATCCTTGTATGTGCATTAGGAGCACTGCTCTAGAAGGATAAAGGTTGCCGCAGATTCTTAGGGGAGCAGGAACCCCAAGTGGAAGTGCCACTCATGCAACACCACCTCCTCCTCAGGGGCCACTGGGCTCTGTTCTCAGAGACACCACGATTTGGGTTTCACACATTCCAATCCTTTCTGTCCAAATAAACAAGAGATCCAACCAAGTACACCAGTAAGTTTTTAAACACATTCTATTAAGAGACAGTTCCTTGAAACACATTAACCTCCTCAGACACTCCAAGACTAGGAGAGACTGAATGCCAGAGCAAGCCAAGTGTAGTCTTTGTGACTCATGGTGTTGCTGGCACCACCTGGTAGACACATTGTAAAGCACTCACGTGTATTTATTCCCTCTAATCTTTGTGACCCTAAATTGAGTACTATTAACTGTCAACAGCATTTACTGACAAGAAACAGAGAGGTTAAGTAACTTTTCTCAAGGCCATGCAGTTTCCTAGTGTCAGAATTGGGATATGGACTAAAGTGTGCCGACTTTTGAACCTTCACTTGGGACTGGGGAAATGGGTGTTTTCAAACCAGGAGTTTGTGTGACTAAATCTGTGAAGTATACAGATCAGGCAGAACAGAATGAATTTGATTACATTGATTACATCTATATAACCCTAATACCCCGTAAAGTTCTTTGTGCCCCATTGCCAACGAATCTTGGACCCCCTCCAGTCACCAAGACAAGCACTGATCTTAATGCTACCACCACACATACATGGCCCACCTGTTCTAGAACTTCACATAAATGGGATTATACTGCTTTCTCCATCACCACACAAACATATCTCCTTCTCACACCCTTAAGGACAATGGTGGCTGTCTTCCGCATCCCACTGATGTTAGTGTTGTGAGTACTCACAACATATGCCCAAATTCCTCAGGGATCACTAAAGACATGGCAAGTGGCACAAGCCGGTGTGAGGCCTCCTGAGGAAGGATGCCATTACTTCTTGTAACCTTGTATCCAACTGCATTGCTAAACTCATTCTTAATACCTAGGGCTTTGCTGTAAATACCTGCTTCTATGCATTGATGGTCATCCACAGATAAAGTCCGTTCCTGTTCTTTTCCATTAGCATGCTTTTGTTTCTCTTTTTTCTTACTGCATAGCTAGAACATCAGCTGCACGTTGACTAGAAGTAGTGAGGGTTATTGCCTTCTTATCGATCATTGTCTTTCACCAAAAAATACATTTGCTGGTAGCGTTTTTTTTAGAAGCGCCCTTTGTTGGATATGTGAAGTTTCTAAATTTGCACTTTTCCTTCCTGTTGAGATAACCAATCTTTCTCCTTGATTCTCTCAATGTGGCAAATTTCAATGATTGATTTCTAAGTGATGCACCAACCTTGCATTCCTACATGAAATGTAACCTGATTATGACTCTTTTTCCATTCTCATGACGCTAGATTTGCTCATATTCTGTTGCTCATCTCTGTTTCGTGAATACTGGTTAGTGGTTTTCCTGCAATGTGTGTTTGATTCTCAGGGTAATATTGGCCTTAGAAAATGAACTAGGAGTGTTCCTTCCACTCCTGTTTTGTTTGTTTGATTGACTGATTGATGATTGATAGCCCTCAGGTAGCTCTGGCTAGTCCTGAACTCTTGATCTTTCTTCCTTTACCTCCCAGGTACTGGAAATGTCCCACCTCACTGAGCTCTACTACACTTGTGAAAGTTTGTGTAGAAGTATTACTATTCTGACTCTAGGTCTAAAATTTGCTAGAATGTATGAATAAAGCTACCAGGCTTTGGAAGTTTATTTGTTTATTTGGAGGATGCTTCTGGCTATGCATTTAGTTTCCTTATATATTATCATAAGGACATCAAATCTTTGTTTCTTCTTCAGTCTGTTGTAGGGAAAATGATTCAAGAAATGTGTCCACTTCATCTAAGTTGCTGTATTTATTGATATCAAGTTCTTCACAATACTCCCTCATCATCCTTTCACAGCTGCAGGCTGTGGTGCTATTCCGCATTCCATGCCTCATAAGGGTAGTTTACGCTTACTCTACTTCCGGCTCAGTCTACCTAAGTTTTGCTGATTGTAACCTTTTCAAAGAGACAGTGTTTCGTTTCATTTATTTTTCTCCAATTGTTGATCCATTCCCATTCATATTCCCCCTCCCCCACTCTCTCTTCAATCCTAGGAATTGAACCCGGGGCCTCCTACACGCCAAGCAAGCTCTACCACTAAGCCACACCCACAGCCCTCCAGTTACTTCTTCACTGTTAGCTACTGTAGGCTAGACTTACTCTTCCTCCCCATCTGAAGGTGGATGCTTACACCACTAATTTTCAAACCTTCTTCTTTCTATTACTCGGAGTTCTTCAAAGAGCTACAACTGCGGGGGACTGAGGCGGCCCTGAGTGAGTGAATGTGTGTTACTAACATGGGTACAGACACAGAGCGGTCACCAGTGCCCCAGATGCACGGGCAATGGCAAAGCCTTTCTCTGGGTAAGGCTCAGAGGGATGGCAAGGCCTCACTTTGGTCCAAACACTAGTGTTTACCAAGGGCTGACCTATAGGGATGTGTAAAAACTAGCAACTGCAGCCTCTTCCTTACAGATGACTGCAATCTGAGACTGCTCCCCTATGGAGACCTCCTACCAAGGCTGGCTAAGTCTTCCTTCTCATGCCGCACATAATAAACTCCCTAGGGTTTTAGCACAGCCCACCTGATGTCAGCTTTGTGTCTGTTCTTTCTTCACTCCCTCCTCACCCCAGTCAGGCTTCCGGGACTACCTTGTGCAGGACTAGGCGCAGAATCAGTAAGACACATGTCGATGTCTGCTTGGAGAACAGATGTGCATGCATGCGCACGTGTGTACTGACGGACTTTAAGGCACTGGCTTGTGTAATTATGGAGCAGCAAACCCGAATTCTGCAGCAGGGCAGGCAGACTGTGGTCCGGGTAATGCTGCTGCTGCAGTCAGCATCCCAAGACGGCAGGATCCTTCCTAGGAAGGCCTCAGTCTTTTTTCTCTTAAGTCCCTTAGGTGACTGCTTAGGCCCAGCACATTACAGGGAACTACACTCTGTGTCTACTGAATTGAAGCAATCATTACTGACGAGGTATCTTCACAACAATCAGGCTGGCAACTGGCAAACATCTAGGTACCATGGCCTGGTCAAGCTGACTCATACAATTAATCTGCACGTTCACAGAGGCATCTAAAGCACCACACTCCTCAACACGGCTTGGGCTACAGCCCACAAACAGTCAGGTTGCATTTCCATTACTGGTCAATTCAAAGACCCACCCAGGAGTTTATATAGAAGTGTGTTGTTTAATCTTTAAATATGTGGGAGTTCTCTATCTTATTTTGGGGGGGCGCAGTTTCAATTCTTTAGCATCAAAGATGATTTTACAGTCTAGCATGTTGTCTATTTTGATCAGAGGACTTTGTATAATGAGGTATTAGAATGTGGGGCCTTGTTGGAGGAAGCAGGTCGCTGGGGCGGGGTATGCCTCTGAAGGGTTTTAGCTTGTCCCTGGCTCCCTCTTAGCCATCTCTCTGTCTGCCATGAGGTGAGCCACCCTGTTCGTCACATGCTCCCTCCACAATGTGCCTTGCCATGCACAAGCCCACAACCGACCGCCAAGTGACCACAGCCTAAAGCTTCTGAAGTTAGGAGCCGGAAGAAATCCTTAATCCTTCCTCCCTTCATGTTTCTGTGGGTTTTTCATTTTGATTTTTGTTTTTATTTTTTTTATTTTTTGTTTTTGTCACAGTGATTAAAAACAACTAAGACATAGGGCAACTAACTCTGGTCCCAAGGTGACTCTGGTCACCTGCAAGCTGGGGATGTTTGATGTCCAGTGTGGTTTCACCACTTGGGATGGTAGAAACACCATTCTTCCCGAAGCGGGTGCCTCTGGAATACCATTTTGCTCATCACCTTCAAATGGTCACTCTAAGTGAGGGCTTACAGAATTTTGCCCTGCACAAATCCTGCACAAGTCCAAACGCATTCCTCTGCAGATTCCTGGAGGTTTCTCTCAGCAGCTCTCTCCTCCCTAGGTCCCTGCCCCGTGAACTGGCTCACAGCTAACCTCTGGGCAGACTGCTGCTTTCCCGGCTCTCTCCTTCAGTTGCTACTTGGAGTCTACAGGAAAACAATGGGGGAGGTGGTAGAATACGAAGCTCAGTTTCTGGCTTCTCTTCCTTCAAGCATCACAGTCCTGCACTCTCTGTGCTGATGCTTTTTTAATTCATTATCTCATTTCATAGCTCCTTGTGGCAGAAGGATTAACTTGAGATCCGAGACTCCCCAGCTCCCCAGCTCAGTGTTCACTCTTACATAACCCTTTTGATCTGGACTCTGTCTAGATCCCCCAGATAATTAGCAATTCTCCAAAGAAGGTGGCGCTCTCCCGGAGGTGTGCTGTATCCTCTATTAGTAACACCTGCCTCATTCCAACCGCTTCCTGGTTCCTACTTGTCTTTCTGAATCAGCTTACCTATCACTTATTTTAGTACTTGGATCTCATGCTCCCATAGCAACCCGAGTCCTCCACCACCCCATCCCCCCAGCCAAGGACATTATAAAATTTTATTAGTCTCCTGCTGAACAGAAACTGTCTGCCTGTTGGCCCCTAAATTCTGGGACAGCAGGGTGTGAATTATCCTGCTTCATTTTCATAGACATTAGTCACTGGCTATTATACCACCTATGAAAAGGCCGATTAAAGATTTGGGCTAGTAAAAATACCGGATAAGCCTGCTTTTATGACAGCCAGAGGGAATTGACTTGAAATTCTGTTCTAATAATTAGTAACCAATCCACGCAGACTTTGCTTATATGGCTCTGGCTGTCCTGAATTACCCTCTAACGATAAAACAGCCATGGCCCATTTTCTCATTTTGGTCACGTGCCTCCCTCTCCTCCTCACTCTCTGGTGCCTTTACCAACTGAACTATATACACCTATGTACACACACACACACACACACACACACACACACACACACACACACACAACTGAACTATATACACCTATGTACACACACACACACACACACACACAATGATACATGTACTTAGATATGCAATAGTGCCAGGGACATCATCAAGCTCACATCTCAAGGATATATAATTTTTGTCTTTTTCACAAGCCATATTTTGGGAATATTCAGAACCAGGTTTTAGCTCTGAGAGGCATTTTTTTTCTGAGGAGAGTGGGCACCGGATAGTGGAATTATGTTCTCACATTGTATGTAAAAACTCAGTAATGAAATCTCAAGTACAATCCTGACTCGGGGCAACTGAGGGGGAAAAAAAACAGAGTTCAAACTAAACAAGCTGGACTTCTTCAATTAATACAGTGGCTAATGCCCACCCAGTGTTGAACACAAGGCGCCAGAGAACACAAGCAACTAGGCAGTACCGCTAGATCAGACTGCAACGTATGATTCGGATTCAAAGGGAGAGATGTGCATAGATTTCTAAACAGTAACTCAGCTGGAAAGAGAACTGAAAATACACCCCATGCGAGAGTCCACTAAAGATAACAAAATACTTTAAATTCCCAAAAGTTATTTTCAGGCAAGGTTAAAAGTAAAATAACAAACAAGGAAACAGCCACTTTCCTTTCTTAGAAAGGGAAATAATACTACTTAAAAGCAAGTGAAAAAAAAAATAGAGTGAAAGGAACTGAAAAATACCCAACAGTGTGCTTCTCTCTCTCTCTCTCTCTCTCTCTCTCTCTCTCTCTCTCTCTCTCTCTCTCTCTCTCTCTCTCTCTCTCTCTCTCTCTCAATTTGGGGATAAAAACTTTCTGATCTCAAACTTTCGATGTTTCTTCCTCAGGTGGATAGGGACCACAATTGTGGGCCACCACCATCCTAATTCTTTCGATTTTATGAGTCGGTAATTCAGGTTTTCTTTACTATAACAAATCTCTAGATAGTCTCTTCCAGAGATTCAGGCTCAAACAATTATTTAACCAGAAACAGCCACTTCTTTATAGTCAAACAATTTGACTAGATTCTTCTCTGAAAGAAGGGTGATAAGCCAGTGAGGGGCTAGGAACACTAGACCCATCATCCAGACCAAACGAATACAGAACCAACCTAACATATGCAGCTTCACCAAGCCTCAGGCGGTACCTAGGGCAACTCAGTGGCACACTGCATTTTCTACGTAGGCTCCTCTCTCAGACTGTAGTTAATGGACACAACAACTGTCTATCATTACATCAGAGGGTCAGGAATTCAGAAGGAAGTAACTAAAATTATACAGCTGTGTCTCACCATTGATGTCACCACCAAGGCTGGAGAAAATCCCATCGTGAGATAGAAGAACAGTTCAACCACTTTATACCTGCAGGAACACAAGAGAAGTCAGACATACATTCCAGGAATGCTTAGATCATGCCCACGCCAGCCTCCCCTTTCTTCATTTTGAGAGAGAAATATACGCTTTTAAACTACACCAAGGAAACTCAGTTCCCAGTAGGAGACCACCGAGCCTCTCCCTCGAATACCAAACTGAGTAATGGCGAGGTAACATTTCTTCTAGGATGAAAAGGCCAGAAATTGACACAGGCTGCCTAGAACAACAGATCTGCCATCAAAGCTAGTTGTAATCTAGTCCAGTACACTATTTTTCCCCTTCCCATCTCGGGTTGGTCCACCACCAGTTCCATCCAGAGTTAAAAGGACCTTGAAATGGTGAGAACAGGTAGAAACAAGGCTTTCTTCAGGGTCGGAGTAGCAGCCAGAGTAAAGGATGTGTTTCCTGTTTCTCTTCATTGTGCACATGTATTTCCAGTCTCGTCCCATTAGGCGACAGGACATCTGAGATCTCTCACCCCAGTGGAGGAAGAATGGGCTCCAGAGCTTGACTTACCAGAAAGGCCCGTCTTTACTTACTATGCTATCTGAAGGGTATCACCTGGGAGTGTGAACCCAAGAAGCAAATGTTCCCTTGGATTGATAGGCATTACATAATACATTCAGCATTCATTACATTCAAAGGGTACTTGGAGTCAGGTGTCTGTGATACGCTCAACATCCATATTGTCTATTTGGTATTCTCTTTGTTTAGATATGGTTTAGGTGGCTATGTTGGTAAACTTCATGAGGGTAGCTTCTGACACTCCCGGGAGACACAATCTCACAGCAAAGTTCATTTTCTTTTGGCTCCTACTAAGAATGTCCCAAATGGTACATTTCAATATGCCTTTGTTTTTATCACTCATACTTTTGACTACAGCTATGAGTAGTTGGGGAGGAAGCTGTGTCCAGTGTCAGCTCCTTTTCTCAAGGCTTCTCCAGATTTCTATCTGGGTAAGTTTTATGCTGTGACACTTAAAATCCATTATCCTTGATCTCCATGGAAACGAGGAAAAGGCTATTTTCCATGTGAGGTGTCTATGAAACGGACAGGCTAGCTTGCCTCCGGATGAGAAATGAGGTCCCCCGAGGCTCTAAAATGATGGGTCGCATTGTCTTTCAACCTCATTGTGACATACATGTGCCACCTGTCCAGCAACAGTGAATACCAAATGGAGGTAAAGATTTACGCAGAGCACAGTATTTTCTTTTTATGTATTTCTACTCTGGTGAGGCATAAGCAGAGGAAATTGTATTGTAACACAAGAACAATTTAGGCAGTTCACTGTTAAGCAATGGAATGGAGATGATTTTTCTCTTACTTTTCATGGTAGAGAAATACATAAATGGTTCCTCCAGCTGCCATGAGCCAGATAAACCAACGCATATGAGATGCCAGGGGTCCAAGTTCACGGAGATTTAACCTACAAATGTAAATGATAACAAAAGGTAAATGACAGGAAGTCAGAGCCCACGCTCTCCTAGTCACAGGAAACAGAACACAATAGCCTAACAGGCCTTCAACACAGCAAGGAGGCGTTTGGGAAGTTTGGGTGAAATTGATCATCCAAAGGTAAGATTGTTGGTCCAATTTTAGTATTGGGAATGAAACATGATTTAAAAGTAGCACGATCTGAAAACAGAGACGCCAGAATGCTGCTGAGCCTGCCTTTCCCTAGCTGGGCCCACTGAAGCAAAGGTTATGGCGGGCTGTTTTGTTTCTGAGCAAGCATCTGGAATGCTTACAAAGCTTACTGAGAACCCAGAATAAAATCCTGAACCAGGATCACATACCCACAGTAAGACACCTAATATACTTGTCTCCTTTAGCAATCTCTCTGCCAAGACAAAACACGAGAACTCCTCTAGCATGCACTACGGTACGTGTCTTGTCACAGTTCAACATACCACAACTTCATGTGCCCTGGTATATTAAGAATAAATATGGAAAAAAAAAGTTCAGTTTGGCTCTAACTATAAAGTTAATATCCCCAAGTGGAAAATTAACTACGGACGTATCTAAAACTACCTGGGCATGAATTTCCTACTCTATGCATGACTGTTCAGTTCCCACTGAAATTTTTAAATGTATTTACTTACTTTAAATTGCTTCACAAAAGCTTTTAAGCATGCTAGTTCTTATATGAATCAGACCTATAATTTAGTGCGAGGTAGTGGGGAGACCTTGCACTTCTTTTTATTATAACAGATAATTACATTTCTTTTGAGTGACTGAGCCTGCATGAGCTGGATTCTAGAGGCCTGCTGTTTCTACTGACTACCACAGCGGAGGGCTCAACAGGACGTTCTGAGTGTTTAAAACTGGGCCAGGTCTTAATAGAGGAAAACTAAAGTGTCTTTAATTTCGGTTTTTAAAGCAACAAGGGGCTGCATTTGCTCTCTGACTGAAGGGCAGTAAGATCAAGGGAACTGCACAGGAGACTTGATATTTTAAGTAGTTAACTAGTATGGTTAGTTACTTACTTAGCAAAAGAAGTGGGAACGGTGCAGATCTACACCAGCTACCGAGTGAGCAGAAACAAAGAGGCTAAGAAAGCCTGCTTTTCCTCATACGCATTGACAGCATTTCCATTTGCCAAAGTTCACTGGCAAATATTCTGAAAAGCGGCAGAGGTAGATGGGAAGAAGATGGAGGGGGAAAGGGAGCCTGCGAGCTACACCCAAGTCCACGGCACCTCCTCTGAAACGATTCCATGCCAGACAGCCCTTCCAGGTACTGAGTAATGTAACCAAGTAAATCAAAGTGTGTGTGTGTGTGGGGGGAGCTGGGTGGGGGCAAGTGTGTATGCAAAGTGTGTATGCAGTGTGGGAGGGGTGGAGTCATGCAGGAGGGCTGTGGGGCAGGATGGAGAGGAAGCGGGGAAAGAAGTGAGGACTTCTAATCACAGACACTTTCCCAGGGCCCAGGGACTCTGTCTCACCATGGTGTGTAGGAAGCAGCAATGAAGAAATAGATGACCATTCGATCACACATATGGAAACAATGCTCCACTGTCCTGTTGGGGTAAGTCAACACAAGGCAGGCAAATTTGTCAGAACGTTCAAACAGGAAGTAGGAGCCAGCCCTCTACAAGGCTACCATCTCCGTTCATAACTCGCCCTTCAAAACCACAGCTCTTCTTTTTAATGACAGGAATCCACAGTAAAAAGCTTTATATTTTCAGGCTGTACATACACCAGGCATAAGACGGTGGGGCCCCACTATAGCCAGGTGATGTAAGTCTTTTCTCATGTTTTCCTTTTCTTTTGGAAGATGAAATTCTGCGAGGGCAGACTGCTGCATGGTTCCTATCACAAAACAGGGCTCCGTCTTAGCACCCAGCTAATACGTCCCAAGCTGAGGTCACATGCTTTCTCTAAACTTATTTTTTGACAATTGTATATACGCACACAACACAGTCTGTCATACTCATTTCTCTGCCATCTCTTACCGGCCCCAACGCCCCTCTCTTCCTTCTACTAGGTCCCTGTCCCATTTTCAAGTCTTCTGTTTTGTTTTTGCTGAGTTTACATTCTTGTTTTTTCTCACATCTTCAACTTTAAGCATGCCAAGGTAGACAGCATACAGTAATCAAGGAAAATCAGTCATTTAGGGCCAGCAATAAGAGACATAAATATGGCGTATTTGCGTAAATGGATAGGTAGCCACTGCATTTCTGAATTGGTCCAGAGTCAAAGCCAGAAAATATATATAAAAGATCCGACTCACTGAGGTCGACTCATAAAATGTCAGAAAGACCCAGTATTTTGTTGAGGTCATTTAAAATTAGAAATGCATGGGGACGGAGAGATAGGTCAGCAGTTAGGAGTGCAAACCGCTCTTCCATGGAACATGCTCTTCCATAGGACCTGCATGTGGTTCCCAGCATCCATGTCCGGCAGCTCACACCCACCCATAATTCCAGCTTCAGGGAATCTGATGTCCTCTTCTGGCCTTGGTCAGCACATACACATGGCATACATTCACACACATATACATATATACATATAAGTAATCTTTTGAAATATGAATTAATAAATAAAAATGTAAATGCAGAGGATGGTCTTTATTGTTTTGTTTTGAGATGTCTCATATAGCCCAGGCTGGCCTGGAGCTTGTTATGTAGCTGAGGCTGGGCTTGAACCCTTGGTCCGCTTGCCTACGCCTCTCACAGTGCTGGGATTACAGGCATGTGCTACCTGACCCCGCTCCACAGCATTATGTTGAGTCTATTTTTGGTTTCTAGAAAAGCAAAAGCCACCATTTTGTGGGGCTTCAGCACTCAGCGCGGCCTCACTGTACACACTGTTGGGCAAAGCAGATCGACAAGGATGTGGGAGTGAACAAGTGAAAACCAGATTTGTGAAGAAGACTAGTGCAGAAGCTGCAATTGACTCCCTGAGAATTTAGCGGCAGGTCTAACGAAGCAAACGTCCAATCGAACTTCACCACCTCTGGGAATAAAGGTAGTCATCTCATGGATGCAAGACTCTACTCTGAAAGAGCTGGGAACAAGAGCACAGAGGAGGAAAGCGAAGAATTTCCATTTCTTATTTTGAACTCCTGAGATGATCATAATTCCGAGCAAGGCTTGAGGACTTCCTAATCCTGCTTTCTAGACATTGTTAGGGCAGATATTCAAACCTAGAACCTCCCTCCTGCTCTGCCACCAGCTAGTCCGTGTGACACAGGCCTGTGATCCCAGCTACTGGAATGCTAAAGCAGGATGATTTTAAGGCCAAGGTCTACCTGGGATACACAGTGACTTCAAGACTGCCCTGAGTAGCAAAGCATGTAACTTGTTCTCAAGATAAAAAGTATGCCGGGCGGTGGTGGCGCACGCCTTTAATCCCAGCACTCGGGAGGCAGAGGCAGGTGGATCTCTGTGAGTTCGAGGCCAGCCTGGGCTACCAAGTGAGTTCCAGGAAAGGCGCAAAGCTACACAGAGAAACCCTGTCTCGAAAAACAAAACAAAACAAAACAAAAAAAAAAATAAAAATAAAAAGTGAAAAGAGGGCTGGGAATGTGGCTCAGTGGCAGAATACTTGCCTAGCATACACGAAATCCAAGAGTCAGTCCCCAGTACCACTTCGCCACAAAACAAAAAAGCTCCACCGGCCACCTTTCTGAGTCACACTATTGCACAAAAAGGGGACCAATCTGAGCACATAGAACACTAAATGTGGGAAATGTAGGTAGGCTATGTTCTTGGTATAGTACCCAGCACAAACTCAGAAATTGGGACTTTCCTTCTCTCCCCTAATTCTAGACTTGGCTGGGCATTTTAAAAAACACTGATTGAATGCTGAGCAAAAAAAAAAAAAAAAAATCTACATGTGGTTTGTGATTCTAGCAATGCTCTTTCAAGGTTCAAGAGAGTCTTATTTCTATTATACCTCTTCTCTAGCCTCTGCCAGGGAGGCCCCGAATACTGACGTCGGCATCTACAACTCTTTATTGATTCAGAAACCTAGACATCAGAGCCAAGTGAGCCGAGGCAGCCACAAGCATCAGGCCGTGCCAAGAAGATAATGAAGTGCTCCGCTTCCAGACAGGCCTCTGGGTCCTGTGACTATGTGTCCTGGGGAGCCAGCACAGGTACTTCTGTGACTCTCCTGTGAGTATGCCCCAGGGTGCCCTTGTGATTCAGCGCTGTGGTTTTATTTGAATCCTAGGGAACCGTCACTTTATAGGAAAGGGTAGCAGAAAGCAAGCTTCATGCAGTATTTTAAAGGATATAGTGAAAAAGGATAACGCAGGGTGCGGGGCCTCCCCCCAAGCCTGCCTCCTCCCCAGCAACGGTTTTTCTGTTGTGTGCTTTGTGTCTGTGAGCCAGCATCTCACTCTGTAGCTCACTGGAACTCACGATGTAATCCAGGGTAGCCTCACAGGCATGCTATTTCTCATGTCTCAGCCTCCCAAGGACTGGAATTGTAAGCATGAGTGCCTTCGTGTCTGGGGAGACTTTTTTTTTTGACAATTTATGAAACCAAAGGTCTTACATTTCTGTTTCGAAGCAGAGTCTCATTTATGCAGCTCCAGCTGGCCTCAAACTTCTGTTCTTCCCACTTTTCCTTCCTCCACGCTAGGACTACAGGCATGTGCCACTATGCCCAGCTCAAGTTTCATGCTCCTTTGAATTACCTGTCACCTGCTCCAAGTCCTCCGCTCCTTTAAAAATTGTTTTCCTCTTTGGAATTTAATCTACTCAAGTATTGAAGGTTTTATTTGGTAAGCACATGTTTTCATATAAATAATGCTCTGTCTTCCAGCCTAACACTGACAAACACTTTTACATTCATACTGGGAGGCCAAGGACTACGATAATGTTTGGAAAGTACCTCACAGTCAATCTTCACCATGATGTATCTCCTGGTCACCACGTCCTACATTCTACACTTGTCACATTATCTTCACATTTATCACCTTATTCACTTTATTGCAGGACAATAAGCTTATGAGGCAGCATAACAATCTTTAGTTTCATAATGAAGAAACCGGGGCTCTTCCTGTGAGGTGGCATTACTTGCTCAAGGTTAGAAGTAGGAGGACTGGAGTGCAAAGTTCAATGGCCTTTCTTGCCGGGCCATAGCTGTGGCTCTCCTAGCATTTCTGGTGTGCATGAGATCACTGGAAACTCGCTCGCAGGCTCTTAGCTGTAAGACCCGGAAAGCCAGCCAGGGTACCTACCGCTTTCAGCGGGGTCTTCACAACTGCCCAACCCTAAGAGACTGTCTAGAACTCGGGGACAGCTCAAAGCCTCCAGGACGGGAGAAGGTCCACTCGCCACCCTCCTGACTAAACTGCAGCAGCCCGGGAGCTGAGAACACACTTCGTCAACTGTGTGGATATGCACAAGAAGCGCCCCGCCCCGCCTACCTCAGGTGGCTCTTTTTCCACGACACTATGTGAAACACCGTGGAGACGATGAAGAGGGCGCAGAGGCCCATCCCGTAGATCCATGCTGTTACCTTCTCCCAGCAGTCATCCGACAGCCGATGGAGGAGGGCGCTGCCCACGATGGCCGGAACGATGAGGAACTGCGAGGAAGGGAAAGAGAAATGAATGCCTTGGTGTCCACGGGGTCGAGACTTTTGCTTAAAAATCACGGAGGTCTGCCGATTCCGAGAAAGGAAGCTTTGTGCGAACATTTGTCCCCCTTGGCTAATCAAAAGGGGAGAAGCAGGTGTTCCTGCTCCAGGGAACTGGGCCAACGGACGAGCGCACAAACAAGCAGACACAACATTGCCCAACTGTTGCGAAATAGTTGTTCTTTATCCTAATTTCATTAACAAGAGCGCAGTCCACTCTCCTCTCTAGACTGATAGACAGGAGGTATTTCAAATATCCAAACATCAAGTATGCTGTAGGCTCCCCAGAGAGGTCCTCACTTCCAAGCATTCCATCCTGGCCTCAATCCCGCTATTTAAGGACACGTGAGTGAATCAAATCCATACTCTACTGTATAAAACACCCCCACGCCCAATCAGCTGTTGGATTAGTATGTCTTGGTTTTTAACTCGGACCCTGCTCATTGTATCTATTTGGGAGTCCTTGCAGGACAAAGGGGGTTGGGGGGCTTTCATCACTTTAAATAGTACACGTTGAATTATCCATCCCCAAAGCCCACAGTTTGAGGAAACCGGAATCTAAGAATTCGGACTGCCACCTCCTCCCTCCCTCCTCCTCCCTCCAGTGTCCTTCCTCTCCAACCACTAAGTAGGCAAGGACGACTTTGCGCTCTCCCTTCTCCACCTCCTAGGTGATGGGATGACAGGACAGGACCACCACGGTCAGCTTCTGTGTTATATTTTACACCACAGACCCAAATTTCAACATCAGATGCCAGTTTTCATTGGTCTCGTACAGCAGAAGAGCAGGACGAGCAATAATGTTTTTTCATAAAGAAAAACTTGTCTGAAAAAAAAAAATACCCTTAGAGATTATGTCCCTTTTACTCTTCTCATGTGAAAGCACCCTCTCATTTATGTTTGCCGGTGGTACTGTCATGTTTTGAGACAGGCTGGCACAATCCTTACTAGCCTTCAAATTGCCAGCATGCATCACCACACCTGATAATACCTTCTCTTTAAAGAAACAGTGGCGGTAGACATAGATACTGTCTTCAGAAATTTCATGGGTCTATAATGCTCCCAAATATGTGTATATTTAACAAGATCACATACGCTGTTCTAAAATATTAGCAGGGAGCTTTTATCAGTTCTTACTAAGTTTCCGTTTAAGCATAATTCCGTAACTTATGACATGTGGAGAAAAGGTAAGGAGAATTCAGGTCCGACCTACACAAATGTTATTCCTGAAGGCAGGCTGTGTTATCTAAATATCCAAACCACCGCACTGGCCCAACCCCATCCGTAACATAAGCCTCGTCTAAATAGTCATATTTAGTGAGTGTTTAGAATATCACAATATCTCAGTCACGATTTCTCTCCCAAGGCCTTACAGGATGAAACTTCCAAAGAGAATCGTAAAACCAAAGCTAAAGGAAATGGATAATGAAATAGGAAAACGCAATGGCCACTGTGAGGGTGAGAAGATTTAGCCTCCCCGGCTCAGAGAATCACTTGGTAAAACAAACAAGACCCAAGCAACAACAACAACAACCACAAAAAAAACTCTCCTTTTCAACAAGTCATGACTTGCCCTTGCCAAGTAAGCCCAGCGGCTAGCTGTCTTGAAAAAGCAGTGCCTTTTGTTCAAGTGCCACAGCATCCATAAGCCAGCTTCCTTACTGTCCCCTCACCAGGGTACTGACTTCCTACTGTTCTTCTGAAGATGTATTGGGGCGCACAAGTCCAGGAGAACATGGGCTATGGGTTAGAGTGTCCAGTGCACTCTCCATGCTCACGACTTTCAGATTCTAGTGGCAAAACCCAGCATTGACACTCCGGTACTTCCGGTCACAAGGATGAGCAGTTCCAATCACTAGTGCTGACGTCACTAGAGAAGGCTTTTGTCCCACCACAGCCCCGAGTGAAGGATGGCGACAGAGAAGCTGTACTCACTGCGTGTGTGTAGCAATTAGCAGCATGTTCGTAGCACGTTGGTTTGTAGCGGCCATTGGCTGGGGCCCGATGGTTCATGAAACTATGGAAACAGAGAAGCCATCACGTGAGACACACTCTAACCCGACCTTCTCCTCTAAGTGAAAAGGTTGCTGTTATCAACAAGAAAAACTAAAACCATTAAAGAGGTGTCAGCTTGGCCTGCAGCACTGAATCTAAAGCAAACATCTAGTTTATTTAATGAAACAGACCTTGAGTTTGCTCAATAGATAAATCTCGTGCCAAGCAAAAGCAAACAGAAACTCTATCAAACTCAGCTGTACCCCCTCACCCAAATCAAAAGTGTAGTGCAAAACCAAGTTTTAAATCTTAAAAAAAGCAAGGATTTCTGCTCCCCTGTGCCCCCCTCCCCGCCCCCCGAATTTTAGTGATTGTCATTAAACAAAAGAGTACACGCTGCATTTGAAAGGTCTCTGCTTTCTCACTCGGAACTTGTGAAGCTTTATGTATGCAGATCTGGATAGCCTGCACCCCACATTAGAGGGCCTGCCAGACTAGTTTCCCTGTATTGTATCACCTGTTCTGGCACCAAGCAGCTTATTTGATACCTGGCTACATCCAGGCCACCTAAACAAGGAGGCACATTTTCACCTCCATTCTCCCCGAGTGAAAAGAGTTTGCTTCAAACACCACACACATTATCAGTACCCGATGCTGTGGCTCTAAAATGCATACACACAGCCTGGCACACCCACCCGGATGCTCACAGCCCAGGCTTCCCTTCAAGCTAACCTTACCATTTATCAGCAGAAGGATGAAAATGTGCAGTTCAGAAGACTGCTGTTCCAATCTAGCAAGAGGGTGAAGAGAGCCCTCCAAACCTAACCCCACCTAACGCCACCCTCACACCAGGCTCTGGTGATGTCTGCATCATTCTGACTATTCTCTGGAGGTTAACACATGTGGAGAGAGACAGAGAGAGAGAGAGAGAGAGAGAGAGAGAGAGAGAGAGAGAGAGAGAGAGAGAGAGAGAGAGAGAGATCAAAGCAAAAGGCAGAGAGAAATAAATGGGTAAAAGCCTTGACAGCTTTGAAATCCCAGAGCTCCATCTGTCAACATGCTCAGCGCACACACACACACCCCCAAAATCCCAAACCAAACCAACAAAAAAATCCAAAATGAACAAACAAACAAAAACCCAAAGCAAACCAAAAAAGCCATTTTTAAAATCCAGATAGTGTGGAGGTTGTTTTTGTTCGTTTACCAGTTTCCAATCTGACCTATCTTTAAAACTTTCTTTTTAAACAAAAGACAAACTAATATTTTCCTCCAATTAGGAGGAACCTGGTATCCTCAGATCAAATAATGGAAGACACAAGAGGGAGTCCCCAAAAAGCCCATACCCAGTGCAGGTTGGACATGGCACAGTGAAGATATTTCACTTGGACTAGCTGCTTAGCTAGACCCTATATGAACTTACTGAGTGTATCCACTAACCAGTTTGAAGAACAAATGACCCCACCTAGTAGCTTCAGAATTTATCCAAGCTATCTTCGCACGTGGATGTGCATGTCCCAGCTTACCCTCCTTTCCCTTGGCAATCCTCTAAATTATATCACTCATTTCCTATGGGATGGAGGCACTGCTCTGTAGCTCTTATTAGTAGAAAGAAAAATAATTACACCCTGGGGAAGAATGCTTTCATAATGCCCCAAGCACCCGAGGGTCCACCACATCCTCAGCCCGAGAGGCAACCACTGAGCTCCGAGGCTCATACCCTACTAGGAATTTCAAAGGGTGGAGTATGAGCTTCCAAAATGGTTGACGTTGGATCAAGCCGAGAGTGCTCCATGTAGGGTGAAGCAGGAGCTGTCTACCCACCACCAGGCTGCTGACTAAAATAGCAACTTATATCTCAAGCAGCCCTAGTCTAAAAATAGTCAAACCATTACACAGCACGGGGGATAGACTTTCACATTTTCTCCTGCAAGCAAAGAAGCTGTGTGGCCACGTCGGCTAGTCTCTGCCCGGCAGAAACCATTCAGGTTAAAAATAAAGTGGGATGGAGGGGAGATGGCTTGGGGGGCAAAGTACTTGCTATGCAAGCATAGCATGGAGACAAGTCCAATCCCCAGTATGCATATTAAAAAAAAAAAGTTAGGCATCGGAACATGCACCATCGGTACACACACCTGTAATCCCAATGCTATGAAGATGGAGACATCTTCATCCCCATCTTGGATTTCAGACCAAATCTCCATCACTGGTTACTTAGCCTAGGTTACTCAGTAAGCTCCAGATTCAGTGAGCTACTCGGTCTCAAAAACTATTGGAGTGACTGAAGAAGACACCTGTTGCTGGCCTCGGGCCTCCATGTGCATGCATACAATACACACATGCACATGAACACATATACACACATCTGTGCATACACATGCAGTGGAAAAAAGAAAGAGGGAAAAAAAGGGGGGGGAGGAAAGGAGAAGCTACAGAGAAAGACATTCCTCTCTTGTGGTCGACGTACCCTGTCCTGGTGGATGGATGAGCTTTATACTACAAACAAAGGTAAAAAAGCAACCATCCTGGGAACAATGTACTCTCTGGGGCTCAGTGAGAAAAGATGGCACAATTGTTCTGCTGGGAAATAATAATACAATTTTTCAATTTCTCTTGATCTGCCAGAGTGCAATCAAGCCTCCTCCTCCTCCTCCAGCTTCCGAAGAAACCAATCCTAAGAGACCTAAATGGAAAAGCAGATGCAAAATGCCAGCTCCCACACTCTGAGCCTACTCTCTCCAACCCCCGAAAGAATGAAAAAGGGTTGAGAGAAAAGGGGCCCCCATTTATGGAAATCATCTGTACCTAATGAGAAAGCAACCTAATGGCTACTCAGTGCCCGGGACAGAGTAGCCAGCATGCAGGGGTGCCCAACCTTCTAACACTGTGACACGATACTGTCATCTACAAACATCCCAGGCCTCATTCACAGCTAGCCTGAAACATACGTGGGCCATGGGTTGGATGGACACACCTGCAGGGGCTCTGATTTAGTTCTGGGCGTGGCAATCACATTCAGAAAGGCGAACAGTGAAGCAGGACTTAGCCACTTTCTTTCCCAATAATCTCCTTTGCCTCTGGCTTTTGGGTTATTCTTATGTGTTCTTTGCCCCACAGCAGAATTCCAAAGCTATGGAGGGAAAGAACAGTTCAGCACCAACCTTTATACATCAGCACACTAAATCCAGACCACAGCACTGGATTCTGCAGCTCTGTAGCTCATCCAGCAGAATTCATAGGCATGAGACCAAACCCACAGGTTGAGTCTCCTTTGTTGCCCACTCCCCAGGTCCAAATATTGTCAACAGTGCTTTCAAAATACATTCAAAATCAGCTCACCACTGCAACTCCACAGTGCCCAACTGAAATCAAGACCAGCACGCAACATCTCCTACCTGTGAAACTGTAGCCTCATAACTGGCCTTGTTGCCTGTCCCAAGACAGTCTCTTCTTCATATGGCAGCCATAACTATTAAAAGCAGATCATATCATGCACCTCTACTTAAAACTATCTTTCAGCCTCCCAAAATGCTTAGGGTAACACGTTGATGCATCCCTGACCCACAAGCCTCAATAGCTATTCCCCGAGCTCAAGGCATCACCTCCTTGTCTCTCTGCCCTCTGGCTAATACTACCTCCTTTCTGTTCCCTTGACCCAGGAAGGCCTCATCCGCTTGAAGGCACTGACTGTTTATTTCTCCTAGAACATTCGGCCTGCTTCTCTTCCTTCAAGCTAACTCATGTCACCTGCTAAGAGATCTTCCAGACACCACAAAGAATGACTTTGTCCTTGCCCACCCAAGCAGAGTCCTTACTGTAACAGCAAGAACTTGGTCCCTAAACATTTTTTTTTTAATTTCATCTTTTCACACTATAACACAAATCTATGAAGGTGGTCTTCACTATTTTATTTCCAGTTTCAAGCACAATGCTCATCTTTTGCTGCAACTTAATAATTTTTGAATGGATGGGTAAAAATACAGCCCTCCCAGCTACGGAGATAAGCCATAGTCAATTTGTCTGAGACTGCACAGGATCCATAGAGAAGGGCAACAGACAGCCATGGAGCCAGAAGAACCCTGAGTCTTATGAACAGAAAACTCCAAGGCCAAGGCAATGAATATCCCCAAGGCCCCTTCAACGCCCTTGGATGCCACAGCTTTAACTGACCCTAAGCACAGCACCCACTACCATGCCAGCTTCCTTTTAGGGCTGAGTATGACATTGTGCAGATAGTGCCACAATCTGTGATGGCACTCTTGGCAATTACTAACGGGAGAGGGAAGATAGACGACCACCCCATTCTGTGGTTCAACGCTCTAAGAACCGGTCCAAAAAGACATCAGATATGCTTTAGATTGTGAAGAAGATGCTTTCCCACGCACTCAGTTTAAAATCTAATCGGTAGGGTAGTGACAGCTGGGGCTGACGAAGAACGATCCTTTTCCAGCGGAGAGGCAGAAAGGGTGAGCGAACAGTGGCTGCAGAGATAAGAAACTGAACTCCAAGGTCTGCCTCTGCCTACCTGCAGGACTCTGGACGAGGACTTTGTTACTCTTCAAACTTACCTGCTTTTCTTTCTTTTTCTTTTCTTTTCTTTCTTTCTCTTTTTTGTTTTATTTGTTTGTTTGTTTGTTTTGTTTTGTTTTCTTTGTGTAGCTTTGTGCCTTTCCTGGAACTCACTTGGTAGACCAGGCTGGCCTCGAACTCACAGAGTTCCGCCTGCCTCTGCCTCCCGAGTGCTGGGATTACAGGCATATGCCACCACCGCCCGGCACTCATCTGCTTTTCTATTACTTGTAAGTCCACAAATATGTAGGTATCAGCCAGTTGCTGCCACAAACGGGCAGTAACTGAATGGTAACAGCCACTATCAGGTCAGAGATGTTACAGAAAGGAAGGAGTGTGTGTGTGTGTGTGTGTGTGTGTGTGTGTGTGTGTGTGTGTGTGTGTGTGTATGCACGTGCAGGCACAAGCTTAGGTGTCTTGAGAGACTAGACTGAAAGAAATAAAGCAAGGTACAAAATATGCTGCATCCCAGAGGAATGTTTTCACATCCTAAGTGTTTTTTAGGAGCCACGATTTTTTTTTTTTAACTGTTCCCTTACAATCTTCCTTCATATAATGGCAGGAGTCTGGAAGACAATCCAAAGCCACAGTAATCACTGAGTGTCCACTCTGAGTGGATCTGCAAGGTGTTCTTTTATTTAGGCAGAGCATAAACTATGGTCTAATGAACTGTTCCTCAACTGAGTCCCAACACAACTATCAGGGAAAAGGGCACATTGTTCAAAGACGACAGTGTGTCGTCCCCTCCCCACAAAGCTCCCGTGGAATCGACCTGCATGTAACTATGGTGAATGCACACCAAGATGTTTAATGAACTCAAAAATATGTGGAAAACTACTTTCAATATTTTAATGTGTGAATCATAATAACCAGGACTCTTCTAGAATTACTTTGTATTTGCAGGCTTATTTTCAAGTCAAATTGATGCATATAAATAGCCTTCCAATCTAGACTATAATAGAAAAACAGATAATGGAGGGATTGTGTCAATCAAAATCAGAGGAGACTTAGGGATCATCAAGAAAGACACCACTAATATTGGTGGAGTACAATAACATGTAACCACTCAAAAATTATATTCTATGATACTCCAAAAGATAATCGCTGTGTTTTCTAATTTTCGAATGGGTGAAAGACTCTGAAATAAGATGACAGCAAATTCTGTCCATCAAAGAGACTGCTCAATCAGCTGAAGTGGTTTTTATTTTTCCATTCTAGAGCTGTTTGAATGTTGGTGCAACAAACAAAAACAGACATTTTCCTCCTTTTTATAGAAGTATTCAAAGGGACAGAGAAGAAATACAAACTCTTGATCAAAACGGGAAGGAGTAATTTCTCAGAATATAGCCACTGTTCTCTGAAACCAGGAAGCCCACAGACATGCAGAAGAGAAAACCAAATCAAACAAACCACACACACACACACAGGGCATGAGGTCCACACATGTTACGTCTCTCTTAAACCCATGAGGTTCTAAACCAGAAAGAACAAGTCCCTTTTGCCTTTGGCATGGATACGTAGTTCCCCTCCAAGAATAGTGTCAGGCATTCAGCTGCCCAGTAATAAGCAATATTTGAAAGGCAATCGAAATCTTCAAGCTGATCCCCCTCTACTGATGTCAAAGGCCACACTCATCCTTTGTATGTATTGCCCCTTTACACTTTTGGACTGGAGAGGAATGAGATAAGCATTATTAAATGGGTGAAAAGACCAGACAAGAAAACTAAATTGTGGGTTTACATTTTGAAATTAGAAGGAGAAGAAGGAGAAGGAGAAGAAGGAGAAGGAGGAGAAGGAGAAGGAGAAGAAAAAGAAGAAGAAGAAGATAGCTTGCTTTGGGAGATTTCACGCATTTCTGTTTTTGGATTCCCTAATACCTCACAGTAAGCGAGCCTGTTAGTGGTGAAGGGCTGGGAATGTGTCTGGCTGCCAGGTTCAGACAAAGGGATGGAGAGTTACCAGAAACCCGACGGGTGAACTTTCACCCACTTCAAAAAAAAAAAAAAAGAAAAGCCCAGAGCTTTCTTTGGGAACAATAGGCCAGAGCCTTCATCATTCCTTCCGGGCAGGTACCTGGAGAGAAGGGCCACTGTGGCCCTCCAGTTCGGGCGTTCCCACCACCTCTCCAGTGTACAGCAGCCGACCGGCCTTCGGTGGTGCCTTCTTGGTTTTTCCTCCCCATTTCCTAAAAACAGGCGTCTCAAAGGCAAGTCTCTCCACCTGAATGCTAACTTGCCCCGGCCAAAAGCCCCCCAAATAGCATCCCACTGGGCCCTTAGCCTGAGAACCACTAGCCACAACACCATCAGGTAAAGCTGGATGCAGGGAAGACTGCCTCAGTTTCCCTGTATCTAGGGCCAGTCACAGACAAAACACCTAAAACGCTCAGGCCAGACCCCCTACCGTGCGGTAACACAAATATCGCCACAGGGTGCTGGAGCAGCCCCAAGAGATCTCACACTGGGGTTTGTACAAGGATGTTTGCATAAGGCCCTGAATGACTGGGGGGGGGGGGGGGGGCTCTGATGCTGGGGTAGGGCGCTTGGATCTAGCAGAAGCCATGTCTGGATGGGGAGCGCAAGGGCCAAGCTGGGTGTGCAAGCCGATGGAGGAGGCAAGGCAGACGCGGAGTCCCGGGGCACAGATCCCGAGCGGCTTGGAGGAAGGGGATCGCAGGACTGGGGGGTCTCCCCGGGAGCCGGTCCGGGTCAGGGCTCGGGATTCCCCGGGATGGAGCACGCGCCCTGCAGCGCTCTCACCGCTGGAATCGATTCCTGAACCGCATTGATCCTCCGCTCCTCCGCGGGGGCCGGGAGCTCCGTCTCGTCTGCACCGGCGGCGGGGCGCGCGGGCCTCATGGGTTTGAGCTGCTCCCGAGGCCGCCGGCGTGCCAGGCGGGAGCCGCGTAGCTGGGCTGGGCCGGAGTGGGCCACGCCGGGGGTCAGCACAGGGCCGGAGCCAGAGCAGGCGGCTGGGGGCGGGAGGGAGGCCGCTTAAACGGCCCGGGAGCCTCCCGCCTCCCGCCTCCCGGGCTCCTCCGCCCCCGGGTGCCCGCGCCCCGCCCCGATGCCCGGCTCCGCCCCCGCCCGCTCCGCCCTCTGCGTGCGCCCGCGGCCGCCTGCGCGTCACCGCGCCCGGTGGCCAATCAATACCCGGAGCGGCAAGCGGCTCCGCTGCCATTCATTTCCCCTGAAGCTCGGAAGGTGGGCGGAACCTCACGGAGGAGAGGCGTGGTTAGTGGAAAGGGGCGGAGCGCTGGAAGGGCGGCGCTCTCTTTGCATTAAAGCTTTGAGCCGGGTGAGCTGAAACCGAGAGGAAGAAACATTGTGGAGGAGATGGCCCCATGATCTTAAAAGCAGCTGTGCAGGAAGTGGCAGCAAGCAAGGACCTCTCTCTGCCTTCTAATCTTGGCCCCGTGCCGCTTATTCATCCTTCATTCAGTTCCGCGCCCTTCCTTCCATGTGTTTCTTCACCGTTTACGCTACCGTGAAGACAAGTTTTTAACGTGTCCATCGTGTGAAGAAGAGATTGGAATCGCTGAGAAAGAGAGATTCTCCTGGACAAGCCTTACATCACCCATTTTGTTCTCTATTTTTTAACCTAATAAATTCCCAAGGAAATCGGGGCCCTTTGGGAATCCTTTTTAAAACTAAGAGGGCTTGCCAGAAGAGCAGTTTATAAGGAGGGAGGAGATAAGAGGTGGTGAACTGCCAGAAGAGCAGTTCGTAGGGAGAGAGGCGATAAGAGGTAGTGAACGTAGTCAGGAATACTGGAAATAGGAAAGTGGTTGACATTTGCAGAGCCTGGCAGGACCACTCCTGGAATCTAGGTGTGCTCCCCTTCCTGAATCCTGCTCACACCCATCCCCCACTCCTCAAAACACCTTCTTGAGGTACCTAAGGCCAGGTTCATAAGAACGTTTACTCTGCTGGCCATGAATGAACCATCCCGAAGTTGGGGGATTGTTTCGCCCACTATTCTCTAGTTTCCTTTTAAGTGCCTACAGGTACTTTCCACAACAATTGCATTGATCTTGGCAGGAATCGACATCATGTTACTTGTTTCACGGGTAAGGAAGCCAAGGCTTTGGAAGGTGGTGGTGCAATTCACTATAGCTAAGTTATTGAGTCAGCCTAGGTGTCCATGAAAGGATGTAGAAAGAAACTGTGGTATGTGCATAGAGGCAGCATGGAAAATTAGTCAGCCATAAGGGAACACAAACAAAGGAGGATATGAGAGTAATCTGACTGCGCTAGGTCAGGCTGTTGATCTCCAGGGTTGAGTCGGCTGATGGAGCTGGCTAGGCGGATATCTGTTTCCTTGTTTTAGCTCCAGGTGCTTCCATTCCAAAACTGCACACTTAGCTTAAAAGGACAACCACCCGCAGTCGAGGAGGGCTGGATCGCTCTTCAGGCACGGGTCTGAGTAACTACATTTCTCTGAAAGAACTCCCAAACAGGCTGTCAAGAGGAACAATGTCATGTCCTCAGTAGGGAAATAGATAGCATCGTCACGTGAAGTGAAATAAACCAGACTTAGACAAATACTGAATGTTTTCTATCATACGTTAAATATAGAGAAAGAATAAAAACATCTTCAAAGTAGAAGGGGGTCAGGGAGAAGGGAGATGAAAAGTGTATGGAGGTGGGGATAAATCTGTTCAAAGTATGCTATAGGCGTGTGTTCCAGTTTCATGTCTGTTGCTGTGCTAAAACATCCTGACAGAAAGCAACTGTGAGGAGAAAGGAGTTTGTTTGGCTTACAATTCCAAGTTCAAGACAGCCTTATGGGGAAGTCCGGACAAGAACTTCAAACAGCTGGTTACCTCACATCTACCATCAACAGGAGGGCAAAACGTAAATGCATGTATGTTCACTTGCTTGTGCTGGGCTCAGATTCTCTTTTCACACAGTTCAGGAGCCTTTTGCCTAGAGAATGGTGCTGCCCAAAGTGGGCTGGGTCTTCCCACGCCAATGAACTTTATTAAGACAGTCCTCTGCAAGCCATCCCAACGTAGGTGATTCTAGGCCGTGTCAAGTTGGAAAAGCTAACCGTCATGGCATGTATGGGAAAAATGTCACAATGAAAGCTATTATTTTGTACAACGAGTATCTGCTGAGTGAAAAAGAAACTTGCCTCATGCAAAACAGATTCACAGGCAGCTTCCTCTCACATTAAGCCCCAGAAACCTTCAGGGTGCCAGCTGCCTCCCTCTGCTCCCCGAAGCCTTCAAACAGTACATTTCTGAACACAGGCACTTGACTTCTTTCCACTCACGGCAAAGCCCGGCAATTAGCATAGACTGAAGATCTACCAGTTGGCTGCTTGACGCTCCCCAGCTAAACGATCAGTGGTTCAGGGGTTGGTAACAGTGGAAGTAACTAACAAAGATAAGTGACATTTAGCCGCGTAAAATGATGACATAAGGGACAGGAACGAGGAACCATAATTATAACAAATGTACCACTTCCTTGGGGAACAAAAGGGAGGTTATATGTGAGTGGGCGTGAGAAGTCTCTGTGCTTTTCTTTCAGCCCTTGCTCCGAACCGAGAACTGTTAAGAAGATTTGCTTTTTTTTTTTTCTTTAAAGGAAGAGAAATAAAATGCTGATGCACATACCTCAACATGAATAGACCTTGAGGACATTATGTGAAATGAATGGAAACCAGCGACAAAGAAAGGGTCACATATGACACAGCTGAAGAGCCGACCAGCCTAAGTTCAGTGAGAGACACTGTTCCAAATGTAAGGGAGCAGATGAAAAGAGACACCTGATATTGACCTCTGGCTTTCATACAGATGTGCTCCCATGTACATGTGCACATACTTGTGCACATACTCACATAAACATGTATATACGACATACACATGCGAAGTGAGATGCCCCCTTTACGTGTGTTTATGAGAAGAAATCTCAAGGGTATGTGCAGAAAAGAAATACTGGCTTTACTTTAGAAACTGAGATTAAGATAGTGGGAGCTAAAGAAAATGGAGAGGTCTGGCTTATTTATTTATTTATTTATTTATTTATTTATTTATTTATTTTGGTTACTGGTTGTGGGTTTTCTTTTGTTTGTTTTGCATTAGCAGAACATAAACGTTCTTCTTGGGCTTGGGGATATAGGTGTTTCTACAAAACTGCAGACACATTTGCAAGAACAACCTGTTCCTTGCGTGAAAGAGATTTGTCATCGTGTAGACACCAGATGCTGAAGCAGCTTTTGGGAGAACACCTGTTCTGCTGACTGAGGCACACAGGGTCCCTAGACAGGATGCTGATGAGACTAGCAAGCACCTGGACCCTGCTGCCCTGACAGTGATGGACCACTCAGAACTCAGACTTTGCCTTGAGATGCCCTCTGAGGGTTAAATGAACTTTTCACTCAGATGTGTTACTACTACTTTATGGTGTGTCTGTAAAAATGACAGGGTAAAGCAACCACTTTAATGGAAGTCTCCGGGCCTCCCCCCTTTCTTCAAAGGAGGAAGGCTGCCTTTTCCTGTTCTTCTACCCACATTCCCTGAGCTGGGGAGATCTGTTGTCTCTGTGTGCTCAGTCCCCAGGCTTTCCTGATGAAAGTAACTGAAGAAAACAATGGGACATAAAATGATGACCTGGGGGAAGGGGAGGGACCCAGATACTATGATGACTGATCTTTAATGTCAACTTGACTAGATTTGCAATCACTCAGCAGATATGCCTCTGTTGTGTCTTCAGTGGAGCTTCTGGGAAGGGCTGGACTAATGAAGCAAGACCCTCTCTGAATGTGACTGGAACCATCCCATGGGCCAGGCTCCCGGGCTGAACAAGAAGGGGGCAATGAGAAGGCAATTTGAACACCCATGTTCATTTCTCTGCTCAGGACCGTGGACAGTGTGGCCAGCTGCCTCTCAGACCTTCTGTCATTCACCTTTCATTTGTTTTCATGTAGCAATGGAAAGCAGAAACTAACACTTGTATGTCGTCTATATTGATCTTTCTGGTGAGGAGGAATAAGAGAAAAGAATAGTGCATAGTCCAGAGAAAGTTGGTTTAGGTGTTTGAAGAGCTAGGGAGGGATTCAGGAAAGTGTGAGGGGTCATAGACATGTAGGAAGGGACAAGAATGACAGGAGCAGGAAAAACATTGTATTTCCCAACAAATAAAATGTAGAGGCCTATTAAAAAATTATTATTATCATTGTCTGTTTTCTAGTATTGTTTTTGAAAATTCTCCTTTTAGAGACCGGATCGTATGTAACAATTTGGTAAAGTGGTTAGTCAGATTAACTTTTTTGATGACCTACTTTTACATCCATTCTTTCTTTTTTTTTTTTCCCTTAAAACCCTCCTGCCAAAGCCAGGCAAAGTGCCACACACCTGCACACCTGTC
Source organism: Peromyscus maniculatus bairdii (assembly GCF_049852395.1). Lineage (NCBI taxonomy): Eukaryota > Metazoa > Chordata > Mammalia > Rodentia > Cricetidae > Peromyscus > Peromyscus maniculatus. The sequence continues at coordinate 77,233,987 of NC_134859.1, read as the reverse complement.
ATATCAGTTACTTGGAGGCTGAAGCAGGAAAATCATGTGTTTACATCAAGAAGTTGTCAGTCAACCTAGGCAGCATAGTAAGACCTCATCCCCCCAGAATAATAATAATAATCCTTCAAGAAAATGTTTCTATTTTATAAATGAAGAAGTGAAAGCATTAAGGGAACTTTGGGAGTCGGTTTGATTTGTAAATATAGGTGAAAGGGTTAAGTGTATAGCAGGCTTTCTGCCCCCAAGCCCATGCTTTTCATCCCTCTAAGCCTCCTCACTGTATGTGTGTAACTAACGCTCCCCTTCGTGAAGCAGTATTCCACTCTCAATGGGAAGTCAGTACATGGCATTGGACAGGCTGCAGTGTTTGCCCGCACCAAACCCAACTGCACTAGATCCACGTAGGATACTCCTACAGTCTCACGGTGTCCTTGCTGACTGTAGAAGGTTTGGGCTGGCTGCAGCTCTCTTTTTAGAAGAAGGCTTGGTACGTACAGCTTTGGGAAAGCAAAGAAATACTCCTCAGACAAAGCAGAAGTTAATGGCAGTGGTTGTCACCACGTGGCTCTGAAGCCACAAGAGGATACCACGGACTTACGGTGGTCTGTACAAAACCATCATCTATGGGGTTTTTTTTCCACTGGAAAAAAAGAAAGAATAACAGGAGGTTTTTAAAAAAATCTGGACGTCCTTGAATTTGGATGATATAGCCATCTAATTCAACGCTTCTTGCTCTTAGAGGGATATCAGGAAGTCAGTGGGGACAGCCGTGGCCAAAGCGAACCACAAAAGGAGAGGACGTGAGAGGGGCTTCGTGTCTCTGTGTCTCCTGGGTAGTCCTTTGGCTTGCGGGCAAAGATGAAGCATAACTTCTCTTGAGAAGAGGAAAGTAGAGTTTGTTGGTGGAATTGCTCAAGAGTATTTTTCCATGCTCACACACTGCAGGAGCTGCTCTGAAACCCTAGCCTCCTGAGAGGATCCAGCACGCCTCACATTTATCATTTATACTTCCTGTTCAGTTGGACCCTCTTGGACAAGTCACTGTGGCTCCCTGATAGACTTCTGTAGTTGACGCTTTGCATCCATAAGCTGTGCATTTAGCCATACGTGCAACCAACTGCAGAATGGAAAGACTTTTTTTTTTTTTTTTTTTTGGTTTTTCGAGACAGGGTTTCTCTGTGTAGCTTTGCGCCTTTCCTGGAGCTCACTTGGTAGCCCAGGCTGGCCTCGAACTCACAGAGATCCGCCTGGCTCTGCCTCCCGAGTGCTGGGATTAAAGGCGTGCGCCACCACCGCCCGGCCGGAAAGACTTTTAAAGAATAATTCCAGAGAGTAAAATCTTGAATTTACTATGCATCAAGTACCACACTGAATCCATGTAAGTGAAGTGATGTGGGCTATTGGCATTGCATTAGGATTTATAGGTAATTTAGAGATGACTTAAAGTATACAAAAGGATGTGCACAGATTATATGCAAACTCCATGTATGTATGTGTGTATATCTGAGCAGCCTGGGATTTGGGTATCCTTGTGAGTCCTGGGACCAAATCTCATGAATACCAAGGAAGAAATATAAACTTAAATGACATTTTAAAACCACAGCTAAGTGGTACTAATTGTTGCTAGTTTTCTTATGAATATGAAAAGGGAAATACTTTTCCTGTCATACATGTTCTCAATGAGTACTCTGCATACAGTCTGATAAGTATACCGCTGTCAGGTAGAAAGTCCAGTAAGATAATTCAAGGAGGAGATAAGCATCTGACATTAAATAACAGCTCAGAGCCGGGCGATGGTGGCACACACCTTTAATCCCAGCACTCAGGAGGCAGAGCCAGGCAGATCTCTGTGAATTCGAGGATAGCCTGGTCTACAGAGTGAGATCCAGGCACCAAAACTACACAGAGAAAGCCTGTCTCAAAAAAAAAAAAAAAAAAAAAAAAAAAAAAAAAAAAAACCAACCAAACAAAAATAACAGCTCAGTATGTGATCCTCAGGTGGAATGTTGCTCAGGATGTTCTAAAGGCAATGGGGCAGTGTGGGGTAACTTGGTCAGCAGGCGACAATGAGATTTAGCAAATTAGGCAGGAAAGGAAGGTGAGCAAGTTAAGGTCCAAGGGAAGAACATGGACCATGCAAAGGCCTGATGTGTTTGAGACAATCCCATGTGATGCAAGCTAGAGAATTTAGTGCAGATGGTAGGTACATAGGCTTCATAGTAAAGAAAGGATGGAAGTATTAAGATAACATTTGGAGTTCACATTGGAAAAATTTGTAACACTCAGGTGAAGTGATCAGTTTCATAGCTAGATGGATGTATGGGAAACAGCTGGAAGAGGGACAGTTGAGGCCGCCAGTACTGATAGCAACTCTAGCCAGTAGAGTGTCCCAGGAGGATTGGAATGGTCTAAACCCACACTGTCACCCTGGGCTATTGAGTACCTGAGAGGTGCTCTGAGGAATACGATGGTTACTGTTACTGAATTTCAATATACTTAATTTATATAGTTTCACGTGGCTTCCATATTGCACAGTACGGTTTCTATCCTTTTTGTCTTTGTACGAATAGAAACTTCAGTCTTTAGCTGAACACATGACTGCCCAGAATAAAGATTATGTTTTTCAGCTTACTTGGCAGCAAATGTGGTCAGATGGCTGGGTACTAGACAATCCCGTGCGAGCTACAGTGTAATTTCTGGGTCATGCTTTAAGAGTCAGGGCCTCTGCCTGCTTATCCTCCTCCATAGATTGAAATGTGGACACCGAAGATGCATAGGATGACTCTGTCATGATAGAACAGCAAGACGGGTGAACTTAAGTCCAATGACTTGGGTGGAACTGCCATGCTAGTTCATGATTTTAATTAAATAAGAGAAAAGTTTCCATCTCACTCACATCCCTTTCCTTTGGAGCTCTCACATTTACCCTACCCCAGCAAATACCGCGAGAGAAACTGACAAAGAGATTACAACCGTCCAGGCAAGAGGCAATAAGCCTGAATAGTAAGATAATATCACAGGAGACGAATAAAGGGGATTAATTGGAAAAATATAAAAAGTGTGTGTGTGTGTGTGTGTGTGTGTGTGTGTGTGTGTGTGTGTGTGTACGTGCCAGTGTGCATGGGAGTCTAGAGGTCAACCTAGGTGTCATTGCTCACGATGCCTCTACCTTGTAGTTTAAGACAGCATCTCTCTCTTTTACTGGAACTCCCTGGATGGGCTAGGCTGACTGGCTGGTGAACTATTCAACACACCCATCTCCACTGACCCCCTGCCTCGCCTCCCAGTGCTGAGAACAACGGTGCAGGCCACCACAGGCAGCTGCTGGCCTGAATTCTGGGGATTAACCTCAGGTCCTCATGCTTCCACAGCAAGCACTTTGCCACCTGAGCTAACTCCCCTAGCCACCCCCATCTTCTTTAGAGACTCACTCTGAGGTTCAACAGGCCTCAGGGTCACAGTGATCGAGTCTCAGCCTCCCAAGAGCTGGCATTACTAGTGTGAGCCATCATACCTGGCTCAAGACTCTATATATACAAAGCCTCGATTTGTGAAAATGCTTTTGAGACAAGAGTGACAGTGCCCCCCATTGTGGCTTTTGTGTGCATTGTGCCTAACTCAGCTTTTATTCCTGCTTAAAAATGGAAATCTAATGAGGGTAGACACACACACACACACACACACACACACACACACACACACACACACACCAGGACACATGCTCTTCCCTAGATCTGGCTTAGATGTTCTACAAGGTAGATAGAATTAAATATGTCTCATATGCTGACCTATTCAGAAACTTAGAATCTTTTACTCATGACTACTCAATGGGGGGGGGGGGTTCCTAACAGAGAGCTAACATAAAAATTTTAGAATAGTTTAAATATGCACGTTTTGTGCCTATAAAACACCAGTTCTGTGCCAACAAAAACATCAATAACTTTTAAGAGATTTATTTAAACTATGGAAACAATCGTTTGACAATGTGTTAAGTCATTAGTATTTTAGGCAAGTTAAAAAAAGTTTTCTACACTTCTTTATTCTAAAAAATGTACATTGAAATCTCTTTCAACATTCAGAATTTAGTGATAAAAATGTTTTACTCGAGCCGGGCGGTGGTGGCGCACGCCTTTAATCCCAGCACTCGGGAGGCAGAGCCAGGCGGATCTCTGTGAGTTCGAGGCCAGCCTGGACTACCAAATGAGTTCCAGGGAAAGGTGCAAAGCTACGCAGAGAAACCCTGTCTCGAAAAACCAAAAAAAAAAAAAACAAAAAAAAATATTTTACTCGTAGGGCTGGTGAGATGGCTCAGACAGTACAGGGCTTGCTGCACAGCATGAGGATCTGAGCTCAGGTCTCAGCACCCACGAGAGGCATGGCAAAGGCAGGCATGCCAGTGCTCACCTGTAACCCTAGTGCTGGAGATGTGGACACGGGGGTGTCTCTGGGGCATATGGGCTGGCTAGGGTGGGTAGTTATCTTAGTGAGAGACTCAAAAAATGAAAATAAGAATAAGGTAGAGAGCCATAGAGGAAGACATAACCAGTGTCAACCTCTCGGTTCCACATGTACAGTGTAAACATGTATACACATACAAATACACACACACACACACACACACACACACACACACACACACACACGCACCTGTGCACGCATGTATGCATGCAATTTTTAAACTACATATATTTGATTATTTAAGACCTTACAGTGCTTTAAGCAAGCAATTATCTGGCTTTTCCTTATCTTTTCTTTTTGATTTTTTGAGACAGGGTTTCTCTGTGTAAGTAGCTCTGGCTGCTCTGGAACTCACTCTGTAGACCAGGCTGGCCTGTCCTCAAACTCACAGAGATCCACCTGCCTCTGCCTCCTAAGTGCTGGGATTAAAGGTATATGCCACCACTGCCCAGCAGCTTTTCTGTTTTTAAGACAGCATTGTAACTCGAATTTTAAAAGGTCTTTTAATAAAAAACCCAGAGCCAGAATATTGTGGTAAATGCTGAAAGGTCAGAGAGACAAAGGAACAAGCCACAGCTACCACCTCTTACCTCACCAACTCCTCAGCCTGAAAAACCCTCTAGTTCTTGTCTTCTCACTACTTATATACCTTTCTTGGACCAGCCATCACTTCCTGGGATTCAAGGCAGGTGTGCTTCCCAAGCAAAGGCATGAGATCTCAAGTGCTGGGATTAAAGGTGTGTGATTCCCAATACTGGGATTAAAGGTGTGTGCCAGCACTGCCTGGCTGTTTTCTCTCTAGACTGAGTCAATCTCATGTAGTCCAGGGTGGCTTTGAACTCACAAAGATCCAGATGGATCTCTGCCTCCTGAGTGCTAGGATTAAAGGTGTGTGCCACCACTGCCTGGCCTCTACGTTTAATCTAATGGCTTGTTCTGTCCTCTGATCTTCAGGCAAATTTTATTAGGGTACATAGTATCATAGCACACACTGTGTTGCCCAGGATTGTCTCAAATTTCTGGGCTCAGGAGATCTTCCAGCTTCAGCCTCCTGAGTAGCTGCAACTACAGGTTTACTCTGCTTCTCACACACAAGTGGGCATGTAAAGAACTTCTGAGAGTCAGAGCTGCATGTAAGAACTTGTCTAGAGCTAGGCGTAGTGGTGCATGCCTGTTATCCCAGAATTTTGCAAGTAGAGCAAGAGGATCAGAAGTTTAAGCCAATCTTGGCTGCATGATGACTTTGGGATCAGCTGGGGGCACACAAAACTTAAACAAACAAACAAAGAAACAAACAAACAAATAAATGAACAAACTCACTCATGCGGTAGTGCCACTATTGCTATGAGGTTGATCAACATATCTCTAATTGGATTTGAAGATCTCTCCACAGAAGAGAATCCCTGCCTGATACTATAGACCTGGTCAAAAGCCATGGTGGAGGAGATCATAGGGAGCTGAATAAACCAAAAGCTATGAATCTGTGAAAGTGGCTGGGACAGGGAGGGGAGGGGGTTAATAGGGATGGGAAGGAGTCCAAAGAGGGTGAGGGGAGAGTAATCAGAAAGCATTATATACATGTATGACATTGTCAACGAACAAAATCAACTTGAAAAATAAATTTTTAAAAAAGACTTCTCTAAACCTAAATCCTATACTAAGTTGATTCTAGCAGCCTAATGTGGCATTGCTAGATCAGTTCAGCCCCGCCCCCCCACCCCACCCCCCCACCCCCGAGTTCAAAGCTGTCAGAAAAGTTGACTGTTGTAGCCAAGAGCTGACCATCACCCCCTGACTTCCCCTTCCATAGAACAGTATAAAAGGGCTTCAAGGTGAGGAGTCTTTTCCCGGGACCTTTGAGTCTTACATTATCTCCTATAACTCAGGAACACTTTTCTCAAGTGTCTCAAAACCATTCTTTGGCAAAGGAATCCTCAGGAAGATTGTGGCCGGGGTCTCAGGGGGAAGATAGAATCCCAGTTTTCCAAACTGCCAGCTTGCAGACACAGCAGACCTAGTCACATTTGCATGGGTCAGCCCTCTGTGATTTTTCATTTCCATAGCTCTGCAGCAACTCAACATACTCCCATTGCCTACTCCCTCATTCTCCCTTTAAATGAGCAGTCACCAAAATCAGAGCTTAGAACTTATGTCTTTCCCTTATCCTCACTAGTTACCAAGTCAAATCTGTTTTCCTATATATCAATGTCCAGCTTTACTTATCCATGATGGAAGCATGAGCCGGGTCATTCATTGGCTACATAATTCCTACTTTGAAGATGAAGAAATTGATCCACGAAGAGATTAAATATCTTATCTAATATCACTCTGGCAGCTCCCTAGTATTTGAGTCATAGGATTACTTAATTGTAGAGCTGCAAAAACTCTTAGGATCCATCTTGTTCAGCCTTGAGGAGTGTAAGGGCTGGAGAATGTAAACACTAGCTGCTAAAAGAATTAAAACTCGACCCCTTGGTAAAGTTGTCAGATCCAAATAAAGATACAGGATATCCAAGGACATTTGAAATTCAGTTATCAGCATTTTTGTTTAGTATAAAATGTCTGCCTCTGCCCCCTGGTGCAATATTGGTTGGTAATTAATTAGTTCTCTGAAATTCAAATTTAACCCAGCATCCGGTACTTGATGCATCAATCCCACCTCAGGGCAACCCTTCCCAGGGTCCTTTGCACTCCACAACTTAATGTTGGGTGCTTCAACCGTCTCACAACTTGTTCGTATACAGTTCTGGTCATGTGGTCACGACATGAAGATTGGGATCAGTGAGTTTTACAATTTTATCGAGGCCTAAAACCTTTTCAAAGTCAGAAACGACCCTGGGTAATATTTATAAAAACAGGCCTGGTTCATTTACAAATAAATTCACTACAAGACGCAATTAAATGTGACCCCTTTGTATCTGTATACTTAACTGTATTAGGGAATTATAAAGTTGGCTGAATTCAGGCTGATAGCTCACTTATCCATTGCCCTGTAGCCAAGTAAATTTCTTTTCTAACCATATGTTACATATTGAGGAGGTGGGGCAGAGTACAGAAGGGAAGTGGCCAGTAAGGTCCAAGTGGGTAGGAACGTAAGATTTGACCAAACAGAAAACAGCAAGACTAAAGACCAATAAACAAAAGCACAATAAGCAAGTAGCCTAGGAAGAATGCTGTAGATAATGAGTAAACAGAGCTGTGGAAAAATAGACCACACTTACTGATAAAGAGCCCAGTGCCTGCAGAGCTGACCGTGAGAACAAAGAGATGCAGGTACTTTCTGGCAATACCCGTGACTTTGTAAATAGAGTCAGCAGAGTGAAATGAAATGCGGATAGATAAAATTACCTTCTTTTGTACTGACCAGCCCAGCCCAGCTGGTAACATGGGCTCTACCACACAAGCCCTAAGTAATGCTGTACAAAAAAAAGGTATGTGTGGGGGGAACAGTGGCAGGGAGTGGTGGTACTGTTCACACTCGACAGCTTAGCTTAGCTGCAGTCTCATCTCTTAGCTGAAGACACAGCGAATGTTATTAGTGACTTCCTCCCTGCCTTGGCCATGTTATGAGTGAAACTGTGGCAGTTCAGACACATTAAGGAACAGGCCTCCCTGTGAATATGGTAGAGCGTTCCAATAAAGCCGAATCCGAGGAAGGAATCTTTTCCAGAGTTTGACAGTCTACAGAGACTTGGCCTGGGGAGTGGAGTGTTCAGTTTGCTTTCTGTTACTGTGACAAAGCACCGGCTGAAAGCATCTTGGGAAGGAAAGGGTTAATTTGACTTACTCATTCAGATCACAGTCTAGCATGAAGGGAAACTAAGGCAGTGGCTGAAGCAGGTAGGAATGTGGGGGATGGGAACTGAAGCAGAGTCCACAGAGGAATGCTTTCTGCTTGCTGGCTAGCTCAGCGTGCTTTCTTATACCACCCAGGTCTACCTTCCCTGGGTGACATGGCCCCCAGTGGGCTGGATCACTCCAACATCAACCATTAATCATGAAAATGCCCCTAGAGACTTGACTGCAGGATATCTCTAGCTTGTGTCAAGTTGACGAGTAATTAACAAGCTCATGGGTGACTTGGAGTTCACACGGGTTTTTACTAAGTGCACATACGGTTCTTCTCCTTGCAAAGAAGCCCTACTCTGTAAAGGATACAAAAGTCAACCGGGGTTCACAAATTCTAAGGCAGGAAACACGGTATTGCCAAAGCTGGGGGATTTCCCAGCTGATGAGACACGGAGCTCTTTGTTGTTTTTCCGCTACTTAACCTTCCATTTACTGTTCTCCATGGTAGTTCTGGTGTTTTCTCATCAGACTGACATTATGAAACCCTTAAAAAAAAAGTGCCCTGATAAAATCTACAGGACATTTCTCCTTCCCTGCCCTTCCTGGAGAACCACATTTCCGTAGTTGTTAATAGAGCTACTGCAGACAGATGGAGTAAATGTGATGCCTGGCGGAGCAATTTCTCTCTGTTCCAGATTCCTCATCTGTGACATGGAGCCAACTGTAGCTTTGTAGGACCGATAAGAACTTCCCCTCTCATCTTGGTGGATTTGGTAGCTGAGTTAGTTAGACTGAACTAGCAGTACGTATGCTAGCATCAGAAAAGGTGTGCACCTTATGTGTCCAATGGTGTCCCTGGACAGTGAAGACCCAGCAACCCACTGAGTTGTGGAAGTATACACACCTTCGTTATAGGAATCAGAGAATGGGAGAAGTCGGGGGGATGGAGGCAATTCAGAAGGGAAACAAATTATTTTTAGGGTGATCCATGGGTCTGAAGAATAAGAAATGACCAAGGATCCAGCTCATCTAGGCTCTAAGGTGATGATAACCCTAGTCTTCCTTCCAGCCAGTCACTTAATCTTCTAGACAATCTGGCCTGTAGTCAAACAGGGAGAATTTAAACAAAGCCTTCCTCAAGGGAAGAAAAGGGTGAGAAATAGGGGGTGCTAGAGAGGAGCACTGAAACATTGAAATTAATTAAATTATTCAGCGCTCCAGAGCACTGTATTTTGTGCTCTAGTTTTCTACCCCTTCAGTAGCTTTGACCCCACGGGATGCTTTGAGACATAAAGATAATGCCTTGAATGTCCAGCTGGTGTGTAGTGCATGCTCAATGAACATAGTTACTATTATCATTGGTGCTGTTCTTATTATATTAATTCTGGTGTTTGTGGCTCCTGGATGAGGATTCTCAGGTCTCTGTTGGAAATTCACAGTGGAGGGTGTTGTTGGCAGAGCTTGTCTTGTTTCACTAGGCTAGAAGTGGCCAGACTTTCTGCAAACAGGCTGTCCTGATCCCATTTACTTTAAGTGGGAGATGTGATAGAGCGAACAGACGTGCCATCCACCATTGGAGGTTAAGTGGGGAAGTTGTTATAGAAGGAGACCAATGAGTGGCTAGAAACTGAAAATTGATGAATACTAAGTGCATATAAGAATTTTTTCTTAGACATTAAACATCTCATTTCAATAAGTGCTCACAGTGCCTAGGAAGCAGACATTTATCTTGCCACATCTAGGCTAGATAGGGAACTTCCAAATCTCTATTCAAATTATATGCTTCAAAACATCCTCAAGACTCCTATGCCCATCCCAGATTTATCAAAATCTTACAGTATGTGAGGTGCCATCACATAACTATGTGTATTGGGAAGGTGGGATGGTGGGATCCAACCAGAAGATGAGATATAAATAAGGACCAATTTCTAGCTTTCAAGGCACTGAGGATCTAGGGGTGAAGATCTCAAAACAACCCTAAACCAGAGGGGTAATGTCAAGTGCAATAATGCAAACATGAAGAGGTAAGGTGCCAGAAAAAAAGATAGGCACCTTCTGTCAAGTGTTGCTGGGAGAAAGTCTTCATGATGAAGTCATTTGGCCTGGATGGTGAAGGTTTGGAAAAACATTGGTCACCCAAGATGAGTTAAAAAAAATTACATATATAGTGAGTAAATAATGTAAGTGTTCGGAGTTGTGAAAGAATGGAGTCTAGTAGGCCTACAACAAGTAGTCTTGCTTGTTTCAAGTACATGCTATTCACTTAATATAGAAGAATACACACACACACACACACACACACACACACACACACCACACCACACCACACACACACACACACACACATGTAACTAACAGTGGCATTGAGTCAGGAAGGACTTGCTTCTTCTGGTGATGGGATTCAAACTTAGAGCCTTATATGTGCTAGACATGAGCCTTCCCAGTGAGTTATATCTCCAGCCTCTTATGGACTTGGATACCAAAGGAATAAGTCAGTGACTAATTTCAGAAAGGTAGTCTATTTTTAAAAAGCAATAGAACATGTGTTAATATTACTTTCACTTTATGTTCCTTTGTGTTGGCCACTGTGTTGTAAAAGTGTGTCCATACAAGTGTAACTTTCTTTCAGCTATGAGATACTAGGAATTATACTACCAGCACAACTGTAACCCACGTTTCTTCCTGCCACCTACAATTCTAAATACTTTATATGTGTTATGTTCTCATAGTAACCCTTGGAGGCATGGATATTCTTGTTTATCTAAGGCTGGCTCTATGCCTAAATCACCTATCTAAGGTCACTACTTGCAATGTGGGTAAAACTAATATCTACATGCAGGCAGACCATGACATTATACCGCAATAATATTCTTTTGTAACACCACCTCACAGCAATTTGCCTTATAGCAATTCTGGGCTTCCAGGAATATAGTTTATTGTAATTTTTGCAAACAGAGGTGACGTTTTTGACAATCACAATGAAGTGAGTTGAGGGAACACCTAGTTTTTATGTTCTAGTCACTCATGGCCTATCTCTGGACTTGAGAGATTAAAAGAAGAAATGCACCTCCATCTAGAGATAGTTAGGAAGAGATAGCCACCTCAATCAAATTTCAGAGAGCAGTTCCCTGAAGGACTTGAAGCCCTGAATAATTTATACAGTGATTCATTCCCTTCTCATCAGAGGCTTTTACTTTCAAACTGAAGCTCGGATGTTTTCTTAGAATCACAGCATCTTGGATCGGAAAACCTTAGACTGTTGCTGGATTCCACATGGCTGCTCTATATTCCACCACATGGTAGTGGCTACATTTGTGTTGCTGTGACCACAACACCTGACAGAAACAAGTTAAAGGGAAAAAGATTAATTTTGATTCGTGCTTTTAGAGATTTTCAATCCACTGTGGCAGGGAAGGCTGGGCGGGGCTCAGGTCATGGCGGTAGGAGCATGTGATGGGCACAGATGGCAGAAGCAGTTCCTTCAGATCATCATGGGCCAGGAATAAGGGACAAACCCAGGAAGTAGACAAGGACAAGCTACCCCCAAGGTTACTCCCCCAGGGACCTGTTTCTTCCAGTGAGGCTCCATCTCCTAACAGTTCCATGCCTCCCAATATGGTGTCATCATTTGAATAACAAATGTTCAACATGTGAACCTGTGAGGGGCATTTCCAACTCATAATCACAACTGCTACATCATCTGTCTCATTAATCATCAGCCCTTTTATTTTACTTCCTCAGTCTCTGAATGTAACATTCATGTGAGAGATACACTACTTCTGCATTCGAGATAAGAATTTGCAGAGTGTATGCAATTCTGGGCATGCTTATCTTTTGCCCTTCCTTTTTCTTCCACTCAAAGTCAATTAATATTGAAAGTAATTAATAGTGACAGCTGTACACACAAGACCTTCGCAAGTTCAAACCAGACAAAAAATGCTGGCACTGAGAGAGGGGGAAGTGGACACGGAGTCCCGCCCCTAACAGAGAAGCTATTTGCAATTGGTACCTGCTGGTAAAGGGAAAACCAGTTTTCTACACTGGAATGTCACTGGGGATACCAAACATACTCCAAGGCAGACTCTGTGTCCAAGACAACACAAAATGGACTCTATGTTTGTTCGTTTTGTGTGTGTGTGTGTATGGGGGAGGAGCTTTTGTTCTGATACCTTTTTCTTATTATTTGTTTTGATTTTTGATATCTACCTTTTTGTTCTGTTTTTGTTTTGTTTGAGAGAGAGAGGGAGAGAGAGAATGAAGTTGAGTGAATAGGGAAGTGAGGAGGATATGGGAGGAGTTGGGGGAAGGGAAGGAATATGATTAAAATATATTAAATGAAAAAAATTTAAATAATACATTTTGGAGGGAGCATAATGAAAATAAAGTAGAAGGAAAATGAGGGGCAGCTGTTATGTAAACAACCTTTATCATATGCTAAGTAGATTCGTACAACCATGTCCTTGCAAAGGTTGGCATTTAATTATTATTACCTCAAATCGCTAATAATACTCCCTTTGGCTGCTCTTGATGCATACGGGATTTTTTAAAATAAAAAGTGCTGATTTCCCCTACGGTAGAGATCCTGACACTGGTAATTCCCTATATCTGGTATCAGCCCAGGACAGTTTGCAGTTTCCACTGTCAGCAAATTCCTCTTTTTATTCAGTTAAAAAGTGTTTCTAACCACCGCTGGCCCTCTTCAGCACCGGGAAACCCATTTGTGCCCGACTCTGCACCTTCCCCTAGTAGTCAGAGAACTGATTCTAAAATGCCACAATTCCCCGGAAGGCCTTTTCTTTACTTTTGTGTGCCCTGTTAAGTAACTGACCCCTCCCCCGTCTATGCTGAGCAAGTTTTCTATGTGAGAGTCTTTCTCTAGGAAAGAGTTGGCATGAGTACCCCAAAATTCTAGGTTGGACCTACGACGGTTAATCTTTATTGTCAACTTGACAAGATTTGGGGTATAAGAATCTCTGGGGTATAGCTCAGCTCATGCCTGTGAGAGTGTTTCCAGAGATGTTTAACTGAGGAAGGAAGACACACTTTGAATGTGGGTCGCATGATAACACAGACTGGCATTCCACACAGCCTAAAAAGGAGGAAGACGAACCAAAGCCATCTGAGTATTCATCTCTCTCTGCTTCCCGTTTCTGGATGTGGCGTGACCAACCACCTGCCAGTCCTGCTCCAGTGCCTTCTCCAGTGTGGTGTGCCTTCAAACACGGAGCCAAATGAAGTCTAAGTCATCTCTTGTCAGACATTTAGTCACCGTAAGGTAAAAAACAAAGTAAGGGAGAAAATTAGTGCCAGGAGTAGGGTATTTCTGGATCACACGGCTCATAGGCCTTCTGAGCTGGTTTGCAGGAGGAATGTGGAAATATTTGAAACTGTGGGATAGAAAAGCCCTAGAGTGCTAGAATGGACCATTATGGTGGGAGTTTGCTAGATCAGGGTGAGACAATAGGAAAGGTGTCCTGGAGGCAAGATCATACCCTTCTAAGGGTGCACAGTATCTGTGGTGGTGGGGGTGGCTATATCTAGAGCTAGCAATGGAATTTGGTAGCATCATTCATGTACTACTTTTGTGTGTGAAGGATAGAAGAGTGAAGGGGTCACAGGGGCTTGCACCAACATTCCAGGAAGCCACCAAACCAAGGCAGTGTGGCTCAGGGTTGAATTTCCCACAAGGATGTCCTAAAGAACCATCGCATGAAGCTATAAAAGTGAAGCCTAAGTGGCAACGAAAACCCCAGGAGTTGGGAATGCCAGGACTGTGGGATGCTCACTCATTAAAGCCACGGTGGAGCATTCCAAGAGAAAGGTTATATGTGCTCCAGGCAGTTTGACTGAATTTAGAGTCACCCAGAAGATACACCCCTGGGCATGCACGTGAGGATGTTTCCAGAGAGGATTAGCTGAGGAGAAATAACTCAACCTGAATGTAGATGGTACAGTCCTGTGGACTAGCATCTCAGACTGAATAAAGGGAGGAAGCCACCTGAGCACCAGCGTACATTTGTCTCTGCTCCCCACCTGGGGATACATGTAGCCACCTGTGTCATCCCCCTGATGCTATGCTTTCCCTGCCGGGATGGATAGTACCTTTAAACCGTAAGCCAGGCCAAACAACTCTTCATCCCTTTCTTTGCTTCTCACCAGGTGTTTGCCCACACCAAAAATAAAGGTTGCCAATACAGAACCCTAACAAATTCTGTTTCTCTTCCTGCTTCAACCTCAGTGGAAGTGTTGATCTCTGCGACAAATTTCCATTCATCTCCATGGGCTTTGATATGATTAGAATCATATCAAAATAGATTTGGGTAATTCAGGCGCCCGGTTGTTTTACCCATAAAAGAGAGTATTATTCTTCTTGGATAGGAGTATTTTCTCCCCCAAAGGACAATTTTGTTTTGAGCTAATGTTTAATTTCAGAAAGTTGAATAGTGAATCCTCAGAGAGATTCCTCTTTCACATGCTGTACACTGTTCTTAAGTTAGCTGCATGTCAGAGTTACCTGGAGACCTGTGAAAATATTTTGATGTTCAGGCCACAGCTCAGGATGAGGAATTGGATGGAGGTGGGGAGATCAAGAACCAGGATTGGTATTTTCATAGTTCTCTGAAGTTGATTCTCAAGTGACTCTAGGCTGGGAACTACTTTTTAAATCTCAGTCTTCCTAAATACAGTCCTTGGACCTTGGTCAGCCTCTTTCAAGAGTATGGTACAAATAGACAATGTCAGGATCCATCTGTTGAACCAGCATCTGTATCTTTACAGGACACCTGCTGATTTCTAAGTATATTAAGATTTGAAAAGCCATACCCTGGACCAGACTCTAGTACAGGAGCCCACAAGCTAACATTTCGAAGACAAATCTAGATCCCTGCCTGCGCTTACAGGTAAAGTCGTATCAAACAGAGCCATACTCACTTCTTTCCATCTGATTTTTCTACTGGTGCCATACTTACAGTGTCAGGATTGAGTGAGTGTGACTGAGAGCTCGCAGTTGATAAGGCTAAAGTATTTATGAAGAGTAGCAGAATATGTCATGACCACCCTGCCTCTCCCCCAACCCTTGCCCCCCACAATACACTACTTTGACATAGGATTACTGGCAGCTAAAGACACTTGAAAAATGCAAGAAAGGTGTTGTAAGCTCCTTTCCCTTCCCTATGGAAACAATAGATTAAAATGCCCAAGGGAAAGATGTGGTCTTTAGTGAGAGTCTTGCCCAGAGAGTTTTGCACAAAAAGACCATGTAAAACATGCCTTACCTTGCTCTTTAGCTTCCCCCCATGATTTGGCTATGCTTGTAGATTTGGGCATTTCTTTGAGGGTTTCCATATTATGTAAAAACCTTTAATGAATGTTTATCAGCTTCTCCTGTTAATCTATCTCATGATACTTGAATTCTTGGGCCCAACTGGGAGTCCAAAGAGGGTGAAGTTGTACTTCTACTTCCCTTATGTTTACTATAGAGGATGCAATGATGATATCCTGCTGGGGATGTCTTTCTGTACACTGTGAATATATGTTGTTCCCATTGGTTAATAAATAAGCCATGTTAGCTCATGACAAAGCAGCTTAGAGGCAGGTGGGAAATCCAAGGAGAGAGACAAGAAAGAAAAGGCAGAGGAGTCTAGAGAGAGGCCAGCCTGCCATCCATGGAGCAACATGCCAGCAGACCGGTAAAGCCATGGAACATGTGGCAAAACATAGATTAATAGAAATGGACTAATTTAAGATGTAAGAGTTAGCTAGAAAGAGGCCTGCCATAGGCCATATAGTTTATAAATAAGATTAAGCCTCTGAGTGATTATTTTTATAAGTGGCTGAGGGACCATGGGGCTGGGTAGGACTGGAGAAAAGTTACGACTACAATATCCAGCCAAAAAGCATCCCTGGGCTTTCTTTATGGCTTGCATGGGCAAAAGGAGGGAAGAAAACATGTATCTTTTGGCACATGGTATTTTTCTCTCCATGCACCAGGGTCATCTGTCAAAGTGAGCCTGTTGTTTTCAAGTTTCTAATAGAATTAATTCTGGGTATATTCTCAGAGGAGCAGATGGGTTGGCACAAGTCTGCCCTTTTGAGTCATGCTCAGACACAAGCAGATGCCTTATGTCATTTAAATGATGTAGCAGATTTCTTTGACTAATGCAATATTGCAGAGTCTTTGCTGGAAAAACAGGATGACATGAATCAGGAAGATGAGTTCCAGTGCCTAGGAACCAAAACGTTCTCTTCCAGGCTATTCCTCCCCAAGATAAGAAACTTTCTTCTCTCTCTCTGTCCCTGTATACGCTCTCCAAGTCAGCTTGACTGCAGCTTTCAAAGACGGTGTATCCTTATATTAGTAAACCACTTGCCTCCTGTTAGAAAATGAGTACTTATCAGCTTGCCCTCCAAAGGGGAGCATGGAGTTGGCTGCTTTATGCAGCACACCTTTGCAAGACAGCTGGCAGATCCCTGGTTTGACTTTTTCTTTGTAGTTACAGAATAGAGATGCCCACCTGCTCTCACTGATACTGATCTTCATGAAACCTTGTCTCAAAGGACACTACATAGCATTGCTTCTCAAACTCAAAGCCACTAGAAACTACTGGAGGATGTTGTTAAGTTTCAGACTACTTGGTTTGAGCACTAGGTCTGAGACTTGACCTCTGTCGCACAGTCCAGACCGTTCTGATGATCCTTGCACCAAGCCATTAAGGCAATGGTCTAGGGCAGGAGTTGGCTGTGTGGAGCTGATGGCCCAGTGCAATCCCCTATGAAGTAGCTTAAGCCTGATTGGAAGACATAACACTCACCTGCCTAGTGTGCTCTCTTTGGCCTCTCTCTGGCTACAACTATAGAACTGTATGGTTGTGACCCAGACTACATGGCCTGCAAGTCTTAAAAATCTTTGCTGTTCGCCTCATTACAGAAAGAGCTTGTTGTGATCATTTTCTCAGAGTGGTCCAGCCAGGCTACATCAGCATCACTGGAAGGTTTTGTTAGAAATACTGATTACCAGTTGTAAGCAGTCTTCTTCTGTCTTGCTAGCCAGCTCCTAAATAATGACAAGGAGACTTCTTATTAATTATGAAAGCTCAGCGTACAGCTTAGGCTTGTTCCTGAGGAGCTTTTAGAATGTAAATGAACCCATTTATAATAATCACCTCTCTTCTATCTTGCACCTCTTGTTTCCTCTCAGTCTCTCTTGGTGTCTCCTTGGAAATACCACCTACACTTCCTGCCTAGCTATTGGCTGTTCAGCTTTTTTATTACACCAATCACAGCAATACCTCTTCACCCAGTGTACAAACACCCCACAACACCCAGTGTCACCTGAGACTTGCTCCTACGTAGGGCTGGCAAGGCCCACAATTGGGTGATGCTGAGCCACCACACGGTGATGAACAAAGCCACACTGTGGACTGCCGTAGCAACAAGGCATCAGCGGGGAGGACATGTGCCTGCCATGCATGTACCTCTTTAAGGTACTCATTCACACCTCTGGGCAGAAGCCTGAGTCTTCCGAAGGCACCCTGAATCCTGCATGCCTGTCTTTTCTGCCATTCAAAATCAGGATAGAAGATGGACTCAGAGAGCCAATGTCGTATCAGATAAGCCCGAGAAAGTCTGTGTGCAAGGGCTTCATAGGAAATGCTCTTGAATTGTCGGCCATGGGAAAGAAGGAATAAGGAGATGGAGGGGAAAAGAAAAGAAAAGAGACAAAGGAAGATGAAAAGGAAAGAAAAGAAAGGCCACAGTCTTATGAGAACCCCTAGCTAGCTCTATGGGAAACCCAGAAGCTAAAACATCTTAGACTTCTGCAGACAGAATAAAGGAACCTGGCTGTGATGAGTTCTCCCCCACCCCCTCCACCCCCACACACTGCTGCTCTAAAGATAGGGCTTGCCCTCAGGCTGGATGGACTGAGAGAAAAGGTTTCTCCTGCCAGCATTCCCAGCCGCTGAGGAAACAAATCCCCTTCATCCCAGAAGTGGGATCAGGGAGTGCCTTCCAACTCCACTCCATAAAATGCCATTTTTGTTCACAACAGTTTCCGCTTCCTGGGCTCCCCGTCTGGTGTCAAGCAATATGATTTCTTATTTCACCCTTGCAATGGTTTCATTAAGTCAGGATCATGAGCTCATCATTTAAAGATGACAGTGCAGAGTTGAAGGTTCAGCAAGTCGGTGATCTGGTGGAGATTTAAGTGTAAGTTTGCTGACTGCAAAGGTCACCATTTTCCATTACACCACTATTTCCCAATGTTCAATCCTCAGAACAGATGTTGATTGTGTTACATAAGAGAACCAAAAGAAAACCCCGTATGGTCTAGCAAGTTTTTAGAAATCTCGCATTAAACATAAACAGTATTCCTTCGGCTGGCTGTCTTTCTTTGCGCCTTTAGCATGCTAAGACTCAGTGAGACTTTGCAGGAGTGGAGAAAACATGTGGCCCCAATCTCATATCAAAACGGAATTGTGGGGGCTGGAAATTTCTCAGTGCGTAGGGGCACTAGCTGCTCTTCCACAGGACATGAGCTCGATTCCCAACACCTACAAGGCAGCTCACAACCAGCTGTAACTCCAGTTCCAGGGGACCTGATGTCCTCTTCCAGTCTCCACAGGGACCTTGCATGAAGGCAAAATATTCATACACATAAAATAACTTTTTTTTTTAAATTGTTTTGGGGGTTGGGGATTTAGCTCAGTGGTAGAGTGCTTGCCTAGCAAGCATAAGGCCCTGGGTTCAGTCCTCAGCTCCAGAAAAAAAGAAAAAAAAATTGTTTTGAAACAGAACATGACACTTTAGGAGATGATATAAAACCCTAGCCTGGTGTGTGTGTGTGTGTGTGTGTGTGTGTGTGTGTGTGTGTGTGTGTGTGTAAATGGCTCAGCCTTTAAGAGCTCTGGTGGCTCTTTCTGGGTTTGATTACCAGGTCCCACATGGTGGCTCACAGCCGTCTGTACTTCAGTACCAGGGCATCCAATGCTCTCTTCTGCTTTCCCCAGGCAGCGCGTGCACTTGGTGCACACACATACATGCAGGCAAAACACTCATACATTCAAAAATAAGTAAATAAACTTTAAAAAATCCCCACCCCTTAACTTGTCTCCTTGAGGAATCTCTTTCCAGGGGAAGATTTAGGAATTTGCTCTTCATCTTTGAGGTAAAGTAGCAGTTTGCTACGGCTCCCCTGCTGTCTCTTCGCCAAGTGGGGAATTTTCACAGGGCTCTCTTATGCAAGGAATGGAATGTAGAGCTTACACTCTGTTGCCTTTGGTCCTGATTTAGAAATCCCGGGGCAGGATGTCCTGGTGGAAGATGGGGTGTGGTCGGCTTCTGAGCAAAGCTGATACTTGTCAGCAAGAGCAAGGATATCCTTCCACATCTCCATTCAAGCTGGCAAGGGGTGGGGCCCAATGTCCCAGAGCTGCTGTTCTGGTGGTAAGGGCTCAGGAACTCACCCCAACCCTGGAGGTCTTGGGTTTAGAACTATGTATTGGAATTTTCATATCATATACTCTCAAAAGTAACAACAATATTGCATCGGTAAAAATAGAGGTTAGTGTTAAATGCTCAAGTTAAAACAGTGAGGTCTGGAACACTTCGGAAGAGAAATAAAGGGACCTGTAGCTGGGTAGGAGACAGCCACCTCACTAGATAAGAGGAAAGATGGCACTCTGGGAAAAAGCCAGTGTAAACAGGTTTTGGCTGGCTGCTTTGAAAGCCCCTCTACCTCCCGGGACATAGGCAAGATTGCTGTCTTTCTACCTAGTCTCACTTCCAAAGCAGCTGATTGTGGCAGGCCAAATGGTGAGTTTCTACAATGCCTTCTCTGACTCCAGTCCACCCAAAGTCAATGAGGTAAATACGAGGTAGCTGAGAGAAAAAAAATCACAGCCATATCCAGATAGCTGAAGTAAGATTTAACTCTCCTTAGACAGGAAAGGAAAAAGGGCCGTGGTCAAAACTGCAAGCTGGCCACATGAAAGAGAATATACTTTAAAGGCGGGAGACCCCACCAAGGTCAGCAAATAACCAGGCCAGCCAGGGATAAAGTCGAGCAGAGCAGATGAGCCAAGGTCGAAATGGAGGAGGAGATGAGGGAAGCTTCAAAGCCAAGCCACTCCCCGAATTGGGTGACTAGTAAGTGAACCGTGGATGATGCTCTTCCTGGTTGGTAATGGTCCAGAAGAGCATGCCAAAAGCATGCAGACTCCCAAGTGTCTTGACTTTCTATGCATCATAAGTCTTCGAAGAAGCCACTATGATGTGGTTCTGTGGGTTCTTCCCTCTTTTGGGCCCCCCTTCCACAGGGGGGTGAATTGTCCCTTTCCTAAGAACCTCTCATCAGTCCCCTCCAGAGCCCTACTTGCCTTCTGGAGCTCAGCCTTCTGTAATAGAGCTTTAAACATTTCTCCTTTAAGCCTTCTGTCTATAACAAAAACTCCTTCTTAAATGCACCATCATCAGTGAAAACTCATTCTTGAGTATGAGACAAGGACCCAGAGCTGCCAATGGTGCAGTCAAAGTTCTCTGTGACCGTGACCGTCTGGTACCTTGACTCCTGAGTTCAACCAACTAGAGATTGGGAGATCTTTATACTTAAGCACCCCTGTTTTTCTTGTTCCGTTATTTCAATACTGGTAGTCTTGTGTGTGTGTGTGTGTGTGTGTGTGTGTGTGTGTGTGTGTGTGTGTGTGTGTGTGTAAAAAGACTGTGCTTATATATGTGCACACACATGTGCATGTGTGTATGTGTAGGTCCTAGCATGCATGTGTACGGCACATGTGTAGAGGTCAGAGCACAGCCTCAACAGAAGCCTGTTGGTCTTCACCTTGTACCTTATTTGAGACAGGGTCTCTTATTTGCCATCACATATGCCAGCTCATTATTTGGGAAATCTCTTATTTCTGCCTCTCCTCTTACCTTAGAAGTGCTGGCACTACAGATATGTACCACTGTATCTAGGTTTAGGTGGGTTCCGGGGTGCCTGAGCTCAGGTTTTCAAGCTTCCATGACAAGTGCTCTTTACTCACTGAACCATCTCCTCAGCCTTAGAAAAATATTTTCAGTACCTTAGCTTTTCTATAAAGGAAAGGCAAAACTCAAGAACAACGCAAAAGACGCGAAGTTGCTAAGACAAGCAAGCAAGCAGACTTGCTTCCTTTGTAAGAGCATGCCAAAGAGCCCTTGCCAAACACAGGCAAAGGTGGCCAACCAGACGAGAGTTCAGTGATGGTTTTGCAGCCCTTGTTCCTCAGCTCAGGGAGGGCTTACACAGAGCAGTTTGTCTTAGGGCAAACCTCCCCAATGCAACAGAATCACAAGCCTGCAAGGGACTGGTGGCCCTCAATCCAGGGGCTCTTTTTCTACGATTTAGTCAGAGAATTAGGATCTGTGATGACTCCCAACTGGAGTCATCAGCCTAGGTGACTCTTGTTGGCTTCAAGGGGAAAACACGCTGCCCGGTCCAACTTTGGAGACAGAAGAGATTTTAGCTTGTGCTGCCCTTACCAACCTGATTTTGCTAGCCCATGGGAACTTTAAGGTGCGTGGAGAATTTCACATGCTTAGTGGAATATGACATTCAGGAAGTGAAGAAAGGAGAGGAGCAGGGTGCGTCTGTGTGGACCATTCTAGCCTGAGGAATGAACCAGCTTTTGAAAATCCCCCACAAAGCCCCAGTGTTTGAACCTTGAATCTCTTGCTCGGCGTCCCATTAGAATCTTTGCACCTGGGCACTTGGTTATTAGATAAACGGAGCCCCTGGCTAAAAGCAGACCCTGGATCAATAAGAGCCATAATACTGTATGAGGAAAATGATTAAGCTGGCGGCAAGAAAGTTTCTTTAAAATTTTCATACTTGAACAAAATTGGTTGTGAAACCGAGATGCTGGTACAGTAAGTCTCAGTCAGAAAGGTTCTTTTCATTTTGCATGGTCCACACATTGTCTCTTTATTTCACAACAGAAGAGTTGAGAGTTTAGATTCACTGGTCTACCAGAATCACCTGAGAAACACAGTATCAAAGAAAAAAAAAATAACCCCCCCCACCAAAAAAAAAAAGTCCAATGCCTTAGGATCAACACCTGAAGTTGTCCTCTGCTTTAGACATGTGAGAAGTCACATGCAAGCACACATGCACATGTGCACACATGAGAGAGAGACTCGGAGTTCAATGGGTACTTCCTCGTCTCCAGCTGTTCACAGCAGCAGTGGAAGAAACAGCTTGCTGAAACCCCTTGACAGCTTCCTCTTTCTGCTATCAAGACAGTGACCGGCCCCCTAAATTAGAACCTAAACAATGTTCCGGCAGCATTGAGGTCATTGTTTTACACAACTTCCTATCGTGAGGAGTGTTAGCAATTGCAGTAGCTGTTTCGTGAATATTTGAGATAAAAAGAGAAGTCTTGAGTTCCGTGGGCTCGGAGCGCATTCACAGACCAAGAATTTAGGTGGAATTTTTCATTTGAGCCTTGCACCACGTGTCTGATTTTTAGTATTTCATCTGAGTGAAATAATCCCTTCTAGGCCGGACAAATGCTAGCTTTGAAATGACCACATACTGTCTCCTTGGGAAATGTGTATTGTTGATTGACTATTTTGAGTAGCAATACGAAGTGGCCAGAAATGAATGTTTAAGGAACTGTGTGACCTCAGGCAAACTTTACAGCTTCCTCATCAGGGAAGTGAGAAAAAATATTAATTGTTTATCTAATAACTATATAAATAAATATGTTTATCTCAGAGTTCTTGCGGTGATTAAATGAACTGCTAATGCAGAGTTAGAACACTATCTGGGACATGCCATGAACTCCTGATACGTTACCGTTACTGCCAGAGAAAGACCCTGTGTTTGTTTTTTCTTAAGTGACCTTTAGCTAACTAATTATGTGCAGGACACGGTATCAAAATGGAGATGAGATCTCTTTGTACATGATGGTGGTGGCTGCTGAGGAGAGACCCCAAATAAAACTGTAGATCATTGGTCAAGTACTGTCCTACAGACCTAGGAATGGGAGACCATGATGATGACTTTGAAGTCATAGGTTAATGAAGGGGATAGGGCAGAATGGGAAAGGGGAAAGAGTGTAACAGGGGGTGAAGATGATCAAAATATATAATACACATATTTGTAAATGTCATAATGGAACCCATTATGACTTGTAATTAATGTATGCTAATATAAACTTTTTTAAAAAGCTCACAGTAAAAACAAAATGATACATACCTTACTGACCTGGAAAGGTCCATGATTTTGCCTAAAAAGAGCCACTGTGCCTAACATTCCCTAATGCTGCTTTTGTGGGCATTAGGAGCCCACATACTTATTTTTCATTTAGTTCCTTAATTATTTTCAAAGTTCAAATAGAGGTGGAACCTGGGGACAAAGTAGCAGATGAGGCCATCAGCAAAAGCGACTTCTGAGGATGTGGTTAGATGATAATACTCAGTGAGCCATGTGCTGACCTTCCTCCCGACCAGTGAGTCCTATCTGAGAAACAACAACCTTGGGTTACGAATTTGGCTGGGGCCAGACACAGAGAGCTACTGTTGACTCACTGTAGTTTCTGCCTGCTCTAGGGGCTGCTATTATTGATGACGAGTATCCCCAATAGGATCAATTATTTTATTTGATTTGTGTATGTTTGTGTGTGCATGTGAACATTATTTGTCTACCTCAGCCTGGAGCTCTCCAGTTCCTCTAGGCTAGCTGCCCAGCTGAACCCAGGGTCCTCCTCCCTCTGCCTTCTCAGTGCTGGGATTCTAGGTACGTGCTTCTCTGCCTGGCTCCTTTCCTTTTTTCTTCTATCTTTCTTTTTGCCATGGGTGCTGGGGATAGAACTCAGATCCTCATGGTTTTACAGCAAATGTTGTACCCTCTAAGCTGTCACCTTGTCTCTCCCATAACACACGTGAGATAGGTTCAAACACTGGCTCACGCCCCTAGTAGTTACAAGCTTTTTAGAAGCAAATGTCAAGGTTCCCATATCCATTCATTTTATTGTAGTAAAATATACATAACATCAGATCTATCAGTTTAGCCATTTTCAAATGAACTGTCATATAACCATGGCCACTGACCATTTCCAGGGCTAGTTTGGAATCCTCAGGGATACTCTACCCATATCATGAATACTCCCTTCCCCCTGTTCCTTAGCTCTAGGTGCTCTCTGTCTATGTTAATCTCTCTCTTCTGGAAAAGTCATATAAACATGACTGTCCAGTATTTGTCTTTTGGTGTCTGGTTTTGTTCACTCATCCTAATGTCTGAAGAATCATTGGTATTGTAGCATGCATCAGGATTTTATTACTTTTTCATGTTAAATAGTACCCATGTATATACACCACATTTTGTTTATCTACTCATCTGGGGCAATGAATATTTGGGTTGTTTCTACCTCTTAGCTGTGTGGGGCTTTGAAAGTAATGGGACCTTTCCTAGTTCAGTTAGGCAAGACCCAAAGATCAAAGATGCCATACTTGTGGTCATCAAAGATTGACTTGGGGCAGTGGTTCTAACTTTGTCCTCCCATCACAAAAAAGTAAAGATGTGCTTCTCATTGGAATAAGCAAAGTTGAAGCAGACTTTTAAAAAATTATTACAGCAATGCAGGCCAGGGAAATGCCTTAGCAGGTGAGAGATGCTTACTGCCAAGGATGTTACCCAAGTTTGACCTTCCTGACCAACATGGTAGAAAGAAAGAATCAAAGAATCAACTCCCACAAGTTTTCCTCTGAGAATCTTGTGAGAGTTGGGAGGTGTTTCAAAGAGAGAAAAAGCTATTGTGCTTCCTTGATCTGGGGGTTTTATAGCACAATGGAAGAAACTACATTAAGGCTGGGATGGTATGTATCGAGGTTGACCAGTTCTCTGGGATATCATGGGTTGAGCCCCTGAGCGGGCCTACATAGTTTATGTATGTACTCCTAGCCCAACAGGGAGATGATCATGAGTTGCCCACTCAGGTAGGTAGGTGACGCCCCATTTTGGTCACATCAGACCCTAGCGTTGTCCTTAACTGTGTGGTGACTATTTATTGTTTAGCCAGCATCACTTTCCTCTGACCTTGCAGGTGTCTCACATGCTGTCAATTATCCTAAGCTCTCTTCATTCTCACACTTACATAACCAGCTTGTTCCTTTACCATGGCAAAAGTTAACTGTCTCAGACACCAAGATGGCCCAATATCTCTCGGTTACCTCATATTTAGCTCTTTGTCATAGATGATAGATAAGAAGATAGATAGATAGATAGATAGATAGATAGATAGATAGATAGATAGATAGACAGACAGAAAGACAGACAGATAGAATGGTGCCTTACATGCTTACTTGTTCCTCTGGGGGTTCAGGAGACCAGTCATCTTGCCATTACTGGCCCAGAGCTCTGTCCCTCCTCTTATCTTGGTTATCTCATCATAAACAGCTACAAGTCCTTTTATTCATCTTCTCCAGTGTCTCACTCTGAGACACTGAGACCTCTAGTCTTTCTTCCAACTCCAGTCTCTTCTCTTTTTCACTGGAGCAGGTATGAGCAACTTGTAGTTTTCATAATGGATCCTTTTCCCTTACTATCTACAGAAAGATGTTTCTTGCCTCCCTATTTTTAAAGGGGGGGTGTTATAATATCTATTTCACAGAGTTGTGAGGATATGGTAATTAGTATATACCAGGTGCTTAACTATAAAAGTTCAAATATTGCTTTGAAGGCTTAAGGAAGGGAATGTGAATACGAAGGTAAGCCAATTCTCTTCCTCTTCCCTGTTTCTTCTGATTTCTTTGTTACAATCTCCTCAGTGCACAGCATAGCTCTTACAACAGTGTATGGAAGGACATTTCTCTGAAAATGAGATTTGTGGTTCTGAGAGGAGGGTTCGGGGGGCTGGGTAGAAGATAGAAACAGATTTCCAGTTTCCACATGTTGCTAGGCCAAAGAATCTTTATTGGCTGAAAGATCTACTTTTTCCAAAACAGCCAGAGAACTTAGAGCAAAGATAGAGATCTTTGAAATGTGATTCTCCTTGTTGCAAAAGCCTTAAGTGTTCAGATCTGGGCCACTGGGACTGGAAAATGAAGATTCTTATCTCCCTTCAGTTCTTTTCTTCTTTCTAGGGCATGTGCTTTCTTCCAAACTCAGTAGGGCAGGACAAAGGGCTGTTTTTTTCCCCCCTGTAACTTAAAAGAAGTATGTATCTCAAAGGATCTTGAGGACAAAGAATCGATTTATCTGAACTCTTCCTGTGGGATCTAAGCAGTGCAGAGCTTCTAGAAACATCTTCCGAGCCCGTCTCTTTGGAAGGAGAATGCAAAGTCAGCTTGAGGAAAATGCCTAGCCAAGGTCATAAAAAAAGAGGTTAGTGGGGAGTAGGGACCGAGCACTTTGCCTCTGGCTGAGCTCCGCCTTTTGCTGCTTTTTAAACCAGCTGGTGTCCAGCTGACTTTCCAAACTGGATTGTAAGGAGAAAAATCGAGATACCCTTATTAAAAGGGTTTCCAGAAGTTCCCATTGGGAGCTCCACTCATTACTAAGTCCTAAACTGGGTACTACCAAGGATAAGAGAAGGAAATAAAGTCAGGCTGACTGGGCACCCTGGAGAGAAGAAAGAAAATTAAAAATAGTGTGAGAGGGTGTCTCGGGGTAAGTCTGTGTAATTGGTAATAGGTGGTTTCTGCCTCCTCAAAGAGACATCTGCATTCCAGTCCTTAGAAAATGTCAGTGTTATTCTGTGTGGTGGCAGATGGAGTAATAGAATGCTTTCTATGGCAAAAGATGTGACTTAGCAAAGTCTTGATGATGGGAACTGATGCTAGGTGGTCCAGATTGAGCCTAGCACAGTCCCAGGGGTCTTCATAGGAAAGAAGCACTAGGGGCTTAGGAGGGAACAGTATGAGGGTCCAGCATGCTCAGACAGGTTACAGGTGAATTGAGGTGGCTCCAAGATGAAAACCCCCTAAAGTTACCAGAACTGGGAAGAAACAAGTGCCGTTGGAGGAAATGTGACTCCATCAGCTCCCTCTGCATGGGTGTCAGGCTGGACAGCTAGGTGAAGTTGGAGCCGAATCTCCTTCCTCTTTTCCCTGGCAGAAGGGCCCCTAGAAGCTGACATCATCCGTGCAGCTGTTGCCAGATGCAGAAGTTACTTTCTAGTGAATCTGGCATTGAGTGTTGGGTGAGAATCTTTGTAACATTCCTATTCAACAGGATGCTTTCACAGCAGTTCTCAACCTGTGGATCATGACTCCTTTTGGGGTGGGGTCTAATGACCCTTTCACAGGAGTCATCTAAGACCATTGGAAAACACAGATACTTATGTTATGATTCATATCAGTAGCAAAATTACTGTTTTGAAGTAGCAATGAAAGTGATTTTATGGTTGGAGGTCACCACAACATTCGGAACTGTATTAAAGGGTCACAGTGTCAGGAAGGTTGAGAACCACTGGCTTAGGGGTTAGGGGGATTGCTCAGACATTAAGAGTTTGTATTGCTCTCTCTGAGGATCTGATTTTGATTTCTAGCATCCATGTTAGGTGGCTAACAATAACTTATAGCTACAGCTCCAGGAAATCTGACACCTTCTGGATTCCTTTGGCAACACACTCATGAGCACGAGCCAGACCCACACGTAGGAACTTTACACACATACACATGCAATTTTAAACTCTTATTTTTAAAAGCTTGGTTGATAGAGATCCTCAGAAGAAAGAGAGGAAGGACTGGGAGGTTAACAAAACTTTCCCCCCATGGATTAAAATGTCTTCAAAGATGAGTCAAAATGAATATTTTTCACTTTTCAAAACTGGTGTTTTCCAGTATCTGTTACAGTGATACAAAACTGACTAGCAGTAGTTGAATCTAAAATTTTCACAATCTACTATGGATTGACTATGCTTCTGTAATAGAGTTAACTACAACTGTCTTTCTGTCACGAAAAAGTAGCATAATTCATTGAATCTATCTGTATAGAAGGTGATTTTTACTCATCAATTACTGGAATGAACCCTGTCATGGATTGCTTAGAAAGAAATCTGTGTGGACTTTCTTTGGAATGAATTGCCAGATGAAGACATGTTCAGCTAAAAGCTATCCCCTTTTGGAAGTATTTTGATACTGAGCTCTAAATTGCTCTTTGGAAAGACTGTGGACACCCTGGCAGCCGTTATGACCAGTTGTAAAAACTGAGTAATAGGAGCACCGACAATTGTCAGTTTGGTAGGGGATTTATGCTATTTCACGTTGTACATAGTTTAGGTTTCCATGTTGTGAGATTTTTTAAAAAATAGTGTCACCATCTATTTTTACAACTTTATACACACAGTTGTTCCGATAGAATCCAAACATTCCTAGTTTCATCTTTCTTCTGCCCAACTGTTTTTGAACAGTGTGAAGAATGGTCTATGGCAGCGGTGCTTTCAGTCTAGAATGAGAGTTTACTCAGTATATAGCAGACAAAGGTCAGAGAATAAATGGCAATTAGTAGCAGACAGAGAGAAGCAGTAGGTGGCTAACAAAATGTCACCAAATTAGACCCCCAAAACATCCAGCAAAGACAACTGAGTAGCTAAGGAAACATTGCTAACATGGGGGAATTGACTGGGGGGAGCCCTGTGGATACAACCACCTGGGTTCCTAGTGGAGAAAGCTTGGGGTGGAGCGGAGTGTTCCTTTGGGGGAGGTTCTGAAGTGAAAAATTAATCCTAGCAGGGAGATACCATCATCAAATTGGGTGCCTATAGCAATCCAGCAGACATGACTGGAGAAGGACTGGCTGAAGCCGTCATGCTGGAGTTCCAGTTGGATGGCCTCAGGCAGAGCAGAGTCCGCTCCAGGCCACCACAGCCAGTTTCACATCATGAGATAAACAATAGCAAAGCTCACTGGAAACAGCTCACCTTCTCACACAGTGTTACCACTCTTGGGCTCTTTTCATGTTTTCCTTTCTCCCTGTTACACAGTTGAGGGTTGGCCTGATCCAGGACAGAAGGTTCTATAGGACACTTGACATAAACATACTTGGGTCTGAAGTAGGGGGAGACAATCCCATTTCCAGAGATGGTGTCTTAGTGAGCTCAAAACTGCACATGCCAATCGCCAATGGAATGCACATTACACCATTAACAGTCCTGTCAGTTCACCCCAGCCTTCCCCGAAACAGCACAAACCTACCATCTGCTACTCTTCAAAGCTGTATGGCACATCAAGTCTTCACACCAGCAGCTAAATGGACGCTTCCCTTCCTCTCCTATGATCCCTCCGTCAGCGCTGTCTCACCCTTCTGGGCCACACCCATACTATTCTCAGAATGAAAGCTGTGGTCCATTTTTAATTTTGTCCTACAGAAGGAGCCCGTCATCCTTCCTCGCCGTGCCTTGGCTTTCTCATCTGTAAACTGAGGAAGAGTAATTGAGACCTGACGATTTTTAAGCACCGCTTACCTTTAACAATGTAGTCAATCTTCGTATATGAGTCACTCTACAACCGCAACTGTGATCTTTGAGCTTCCTGAGGCCACAGCTGTGTTTGAGAACCTGATGAAGTCTTTTGGCCCTAGGACCTCCCCAAAGATGGGGATTTAGAAATATAGATATCTAATAACAATGTGGTTAATGAAACCGATGTTGGAAGTCCAAGGTTAAAAAGTTGACTGCTCAAGTCTCTGCTTGTTTCTGTGTTGGATGTAGCAAGAAGGGCCTCCGCCCTGTGTCTGTCCATCCATCTGTCTGTCTATCCATCCATCCATCCATCTACCTATCTACATATATTACTGGGAATTATGTTCAGCCAGAAGGCAATGAGACTAGCAATAGGTTCTGTGGGCTTGCTCTGGAGCTCCAGAATGGTTGTCAATGCTCTCTAGTCGCCTCTGCTATTAAGTCTCTATTCATAGCAACACTTCAGAAAGATGATGGAGAAGCTTTCCAAACTCCTTTGGAAACAGGCCCTGGCTTTTAATCCTTTATGCCCCATTAAACATCAGGTGCATCTTGCTGAACCTGCCCTAGAAGCTTGTGATTTTAGATTTCTTGAGTGAGAGGACTGCAAACGGTTGAGCAGTCATGATGGACTGTCATTTCTCAAAGTGAGGACATGGGTGTTTAGGAGATTAATCCCTGGCACAGGAGCACACTGGGAGAGAATAAATTAGGCCATTTTCAAATAAGACCGCATTGTTAGAGAACACATACATGGTTTCTAAATGGTGAGGAGCGGGTTTTACATATGTTTCTATTTAAAATACTTCCATTGACAGCTGTCAACATTTATATGTAGCAATTTTCCCCATGGGGAAAACATTTGTTCCTGTTCCTACCCCTCAGGATTGTGCTGCCTTTTTGAGATTATTGGAATAGAGAGCTGGGATTTGCCTTCCATCCAAACAACTGCATGTGGATATATGCTCCCTGCTTTTATTTGTTATTTATTGCTCCTGATTGAATTTATTTATGGATTCTCTAATGTGTTCATTGGCCCATGTGCCTATTTTTGATTTATTTTTATTCATTGAGAATTTAATGAATATCTCTAATAAAATATGACCATATGCACCCCTCCAACTCCCCTCCATATGTCTCCCAACTTTGTTTTTCCCCTCCTCCTCTTTCTCAATCTTCTTCTCCATAATCCATTAAGTCTAATTAGTGCTTCCCATATGTGCAGGGGCACGGGGCCATCCACTGGGTGCTCCCTGGTTTTAGACTGTACATTTTCTCCTCTGTATCTGCTACTTTATATTAATGCAATACACAATGCTTACTATGAGGACTTTAACTCTGTATTGGCATTTGGCTTATTTCTCTCTTTAAGGCCAGTATTGGATGCAGTTCGGTCATAAAGCTAAGCGTGCTGACTGAATCCTTTCGCCTAGCATTATATGCCTTAATGTCCTTAATGCATCTGCCACATAAGCAAACAGACAGGCTCATGGCCGTAGTACCCCATGAGAAGAATTTAATTCATATTATTGCTGTTGTTTCTGGTAATGCTGCCATAACTGCTGACGACATCCACTTGCATGGAGTGAAGGTCTGACTCGGGCTGTTGATGACTTCAGTTTTAAGGGGTCTACGTCATCTCTGGGTTACTCAGGCTTGAATCATCTCTCTATAACAGTCATTGGGTCAGTTTTAAGGGGTCTCAGTCATCTCTGGGTTACTCAGGCTTGAATCATCTCTCTATAGCAGTCACTGGGCTAAATTTCATGAAGCACCGTTTTGGGTTTATTTTGTTTAAGCTTATTCTTCTGAAAAATGAAAAAAGCAGCCTCATTTGATATATGCCTAACACTCATGGCTTAAATTGGCCTGCCATGAACCTGAATGTAAAGGACAATGACTTGACTTAATTAAGTATCTCTGACTCAGAGAACTGAACCCTGGATTCAGGACAAGGTTGGTACCTCCTGGTAGAAATTCTCATTTGGATCATTTCCATAAAGTGTTAGATTGTGTTCCAGACCCTTCCCTCAGGATCACGTTTCCAGGGCAAAGGAATGAATAGCAGAGTCCCTTACTTGAAGCTCTTCAGCAAGTTGGGCACTTAAGCTTTTTCTAGCCTTCCTTTTAGTGAGAAATAGGTTAATTTTGTGATTGAAAGGGCTTTCAATATCAACTCCCCCACTTCAACAACAAGCGATTCCTTTTCTGCTCCCCCATCTCTCTTTCCTTCCTCCTCTCCTTCTCTTCCTTCCCTCCCTCTCTACTCTCCTCTGTTCCCCTTTCCTTTCTTTCTTCTTTCCCCTCTCCCCGCTCCTTCCTCCTCTCTGCCCTCCATTCTGCCCCCTTTCCCTCTGCATACACTCTGAAAACATCTTCATCCAAAACACATAATTATTCATTCACCCGAGGCCACATGCTGGATAGTTTTGTTATCTTGTCTGGAAAAGGTAAACACACAGCCACAGAAATCAGGTCAGTGGTTGCCAGGCACTGGTGTTGGGGAAGAGGTACTAGAGAAATGTTGACAGTACTGGAGATGCTCTCAGTCTTGATTGGGTGGTGCTCACACAGCTGTGTCACTTGTCTGCGGCTGCAAAACATCACTGACTGGTTGGCTTCATCAACAGAAACTCATTACCTGGCTATTATGGAGGCTGAAAGTTCCAGTGCTCATGGGCACTCTAAGACCTCTCTTCTTTGCTTATAGAAAGCTGTGTTTTCCCTGTGTCCCTGTGTGGCTTTTTCTCTGTGCAAAAAACTGTTGGTGTCTTTTCCTCTTTTGTAGAGGGCATGAGGTACGCATGCTTATAGACAGTAACAGAAAAGCCAGAAATGTTAAACACAGAGGCTCTCTTTAATGGAAGAGATGTACATACCTGTTTTCCATCCAGAATACTAAAAGTGGATGTGTTAATAACCTGGTAATCTTTGTTATTCTGTAAAGCCAGGCCTCACCCCCAATCCCCCTTATCCCGAGCACTGTTTCTTAGTCAATACAACCTATTCTTATGAGAAAGGGCCCTTATACTTTGCAAAAGAGTTTGCTCTTCTGCTTATTACAAACCCTTCCTCCCTACACTCTTATCCTGGGCATTGTTTCTCAGTCAACAGAATCCATTCTTGTGGAAGAGGTCACAGGTGCTCTACAGAAGATGTGTACTTTGTGAGGGAGTTTCAATGCCTTAAGCTTTGTTGTGACAACTGTTGTGAGGACACTTTCCCCCCAGCTTTCACTGTGTTTAAATATGCAGAAAAATAAACTGTTGGGGTCAGACTCGAGAAGTTTGAACCAGCTTAGCTAAGTAAGTCATGCTGAACCGTGTTTCCTTCTTGCCTCTTCGTGGATCATTTCACTGTCAACAGTGGTGTTTGCTGGGAGCACCTCCCCTGACTCTTCCCCTAAAGCCATCAGACTATTGGCTTAGGATCCCTTCCCTTATGACTCTATTAAACTTGGTTACCCCCTGAAAGGTCAAGTCTCTAAATACAGCCATGCACTACATAATGGTGCTGTAGACAGCAATGGGGCACATATTCAATGGTGGCCCCATAAAATGATGTCAGTCAGTCTCATCGTGGCATCTCAGTTTATAGAAATAGGTTCTGGTGTCTACCCAATGACAAAGTCTCTGATGAAATGTCTCGGGACATATCAGTGCTGTTGGTGATTACATGGCTGCTCTTCAGTCATTTGGGATTTAGAGCTTCAACATGGAGATTTGGGGCCCATACAGTTTAGACCATAGCAACCATATAATTAAAATATGTAGAGTTTTATACCTAAAAAGAATGCATCTGCTTTGTGTGTATTATACCTCAATAAGCAACGTAAGCATTAGTCGTCATGTAAAAATTACTATGTACTTAAAACCGGAAAACACATTGTGTGACTATCCAGGAAAGTATAAATTGTTGGTTTTTAATGACATTCATGTTTTAAATGAAGAACCATGACAAAGAAACAAGAATCACAGGCCACTTGCACTGGTTGTGCTGAACAAATTACATGCCCCTTCCAAGTGATACTGCTTTTGGCTCTGTAATGTGATTAGTAAACAGAGCAATTCAGGGCAGAGCATTCTTGTGGAAGAAATCTGTAATGTAGGTTACATTAGAAATCCATCAGGATGGGCTTGTCTGGAGAAGCAGATGGAGTTTGTTGGTGATAGCCAAGTTCATGTTATTTTTCTATGCACCTTGTTTGGGAGATTGTTGAGGTCAAGGTTGAAATAATTTAGGACAGATTTTAGGGCAAGTAGCCAAATGTAGAGAGCATACGAATTTGGCTTAAATCTTGGATTTAGATGAATGAAATTGAAAAGTCAATTTCTCTGGATCTTTATTCTCTCACCTAGAAAAGGGGCTCATAAAAGCTGGTGTGCAGTGTCACAGTGAAGACATGAAACAAAAAGCAAAAACCACAGACATAGGGATTGTCATTTGAAGACATTTTTAAAAAGATTATTATTTTATTGTGTGGAGGTATTTTGCCTGCATGTCTATCTGTGTGCTACATGCATGTGGTGCCTGTGGAGGCCAGAAGAGGGTGTTGGATCCCCTGGAACAGGAATTACAGAAAGTTATGAGTTGTCACAGAGGTGTTGGGAATTGAACCCAGTTCCTCAACCACTGAGCCATCTCTCCAACCTCTATCCAGTAGGATATCCTTGATATTTGGTATCGAGTGTGGGTGGTACAGCAGATTTATAATGGATCGGGTACAAGGATGAGAGACAGAATAGTCCAGTTTTTGAGTTCAATATAGCCTAGCACCCTGGAGAGCTCCCTTTGAAGGCCCATGGTTGTGTCTGTGGAATGCTGGAAGACTTCTCTGCACTAAGACCCTAGAGCTGGGTGGTCTTTGTTGGAAAGGTCTTCACTTATTATGATAAATTTGCTACTCAAGGAGCCAGGGACGTCATTGTTCACCCAAGAATATTTGGATCCTGAGTCAGAAAGAAAAAGTATTTCTTCTAAACTAATTGGAGTTTTCACAGGATCCCCCAAGCTGAGTAGCAGTAGCTCAGTTAGAGATGAATAAAAATAACAAGAAGTGTTAATATGTCCACTGCTTGATATGTAGTGCTCTATGTTGAAAAATTAGATGCCTGCATGTTAATCTGGTTTTGCTTATTGTTTTGTTTTCCTAAACAGGTGACTTAAGGCAAACGGTTGCTCTTCTTTTGGTTTAATTTTTTGATTATATGAAAGAATTTTGAGTTAAAGGACTCATCATCATCATCATCATCATCATCATCATCATCATCATTATATGTGTGTGAGCTCATGTGCATGCATCTGCATGCCATAGCGTGCATGTAGACGTTGGAGAAGAACTTTCAGGAATCAGCTCTGCGGGTCAACTCAGGTCATCAGGCTTGCATGGGAAGTGCTTTTGCCCACTGAGCCACCTCACCAGCCATCTAGAATCGCATACAGTTTGAAAATGGAAATGACATTAATCTGTTTAACACAGTATTTACTCCATGGCAAAGCCTGTGTTGTGTGCTAAAAAGTTAATCAATGAGTCAGATACTGACAGACCTATCCTGGTTTGAGCTGTTGTATCATCCAGGATCAATTCATATTCATTGATTTTTATCTGTGGTGTAAAAGACACTTTAATTTTTTGCATGGCAGAGTTAGGTTAAAACATTACAAAAAAGCAGGCATGATGGCACACACCAAGTACATTCCAGTACTTGGGATGAAGATTGTAAGTGCTAGGCTAGCCCAGGCTACCTAGTAAAGCTCTGTCTTAAAAACACAAAATGAAACTAAAC
Organism: Peromyscus maniculatus bairdii; assembly: GCF_049852395.1. Taxonomy (NCBI): domain Eukaryota; kingdom Metazoa; phylum Chordata; class Mammalia; order Rodentia; family Cricetidae; genus Peromyscus; species Peromyscus maniculatus. The sequence continues at coordinate 77,198,526 of NC_134859.1, read as the reverse complement.
AACAACAAAGCTAAGTAAAATAAAGCAACTCTGAAGTTTAAGGATGACCCGAGACTTAACAGATAAGTACACGTTGTATATTTAAGTACAAATCAAGTTCTCAACTCAGTTCTGAGAGGCACAGGACAAGAAATACAGCATTAACTCCAAGCACCTGACCCATCACTGCGTTCAGCTCCAATCTGGGCCTTGCACAGGATGTCATTTCTTTCAATGTCAGTTCCACTCATTTGGAATCTGCTAGAAAATAAACTCCAGGATGTGTCTGTGAAGAAGTTTCCAGAGCGGCTTAACTGAGGTAAGGCTCACCCTGACTTAGGCAGCACCACCCCATGGGCTAAATAAGGAGGAAGAGAGGAGGAAGCTGTGTGGGCATGCAACATTCCTCTCTCCACTTCCTGACGATGGCTGCCAGGTGACCACTTGCCCCACTCCCCAGCCACTATGGTTACACCACCGGCATGGGCTGTGCTCTCACACTGTGAGCCTTTCTGGAGTTTTGAGGTATTTTTATCATCACAGCAATGAGATACAGCCAAATATACATAGATGGACAGTAACAGTAATCACAAGGTGAGAAAAAGCTTGTGACTTTTCTCTGTCCCTAAGATCTGTCCACATAGCTTTACAGTGTGAAAGAGAAGATATCTTTGGATTGCAGCTCCTCATTCATTCCCCTTCCACTTGCTCCTTTGAGAGCAGAGTGTGTCTCACACAACGTGGTATTTATTTCTGTATACCTAGTCCATAAATCTTGGAGTTGCAAGTGACAAGCAACTTAATAAAACTGGAACAACACCCAACTTTACAGAAGTCCATGTTAACAGAAGACATAGTTTTTGTTCATAACCAGTAAGTACCAAGGTCACTGTGGACTATATTAGCAGAAGATGTGGACCCTGGGCAGTTAGATAATTCAGTTCTATATCTAATGGCTGAATTCTCAAGCAGTGTATACTGTTCTAGATAGCACTTGTAATGAGAGATGGCAAAGCTGGAGATTATCCAAAGAAGGATGGACAAATGGGTGGCAGGACAACAGAGGGGTTAGCGGCATCCACTTTAGAGTCAGACTTGATCAGTTCCAATCTTTGACATTTACCATGTCACCTCAGAGAAGTCACTTAATCTACCACAGGCTCGGTTTTCTCACCTATACACTGAAACTAATAACAGCACCTGTCTCATGGGATGCCAAGGGTTATAGCTATGATGATATATTTTGATTTACAGTTGAAGGAACTGGTGTTTAGTCTGAAATGTTGAAAATTTGGGAACTAGGGTTGGTGTGAATAGGAGATGATATATCTCTTTAAGTATTTGAATGGACATCATTGGGAAATTTTACTAGAATTACTTTCATTAGGTTCAAATGACAGAATTCAGTCAAAAAGAGATTTGTAAGGAATGAGATGATATAGCTTCAACGCATGGCAAAATTTTTTGATAGTTCAAATTGATGAAAATGGGGCTGGAGAGATGGCTCAGCCGTTAAAGGCTAGGCTCACAACCAAATTGATGAAAATGGAACTCAAGCCTCTAACCAGGTGGTGGTGTTTAGACTGAAGCGAGTTCAGGCACCTGATTTCTATGTCTTGGGGATGGCACAGAGGGGAGCCCTGTACTGGTCCCTGGCCAAGTGAGTATGGACTCTCGGGGGTCCTTAGACTGTGTCTGAGAATAATCTAGGGGTTGAGCTCAGGATTCACTACCTGGCAAGCCCCTTAGCTAATTCTGACAAACCAGTCTCCGGGAGGCTGTTTTGCTCCGATGGGACTGGAGGATGGGGGCTCCTTTCCCCTGTGTTAGGCCAAGATTGAATTCCACGGTGAAAGTTCTTCAAGGAGGGACAGGAAAACAAGTAAGGACGGCTGAGGATGTGACTCAGTTCAAGAAGCTTGCCTAGCAAACAGAAGTTCTGAATTGGACCCGCAGCGCTACAAAAACGGGGTGTGGCGCATACGTTTAACCCCAGCACTCAGAGGGTAGAGGCTGAAGAAGCCCTGCTGCAGTAGGATTATTCGGAGGGTCAAAATCAAGGTCATCCTCAGCTACACGACTGGTCTGAAGCCAGCCAAGGCTACACGAGACCCTGTCTCAGTAAAGGAGAAGAGAAAAAAGAAGAGAATACAGGTGGCAGGCACATTTTGGAGTTAACTCGGTTAGAAGGAGCTGTAGAGGTAAGGAGCGTAACGAGAAGGCAAGGGCAGTGTGTGGAGAGCGTTAGCAGCCAGTGCGAGAGCTGGCAGGTCACCCAGCTGGGTCTCTGTGACAGATGAAGCACTCACAAAGACTCTCCGTGTGGATGGATGAAGTAAATGATGACCCAGTACTCCTTCCTTCTGTGTTGTGGCTTGAAGGAAAAAGTCCCCCATAGACTCGTGTGTTCAACACTTGGTCTTCAGATGGTGGCAATGTTTTGGGAAGTTCTGTCGCCTAGATAAGACGGGTCCCAGCTGGAGAAAGTGGGTGACTGCTGTGTGTGGGAGTAGGGGTGAGGTTTATAGCCGAGCTCCACTTCCTGTCTCCTCTCTGGTTCCTGATCCTCCCAGATGCGGACAGACTCTTGCCTCCTGCCTTCCCAGCCACCATGGACTGTGTTCCTTTAAACCGTGAGTCAAATCAAATGTTTCCATCTTCATTTGCTTAAGTCGGGTTCTTTTTCACAGCATGGAACAGATGACTGATGCTCTCAGTGTTCTCAAGCCAGGGCTCTGGAGCTTGAATTGTCAGCTTTTCATCATGCTTGTGCCATACTTAATTATACAATGTGTGCCTAATGGCCCCAAACCTTAATGCTCCCTTCCATTCACAGTATACAGGAAGGTGGGGCATTCTGTGACGTCGTCATTCTCCCAGCTCCAGAGGACACAGGAAGCACTCAGAGGTCCATTCAACACAAAATTGACATATCACAGGACTGGAAACCAACAGCCAAAGTTTTCTCTTAAATGACAAGTTCTTCTGCCTATGGCTAACCCAGCATCTAGCAAGTCAGCATTTTCATTTCTGTCTCAAGGCAATCCTTAAGTTAATTAGCTACGATTATTAGCCCTGCAGCAGCAGCAGAATGCACAGTCACAAAGGAAGGAAATGAAGGCACCAGGGAGAAGCAGTGGGGAGTTCTGCTAACGGCTCATGGTCACACTGACCAATTAAGCCCCACCGCAAACCCCTCCAAAGCCCAAAGCAAAACCGACCCCAGAACACAGAGACAACAAAGGACAATTTGAAGTGAAAAATGTGTACTTACATAGTGTTCTCTCTAGTGCCCTCCCGCATTCTGAGGCAATGAGATGTCCCCAAAGATGGATTCCTGTGGGAATAGATCACAGCAGGCAAGAAGAACAATGAGGCTTGTTAGAAGCTCAGTTGGAAGACTTCTTCTCTTATTAGGTGTGTGATTTGGGGCCAGTCGGTTCTATCACCATGGAATGAAGATAGAGACACCAACTTCAAAAGGTACAGGAGCCTTCTCTGTGAAGCACTCACCGCCCTGTGCCCTGAATTAGATGCGTGAAGCTGAGTTCCTGGCTCCCCTCCCTGTGACTGGTTCTCTTATTGGGCCAATGTACAGCTTGTTGGCCCTAACACCACCTTCATGAAGACACCAATAGTTATTTCTGCTAGACTAGGACCAGTGTCAGTCAAATCTGTCTAAATTTACCCATTTTTACAGAGACGCTATTATGACTACTAAGTGGTTAGGAGTTGTTTTAGTTTCCTAGGGCTATCATAATAAGGTACCAAGAATTGGGTGGCCAGAAACAGAAATCTATTCTCTCATACTTTTAGAGGCTAGAAGAAGTCTGAACCAGCAATGTTAGCAGGGCCATGCTCTCTGACTTCACTAGGGGAAAACCCTCCCTCATATCTTCTAGTTTCTCATGCTGGTGTGCCATAAATGGTTCTCACTGGTTCATAAACCTATCAGCTCAGGCTCACTGGGGCTTGCTTCCTGTCTGTCTTCAGGTTGTGTTTACTCTGTGTGAGAATTTCCCCCCTTTCACGTTATACCCACTCTTGTGGTTCCATCTTAACAACCCTTATTTCCAAACTACTGTTCTGTGTTACATTTGAAGAATTTGGACTTTAATGTATCTTTTCAAGTGAGCACGAGATAAAATAATGTTGAAGGTTCAACCATGGACATCACCTAAATCCATGAATTAATGTGAATATGACTAAACTCGGGGCAGCATTGTGAACCTCTTGACATAAAGCAGCACACAGCAAATGGAATCATCAATGAACAATTTTCATCGGGAGAGTAATTAAGTCTGAGCTTGGGTTTTAATTGACTTTAATGCGTAAGAAAAATGGAAAATAGAAGAAAGAGCAAATCAAACAATGGAACAGGCTGGCAAACCACAAATGTACAGTATGGTCAAGAGCAAAAACATATTCATAATTGCATTGGGATAAATGAGATAGGCTGCCTCAGGAATTGTTTGTGATAAGAACATTGAACATGCTGGATGTGGTGGTGCATGTTTGTAATCCTGGCACTTGGGAGGCTGAGGCAGGCGGATTATGAGTTTGAGGTATATACTGAGACCCTGCCTCAAAATCGCTAACTAACTATAAACCAAAACCAAAGCCAAAATAACAAACATATATATGTTGTGAGATATTTTATTTGTGTTCTGACAAATAAAGCTTGCTTGGAGTCAGAGGGTGGAGCTAGCCACTAGTTAACCATAGAGGTCTGGAGGTTTGTACAGAGAGGAGACAGACCTCCTTACAGAGTGGTAAGGTGGGACAGAGAGAGGATCTAGGTCCTCTTGGATGAAAGAACGGAAGAGGTGGGAACGGAAGGGGTAGCTGCTCCCCTCTTCTCTGATCTTTCAGGCTTTTACCCTGGTATCTGACTCTTGGTTTTTATTGAAAAGATTAATTAGATTTATGCTTCATGTACATAGAAGGTTGTGGCTCATTCTAAAGGACAATAAACCCAGTCCCTGTCATAAATCAAGAGCATAAGAAAAAAGAAACTTCTATACTAAAAAGAAAACTGAGTGGCTGGGAGATGGCTCAGTGGAGAAAGTATTTGTCACACAAACGTAAGGACTAAAATTTAGATCCCTAAGTTTCACATAAAAACTTGGTGGTCATGGTGGCTCTCCCTTTCCCTGTATTCCCAGTGTTCAGGGAGCCTGAGACAGATCTCACTAAGGGCAGGCTGGCTAGCTGAACTGGAAAGCTCCAGGTTCAGTAGGTGACCTTAACTCAAGGTAAACAAGTAGAGAGATGAAGACATTTGATATCAGCCTCTGGCTTCTACGATTGTCCTCTTAATCTGTCCATAGTGTAACACTGATAACTATTGTACATCGCACTTATTTTCACACAGTTGTAAGAATTTTCTGTGTTGTAGCTAATAATCCAATCAACCCCAGCAGGCGGATGTCTATTATCATCTCCACTTTACAAAGGAGGAAACTCAAGAACAAAGATTTTATGTCACCACTAAAGAGTATGTAGCAAGTGACTTGAGAAGCCAGAGTTTTAACTAAGTGGTCTCCCTCTAGCATATTCTGATCCAGTCTTTTTATATACCATGTTAGTTTTCCTGAATACACTGAACACACACACACACACACACACACACACACACACACACACACAGGAGAGAGAGAGAGAGAGAGAGAGAGAGACAGAGACAGAGAGAGACAGAGAGAGAGACAGAGAGAGAGACAGAGAGAGAGAGACAGAGACAGAGAGAGAGACAGAGACAGAGAGAGACAGAGAGAGACAGAGAGAGACAGAGACAGGGAGACAGAGAGACAGAGAGAGAGACTTTTTGTAGAGCACATTAGGCTTATGTTGCAATCTCTCCATTTCTGTATGATCCTATTTTCATGTACATGTGTCTAAGTTACCCATAACTCCTCCCCCAGCCTTCCTCCTCTACTACTACCTAGTTACCTAGTTTAGTTCTTTGTAATCTCTCTCATCAGAGTTAGCTAGGGATGGTGACTCCTACATTTTTAGATCACTGTTCATGTGGGTCTGGATCAGGCCTTGGAAGTTGTATTGCTAATAAACACCTGTATGATTTTGGTGGCTTGTTTCCACTGCACTTTGAGTTGGGACTGGTGTATTGCTACTGATAGCTGGCACCTTACTCTACCAACACTCCACCCAGTTGAGCTACCTTAGTCCACCCTAATCACCAAGTCTGAGTTCAAGTCCCTGGTGTTTGCTTTAACCTGACAGGGGAGGCAATCTGAGCAAATTAACTCAACCTAAACTGAAAATAACTCAGAGCAAATACATATTAATTTTGGAAGAAAAAACAACAGCTGCAATTGGGGAGGCTATTCATGACAAATTCACACTCTGCTCTTTTCTCTCGGAATTTGTTGAGAGTGTCAGTGTTCCTAATAAAATTCTGCCCGTTCCTTCCTCCTTGTAGACAGAGGCAGATTTTTGGTTAAGGACTGCTCTGTGAAATATAAGCAGATACAGTGTGGGCCTCTGGTCTGACTCAGCTGACCCCAGGCCTGTTTGCCTTATTTTTCATTCCTTGGCTTGTCAGGACCTCAGAGTTAAGAGTTTGGAACCGTAGTGTCCAAATTCTAATGAGAAAGAATCTCAAGCACACAAAGGTGGGGGAACGGAAATACGGTTACCTGGGACATAGGTGCTGTCTTGGATGCTCTTGACTCAGAGCTACTGAAACAAGTTCTTGTCAACAAGGGACCGGAGACAGCAAATCCCACACCATGTTTCAACCAGTGTATTCTGTTCGCTTTCCTTCTTTCCTCCTTCCCTCCATTTTTCCCTTTCTCGCTTCTCCCCTCCCTCCTTTCCTCCTTCCCTCTCCCACCTTCCCTTTTTTTCTGATTTGTTTTGCTTTTTTTGTGGCATTGGTGGCTGAAACGAGGACATCATACATTCGAGGCAAATGCTTTATGAGTGACACCCTCAACCTCTGATTCTTCATTAGTTATACCTGAGTGTACTTTTCAAACAAATACAATCATTTTTTTTAAAGACAGCAACATAAACTTCAATTCCTAAACACCAAAGCTGTCTTTAAAAACTAATGGTTTTTGTGGAACTGCAATGAAATTTACTTAAAATGGAAATACAAGGCAATGTTCTAAAAATTAAAGATCGTCTGAGGCTCCAATGAATCTCACATGTTTCATATTGTCAACACTCCCTGCACGGTGGTGAGCTCATTATTTTTGCATTTTGGAACGTATTTGTTAATACACCCTAGCAGCTAGAAAATCAATGCACCGCCATATGCCTAGGCTGAGACCATTTGTCATGGTTTGTGTTCCCTCCAAAGAGCACAGGACAGACCTAGACTTGTAGAAGCTCCAGTATGGGGATAGTTACTTGAAATATCAGATGGAAAACACACTAGCAAATGGTAGTGGTGGTGGTGGTGAGTAAATGCTGATCAAGGAGGACTCAAAATTCTGTTGACACTTCGTACTGCTGCTCACTGATCAACAACACCACAGCTGGGCGTGGTGTTTCAGGACACACTTTCCCATCACTAGTGGATTCATTGTAGAAGCAAGAGGAAAGGCCAGGAGACAGAAAAGCTGCAGGATCACACACACCCTGGAGCAGGAACACTCTTGGAAAACTGCTAATGAACTGGAATTTGTTTGTAGACCAGGCTGGCCTCTAACTCAGAGATCCACCTGCTTCTGCCTCCTGAGTGTGCTGGGATTAAGGTCATGGGCCACAATGCTGACTTATTTATTTTCTTAACAAAATAAAATTGTATATCATGTTCTTAGGCAGGGTTTTGCCTCTCCGTTACCCAGATTGAAGCATGAGGCTTGGTAGGGCAGACCAGAAGCAGATTGTTCCTTTCACATGCAGACAAAATCAGAGGTGACATGGTAGAGTGGGATAGACATCCACAGTCAGACATACAAAAGGACGCATAGCATTTGTAAGAACGTGTATGTGACATAATAAATGAATACGCATACATATGCACACAGAAGACTAAACACTAGAATCAGGTTCACTGACAGGAATGTTCATTCACCTCTCAAAGACATTTAGTAGGCACTGGTTTAAAGAACAGACTTTACAATTCCAGTTGCCAAGATTGTGTCAAATCGGGAAATGATATAACATCTCAGCAATGCAATGACAGTTCAGAAGACATGTGCCCTGTGCTCTGGTAGCCCTTTTCTTGCTTCTTGGTAAATTTCACGAGGTCAGAGTTCATATCCGCTGTGGGAGCTGATGCATCTTGAGAGCCCTGCACAAATACTTTTCAGGGAAGTACTCTACAGGCATCACAAGCTTTTCCCAAACCAGCCTGCCTCCTCGTGTATCTGCTGCACAAATGAGCTGAGGGTAACATCAGGGTGGTGCAAATCTTCAGTTACCTCCCGTTTTCAAATGGGTAAATCATTCACACCCTTAGGTCACCCGTTCTTAGTAACAGACGCTTCTCAGCACAAGCCGGCACCGATGGTGACTCACCAGTGTGCTATGACTCTGTGGCTTTTGGCCACCTCTGTAACCACAGTTTATCATACCTTTGCTCTAATCTGATTGGACGTCTCCACAAGCCATGTTTATACAAATCACTATGTGAACGGTGCTTCTTTACAAAACTGAAAACGGGCAAATGACTGGAAATGTGTGCAAAGTGCAAGAGCAAACTGACTTAGACCAAATCTCAGGAGACGGTATGTGTGTGGGTTGGGGGTGGTGGTGCACGCATATGTGCACACTCTTCTGTAATAAGAACACCGTTATCAATCTGACTGGTGCTCCAGATTCCAAATTCCATGGCACGTTTGGTCCAAGCTTCTCCTGAGCAGTGTTAAAGTCTCCCAAATGCAGCATGTTTTTCTCTCCCTTTGGAGAGAAAAACCTTTGGCTCGGGGTTATGACAAAATTTCCAACAGTATCTGAAATGCCCCTAAATACTATGAATCTGTGTGAAGTTGTTAACACTGTTGAGTTAAAATCAAAATGTCAGAGAACTCTGAAAAGCGCTGAAGATACTCTTCAACTGTGTCAGCAGTCTCAAATATTCAGGCAAGACTTAATTATTTATGCAAAGCAAGCCCACCATCTCATTAGTATGCAAAATTGTCTAATAATAGTAAAACCTGTGTACACTCAAGAATTGTTTTAAAATAAATTTGTGACTTAATTGCAGTAAATATGTAATTGGTATGTCTTTTTAGTGTACCTTTATAGTCTTAGTCACATCAAGATGGCTTGGACAAGAGGCCGTTAAGTGGGGAGAGTTTACGAGCCTCTGCCTGCTTCTGTCTATCACTGTCTATCACTGCCTATCTCTAGAGGCTGGACATCCAAGACCAAGGCAAAGGAGCAGGGACTGAACCCTCTGAAGGCTCTGGAAGGCCCTGCTCCAGGTCGTTCTCCTGCCTTCCAGCTCTTTTGCTTTGGTTCGCATAACTCTAGTCTTCACAGAGTGATTTCTAAGACTGTGTATGTCCAGTCATCCACTCCTTTTAAAATTTGGAGACTGAGTCTTACTCTGCAGTCTAGGTTAGCCTTAAACTCATGATCCTTGTGGCTCTTAGCCCTAAGCACGAAGATAACAGACATGTACCCTCCAGCCTGGCTGAATTTGAAGCAACAGTAGCCATATTGAATTAGGGGGTCCATCTTCCTTCCTGTATGAGTTTATCTTGACTAATTATGGGCAGAAATGACTTTATTCAAACCAAACTCAAAATCTGAGGTGCCATGTCTAAAGATTCCTACAAAATAAATTGGGGAATGTGTGGTGTTGGGAAACACTCAACTCCCAACCTGTTTTTCATCCTCCCAAATTTCCACTGTGAGTGGCAGCAGCCCTTACCCTGAACTGACCTGAGCCTTCAAGTGATGTGACTCCTCCTTGTGTCCACCTATCTCATGGTGTACCAACAATGGCTTTCTTGTCACCACATCACTGTTTCGCCCATGTTGTAGTTTACATAAAAAGGCTTAGGGAGTCAAATCATGCACGAATGGCCTGCCAGCAGATGCTGACAGAAAAGAACTGAGGTGGGCTTGTGTGGGGGAATGCCCATCCTTAGCCCACCATCCCCTAGTGATCTTGGAGACACCAGGGGATGCTTTTCTGTCCAAATCAGGACAATTAGTTTATCCGCCATTGGCAACTCTGGCTATAATATTCAGTGGAGCAAATCTGGTCATTACATTACTTACTAGGCATGCACTGAACAGCGTCCTAGGTATTAAAAGGGATCAGTAGGTAGAACATACAAGGGTAGTGGCTATTATCGGTTGTGGGAAAAAAAAATTAGCACAGGGTGAGACCAATGGTAGTGGGTTCGGATCCTGCCTGCTGAGAGTGCTAGCTACTCAGGGGCCTTGCCGAAGCTGTATCTGTTCTTTGAGTTACTTATCATTAAATTTAAACCATTTTTGTCACTCTTTTGTAAGAGTGTGAGGATTAAATGATACCATAGATTAAAAAAAAATATCTGGCATGTACTGAGACTTTTGAAAATCCCCATTCTTCTCCTTTTCTGCTGCCTGCCTGCCGGGAGATTTATATGTATGTCTCCCACAGCTACTGCTGTGGCCAAATTAGGGAAAATGTTGCATTTGCTTTAATAATAATTGTACATGATGGCAAAGTACCAAATTAAAATAATGCAAACCAAGGAAGCGCTAATCCCACAAGGAAACAAAACTAAGACGGTATTTGAAGGTCAGGGGAACCGAATGTTTCTTCTATTGGCAACTCATCCGACTGGGTTTCATTGCTGAATTTATAAAACCTAAGAACCTCACAGTTGTGAAATGAATTCCTCTAGGAAATAACTTTAATTAAAAATAAGAAGCTGTGAGGCTGGAGAGATGGCTCAGTGGTTAAGAATGTTGGCTGCTCTTACAGAGGACCCAGGTTCAATTCCCAGCATCCACATGGTGATTCACAACCATCTGTAACTACAGGCCCTGGGAATCTAACTCCCTCTTCTGGCCTCTGTGGGTATTGCATGCCCAAACACCCATTCACTGAAAATAAAGAGTAACTAAAAAAAATTATTTTCTAGGGTTTGAAATGCAAGTGGTGCTGGAAATTTATATCAGAATTATATGTTAATGGTATGTGGATGCGTGGCCTTTGGGTAGGAACTTCGGGCTAGCTGAGAGTGAGAATTCTTATTATAGAGCTGGTGGCTTCATAAAGTACATGTGGCCATCACAACATACGGATACTTAAAAATAGGTTTTTGGATTTTGTTTTGTTTTGAGACAGGGTTTCTCTGTGTTGTTTTGGTGCCTGTCCCGGAACTCACTCTGTAGACCAGACTGGCCTAGAACTCACAGAAATCTGCCTGGCTCTGCCTCTCAAGTGCTGGGATTAAAGGCCTGTGCCACCACCACGCAGCTTGGTTTTTTGCTTGTTTGTTTTTAAATAGTATTTTGCATGGAATTATTTGCAGTGGGTTTTGGTCATTGTGATCTCTGAACATACTGGGCATTCATAGGATGGGTAGGTCAGTACTGTTAGTAATCAAAAAGAATAAGATTGTATGACAAAATAAAGTTGAATTGCTTTACAGAAAAAAAGAAGAAAAGAGACCAGGGCTAGCATTTTTGTTTTAGGTGACATCCTCTGCCATGTTGTAATGTGGCAACAAGACCTTGACCAGATGCTAGCACCATGCTCTTGCTCATCCCAATCTCATCCCAATCTGGAAATCATGAGTCAATTGACCCCTTCCTCTTCATAAATCACATCATCTACAATTCTGAGTTGTAGCCACAGAAAACAGACCAGGATATCAGCAAGAGGCGTATTACAGATATATGCTTGTCATAAAATTCTGAGTATGTACTACACAGGAAATATATATATATATATATATATATATATATATATATATATATATATATGTTCTTGTTTAGAGAAAACAAATTGAATAAACTACAAATCATATGACCTGGGGATGTTTAGAATAATTCACTGCCAACTATTCCAGCCTTAGCTGGCCTGTAGTTTGTCTTCTGCTTTCCTTTTTTTTTTTCTTTCTCCTCTGTATTTATTTTCTTTCATGGTGGTAGTTACTATTACTATTATCATTATTATTTGACTTTTGTTTTCTTACGATATACTTTTCTCCATCTGTTAATTTCCCTTTAAAAAAAGAATTTGTCGTGTGTGTGTGTGTGTGTGTGTGTGTGTGTGTGTGTGTGTGTAGTGTGTAAGGGGAGGGCAGATGCCCTCTGTGGTTATAGTAGAATGTCAGTTAGTCCTCTAGAGCTGGAGTCACAAGCATTTGGAAGCCACCCAACATGGGAGATTGGAACTGAACTCTGGTTCCAAGAGCAGCAAGCACCTTCAACTCCTGAGCTCTCTTTTCAGCCCCTACTTGCTCCTTCTTGCATTGGCCCAAATATGGAATTGAAACGTAACTGCCAAGTATTTCATGTAACCATTTTTAAGAGAATGCTTATTTCATTTTCTTAATTAAGAATATTCTTGATACTCTTATTAGATGAGTTGAACATTTATGTCTGTCAAAAGCTCAGTTAATTAACACAGCTAGCATTAATTTGTGATAGCTCATTGACTTTTCCTCCAATAATATATTTTGCATCCACTGACATAGGGTAGAGAAAGAAGGACATTAGTATGAAAAAAGAAATTTCTAGAAGCAGTGTGTGAACTTCCCATATTAGACAGTCATGTTTTACATTTTCATTTTAAGAGTGAAATTGCTGTTTGACCATACATCAGAAAAATCTTTCTGTATATTTTCAACATAATTTTCAAAACATGTCTGTAAGGGAACCAATTTGTCTTCATATTGTTACAACTACTTTAAAAAAAAAAAAACGCAAAGACAAAAGAGAACCCGGGGTCAGCGTGGGGCAGGCTCCCCTCTTCCCTCTTCCCTCACAAACTGTAATTCTGTTTCTCATTTTTTCATCGTTTCAGAAGACACCGGACTTCCACAGTCAACGGCTTCTATAATTTTTTGCTTCTACGCTTTGTTTTAGCCATTCCTTCTATGCAAAAGGTCACCTCCTGTATTCCCAACCCACTTTCACTTTCCAGGAGTTGAAAGTTGAATCACCGTCTCTCTGATGGTCAAGTTGGTGAGACTGGCCAGTCAACACTGAGCAAATGCATCTCTGCTCCCACAGCCTCTACAGACCCTGGCAGCGCATACACACAAACGCTCTTTCCTCTCACTGTCTGGGGCAGGTGTGACTCTTCTGCCCCCTGTTAGGCAGCAGAGGGCAGAGGTCAGGAGCTCAGGGCTCACTTACATCTTTCAACTCCACACAGGTCCTCAGGGGAAGAAAGGGCCAGCCAAACATCAAGCAGACCTGTAAGGGAAGGGAGGGCATGGCACATACATGTACAATGGAGATAAGCTCGGATGAATGAGCAGGAGAAAAAAATTATTAGTCAACAGCAACCACAAAAGGAGCAAGAAGGTTGTGGGTTCTTTTTGGGGGATTAAAACACAAAGCTGTAAGACCTCAGACTATAAAAAAATAAATCAATCTGCAATAAGTTTGCATTAAATCAGATCAGATTTGAAGACTAGAGGTAAAACGTTGTGTGTTTGTGTGTGTGCATGTATTTATGCATGTGTAGGTAGGTATGCATGTGCATGTATACATATGTGGTGGCCAGAGGTTGGTATTTTCTATTATTCTCCATTTTATTTTTTGAGGCAGGGTCTCACCTGGAGCTCACTGATCCAGCTAGACAAGATGATCACCATGCCCCAGGAATCTATCTGTCTCTGGGATTACAGGCATATGACACCACACCCATTTTTTTTTTTATGTCTGTGCTTGGGATATGAACTTGGGTCCTCCGGCTCCTGTAATTAGCATTTTACTGAATGAGCTAGCTTTCCAGTCCCCAGAGATCAACCTTTCTGATGAGAAGTACACATAGGAATAAAAAGCCAACATTCATCACAACTAGATTAATTGTTAAGCATTGTCTCAAGTAGTTTTAGTGAACAGACTCATTGAAAACTGAAATTTTCAAATGACCCTGTCCCTAGGCATGAGGTATGAAGAGGTAGCCCAACCCAGGCTTGGTCACACAGCTTGTGATTCGAGGGGAAATGGAATGTGATGAGCTGTTATACAAAAAAATAATATCCCAAAGTCTGAGTGTATAAATAAATGTGATTACTGGGAAATATTGGAGTTATAAAGTACAGATGTGATTTAGTTTCATTATTTATTCCGTCCCCTGACACCCCACACATCTTTTAAACCTTGTGCATCACCTCTCTCTCCTAGCATGGAGGCATGAGTAACCAGCCTCACTGTGAAATGATATTGCTGAGGTCTCGCACTTGGAGAACACAGCTGGAGACCATCGGAGCATCTTACCTTAAACAGTTGCTTCATGCACGAAGGGAGTGAGCAGTGGGTGGGTAGTAAGACAGAGCCTCAGTTTCCTCCTCCAATCAGGACCTGCATGTGGGGAGAGAACTGGAGCCACAACAGGGGCAGTTGTTTCCTGCTGCATTTGGTGGTCTCTCCCCAACATCCCTTATCCAGTCTCATACCACGGTGCTTTTCTTCCCTATTGGAGCAGGATCCTTAAAATGAAGGCTGGGTCCCCTTACCCAGTGGGATCCATGAGCGCTATGCTGCGTCACCACCACGCGGATGGAAGGCTGGGAGGTCAGTGCGGTCTCCGGAGCGTACTCCTTGCTGGGATCCTTGCCCCGGCAGTCATACAGCACGCAAGAGATGAGGAACACCAAAAGCAAGATGACGTAGCTTGCAACTAGGATGATGAGGTTCAAGGTGACAGGGTCGATCTCCAGGTAAAACTCCATCACCTCTCCGACAGCGGCGGCGGCGGCGGGAAAATGTGTCTAAGGAAAGGCATTCGGGGTCAGTTTGGGCTTTGCAGGGAGCAAACACAAAGGCTACATTGACTCTGGAATAAAAATACAGTAATCCCCACTGCTCCAGGAAACCTCGGGGATTAGAGCTGCTCAGTTTAATAACTTAAGCTCTTTCTGTTAATACCACAGGCACCAACACTGGAGAGAAGAGTGTGGGAGGAAGAGGGAGAGGGAGAGGGAGAGGCGCCTGAACACAAGTGCTGCTAACGAACGCATACCACACCAAGACAACACTCACAAACCCAGATTGCCCTGGAAGACTACGAAGTGTGTAGTGTTGTTAGCCTTCACCTAATGGAAATCGAAAGCCAAGTGTGGGGTGTTTTTAGGGGGCCAGGCCTTTGGGGTTTGGATCAGCATCTTTTAATCAGGAAGAATGTACCAGCACCTGATATATTCACTGTGGTGGGTTGAGTAAGAAAGGCTCCCATAGGCTCCTGTGTTTGAATACTGGGTCTCGGTCTGGTAGAGCTATTTGGGAAGGATTAGGAGGCGTGGCCTTGTTGGAAGAGGTACATCGTTGGGAATGGGCTTGGAAGTTTCAAAAGACTTCAAGACTCCTCTGTCTGCCTCTTGCCTGTGCGTCAGGATGTGAACTTTCAGCTCTTCCTGCCGCCAAGTCTCTGCAGGACCATCCCAGACTCTAACTCCTGAAACTGTTAGCCCAGTTAAATGCTGGATGTTATAAGTTGCCTTGGTGTTTGCCACAGAAATAGACTGGTCACTGAGACATTCACCATCCTTTATTTTTCTCTTTTCACTCATCCATCCTTTCAAGTACCTCCTGTGTCTCATGATCTTCCTTAAACATCAATGAGGCTGTGGTAAAGGTAAGATGGTCTTGAAGGGAGACAGATGTTAAACAATTAGTTGCATAAATCAACCTTTAAGGATGTTGGGATGGGCTGGAGGCATAGCTCAGCAGTTAAGAGCACTTGCTGCTCTTGCAGAGGAATTTGAACTCAGTTCCCAACACCCACACTGAGTGACTCACAACTGCCTGTAATTCTGGCTTAGGAAAATCTAATGTCTCTGGCTCAGAGGGCACTTGTACTAATGTGTACATACACACAGGCACACACACACACACACACACACACACACACACACATACACATGATTAAAAATAAAATAAGGCTTAAAATTTAAAAAGTGAAGGGTAGGAATACATTTATAAGGGACATAACAAGAGAAGGTCCCAGGATGGGTTAAAACAATTCCATACACAGGGTCAGCCAGGTGGCTCAGCAGCTAAAGGAGTCTGTCACTGCACCTGATGCCCTGAGAGTGAGTCCCAGGACCTCCATGGTGGAGGGAGAAAACCAGCTTCCAAAAGTTGTCCTCAGGCTACCTGGAGCAAGAACATGTTGTGGCATGTATCCTCCATCTATGAAACGAACAGGCTAATTAAAATGTCATTTTAAAAAGGCCAATAAGGAAGCAATATTTAACCCATGACCTGAAGGGTAAAATTTATCCAGCTAGGACAGGCAGAAAGGGGGTCTTGTGGCCACAGAAGTAGAGTATGTGGAAGATCTGAGAAGAAAAAAGGCAGGGAAATGAGAAGAAAGGAAACAAAGGAGTGTAACTCGAGCATTGAGGAAGAATGAAGAGCATGGGGGGGGGGGCGCGCGTGACTTTCGGGCTGCGCTAAGGACTGCAGCCTTGGTCCCAGGGCAAAGGTACCATTGGAATTTTGACCAGGGAGCAACAAGATCCTGTTTGCATTTTGAAGAGACCACATTTGGCTGCAAGAGGGCCTGCAAGGTGAGGGGAAAGCCATATATGGATTAGAATAAGGTATTCTTCTAGGTCTAAATTTTTCCTATCCCAATTGTAGCCCTGTCCCAGAGTGCCAACAGACCCATCTCCATTTTCATACGATTTACACTGAAGCACCAGACTCTCTGCTCACAGTGCTCTGCTGCTGCCATCTTGAAATTACTAAGAAGTTGAAATTTTGGATGGGGCTATCTGTAACAGCAAATCTTCATTAATAGCTTGGCTGGGTTTAGAATCACCTAGGAGATGAGCGAAGTACATCTCGGGGGGTGGGGGTGGGGGTGCCTGTGAGAGCATTTCCAGAACGGAGACTTACATTGAATATGGGTAGTACCGCCCAACAGGCTAGTGGTCGGGACAGAGGAAAAGGAGAAAGGAGCTCAATGCTAGCATTTTCCTGTTCTCTGCTTTCTGGACCATGATATGAACTTCTCTGCTCTACCACACCTTCTTGGCCTTGATGCACTAAACCCCTCCAAATCCATGACCCAAAATGGATCCTCCCTTAAGCCGCTTCTATGAGGCATTTGGTCATGATGATAAAAACCTAACTTCGGACATTCCCACAGTTCATTTCTTTTTCTTGGTTTTGTATGTGTATTTTTGGTTGTACAGGACACCAACCGCCATTTCTCTAATGATAACGGCAGTCTTCTGATACTCCTAGTTAAAGGCTGATGCATCCATCCAGAGGTTGAGGTTGGTAGGTTTCTTTGTTTTGTTTTAGCATTATTAAGCTCTAACGAGCTTCCTGCCATACCCATTTGTACCTATCTTCCACAGGAACCCGAGAATTCAGGAACGCTTTAGAGGGTCACTTGTAATCCTCTAGAGATCTTTTCCCAAGTAAAATAGTCTATGATTGTGTGGTCCTGGACTCAGGATGAATGCTTCTTATATGCTGTAGTTTTGGGGTCAGCCTTCTTGGACTCAACTGGGCTTCTTATTAATACAGATACCTGTATCTAACCCAGGTAGATTTAATGAGGATCTTTGGGACTTGAGTCTTAGAATCTGCATTAATAGAAGTCTTCATGGATATTTTACTATGCAAGTATTTTGGAGTCTTGAGCATAAAATATGAAAGTAAAGTCTGTGACCATATCTCTGACTGTGCCCAATTTCATCTAATCTTGGATCTGGTTAGTACTTGAATGGGAGAACATAAAAGCAGAAGGTGAGGGAAATGGTCAAATGGACCTTGAACATCTGCCAAGAGATACTCCAGGATGTTTTCAATATACAATTCAACGCTGTTCAATAGATTCAGAGAATTAATTTTTGTCAAGAGAAAGTCCTTTTCCTGGCAACAATTTCCGTTTACACAGCTCGTAGGAGACAGATGTTAAAAATAGAGCGCCAATATATTGAGCTCCTGTGGTTCCCTCTGGAAGGACCATGGTTTGCTTTCTTACTGAAGGCAGATCTATAGAAAAATCCATTTGCAATCAGGAAGTTTCTTGGTGAGCACAGGACCCTAGGAAGTGGGGTTGTCTCTTGCCCGTGTCGATCACTTGTAAAGTCCTAGGTTGAAGCCAGGCTTTAGCTTTAAAAGGCAGCGATTTGCACCAGTTCATCACGTTCTTTTGCCCACCCTGAGCTCTGGCTTCTTAACTTCTGTAGTGAACTTGAACAGCCAAGGCCCAGGTGTCTCCATGGAACAACATGTAGGGTCACTTTGGCACCTTTAAACAGATGCACAGACTTGTTAAAATTGACTGTGACATGAGAAATCCATGTAGTGCGGTCCATATTAAATTAAAGTGTATGCCACTGTTCTGCTCTTGTGAGTGGGGTTTTCCCACCAGTTCTAGAGTCCTTTGGTGATAACCCTTAATCATGACTGTAAATCTGGCATGGCTTCTCTTCTTTCATCAGCCCAATTCATCACCTTTCACTTGGTGTCCTATAATATTTTAAGATTATTGCTTCTGGCTTCAGGTGTTTAGTACTACCAGAATAGACTTTTATGTTTTTCTGTTCTTGTTGTCTTATTGTTCTGTCTCTGCTTAAACTTCATTCTGTGGGCAGGGTCGGGTGGGGACCTGGAGAGATGACTCAGTGGTTAAGAACACTGGCTTTTCTTCCAGAGGACCCAGGTTCAATTCCCAGCATCCACAACTGCCTGTAACTCCAATTCCAGGACTTCTGAAACCCTCACATAGACATACATGCAGGCAAAACACCAATGAACATAAAATAAAATTTACAGACACACCACACCACACCACACCAAACAAACCAAAAAACAAACAAAACTTCATTCTGTGACCAACCTTTCTGGTAGGTCTACTTCCTGTAATGTCTGAGGTGAAATGAAGCCTACTGGTTTTACCTAATTAACACCAGGATGCCTGCTCTTTTTTTTTTTTTTTTTTTTTTTTACATTATGGCCAGCCTCTCCAATGGGGCCTGCCTTCTTTTAATCCCTAAAGCCTTTTCCTTTTGTGCCATCTAGTGGTTAACTGAGTAACACCACCAACTTGGCAAAAGGCCAGAGATGATGCTGGGCAGGGAAAGGAAATGTAAAAACTAATAAGGAGGCTCGTTTCAGAACAGCCCCTCAGGGCAGTCAGGATGCACTCACTCCTCATTCCTTGAGAACATTAATTGCACACTTAGCATGCTGGCAGATCCTTGGGGGTTCGGAGCTGGATCTGTGTAGCTGTGACACACACACACACACACACACACACACACACACACACACACACACACGTGTGCGCGCAGTGTTGCAGAGCTCAGGCAGAAAGGTAACCTTCAGTCCCGCTATTCGAGACTTGCTCTCTGAATTTAGGAAAACTGAGGCTCAGAGAAGCCATGGCATGTTATTTCCCCCCTCCCTTCTCTTTCTCCTCCTCCTGCTCTTCTTCCTCCTCCTCCCCCCCCTCTCTTTCCCTAGAGCCTGCAATAGGGATCAAATGTCTGTATGGAATACCCTGTGCTGTGTAGGGAGGCATTCAGAACCCAAGAGAGGAGTACTCCATGGGTTCTCACTTGCGTTCACAAATATTTGTACTGAAGTCCATGGGGACTGCTGACCTGGAGATAGTGTCCATATCGTTGTGACACTATTACATTTCAAGGCAACTAGAGTTTATTGCTTAAAATACCCAAGTATTTTTTCTGTATTTTAAATATTGTGGCTGGCAATTTATTCCTGGTATTCTATACAGAGTTCCTCTATAAGACATACAGGGTCTTCTATAAGATACAATGTCCCCAAAGTGCAGGGTTAATTTTTAATAATGTCAGAGGCAAAAATGTCACAAACCTATAAAAATTATGGGAGATGTCCTTCCCTTTTTAGTTGAGGACATTTAGATTCAGAGCAGTGATGTTTTAGGGTCAAGTAGTAGATGATGGGAAGACTAGAAGGCCAGTGTCCTTTTCTTTCTCTTTCTTTCTGTTTTCTCCTTTTTCTTCATTCTTGTCTTGGATGTGTTGGTGGTTGAACCCAGGGCCTTGTGCACGCCAGGTAAATGCTCTACCTCTGAGCCACATCCTCCACCCTAAGGCAAGTTTTAAAATATGTGTGTGCATGTTGTTATACTTTATTATAATATTATAACATAATATTTAAAAATTATATTTGATTAATTCTTTGAGAATTCCATAAAATGTATTTTGATCACATCTACCCCTCCCTCAACTCTGCAGAAATCAACCCCACCAATTTTCTTATCTATTTCTCTCTGTCTCTCTGTCTCTCTCTCCCCTCTTCTCTTTTTCTCTCTTTGTCCCATCAAGTCCACTTTGTGTTGAACTTGAGTGTGGGGCCTTCCCTGGAGTGTGGCCAACGTACTAGGTGTCCCACCATTAAAGAAAGCTGACCCTCTTTAGACAGATTTTGTTACTTCTTGGAGTACATCACACATGCATACAATTTTGGATTATATTCGTTTGCCTCTTGCCCCTAACTCCTTCCAGACCCACGTTCCACCCCTCAAAGTCTTTTAACTTCATGTCTCATTTAAGAAAATGTAACCCACAAGTCCAGTGTGTGCTGCCCATGAGTCTGTGGGTGTGGCTTCATCCACTGGAGAATAGTGGGTGGACCAGGTGCCACACCCTTTTCAGGAAGGCTTTGTGCTGGCCTTTCTAACCTGAGAAGAAAATGAAAGGACACACTAGGTAGCCGGCGATTTTCAACCTCCCTAATGCTGTGACCTTTTAACACAGTTCCTCATTTTGTGGTGACCTCCAACCATAAAATTATTTTCATTGATACTTCATAACTGTAATTTTGCTACTGTTGTGAATCACAATGTAAATATCTGTGAGGTTTTTTTTTTTTTATGGTTGTAGGTGACCCCTATGAACAGGTTGTTCAACTCCTCAAAAGGGTCTCAACCCATAGGTTGAGAACGGCTGCTGTAGACGCTAGTGGAGCAAGAGTAGCAGTGTGAAACAATGTAACTAATCTGTATTTTCAAAAGAACACCCGACTTCATTTAAGACAGGACCCTTTCCCACCTCTTCGTCCTAGGTTCCAGCTGCAGGCACCTGTGTCTCACTGGCAGCCTCTGGAGAAATACTGCTCCATCTTACCACTGAAGCATTTCATATCCTTCCACTGCATTGGGTTGAATTGCACCCTCACCTCCGGCCTCGATTCATACCTACCTGGAACCTCAGAATATAACCTCCTTTGGAAACAAGGTGTCCTTAGTTGAGGTCTGACACAGACACCCCAAAAGGGAAATGCCATGTGAAGACAGGGTGAGATGGGAGTCCTTATTCCATGGAGCATTTAGAATTACCAGCAGTTACCAAAATCTGGGAGAGACAGGACACAGATCTTCCTTCTGAACCTCCAGAATGACTTCAGACTTCCTGTCTCCACAATCGAGGGATTAATGTCTTTGATTAAGTAATCCTTTTTGGGGGGGGGGTCATTTTTAATACTGGTCCCAGGGAATGAACAGACCATGTGTATACTCAATAGGTGAGATCAGATTGGGCTCAAAGAAAACTGTGAGGCTTACAGGGTTTTTAAAGGGCTTCTTCTGCTTTAATTTGGGACTTGTCCCTTCTGGTACCATGCTGGAATCCTGGCTCCCTTTTCTCAGGTATGGCTCCAGAACAAAGTGAGTGAGATGAGATAAAATGCCTGTATGCGGAATTTACTTCCATAAAAGATAAAGACCTTCCCATTGAAACCTTCATGTTGAAAATAGCTCCTTTTTGGTAGCCCTCATGCAGCTTTTTATAACTTCCTGGTGAAAGCCCTCAGAAGACACAGAAAAAATACCCAGGCCTATAAAACTGATCAGGACCAACATTGCGGGGTGGGGGGTGGGGGATGGGGTGGGGGGTGGGTGGGGGGTGGGTGGGTGGGATGGGGTGGGGGATGGAGGATAGTTTTTGAAGAGGCTAAGGTGATGCCTCTCTTTCTCTCAAGAATGATTACAACCCATTTCTATTCCCCTTTATCACCCAGGATTTCTAAAGGAAGTGTCTCTTGGGAGAGACCCAGCCTTGAAGAGCCAGATCCATCATTCTTGAGTTCCTTCGCACATTTCAGATATTTATACCAACATCCATAAACCAAGAATTAGGCGCTATGGGTAGAACAAGGGCTATTTTTAAAATTTGAAGACATCGGTGTTATGTAGCAAGTGGTTAAAAACACTGAAGCCTCCAATACAAGACAAGAAGAGTGAGGAAATGTAGGCAGCTTCCCTACTCATAAGGCAATGAGACTTTAAAATGGGGTCCCAAAGGCAACAAGAGTTCAGATATTAATGTGTGTCCCCCCTAAACACCTATTACATGTTGAGAGAAAGCCTAGAGTCACCCAAGAGGGCATTCCAACACAGAAAAGGCTAGGTTTGTTCCATGTAATGGTGAGTACATAGAGATGTCCCTCCTTCCCCCATCCCCACCCTGCATATGGCACTGGGCAACAATGTTCTGGGTAGAAAATAAAGTATAGTAACTGAGAGATGCTAATAGGACAGACCACAGACACTTAGGATGGAATGTATGGCCAGAGGATGCAAGGAAAATAGGCAAAAGTTTTTTAAGACTCCAAGATGAGGCCAGATTGACAAAACTGAGAGGTCATAAAGGGTACATAATTCTACCAAGAGCCAGAGTGGTAACCGGTCTATAGGGTGTAGCATAAATCTTAGAGGATCTTATTAATAAAATCAAATCCAAGGCCAGTTATTGGGGTGAACACTGGAAGATCAGAGAGACAGAACAGGCCACAGCTAACCTCACCTGGCCAACTTCTCAGCCGATCCTGTTCCCTCAGACTGAAAGCTTCTGAGTCCTCATCCAGAATGAATCTCAGCTGAACTGTGCTGCTCAAAACCTAAAAGCTTAACCAGCCAAATGCTTCTAGTTTCTGGTCCTCACGCCTTATATATCTTTCCTTTCTACCATCACTCCCTGGGATTAAAGGCATGAGTCACCATGCTTGGCTGTATCCTTGAACAGATGGATTTCTGCCTCTAGAATGCTAGAATTAAAGGCGTGTGCTACCACTGCCTATCCTAAGTATCTAGTGGCTTTTCTGTTCTCTGACCCCAGATAAGTTTATTAGGGTACACAATATTTTGGGGAACACAATACCACCACATTTCCTCTCTTTTAGTCTAAAATTTAAAAAAAGCTTATAACTAATACAAGAAAAACTATCTAATAAGTATATATAATATATAGTCAAAAATTACATTAACAATGTCTAGTCCATTAACATTTGACAGATTCAGACAAAAAACTCCATTATATATATTAACAATGTCCAGTCCAGTAACATTTGATAAACTCAGACAAAAAATTTTCATTACTTATTTAAAACAAGTAGTTCCTTTTTAAAAGTATTTTTTCTTTTCATAATAGATTCAGTTATCTACCTTTTGTCATTTTTATATCTTCCCCTTTTTCCTTTTAGTGTAGATTCAGTGAGCTACCCATTTATCTCATTATTTCTTTATCTTTTTTCTCAGAGTAGACTCAGTGATCTATCTCATATCTATATTCTTTTTCCTTTTCCTTTTTTTTAAAACAAAAACTCTAAATCTAATCTCCTTGTTTAGCTTTTTTCCTAACCATTAACAATTAACAACTTGTAACTAACCATCATAAACAATGACAATTATCCATAAGTCATTGAATGACCAAAAAACTACCCACCCCACCTCTTGGGAATGTGGGCATAGTTTTCTTAAAATTACTTCCTGCTTTCTGGGGGTGGAGACATCTTTAGGGAATTCTGAAAAGAAATTTTTTGGGTTAATTGTCAAGTCCTGTATCATTTGTTCAATCTCTGCATATTGAGAAAGTGAAGGGTTTGTTTCAAATCCTTGTTCAAGTAGTCTGTCAGGCTGGATCATCTCAGCTAGCCATCTCAAAATTGTCCTGAGCAGTTTGTAGTCCAAAGTTGATCTTTCCGTGATGTTAATCAGCTTAATGGCTTTACTATAGTCCATGTGGAATCATCGTTGTGGGGTCTCATCATCCTTTTGAAGATTTCAAAGTCACTGTTAGATGTGGTCATGGTTCCCTGAAGACTTTTTTTTTTGTCTCCTCTGTGGTTTGGAGCAATCACGGTCTGATAAATTATAGGGTGTCTCATTTAGTGGGCCATAGAGTTGGCTCAGTGGTCAAGGGCACTGGCTGTAAGAGGACTAGGGTTCAATTCCCACTGCCTACATGGTGGCTTATAACTGTCTAATACTCTAATCCCAGGACATCAGATGCCCTCATATGGGTGGCATGTAGACAAGTTGGAGATGGTGGTGGGAATGGGATCAGATGTACCAAGAGATCTCCTCAGGATGAGTTAATTTTGATATGCAAAGGAGATAGGTAGGTATCTGAGCATGGATCCTAGAGGAAAGGCCAGTGCTGCAAACACAGACTTCAGAGCCATCAATATGCAGCACTGTGCACCATCACAGAACTGGATGAGAAGCCTTGTAAGAAAATTCAGGCAAGGAGAATAAGAGGTCTTAGGGTGATGGCTCAAGTGTCCCAATGTTTATAGAGGCCCAGCAGAGAAGGAGGATGAGTAAATGATGAAGAGAAGGCGTGGCCAGTGAAGTAAGAGGAAACCCAGATTCAGCACCATGAAAATTAAGGGAGAAAAGGGTCAACTAAACGAATAGAAAAACTGGATTAAAGGTCGCTGCATGATGGGTTGGTGAGATGGTACAGTGGGCAGACGTGTCTGCCACCAGGCGCAACCGGAGTTTAGTTCCAAAGGCCCACAAGGTAGAAGGAGAGAACTGACATCCACTGGCTGTCCTATGACCTCCATGTATGCCCAGTGACATGTGCCCGAACACAAGATAAATATAATTAAAAAATGTGAAAGATGCTAAATGGTTGGGTAATATAAGACTAGAGAATTTGGCTGTTAGTTTTACAGTCTTCATTACAAACTTTAGAGTCTTTCAGAGGAGGGGTGGGATGAGGATGAAAATTCTCCAACACAGATTGACAAAAGAGCTTAAAACAGACCATGAAAGCAGTGAGTGTAGATTATAGATAACTGTGAGGATTTTGGCTGGGAAGGATTTCAGAAAAACAAGATTCTGTTTGGTTCTCAGATGAATTACAGTAAAACATGTGTGTGGGTCTGTGGGAACATTCTAATATGAAAGGTCAAAGGAAAAAAATCATAGTAGCATAATCCTTGGGCAAAGATGGGATTCAGAATGAACATGGATACATGGACCCCAATCAGGAGTGGGGCCACACTTCTGTAGTGTAACTGGCTGGTTTTATGTCAACTTGAAACAAGCTAGAGTCATTGAGAGGAGTGAGCCTCAACTGAGAAAATGCTTCCATAAGATTGGGCTGTAAGGCGTTTTCTTAATTAGTGACAGTGAAATTCAACAGTCGTCCACCATTCAGTTAAGGTATGGATGGCCCTTGAGAATCCAAAGAGACATATTAGCTCAAAGTAGGTGGATGGTTTGGTTAAGCAGGTAGGAGGTCTCCTCTGGTGAGTGAAATGGGCTGGGGTGGTAGAAAATGCTAGGAAGGAAATGGTTCTGACACTTGATCAAAGCCCTGAAACTGGATGGGTGATAAGGGAAGCCAAGACATATGATGTGTATGTGGCTGGGAAATGTGACACATGGTGGAGTTAATTGTAGTATGAATCTTTAAAAGTTCTTATTAATAAAATCAAACCTGAGGCCAGTTATTGGGGTGAATTCTGAATGATCAGAGAAACAGAATAAGCCACAGCTACCTCACCTGGCCAATTCCTCTGCTGATCCTGTTTCCTCAGACTGGAAGCCTCTGAGTCCTCATCCAGAATGAATCTCAGCTGAACTGCTGCTAGAAGCCTGAAGCTTAACCAGCCAAATGCTTAACCAGCCAAATGCTTAACCAGCCAAATGCTTCTAGCTCCTGGTCCTCACGCCTTATATACCTTTCTGCTATCTGCTATCACTCCCTGGGATTAAAGGCTCGCTTTCTGGGATTAAAGGCGTGAGTCACCATGCTTGGCTGTATCCTTGAACAGATGGATTTCTGCCTCTGGAATGCTAGGATTAAAGGTGTGTGCTAGCACGGCCTGTCCTCTATGTCTGTCTAGTGGCTGTTCCGTTCTCTGACCCCAGATAAGTTTACTAGGGTGCACAATATTTTGGGGAACACAATACCACCACAGTTAATTGCAATGGTCCCCATGTGGTCAGAAGAGAGTTGGGAGAAGGGACAGGTATCCTAGGAAGATCCTAGGGTGGTAGTTGGAGCCAAGCAGTGTTGAAATAGAGAGTTTGGGGTTCTTGGGAGTGACAAGACCAAGGACACACAGCTGAGGTGGGACATACATTTCAAGCTGAGGTTGTCAGTGATCTGTACAATAAAGTTTCAAATTGCCAAGCAGGATGAAGATGTAAGAGTGAAGAGAATAATAAAGTGAGCTGAGGGCTGAAGTCATCAGGGATGAAAAGGAGGAAAAAGGCAGTAAGAAGAAGCGTTTGGCCGTTAGTTCTAATCACGTGTCCATCACTAGCATTGTGTCTCGGAATTTTGATGGAGAAAAGGGAAAAATGTTTAAAAGTAATCGTTTGGGGTAATAAATTCGCCTGCTGAATATGTGAGCTCTGGTGTGTGTAGGCATATCAGTTTCCTGTGACTGCTGTAACAAGTTAACATAAGCTTTGTTGTTAGAACACAGATACTCTCTCACAGTTCTAAAGGTCAGAAGTACAAAAATGCCACTGGCCACCAATCAAGGTATCGGCAAGTTTGTGCTTGCTCCAGCGTGCTGGGAGAGGACCAGGTCCTTTCGGTTTCCACCTCTCTCTCCACCCTTCCTCCTGCCCCCACATCTTGAGTGTTGCTTGGGATCACAGGCATGACCTATCATGTCTCGCTCTCCTGTTCCCATTTAGCTATCAGTCTGTGAGTTATCACTTTCATCTTTAAGGCCTGCATATCAAACATATATATTCCATTTTTTCATTGTCTTCTTTCTGTACATAAAATCAGCATGTGATTGTAGTTTTAGCCCACTCAGGTAATCCAATACAATCTTCCCATCTCAAGACCCTGGGTTTAGTGTTTTCTGCATGTGTAAGGTAACATGCATGGGTTCCAGGAAGTAGAATGTGGGTATCTTCTGGGGGGGGGGCGACTTTCAGCCTACCACACAGAGCCAGGAAGAAACATTAGCTTCTATTTTCTGTGATAGGATGAATCAATTTCCCCAGGATTGTCAGTTTTCCATAAAAATGCTAATAATGATAATAATAATATTAATAATGTTTATTATTTAAACATTCCTTTATTTGCTTTGAGAATGTGTTTAGGGGGCACACATGCCACAGAGCTCATGTGGAAGTCAGGAAACACCATACAGGAGTTGGTTCTCTCCTCCTACTACGTGTGACTGAAACTCAAACTCAAATCCTGGTGGCAGGTTACCTCTGATCAATCTTGCCAAACTCAATAAAATTTACTCTTGATTTAAAATCTCAGAATGCATAAATCGGGGGAAAAAAAAGAAGAAGAAGAAGAAGCAAAGAGCTGGGCTGTAAGCGCTGTCTAAAACAGGAAACGTGGAAAGGATAACAATTGCTCCTTCCATCGAATCCGAGAGAACCTGATTTTCTATTTTGCTTTTGAAAGTACTGACAAGAACCCTTTCTAGAAACCAAGTCACTGAACAATTGAACTGAGAAAGTTCCCAGTTTTAGGGACAGCAGGTTATTATCCCCTCCCGGATCTGTTCTCTACTTCTGCTCTCTTCTCCTCTCTGGTTAGAAATGCTTCACACCCATAATGATGTTCTGTATTTCCTTATCTGAGTCTCAGACCATCTGGAGGCATTCTGTCTTCCTTTTGCCTTTGGACTTTTTATAACCTGTGATTAGGGTACGGATGGTTAAAGACGCCTTCTTTATCTTCATCCAATTTCCCAAGTAGGGTTTACGTAATGCTAGGGTTCATTTATTTAGATATGTAGATTGGTCTTGGGAAGACACTCAAGGATTTGAGATGTATGCTTGGCTCTGAGATATAGAGAATGCTCAGATGTAACTGAGATTTTTGACAGTGTTAATTGCCAGGATGCTGAAGGCAACCCATAGGCAGGCACAAATGCCATATGGGGTAACAGAATCCTGGTGGCTCTGCACTCAAAATATCCTAGCACTCCAAGCCTCTCTTACCATCTTACTGCTTCAGGGTTGTGCCAGGCCTCTGGTACCTCCTGACTAAATACTGCAACTAGATTATCTGCTCAACTCTCACACTGCCCCCTTCCACCATAATAACCTTGAGCGAGCCTCTGAAAAACCGACCATATTTTTCTTTTGCTCAAAACCTCAAAATGGCTTCTCACATTCCCCCAGCAAAAGCTAATATCCTCTCCAAAGCAGTAAAGCCATGAACAAGTATGTCTGGCCATTTCTTTCCTGTCATTCTTAGGCACTGCCTCTCACTTGTTCTATTATAGACTCATTGGTGTTCCTTACATTCTCTTGGGCCTTCCAACCTTGTGGTCTTAGTAATTGCTATTCTTCCTGTGACTGCCTCTCCACTCATCTGTACCCTGGCATAGCCTGTTCCCTGGCTTCCTCTGGGCCACTGCTCAAAGGAGACTCTTTTAGAGAGGATAGAAAGGCTTTCCATGGTGCTTATAAAAGAGAGACTTTTGCCCCCTGTGTTCATTTTCTTGATGAGCACTATAGCCCTTGTCTATCTTATGTCACATGTTTTCATATTTATCTGCTATAGGACATTTTTTTTCCCCAAACAGTAAGTTGCATGGGGCAGGGAGCTATCCCTGCACTCTGCTCAGAGCAGAACATTTTGTATGACTGTTATTGAAACTTCTTTTATTGTTTTATCAAAAAATAAACCTGAAAGATCCATGGAGCAATGCAGAAACAACCACCTGACCCTCTTCTCCACCTTCCCAGATCAAAAAGGCCCACACATCTCTCTAAACCCCTCCTCATTCCTTCTGTGTGTCCCTCTATCCTCCTCTGAGTCATCCAGAAAACTCTATGGTCCATTCTGGCCAGCTGAATGTGAACTCTGTCCTCTGAACCAAGATCTGACTCCTTTTTTTTTTTTTTTTTTTGTCTCAGAGAGCCAACACGAACAAATCTCCCACAGTATTTCCCCATTTTTGTTGAAATAAAAAGGGAAAGGTTTTAACTCTAACATAGTAAAACTTATACAATAAGAATAATTATCAAGTATTGTCTAAATAAAAAAAGGTATTAACTTTAACAAAATGAAACTATATACAGTAGGAACAATTATCAAGTATGAATTACATTCACAATGTCCAGTCTATCTGTATTTGACAAATTCAGAGAACATACTCCATTATCTATCCTCTCTTGATGAGTCCAAAGTTTTGTACCTAATTTTCTTCCTATCATATAAGGAAAACAGTAACTATATCTATCCAGTCTTTAACCCCTCAGAGCCCCATGAGGGATATCTTACCTGAGTAAACAGGAGGTGCAGAGCAAACAACTTCCAAAACTATAGAAATGACAGAGACATCTGTGTGTCTGAACAGTCAGACTGTAAGTTTGATTGTTCTATATGACTAACTACTAACCTGTCTTTATTATCCTAAATAGCTTTCAAGGACTAAAACTTTACATTACATTTTTAAATGAGCTGCATAGGTACAATGCTTTAGACAGGAATATAAACATATATAATATAGCAAAAATAACCTTAAATTTGTATCAATATACAAAAATCCATACCAATGTAAACTATTTGAGACTAATAGTTGCTTTTTTAGTTTAAAAGTAGAGTCAGTAATCTACCCTTTTATTCTATTATTTCTATATCCCCCTTTTTCTTTTCAGAATGAGATCCCTGAATCTAATCTCCTTTGCTCAGTTTTCTTCCTGACCATGACCAATAATAAATTGCAACTAACCCCCCTAAATGATGACATATATCCACCAAATGACCAAAATATACACATACCTCTTGGGAATATGAGGGCCATGTTCTTAAAATTACTTCCTGTGGTCTGGGGGTAATGACATCTTTAGGGGACCTTGAAAAAATTGAGATAAAGATTAAGTCCTGAAAGAGTGAGCTGTTGTCCAGTCTCAGTATGATGGGAAAGTGCAAGCCTTATCTGAAGTACTGGCTCGAATAGTCTATAACACTGGACCATTGTAGCTAACTGCCTTGTTATTGTCCTGAGCAGCTTGTAGTCCAAAGCTGATATTTGGGCAGTGTTTGTCATCTGCCTTGAGTACAGGGGCTCCAGACATTGGTGTTCCTTGTACAATGTGAGGAAGGATGAAATTCCTTCTTTTTATAAACTGAAGCTTCTTGCTTTTGCGATATTTGTTGCTATTCTCTCCCAAGAAATTACTGCAAGCTCTTTGTCAATGTTCATTTTCTGCCTATAATAAGGCAATTTCAGCATTAGTAAAAGATATCACAATTTTTGTTGGGTCTATTCCTGTTAATTGATGAAGCCTTGACTTTCCTTTCAGAATCAATTCAGAAAACTTGTTTACATAGGTCTTTAATTTTTTTTAACTCTGTTTGTGTGGTTGAAATATCCATTCTAATATATTATTTTCTTTCTGCATAGGAATTCCTGTAGGAGAATGTGTAGAAGGTAGTATGACTAGGATACAATTAAGCTCTGGATCCAAGCAACCCACATGTATATCCTATAATTTTTCTTCTACAAAAGCCAATTCTCTCTTAGCCTCAGCTGATAATTTTCTTGGACTATTGTGGTGGTATTGTGTCCCCCAAAATAGTGTGCACTCTAATGAACTTATCTGGGGTCAGAGACAGAAAAGCCACAATATTAAACATAGAGGTTAGGCAGTGGAAGCACACGCCTTTAATCCTAGCATTCCAGAGGCAGAAATTTGTCTGGATCTCTGTGAGTTCAAGGCCACAAGGATACAATGAGGCATGGTGATGCACGCCTTTAATCCCAGAAATTGAGCCTTTAATCCCAGGAAGTGATGGCAGGTAGCAGATATATAAGGCGTGCAGACCAGGAACTAGAAGCTTTTAGCTGGTTAAGCTTCAGGCTTTCAAGCAGCCGTTCAGCTGAGAGCCATTGGGATGCAGACACAGAAGCTTCCAGTCTGAGGAATCAGGATCAGCTGAGGAACCATCGAGGTGAGAAAGCTGTGGCTTGTTCTACTTCTCTGATCATCCAGCATTCACCCCAATAACTGGCCTCAGGTTTGATTTTATTAATAAGACCTGTTAAGATTCCTGCTACAGACTATTTAAGTTCTTATTATTACCATGTAAGGTTTGAAATAAATTACTTAGTTCTTGAGTTGTTAATCCAGTTGTGGGCCATAGCCAGTTAATATCTCCTGGCATTTTTTGAAAATCATGAAGAGTTCTTAATTGATGACTCCTAATTTGTACTTTCTGTGGCTGATTTTTTTTTTTTTTGTAAACCTACCTTGTATCCTAAGTAATTAATAGAACCCACTTTTTGTATTTTTTTTTCCAGAAGCAATTTATAGTTCCCAGAGAGGCAAAATTTCCTTTACCTCTTCAAACATTTTTTCTAAGGTGTCTGAGTCACAATCAGCTAGTAAGAAAGATATCATCCATCTCAAGTTTCTGGTATCCCGGCCGGTGGAGCGACGCCGGCTTTTCGCTTTTCGAGGTCTCCCTGCTCCAGCGGCTGGCTCCGGTCTGTCGCGCCATCCTTCAGCTCGGGCCACTGCTCCTGCGTGCACGTGAAACTCATGGCGGAGCGCAGGGAACTCGATCTGACTGGCGCCAAACAGAACACCGGCATGTGGCTGGTCAAGGTTCCTAAATACTTGTCCCAGCAATGGGCTAAAGCTCCCGGAAGAGGTGAAGCTGGGAAGCTGAGGATTGCGAGGAATCAAGGGAGGACTGAGGTATCTTTTACTTTGAATGAGGATCTTGCAAAGATTCATGATATCGGTGGGAAACCAGCTTCAGTCAGTGCTCCTAGAGAACATCCATTTGCCTTGCAAAGTGTTAGAGGACAGACATTAACAGTGTTTACCGAGAGCTCCTCAGGTAAACTGTCATTGGACGGAATAGTGGTACAGAGAGCCGAATGCCGACCTGCTGCCAGCGAAAGCTACATGAGGTTAAAGAGATTGCAAATACAAGAGTCTTCCAAACCTGTAAGGCTGTCACAGAAGCTGGACAAAGTTGTCACGACCAATTACAAGCCTGTCGCTAACCATCAGCACAATATTGAACACGAAAGGAAGAAGAAGGAAGATGGAAAGCGAGTTCGGGCAGACAAACAACACGTCCTAGACATGCTGTTTTCAGCCTTTGAGAAACATCAGTACTATACTCTTAAGGACTTGGTGGACATCACAAAGCAGCCTGTGGGATACCTGAAAGAAATCTTGAAAGAAATTGGCATTCGGAATGCAAAGGGGATTCACAAAAATACCTGGGAGCTGAAGCCAGAGTACAGGCATTACCAAGGAGAAGAGAAGAGTGGCTGAGAAAGTGTCCTGAACAGTGAGAGGCCGCCGGCAGCCAGCGGCTCACACCACACTGACCTCCTGCGGGACAGCACCGGCTACAGTTCTGCAGTTCCTCTCAGGAAACTGTTAAAGCTGGCATTCCTTCCATAAGTTTTTCAAGGGCTTTTTAAAGAGAAAGGTGTTATTTATAGACTAAACTTGTGTTAAATAAACCATAGCATTCAGCCACGTGTCCAACACCCAGGAGCCTGAAGCAGAAAGATGCCAGTTTGAGGCTAGCCTGGAACACACAGCAAGACCCTCCCTCACAAAAGAAAAAACTGTTTTCTTGGTATGGATAGGGGTTTGGGAATTAAAACTGCTTTTGTTTTTAAGGGTTAACTTTTCAAGTACAAGTGGGATATTTCCTAAATGAAAATTGTCTGTATTGCTGAGAAACTAATGAGGAAGGGCCATCAACTACAGAAACTGTTAAGACAACACAGTCCAAGTTCCTTTTTCTGAAACTGAAGAGGGAACTCTCTCCACAGAGGTCATGTTCACCTTCAAGCATATATCAATAAAGGGACCTGTTCACTTTGTACTAAATGGCAGCTTTCATCACTGGTCTATTTTACCCTTATGATATGATAAGAGAAACAGTACAAACTGTGGGTGTTAGTGTTCCTTTTGTTTACTTTTAAAATAAAAAAATTGGGGCTAGAGAGTGGGCGCAGGTTATGGGCATACATTGCTCTTGCAGAAGATATGAGTTTAGTTCCCAGCATTCACTTAGAAATGGCTCACAGCTGCCTATAACTCCAGCACCAAGGAATCCATACCCTCTTCAGGGCTGCTCAGGCAGCCACACATACATTCACACGGACACATACATGAGAATGTTTTTTTTTTTTTAAATTATTATTATTATTATTATTTTACAACACCATTCAGTTCAACATAATAGCCACAGAATCCCCTGTTCTCCCCCTCTCGCCCACCCCTCCCCCTAGCCCACCCCCCATTCCCACCTCCTCCAGATCAAGGTCTCCCCCGGAGAATTTTTTTTTTTTAAATCTCTTAATAATAATTGAAAATTAAGAACCTTTGCATGTCAAGATAAATCTCCTCTAACCAGAAATAAGCTCTTTGGAGCCTGGCTCTGGCCTGAGAATTTCACTTCCTACTCTGCAGGCAAGAGCTGACCTTTGACTATCAGATCCCATTGCCAACTGAGTCGGGGCTGTGGGGTGGTGCAGCTGAGGCAGAAAAGGCTGGCACTGTTTCCTAGAGCATCCAAATACCCTTTTTCTTTTTTTTTTTTGGTTTTTCGAGACAGGGTTTCTCTGTGTAGCTTTGCGCCTTTCCTGGAACTCACTTGGTAGCCCAGGCTGGCCTCGAACTCACAGAGATCCACCTGGCTCTGCCTCCTGAGTGCTGGGATTAAAGGCGTGCGCCGCCACCACCGCCCGGCCCAAATACCCTTTTCTTGTAGTCTTTAATTGATTGTGGATGAAAGCAGTCCATGCACACCATGAGTTTCTTTTAGACAAAATGCCCCGTGTTAACGCAGTCCTAAATCACACCTGCAAAGCAATAGATCCTTCAACAAAGTAAGCACATGAAAAAGTTGCTTAGAGCTCGTTTGCATTTTATTCTTTGCTCTGGATGCCTGCAGCCAAGCTGTGCAAATGCCGGAAATGTAAGAAAATGTTGTATAATTAAAGCAAGGAAATAATTTTTCATTAAGAGAAGGACCTTAGCTGTGGTGGTATTGTGTTCCCCAAAATATTGTGTACCCTAATAAACTTATCTGGGGTCAGAGAACAAAAAAGCCACTAGATACTTAGGATAGGCAGTGGTAGCACACGCCTTTAATCCTAGCATTCCAGAGGCAGAAATCCATGTGTTCAAGGATACAGCCAAGCATGGTGACTCACGCCTTTAATTCCAGGGAGTGATGGTAGAAAGCAGAAAGGTATATAAGGCGTGAGGACCAGAAACTAGAAGCATTTTGGCTGGTTAATCTTTTAGCTGGTTAAGCTTCAGGCTTTCAAGCAGCAGTTCAGCTGAGAGCCATTGGGATGAGGACACAGAAGCTTCCAGTCTGAGGAAACAAGACCAGCTGAGAAGTTGGCCAGGTGAGGTTAGCTGTGGCTTGTTCTGTCTCTCTGATCTTCCAGAGTTCACCCCAATAACTGGCCTCAGGTTTGATTTTATTAATAAGAACTTTTAAGATTCATGCTACATCTGGCGTCCAACGTTCGAGGTATGAATTCATGAAAAAGCTGCTTGCCTGTGGCCTTGTGGGTGCCAGCTCAGGCTGGAGCTACACTCGGCTGGTTGTGGTGGCACACACTGGTAGGATTTTCTGAAGGAGGGAGAGGCAGGAGGATCCCGAGTTTGAGGGTGGCCTAGGAGGCTTGGGAGAAGTTTTGGTTCAGGCTGAACCACAAACAGTAGTGGGACCATGGAGGCAAAAGCTGCTGCTCTGAGTTGCTGGCTCCTTCTCATCGTGTTGGTGACTATGGTGATGCTGCTACCTGGGATGAAAGGTTTAATGCTGCTTGTTCAAAGAAGAATTGCCTGGACCATTGTGTTACAAGAAAGCATCGGCAAAGGTCAGTTTGGAAAAGTTTGGCAAGACAAATGGTGGGGAGAAATTGCTGTGATGATATTCTCTTCTAGGGAAGAATGTTCATGGTTCCAAGAGACAGACATTTATCAGACTGTGATTGCTCCAAACCACACACACACATATGGTGATATTTTATTTGTACTGAAATGTAATTTTAATTTTATGTTAATAAATAAAGTTGCCCTGGGGTCAGAGCTATTAGAGCCATAGCAAGAGCATGGTGGTTAGAAGAGCTAGGTAGATTTCTGTGTGTTCAGGGATACAGCCAGTATTGGAGACATACGCCTTTAAGACCTGGAGGGCGGTACTTACAGGCAGTGATGAGGCAGTCATGTGGTTGGGTTTACAACCAATGAGAAGGCAGAACAGAAAGACTATTTAAACACAGACAAACAGGAAGTAGCTCTCTCTCGGGGAAGCTAGGAGCACTGGAGGAGGTAAGATTTTATCTCTGAGCTCTGACCTCTCGGCTTTCTCTTTTACATTGGCTCTGTATTTCTTATTTTAATAAGACGATTGGTTACATCTACATCTGGCGCCCAACGTGACAAGAATCCATTAAAAACTGCTTGGGGCCGGCTCCCTAGCCGGAGCAGCCGGCTCCCTAGCCCTGGCCCAGGTCTGCTTGGGCTCAGGCCGGACTGTGAGCTGCTTGCTTAAAGCCAGTGCTACAAACAACTCAGGCCTGCCCTGCTAAACAGGGCCCCTGCCTGTAAAGCCAAGCCTTGACTCGGCTCAAGAGGGAACAAGTGGCTGGATTTAAGCTTTAGCCAGCTACACTTTCACTTTCACTTTCGCTTTCACTTTCGCTTTTGCTTTCTCTCTTGCTTTCTCTCTGTCTCTCTGTTTCTGTCTGTCTGTCTGTCTGTCTCTCTCTCTCTCTCTCTGGATTCACACCTAGGACACTAGGTGGCTCTTTTGAAATTCACTTGGATTTCTACTGTTCTACGCAGATTTGGTAAGTCATAAAGGAAACTATTTAAAAGACAAATTTTTTCCACATTTAAAAAAAAATGGGTTTTCTGTG
Organism: Peromyscus maniculatus bairdii; assembly: GCF_049852395.1. Lineage (NCBI taxonomy): Eukaryota > Metazoa > Chordata > Mammalia > Rodentia > Cricetidae > Peromyscus > Peromyscus maniculatus. The sequence goes on along the minus strand of NC_134859.1, from coordinate 77,162,286 downwards.
TACATTGGAAGAAAATTGGGTTTTTGAAATTTTAGGCAGTCTGACAATGGAACAACTATATGAGAAGATTAATGTTGATCGAATTATGCAGTTTATCACCATGCTTATTCTCATTTTACTATTTAAAAAGATAGTCGATTTAAGTGCCAGGATAACAGCTTTAGAAAAACCTGTTAATTTTAACAGTGAAGTTGGTTCAAGTTTGGATCATAAGGTTACAGAAAGAAAGCCTGTTTTCACACAGTCACCCTTAATTTATCCTGTAACCGTACAGCAGATGCCTGATCAAATGGCTACACAAAATATCTGGGCTCCAATTGAACTGATGGATTTTAAAAGGTTTAAGGAGGCAATAGTATCTTATGGCATGCATTCCCCATATGTAAAGCAAATGTTAAACTCTTGGTCAACATATAATAGGATTATACCACAGGACTGGCGGGACCTTGCACAAGCTGTTCTGGAACCCAGCCAGAGACTTCAATTTCTAACGTGGTTTAAGGAGGAAGCTAGAAACGTAGAAACACAATGGAGGGATAAAGGAATACAAGTTTGTCAGGATCAGCTTATAGGAGAAGGCCAATATGCTTCAATACAAACACAATGTTTATATGATGTTCAAACCCTAATTTTATGTCGAATGGCAGCCTTGAATGCATGGGACAGAGTTGAGGAACCAGGAAAAAAACCTGAGTCATTCACAAAGGTTATGCAAGGCCCAAAAGAATCTTTCACAGATTTTTTAGAAAGACTGGCTTCAGTAGTAAACAGAATGGTCTCAGGATCAGAAGCTAGTAAGGCAATAATTGAAGCTTTGGCATTTGAGAATGCGAATGCAGCATGTAAAAGAATAATCAGGCCGTTAAAGGCAAGATCTGCACCTTTGGAAGATTGGATTAGAGAAACAATTAATGTTGAGGTTGATGAGCATGATACGTGGGTAGGAGAAGTAATTTCAAAAGGTTTGAGGAGTGTTAGATGTTTTGGGTGTGGAAAGCAAGGACATTTTAAAAGGGACTGTAAACAGGTCATTCCTAGAAGCAATGTTTCTTCAAGGAACAATGGCAACAGAATGCCCCTTCCTTCTGGAGTATGCAGAAGGTGTGGTAAGGGAAAACACTGGACCAACGAATGTAGATCAACAAAGGACAGACAGGGTAATCCTTTGCCTCAGTTTTCGGGAAACTCCCGGAGGGGCCTCATGCAGGCCCCCATAGCAAAACCAGTTCAAACCTTTCCTGCAGCTGTAGAGGAAATCCCTGCTCTGAGCGATTAAATAACCAAATGACTATTGGAATAAATCATGCTGGTCAGGATGATGAAACAGAGAGAATAGAAAATTCAGGAGAAAACATAAAGAAAATTTTTTGGCAAACTTCTATTAATGAACAGAGACCAAAATTAACGATAAAAATAAATGGTGTTTTGTTGTCTGGTCTGGTAGACACAGGTGCGGACATTACCATAATTGCACCAGAATTTTGGCATCCAGCTTGGCCTCTTCAGGAGGTGAACGTTCAACTGTTAGGAATTGGGACATCATCTGGAGTGAAACAGAGTGCAAGATGGCTGGAATGTATAGGTCCAGAAGGACAGAGAGGAAAATTAAAACCATATGTCGCTAACATAGCTATGAACCTGTGGGGTCGAGACTTGTTGCAACAATGGAATACTCAGATTAAAATCCCTCCAATCTCAGAAACAAATCATAAACTAGCACCTGTTGCTGAGAGAAATATTAGAAGGCATTATTTTGAATGGTCACCAGCCATCCATATTATACAAGAACAGGGCACAACAACTGATAATCCTCCAAAAATACCAACAGCTCTACCTTTAAAATGGTTAACAGACAAGCCTGTATGGGTTCAGCAATGGCCTTTAACAACAGAGAAACTCCAGGCTTTAGAAGAGCTGGTAGAAGAACAGCTAAATGCTCAGCATATTGAACAGTCAACCAGCCCTAGGAATTCTCCTGTATTTGTTATTAAAAAGAAATCTGGTAAATGGAGAATGGTAACAGACCTTAGAGCAATTAACAAAGTAATTCAGCCAATGGGCTCTCTACAATCTGGAATTCCTTTGCCTACTCTGTTACCAAAAGGATGGCCTCTCATAGTTATTGATTTAAAAGACTGTTTATTTTCAATACCCTTACAAGAAAAATACAGAGAAAGATTTGCTTTCACAGTGCCTATTTATAATAATTCTCAACTGGTTAAAAGATTTCAATGGAGGGTCCTCCCACAGGGAATGTTAAATAGCCCAACACTGTGCCAATATTTTGTACAACAGCCATTGGAAGTGATACGTAAAAAATTTTCTAAATCTATAATTTATCATTATATGGATGATATTTTACTAGCTGACTCAAATGCAGATACTTTAGAAAGAATGTTTGAAGAGTAAAGAAAATTTTGCCTTGCTGGGGATTACAAATTGCTCCTGAAAAAATACAAAGAGGGGATTCTATTAATTATTTAGGATATAAAATAGAGCTACAAAAAATTAGACCCCAAAAGGTGCAAATTAGGAGAGATAGACTACAGACTCTTAATGACTTTCAAAGATTATTTGGAGATATTTCTCATCTACGAACTATTGTTGGGGTAAAAAATGATGAACTGACTAATTTGTTCAAAACCTTAGAAGGTGACAAGGACTTAAATAGTCCAAGAGAATTATCACCTGAAGCTGAGAAAGAATTGGCCTTGGTAGAAAAGAAAGTACATGAAGGGCACGTGGATCGTATTGATCCAAAGCTGGATTGCATTTTGGTTATTTTACCTTCTAGGCATTCCCCTACTGGAATATTAATGCAGAGGGAAGATATTATATTGGAATGGATATTTTTACCAAATAAACCAAATAAAAAATTAAAAACTTATGGGGAAAAAATCTCCGACTTGATTTGGAAAGGAAAATTGAGACTTCGTCAATTAGCAGGAATAGACCCAGCAGAAATTGTCGTACCTTTAACTAAGGAGGACATTGAAAAATTATGGACAGAAAGTGAACCTTGGCAAAGAGCTTGCAGTAATTTTTTGGGAGAAATTAACAGCAAATATCCCAAAAGCAACAGAATTGATTTTATAAAGAGAGCTGATTGGATCTTGCCTCGAATTGTACGGCAAAAACCCATATTTGGAGTTCGTACATTTTATACAGATGCCAACAAACAAGGAAAGGCAGGTTACAAATCAGAAAATTTAAGTAAAGTGGTACAAAGTCCTTATAATTCAGTGCAAAAATCAGAATTGTATGCTATTCTGTTGGTATTAATGGATTTTTCAGAACCTCTCAACATAGTAACTGACTCTCAGTATGCTGAAAGAGTGGTATTACATATTGAGACTGCAGAATTTATCCATGATGCTTCAGAATTAACTTCACTATTTATTCAATTACAAGATACAATCAGGAAAAGGAGTCATCCTTTATATATAACTCACATCCGATCTCATACTGGTCTGCCAGGCCCTTTAGCACAAGGAAATGATGAGATTGATAAATTATTGATAGGAAATGTGCTGGAGGCCTCAGAATTTCATAAAAAACATCATGTCAATAGTAAAGGTTTAAAAAAAGATTTTTCCATAACCTGGCAACAAGCCAAAGAAATAGTAAAGAAATGTCCTACTTGTTCCTTCTATAATCAAACGCCATTACCAGCAGGATGTAACCCAAAAGGTACTCAGAGGAATGAAATCTGGCAGATGGATGTGTTTCACTTTGCAGAATTTGGAAAATTGAAATATGTACACCACACCATTGATACTTATTCAGGTTTTCAATGGGCAACTGCTTTGAGTTCTGAAAAAGCTGATTCTGTAATCACTCATTTGCTAGAAGTTATGGCCATCATGGGTATACCTGTACAAATCAAAACTGACAATGCTCCATCATATGTCTCTGTTAAAATGAAACAGTTTTTTGCTTATTACAATATAAAGCATATTACAGGTATACCACATAATCCTACAGGTCAAGCAGTTATAGAAAGATCAAACAGAACTCTAAAGGATATGCTAAATAAACAGAAAGGAGTAACAAAAACCCCCAGAAATAGACTGCATAATGCTCTTCTAACTTTGAATTTTCTGAATGCCAATGAGAAAGGAACAACAGCTGCAGAGAGACATTGGATAATAGAAAAAACTACAGAATTAAATCAGCCTATATACTTTAAGGATGTGCTGACCTCAGAATGGAAACCAGGGTATGTATTACGTTGGGGACGAGGTTTTGCTTTTGTTTCTACAGGAGAAGATAAGCTGTGGGTACCATCAAAATTGATAAAGGTTTGATTTGAACAAGAGAAACCTCTTAATTAGAGGAGATGATAGTTCATCAACCAGCATGAACATCCAATTTAAACTAACTTGTACAGTAACACATGCCTTTTCATTTAATCAGATAATAACTTGCCAAAAGGGAACATCCCCAAAGTTAGTCTTGGGGAAAGGTTTTTGTTTTTGTCTTTTAGGAGAATGATGGTTAAGGAATCTGAAGAACACAAGACAAATGAGACAACTGAAGAAAAGGGACAAATCATCTATCCCAGGAAACAAAGTGAAACGGCGTATGGGTATATATAATCTAAAAAAAAAATTTATGTCTTCTTAAATGTTTGTTTCTGCTTTTCTCTAAAGATTTAACACTATTGGTTTTCTAATAGTCCCAGTTCAATTAAAATTTAAAGCTGACTTTGGAGTTGGAGAAAGGCTCTCTCCTTCTTTAAACTCAAGCATGTTGTTAAAAGGAAAATGCAAACTCCCTGTATCATGCCAGAAAGAGCCATTTTCTGCTGTGGGACAGGACAAAAGCCAAATTAATTAAGGGACTATTCTATTACTAATCTCAACTCTTTGATTCTATTCTGATTCTTTAAACTTTTCTTAAAGTATAAATTTTATATCAAAATTTACAAGATTAATATATACATATACATTTTAAACTTTGTTAAGATATGAATGGTCATATAGAGTACTAACTAATTCTAGAAAAAAGGCTTCAATTAGCTGCATATATATGTCTTTGTGTTCGAGTCTCTTATCAGTTTTCTGCAGGAAATCACGGCCAGGCCTAACATCAACTGAAATCTCCAGGAAGAAGATGGGGCCCCACAACAACAACCACAACAACAACAATTCCACGTGGACAATAATAATATCACTGAACTGACAAACATCATCTATAGATCAACTTTGAACTACAAGGTGCTCAGAGCAATTTTGAGATGACTAGCTGAGATGATCCAGTCTCAAAGACTACTTGAATAAGGACTTGAGATAAACCCTGAACTTTGGCTTTATACATAGACTGGATAATAATGAAGGATATAGTTATCTTTCCTAGAATTTGACAATTAACCTAAAAAATTTTCTTTCAGGATAAAGATAACTTCGCCCATACCCAGCAGGAAGCAATTTTAAGAATATGACACCCACATTGCCAAAGAAGTGGTGTGGGGCGGGTGGTTTTTTGGTTCTTTTAATGGGTTTTGGGTCTGGAATAATTTTCATTGTTTAGGGGGGTTGGTTACAAGTTGTTGTCAAGGGTTAGGAAAAAGGCTAAGCAAAGGAGATTAGATTTAAGGTTCTTGTTTAAAAAAAAGAAAGAAAGAAAGAAAAGAAAAGAAAAGAAAAAGATAATTACTAGTTTTAAATACTTTACATTATTACCAACTATTAGGATATAAAGAAATGAAAGTTAGTAGTTAGACATTACAATAGAAATTGTAGTCATATTAGATATGTTTTAAAAATTGAGCAGATGTATTTTAGACAGGTCATCTTCAAACCCTTCAGAGATCTACAGAATATGGCATTTAAAATGTTTTAATAACTTAGAAATTTTTCTTTTTTGAGACATGTCGGCTCCTGGCAGTACCAATCTACTTCAGAGAAAATATGGGCATTGAAGAAACTGCATATGGAGTTAATTTTCATTGTGGCAAAAGTTAGCCACTGGACAACAAAGTATCCTCAAATCAACAGGACAAAATGGACAGACAGAACACGAAACAAAGGACTACCGATTCCTGCCAAAACAAGTGTGGTTATGGCTTTATCAGAAGGCATCTTCTGAGGCCAGGACAATATGGCACCATCCCTGAAGTCGCCTTCACAATCTGGAAAAGGTACAGTACCCTTTTCTTCGAAGGCAGCTGAACAGGCAGTGGGCCGATGGCTTCTGTTGTGCAATGGAACAGCAACTGAAAGCTCACGCCTCTCAATAGTAGACTGGCATTTAATAGAGGGATGTGGAGAAGAAGGGGATGCTGAGATGAAGCCATATATACACAGCCAAGAAGAATGGGCAGCTGAATTCAAAAACCATCAACAATTTCCAGAATTTAAAATCCTGAATCATGACATGACACTAGTGGAATTCAGGTGTTTCTGGTACATGGACTGCTCTCACCCAATGTGAGGTTGAACTGTTGACCTTGTGTACAACCTACTTCACAAATGAGTCTGTCAGATACGATAAGCCTATAGGCTGAAGATGATGCCCCAACACTGCTGAGAAACCTCAGGTGACTGTCCAGGCAGCTGGCTGTTTCTGTCAACTCACAAAATTTTTGGAAGTTGCTTTTGTGCACTTCCTGTTTTTATTTTTGTTAGCTAATATTATTTCCTTCTTGGGTCTCTGAGGGAGTTGAAGATTAGTTAGTTATAGTGGAAGATTAATTAGGATAGAAAGTGAGTTAGATACATTTTGGACTTACTAAAATAGGATAGATAAGGGAATTATTTTCTCTGATTTGTCAAATACAAATGGACTAGACATCGTTTAGGTATTTGTTACTTGTATATATTGTATATAATTATTGTATTTTTGTATATAGTTTTTCTTTTGTTAGTTATAACCTTTTGCCTTTTTTCTTTTTATTAAAATAGAAAAGGGGAAATATGGTGATATTTTATTTGTACTGAAATGTAATTTTAATTTTATGTTAATAAATAAAGTTGCCCTGGGGTCAGAGCTATTAGAGCCATAGCAAGAGCATGGTGGTTAGAAGAGCTAGGTAGATTTCTGTGTGTTCAGGGATACAGCCAGTATTGGAGACATACGCCTTTAAGACCTGGAGGGCGGTACTTACAGGCAGTGATGAGGCAGTCATGTGGTTGGGTTTACAACCAATGAGAAGGCAGAACAGAAAGACTATTTAAACACAGACAAACAGGAAGTAGCTCTCTCTCGGGGAAGCTAGGAGCACTGGAGGAGGTAAGATTTTATCTCTGAGCTCTGACCTCTCGGCTTTCTCTTTTACATTGGCTCTGTATTTCTTATTTTAATAAGACGATTGGTTACATCTACACACACACACACACACACACACACACACACACACACACACACACAAAATCTGCAGGGAACCATGACCACACCTAACAGCAAGTTTGAAATCTCCAAAAAAAGTGATGGGATTCTACAATGATGATTATACATGTACTATGGTAAAGCCATTAAGCTGATTAATACCATGGAAAGATTGACTCTGGACTACAAATTACTCAGGACAGTTTTGAGATGGCTAGCTGAGATAATCCAGCCTGACAGGCTACTTGAACAAGGACTTGAAACAAGCCCTACACTTTCTCAGTGGCTGGACAAATGATACAGGACTTCACAATTAACCCCAAAATTTTCTTTTCAGAATCCCATAAAGATGTCTTTGCCCCTAGAAAGCAGGAAGTAATTTTAAGAAAATGACGCCCACATTCCCAGGAGGTGGGGTGGGAGTTTTTTGGTCGTTTGAGTTATGGATATTGTCATTGTTTATGACAGTTGGTTACAAGTTGTTAATTGTTAATAGTCGGGAAAAAAGCTGAACATGGAGATTAGATTCAGAGTTTTTGTTTAAAAAAGAAAAGATAGAATATATATTTGAGGTAGATCATTGAAATCTACTCTGAGAAAAAAGATAAAGAAATAATAGGATAAATGGTAGATCACTGAATATATTCTAAAAAGAAAAAGGGGAAGATATAAAAATGACAAAAGGTAGATTACTGAATCTATTATGAAAAGAAAAAAGAGAGAATATGGATATAAGATTTAAAAAAAGGAGATTGTGGAATCTACTTTTTAAAAGGAGCTACTTGTTTTACATAGGATAAGTAATGAAATTTTTGTCTGAGTTAATCAGATGTTACTGGACTGGACATTCTTAATATATATAATGTAGTTTTTTTTATCTGATTCTGGCAAATGTTAATGGACTAGACATTGTTAATGTAACCTTGCCTGTGTATATATTGTATATACTTATTGGATAGTTTTTCTTGTATTAGTTATAAGCTTTTTTTAATTTTAGACAAAAAGAGAGGAAATGTGGTGGTATTGTGTTCCCCAAATTATTGTGTACCCTAATAAACTTATCTGGGGTCAGAGAACAGAAAAGCCACTAGATACTTAGGATAGGCAGTGAGTGGTAGCATACGCCTTTAATCCTAGCATTCCAGAGGCAGAAATCCATGTGCTCAAGGATACAGCCAAGCATGGTGACTCATGCCTTTAATCCCAGGGAGTGATGGTAAAAAGTAGAAAGGTATATAAGGCGTGAGGACCAGAAACTAGAAGCATTTTGGCTGGTTAATCTTTTAGCTGGTTAAGCTTCAGGCTTTCAAGCAGCAGTTCAGCTGAGAGCCATTGGGATGAGGACACAGAAGCTTCCAGTCTGAGGAAACAAGACCAGCTGAGAAGTTGGCCAGGTGAGGTTAGCTGTGGCTTGTTCTGTCTCTCTGATCTTCCAGAGTTCACCCCAATAACTGGCCTCAGGTTTGATTTTATTAATAAGAACTTTTAAGATTCATGCTACACTTAGCCAGTGGTGGAGGTGCACATCTTTAATCCCAGTGCTCAGGAGGCAGAGGCAGATGGAGCTCTGACTGACTTCCAGGACAGCCAGTGCTGCACAGAGAAACCCTGTCTCAAAGAAAAAAGAAAGGGGAAGGGGAGAAGGAACTTACACCATGATTTGCTTTAGTGGCATATCACCAGAAGGCTGAGGGTAAGTGCCACTCTTGTAAGAACAGTGTTGTTTTGTCCTCCCTGTAAGACACAAACCTAGTAAGGAAGGAAGTCTCAGTCCTCACCCACCCTCCCGATGCAGGAGCCAAGTGTGCCCCTTGGCACCACTTTTTTACAAACCTTGTATTTACTCTCTGACAATTTCACGCACGTATCCATTGATCACATCCACTCCAACTTCCACTCCCTCCACTTGTGCATAGCTAGAAGCCTAACGTCCAGAAGCCTGTGCTGGTGTCGTGGTCACTGCAGAACTTAGTGTGGGGGTAAACTTTACAGTATGTGCCATCCCACAGGACTTGCCATCAACACAAGGATGCCTTCTCTGCTCAGTTGGTTTTTGTAGATGTTGGTAATACCACCATCTCCTTAATAGAACACCAAGTTGGAAATTATACTGGACGGGTCTCTGAAGTCTTCCTCTGGTTACCATTTCAGTTTTTCTGAATCAGCCACAGCCTGTTAGCTGCTTTGCCTTTTATCCAGTGAGATATGCAGAGGCCTGACTGGACTTCCCAGAGACCGCACAGCCCTGATGAAGGAACAGAGTCAGGCTCACAGCAGACAGGGAATGGATGAGCAGAGCCTTTCCTTGCAGAGCTGTTGAGTATGATCCTAAGGAGCCTTTGGTAACTCAATGGAAAGAAGAAAGGTGAGTTCCAGTAGGACACACAGGATGTAACAGCAGCAGACTACCATACAGGTCCTTTAAGACAGTCTGCTGCCCACCTCCACATCTTCTAGACCACCGGTGATGCCACTCTCAGGACTCAGCTGCGACATTAGTAAGCACTCACTCAGCTGGATGTTCAAAGGCGTCTGTCACATGTGGACCTCCAAAGAGACAGTGCTGTGCCTTGAACTTCAAAAGTGAATACTGCTCTTTCCACAGTGACGCTAAAGGGGAGACTTTGGTCATGTATCACCAATATGTTCAGCATACAAAAAAGTTGGCATCACAACTATAAAAAGATCTCTCAGAACCAGTAACAAAACAAACTACATAGTTTAAAGTGGGCAATAAATGTAAACATAACGTTTCTTATAGGGTTGGATCAGTAGCACATGAAAAGCTGCCCAACAATCAGTGGTAACTAGAGAAACGAAATTAAGACCATAAAAATATGTTATGTGCCTGCTGGGTAGGTAAAACCACCATCTGTCTATAGAAACTTGGCAGTATCAGGTGCTAGTGCCCAAGGAGAGCATCCAGAACTCACAGACACTGTCCATGGTCCTGCAGAATGACGCAGCTCTTGAAAAAATTTTTAGAAGCTTCTTAGAGTTAAGCATGCAACTCCGCAGTCCTGCTACCATGAGATGAAGATGCACATGTTTAGAAACCTGTAGCTTCAGCCGGGTGGTGGTGGTGGTGATGCACACCTTTAATCCCAGCACTCTGGAGGCAGAGGCAGGTGGATCTCTATGAGTTCGAGGCCAGCCTGGTCTACATAGCGAGATCTAGGACAGGCACCAAAGCTACACAGAGGTACCCTGTCTCAAAAAACCAAAAAGCAAAGAAACTTGTAGCTTCAATTTCAATCACCAAATCCTGGAAAGCACTCAGATGTGCACCAGATAGTAGATCAGACTTTGGTATAGTCTTGTATTGGGTCTCTTCCCATACTGAAGATGAGGGACTCCTGATACACGCAGTTGGATAGATCTCTGGTACATTTGATGTGGCCCCCTACTGTGTGCTTCCATCTAGCATCTGCAAGAGCAGAACAGGAGGAAAAAAGTAGGCCAGTATTTGTATGGGGTATATTTGAGAGATGCTGCAAAGACAAGGGAACTCTGGACAATGAAAAAGCTGATTGCTTCTGTGATTATATGATATGAATGAAATTTTGATGTGCATGTTTAAAAGGTGCCTTACTGCAGATAAGTCTTGTCAGGTGTGGTGGTATATGCCTGTAATCCCAGCAGAGGGTAAACTGAGGCAAGAGGACTGCACTTCCAGCCCAGGCCACATAGCAGGACCCTGCCAACAGATAGTTTTAAAGGGAGAGAGGGACATGTTTTCAGACTACTTTAATGTGTGTGGTGTGTGTGTGTGGGGGGGAGACTAGGGAGTTAGCCTTGGACCTGTGCATACTAGTTGTGTGCTCCACAAAGCACTTAGTATCCCAGACAGGCCTGGAGCTTTGGATCCTCTTACCTTAGCCTCCTGAGTAGCCAGGGTTGTAGGCCTGTACCACAAGGTCCTGGTCAAACTGACTTTTTCAAAATTAAATAGAGTGAAAACTAGAACAAATGTCCACTAACAGGGCAGGTTAAGTAACTGGTCTATGTTAATGGAATGTCTACAACAGTTTAAAAGAATGCGGTATGCTGTTGTGAACTGACAGTTTCCTGTGCTTTGGTAGAAACGTGTTTCAGAGCAGTGTTAAGGGCTGGAGAGATGGCTTGGTCATTAAGAGCACATGTTGCTCTTGCAGAGGACCGAGTTCTGGATCCCAGCTCCTACAGTGATTCACAGCTAACTAACTACAACCCCAATTCGAGAGGCTCTGACCACCAGACGCTCATGGTACACATGCATGTGTGGCAAAAAGGTAAAGTGGTCATACACATAAAATAAGTAAATCGGAAAAGTTAGCAAATGTTAATTGTGGGTGGTTGAAATTCTGCATAATGTAAGCAGGAAAACACTTCTTGTAAGATGCTGGTTACAGTAATAAAAATAAAACTAGCAAAAAAAAAAGATATCATCCATAATAGTAAATTATAGATTGAGAAAACTGTTTATGAATTATTTCCAATGGCTGTTGTACAAAATATTGACACAAGGTAGAGTGGTTTAATATCCCTTATGAAAGAATTTTCCACTGATACCTTTTAGCAGACTGTAAATTATTGTAAGTATGCATTGTGGAGGCAAATTTTTCTCTATCCTGTTCTTGTAAAGGTATAGCAAAAAAACAAAACAAAACAAAACAAAAAAAAAACAAAACAAAAACCCAGTCTTTTAAATGAATCACTATAATAGACCATCCTTTGGATAACAGAGAAGGCAAGGGAATTCCAGGCTGTAAAGAGCACATTGGCTGAATCACCTTATTTATGACTCTTAAATCTATGAACTGCTGGGGGACATCTTTCTGTATGCTGTGAATATATATTGCTTTGATTGGTTGATAAATAAAGCTGCATTGGCCTATGGCATGGCAGTTTAGAGGCAGGCAGGAAATCCAGGCAGATATACGATACGAGGATAGGAAAGGAGATGGGGGAATGTCAGCCTGCCGCCAGGAGAAGCAAGATGTGAAAGTACAGGTAAAGGCACAGAACACGTGGCAATACATAGATGAATAGAAACGGGTTAATTTAAGTTATAAGAGCTAGCTAGTAAGAAGCCTGAGCCATAGGCCATATAATTTACAATTAATATTAAGCCTCTGAGTGATTATTTTATAAGCAGCTGAGGGACCACGGGGCCAGGCACAACTGGAGGAACACAGACCGTGGGGCCAGGTGGGACCTGAGAAATGTGGGATCTTGCCCCAGCAGGAACTTAGGTCACCTCTGAAGAGGTGGCCCGGAACCAAGGAAAGGTAAGTGCGCTGCTCACCTGTTTCCCAGCCTTCCTCTTACCTGGAGACAATCAGATGCAGCGGGGAGTCAAGTCAAGCAAGAACTCCTTTATTGATGGGCAGTGAGTCTCTTCTATACCAGAACACCTCAGAACCCTAGGAGGGAGTGGAAGGAACCAACCAATCATTTTAGAGGTCACCCTATACTCAGTTTCTTATTTATGAGTTGTTTATGCACTGACATCATTTCCTGATCTTTGTATCTTATCTCAGTGTAAACAACTTGAGCTAACTTCCTCTCAGCATCATCTTTGTAGCTCATGTATGCCTCACAGAGAAAAACTTCTGGGCTGGAGAGATGGCTCAGAGGTTGAGAGCACTGGCTGCTCTTTCAGAGGTCCTGAGTTCAATTCCCAGCAACCACATGGTTGCTTACAACCAACCATAATGAGATCCAGTTGCTCTGTTCTGACCTGCAGGTGTATATGCAGACAGAACACTGTATACATAATAAATAAATAAATCTTAAAACAAAACAAAGCAAAAAAAAAAAAACCCTTCTGACTACAGTTAACATTCTCCATTTTCCCTATTTCTTTTTAATGGCAAACACAGGAGAAATCCAAGGACTGGTTGACTCTTCAATATGCTGAGTACCTAGCCGCTCCTGTACTCGCTGTTCTAGTGCCTGTAATTTTTCTGATGTCAAAAGCCATGAGGTACAACAAAACCCACTATAAGAATTTATTAAGGGAAGGGAACAGAAGGGATGCATTTGGGCCTATGGAAGGATCATGCAGGAAGAAAGGGCGGAGGGATGAGTGGGACCCACTTTTGTAGATTCCCCCCCGACATGCACATAGGGGTTTATGTAGCTTTGCCACGCGTGCACATAGATTATGTGATCATGCTGTGTGCAAATTACATGATCACACAGCACACAGATTATGTAGGACGTAAGGTCCTGGGATGACTAAGCATCTTGCCAGCGCATGCGTGGTCATGGGGGGAGTGACTAGGATTCCAGCAGTAAGTAGACCTAGTGTTCTAAATAAGAGTTGAACCATGTGTAGCAAATTAAGACTCAACCTTGGTTACAAGTTTTAAGCTTACTTTTTTGTTATAGCTTTTACAGATTCTTTAACCACACCCACTGAATTTACAGCTGCTGAGGTAAAGGCTGTTTACGCAATGGTCTTTACAGATTTGTTGAGAGCAGAGTACAGAGAAATTACAGAGATAAAAGATTTTTCAGGAGTGGGAAGTTGAAAAAACCTTAGCGATAAGAGACTTGGGAATAATTTGCTTGTGTGGTGGCAGAAGTTGTTACAATCTGTGGGAATCTGGAACTCGAGTGGGCCATTTTTGGTCACTGAGCTGTGCTGAGGCCAAGCCACTTGCAATAAGACAGCCAGGCTTCAATAAAATCTCTGAGGCCAAGGAGAAAAGGAGGAAAGACTGTGAAGTGAACCCTGCCATGTGGAGGGAGGCCTTCAATAACCTGCAGGAGGGAGCTGAAAGACAGACAAGAGAGGAGCTGTGAGGAACAAGGAGAAACAAGGTGGAACAAACTCCACCCAAGGGAGAGTTTCAACAGCGCAGAGGCTCTGAGGGCATAAGGGAGTTCCCAGAGGGGGCTGGGAGAGAGGAGGGACTAGGTCACACAGGCCCAAAGGGGCTTAAGGAAGCTGTGGGACTTAGCAGGCAGCTTTTGAGGGGAGGAGGCCAGGAAACTCACCAAGTGCAGGCCCAAGAGGGCATGAGGAGGGAGGGAGGGAGGAAGGAAGAGAGAGAGAGAGAGAGAGAGAGAGAGAGAGAGAGAGAGAGAGAGAGAGAGAGAGAGAGAGAGAGAGAGAGAGCAGGCAGCTCCTGGGGGAGGGGAGGAAAGGGTCCCAGACCCAGGAGCAGGTAGAGAAGCTGAGGACTCAGCAGGCACCTCCTAGGGGAAGGGGAGGAAGTTCCAGGAAGCTAAGCGAGGCCATGCAGGAGGAGAGGGGTAAATGTGATGACAAGAATTTCAATCGGGGGCATCTCCAATCAGACTGAGAGACTTGTCAGCGAGAAATGACCAAAGTCACAGAGGAGAGGTGTCCCTTAACACTTGATAGGGGCCCGGGAGTGGAAGAGGAGCTTCCTGGTACACGGTGGTGTGGCTTTCATAGTAAAAGTAGCCAAAGCCGGCAGCTCCCTGGCAACACTTAGCTAGTAGAGGAGACAGATGAGGAGGAGGGCAGGTAGAGGAGAAGACAGCTGAGGAGGTGGACTGGGAGAGACTCTTGGGGAAATAGAGGGTTCCAATATAGGGAGAGGAGTAAGTGCCTTAGTAAGAGAGTTGCCTATGAGCTGGGGCCCCAAAGAGCACAGAAGGAGATGCCCATGTGGTGGGTGCCCCCAGAGGGCGTAGCAGGCTCCAGCAGCCAGAGAAAGGACACTTCCTGGTAAGCAAAGAGAGATGCGTGGTTAGAGCAGGTGGATGGAAGAAGCTCTCAAATGTCAGACTCTAGAATGTGGAGCCTAATATGGTGAGTGGTAGAAGCCAGCAGAATGAAATGGCCCTTTCAAACCACAGGTGAGTCAGATCAGCAGCGTGGTATGGAGACACGGAGTTCCTCGGAAGGGAATTCATACTCCAATCCTGTGGTTTGGGCACCGGATGAATGAAAGAGTGAAATAAAAGGAGAAGGACATGACTACTAAAATATGGAGATTTTATTGCAGATATAAGGGAGAAGCAGGCAGAGGGAAGAGTACTGGCTGAACACGGCTGGCAGACTAAACCCCACCGTGAAAGGAGAGAGGCCAAGAGAGGCACTTCTGGCTGAGGTAGCCCAGGCCAAAAGACAAAGAGGGCCAGGTCATCAAAATGGCTGGATTATATAGGGAAGAGCAGCCGGGGGAAGGGCAACCGAGCCTCTGAGCGGCGGATGTTTAGGACAGGGGCAAGGTATGCCAGCCAAACCCTGTAATGAGTAGGTACTGAGGGATGCTGGGGAAACCTGGTGTCCAGGGTCACTTTGATATATATCTTTCAAATGTATACGTTGTAAAATAAAGTTTTGTTGTTGTCGTTTTAGGTATGTATTGAAGCCCTAACCCTGGCAGTTCAGAATGTGACTGTATTTGGAGCTTGCTGTTTAAAGAGGTGATTGATTTGCACTTAGGACATAGAGAAGGCCTGAGTTCAATCTATTGTTATTATAATAAGAGGAAATTAAGACGCACAGGAGACACCAGGCATGTGCACACACAGATTTAAGGCCACACAAGTACACAGCGAGAAAGTGGCCATCTTCAAGTGAAGAAGAGGGACCTCAGAAGAGACCAAACCAGCAGGCCTCTTGTCTTGGATTTCCAGCTTCCAGAACATAAGAAAATGTGTTTTTTATTTAAGGTGGTCAGCCCTCCTACTTTATAATGGCAATCCCAGGAGACTGGGTCCTAGCTTTCAGGAAGAAGTGCTGTTTTGAATTGTGCTTTCAAAGTGCCTGGATCTAGGAAGTGGGAGGTGAGGGGACAGAGCTCACTAACTCTCCTCGGGGCCCTGTGGTTCCAGGTAGTCCATTATCACCAGGTGGGAGAGAGGCCCTACTGCTCAGAGCTATGGAGTAAAGCCAGAGGGACTTCAATACCAACACAGCAAGTGTTGCGTGCCATCCATCAGAGAAGTGCTTAGGAATGGGTTTAAGACAACAGAAAGTCTCTATTAGCCACTGGTAATCGATTATACTGGGTGTTCAGGATCCCAGTGTGGCACTGGGCCTTTCTCAGGGTGAGCTTTTAAGTACAAAAGCTATGTTCAGTTAACAAGAACAGTTAGCTTTTAGTTAGAACTACAGATGCCAAAAAGCAAGGGTAGTACATTTACAAACTTTCCCAGAACCCTGGGCTTTGATGGATGAAGTCCTTGTTTTTGTTTTCACCGGTGGCGCTGTCTACATGCTGAGTTTTACGGCCTGAATGGTACTTCCATCATGGAGTCCGTTGTGCTAAGGTCTGAGGGCCTGTTACAGCGAGTACTGGCCTAATCAATAGAATACCTCGTGTTGTCATCAACCAGTATGACCCCTGACGGAGGGCTTGCTACAGGCCAGGTTCTCCAACTGCTTTGCATGCTTTGGGTAGCCTGATCCGCCCTACTCTACGAAAGATTGTCACTCATTTTCTGATGAGGAAATGGAGGCACATGTTAATCCCAATGTCGAGAATAAGACCACTACCACAATTTGAGCCAAATTTGAAGCAAGTTTGATTTTTTTTTTAATTGGGGTGCACCCAAAAGCTAGCCAGAGACTGCTTCCTAAGTCTGGTTAAAGAGAACAGCCCCAAATCCATCTCTTGGGCCCCTTTTAAGTAATGAAATTATGAGTAGCTTTATGGAAGAGAGACAAAGGGGTAATAAGGAAATAAAAAATATCAACACAACATCAGATGATCACTATGTGATTAGGGAGGGTCAGAGAGAGTCAGGATCTTCTCAAAAACAAGTCAAGGTCATGGTTGGGGAAGGTCAGGTTCCAGGAGACAGAGACTTAACTCAGCTCTCACAGTAAATAGAAACTTATTTCTAACAATACAGCGTAATGACTCCTGCCTTCCAAATGGAGTCAGGCAGGTTTCTCACAGAGGCTCGGGAGATTTCTGAGGTCATGAGATTTTATATGGGCAGAGCCAAGGTTTGACTAGGGAGCCTGTGCCTTATGACTCCTACTTTCTGCTTCCCTGACACATTCCCGTGTGCTGGTCATTGGCTCACTGGCTCTCTTAGTGTGGTCGTTGGCTAGTACACTAGCATGCTAGCACCAGATCACCTTCCTAGGGCTACATGTTGTTACTCAAGACTATCTAGAAAAATTGTTGCCATCCAAGTCTCCCAGCTTTTCCTTGGCTTTCTCATCTGTTCCTTTATTTGGCTTTTCATGGTCACTCGACCTTCTGGAGTGTTCTCTGTGTCCATTACGGTGATATTTTATTTGTGCTGAAATGTGATTTTATTTGTATGTTAATAAATAAAGTTGCCTGGAGATCAGAGGTCACAGCCATTAAGCAGAAGTCAGGTGGTGGTAGCACATGCCCTTAATCCCCGATCACATGGCAGGCAGAGTCTCTGTGTGGTCAAGGACACAGCCAAGCAAAGTGACCTGAATTTTTAATCCCAGTACCAACCATAGAGACCTGGAGGTCTGTATAGACAGGCAGTGACAAGGAAGTCATGTGGTTGGGTTTAGAGCCAATGAGAAGGCAGAACAGAAAGGCAATAAAATGACAGGTCACACAGGAAAAGGTCCTTCTCTCTCTCAGGGGAAGCGAGGGCAGCATGTGGTAAGCTAAAGGGAGTCGTGGCTCTTTCTCTGACCTCTTAGGCTTTAACTGTGTATTTGGCTCTGTGTGTCTTATTTACTAAGACCGTTTAGAATTTCATCTACAGTCCATTCTCACCCACCGTTCAAACCCAACTCCTACTCTTCTGCTCCAAATCCTACCTTCCGCACAGCAGTTCATGTTAACTTGCTCCTCTGGAAATTCTGTTGCATGCATGGCTAATTTAGGAATAATCACTTGGTTTTTTTTTCCCCTACCCTTCACTTCCTTCTCTCCCTTCCTCCTTTCATTTTATTATGGTTTTTATTTGAAGACAGAATATTACTTTGCAGCCCAAGCTACACTCACTAGGTAGCCTAGGCTTGACCTTGAACTTGCAGCAATCCCACTGCCTCAGTCTCCCAAGTTTTTGGATTACGGGTGTGAGCTTCCATACCCAGCCTTCTTCTTATTAAAATTATTCTTTTGATAACTTAATGTGTACAGGAATCTTTTTTCTCCCCTCCCCCCTCCCTCCCTCCCTCCCTCTCTCTGGGTATGCTGGAGATGGAACCCACGGTCCCAAGAATACTAAACAACCACTCTACTACCAAGCTACACTCCAGTCTTATCTCCTCATGTTTCCCCATCGCGCCAGACTTAATCGTCTGAGGGGGGTGGGGTGGGTGGGTGGGATGAAATACCTACTGCCGTGATGCTTCAAGACTAATAGAGATTTAATCAACTCCTTTGATTCGGAGAAAGGAAAAGCCAAGGTGTAAAAGGTCATGCTATCAGCTGGCATCCTGATGAATGCCTTATGTTTGTTAGTTCACATAATCTTCATGTTATCACTGTTACCATCCGCTGTATGAGTGGAGAGAATGAAGCTGAGATGTGTTTGCAACATGATTCATAAATGTGAGGGCTAGGATTTCTTTTTTTTTAAAGACAGGGTTTCTCTTTGTATACCTGGCCGTCCTGGAATTTGCTCTGTGGATCGGGCTGGCCTCAAACTCAGAGATCCATCCAACTCTGCCTCCTGAGTGCTGGGATTAAAGGCGTGTGCCACCATCACCTGGCCTAGGGCTATGATTCTGAAGAAGTGTAACAGACTAATATAAAGGATTTCTGCTAATGAGGAATTTGGATAGGGTATGACTAGAAGTTTTGGTAGTCATGGACAAGAATTTAATTGTTTACCAGAATGTATATTGTTAATATTTGGACCCGCCCCTTGAAATCCTGCCCCTTGGTGCCACCCTGCGTGTAAAAGGAAAAACTCTGCCCCTTCTCCTCTTTTCTGCTTCCCTCCCACTGGGTGTGCACCCTCGAACCCCCCTCTCTCTCCCTCTCCTTCCTGTCTTTTCCTATCTTTCTCTTTATCCCTCATTATAATAAACGATTTGTGAGCGCTCGTGGATGCAGCCTCTGGGTTGTGAATGCCCACCTGCCACCATGCCCGCATGGAGTGGGTCACCACCAGCCCACGGCTGCATCTGCCCAGCATGCCAGCACATTTCCCTGCATGCACAGGATACCCTCGAGATCCCTCACCCACACATAATAATTCATAGCATATTCTTGGGCACACAGCTAGTTCACAATTCTCAGCATCTCTTACAGCTGGGTGTGGCCCAGGCTGTAGCCAAAGGATTAAATAGACATTGCCATTTCTGGGTCTCTCTGGGTCGTGGGTCCGAGTCTCCAAATCAACCCAAGCTGACACGAGAGGTTCTGCAAAGCAAGAATGATTACTGGGCTGCACTACAGAAACTGATTGACCAGGGACCGCAGTACAGACTCAGGAGCTGACTGTGTCCCCGAACATTCATTTCAGCAAGCATTGTAAAGCACAGAATCCACAAACATCTGTACCAAGTTACAGTTACATTTTCCCACCAACCAGGATTCGAAGACCAGGGACTTTCCCCAAGTGTTCCATCCTTGTCGGCTGATACAGAATGTAAGCTTTTCGGTCCAACCAATCAGATCCATTTGTTCTTTCTGTTGTTAGGAACAGCCATAATGTTTCTAGAGAAAGACGCATAACAGACTATTTCTATTGTTGAAGGAGGAGGTTGGGTCAGCTACTGGGAGGTCGCCAGCTCCCCTAGGGCTTGGGAACATGAACTTTGTTTCACCCTACAGGTAAAATGGAGTCTGAAGTCAAAATGGCAGTATTCAGGACAAGGTGCTTTTGCCTGTTCCCAGTGTCTGTTCTTCTAACCCAGGACCGGCCCTATAGGGGGCTGGGGCTACAGAAAGACGAGACCTGGAGCCCCCCACCTCCCCCCATCTCCATGTGGAAAGCAGCATTTTCTTTGTGCTGTTATGTAAGTGGGAAAAAAAGATGATTGAAGGGGTCTGTTTGCAGTTTCACTTCCTAGGACATTTTATGACAGTTAAGAAACCCGGAAGTCAGTAGGAGCAATCCCAGTCACTTGGTGGTGAAGCGTAAGGATGGCATGTCGGAGGGGACTGTGACAAGCGATGGTTCCATCAATCGTGACCTGTGATGTGTGCCACAAACACGCTTTCAGTGAATTGATACACACTGGAATAGTACTCATATAAGGACAACTCCCCGCTTCTGCATAGGTTACGAATTCCTTCATCTAGGCACCCCAATCTGTCTAACTGGTCCACACAACAACCAATACTTTACCTTTGAAAACAGTTTAGAGTTGGTGACTCCATAGAGGTCAAGATAGACTTGTGGTTTAGCTTTTCCGGAGACTCAAACATAAACAGTTGTCAGAACATATCTGGAGAATTTTCTGTTCAGAAGACAGATGGGAGAGAAATACAGTTCGGTGCCCAGTGGCCTCCTCCCTTCATCCCTCCCACATCCCTTTTCCTGTCTCCTTTTCTTCCTTCCTCCCTTATTCATGAATCCTTCACTTTAATACCTGCCAATACTGACAGCTACCTTCTATCCACAATATATCAAGCTCTGTGGACTTAGACTGCTGTTGTTCTCTGTGCTCGTGTCCCTGCATCCTGTCTCTTTCCCTCTTTCTCAACTTTTTCCTTTTTTTCCTTCTTTTTCTCTTATCATTTAACAGTTATTCATTGTAGAGCGTCCCAATTCTCAAAGCAGGCATCCGCAGTGCGCCATCTCGGCCACTAGAGGGCACCAGGAAACCACGATCAGGGTAAATGTAAGGTTTATGGTCCGGTTTTTCCTTCTCTCCAGGAGCAGGAAACTGACAATAACAGGTTCTGGATGATGATGTACGTTTCTCGTTTTTCCGATTCTTTTATGTCAGCAATGACGTTTTGGGAGCAGCAACTGAAACAATAAGTTGTCCTCACCTGATATGACCACCAGCCGATTGCAACTCGGTCCAATCTCTCCGACCCCTCCAAGCGCAGCAACTGTTCCTCACTTAGTGTTAAGCACTTACTGGAATAATCTCTTGGGGAATTTCCAAATTCCAACTCCCCCCATTCCCCGCCCCCAAAATCACCACACCGCGGGGTCACCTCCGGGCTCTTATCTGCTGCCTGTCTCGAGTACACTTAACCCATTCCACTGCAAACTGGAAAAAAACACAAAGTCCTTCAGCAAGATGTCCCTCCAGTCCCCTGCCGCATCCAGAAAACATCTTTCATATTTGTACTTGAGAAGCTTTGCGGTTTGCTGTGGGCGTGGGGGTGCAACTCCCACAGCCGGCTGCAATCCTGCTGGGTACAGGCACAGTTATTTACCATCTCCAAACAGGCCTTTTACTGTGAGAAAATCGTGCGAAGGAGGAAAAGGGGAAATCATTTGGGCCAATTATCTCTGGCCGCTGTGGAAAATTCAGAGACTATAAGCGGCCACAGCCAGAAACAATATTTTTCTCCTGGGGCAGATTCTCTGCTAGAGGCAGAGCGTCAACTGCAAATGTGGCCCAAGGAACCAAGCACTTTATAGTCAGTCAAGACACAATGAGCCATAAATTTTGGAAGTCGGGACCGCCCCTGGAAGAAAGGACTCAGATTATTTAGTGCATCTCACTAATAGTATAAACAGAGGCTAAAACACCCTGAGGTCAGGAGCCTGTGGGATCCTGTTTCTCTAGTTCATGGCTCTTTTCTCCCTCATCTGCTCCTGCAGCCAATTGAAGGAACCTCTCTGGAGAGATGCGGTTTCTTTTTAAGATGGTGTGAGGATAAAACTGTAGGCGTTTTTTTAATTGGGACTGTGTGTGTGTGTGTGTGTGTGTGTGTGTGTGTGTATGTGTGTGTGTGTACAAAAGGAAAAAATATTCTTTTTAGAGAGAAGGCGATGTGTGATCTTTTACCGAGAGAGGGCACCCTCTGAGCAGGGATTTTGCCTTGTATTCCTTTGCCAACCCTACCTAGATCACTGAGTTCTGACTGTACAAACTCGGGTTTGGCAACCTTGGGTCTATCCTAAGAAAACATTTGGCTCAGTAGAGCTGGCGAAACTAGACTCTGCCCACTTAGCCCCAGAAAACCGGACCCCGCCCTCCTGCAGCTTCCCAGCTTCCCAGTATGCCTGCTCTTCCTCCCCTGAAAATCTCCTGGCTACAGGTCGGAGTCTTCAGTGATCCCCTTCCCATTTCAACCTTCTGGCCTCTGAATCCCAGAGCCTTGCACAGCCCAGGACTAGAGCACGTACTATCTGTTGTTTTAGCGCACCTTGCTGTCTGGACTGCGGAGCACCTAGACGGCAATAACTCACTGTGCCCCAATTTCCAGCCCCAGGGCAGATCCAGCAGACTGGCCCGAAAGTGTTTGTGACACTTGCGTGTTCACAAACCAGTCCCACCGCTTGATTATTATAGAGGTGTTATCACAGGTGGCTGAGATTATTCAAGAGTCTGAAATGCACAGTTTAGCTGTTTGGGGTTTTTCTGCTGAGGTACTTGGGGGAGGTGATGTAGTCTGCCCGCAAACGATTGTGTCGGAGTTTTAGACAATGAACAGGACATGTAGGTGGAATTCCAGTTCTGGCGCAGATACCTTGAGTGACCTTGGATAAGGCACTCACACCCCTACATCTTGTGTTTTCCTTCTCTCCTGGACTGAGAACCCTTCAGGGAACTTTATCTCACAGATGTTATTTAGCCTGAACAGAAACAGAGAATGTGAGACACCACCATCTTTTTCCGGCTTCGCGTGACTGCAGTTCTAAGAGATGCCCACGAAGGGCAAGACAGAACAGACTACAGCCACGGTTCAAAAGCCAGCCATTTTCCACCCCAAATTTGCCTGACGATTCCTCACTAATTTCCTGTTAAAAAAGAAAGAAAGAAAGAAAAGAGAGAAGAAAGAAGAAAAAGAATAACCTTTGGATATAGTTGGAGTGATGGCTCATTCAGAGTTCTTGCCACATAAGCATGAAGACCCAACTTCGGATCCCCAGCCACGTGTAGCAATTTGTGTCTGTACATCCAGTGCTGGAGAGACAGTCAACAGGATGCCTGGGGCTTATTGGCCAGCCAGGGTGTCCGGATTGATGAGCTTCTCAGGAAAATAAGATGGAGGGTACTGAGGAAGACACCTGAAGACAATCTTTGGCTTCCACATGCAGGAGCATGCGTGTGCACACACCACTACCACTCAGCTTTTCCCTCTAGATAGGTTAGCCTGGGAGGACACAACTCACCTCAGATGCAACTTCCTTCCTCATTGCTCTGTCTGTACAGCGTCAGCTGCCTCCTCCAGCCAACTGAGAGGGTCGCCAGGAAGACTGTGAGGTTCCTTTGGAGGAGGAGGTGTGTAAGTCACAGCCTACCCTCCACCTGAAAGCTGAGCTCTGCCCCCAAGCCTCAGGGAGGAAAGAGGAACAAAAACCTTGCTCTAAAACCAACAACACTTGGCCAAAATTCCCCCTCTCCTCAGGACCTCCAAACTCCAGTGGGATTTGACAAAGGGCCAATGGGTGCATTGCATATAAAGAAGCTGGGGGCAGACATTGTCCTTGGCGGTAGAAATCCAGGGGTGTGGAGAGCTGTCAATCGCTCCCGCTCAGGGAGGTGAAACTGTTGCTCCCATGGGAGGTCATACATTCTGAGCTATCTCCCGAGCGAGTGAGCCCTCTTTTGCAAGGCAACTTCAACATTAGATTCATGTAGCCAGGCACAGGTAATGAAGCAGGTACATACATTCTATTCAAGACTCACTGACGGTGATGGTCTTTGCCTCCATGGGGAGAGCTTAAACTATAGTTCGTATCTGTTGTAATTCACCGATTTCTCTTTCCAACACATCTTGCTAATGCATTAGACCTTCTTAGTCACTCATATCTCCATCAACCCTTGTTGGAGCTCCATAATTCACAGACTAGACTAGAGAAAGACCTCTGCCGCGGCGAGAGCTCCACAGTCCCAACACTGTCTGCCCTTCCCACTTGCGCTGACTTCCTTGTGCTCCAGGCTTAGGTTCTGATTGCTTGTGGGCTCCATTGCTTGGAGTTCACATGCCTGCCTGCCTTCTCCACAAGTCCTTCCCAATTGCCCACACACTCTTGCTAACTTGCCTCAGTTGTTGCCTTTTTTTTGGTGTGTGTGTGGGGGCATTTTGTGTATCCTCCGCCACAATCCTTCTCATCCCTCTTTAGTTGATTTTAGCTTCTGTATTTGTCTCCTCCATCTGTTTTTATTGCTCCCTCTATAGCTAGGTTCATTACTCTTCTCTCTCATCTGTAGGCCAAGTTACTAATGACCAATAAATGTTTGTGGAAATAATGTTTTCTTATTACTTAACTTCCGGCCTTGATAAGATGGGAATATAAGTACATATTGGATGACACACTGAAAGAAGTCAATGCCAGGAAATGGAAAACCTTAACTATATTTTTCTCCTTTGAAACCTAAGTCTATTTTGAATAGACTGCTCTTCATTCCAACAAATCATCAGTGTGTAGCCATTGTTTTTCATAAACATGCAGCAGTGGTAGACATAACTGTTTAAGAAATGGAATGTAACCATAATAATCCATGAAGAGGACACAGAAATCTGGACTAAGACCCAAGTAAGAGCTAAACACAGTAGACAATGGGAAGACAGTTAAAGATGAGGAGATGGCATTCCGATGGCTATCTGTCACCATATGGCAGAGATGGTTCTCCTTTGGATAGTTGTGGAACATTCATGGGAACTCCAGCATTAGTGGTGTGGGTCCTCTCACCTTTATTATAAAATTCCTGTAAGATATTACTGTGGAAAAACAAAACTTATGGAGCCATGTAGTGTTTTAACGACCTTGTCAATTCCTCAGCATGGTTTTTGAATGTTGCTTTTGGTTTTTGCTATTCCCTTTTCTCTTCTACAGAAGATTTGCAGTAATGGGAGGTGGGGGTGGTTATGCAATAACCCCATACAGAGAGCAGCTTAACCCTGAGCAGGAGGTTCTCTTGGCTTAACATTTACCAGCCATTCTATGCCGTAAGGATAAAACATCTCTCTGGTTATATGGAGGGCACTGCTTCTTCCTTGCAGCTCCCATTTTTTCTTAACCTTTGTTCTATTTACATATTTTTTTAAACCTGGATTGCTTGCTGATTCAAGGTATATTTTACCTAATTGTTTAGAGCAATTCACTTCTTTTAACATTTTTAGTGTCCCATATACTCTGCTCTGGGATGGGGTGCATGTTCACAGTAAGGGTCAACACAGTGGGTGTTATTTTCAACGCACGGGATTTCGAATCAGATACTCCTTGGAAATGTCCAGAAGAGACAATACTTGCTCTTGTCTTCTGGCAGTTTTACTCTTCTGGTTACTCATTTAAACCATTGCTTTCCCAGCTCAGGTTTCTCTAGAGCACAAAATATCAATGCCTAGCTTGTCTGACCTACCAGGGGATATTAGAGCTGAGACAGTTGGAATATGCCTATGTCTTTTTCTTTTCTCCTGTCCATATATGTCCAGCAGTCTCCCCTATTGATAAGAAATCCAGATGTATAAGAGCTACACAGTGACATTGGCCATCGTCCATCCAGAGTGAGTCTGATGTTGCCTGAAAGCTTTCCTTAGCTCAATTCTTCCTTGCTCTATACCGCCCTAAGTCATTCCAGATAATGACTTAACTTTAGTGGAGTTGAACTAGAATAACGTTCCACAACGTATGTTCAGCTTTTGAACATATAGCAGGGATCCGACATAGGAAAAAGCAATGGGACCCTCATAACTAGCTTCCCTGATTGCAGTTCCTCAGGAAAGGTAGAAACGATAGCAGCAGCTATCAGTAGCTGAGTATTCCTGTGGACCACACCCCCCCCCCCCTCTAATAACCTTCTGTGTGTAATGACTCCGAAAGAACCCTTCGGGTCGGTAAACCAGCATCCTAGTTTGATACGTGAGGAAACAGAGGCATTCAAGTTTCAACATGTCCAATGTGAAAGACCTCAGTGCACAATCTACTGAGCTACCTTCCCCGTATGGGCTCATACAGGGTTGTCTCTACTTCTAACGAGATGGAGAGAATAGAGGTGGAACTCCACAAGAGTGAAGGTGCTGGTGAAAACTAGCAGCGGTCAGTGGGCATCCATTTGGGGTGACAGCTGTTTTCTTGTTTTCCTGACGGTGTTTGGAATTTCAGCTTTCAGAAAATGACATCATACACTGTGAAGTGATCTGGAGGCAGCCAGCCAAGGGCAGCTGTGCTTGTTACAGGGGCCAGCCATTTGGTAGTCTGTTTCTAAGAGCGTATCGCTGTTGTTTCCAGAAAGTGATTCATTATTGCATAGAAACTTGTGCCCCATTCAGGAATGTTGCACAAATTCTAAATGGTCTTATAACAAAAAAATCCCAGAGCCAGATATTGGAGTAAATGCTGGAATATCAGAGAGACAAAGAACAAGCCACCAGAGAAACTTCTCACCACTACCAAATTCTCAGACTAAATGGAGGGCGAGATCTTATCTCCATGAGTCCTCTGACTGAAAGCCTCTGACCCCTCAGCTAAAAGGCTTTAGTTCCCATCTCCTCACACCTTACATGCCTTTCTCTACTCAGCCATTTCATTTCCTATCTCATCTTCCTAGACTGGGATTAATGGAGTGTGTGCTTCCCAAATACTGGTAGCAAAGGCATGAGATCTCAAGTGCTGGGATTAAAGGCGTGTGGCTACCAAGTACTGGGATTAAAGGTGTGTGCCACCACTGCCTGGCTCTGTTTCTTTCCTAGACTGAATCGATCTCATGTAGTGCAGGGTGGCTTTGAACTCACAGAGATTCAGACAGATCTCTGCCTTCTGAGTGCTAGGATTAAAGGTGTGTGCCACCACTGCCTGGCCTCCATGTTTAATCTAGTCATTGGCTCTGTCCTC
Source organism: Peromyscus maniculatus bairdii (assembly GCF_049852395.1). Lineage (NCBI taxonomy): Eukaryota > Metazoa > Chordata > Mammalia > Rodentia > Cricetidae > Peromyscus > Peromyscus maniculatus. The sequence continues at coordinate 77,135,121 of NC_134859.1, read as the reverse complement.
TGATCCTCAGGCAAGCTTTATTTGACACACAAAATATCATCACCCAGGAACACTTTTGGACATTTCAATAAAAAGCTCTACCTTGGTGACCCTCTGCTGAGCCTAAGTGTGCAGTATGTGTTCCAGTGATACAGGTTTGTAGAAGAAAGAGAGACTGGCAAGGAAAACAAAATGAAATTTCTCAGTTATCTCAACCTCTGTGATGCCAAGCCACTCCCACAGTGAGTCGAGCTATCAGTTAATACAGGAAAAGAAGGAAAATTAACTGAAAAGATTTCTTAATTATGGTGTCTAATCTGGCTCAACAAAATCAGTTTAACAAGCAGGTATGTTTTGTTTTTGTTTTTTGATAGCAGTAGAAATCAGCCTGAATTACTCTCAGAGGGGCAAAGTTGATATAGTAGTACAGGATATTATTATAATGTCCTAGAATCTACTGATAGAGCTGCAGCTGGACCCAAACAGACTAGAAATGGAAAGCCACAAGCAGCCCAGGAAACTGACTTTCTCTATAGTCTGTTTTGTTTCTTCCATTCTCTGCCAAAAACTGTTACTCATCTGCTCTTAATACAGTGACACCCGCCTAATTCCCAACAGTTTCCATGTGAATGAACCCATGTTAAGAGTCATCCTCAGTCATGACTGTCAAGTCCCAGAGAAGGGCTCTGATTGGCTCGGTTAGTTTTTGGGACCCAGTCACTGTCCTGTTAGTTGAGTCCAAGGCAATGGTGTTATGCAACTTCAACATGGATTCAAGGATCCCAGTCCATGTGACCTAGGGGACCAGAGTGAAGGGCTGTAGTTAAAAAAAGAAAGAGGAAACTCAGACCAAGACCACAAAGGACTCTTCTGTTCAATGTACCTAGGTTTCTGTGTAAACCAGCCCTCGGAATTTCAAGGGTTGTTCTGAACTCAAGGACATTGTCTCTTCTATTTAGGGAGACATATTTTAAGAATAACCCATTTCATAAGGGTAGCAAATTTTGAAGTCAACTTGAGTAAAACTGAAACACTAATTTGAATCTGCTGTAAGGCAGCAAATATTATGAATTTGAAAGCTAAGTAAAAATATTTTGGATTATTTTTGACACCACACCTTTACTTTGTGGGCACAATTAAGATGCATCCCAGGTCTTAGTCTAGCTGATGATATTTAAGGGCTAGCTTAAATTAGACTACCACATTTTTTTTTTTTTGCAGTTATAGATGGAGACTGGAAGGTTTGCAGAAGACCAATTATAATTATATTAGTCTGTCTGATGGGAGCAATGAGCAGAGAGAAGAAATTCGTGCTATACTTCTATTGTACCTTTTCTGGTCTGAAAATTGAAAGAAACTCGAGAGACCATTCTGCCTGACCCTCTCATGTGGCAGATTAAAAAATGAAACAGAAGAAAAGAAAGTGGTTTATCTGTTGCCCAGTGTTACCTGATGTCTTAGAGAAATTCTTATAAAGGAAAGCATTTAATTGGGGATGGTTTACAGTTCAGAGGTTTAGTCCATTGTCATCATGGCAAGAAGCATGACAGAGTGCAGCTGGATGTGGTGCTAGAGAAGGAGCTGAGAGTTCTACATCTTGATCCTCAGGTGCTGTAGGCTGCAAGAAAAATTTCGATACTCAGGCTGACAGTTCTTTTCCTTCTGCATGGGGTAGGGGATAGGGTGTGGGGAGGATAAAGGCATCTGGGTAACATGTTTTCATTGTTCCGGTGGTCAAAATTATAATTATGGAAATCTGTTGTTGTACATGTCTCAACATTTGACATGAAGTACAGATTTGCTTCAACTTACAAAGTATATACCTGCCTCCTTAAAAATTAAGAAAATGTGAACATGCTCCTCTCCAAAATAATCGTGAATTTCATTTTCCCTCCTTCTTTCTCTTCCTCTCCCCCTCCCTCCATTTGTGATAGGAATTCAATACAGGGTCTCATTTATGCTAGGAAGTGTTCTACCACAGACCTGCATGCCCAGCTCCCTCAATTTTTCTCTGCCATTTAATTGTGGATACCACTTAGCTATTGCTATAGGTAAATTGAATTAAACAGAAAATGATCCAAAGAATTTGTACTTAGAAACTTTAAAAAAATTGTCCTGAAAAAGTGCAGTCCAGATATTAGAAGAATGCAATTTAATATCTGACAGTACCCTATGCAGACAGATCTAAGAACTAGATTTTAGGTTAGGAATTAAAACTGGTTCATAGACTTGTATGTACTGACATACTCTCTCCTGTGGTGATATTTTATTTGTGCTCAAATAAATAAAGCCTTCCTGGAGATCAGAGGAAAAGCCAGTCACTATATTAAACATAGAAGTCAGGCAATGGTAGCACATACCTTTAATCCTATCATTTGGGAGGCAGGAATCTGTTTGGATCTCTGTGTGTTCAAGGCCCCACTAGGAACAGGGCCAGGTGTGGTAGTACACGTCTTAAATTCCAACACTAGTTAACCATGGAGGTGTGAAGGTCTGTACAGACAAATAGGAAGTGACAGAGCTGGGCAGGAAGAGGAAGTGATGTAGCTGGACAGGAGAGCAAATGAGATAGCAGAACAGAAAGGCATATATAGGCGTGGCTATACAGGAAATAGGTCCCTTTGGAGACTGAAGTGTCAGTGAGGTAAGGTTAGATTGTGGCTTTTCCTATTCCTCTGACCTGTCAGGTTTTTACCCCTATATCTGACTCCATGTTTTTTTTTTTTTTTATTTAATAAGACCATTTAGCAATTCCTCCATAAGAACATGGACATTGTTAATCTGTTTATGAAGAGACTTCAAAGGAAAGGGAGTGCTGTAAAGGAAGGCACATTGTAGTGAAATCTTACAGTGCAGAACACCTCTTACACAAGGTTTAATGTATCACAGGTTGGCCTTGAACTTCTTCTGTGGCCTTGCATGACCTTGAACTTCTGAGTCTCTTGCCCCTCTACCTCTAGAGTGCTGGGATTACAGACATAAGCCATCATGCTTGGGTGGAACACCTCTTAGAATGTCCTTGCCAGAACCACCTTAGTTGGGATGCTTCTGGTCATTGTTCTGACATGCAGACTTTTTATTTTTTGAGACAGAGTCTTGCTAGGTAGACTAGACTCTCTTCTAATTCATCATCAGCTTGCTTCAGACTCCGAAGTGCTAGGATGAGAAGCATTCTCTGCTGCCTGAATATGGAGATTTATGATTCCCCTCCCTAGATCCATTAACACTGAACTTCTGAGGATGAGTTGAGAATTATAAACATTTCAGCAGCTTTCCCAAATAATGTGCACATATTCTGCAGCCAGAGAACTGCTAGCTTGCAGACTGAAGAGCTACAGTTGTTTAAAGGAGATGAGTCGGTGGGTCTACTCCTGTGGGCGCACACTCAGGTGTGTGTGAATTTATCTGTGGGCTCAAGGCTGAGGGCTTTACACTTGTAGTAGGGGGTTAACACAACCACATAACCTCTCGGCAGGAATGAACTATTTAGGGAATGATTTTAGCCACAGAATCATGAGATTGGAACTGTAGTTTTTTTAAAAAAAGATCACTCTGGCTGCTGGACATAGTTTTGTCTTTCTGAAACTTTTGTCTTGTGGTGAGGCAATACCATATGTTGAGAAGAGCACGTATGCTTTTGGATCAAATAAGCCCAAGATTCCATGTATGTATGTGCATGTGGATCTTAGTATGGGCTCATGTGTGTATATATGTAGGTATGGAAGTCAGAGGACATTTCTTTAAAATACAATGCCTCTCACTAGGCTAGAACTCACAAAGTAGGCTAGGCTGGGTAGATACTGAGCCCCAGGGGCCCGCCTGTCTCTTCCTCAGCTGGGATTACGAGTGAGTGCCATCAAGCCTCACTGCTTTTAGACATGGGTTTGGGGAATCGAACTCAAGCCCTTTTGTGCAATCTCTTTATTGAGACTGACTCAGTGCCTCTGCCCCTGGAGACAGGCTGTTCTTAGCCATATGAATGAATGGAAACAGAAAGCCTCCCTCCGCCTTACTTTCTTCCTGGGCAAAATGGAGAGAGCAGTCCATTTCTCTTCAACTTCAGAAGGACAGGCCACTTTAATTTATGTGATAGACCTTGACTCCACTAAGCCTGGGAATCATATCTTCCAATGACTCATCCTCAGGCTGCTTCTGCTTGGCACTCAGAAGCAAAGCTTCTGAGTGAGTTCTGAACCCGGTCACAGGTAAAAGGCCTGAGCAATGCCGAGGGAGACTTTGATTTAGAAAGAGTCCTTAAAAGCAGCTTAAGGAAAGAAAAGAAAGTAGTGAGACTAGCCCTGGATGAAAAAGAGCATGGATAATTTATATGCAGACTGGCTTTGTTACCAGGAAACTGGTTCTGGCAGCCAAAAATTCAGTAAGATATTTCTCAAAGTGCAGCACAAATCACTTTTGCTTCAGCAAAGAAGTTTTTTTTTCAAGTTATTTCCATTGGTTTTCTTTTCTCCTCAATGGCACCTTGATCTCAATTGCATAGAATAAAAGCATCCAGGCTGGGGGTGTACCGGTGTCAGAATGCTGACTTGGCACATGTGAGGCTTGGGTTCAATCTCTAGTACCTGAATCAAGGAAACAAAGGGCATTCTGGGCTTTCTTCCTGTCCTTTCTCCATCCTTCCTTCTGTCTTTCTTTTCACCTTCCTCCTAATTTATATCTTAAACCATTAGCCTCTCAGAGTTGGGCCTGTTTTACATTTTCCTGTTACTGGAACTGAGTGACAGTTTGAGCTGAGGTCTGTGTTCAGTAGCCCCTTCTTCCTTCCACACTCACCCTGCGCTGTGTCCTGTCAGCTCCCATACGTTTTGTGTCTGAGTATCTGCCCTCTTCTTTTGGGAGCTGCCTTTAATGTTCATTACAACATTATTTCAGCTGGGTATAAAGAACAGGGAAATATCCAGGATTAACCTTGCCTTGCTGAGGCATTATTACATTAAATAAAGCATAAACAAATGCATGTAACCACTCATACTTACATAATATCAAATGCCTACTATGTGCTTAGTAATATTAATATGAAGTACACATTGGTGAATAGGATAACTGGAATTTTCATACCTGAGAGAAACAGACAGCACACATGTAAGTACAGAGATATGTTCCATGAAGGAAATAGAGTATACTAACAGAGAACTATAAGGGAGAGAGGAGATTGAGACAATACTTAAGGATGTCTTAGATTTCTTGTCACTTACTGAAAAGGAAAGGTTAGATGGAAATGACTTTGTGAACACATCAAGAGTTCAGTTTTAAAATTTAATTGAGGCTCTGGGATATATCCAACATTACATATCAAGTATGTAGCTAATTTATGAATCTGATGATTAGAAAGAAGCACAGAGGACAAGAATGGGGGTACATATCTGTACGCCCAGCATTAGGAGCCTGGGAGGCAGGAGGATTGCAAATTTAAGGCCAGCCTGGGTTATAGCAAGATTGTCTTTCAAAAGAAGAATGAGGCAGTTACAAATGACAGCTCCATCAATATCCAGGGAGACCATCTAAAATATAAAAAAAATGAGTCTCCAAATAGAGCTAATCTAATAGGATACAAATTTATTCCCCCTTTCATGAAATATTTCAGAAGTGGGTCAGTGACTTCTCTAGAGTTAGGCAGCCATTCCACAAGTCATTTAGTGATATAGGTGACTTTAATCTTATTTGTTACCCCCTTGCTGTGGGATGTTCTGTATGGCAAATGTGTTGCTCCGATTGGTCAATAAATAAAACACTGATTGGCCAGTGGCTAGGCAGGAAGTATAGGTGGGACTAAAAGAGAGGAGAAAAGAAAGAACAGGAAGGCAGAAGGAGTCACTGCCAGCCACCTCCAGGACAAGCAGCATGTGAAGATGCCAGTAAGCCACGAGCCACATGGCAAGGTATTGATTTATGGAAATGGATTAATTTAAGCTATAAGAACTGTTAGCAAGAAGCCTGCCATGGCCATACAGTTTGTAAGCAATATAAGTCTCTGTGTTTACTTGGTTGGGTCTGAGCAGCAGTGGGACTGGCGGGTGACAAAGATTTGTCCTAACTGTGGGCAAGGCAGGAAAACTCTAGCTACGCCCCCTTGAACATTATTGCTCTTAGGTTGAAATTGGCTCATTAACCCCAGTAATGTATTTTGTAATTCAGAAAATGTGGGAAAAGTGATGTCTTCTTTGAAGGGAGTAATACAGAAGTTTTACACATTTCTTAGCTGCAAAAGAGGCTGTCAATGGAGTCTGTAACAAGATGAGCCTAGGCCAATCGGTTGAGGTATCAACTCCATTACTAAAAGAGGCTGACTATCAAAAGGCAGATTTCCTATCGATGGTGTAATGAGTACAATGGCTGGGTTACTCAAGGTAAGTAGATTAACATTTGGACTAGTTAATTCTTTGTTCTGAAAATCTTAATAGACTGCACCAAACAATTGCTGTCCTAATCATGTCTCTTCTTTATTAGCCGGATGCCAATGACATCCTCTCATTTGTGGCAACAAAAAATGTCTCCAGTCATTGATACATGTCTCTAGGGGGGGAAAATCTTATTACTGTTTGTGGGAGTTAACTTCAATGATCAAAACTAAAACCAAATTGAACAAACAAACTAAGATCACCTGAAGAGAGTCTTGATGAGGGATGGTCTATATTAGGTTATCCTGTGGTCATGTCTATGGGTGATTGTCTTTGTTAATTGATGTGGGCAGCACTCTTCCCTAGGTAAGTAGTCCTGAATGGTACAAGAGAAGAACTAGAGCCTTATACTGATAAGCTATCAAGTGAATGATTTTTTACTTTTGCTCTTGAGTGTGGATGTGATATGACTTATATGTGTCAACTTCCATTGTGACTTTCCCACAGTGATGGATTGTAACCTGGAATTGTGAGCTAAAATAAACCCTTTCTCCTTTAAGTTGCTTTTTGTCAGGGCATTCTATCACAGCAACACAACTGAAGCCAGAACATGGTTGATACTCGCTGCACTACATGACAGAGATGATAGAGAACAATAAGAATGTGGCAGGTGAATTTTAAGGAGTTAAAACATCAAAGAATGGATAGGAGGAGAGCAGAGAAGAGAAGAGAAGAGAAGAGAAGAGAAGAGAAGAGAAGAGAAGAGAAGAGAAGAGAAGAGAAGAGAAGAGAAGTAAGTGGAGGAGACAGGAAAGGAGTAGCCAAGGGTATGAAATGAAGCCAGGACTGAAGACATTCTCAAAAACCAGTATTAGAGGAAATTCTTGTAAGGAAGTGGTGGCTGGCTGTGTTCAGTATTACCATGAAATCAGCTCTGAAGAATACGGGGGAAAATTCACTGGATTTGGCAACAGTGAAATCACCAGTGACCTAGATAAGAACCCCTTCTGTGGGCCTGGGGAAATGACTTGGTGGGTAAAAACTTCCGATCTCTGTGCAATGACTCTGTTTGTATCCCCAGGACCCAAGTAAAATGCTGGATATGACCACACACATGACCCTAGAGTAGGGCAGAGAAAGAAGATCACTGCCAGCTCCATTTCAAGGGAATAAAGTGGAAATTCATAGAAGTGGATACCCAATGCCCTCTTCTGATTTCTACATGTATATACCTCCCCAGATGTGTGCATATACAACATACACATATACCATGTTCAGACTCACACACACTGACAAAATGGGAAAAGAAAAAAATATTTTCTCTGTAATGGGGCTGACATGCAGACCACTGAGAAAGGAGTAAAGGGAGAATGAATTAGGAGTCTTGCCATTTGCTGACAAGCCTTAAATAAATGGCAAAGCCCAGATAAAAGGGAGCAGTAAGTGGGGGGCCTTGAGAGTTCACGGGAGATTTGTTTTTAAAGAGAGATACTAGGGCATATTTGTAGGAGTTGAAGGAAGTAATCAAGTACAAGGAGAGAGACTTATGATCTGGAACAGGCTGAAAAAGACCAAATGGTCAAAGTCTCAGGGGATGGGACTCGGAGTGCTGGTAGAGAATTTTCCAAATGAAAAGGAGGACAGGTAAGAAGAAATGAATGAAGCACACAGTTGGGTTCGTGAGTTTGCTGATGGGAGTAGGAGGGCTTCCCCTAGCATGGGAGCTGAGCTGAGCTACTGGCCTAAGAGTGGTGAGGTAAGAGAGCAGCTGATATGCTGTGTGTTTGAGGACGGTGCAGAATGAGATCCGAGAGCTACCAGAAATGAAGAAGTGTTGTGCTGTGTTCAGATTAAAGTTAAGCACCTAACATGGCATCAGCCTTCTTGGGATAGATGTGCTTAGTAATCCAAGGTGAAACATCCAGCATCAATCTGGGAATATGTCTTAAAGGAAGGATCAGGAAAAAGGGGAGGGTACAGGTGGAGCTAAGACCACCCAGTGCCACAGATTAGATCTAGAAGGAAATGCTGAGACAGAATTTGGGCATATAATCTATGAATTAGAGATGAATACATATGAAAAAAAGATGAATTTGGAACAGTTAGAGGAAAACATGGAGACAGGATGCTTCTAATAGTTGCCTTGACACTTTTAACACCTGTTCCCTAAAATGTGCACAGCAAACTGATCTCGTCAATCCCTTCTAAAGCATGAGGTATGTTTAGCTTTATTTTAACTTTGAATCCCATGGATTTGTTCTTCAGTTTCAATGTGCAGCTATTGACTCCACCAACTTAGCCAATACAATCATTCTTTGTATAGCAATACTTTGGCTTTACCAACATTGTCTTTCATCCTTTTCTCCTATTTTCTTCTTTAGTCTCTCTCTCCACCCAGGTTTAAGACTCCTTTGGCTGAACTATGCTCTGGAAAACTTGTCCAAAGTCAGTGTATGCGCAGCTCAAGGCTGAGCCTGTAGAGGTGGCCTTCACCTTTGCATGAGGATAACGTGAGCACAGACATCTAAGTGGGCACTTTCCCCAGCTCTTTGCAGATAGTGTCTTGTTATTTTTCTGGCACTTTCCATTCATAGGGAGAACCCTCTACACTCTATATCATGATGATTTCTGAACAGGGGGTCTTTTTCCTCCAGAAGATGTGACTATTTTGATCTCCAAAGAGCAGCTCATACTTCATCACTGTAAAGCAATAGGAGATCTAGGGTCTCTTGGAGAATTTCTACATGTTATTGTAGCTGAAAGACTTTTAGCTCTTGTTCTTTGCCATGTTGAAGATGTTCCTTTGGTCTGAGGACTTAGATCTTTCCTACACTTTGCATAAATTAACAACTAATTTGTTTTTTCATGTTCTTTTGTGTTCTCTTGGAATCCTTGTTATCTTCTAACTCTGCTGTGGTTTGTGTTTTTCCATTTTCCATGTGATTTCCCCAAGTCTCTTCATCAACTTCCTGTTCTCAGTCATCAAACATTTCCTTAGTGGTGAGCAGTCTGCCTTTGGCCCATCCATTACATATGTACACATGTACATAGTTTAGTAACTATACATCCATCATTGGGGGTTTGTAAGTGCTTCTTTTAAAATTTTTCTCTAAAAATTTTCATTATAAAAAATGTTCCAAAGAAAATAATGTCACACACTAAAATTAACCAGACCCCAAAGGTATATTTTTTTCTAAAGACATCTTTTTTGGTGTGCTATGGTGTGTTGTGGTGTGTGTGTGTGCATGTGCATAGACATGCAGGGCTCAGAGAAGTGTGTTGGCTGTCTTTCTGTCTTACTCTCCACCTTATTCCCTGAGACAGTCTGTCACTGAGCCTGCAGCTTGCTGTTTCAGCCAGGCAGACTGGCCAGTGAGCTCCTGGGTTGTGCTTGTTTTGGGCTGGGGGTTGAGGTTACAGGCATGTGCAGCCATGCCTGGTATTTACATAGGTACTGAGAATCTGAATCCAGGTCCTTATCTTTGTACAGCAAGCACTCTTACTCACTAACCTATATGTATCTCTGACTTCCATTCTTCCTGAAACGTCTTTGGAATGTTTGAGTAATGCCCTGTTTTTATTCTCCTCTCTTTGAATGAAAAAAGAAAATACCTGAAAGTATTTGTCATATTATTTTATGTTTTTTTTCTACTTATTTGTACTTGGCAGTTTCCCCTCATGTGGCTTCTTAGAAGATCCAGAAATCATTTCCTGTAGTAAACCCACCCCCAGTGCAAGTTGAGTCCCAGAGTCATGGTATGTATCTGCTTCCTTCCAGAACGGTGTGAGTCAGTTTCTTCTGGAAGTCAACAGGGTTATGCTAATTCTGAATGCATTTTGTCATAGTGTTATCATTTGAGTGCTCCACCAGCCGGAAAGTGTTCATTTAGAGCTAGCGAACTCTTATGATCTAAATTTCTAGCTCCCACTCCTGGCTGATGGGTAGCTTTCTCATCAGACCCATGGTGGTGGTGGTGACGACGACGGCGGCGGTGACGACGACGACGACGACGACGACGATGGGTAACTTTGAAGTTTCATCCCACAGGCTGCTGGCATGTCTTGCAGGATCTTGAAATATGGCTTCTTGTCCCAAGCTCTCCGCAAAATTCCAGTCCTTCTGGAAATTCTGTAACTTTCTCCACTATACCCTTCTACAGTTGCTGGAATGTTAGATTTTGAATTTAGTAGAATTTAGTTAGGCCATTGTTCCTGCTGTGCTTTTGGGACTGGAAGTTTTCCCTTGGATGGTAAGTTTTGTTATGTATTTAATTATTTTTCTTTTGGTAATATTTTCTCCCATCTCTCTCTCTCTCTCTCTCTCTCTCTCTCTCTCTCTCTCTCTCTCTCTCTCTCTCTCTCTCTGTGTGCCACATCACAAGAAGTGACTCTTATCTATTTATTCATTCTGATTTTATAGGTGAGGAAATCAAAGCTGAGAAAGGGTAAACATATTATATAACTTATTCTCCATCTTCTGCCAGAGGTGGAATCTGGTGCTGTTGGATTATAGGGCCCAGCCCCCTCCACTACACTGTCCAATTGGAGAGAAGAAGAGGCCCAGAGATCCAATGAGCATGCATTTATAGGAACCAGCTATCAGGTGAGAAGAAATAAGTCAAGTGTCAGGAATGAGTCATGCTATGGATCCAGTAAGGAGGTGTTTGTCAAAGGCTGAGATAAGCTTTCTGTTTTTACAGGATCTGTGCCAGATCAAGAAGATCTCTGTGGGCTCTTGGGCTCCAGAACTGAAATAATGGGTAAGATTAATGGCTCATATTATTCATTATGAAAAGTAGATGAAATTGTGTAAGTACTCCAATTGCTGGGGTGGTAAGCCTGTAGGATGTTCGACTACACCCTGAGTAGGAGAGCCATTGTTCCGGTATCTGGCTTGATTGGAACTGATTTGAACAATATAAAAAGTGTAAAACATGGGACTATGTACACCACCAGAAAGCATATCACTGAAGAAAAACAAAGTTGTTCATAACAGTGATTCTTACAGATGGCCATCATCTTCAGGATGTTTACTGTCAGCTCACCCTGGATAGCCCATTGGTCACCACTGGGCAGTATTTATGCCCATTCTGCAGATGGGAGCATTGGTGTTTGGTGAAGCTGAATAATTTGCTTTATAAAATAAGTGGTGACTAAGTCCCAGCTCTACCCGATTCCAAGATTAGTTAACCTCTTGACCGCTGTTTTTAAAGCTGAACTATGGTAGAGACATGTTTCTCAAGCACTATCTATCATAGATAATATGGTAAATTTTGTGGAAAAGAGAAAGCTTGTGTGCATGCGCACATGCACATGCACGCCAAAGTGTGTGTGTGTGTGTGTGTGTGTGTGTGTGTATCAGAGAACTTTGGGTATTTGTCCTCCTCTTCTACTTCATTTGAGACAGGGTATCTTGCTTGCCTCTGTATGTGCCAGTCTAGCTGGCCCTCAAGCTTCTGGGGCTTCTCCTATCTCCACCTTCCATCTGGAATACAAACTCAGAACTTCACACTGGTGTGACATGTCCTGTGCTTACTGAGCCATCTCCCTAGCCCCAGAAGCTAGGTTTGATGGACTGGTGATATTTGGTTTCTTCTTTCTTGTGTATGTATCAGACATATGTTGTCAATCCCTGCAAACTAGAGTTAGTCCTAATTTCATTCCCACGCAAAAAGAAAAAAAGTAAAGTACTCTCTGCTGCAAAGTGAGCCATGTGGTGATTAGACTGTCACATGCTGCTTTAAGAGAATGTAGTCACCCACCATTAGATCCACCTAGGAGAGGGATGGAGGGCATCATCCCGAGGTTCTGATAACTGGGATGCTGTGCTTGGCTTTCACATAGGATTGCTGATTTAGGGTAACTGCAAATCTGGGTTTGTCATAAATGACCCTTATTTACATACATTAACCCAGTATAAGTTTTCACAGCACCCATCACTTTTAGGCTGTCAGCGGTTGGATGAGAAATCATGTGATCCCTTGACTGATGGCCAGAGTAGAGAAGCCACTTGGAGCAGCTTCCGGCACCATCCGTCTGGGTGGGGTTGCTTTCTGCCCTCCAGCGTATTTCAGCCTGGACTCCAGGCCTTTGGACTTCTCTAATTCTTCTCCTCTGTACTCTGGAAGTATAAGCCCTAGGGATATGGCTTCCACCCATGACTGCTGGTGTTTTGGCTGCTCTGGAGATAATGATGTCAGGTACTTTTCTTGGCATCTGAAAGGATGAACTCAGGATGGAAGAAGAGAAGGAGCTTTGCTCACCCATGAAGTCACCAGTTATGGGAAAGGGAGGTTCCGCAGTAAGGACTCAGGGGATCTCATTGAAACTGGGGTCATGTTTGAGCCATGTGAAGGGAGTCACAGTAAACCCTGTGGGCAGAATGTTCCTTAATGAAATATTTATGAACTCACCTTCCACTAGGTATTTCTAGGGAGAGAACTTGTGTGGAAGACTTAGTAAAGTTCCACAAGCCAAAAAAGGAGTATGTAAAATAACACATGTTGCATTACTTTATACATTGGCATGTGAGCATGGGGCTCCAGAGTCGACGGGAAGGAATAAGATACAGAGTGAGACAAGGCCATTGTTGCTCACAAGCTCACTCTCAGACGCTCGAATACACTAATCTGGTGAATATTTTGAAACACACTGGACAATACTGTGTGTTGTAAGGGAAGTGTTCATATGCAACAAAAGCACAAAACCATGCACGGAGCAGTGCAACAGTCCAGGGGAGGGCAGGCGGGAAGGAAGGGAAGGGCCTGGGCCTCAGCTGTGCGGAAAGGATTTTGTTTCTCAGAGGAGAAAATAAGGAGGGCAAGAGTGAAAACTGAAGCAAGCAAGGATGAGGGCAAGACCGAGCGAGCAAGCAGGAGAGTGGGCAAGAGAGAATGGAGGAAAACGAGAGACGAGAAGCCGAATGAGCAGTCTTTAAACATCCATTCCATCTCACTTCAATCTGTAAAAGTCTTCAAAAGAGCATCAGCGGTATTGTTTTTCTACATTCTTAAATGTTTTCTCATCAAGCATAAAAGTAAAATTGTACTCTATAAATATAAATAATCAAAAATCATTTTTAAAACTTACACCAACTCTCTAAGAAGTATAATTATGTTCAACATGGATGGCTTGGGGTTGAAGAGATGACTCGACAGTTAAGAGCACTGGCTGTTCTTCAAGAGGACCTGGATTTGATTCCCAGTACTCACACAGTGGCTCACAACCATCTGTAACTCCAGTTCCAACGATCAGACACTCTCTTCTGCCCTTAAAAGTTAGTGGGCACACACGGTATACAGACATACATGCAGGTGTATGCATAAAATAAGAAAAATAAAAATTTTAAAATGTATCACTCTTTTCTAATTACAAAGATACATTCTACAAGGATGTCTGAGTTTCTCTGGATTGTTTTGGCTTGGTGTGAAGTTACAGTCCATTATGATGGGGAAGTCCAAGAAGCAGGAGCATAAAGGAGCTGGTCATGTTGCATCCACTCAGGAAGAGCATGATGAATGCTTGTGCTTAGCTCACTTTCTCCTTTTATTATGGTTGAGGATCCCTGTGTAGGGAGTGGTGCCACCCACAATGGATGGGTCTTTTCACTTCAATTAACCCAATCAAAATAATCCCCCCAGCAGAGAGGCTGGTCTCCCAGGTGATTCCAGATCTTAAAAAATTGGCAGTTGAGACTATCACAAAGGAGGCAGTGCAGAAGAGAGGTAGACACAGATGAGGAGACAGTAAGAGGGATGACCAAGGCCTCATGGAGTCTGTGAACTATCTCCACTTGAGATCAGTTTTGAAGTTCAGTATGTTGCTCTATAAGAAACCTCTCTATTAGATACAGACTGCTGGTGAGAGTTGCTTTCTCAACTGTGGGAGGTATGTTAGTGATGCCAACATAGGAATTAGAAAGACCAACGAGCAATACACTTTCATGTTAATACAGTTAGCAAAGCAGAGTCAGACTTAAATGACTAGTTTCCTGAGGAAGTTACAGAACATTTATCGAGTTTGGACTTCCACAGCTCAGGGTGTAAGCCAGTGAGAATTTGGTGGCTTCTGGTGACATTATTCCTTACAGTGGTGAGATGGGACATAGTGAGACCTTCTACCATAGTCATTGTGATTGAAACTCGAAGAAAAGATGGGAATGGGGGTGGAGAATGGCTCATCAATTAAGAGTGCTTGCTAGTCTTGCGGAGGACACAATTACACTTCTCAGCACCTATGTTAGGCAACCCAGAACCACCTGGAACTCCAGCCCAAGGAAATTGTACACCTTCTCCTAGACTCTGTGGACATCTGCCTTCACATGTGTGTGCCTATATATATATGAAATTTAAAATAAAATGAATCTTAGAAAGAAAAATGTGAAAAGATAGGGGGAGATATAAAAGTAAGAAGAAGAAAAAGTGTGATAGATACCTCATTGGAGGAAGACAGGGGTCCTGGTTACACCCAAATGAAAAGTGATTGTCCATCTAGTCCTCTTTAGTTATCTGAGGATATTCTTACATTCTCATGAGTCCTGTGGAACAACGGAAGGTGTTCAACTCTCCATTCCACCTGTGAGCTCTGAGACAGATGGTGCTTGATATTGGTAGCTGGGCCGGGCCACACATCTTGCTTTATCCACCTTTCAGATTGTATCCCCCAGGAATTTCATGAAGAGTCCCATATGCAGGCGCAGTAGGCACATCTATTGTCCTGCTTTTGTTTTTTGGCAACTTGACACAGGCAGACTGGGAAGAGGAACCTTGAATGAGAAAATGCCTCCATCAGATTGGCTGTAGGCAAGTCTGTGAGAGCATTGTCTCGGTTAATGGTTGAGGTGGGAGGGCCAGCTCTTGGTGGGCAGTGCCATCCTAGACAGGTGGTGGTATAAGACGGCAGGCTGAACAACCACTGGGGAGCAAGCCAGTAAGCAGCATGCCTCTGCTTCAGGTCCTGCTTCCTGGCTCCTGCCTTGAATTCCTATCCCAACTCCCTTCATGGGGGATTGGAAGCCGTATGATGAGATAAACCTTTTCCTCTTTGAGTTGCTTTGTCACAGCCAGAGAAATCAAACCAAGACATCTATCAAGTTGCTACCTGTGACCACAGAAGGGACTGAGGTATGAAATCCCCTTCCTACACTGGTAAGAAGGCACCAAGCTGGAAAAAACAACAGCAAGACGCCTCTATCTCTCTATCCTGATAGTAGTCGTCTGGCTTTTTTTTTTTTTTTTTTTAAACAGGTATGGTATTCGTTAAGGGTCTACAGCAGCTGAGTCTTATAACTTGAGAGGGAAAGCAGCTGAGGCAGCTCTGGCTGGGGAGGTAGAAAGGAAGGAGGGCTTCACAAAGGGAGGTGGGAAGAGTCCGGAAGAGCTCAAGGGAGGAGAAACCAAACAGGTTTCTTGGAAATGAAACTGCTTTCCCAGGAGAGCAGCCTGATGTGATAAGCACAGAGTAATGAAAAACAGACAGCTCACATTTCCCTGGATGTGGGAAGCCAGACAACAAGTGAGTCTTGGCTATTCCCAGATCACTGTACCAGACCAAGTCTTTCCTTGGGCTCTGGGTGGGAAATCCTGCTTCAGAAACTCCCCACTGGTTCTTTGGCGGAGAGGTCAAGAGTGTGGAGAGAGCAAGGCGTCATGGCTCTACTCCCAGCCTCCCTCCATCACTCACCACAGCATTGCAGATTGAGGGGCTAAGTGGCCCTCACTCAGTCCACTGCTTCCTTCTCCCACTTCTGTTCTCTGTACCCCTTTCAGCTGCTTCACTGAGATATCCACTCTTGAGAGAACTGTCCACATGCTTGCACTCCTTTTCTTGCCACAGGGAAGGCTAGTCTCATTTTGAGGTACAAGGTGAGTGGGATCTCCCATGCCCATCATGAAAGAACTTCATCTGATAAGTTGGTCCAAAGGAGTCAGTGATGGTATATGATATCCAATTCAATAGATTCCCTCCCCTTCACTCAAACCCACCTCCTCCTAAGCAGTCTCTCCAGAACCTTGGCAGCTTGAACCAAAAACACAGTCTTGAGTTCTTGCATCACCAAACGACTGTCCTTTCTGAGACCTGGCGGGGACCATGTGTTTCCATGCCAGCTGGAAAGGGGAAGAGGCAGGTCTCTCAGAAGAACTGAGACCTTGCTTCCAGCAGAGAGTGGTCCTCAGATCTGGAGGAATGGGCTCCATGTTATTTATCCACGACTCCCCCTTTCCTGCAGGAACAGGAGGGGCCAACCCAAGGCAGAGGCACTTCTAAGATGAACAACTGATGCTTCAGAGACCTGGCTGCACTGAAGCAGAGGGTGTGGCTGCTCTGCAGGTTTTGCCAAATCAGCTGGAGATGGGGTCTAGGCATTGATCCCCTCCTGGCTTTCCTCGATCCAAATAGCTCTGAGCTTCCAAATGCTGGAGCCAGTTTGATGGAACACGATCTCTCCCTTCCTTTAATGGTCCTGGAGCCCAGCACGACAACATTGGTTGAATTCAGATGGTCTGGATAGAGGGGGCTTATGTGATCTGAGTGTAGTGGTGGTTGTTGAAAGGAGATATGACAGGTGGAGAAAGAACATGACCTGCTTGCAAAATGGCTTGGCTTAGATTTAGTAAGTAACCTACATACCTAATTCATAAGAGAAAAACAATCTTTTTTTTTTTTTTTTTTTTGGTTTTTCAAGACAGGGTTTCTCTGTGTAGCTTTGTGCCTTTCCTGGAACTCACTTGGTAGCCCAGGCTGGCCTCGAACTCACAGAGATCCACCTGCCTCTGCCTCCCGAGTGCTGGGATTAAAGGCGTGCGCCACCGCCGCCGCCACCACCGCCGCCGCCGCTGCCGCTGCCACCACCACCCGGCCAAGAAAAACAATCTTGTGTGTGTGTGTGTGTGTGTGTGTGTGTGTGTGTGTGTGTGTGTGTGTGTATGTGTGTGTGTGTTGTTTTATATGTGAGCAGTATAACCTATGAGTACTTGTGGGTATGTGCATGTGTGTGGAGGCCAGAGGAGGACATTGTATGTATTCTTTCCTGCTGTCCACTTTATATTCTTGAGACAGGGCCTCTCATCAAACCTGAAGCTTGCTCTTTCAGCTAGGCTGCCTGGCCAGTGAGTTTCCAGCGTCCACCTGACTCTGTCCTCCAACACTGACAGTACAGACACATGTGGGCATGTGTAATTTTTGTATGGGTACTGGAACTCTGCCATCTTCCTGGTCCCGAGAAAACGTCTTATTGTCATATATTAATTGTATATGTAATGGATTTCATTATGTCATTTTCACACACACACACACACACACACACACATACACACACGGAGATAGACGATAGACCATGTAGGAAGGAATGGTACCATTCTCTCTATTCTACAGACCACCACCCTTGCTTGGACATAAATAAATGAATGAATGAGTGAATGAATAATGAATGAATGAATCAATCTATGTTACAAAGCCTAACTGTGAGTTGGAAGAAGAGTACGTCCTTACAAGAATATAGTGGCTTGTTCTGATGCTGAAGATCTGAGCTGAGGATTCAAAAAAAAAAAAAAAAAAAAAAAAAACAGGTGCTAACAGGGGAGGATACTCCAGATAACCAGACAGGAGGCCAGGGAATTGTTGCTATGGTCTGAATATGGGCTTGCAGAAACCCAGGTGTTGATATCCTCCCCTGCAGGAGCGATGCCATTAGGAGATGATGCCCTTGAAGGCCTCTTGCAAGGGTTGCTGACCTTAAAGACTTCACTGAGAATGCTTGCTCCCATGCTATAAGGTGAAGATAATGTGGGAAGGTGGTCATTGTGAGGAAGGTGACTCTTAGGAAACAGAGACTCTAATGCTTTCCTGTACCAGGCTTTTTCTTTGGGGCCACCAACCAGCTCCCAAATCATGACGTGGATACTTATTATTAGTTATGAATACTCAGCCTAGCTTAGGCTTGTTTCTGGCTAGCTCTTTTAACTTAAATTAACCTGATTCTCTTTATCTATTTTTTTTTCCTCGGAGCTTTTTACCTTTCATTCTTTCTGCATATCTTACTTTTTTGCTCTCTCCATATCTGGCTGGCAGCTGCCTGGTTCTGCCCAGCTTCTGCCCTGGGTGTGTCATTCCCTTTTTCCTCTGTTCTCTTAGTTCTTATTCTCTCTCCTCACCTAGATCTCTTCTCCCACTTATTCTCTCTCCCCACCAGCCCTGCCTATCCTTTCTCTGCCTAGCTATTGGCTATTCAACTCTTTATTAGACCAATCAGGTACCTTAGGCAGATGAGGTGAAACAAATGCAGCACATCTTTACATAGTTAAACACACATCCTTACATCGTTAAACAAATGCAGCATAAACAAAATGTAACACCTTTACACAGTTAAAGTAATATTCCACAGCATAAACAAATATAACTGTTTTTACATAGTTAAAATAATATTCCACAATACTTTCCTCTTGGGCTTTCTAATCCCTTGAACTGTGAGAAATAAATTTATGTTGTTTATAAGCCCCAAGTCTATGGTGGTATACCATCCAGAGCAGATTAAGATAAATATTATCCTAAATTTTACTCTGGATCATGTCTGCAGACTGGACTCCATGTTGCCAAGTACATCCAGCAAGAATGTTCCTAGGCAATGAATCCTGCACCCAAGAACAATATAAGTCCATTCATTCAATATTCATTGAACTTTCAGTGTAAGCGAGGCATGCTGCACTGCTGTATCCAGCCCTCCCGGATCCCTGCCCAGTAGAGACTTTAGTCTGCTGGGAATGAAAGGCATTAATTAGTCAACCGGATTAATGGACAATTACGAATTACTGCACTAAGAGAGATGATGGTGGTAAAATAAGTGTTTACTGAACCCTTAGCTTTGTGCAAGATATCGGTGGCTCTCAAAGTCGATTGAAGGGAGAATGTTTATTGTTCCTATTTTCCAAATGATAAAGCTCAGGCTCAGAGAGTTTGCTTAACTTTGCTATATTTCCCAAGTTGCTAAGTAGAAAATCTGGGGTGTTAACTGGTAGCCTTCATTTTCACATGGCTGTGTACTGTGGTTATTGCTTGAAAGAATAGCAATTTCTTGAAACTCCAGTTCAAGGAGTTATAGCATTGTGTAACAGCTCCAATGTAGTTCAGACCCGAGAGATCAAAACAGGTTTCTGTGGAGAAATGGCGTTTCAGCCGAGACAGGAGGGAGAGGAGTTAAGGGGGTGAGTGGGTTGGGAACTGGAAAAACTTTGCACACAGAGGAAACAGCATACAGGGCAGGGCGGGCCTGAGCTGGAAAGCAATTCGATGCTCTGGGAACAGTGAGAGAAAATTCAGAGCATGAGCTGTGGCTCGTCTTCTAGGTTGAGGTTGGAAGCAGTGGTGCCCGTGGGCCATGGGAAGCGAACTGATGCAGGACAGCAGACTTCTGCTTTTACGGTACCAGCCCTGGCCCGTCACCAGGCCTCATTATTTTCTGCAAAGTTCCTTTCAATTTGGGCTCAAGATGATGAACATACTATGTTTTTCTCATTTCCCTGCTTAAAAATTCATCTGCCTCCTTATTACGCTTTAGATGAAGATGAAACTCCTTCAAGCTGCACGTGGGCTGGCGCCTCCTGCTCTCTGGCTGACCTTTTCACCCTGTTCTTGCCTTCTCCTTGTGCTCTAAACTTAATGCTAAACATTGTTGAAGTCCTTTCTGCTCTCCCACTGCCCTCTGCCTGAGCAATGATCCTTTCCCAGTTCACTTGCTCATGTCCTCGGAATCGTTGATGTTCAAGCAGAGACCTAAATGGTCGAAGGAACCAGACAAGAAAGGTAATAGGAAAAGTATCACAAGCAGAGGGACTACAAATGCAAAGGCCATAACAAGCTCAGAGTAAGCACAGGATTTATGAATAACCGAGGAAGACCTCAGTTCTAAGAGAGCATCTAGATCAGCGATTCACAACCAGTGGGTTGTGACCTCAGAGGGGGTCACACGTCAGATATTTACATTACAATTTGTGAGAGTAGCAAAATTATGGTTATGAAGTAACACCAAAATAATTTTATGTTTGCGTGGTCACCACCACATGAGGAACTGTATTAAAGGGGTCGGAGCATGAAGCAGGTTGAGAACCACTGATTTAGATCATGAAAAATAAACCTGGGTCATTTTTCCAACGATGTATTAGCAATGAGATGAAGACACACAACTCAGAAATTCTCAAGGGACTTTCAAACCCCAGGGTGCATTTGGTGCTGATAATCAGGTATCTCACTCTTGCTGACTTGTTACAATGCTATCGGTGACTGATAATGTTCTTATGGTCTTTCCATTTTTCCTTCCTAAGCTTCCCCGGTTGACTTCGCACGCGACCTTTGCCACCATCGTGGCACAACTGGAATTAAATATCTGTGTGTAGCTGCCTCGACAGCTGTTTTGCAATTTATATTTGAAGTAAGGAAGCTGCTCTTTCTTTCTGAAAACTGTTTTTTTTGCGGGGGTGGTGGAGGGTGGAGGGGTGGAGCTCTGTATTACGTATTATTCTCACTGATGAGAAACTCAGATGAGAAAGATATAAGAAAATAACTATAAATCATGATGGATAATTTTCTTTTAAGTCCGTGCTTCAGTTTCCAAAACAGATGTCCAAATGTGGGATTGTAGTTCGGGTCAGAATATGAGGCCACTGCAGTCAAGTTAGAACTCAGAGCCCTTCTAAACCCCATCTATGTTTTTTGTAGATGTGAAAAGACTGGCGAAAGTAATTGCTGATACCAACACTAGGCCACATAGTCTCAGATTCTTAGATCCCTCCCATGGCCTAGCCAATCTCATCAATGCCTGTGGTCAAGACGTGTGATCACATCTGTTTTTTAATATTTTAGTTTTGTGTTTTTAGTTGGATGTGAGTAGGGTATGAAAACATGAGCGCAGTTGCCTTCAGAGGCCAGAAGAGGGCATTGGATCTCCTGGAGCTAGAGTCACCGACAGTTGTGAGTTGCTTGATGTGGGTGCTGGGAACTGAACTTGGGTCCTCTGAAGAGCAACACTCACTGCTAACTGCTGGCTGAGCCATCTCCCCAGTCCCCCGAGCACGTCTGTCTTCTTTATGTTCACTCTTCAGCTGGAGCATGTGGCTTTCCACATGACACAAAAATCAAGCGTAGACTGAATCTTTATTGACATCTACTAATGAACCCTCAGAGATGAGGGTTTTTATTCTCCTTAACTCACCAACAACACATGTTTGCTCCTGCTTTATGATCTCTAAATGTGCTCTTGTTGACTAGTAGGGAGCAAAATCAAACCCACTTTCCATCTTCCCATGGCATTTAAGGACATTCAAAATCTGGTACCATTTACCCAACAATGTAGAAGACTAGGCATAGATAAGATGTCATCCAAGAAGCCGAGGAAGAGAGGAAAAACAGAAGGAATTAGTCTCATTTCCTGCCACCCAGACCTCTGCACAACAACCACTTCAAGCCACCGAATGTCCTTTTATTGCACCACCCTTTGCTTTTCAAAGTTCTGGCTGCAAATTAATGAGTTTTCCTCCCACAAATTTAATTTGCATCTCTAGTAAGTACCAAGAGGAGGTTTCCTCACGTATTTTAACTAAATGACTTCCTTTGTGTTTCTAGTTTATGCCACGAGTAATTGTCCCTTTTAATGTGGACATTTTAGTGACTTAAATTTTGTACTTAACTATTCATATGTGAAAGCTGCTTTTTATGAGAAATCCACTGTACAGTTTTCTCATTATGTTTGTTTGTCTTAAACCAGTTGTCTCATGATTTTTATTTTACCTTTTGCATATTTTAGTTTATGTAATGCAAATATGTTGTAGAAGCCTGCAAAAAATCTATTTGTTCTAAACAACCAAAGTATGTAAGTGGTTAAATTTATTTCATTTTATTAATATTTTTCTTTAAAATGTCTATATGCCCTGTCATAAGTCCAAAATACTTAATTAAAAAAATCATACACTTTACACTTCCAGTCTCTCCATTTTTTTGTGTCTCTGTCTTACTAGACGTTGAACTTTGGATCTCAGACACTCAGGTGAGTGTTCTACTATTAGGCCATGTCTCCAGCCAGCCTTGTCCCTATGTTTCTATTGTCTAAGCCATAGACTCTAAGGAATTGGTCATAAAGACAGCATACCATCACTGCAAGGCTGTTTGATTTTTTTTTCATTATTTCATTTCATTTTCTAATAGAACTACTCGGCATTTTTGGAAGTGTGTGCAGGATATACTAGGCCTGAAAGATGCTTTGGGGTTAACAACTTATCAGAAATATTTGCAAATAGTTGGAGAACTAAATAGCTCTGAAGGAACAAATCAATGGGATATCTCTCTCTCTCTCTCTCTCTCTCTCTCTCTCTCTCTCTCTCTCTCTCTCTCTCTCTGAATGGAGTGTGACTGGGTTTTTTTGGTTGAGGTCAACTTAAGATTGAAGTTAGAAGAATGGGTGGAGTCAAGAACCAAGCTTCAAAAAAGCAAACAAACAAACGGCAAGATTCCAGGAAAGTACGAACAGGAGTGGCCAGAGGCATGCAGGCCTTCCTCAAGTTCTGCAATTGAACCTGACGCTCATCAGTTGGCTACACTGGCCAGTTGGTGAGCTCTAGGGACCTGACTCGTCTCCTCTTCCCCAGGGCTGTGATTATGGATGCATACGAACATGTCCAGCTTTTATGCAGCTTCTGGGTTTCTGAACTCAAGCCTTTGTGCTGGTTTGGCAGGCACTTTACTGACCCAACCACCTCCCCAGGCCTGCTGTCTTTCCTTGAAAATATTTTCATTCTAAACCACCTCTATCTCTGGAATGAAGAAGCCTTTTCGGTTTGGTGTGTAGGTGCCTACTTCTGCCATGTGACCACATATCACTCCTTAATTCACTTTTATGCAGTAAGTTCGGGCTTGTGACATGGGCAGCGTCCCAAGGCTTTCTCTGGGCTTTGCTCCACCTTGAGTGGTTTACTTTGAATGTTGGATACTTAATATTTACGTAACTTGAGCAAGCCACTTTAACTCTCTGGTTGTTGGTGGTTCATCTATAATGTGAGGATAAAATGGTATTAGAAAGTAGTCGAGCAAATGCCAAAGTCTCATCGGACACACTGTGATGATTCTGTTTTTATCGTTTTCTTTCCTTGGGTTTGTTTGAGTAAGGGCTTCATTCTGGCGTTTTCATACATACACTCTGGCTTTGCTGACACTCTCTTCCCGATTTCCCTTCCTCATTCGGTCTCCTGGCCCTTCTCAGGATTTCTCTCTCCACTTTCATGTCATGTATTTGTGGTATTGTGTTCCCCAAAATATTGTGCACCCTAATAAACTGATCTGGGGTCAGAGAACAGAACAGTCACTAGATACAGAGGCTAGAAAATGGTGGCACTCACACCTTTAATCCTAGCATTCCAGACACAGAAATCCATCTGGATCTCTGTGAGTTCAAGGCCACATTAGAAACAGCCAGGCATGATGACACATGCCTTTAATCCCAGGAAGTGAGCCTTTAATCTTAGGAAGTGGGGGCAGAAAACAGAAAGGTATATAAGGCTTGAAGACCAGGAAGACTAGAAGCTTTTAGCTGGTTAAGTTTTCAGGCTTTGGAGCAGCAGTTCAGCTGAGATTCATTCTGGATGAGGACTCAGAAGCTTCCAGTCTGAGGAAACAGGATCAGCTGAGGAACTGGCGAGGTGAGGTGGCTGTGGCTTGTTCTGCTTCTCTGATCTTCCAGCACTCACCCAATACCTGGCTTCAGGTTTGTTTTTATTAATAAAACAACCTGTTAAGATTCGTGCTACAATGTGTCTCTACTCCCCTCTTTTAATTTCTCCTATTTCCTTAAGACTTCCTTTCCTTAAGACCTCCTCTCATAGTCTCCTTTCTTGTTTCATGGTTTAAACACACACACACACACACACACACACACACACACACACACACACACACTACCTATGAGAAAAAATATTTGCATTTTTGTGTCTGGGTTACTTCACTTACTGTAACTTCCCCATTTATTTTTCATGAAAATTTCACTATTTCATTTCCCCTTTAGACCGCACAAAATTCTACTGTGTGTATAAACCATATTTTCTCAATCCATTCATCTGGTGGTAGCCATCTAGACTTGTTCCATTTTCTTGCTATCATGACTGGAGTATTAATAGTCATGGGTGTTCAAGTATCTCTGCCACCTCCACCCCTCCACCCCATTCCTCCACCCCCACCCCTGTAGTGAATAAGGTTTTTTTTTTTCTCTCATTTCCAGCATTTGTTATCGGTTGCTTTCTTAATTGTTGCCCATTTTGACCACAGTGAAACGGCATCTTAAAGTAACCTTTATTTACATTTCCCTGATGGCTAAGGATGTTGAACACTTTTAAAAATATTTATTGGCCCTTTGTGTTTCTTGTTCTGAGAGCTATCTGTTCTGTCCATGAGGTCTGTTGTATTCGTTAACCTGTTTATTGGCTGGCTGTTTTCTTAGTTTGGCATACGCTTTTGTCGTTCATCATATATTCTTAAAGTGGATCGTCAGCGGTGGATAATAATAGCCCATGACAATAGCCTATATGATGTTTTCCCTAGTGATGGTGCTGGATTTCTGTGAGGCCTCACATTGGCCCGGCATTAAGTGGTCTGCATTAAGTTCAAAAGAAAACAGATCCCTAGTTGTCCAGGCTCCTTATCTGGGTGGCAGTAATGGCCTTGTGCATGTTGGGATGGGCAGGGGTGAGAAGAGGTTGGTTAAGGCTGCGAGGATTTTCCTACACGCAGCTTTGGCATCCACCACCCTTTTCTGGATGGCAGCTGAGGGGACAGAGGGTAGTGCTGGCTCAGTGCCTTGTCTCCTAGTGACGGGGCTTTGGGGACAGGCCATGATGGTGCCTGGGCAGAAAACAACTTGCTCCCTGAAGTCCGAAAGAGAAAGTCATCAACAGTCAAAACACTCACTTTCTAGGGGGATCTGAGCTCTGAGAGCTCAGTTCCCGTCTGGGCCTGCGGCCATGAGAAAGAGGTGGGGCGCCAACCGGGTCTCTAATGGGGAGGGAGAGCACACAGAAGTAAGTAAATATCTAACGTGGAATGTGTATTCAGTCTCTCTCTCAGCAGATGAGACATGTATCCTCTCAACTGTGCCTCCCAGCCGACTAGAGAGAGAGTAGCCAGGGACAAAGAGCAGCAGAAACGGAGGTGTTGGGAAGATGGGAGAGACAGACACCCAACCACTAAAGAATGGCTCCTTGACAACCTCCAGATCACAATGAGGAGAAACTTCCTGGCTCACATTTTCCACATAAACACTACAGTGCTGGGCAATGTTAATGGGTCCTGCCTGATGCACAAGAGAGCGACCTCTGTCCAGAGCCAGCGGCGATTGACGTCACAGACAGAGCGTCTCGGGGTAATGGACTCCGCTCCCCTCATTTATATGTTTGACCCTAACCTTTCCCAGATGTGCAGCTGTTCTTCCGTCCAAAAAGGGAGTTTCAACACTGGCCGTTGTGTGCTCTCTGAGGCCGGCCCTGAAGCCCAAACAAAAGCCCGAGTCTTAGAACCAGGTTGTGCGCCGCAGTCTCTCCAGGCAAGCTCAGTGGCCCCTCTAGAGACATGCATAATGGGGTTTCTGTCTTGATGTACAGTTGTCTCATGCCTCAAGTCTCTTCTCGCATCTGGCTGCCTGCCTTTCATTGGCTACAGAGGCGAAGGAAGGCCTTTGTGATCCTCTCTGCTCCAACTGCTCCTCCTGTCCTGCCTGCTCGCTCTCCTCCCCTGGCTTCATTTATTACACATTATTTGCAGTCACAGGGGGTACTTCTGGGTGACTCACAGCCCGGAGGGAGGCTCCAGCTGCTTTATTCAGGCACCCGCCTCCTTTTCCCTCAGCTGGGTAGACACCCTCCTCATGTGGTCCTAAAGTTTCCCTGCCCCTAGGCCCTTGCTCTGACTGTCCCCTGCTGCTCCCCTGTGGACTGGCTTACTCTCCATTCTCCCCTGCGCCCAGTGCTATGGCCTCCATCCGCTGGCTGATCTGTTTACTTCTCTCTTTCTGCTTTGGATTTCAGCTAGTTCCTCAGTGGGCTCTTCCTCTCCAACTGTGTGTCCTCTAAGTCCAAGCACCGCCTCTGAACCTCCAGCCTGAAGTTCTGAGCATCATATATAATAGATATTCAATAAAAATGTACTGAATGAAGTAATGATGATGGTATCAGAAATGGGACAGTAATGTAAAGGGAGTTAGGCATCGATGGTGGCTTTGGAAGAGCCAGTCCCAGGAGGACGTCAAGCTTCCCTTCAGCTGATGAAGCACAGCTTGGAAGGCAAAGAGCAGTAGGGACGATTCCCGCTGTCCCAGGCCCTTAGCTCACCCTGTGTGTTACTGGCTAAGTGCTCTGCTGATATAAGTTCATCATTTTCCTCTCATCGCATCCCTTTCCCAAGTGATGTGGGGAGTTGCCGTCTATTACTCTCAGTTTGCATGAGTCTGCAGCCTGTTGTGCAGACTGTTCTAAGACCCCACAGCCCTTTTGGACAGCTCTAAATCCCCAAGCTGCCCAGCAAGCATCCTCTGCTGTCAAGCAGAAAAACAGAGGACCATGAGTTCAGCTTTAAACTGACCTCTGTGCTTGTCACATGAAAGTCACATGTCCTCTTTCCTCTGCGCTCTGAGTGAATAACCTTCTTTGCGCAAACCTAAGGCTTCTGCTATTACCTCTCTAGGGAGGTGTAGGAATGGCTACTAGCTGGGGTCCATCAGCATGCCTTTTCTCTGGGAAGAAGGACACTTGCCTAGAAAAGTATTGCCCAGATCCTGAAAATCCTATAGTCTGTATGTGGTATTGTAATAACACACTGGTGTTACAGCGAAATCTCCAAATGTGTAAGAAAAGAAAGGAAGGAAGGAAGGAAGGATGGAAGGAAGGAAGGGTGGAAGGAAGGAAGGAACGAAGGAGGGAGGGAGGGAGGAGGAGGGAGGAAAGGAAGGAAGATTAAAGAAGTGCTCCTAGCCTATGGGCTGACCTGGGTCCTTCTGTCCATTGCATATTCTCCTCCAGCCCCTGAAGGAAGCCGACCCCAGTTGTAGAGTGCTCAAGGAAAGCAGTGAAAACGCTGTCATGATGCCATCACTCCAGTCGGCGAGAGATAAATAGTCCCGGCTGCACATGGTGATTTCAGGACTTCCAAGAGCCAGAGAAGTCTGGCTGGCCTCAAGGAGTCCACCTGTCACTTTAGTTTGCAGAGCTGGGACATGAACAAAGTAGGAGGTTGGAGGGAAAGAAAGAGAAAAGTCGTCTTCTCCAGTTGTCCCCAGGAAAGGAATTGCAAGTGGCCATGTTTTCTGGTTTCCCATTGGAAAATATGTTCATGAGAAGCGTTCTAATGGCTTTCTGTCTAGGGGTGAGTGGATGGCTACTTTAGCAGAGTGAAGGGTGAAGGGGATTAAGGCCCACAGTGTTGCTAAAGACTCATGCAAAGCAATAAATTTTGTAATATAATTATATTTATATAGCATTTGGATTATGTAGAGTGACTTGCAAATTACATGATTAGCATTGAAAACAGTCCTTAATGCTCTGCTGACCCCATTTTTCCCCCACAGCACTCCCATATGAACATTGTTACTGAAATAAGATAAAGGACCTTCCTAGTGTTGTGGGGGATTTTCCCAAGGAAGCTGTGGATTTATGAAGTTGGGAGCGCTGTAGGAAACTAATATTTTGAATCAGAAACAAAACATGTGCTTCTCCACAGTTCTGGAGGATGATGGTGCTGGGATTACATTTTCTGGATGTCAAACTCTTGGTTGTTTTTCTTTACGTGTCTTTTAAATATCTAGCACATAACTGTAGCCCATGAACATTTTCCAAATCATGGAATAAACTGTACTTGAAGTTGTAATTGCTTAAACTCGTGTTAGTTGGTATGTCCAATAAGCTAGTGCAGAGAATGATAGGAAGGATAAGACTAATTCCCAGCCAAATCAGATAGAGGGACAAAAAGAAGAAAAAGGAAGAACCAAACACAGAAGAAGAATACCAAATTTGACAAGGTGAAAACGTTAGGCTACTTCTACAATGAGGAAGTCATTGCTAAGCTAACTAAATGGATACCAGGAAGAATAAAGTCAACATGCTGAGGTTCCGATGTAAGATTTAACTCATATACGAATAGTGCTCTAGGCTATTGACAGGGATGGGGAAGAAAAATAAAGCTTATTAGTGCTGCTCTAGGGATTAGGGTTTCATGAATTATTATCTCTAGTAAGGGTTTGCAATGTGCCTTCTGCATGCAAAACATGGTCCCAACATTTATAGCTATAAAGACTGGCAGGTTTCTGAACTTTTGGGTTCTCTGAAAGTGTCTGTATGTGAGGGAATGTATGCATGTTTGTGCGTGCATGTACATGTACAAGCATGTATGTATGCATGTGGAGGTCAGAGGCCAACCATAGTGTTGTTTCTTTGGAGCCTTCCAACTTAATGTTTTTAAAGACAGTCTCTTAATGGGGCCAGGAGCTTACTGGTTAGGCTGGTTGGCCAGGAAGCACCAGGATTCTTCCTGTCTCTGCCTCCTCAACACTGGGTTTACCAGCATGTCTGCCAACACCCAGCTTTTTCCAAGTACATGAACTAGGGATCAAAGTTGGGTCCCCATTCTTGTTTGGCAAATGTTCTACCACCTGAGTCATCTCTCCAGGCCACATCTGCCTTTACAAATAGATTTGTTGTTGTTGTTGGGTTGCAGTAGTACTATATATTTTGGGGATCAATCCATGATCAAACTTATGCTTTGCCAGTATTTTATTCTGTCTTCCATGTTGCCTTTGACTCCGTGGATTGTTTCTTCTGATGAGTAGAAGCCTTATAAGTTTAACATGGTCCTATTTTTCTAGTTTTAGTCTTGTTTTCATGTCTAAGAAGTCATTACCACATCCTCTCTGCTGTCGTCTAAGAGATGTATAGTTTTGTGCCTCACCTTCTGGCCTTCGACTTGTTTTGAGTTAATATTTGCATATGCTGTGAGGGTAAGAGTCCATCTTCCTTCTTTCACATTCAGCATGGCTATTCAAGAAAGCAGAGGACAACAGATGATGGTGAGGATGTGGGAAACAAGGGATCATTTGTCACAGTTGGCAAGCATGCAAACTATATTATAATTAGAAATAGCCATTACAAATGGAAATTTCCATAGGACCCAGAAATATCTCCCTCAGTCATTACACTACTCAGAGGGCTCTATATCCTGCCACAGAGATACTTACACATCCATGTTTCTTCTCGCTCTCTTCACAATGCAAAGAGATGGAGCCCATCTAGATGCCCATCAACCAATGAATAGATAATGAAAATATGGGTGTTTACTCAGCTGCAAAGAAAAATGAAATTATGAAGATGAAATTATGAAGATGAATTGTTCATAAATTATGAAATTATGAGAAATGAAAATTGAAGAAAATGGATATAAAGAAAATATTACAATGCACAAGTGATCTGGATTCACAAAGACAAAGTCGTACATTTTCTCTTATGTGTGGATCCTAGGTTTCACATTATATAATATTTGTAGTAATTCTTTGACAATTTCCTACGTGCACACAATGTATTTTGATATGTTCATACTCATTCCTTCCCTGAACTCCTCTCAGATCACCCCCACCCCCTAACACTCCAAGTAACTATGTGTCCTCTTTTAAAACAATTAACTGAGGGAGTTCAATTTGTGCTGCTCATTTATGCACTGGTGAGTGACCATCCATTGGAGCATGGACAGCCTATCAGAGACCATACTCTTAAAGGCAGCTGACTCTCCCTCCCCAAGAAGCTATCATTAAGGGTGGGAGTTCACGAACCCCTCCCCACTCCTTGCTGGAATGTTGACTGTTCTCGATCTTGTGCATGTTTTGAGCAGATAACCACAGCAATGCAGTAATTCCATCATGAGCAGATGGCATCGTTTCTCTCTGGTCTTCCCCTACCTCTGAGGATCTTACAATCTGTATGCTTCCTCTTCCATGGTGTTTCCTGAGCCCTGGAGGGAGGAGGTTCGAGTTCGCGTTTTTAAGATATGTATGTATGTGTAGATAAATGGCTGTCAGGGGGATGGAGGCTATGAAATGAGAGGGGAGACTGAAAGAAGGGGAAAGAGGTATTGGTGAGGGAAAGGGAGAACAACACATGTGGTGTGGAAGTGGAGTGGAAACGGGTGGGCGGAGTTACATGGGGAGGTTTGAGGAAGGCAGGGAGGGAAGAGAACAAGCAGAAGCATGTTTTCTTTGAACATGCCATAACGAAACAGAATATTTTGTAGGCTAACTAAAATGAACAAATAAAAATATCTTTGATTTCTGATGTCAGGGTAATACTGACCTTATAGAAAGGACTTAAAGTTCTTTTTATTTCAGAGAAGAACTGTTCTGTAAAAATTTGTTAGAATTCTCTAGTGGAATAGGTCCCTATAGTTCCAAGCCTGTCTTCATTGAGAGTAGGCTATATGTACATTCATATATATATATATATATATATATATATATATATATATATATATATATATCTTCATTGTAATAGATTGTCTGATTCCAGAAATGTAACTATTTCTTCTAGGTAATGTGATTGGCATATACATTATTTGTCTAATATTGTCCTGAGTTTATTTGTTCTTATAATTCCTCAGGTATGAAGTTAGACCATTCATTTGAGACCATTCATCTTCTTCTGTAAGGTGTTTGCCGTTAAAATGTCCTTCCTGGGAGCTTTGGTTGTATACCTTAGGCTTTGGTGTCTGGTGGTGTCTTCTTCACATATCTCAGGATGTTTAGTGATTTCTTAGTTGATTGTTCAATAACCTGTTGTTTAATATCCACGTATTTGTGAAATTTCCCTTCTTGTCTTTTGCTATTCATGTCTAGACATGTGGCCTATTCCAACCTTAAGTTTGTTAAGACTATTTTTATGCCCCAAGATGTTATTTGATCTTTCCGACTGCCTGTGTGCCTTTGAATGAATGTATTTTCCCCTGCTATTGCATCTGGTCTTCCGTGTAAGTCTATTAAGGTCTGTTTGGTTTCTCAATTTTGTTCAAATCTCCTATTTCCTTGCTGTTTTGTTCTCTCTTCTTAAAAGATATGCTCAATTAATGGAGCTGTAGAATAGCTCAATATGCCTCAGGGACACTCAGAAATGGTTGTGCTGGGAAGCCTTATAGAAGAGCTGGGCTCCCATGGCAGGAGTACCTAAGATCAAAATTCTGATTTGACATTGAAGGGAAGTGTGACTCACTCTAGGACTGCACTATTAACTATGAACAATGTGTATTAATGCCACCACACTCCAGTGACACTTAGCCCCAAGAGACAGAACAGTCGTCTGTTGCTTCCTCTCTAGTGTAGAGAGCTCCCCATGACTGGGATCTTATCTTTGAGCTACTTGACAAGTCAGCCTCCTGCCTCCAGTCCTTGGCTCCCACACTGGCCAGCAGCTTTGTCTTCTACCATGGACTTGGCAATCTTGTGATCAGCTGTATCTTCGGCGACGCTTCTGCCACATGTGTCCTTGATTTTCCCTTCTTAGAATGGGTATATGGTGAGAAGCAAAGAAAACGTGTGCTGTTTTTTAAACTTATACCTGATTATTATGGATTATTTCCTCCCCCTCACCTCAGGGAGAGTGAAACCTGCTCAATCTTTCACATATTAAATGATGTGGCTCATTTCTCATCCTCCTCCTATGAATGACCAGTGGCTGGTGGGTCAAAGAACTCCCTAGGGTGTAAAATGGAAAAATATACTATTTTTGAAATGCCAGAAAGTTATTCACTGTGCATAAATATGGTCACAGGGACCTGTGTTCTTTAACTAGGTTGTTCCAAGTGAAATGATTACTTGAGAAGTTTCTTGGAGAAACTAAGCAATTCATGAGTTCTCTGCCTACTGGGATCACCTGCACAAATTCCACTCTGTTCACCTTGTAAATTCTATCAGGGTGGGACAAAAGCAAGTCCTCCCTTTTGTCTGGGGGACAGGCTCTGTTTCCGTCTATCCTAAGCAATGGTTCTCACAGCCTTTGTTATGGACTCCTTGCATTTCTGTACATAGCAACCAGGGCATGAGGTGAGCTAGTCTCTTCTCATTAAATGTGATGCCACCAAGCTGTTACTGTCAGTTACTGACATGAAAAATCACAGCTGTTGGTTGGCCCTTCATGGAAAAAAGCAACCTTCTGCCCCTTTTGATTCTCAAAAATAACAAGCTTTTCATTTTTTTTTTCTAGTAGAAAATGCACATACCAACCCAGAGGGAGTTAGACTGAAGAATTTTCCCAGACGTGATCCACCAGAGCAGTCTCAAGGTTGTAAACTTGAGGACGTAATGTTGCCAGGCTCCCAGAGATTTGGCTGGAGCCTTTACTGTCCCATCCTCTCCCTTCTGGTCCCCCAATGATTGGGTTCTGAGATAAGAATTATTTCATTTTTCTAAAGAAGTTCAATTCAACAAGAAGGATAAAAGACCTAAAAATCATGGAGGAAAGAGGTGTGTGTGTGTGTGTGTGTGTGTGTGTGTGTGTGCATCCATTTGTGATGTTTGTGTTTATTCATGAAGTTCTTATACATATAGTTAGTGGGGAAGGATGAATTTTTTGTGTGGATGGGTGTTGCGT
Organism: Peromyscus maniculatus bairdii; assembly: GCF_049852395.1. Taxonomy (NCBI): domain Eukaryota; kingdom Metazoa; phylum Chordata; class Mammalia; order Rodentia; family Cricetidae; genus Peromyscus; species Peromyscus maniculatus. Next base: position 77,102,147 of record NC_134859.1, on the reverse strand, counting down.
GTGAAGTGTAAGGATAATCAGAATTGTAATACTCTTCCTTAACAATTATCTGTCTGCTGCTTCTTTTTCCTTAGTAACCAAGGTAACCTCTGACAATTGATTTTATTTGGTTTATTTAATTGGTCTTTGTATATATGTGTACTGCAACAAACTGGCCAGAAGTTTGGCACAGAGATCTGTTCGCAGATGTAAACAGTTCCTTTCCCTGAGTAGAGGTCTTTTTCCTGGAACCCGGTTCCTGTACTCATGAAGGGGAAGATGTTGTCCCTTGTTGCCTTCAGGAACACAGAAGGCTGTGTACTCTGGGTGAGGATCAACACATGAGATTCTTGTGAATCTGACCTAGTGAACATGGAAAAGAACACGGAAAACAAGGGGCTCCTGATAAATGTTTTTTTTTTTTTTTCAGAATATCAGCTGAAAGGCTTGCATTGATTTCAAAATTGCCTCCATTCAACAACGTGTCTTGACAACATTTCTCATGATTCCTTTACTGTTCACTGGAAGAATCATACTAACATGATCACCACCACATCCTCCTGCCTGTCTATAACATGAACTTAGGAGTTGTGCTGGTTAGTTTTAGCTCTAAAGTGGACATGGCCTAGAATCTCCTGGGATGAGTCTTTTCATAATAATGTTTTTATTGTTTGAGAATTTCACAATGAATATAACGTGTTTTGACCAAATCCACCCCAGCCATCCCCTCCAGGTCCTCTCATTTCCCTCCCACCAGTCACAACTTCACATGCTCTATTTTTAAAGTCACTGAGTCCCCTTAAGTGCTGCCTGAGTACAGGTCCATGAGTATAGAGCCATCTACTAAAGCGTGAGTACCTTCTCAGGATCTAGATCCTGGAAGAAAATTAACCCTCCATTCCCTAGAAGCCATCAGTTGTCAATGGTTCCTCAGCCAGGGCTGGGACTCATGAGCCCTTTGCCAACTCATATTAGGATTTTTGCTGCCTTGATCTTGTGTGGGTCTTGGGCATGCATTCATAGTCACTGTGAGCTCTTGTATGCGACTGTAGTCATGTCCAACAAAAACCTTTCACTGCACTTGTCTACCACCTCTGACTCTTAATCCTTCTCATTCTTCTTCAATGATCTCTGGGGCCTTGCTGGGAGGGAGTGATATAGAGGTCCCATTTAACACTGGGCCCCCACAATCTCATTCTCTGCCCACTGAACATGTGGGTCTTTGTTATTCATCACAATCTACTGCAAAAAGAAGATTCTCTGGTGAGGGGTGAGAGATGCACCAATTTATGGTATAATGATAAGAACATAGTGGGCAGTTTATTACTATGTTTAATGTTAGGTTCTTCCTTATGACATAGACAGCATGCTTTTTTTTTTTCTTTTGGCCCAGTTAATGGTATCAAGCATGAGTTCTGTGTTGTGGAATGAGCTTTAAATCCACACAGAAAGTATGTAGTTACTTCCATAGCACTAGGCCACGGTTGTACCAGTTGGCACATCATGTCAAGCCCTTTCTCCTCTAGTAGTGTGCATAGAACCTTTAGAAAGATACCACTCTCCTTGGTGTTTATTTTGTGAGAACTAAGGCATAGACAACTCCAGATTTTACAATGAGACAAATTTCAGTAGTTTATAAATTAAAATTTATTTTTTATAAATTTATAAATTAAAAATTCATTTAAAAGGTATATAAATTTAAAATTCATTTAAAAGATATAAATCTAGTGTGCTTATGGAAACTGAAGATTAAAACCACAACACTGTATCAACTCCAGGAAGCCATTTATGACAAGATATTATTTAATGTTATACTAAAGGAAAAGAAAGACCTAGTCTATTACGGTCTGACATACCATAGATTTCATGAGAGCATGCCATAGTCTTAGATGTTAAAATATGAGAAAAATGTATATTAATGTAGAAATAAATACTGTTATTAGATGTGAATTGAAATTCAAGTTTCAATTGGCTTGATAATTTTGTGATTCTGATAACTTTGTGATTTTTGTTCATATGTTAAATGACCAATAAAATATCGATCTTGGTGGAAACTCCTGCAGCCCTTTGTCTACTAACTGGGCATCTGAGTCCACCTCGAAAAGTGATATTTGAAAGACTTCTCCTTTGTGTTCCCTTTATAAATGGCCTAGACCACACTGGCTTAGATCAGTCTCCTTGACAAATCACCCCACCCCGGAGCTGGAGTTAGGTGTTCAGGTGGGAATGGGAGATGTCTTTTTTTTTTTTTTTGGTTTTTCGAGACAGGGTTTCTCTGTGTAGCTTTGCGTCTTTCCTGGAGCTCACTTGGTAGCCCAGGCTGGCCTCGAACTCACAGAGATCCGCCTGGCTCTGCCTCCCGAGTGCTGGGATTAAAGGCGTGCGCCACCAACGCCCGGCTAGGAATGGGAGATGTCTTGATGTGAAGTTTGGAAATGTCTTCTTGGACAAGTTTGAGCCATTAAGGTCCCACATGAGCTTGTGCTGTCCGCGTTGTCCCACCCTGGACCACACACATCCCAGCTGAAAGCATCTTCCATAGCCAGCTCACAGTCTGGAGGCAATGGTGTCACGGGGCTCCTCTTCACTCTTGGCCCACATCCGTGGCTTTCTTGATGGTGGTCCAGAACTTCTCAGACTCTTCCATGTGGTGGTGCTGATCCCAGAACATGAGGGTGTGGAACCTGGAATCCCTGGTGTGTAGCCAGAGGCAGCTGGCGATGAATCTAAAAATGCTCCTTTCTGTGTCTTTCCTTTCCTTAAATGCTTATAGAAATGATGTGCTTAGTTTTGTGTATTTTAGTAAGGATCTAGTATTTCCCCCAAAATATTTATTATAAAATGGTCTCAGGAAGATTTAGCCTCTTGCTTTGTATAAAAATCAAGCAAGCGAGCAAACAAACAAAAAGCAGACTGCTATAGTTCACATCTCAGCTTTGTCACTTAGAAATTATATGACCTTGGAAAATTATGAAAGTTTTCCAACTTCCAGTTTATTCATCTGTAAAAGGGAGTTTATAACCACCAAACATTCACAATTATCGTGAAAACAAAGTGGTGTATTTTCTGTCCTTTTCCCAGGGTTGTGGAAAATACTCAATAGTAATCCTCCCTTCATCCTGCTTCTTTCCGTTCTAAATAAATTACCGTCCTCTATATTCCCAGCTCAGGTCTAGGAAAGGAGGAATTGCCAGGATGCAGACAGATACACTCCCGTCCATTTCTCTGCCTCTGCCAAGCTTGAATTTCAAAGCACCCTGAAAGGATAGTTGCCTGACTTTACTTTTAAAATCCTCAGAGGAGCACACAACCACCATTTGGCATTAAAATGTACAAAGTACTGTATAAAGTCCAAGAAATACAAAAATGCATTTTGCGTAATCTTGCTCTTTAGGGTGTTTATATGGAAATGCGCAAATACACAATCACAGTGTTATAGAATTTGTGCTATGATTTAAAGGACCACAGACTGTTCTAGGTCACATAGGATAGGCATTTTCTGCCACTTTGGAGGTGGCTGGTACAGAAGGAGAGGGAAAAATGCTTCCCCAAGGCAGGGACCCCTCCTGATTTAAGAGGCAGCAAATGAAGAAGAGAAGGGGTATTATGTTCTCATTTCAGGTAAAACCTCAGAGATAGACCAGTTTAGAAAATTGAACATTTCCAAATAAAACGAAGGGAACAAAGAGATAGACCATGAACACAATGTCTAGTGTTATTTGCAAAGATAAAACAAACTAGAGGAATCATAGTTACAAATGCTACTTTAGTTTTCCAGGTAAACTTTGGTGGAAGTCTAAGCTGATTGGGGTGGGTGGGGGTGTTGGGAGGGTGGGGGTGTTGGCAGTGTGGGTGGTGGGGGCTGTTCTAAGAGACTTGAAGGATATAGCCCCTTTAGAGTAGAGATGGACAATTTCCTGGGCCATGTAATATTTCTTTGGTTCTTAATTTCTATCTCCCACACACACATATTAGCACAGTTGATCTTATGCTTTCATGATTGACAAAAAAAAGGCAATAGACACAATGATTGGGGCATCTGGTACTTTAGATCTGAGAGAACAATATCATATTATTGCTTGGGTATTTTTTAAGCGTACAAAGAGTACATTGACTCTTGCTGAGTTATGTTTGTGAAACCCTTTCCCATCATGTCATTTTCTCTGCTGCTCCTTCATTCTGTGAGGCTGTCTTCAGACCAATGGGAACAGGATGCAGAGCACTAATGCATACATGTGCATCACATGCTATACGGCACCTTTTGATTCTCCAAATGACCCTGTGAAATGAACATTTATCCTTATTGTATAGTCAAGGGAACTGGGTCACAGACTTGCTTGAGGACAGGCCATCAGCCTCACATCTGTCCACTTGCAATGCCTCACCTGGATTGTGCCAAGCAATGAGATCAGAGGCTGTCATTGTTAGGTCACAGGAGGAACCAGCCAGAGGATGTGAGGCTGTGTCCTCCCTCATGTTAAGACTCTTTCTGACCTCTGGCAGACAAATCACTTGGCCTATCACTGGAGGGGTGGGGGCTGATTTAGTTTCCCTGGATGTTTCTTTAAGGATGTTAAGAGGAACCAGCCAATACTAATCTCAAACAGGATATCCTTTAGGGAAAACACTCCATACTAAATACAAACAAGAGATTTCAAATTGAAGAATTGCAGACACACAGAAAAGCCCATCTTTCATTCTGTGTGTGTGTGTGTGTGTGTGTGTGTGTGTATGTTGGTTAGTTTCAGAGTAGCTCTTGCTTGGACTGGGAGATTACCCACTTGTGGGAATCTTTCTGTTGCTCTGTGTAACTCTTATTGAGTGGGTCTGCAGGTCCCCCCCCCCTTCCCCATAAGCTTGTTTCTGTCTATATCTGTTTTCCCATTTCTTTAGAGGTGATGACCTGTGGTGTGATATTTCTTTTCTTCCTTTGCACTCCCACCCTGTGTTTTGCTAATTACCTTGCCTTTAGAGTAAGGAAATCTGTTAGAACACTTATAAACAAGCTCACCCCACCGAGTTCAACCAGGACCACCCACACTGACTCATGCGCATGAGGTCTATATTCCCTGGAGACAGCGCTTCTGCAGACTTTGCTATCTTTTGAGCCACACAGTTCTATGAGAAGCAGGAGTCTGCTTCCAGAGTCTTCTTATTGATGGTTAATCAGCATCCCTGTTGCAAGAGGGAGTGGCGCTCTCCTCCCTTAAGACTCTGGGACATTTATGTTTAAAAATCCCTTTCCTGCCTTCCAAGCCCTCCTCTGAATACTCCATTGTTATCGTTGTATTCACCACCCTTTTGAGGGAATCTAAGGACAAAATCAGATCTTTTCTTCATGGCACGTCTCAAGGCGGACCCCCAACCCTTATCTCAACCACTGATCTTTCCCACTGAAAACCTGGTGCCAGTGTGTCCCAGAACCCTCTCAACTCCGTAAGAGAGCACTTCAGAATAAACACACTGAAAGACCAAGAGGATATTTACAGCCTCCGACCAAGTTCCCAATTTCCTTGGCTGGTCTTGTAGACAATGCCCTCCTGCCTCAGTTCAATTGTACTGTCAGAAATTGATACGGTAGGAAGATTGAGAAAATATTATGCTAAGTCAGTCAATAGGCAAACAAAACACTGTTGACCCTATCTCCATAGAATCTGGGACGAACTGTTTGTTTGTTTTCATAAGGATATCTCCAATCACCACAAATTCTCAGCCTCTCCTGCCTAAACTTTCTCAGCTAGTTCCCAGGGACTCATGGGAACCTGGCTTTGGGGCAGAGAAACCTCGTGGCACCCAGCAACTGACAATCCTCTCGACAGGAGCACAACCCCACAATGCAGACACAGCACCTATGTTAAAGCAATTCTGAGCGGAAGCATCTCTTGGGTGTATATAAAATGCCAAGTGCCTCGAGGTCTCCTACTGGTCAATATTTTATCAATAGCTAATGCTGACGAGCTGGAACTTCTGGGTTTTTATTTTGACTCTGTAGAATGGAAAGGTAACAAAATGCACCTTTTTTTTTTTCTGCTTCGAAAGCAAATTCTCTTTAAGCTTCTACGTACCAAGAACCTGGTGTTTCAGAATTGTGATCCATCCTAAGGAACCATCGAATTCTGCTTGTTCTTGCTTCTTTATTATTTATGTTCCTTGTCCCAACCTCACATACTGGGGGTTCAATCCTCTGCTTGGTTCATTTGTTGATTCTGTAATGTCTTTCTCTTTTCTGTCTTGTAAAAACCCTTTTCTTCAGGCCTGATTTATAGGGCTCCTTTTCAATCACCCCCTGAAGATGTGCCATACACAATGGTGAGCCTCATCTCTTCTCTCCATATTGTCCTCATCTTTCATAAAACTTGATTTAAAAAAATAGTTGATTTATTATTATTGTGTGCAGGCATGTACCATATCACGGTTATAAAGACCAAAGAACAACTTTGTGGAATTGGGTCTGTCCTACCTTTACACTGAGGCTGAGGATCGCACTCAGGTTGCTAGGATTGTGTGGTAAGCCTTCACACCTTGAGCCTTTCACCAGCCCCAGTTTGCTCTTTCTGTCAATACCTTTATGATGTGCAGTACTGTCCCATAAGTACTGGACTCGTGTGTGTTAAGTGTAATGCCAAGCAAAGGATATTTCACCCGAGAGTGGGACAGTTAAAGTTGGAACCTTGTGCATCCCCTCACCCCACTTTTATTCTGGCCCTGCTCTCCCTGAGCATGAAGGACATGAAAATCATATAGACTTATGAGTAACTATATTGCCAAATCCTTTAAGTAGGCTTCTTTTCTTTTTTTGTGTGGGGCATGTATACTTTCATATTTATAAATGTGCACATGCACATCTCTCTCTCTCTCTCTCTCTCTCTCTCTCTCTCTCTCTCTCTCTCTCTCTCTCTCTTTCTCTCTCTGTGTGTGTGTATAGGCCAAAGGTCAACATCAGGTATCTTCCTCTATTGCCCTCTACTTTATCTCTCTGTCTGTCTGTCCATCCATCCACCTACCTGTCCATCCATCCATCCATTTATCCATCCATCATCTATGAAACATGGTCTCTCAGCAAACCCAGCCCTCATTGATTAGGCTAGACCGACTGGACAATGAGCTCCCATGATCCACCTGTCTCTGTCACCCAGCTTTTATGTGACTAGTGAGGATCAGGATTCAGACCCTTCTGCTTGTAGAGCAACCACTGTACATGAGCCATGAGCCCAGCCCCTGAGATTTTAAATATCAAAATTTAAGATAATAAGCCTGACAGAAGACAAAACAAGTTCTCTAAAACTGCCTTCTGTCCTGACATATAAGCACCCCTCTCCCAAGTTCTCACCTATGATCGTATCAGAATTTCAGTTTGGGACTAAATAGTCTTTACTTAGAATATTATTACCATTTAACCTTTATCTTAGTCGAGTCTATAGAATATTGCATTTCTATATTCACTAGTCGTTTTTCTCATTGCCATGACAAAAGCATCATAAGGAAAGAGGGATTTACTTTGGCCAATAATCTGAGGTCAGAGTCTCTGGTGTTGGACAGTTGGAGGCCACCTTCTCAGCTATGGTGGCAGGAGCCTGACGCAGCTTGTCAAGCTGTGTTCTCAGTCAGGAAGCAGAGAGGTGAATGCTGGTACTCCGCTGGATTCCTATTTTGTTAGATCTATGACCCTGACCCATAGAATGATTGTAGCTAGAGTTTTCCTACATCCCACAGCACTCCCCCCCCCTTTTTTTTTTCAAAAAGGAAGGTTCTAATCTTAACAAAGTAAAATTACATATAATTTGGGAATTTGGGCGTAGCTTCTCTTACTACTTCCTGCTGGAGGGGGGTGCTGTATCTTATGGGGATACAAAGAAAATTTTAGGATTATGGAATAGTCCATGAGGCTGTATTGTCTGAGCCAGTTGCCTTCAAACCATTCTGGATGTTGGATCATCTGGGCCATGGTGTCATCGGAGACCTTTCAGGGGGTCTTGGCTGGTCAAACCTGATGTATCTTAATCTGGAACAAATCTATAGCCTCTGGCTTTCTGTGGGAACAAAAGCAGAGTCTCCTTTCCAAAGTAACACATCCTTATATCCAAATTTTGAAGTCAAGGAATCTTTAATATATACATATTGGTTTAACTCAACATCTTTTACAATCAAATGTTTTTCTGCAGTTAAAAATCCCAAAGACAATATAATCCAGACTCTCTGTGTAATATCCATCTTTACATGGTTTATTTTTTATATTACTTTTACTTTCTCTTTAAAGATTTTATTTTTTAACTTTCTATTTCTTTATATAACTGTCTATGTTCCTTTTCCTCTCTCTTCCAAGCCTATGTACATTTTTACACACATTGTAAAGCATTTAAAGTCTTGTTCCATCTGAATCTGTCTTATTGTGAATCTATTGCTTTAAACTGCAGCATTTGTAAGACTGAAACAGCGCTATGGCTGCTGACTGCACCCACCTCAGCTTCCCAACATGGCGGTGGTACTTTACCGCCAGCTCTGGGAGTTATCATGGGTCTATGCTTTTATCCAAGCAGCGTGTAGCCCAGAAACCTTTTTTGTTTTGTACTAGCAAAGGCTAAATCCACAACACAGCTTAATGTGCCACTTGCAGAGGCCTCATTCCCGCCATACTGCAGGTCAAGCGCACACGCCAGGAACCCGCCATAGTAGCTCAAAACGGCAAGCTGCCGCTCATTTGAGAGAGACAATTAGGAAGTTCTTTTTAGCTCCGTTTTAGAATCTTTTCTCAGGTTTTAGGTAGAAACTCTTGCCAACACGTTGGGCACCATTTGTAGCTAGAGTTTTCCTGCCTTGCCCACACTCAGGACAAATCTTTGTCACCTGCCAGTCCCACAGCCGCTCAGACCCAACCAAGTAAACACAGAGACTTATATTGCTTTACAAACTGTATGGTCATGGCAGGCTTCTTGATAACTGTTCTTATATCTTAAATTAATCCATTTCCACAAATCTATACTTTGCCATGTGGCTCGTGGCTTACCAGCATTTTCACATGCTCTTGTCCTGGCAGCACCTGGCAGTGACTCCTTCTGCCTTCCTGTTCTTTTATTTCTCCTCTCTGTTAGTCCCACCTATACTTCCTACCTAGCCACGGCCAATCAGGTTTTATTTATTGACCAATCAGAGCAACACATTTGCCATACAGACCATCCCCCAGCACAGCCAAGTGCAGACCATCTCAGACACCTGCACTCAGGCCCTCGGTCCTAATCATCCTCTATGCAGACCTGCTGGGTAAAGCCATGAGGAACCCAAGAACGGGCTCCCACAGGACATACAGAACATCCCACAGCAAATGATGCTGCCTGTAGTCAGGGTGAATATTCCCACCCCCTTTAGACATCTCTGGAGGTGCTCTCACCGACAGGCCTGGGTGGTTCTCAATCTCCTAAATGTTGACAGTTGGGAACCACCACACATTTTCTCCATAACACTGTGAAGAGCTGAGGTTATCTTCACTGTTATTTTCAATTTGCTCAGTTTTAATTCATCTATATCTAGTTGCAAAATGAATCATTCCCAGAACTGAAAAACCCCTGTAAATGTGGTCACAATGCCAGGGAATGTGCCCATCACCTCTTCCTGGCCGTCAGGTCTTCCTTCTCTGCAATGGACTGCTGGTTCCCTGGCTGCTATTCCTAGGTGTGGTGAAGTTCCCTACTTTCTCCTCCCCAAAGCCCCCTTCCCATCTCAAGTGCCCAGCCACGGGGTCCAGTTTCCTGGCATCCCTTGATTCGTGGTTCCGCTGTTGTTTTAGTGGGATAAACGTCTGAGCCCCTGCATGGAAAGCTGTACATCTGGTGTCTCTGCACTCGGTAGATAGTTTGAATGGGAATGGAATTCTGGGATGGAAATATTTCTCCAATGGCCTTGGACATTGCTTGTCTTCTAGCTTCCAGTTCTGCTAAAAGCAGTTTGATTTTTTATATTTCTGTGTGTCTTTTCCAACCAGCCCTTTGCTCCCATTTGGGAGCATTGACCTGCTCTAATGTGTAATATTCTCACACATTAGGATAATGTTCTTTGGATAGGGATTTTATTTTTAATGTGCTGGGCACCGGTATTTTATTTTTCTTTTGGTTTAAGTTTAAAGGTTCAGTTCTGGGAGTTTTTCATGCATTCAAGTTTTCTTCCTTCAAGCCTGTTTTTATCAGTCAAATTCTGGCTCTTGTTTGAGGTATCTATTGGCATAAACCATCTCCAAAGTAAGAGGTTAAAATAATAGACATCATTTATTTGGCTCATGTATCTGCAATTCAGAAGGGCTTGGTGGTGATGGCATCACAGAGTCACCTGGTCTGGGGCTGATGCACTCACAAGATGATAAGCTGGTGCTGGTTTTTAACTGATACCCTCATTACTTTTTCCCTATGGGAATCTCCACATAAGCCTCCTGTGTGTGGTAGCTTGAGTCTTAGGGTTGGGATCACAGGAGACCTGGGCAGAAGTTGCAAGTGTTCTTTTGACCTGGGCTTGCAAGGCCCAGAATATCATGTCAATCACATTCTTTTGGTCAAGTAAGATACATAAAGCTGGACTTTTCAGCAGCCTTCCACTGAATGAGTGACTTTGGAAGTAGGCTCTTCAGTTCAGTCAAGCCTTTGATGTCTTTAGTCCCTGCTGACATCGGGACTTGAACCTCAGGAGAGACCCTGAGAATAAACCACCAAACTAAATCACAAATGTGCATGCCACAAAAACAGTGATGCGATGTTTATTATTATTTTTGTTTGTTTATTTGGTTTTAGTTTTTCGAGATAGGGTTTCTCTGTAGCCCTGGATGTCCTGGGACTCATTCTGTAGATGAGGCTGGCCTTGAACTCACAGAGATTCACTTGCTTCTGCCTCCTCTGTGTTGGGAGTAAAGACATGTGTCACCACAGGGTATTTATAATTGTTTTAACTTGCAGCATTTTAGGGTAATGGGTCATGCAGTTAGAGATCATTAGTGCAGATTTTAATGTTTGGGAATAAGATGCTACTGAGATAAAAACCTAAAATATGAGAGACATTGAAGGAACTCTGGCCAGCTCACGTGTGGCGAGCATGGCTGTGGCAGGCCTCGCCCTTCTCCCCCATTTCCTCTGTCTTACTGAAAATCAGTACAATACAGTCCTAAATCTAGTCGCCATGGTCTACTACCTTATTTGGCTACTTCCTCTTCCTAGGATGACTACCAAGGTCCAGCCATCGGAAGCCCCCTTTGGCTCACCTAAATAAACATGCCCAATTAAAATTAAACACCTCATCCTAACACAGGGTTCCCCCCCCCACCCCCCCACCCCCGTGTATCTTTATAAACCGCCTTTTTCCTATGTGCCACATCTGTCTCCTTTCTATCCAGAGGCAGTCCTTTGTCCTCTGGGACAAATATTCCTGCCCCCTTTCCTGTATTCCCTTCCCCTTCTCCCTCATCCTATCTCCCATGTCTGTCGACCTTGGGGGTCCTGAACCTATCCATTTCCTCTCAGGAATGTTAAGTCCAGGTGGTGACTAGGACCCAGAAAGTCCTTAATGGATGGGCTAGGGAGAGTTAAGTCCTGAAAATTCGGTGTCTTACAGGAGTGAGAGATGAGAGAAATTTAAAGAAAATGTTGAAGTTTGTAGAGAGTAAAGTGATTAAAAAAGATATTGATAGGTACTTGAAACAGGCTAAATGAAAAGACAATGATAAGCAAAAGTGCCAGAACATTTTGGCTTATAAATTAGCAGCTTTTCAGATGACAAATTGTGAGAGGCCAGGGTATGCGTTCTGATGGAGATCAAATCTAGGGCTGTCAGGGACACATCACCCAGATGCAGCCAAGAAAAGGGCTAGAAAGTTCTGTAAGATTTCAGGGCTATCCAAGAACAATTACATCAAACAGTGGGTCGTCTGGGGTGCTTGTCCACAGCAACTTTATTGGATCCAGGGGTAGAAAAGGACAGACAATAAACCTATTTGAGAACATGGCTTTTGTCTACAGGAACGAACTCCAACAAAATAAGTACAAGACCCCAATGTCTTAACAAGAATTCTTTTAGAAACACTGTCAATTTTGGTTGAAAGAAAAATATATTGGACAAAAATGAATTTTTTTTTTACAAGCAGAGCATGAGCTGAGAAGACTAGTGAATTCTAAATGTGAGCTATTGCCCAAGTATAAAGAAGTCCAGAACCAAAAGCCCAGAGGACAGAGACAAAAGCCATGGGTACTATTCCCAGCCCTGGAGTCTAATCAAGGATATGCTAACATTTTCAGTTAGCACTTCAGCTAACTGCGAGCCTCCTTCTCTTTGTTTTTGATTTAATCATTTTGTATCATCGCACTACGGTGTGCTGAGTGTCTGGGAACCCATTAGTTAGTTTTCAGTCTCTATAATAAAAAGGCGACACAGGGCACTTCTAAAATAAAAAGGGGAGATTTAACTTGACTCTTGGTTCCAAAGGCTAAAGTCTAAGATGGGGCAACCCTCCAGACTCAGGCCTCTGGTGAGGGTGGAGCATCATATCAGAAGCACATGCCAGAGAAAGTATTCAGGTCTTAGGCCAGGAAGCATGGAAACTCAGAAACTGGAATCTCATAATAACCTTCCTGGGCATACTCCAATATTTTAAATACTCACAACTAGGCCCCACCTCTTAAAGGCATACTACATAATCAATATCTTTTCAAGTTTAAGATTGACTTTTAATGAATTTATTAAATAATGCAACTGTTATAATTAATGTTTGAGGGCATTTTTCATTTTTAGCTCATATACATACATACATATCTCCCTAATAAACCCTGAATCTACATTGACCTCTATAGCTCTGCCTCCTTTTTAGGACAATTCACAGAAATGAAACAATAACATGATCACATAAGTTTTTTTTCTTTTGTTTAGCATCATGATTTTTAGTCCAATCCTGGTATGTATATCTATATTTTGTTTCAGTGTTTTCTGTACGGCCTTCAATTTCACAACTGTACCACTTCAGTCTTGATGGATTGGGATTGTTTCTACCATGTTGCTGCTATGAATAAAGCTTTTGATGCCTTAAAAAGTTTTTTGAAAATCCAAAGAACTGTCTCTACTGTGGCTACAGCACTCCACATTCCCAGCAGCAGTGTGAGTGTCTCAGGCTTTCCCCTCTGTCCACAGTAGTTGTTGTTCCCCTGTCTCAATTACTGTAGCTACTTTAGTGGGGTTAAAGCCTTACCCCTTCAGCCTCAATTTGAATTTCCACAATGGCTAAAAGTGTTGAGCACCTCACGTGCTCGTTAGTCGTTTGTATAACGTCTCTGGTTAAATGTCTCTATTTGCCTTTTGCCCACTTCGCAGTTGGGTCGCCTCATTGAATTATTGCACTCTAAGTGTTTGTTGTAAATTCTTGATGCAAGCCTTTTAGGAGGTGCTTTGCAAGTATTTCATCTCAGTCTATTTACAAGTCTTTTCATTTTTTTCTCATGGTGCCTTTTGAAGTGCCATTTTGATGAGGTCCAATTTTTCCTTGTTTTTGTATTTTCTTTTTTGTGCTGTTTTTGGTGTTATGTGTATTGTTTGTTTGACCTAAGTCTTAAGCGTGTTTCCTCTCTCTCATGTGTGGTGTGCATATGTGCATGAGTATTCATATGTGTAGGCCTGTGGTTGGTGTGAAGAGTCTTGCTAACTCACTTCCCAACTTATTCTTTGAGGCAGAGTCTCTCAGTTGAACTTGGAGCTCCCTCATATGGCTAGTCTGGCTACTCAGCTTGCTCTAGACTTACCTGGCTGCCTTCCAAGGCCTGTAATTACTGGTGGCCTCCATTCCCACCCATCATGTTTATGGAGTCTTGGGATCTGAACTCCGGTCCTCTTGTTTGAATGGCAATGGCTTTAGCAACCAAACCATCTCTCCAGCCTTTGAATATTTTCTGATGAACATTTTTTTATTGTTTCAATTTTTGCATTCAGATTAATGACCTATTTTGGTTAATTTTAGTGTGTCATGTGTTGTCAGAGTACAAGTTCAATTCTTCTGGCACCATTATTTGAACAAAGTGATCTTTTCTCCAATTGCCTTGCTCTTTTTTTCGAAGATTGGTTGGCTACACACCTATAGATTTATTTATGACATGTACTATTGTGGAGGTCCCCTTCCTTCTTGTGGCCTGTTGGCCACCAGTTCATGAGGACAAGAGGCAGAAGCGATGACAGCTTTGTACGGCCTGTGAGCATGATGGAGATAGCTTTTTGGAAGATGACTTCAGTGAATCAGCTAAACTTTATCCCAGAGTGAGGGAAAATATAAAGGATGAAGACATTGGCAAGGGCGTCACCTAATTTGCTTTAAACAGCATGCTTCTATTATAAAGCTCTTAGTTCAAGTCTTAGTTATCGTATGTGGGAGCATGGTTCTATCCTGTCATAATGCTCCTAGCATAATCTCTAATTACCATATGGGCAGCAGGGGAAAAGCTTCTTCAGGGAACTGCATCAGGGGTCATACTAGAGATAAGTCAGGCATCTGGCCTAGAGACAGTTTCCCAATAAGATCAGGTAGAGAACAGGGCACCTTCTGTGGGGTCGGAGTGTGTGTGTGGGTGTGGGTGGGTGGGGGGTCATCCATGCTGCAGAGCTTGGAGAGAACTATCAGGCCATGGTAGACTGCAACCTCTGACCAGTAGGGTCTTCCAGCTTACTATATATTGTTCTCAACAATTCCAAGTTTGTAGTACGTCTTGAAATTGAAATGTGAAACTCCTCAATTTTGTTCTGTTTAAATTGCTCTGTCTAGAGACTTTGCACTTCCTTATAAACTTTCTTACTTGCTCATCAACGTGACCAATATTTTGATCTGCTGAGAAACAAGCAGAAATGCCTAGATAAGCCCTTTATGAATCCCTGACCTACAAACACTGCCAAGGAGATAATGATAAATGTTTGTTTTTATTGAAGCCACAAAATGTTGGGTAATTTTCTTCACAGCTGTATATTACTAACATAGCCACCCAATTTTATTTAGCATGTCCTTGCATGCCTAAAAACCATGCTACTTTTCTATCTGAAGATTTATTACTATCGAGGAAAACAGAACAAAACAAAAACACAGCAGATGGTAGAAGCCAGAGTGGTGGGGAGGGAAGTGTGAGAAAGGGAGTCAGAGAGGATCTGGGGTGTTGACTTTGGTGGGTTGGAGTCTTGGAGATGAGGGAGAGACATGCCATGCAGACAGGACTCACATGGAGTGTTTTATTAGTGGGGCGGGGTGGGGGGAAGAGGGGCACAGAGCGGCCTTGTGGGGAAAGGGAAAGAGAGAGGAGATAGTGAAGAGCAAGAGAATGAGAGAGAGAGAGAGAGAGAGAGAGAGAGAGAGAGAGAGAGAGAGAGAGAGAGAACAAGAGAGCAGAGAGAGGAGTCGGGGGAGGGAAGGAGGGAGAGGAACTGAGGATAGAAGAGAGAGAAGAGGCAGGAAAGGGGAAACAGGGGAGGTGCAGATGAAACCTCAACCTCCTAGGATGAGAAGGGGAAGAGAGAGAAAGTGGGCGGGGCCCCACCTTTTATGAGGTGAGGTAGCACATGTGCAGAGAGACCACACAGGAAGGAATACACAATGCTGTCAGGACACTGAGCAGGCCAAGGTACCGCCTGCTCACTGGCCAGCAGATGTGTGCAGGGATGACGCACCCTATCAGGTCCCCAAGGGACGGGTGTAAATACTAACATAGCGTAATGGCCAGTGACAAACAGGAACATCTCATTGTTCTAGAGGTAGCAGATTTAAGGTGGCTGCAGCAAGGATCCAGATCCACAGTTAGCACAGGACAGCTACAGGGCATCCCAGAAGCAAAGTGTAGCTTCTATGAGTGGCATGTTTGAAGAGAACAAAACCACACTGCCATCAATGACAAATGCCAATTAAACACAGCGGGGATGGGGAGCGGGGTGGGTGGATGGCAGGGAGACAGGGAGAGGAAAACTGCTCGTTCCTCCATGCAAAGTGCCAGGGATATAATTGGCCATTTGGACATGTCCCTATATATCCCAAGGCTAAAAGGAACTGAAAACATCTCATACTCTCTCCCAGTAGGCTGAGCTCTGTTCCTCCAGGCCTACCTGGAAATTTGAAACAAAGCTTGGACTAGTGTAGAGAAAGCTCCTGTGTGTCTGTATGGTGTAGGAAAGCCACACTCTGAAAAGCCCTAAGGCAAGTGCATATACTTGAAAGGATGTCTCCTCCAGTTGGTGGCTGTCTTTGTTTTCCTACCTTCCCTTCTCTTCTGAGACATGGTACTTAAGAGACTGGGAACACAGTCTGCTGATTTTAATGTCCATTCAAAGATCAGGAAGATGTCTTTTCATCCAAGTTGGCTGCCTATTTTCAACCAGAATTATTATAATAGGAAGTACCTAAATGGTCCCTGACAAAGTCTATAAGGAACCTGATGTCCACAGGACCTGAAGAACAAAACCATGCCAATTTACCAGGTGCCTCATTCTGGGGATTCACTCTGCACTAATTCTTCAAAGCCCCATGCTCTGAGCACATTAATATCTGCGCTCAACCTTGTCTATTACATGGATCGAAAGTTCCTGCAGCTGTTAAGACAAATCCGTGTTTTCTTTCTTTCTTTTTTCCCTTTTAGCTAAACAAAGAAGAGCAGAATATCTCCAGTCTATTTTTAATTTTAAATCAAAGGGACCAAGGTCTACTTTGCTTAGCATACATAACAAACAGGAACTGTACCCATTTTATTAATTGCTTGCAATCCCAAAGAGATGGGGGATAAAATGGCAGGCATTTCATTTTTAGATAATAGAAGATGTTCTAGCTTTGGGGACCTGTATTAGTCTGAATGTGGCCCTACAACAAAACATCTTAGACTGAATAAGTTATAGGCAACTGACTTTATTGTGCATAGTGACTGAAGCTGGAAAATCCATGATAAAGGTGCCAAGAGACTGGGGAGATACTCCTTTTAACTGTGTACTCCTGGAGAAGGGATAAACAGACCTCTCCAAGTTTCTTTGTGAGCATAGATCCCTTGACAACTTCTGGAAGCTCAGTCATCTTGGGAGTTGGGATTTCAACACATAAATGCTGAAGGACCACAATATTTACTGTACCAGTGTCCACAGTGTTAGATGAAAGTCCTGGCTAGATGACCTTGAATATGTCCAACAGCCAGAATGTTCCCCGATTGACTTAATCTGTACCACAGAGATCATGCTGAGGATCACTAATGTAATTATCAAGGCAGCTGTACCCTGCAGACTTCCATGCTTAGGAAAGGAGAGGTTGTCAGCTTGTTTTCAAAGTAGGGTAATATATTGAATTGTTGTCCAGTGTAGACATAGAAATTCTCTTGAGAATTTCTATCACAGATTACACAGGGGAGAAGTGACAGAGGTTTTAAACTGAGATTACTATATTTCTGCAAGAAAATCTAGTTACATACAATTTAGTTCTATTCATAGATAGGTGCTTCTCTGGAATAGATAAAAGATGGGATAAGCTTGCTAAACTGTTCCTGTTTGGGTAAAAGGTAACTTCCCGAGTCTAAATGAAGTCCAGAGGCGTTGGCTCCCAAAGGCAGCTTCCAGAGACATCTTTGCTCACACCCCTCTTGCAATATTGGTGTTCTAGCTTTGCTTTCTATTGCTGTAACTAAACATTGCAATTAAAAGCAACTCAGAAGCTTTGGCACTCGCTTTTAATCCCAGCACTCGGGAGGCAGAGGCAGGCGGATCTCTGTGAGTTCGAGGCCAGGCTGACTTACAGAGCGAGATCCAGAACAGGCACCAAAACTACACAGAGAAATCTTGTCTCAAAAAACCAAAAAAAAAAAAAAAAAAAAAAAAAAAAAAGGCAACTCAGAGAGGAGAGGATTGATTAGGATTAGATTTGCCAAATCACAGTCTATCATTGAGAAATGTCAGAGCAAGAACTCAAGGAAGGAACTGAAGCAGAGGCCATGGAGAAATGCTACTCTCTGGCTTGTTCTTCATGGATTGCTCAGTCTGCTTTCTTATACAACCCAGGACTACCTTCCCAGAGGTGGCACTACCCACAGAAGGCTGGGCCCTCCTACTTCAGTCATTGATCAAGAAAATGACCCACAGGCCAGTCAGATGAAAGCATATTCTCACCGGAGGTTCTCTCTTTCTAGATGACTCTAGTTTGTGTTAAGTTGACACAAAGTTAACCAGAACAATTGACTTTCTTTTCTGATTGTCCTTTTTTATTTTCAAGGATTAGCCCCTTAGGGAGGAAAAAAAAATCAACATTTAACAAGACTATCAATAGGGGAAAATTTCAACCACACCAAGTCAGCTGAATTGGAAGGTGAACTGGACTTTCTTTACAGGATAAATATTTTCATGAACTTACTCATTATTCCTGTTGAAAAGCTACAGTCCTGTTAAAAAGTCTGTAAGTGGACACAATCAAACACCTATTGACATTCCCTTATGGGCATCTGTGGATGAGGATGCGATCTAGGAAGTAAGTCGGGGGTGACAAAAGGTGGAAGATTTTGCAAGGATTCTTGTGGTCCCCTGTCATTTTCTTCAACTCGTTTTTTGCCCAATTCTGTTTAAGTCAGCATCCATATTTCCAATGATCAATTTGCTTCTCGCTTGAGTATTTTCCTTAGGTGATGGATCCAAGAACTACCTTGTAGGGTCCTTATTCTAGAAGCACAGGCAAGAAGTGTCATGCCAGCTCGCTCATGTTTGGGACAGTCTTCAGCAGTCACTTGTGCTTACTTAAAAATTGCCTTCATTACACATACATCAGAGAGCTAAAATGCCAGATACATGGCATCCCCTAAGCAGGGGAAGGTTTCAACTTCCCTTTAAATTACCCTGTGAAATCACACACTGTCTCCATCCCATCTAATTCCTCATTTCTCAGGCTTCAGGTTCAGCCTGTAGTCTGATCCATGAAGCTTTAGAGTATGACCTTGCAAATTAAAGACCTGAGATTAGGACCTAGACCACGGAGTAGCTAACTGAGCAGCGTGAAACTTTAACAAGAAACCAGACACAGCAAAGTCCCCTTGAAGTCATTCATACCAGCTACCTTTCCTTCACAGCCCTGCTATTGTTTGCGCGGAGAATGGCTAAAGGTTATCTCTAATCCCTTGAGGGGCCCTATCAGGCTTTATATCTGTAATTAACAGCTTGCGGGATAAGGAAGCTGAATGGATCCAGCCGTACAATTTTAGGCAGGAAACAACAAGTTACTCCCATTCATTCCCAGCCCACTACAGGACTTGTCTGAACACTTTATCTTGGTCCAGCTGCCAGAAAGCATTTCATTCCCTTTCCTTACACGCAGGGAGCCGCCTTTCCCTGGCTATCTGAACTCGGAAACATTTAACATTCTCCCAGGAAATAACTCCATCCAGAGCTATTGTTTTTAAGTGCTAGAGTGATTGACTTGAAAGGAGCTTGCGTAAATCAGTGCTGTTGATTACTAAACACAATGGTAATTGCTGGGGAGGATAAGGAAAACACAATATAGGCATATGAGTGATACGGGCAATTGAAATACAGTGGGAGTTGAATCACATGCATTGCACTTAGAAAAATAAGGCTGGCTGGTGGGTGTGTGGCCTGAATGCTTATATTCCTTTCTGCTTGGTAAAGTTGTTAATTCCAATTTTCCCTTATGTGTACCTAGTGGCCTTACAATTTCTTCATCCAGTATGTCAAATAAATATTATAAATCAGTTAGATTTTTCCCAAGTTGGGCATGTGTGGTGGGCAGTGATTATCTATTCTAATGGTAGAAAATTACCTGACCTTGAACTGGCCACGTTTGCTAGACTGGATAGCCAGAGAGCCTCAGGGATCTGAACTGTGACTTTTTTCTCTGAAGTAATAATGATGTTTTTCTCACTTCTGTTTCTAAACACTCAGGCTCAGTGATGGGTATAAAAATGAACATTCAGTAAATAGTTATTGGCTAAACACCTCACCATACTCAGTTGCTGATTAAGTAGTCTGAATGAAGTAAAGAAGAGCTTCCAAACTCTTGTATCTGAGTGTGAAATGGGCTAGTGGTGTGTAGATGTGCTGCTGAGGGCCTGAAGCCTGTTCAAGAATGGCAGAACTCTAGCCAGTGGACAGCTATTGTGAGTGGGTTCATTTAATGGCCCTGGATATTAAACACATGACAGCATTTTTAATGCTTAGTGTGATGTGAAGTGGACTGGAGAAAGTTTGGGAACTTGTCTGGTTTCATTCTGCTGCTGTGGTAAACCACTTTGACCAAAAGCAACTTGGGCAAGGAAAGAGTTGATTTCAGCCGACACTTCCCGGTCACAATCCAGCATTAGGGAAAATCAGGGAGGAAACCTGGAGGCAGGGACCATGGAGGAAGCCAGCTTACTAGCTCACTCATGATCTTCTGGGCTCCAAGGAGCTTGGGTAGGTCCACCTCTCCAACTCTGCCATCCTCAGCACATAAAGCTTACCCAACAGAAGAGTCTTTAAAATCTACAGTATGATGGAAATAGGGAATTAAATCGTGATTGACTTTGTTGCTTCCATTGTTATTATTAACTAGCTTTGAATAAGCAAGGTCTTGAGTGGCTCCTAGAATAAGATCAGTCTTTAGGAGCCGAGAGAATCTAGCACTGGGGAACCTCATGGTGCTACGCTTGTGTGCATGTCCCTGAGTTTAATTAGGGTTGCTTGAATGGGTGTGAGTGGGTGTGCGGGGTGTATTTTCTGGAGCACAGGCAACTTTGTGTTAACACCACTAAAGAAAATCACTCCCCCACCCTTGCAACTATTAACTGGCAAAAGCTTTTCAGGAAGGGGTAGGGTTTCATGATTTCATTTTCTCTTTCAGGACTGGTCTGGAACTAGTCAGGTAAGCTAAGCTGAGTGACCAGAGAACCCCATGGATCTGCCTGTCTCTGCTTCCCTAGCAATGCAGTTCCCAATCTATATTATAATCTGAGAGGGGGAAGTGGACATGAGGTCCCAGCCCTAACCAAGAAGCTATCTGTAGCTGATGCCTGCTGGCAGGCAAAGGGAAAATCAGTGTTCTCCAATGCAGTATTACTGGTTGTATCAACCACACTCCAGTGCAGGCCAACACAAAATGAACACAATGGTATTTTTTTGTGGACTTTTTGTTTTGGCTTTTTTTTTTGTCTCATTGGTCTTTTGTCTGTTTTGATTTTCATATTTGTGGGATTTTTTTTTATTTCTTAATTTGTTTCTTTTTTGAGAGAGAGAGAGAAGGGGGGGAGAAAGAGAATGAGAGAAGGAGATGTTGGGTAGGGAAATAGGATGAAAATATATTGTATAAAATTTTTTTTTTTTTTTTGGTTTTTCGAGACAGGGTTTCTCTGTGTAGCTTTGCGCCTTTCCTGGAACTCACTTTGGAGACCAGGCTGGCCTCGAACTCACAGAGATCCGCCTGCCTCTGCCTCCCGAGTGCTGGGATTAAAGGCGTGCACCACCACCGCCCGGCTTGTATAAAATTTTTTTAATTAAAAAAAGTGTGTGCCTTGCCGGGCGTTGGTGGCGCACGCCTTTAATCCCAGCACTCGGGAGGCAGAGCCAGGAGGATCTCTGTGAGTTCGAGGCCAGCCTGGGCTACCAAGTGAGCTCCAGGAAAGGCGCAAAGCTACACAGAGAAACCCTGTCTCGAAAAACCAAAAAAAAAAAAAAAAAAAAAAGTGTGTGCCATCATACCTGTATTTTTCTCCATGAATTCCGTGGACCAAATTCACATACTTGTGCTTGCAATGATGATGTTATCCTCCCACCCCCTGGGCCTGGACTTGTGATTTCCAGAAACTGAACAACTGGTAATGGCTATTGCTAAGTCACTGGTCTTGTGGTGGTTGGCTCTGCAGCAGTAGAGAACTGAGAAAGTGTTTGTAATCTGACCCATTGGGGTTCTTTTCTCTTGTCATTCTTATCCAGGATTTTAAAGGACCTTTCAGAATTATCAAGTGTATCCAACTCTGCCAGATATGATGTCTATGTGTTTTTCCTAGTTTCTAAGAATGGCCTAGCAGTTGACTCTAGGTAGAGGCATTTGCCTTCAGGTCAAAGAACCTGACTTCATTCCCAAGGTCCCACACAATAGGAGAGAACCGACTTCCACACATTTTTCTCTGACCTCCATGTGTGATGCCATTGCATGAATCCACATAAAATAGTAAGTAAATTAATTAATTAATTAATCCATAAATGTAATAGTTTCAAAGCTCACTGAGGGTAAA
The DNA here is from genome assembly GCF_049852395.1 of Peromyscus maniculatus bairdii. NCBI lineage: Eukaryota > Metazoa > Chordata > Mammalia > Rodentia > Cricetidae > Peromyscus > Peromyscus maniculatus. Next base: position 77,079,945 of record NC_134859.1, on the reverse strand, counting down.
GTCCAGCTCATACCACTGTTCTCAAACAGCACACTGCCCACAGGGCTCAGTTCCCTCCTTGAGTGATATCTGCTAAGTATCTGGTCTTTCAAGAAGCGGTGACCACCCTGAGTTCATCTGATCCTCATTGTGAGATAGAGGGAAGAAGGGAAACAAGACACAAGCAAAGAACAACTCTACCCAATGTTAAAAGAAATCCGTGCCTATACCTTCCTAACCAAGACACAAGCAACAAACAGCTCTACCCAATGTTAAATCAGTGCCCATACCTTCCTAAGTCTCAGGTTGGCATGCCCTCACTGCACCAGAGCTTCCCACACATTGTGAAGTAGGATGTGAAATGTCTTACCCATTGAGCAAAGGTTTGTTAAAAAAAATCCTGAGAGCTCTGTGGACTTCCAGCAAAGGGGAACAATGCTTAGATCTTTGACTCCTATTTCAAGTTTTATAGAAGTTTCATGGTTATTTATTTATTTATTTATTTATTTATTTTTGCCTACCTTGCTTCTGAAAGACAAGACAACCAAGGAAAATAGCCCTCTGCTTTATAATAATGTTGAAATGACAAACATATTGCTCTAAAGGATTACTGCAGTGATCACAGATTGTACCCATATCTCAGGGGTTCAACTGCATGCAGATCTTGTTGAAAAAATTCTGGGTCTTGATTTAACAGATATTGGATTGTCCACCACGTAAGAGGCACTGGGCTAGCAAACAGTGGTATATAAAGTCAGGGTTTAGTGACTCAATCATATTCTGAGAAGCTTTACTTGATTCCATCAGATATTATAAGAATTTCTATTCTGATTTATTTCTCATGCTTACAAAACAGATAAAGTATAATTATTATATCACTACAATCTGTATGATAGATGGTTATTGTTTGAGGGGTGTGTGTGTGTGTGTGTGTGTGTGTGTGTGTGTGTGTGTGTGTGTTGCCTCTGGCTTAATTGCTCTCAAGCAAGGAAAAGTGTTCTTCCTACGTTTTAGATCTAGGCTAGCCATGCTTGAGTGAGGATGTGCCCATGAGAAGTTAGATAACTTAATATGTAAGTTATATACATTTATTGGCAAATTATATTGGATTATTTTTATAAACTTTTATTAGCATGGACTTTTAGTAAGCTCTCATCATAGCTGGGACCCCAATAGGTATTCAACACATATTTATTGGATACATATATTCTTCTTTTTAAAGTTTAATTAACATTTTTTCATTTATTTTACATACCAACCACAGTGTACCCTACCTCCTCTCCTCTCATTGCCTCTCCCCACTTCCCATCCTCTCCTCCTCCTTGATACAGGGGGAAGAGCTTGGTCCTGCCCTCAACTTAATGTGCCATGCTTTGTGCAAGCCAAGGGGAGGCCTGCCTCTTTCTGAATGGGTACGTATAGTCTTAACAATCACAGGACATTTCTTTTGCCCAAATGTGACAGATCTTGAGCCTATAATCTATAAGTGTCTCATTCTCCAAACTCATCCTGAAAACCACCTTTTTGACAAATAAGGAAATTCAATTATCATACTCTTGAGTAGGCCCTTTGAAGATTTCACAAATCACTTTTTTTTTTTTTTTTTGCCTAGGAATCTGGAGATGTTACAACAGCTGTTTGTAAGCTCAAATCCCAAATTAGCAGCTAAGTGGAAGAACCCGCTAGCCATTCCTCTTGGCCCCCGAAAGTATCCTTAAAAAAAAAAAAAAAAAAAGTCAAAGCGACATTGACCCTAGCACAGCGTCTTTAAATAACTACCAGTTCCAACCAGTCTCCTAAGCCGAACCACCCTGCACACCGTGTCCCTGGCTCCCTGGGTAGCAGAGAACTAATCAACACGCCCTGGAAACCCCTTTTAGACCGCAGGCTCCGTTAGCAACATCACAACAAACAGTCGGAAGGGCCTCTGGCGGCAGGCTTCTGGCTGCTTCAAGAATGGTTGCTAAAATAAGGGGGGGAAGGCCACAGGTGCTCCCAGCCTTCAGAGGAACAAGCCACTACCCAGGGTCAAGGCCAGGCGTGTCAGCCCAGCCTCAGAGGAAGTCCTTAGGGTAAGAGTCATGGACTATCCACAGACCAGAGTGACAAGGAAGAATGCATGTGTCGATTCTCCTGTAAGAAAGACATTGGCTGAGCTCTGTGACCCGAGGCTTCGTGTGCATCTCTAAGTCACTACCCACACACTCCTGCTTACTTTTTCCAAAGTTATACTGGGCAATGCTGCTTCTGCTTAGAATTCCCACCTGAATAGCCAGGCCATACAGTAGGGGGTCAATACCACAACCACCTCTTAGCTTCCTATTGGCACAACTTTCTTGCCAACAGGATCTTTTATCAATGAGCCCCCAGCATCAGCTTCCAGGGATGATGTCCTTCAAAGACATGCCATTCACATTGTCTTTCAGGTGGCATTTGGCAGGGTTTGGAGTTATCGTTGCTGTGACTGGGGTGGGATGTTGCTACTGATCTTTAGCTTGTAGAGGGCAGGGATGCTACACAATGAACGATTCGTGCTAATTATTGATCAGCTAATGCTGATTGCTGAGATGGAGAGACCCTGGCATAAGCTATCCATTCGCCTAGAACAGGCTTCTTCCTTTCTCCCTCTCCCTCCCTCCCCATCTGTTGATACTACACCTCTTCTAGGACTACTCAAGTCTACTTTTAAATTGGCTTGCCACTGTGAAGACCCTTTGAATTCTGAACCTCTTTAATTGCTTTAGTTTCTCTGTTCAACCCTATAATGTTGTTTTCCAACATGTGTTAACACACTTTAGACTTCTTACTTTTAAAAGAGGAGCATGGGTGACAAGGTCATGTGTCCCTTGTGAACTTAAGAACCTTTCGTGAACTTCCAGTTCGACGCTTGGTGTAAATCCAGACCACACATCCCTGCCCAGGGTGTTTCTGTGGACTGGTGTCACACTGGGCTGGGAGGACCACATCCTTGGCTTGTGAGTCGTCACCACCCCTGTTCCAGTCTCGGTCCTGTACCACCCCAGTCTCCACAGGAAATGTTGGCCTCTTCTCTGTACTCACAAAAGTTCCAGTCACAAAAGTCATGTTTTTCAGAGTGGATTTTACTACAGGAAGCTCTGGAGAGAGTTGGCCTTCAGACAGTTTCCCAGGGAACCTCAGAAGTCTGTGCCCTTGGGGCTCTGTTTCCTCAGCTGTACTTGCTGTTTCTCAATACATGCTCCAGCTCCAATGCCAGCTTCCCCCGAGAAACCCAGTTCACAAGTGCCTTCTTATGTTTAGCATCCACTCGTCTTTCCTAAAGCAAGTAAATCAAGGCACTGAGGTGGGGAAAAGGGAGAAAAAAATGCAATGAATTTCCAGATTCACAATTTCTTTTCTTGTTATGCCTCTCTGTTCGAGGTTCCACCTTTAAAAAAACATTCCTCAAGGACAGAGACTGAACTTTATTTGTCTGTGTTTCAAGGCTTTAGACATTGAGGACACGTTGTCTATGGTTTGAGAATGTTGAAGAACAGGTCTTCCTCATTCTTGCTGAGGTAAACAGAGGAGAGTCAGGCATTCTCTCAATTCTTGTGATTACTGATGAGTTGGGGACATTGGGGAATGTGTGGAGCCTAGTTCCAAACATCCATCCCTGAAATGAAAACCAAAGGGTATAAATGAAAATGCCTGGTTTCTTCTTACTGTTCCTGCATAAATCTTCGCACTCCATGGGCATCTTCTGTGAGAGGGAAAGAGGCTGTGTTGTCTCAACCATCAATCCTCAATTACCCTTCACTCAAGAGGAATGCCCTCCGTGGTGACAAGCTTCCTTATACTACACACCCAGTGCCAGGACATACAATACAGCACTGTGGACAGGAGGCTTTCAAAGGGCAAAGCATGGACCGGCTTAGGGAGCCTAGTTATCCACTTAGGGCACTTGACTTGGTGGAAGCCAGTCCTTGTGAGGGTTGTCATTAAGCCCCTCTCTTGGACAGTGATGTGGAGACACTTAAGCCTCAGCAGACCAGTAGTTGCCTCTGGGAAGTTCAGTAGGGCTGTGGATTTGCAGAGGGTCATGATTGATGCAGGAAGTTAGAGCGCAGCAGAACACAGGGGTTCACAACTAAAATTAGTGCTACCTTATTTATCCATTAGGGTACTGTGGGGCACATTCACACCCTAACTATAACATCTTCACACCCGCAATGATAAAATACCTTCAAAATAAATGTTACAAAGATTACAAAGTTTCAGGTGCACATTGATTTGGAATTTTCTACATCAGTAACAGCAAAAAAAGTATTTGTTTGTTTGATTTTGTGTATATGCATGCATGCATGTGTCTGTAAGAACCACATGCCACGGTGTACATGTAGAGGTCAGAGGACAACTTGTGAGATCTTTTCTCTCATTCCATCAGCTGGATCTGGGTAATTGAACTCAGGTCATCAGCCTTGGTGGCAAGCATCTTTACCTGCTGAGCTCCCTCCTTGGCCCCAGGAGCACTTTAAAAATACTGTTAGGAGCACTTTCAGTAAGAAAACATGTGTTGTGCACATTAGCTCCATGAGATAAAAGCTCACACAGAGAAAAGAAGGTAATGGGCCAGCAGAGGACAGAGGAAGGCCTAATTCCGAATCTAAGTCTTGCCAATAGTCAGCTCTGAAATCATGATCTCCGTTTCCTCATCTCTGTGAAAACAGGATAGCAGCAGCTGCTCTGCCAGCAGTATAGATTTGCAAGGTGGACCCAAGGAAATAGAGGATTTGAAAATGTTTCGGGAAGTTAAGTCTGCTTTGCGGAGAATAACAATAACAGTTCAGTTATCGGGGCCAGAATGACTGAGGTGGGTTATTATCTCTTAATGGGTTTCCAGGCTGAAAGCTTTGATTGGATATATGTTCACAGTCTCCAAGTGGTTCATTTGCTGTGTTGCTGTGAGAAGGTGTGGAGTTGGATGGTGTTGGTATGAAGAGGCTAAATGACTGTGCCTAGGAATAGTTCACAGATTTCTGGGAGCACTGTGTGGCCACTGGGACATTCCTTTAGGGACTTTCAAGAGTCTTTAATGCAGTAATGGGATGGGCCCTGGGAATTATACCATGGAGACCTTCCTTACAGAAAGGGAACCTATATCTCCCTGCACTTAAGCTGATTATAGATAATAAGCACTTTCAGCTCAGTACTATTGTTTTTCATAAGCAGAAATGTGTGTATCACAGCTAAAAGGTTTGCATGCAACTTTAGTCAACAGCCTTCCCAAAGATAGCCCCCTCCACCCCAGGTGGTGAGTCTTCTTTTACCGATTCACCTATTATCTATTACCTGGAAATGAGGATCCTGCCATGGACACACATCCTGGACTATGGCTGTTAGGGGAAAGTATTTTCTTGAAGTAGATGGGAATCCCCGAGGAAGCTCAATGGGACAATTTGGTGGTGATTGTAATGGGGAGATAGGATTCAGCAGCACCTGCTCAGTTCTCCGGAGCTCTCCCACGGCAAGGCAAGCAGATGTCATGAGACATGAAATACACCCATGAGCAAACCTGAGGAGGGTCGGAGTGCAGTGAGAGGTGCCTTGTGTCTGAGAGAACTCTTTCAGAAGTTTCCTTTGCAAACTGCTATGCAAATGCTGGTTCTGAGAGGCAAGAGGACCCTCGAGAGGGAAAGGTGAGAAAAATTCAAGGACATGTCTCCAAAGGCTGGGCCGATCATAGGAAAGCATCCCATGACCAGAGTAGGGGGAAGAGTGACTATTGGAGTTTGAAGAGAGCTGTATAGGAGACACTATAAGGAGTAGAGGAATCCCTGAATGAGTCAAGTCCTGAGTACACATATATTGTTGACATGGAGACAGCCACGACAAGCACCAAGGCCTTGGGCCCATGAGAAACAACAAAGCCTTTCCCCATATGGGCCAGGCTTGTAGCTGGCAAAGCCTTCTCTTCTACCTTAAGTCTGAGTGTTTAAGGCTGACAGATAAATGCCTGCAAAGACTAGCAACTGCTGCTTCCTCTTCCCGGTTGTTTATAGCTGGTGGTAGTGACAAAGGTGCTCCTCTGATTTCCTTATCGTCTCACTCTTTGCCTCCTTCCTGGGACTCCTATTGGCTGAACAGACAGGGACTCCAAAGGATGAAGGCAAATGTAGAGGTTGCTCATCATTTCTCACTTCCCAGAAGGTGAAGAATTTTTTTTAGATAGGAAGATAGCACATATCCAGAATGTTTTTCTTGCTAGAGAACCCTATGGTAAAGCAAAACACTGAAACAAACCAAGAATTACTTGGTAAAAAGATCAAAGTCACAAGTGTAAAGATCAGTGTTTTAATCTAGCCCCAGCCTTGCTAGTCACCTGCTGGAAAGTCTCAGGGTGGCCACCTCTCTTTTCTCTGTGTCCAAAACAGCCCCTCTCCCCATTCCCACAGTGGTGTGTGGATGATACGAACTGATTAGAATAAGAGAGTGTTGCGTATGAGAAGAAGATGGCTTGGACCCCTCCATAGAGCAGAGCCGATATTCACAGATGGAACTTAGGAAGGAAAAGGATAGTGCTGGGGAGACTCTGATTCCCCCAGAACCTGGTGGAGATTCAAGAAGAGCAGAGAAGGGATAAAATCCAGAGGAAAACTGAAATCCAAAGATGCCCCCCCCCACCCCCACCCCCGTTCAGCAGGAAGCTGGGGAATGTTCCCGGACAGCTGCAGAAGCAAGCGTTGATGAGTGAAGACAAGGAGTGTCTGTTCCTGAGGAAGAAAACACTATTTTCATTTAGTGGCAGCTAGATGTTTTTGCCTCACTGCCAGAGAGCATATCAGGCACCATACATTTCAATGACTGTGTGTTTGAAATAGACTCTGTCTGTGCTTGCTGGTCATTCATTAGACTATACAGTCCAGACAATGTGGACTCTGCTCACAACTAATCAGATAGGGAGTACAGACCTAACCTAAGTCTCCAAGTAGGAATACACGGGAAGAGTATAAAATAGTAGGGGAAAAAAATAAAAGATTAAATGTAAAATGGGGGCAATCTGTCTCAGGCAAGGCTAGGTTAGGGATAGATCGTATGCAGGCAGGCCAATAGCAGAGCCTAGAAACATCTAGCTGGGATCCTTATCATTGGTCCTTGTTTGCTGTCTACCTTAATTCACCAAGATTTGGAAGAGCCACAGCTTGTGACCAGTCCCGATCTATTCCAGGAAAGTAGACATCGGGGGGGAAAGTAGCAAAGACAGGCAAAAAATAGTTCAGAGTTGGAGCACCTTAGGGCTCTAGATACTTCCAATCCTGGCTTCTGCCGTATCATCTACTGGGTCCTATAAGAAGTACCTAATGTGACAGAATGGCAGGTGAAGCCTAGCACGTCCTCCATTTGAGCCCTAGTCAGTGACTGTCCTTCAGATTCTAGTCCAGCTATCCCCTACTCCAGAAAATCTTTCGTGATCTTCCTGACCAGTAAGTCATCTTTTCACCGTTCCATTTCCCTGTCTCTGTAGCACTTACCCTAGATGCAGTTTTCAGTGATTTGGTTGATGCTTGCCTTCTCTCTTAGCTCATAAACTTGACTCAGCTATGCCTGCCTGTGTTATCATGCTCTCAGATGCAGTTTATGGAACTCTGTGTAAACTCTTAGTCCCTAATGGGGACAAAAATTCAATGGCTAATAGTGCAAGGAACAAATGTGGCTTCTCTGATTCTTTTCTTGTTCCCTAGTTAGTACCTGTTATCTCTTCCTCCACTTGGGCTCTTGACGTCAGCAACTCAGATGCATCTTTTGTTTCCAGTTTCTACTCTAAGAGCTGCTTTGCTTGTAAAGTCCGTGTGCTGTAGAGTAGATTACAGTCGACACAGGAACTGAGCAACCAATGCAAGGGTGAAGTGGTGAGAGGAAAAAAAAAACCCAAGGACCAAGAAGGTGAGTAAAAAGCAGGTAAAATTAACTCCTATTGAGCTACACTTGACAGAATTGATACAGTTTGGAGTCAAGAAAACCACAGAGAAGAAGAAATTAAACTAAATTAAAATCAGTTATATACCTGTTATACCAAATGCCATCAAACAGATCTGAGCTCATCAATGTAAACCCTTCTTTAGATGTCTGTGATGAGGGTCTCACTGTTCTCTTGCGTCTCCTGCTCCTGTCTGCCTAACACTTCACACTTAATCCATTAAAAATGCTTGTTACTACAGAATTTCTTTCACTGAATACCCTGTCCCTAAGCACAAATAAAATTATTTACTTCATTAATGCCTCTTTGCACCAACATTTCACATCCTGGGGGCTCCAGACTCCTGGTAGTCTAAAGTTTCAAGATCACAATGTTATTCATATGGAATACTTATTAAGCAAATATCTGACTAGATCCCACTGTAGGTATTTGCATATTTAAACTTCAAAAATTTTTCCGCTCTGAAGAGCTCTGTGGTTCTGATTATCTCCATCCTATGGCACTACAGCTACAGTCCTTGAACATTCTTACAGTACTAATGATTATGATCATTGTCATCAGGTAGATGTTAGCTGAATATGTGATTTGTATCAAGTGTCACGTACTCAGCATTTAGCCATTTTCCCAAAAGAAGTGACTCTGGCTTTGCATTATTGGATGGGAAGCTTCATGAGGACACAGGTACTATCTTTTGCTAATTATCATATCTCTGCTCCCAGAACATTGTCTAGTCCAAGTGAATAAGTAGATAACAGTAAGAATAATTTACATTACATAGTATTATTGTAGATCACCTGTTCCTTTGAGAACTGTAAATAATAATGTAAAAACTGGAAATCTTTGCTAAGGATGGGACTGGAACAGAAACTAGATGGCAGGAGACCAGAAGTATGGCTCATGATGGGATGCTGTTGAGTGTGGATGACTTTCAGGTTAGGATGTAGGCTACATAACTTTTGTTAAAGAAACATATATAGACAGAAAAAAACATTAAGGTTAAATGTGTGATCAAAGTCCACAAACCATGTATAAATGTGAAAATTTAAAAAATGTAATTTACAGTACAGAGAATGTCCGTACAAACAAAAAGATTGATGACTGAAGTATATTTAAGCACGAGGCAGTAGAGAAGGTTAGACAGAAAACATTTTAGAGGCTGGAGAGACGGTGTATCAGGTAAGAGTGCCTTATTACCTTTGCAAATGGTCCAGGTTCTGTAACAGCACTTCATTGTCTGGACCGCCAGCCTGCAAATAATGACACGGAGACTTATTATTTATTCTGAAAGCTCATCCTTAATTTAAGCTTGTCCCCAACTAGTGCTTATAACTTAAATTAACCTGTTTATATTAATTTATGTTCTGCCACATGACATTAGCTCACCTCCATAAGGCCCATCCTGCTTCCTCTGAGTCTGGCTGGTGACTCTCAGTGCGACTGGATGCCTTCTCCTCCTCCTCCTCCTCTCTCTCTCTCAGGAAATCCCGCCTATCCTCTCCTGCCTAGCTATTGGCCACTCAGCTTTTTATTACACCAATCACAGCAACATATCTTCACACAGTGTACCAAAGTATTCCACAACATTTCAAGCAACTCACAACCATCAGTAACTCTGACTCTAAGGGATCTGATGCCCTCTGACCTCCATGGGCACTGTACACACATGCCGCGTGTAAATTCATGCAGACCCGCGTAAGTGACTCATCTTTAAAACACTTAAGGGAGTGGTGAGATGGCTCAGTGGGCAGGGCGCTTGCTGCACAGGCGAGCATGAGGGCTTGAGTTCTGATGCCCAGCACCTGTGTAAATGCCAGGTATGCTAGCCCCACATAAAAGCTGGGCATGGCTTTGAAAGTTTGCAGCCCCAGCAGTCGGGGGTACAGGATATAGAAGAGAGGCATTTGTGGATTGTGGAGACTCATTGACCAGCCAGTCCGACTGAAATGGTGAGCTCCAGGAACAACGAGAACCTGCAGGAACCTTGTGTCAAAAAGTAAGTTGGAGAATGATGCAGGAGGACACCAGAGGTTGATCGAAAGCTTCCACACATGTGCACATGGGTAAGTGCACATACAAATGCACAAGAGGCGGGGTGGGGGGGGGGACTGGGACTTTCTTTAAATGTGCATTTTAATAAAGAACTAAATAATGCTGTTGTAACAGATGGTCCTTGATTTGTGATGGTACTATGTTAAAATCATTATGTTATTGAAAATATGGCAAATCAAAACGTACTTGATACATCCAACCTATCGGCGGATCAAAGCTTATCGCCAGAGGACACTAGTGGGCTTGGTGACTTATCCTCAGGGTCCCATGGCTGGCTGGGGGCTGGGACCTGTTTTTCTGCCCAGTATTGAGGGAGACCAGCATACCATGTACACTGTGCAGAAGAAAACATTGGAACTCAAAATTAGAGGCAAAGTCTATTCAATACACACTTCCTGCACATCATTACAAAGCTGAAAATCGTGGGTGGAACCCTTGTCAGCCAAGAGCCATCCATGATTGCTTATCGATGTCAAGAGGTTAAATTTTTATTGTTTCTGTTGATTTAAGATCAGGATATGTAAATTCAATAAATTCAATGCCACTATAACCTCTGACCGCACAATGACTCGTCTTCATCCCGATTTCTTTTCTTAATGTTCTAAGCGAAGACTTTTCAAGTGGTAGAAGGAAAACTCACAAGTGAGTTTTAAACTATGCTGCAGTCTTTGAAGAACAAATGAGGATGTGCGTGAGAAAGAGGAAGAGAGAGAGAGGGGCGCAGTGTGAATTAGGAGCCTCAACACTGAACATGAGATGCTCAGTGAAATGTTTTTGTTGACAAGTTCAAGATGATAACATAAGAAAGAGATCAAACAGCACAAAAGTGTCTGCCCAACAAACACATTCCAGACTGACCGGGGAGGCGAGGAGGAAAGGGTGACAATGATTCTCTGCCAAAGAATGAGTCAAATTCTGCCAAGAAATACCCTGCTGATAGCTAAGTCTTTACTCTCTCCAGAACTCTGTGACAAGCAGGACAAAGAGAATGGCAAGGATAGAATTCTCAATACACAAACATGGTAGATGAGAGAGAGCCCAGACCTCCAGATGTGAAAATCATGATCAGTGAAAACCACGGGAGCCGACTGACTCTTGTGTCCGCTGGCTTCCCAGGGCATAGAGCACTTCTGAGGGCTGTCAGTGTGATTTTGACCATGGAATTTACTGCATAAAGAGGAAGAGCTTGACTAGTTAGATATCACAGGAAGGCTCGGGGTGATTAGTAAATAGAAACACACACACACACACACACACACACACACACACACACACACACACACTCCCCGCATCCAAGTGCATGCACACACGAAAGCATGTACTTGTATACTTCTGTAGTAGTAAGTAATATGCAAATATAGTTGTAATTTGTTCCTTGATGATACAGAAACAAATCACTAGAAATGTTCACAAACTTGTAAACCTATAACGTGCCTGGCAGAAATGAAGATATTCAAAAGAAACACCTGTGTCTCTCAATCTGACTATCAAACTTGTTGAAACAGTGAATCTCAGATAAATAGGAATTTCCCCAGGAATCCCATGCTTGGAGAAGGAAAAGACATCAGCCAGAGGAATAACTTGCCTCCTGGAAAGAGTTTCAAACAGTCTTAACAACTTGCCAGACCACCTTACACGAGGACACTGAAATCCAGACGGCCATAGGTTGGGCAGGACCACACCCTGACTGGGACTGCTTGGATGCGCTCATCCTCTACCTTCTACTCCATCTCACTTCTGAACCCCCAAAGACACACTGAGGGATTTTCTGGGTTTCTTTGTCCTTCTTCCCAATGTGGCCACACAGAACAAACCTCCCTTCTCTTCTTCACTTTTTATTAGCCTTTTGAGGTCAGGTAGCTGAACCTGACTTGGGGCATAGGTTGTGAGCCCCACCCTCGCACCTTCTATAACAAACTCATAAACTTAAAATAATGCAAATGTATTATAGCTCCGGAGCTCAGAAGTCCTCAGTGGGCCATCTCCATCTGTTTTCTTGCCTTTCCCACATTCTAGATGCTGCTGTATTCCTTGGCTCCTGACCTCACGCCCTGTGAACTCCGCTTCTGTTTTCACATCTGCTCAGACTCTGACCTCCTGACTCCCTTGGAGAAAGAACTTGTTGGTACAGCGAGGACACCACGTAACCCGAAGCCATTCCCCATCTCAAGATAGTCGGCTTGAGTGCACCTGCAAAGTCTCGTTGCCATCTAAGCTGAGACAGGGATTAGGGTGTAGGATAAGCTTTGGGGTGTATACATCGTTCTATCACAGTTTTCTATTGTAACATTTTACCACAAACGAAGTGGTTCAAAGCAATACAAATGTGGTTTTGTTTGTTTGTTTTGTTTTGTTTTGTTTGTTTTGTTTTTTTCGAGACAGGGTTTCTCTGTGTAGCTTTGTGCCTTTCCTGGAACTCACTTGGTAGCCCAGGCTGGCCTCGAACTCACAGAGATCTGCCTGCCTCTGCCTCCTGAGTGCTGGGATTAAAGGTGTGCGCCACCACCTCCTGGCTCACAAATGTGTTTTTTTAATAAGTCAATAAATCAAAAGTGGGTTTTAGTGGACAAAACCCAGTGTTGTCAGAGATGAGGGCTCCCAGAGAGAGTCCTTTTTCGTTGTCTTTTTCATCATCAGAAGGGGCACCTTCATTTTTTTGGCATGAGGACTTTTAGTCTTGGTGAATTTCAATCCAACCTCTTTCAGATTAATATTGGCTCTTCTATATCACTCTTCCGTTTACATATACCTCTGTCATTATATTGAAGATGCTTAGATATTCCAGAATAATTCCTCATTTAAAGTCCAATTGATTAGCAACCTAATTCCATCTGGAACCTTATTATTCTTTGCCAGGGAAATATCCACAGGTTGCCAGGGTTAGGATGTGGGCATTTTGAGGTGGAGTTCATTATCTTGGTCGCAGTTTAAACTAAGCCTGCAAGCTGGGCTCCCTTTATTATCTAGGTAAGGGAAGTAGCTTGGGGAAAAGTGCCTGTTTCAATGACAAAGATATTTCTCAGTTCTCTGTGTCTCTTCCTGGTGAAAATATCATATGTCGGATGTTAATGAAAATATGTGGCATCAATCAAGCCGTATAGATTGATTAAAATTAAGGGAGATATATGGGAGAATACAGGCATGTTCTCAAAAGAAAGTGCTGTCTTGTTGAGGATCATTTAGAAATGTGGAACCAACTGGAAGAGAAAAAGAATAATAAGTAAATACCAAAGGGAATGGACTTTTTAAAAAATAAAGCTTAAGACTAGGCAATAGATTTGATAAGGTGTTTTGAATGGTGGTCTGTACTAATGGGAGCTTGGAGAAAAATTCTTTGATCAGTTATCTCCAAATTTCCTAAGCACCGTGTTTCCTTTCCTAGTTGGCATATAATGTATGTGTTCTACATGACACTAATGATTTAAACAGGGCATGGCCAACCGACAGCCCAGGGGCCACATGCATCCCAGGAGAGCTATGGATGTGGCCAGCATGCTAGATGACAAAGCCACACCGTAATGTTAAATTGTTAGTCACCAAAGATTTAAGCCTATTTTATGTCTTTTAAGCTTTAACAAATTTCTTTTTGAAACAAAATAAAAATACATGAGTATAAAAGAGGAACAGATATATAATTGAGGAGGAAAAGATGGATATAAATTCATATACATTTCTAACACTTCTGTGCCCAATGGGCCAGGAGAGAGGAAACTCTGCCATCAGGAAATGAGAAAGCTCCTACTTGGTCTTCATTGTTAAGTGGCCTTTTAGGTGACAGTGAGAATAAAAAGCAGGATCCCGTACATAAAGGGCTGGGCCAGGAAATGCATCCATAGGTATGTCTCACATTCAAGCTTCCTGTCAAAAATTATCATTCAAACACATAGATCCTATCAGTGTCTTCTTATTTTTTTTGTTGTCATGGTAAAATACCCTGACCAAAATCAGCTTTGGGGAGAAAGGGTTTATTTGGCTTTCAATTTCAAGTTTTAGTCCATCACTGAGGGGAAGTCAAGGAAGGACCTCAGAATAAGAATCACCCCCATGGCTCACACATTTGAATGTTTGGTCACCGGAGAGTAGCACTATTTGAGATTTGAGGAGGTTTAGGAAATGCAGCCTTGGTGGAGGAAGTGTGTCACTGGGAGTTGGCTTTGAGGTTTTAAAAGTCTACACCAGGCTCAGTGTTTCTTTCTCTCTTTCTGCTTATGGATCAGGATGTAGCTCTCAGCTACCGCTCCAATGTCTGTCTGCATGCTGCCATACTCCCCGCCATGATGATGATGGATTAAACCACTGAAACTGTAAACAAGTCCTCAGTTAAACACTTTCTCTCATAAAATGTGCCTTGTTTTCTGCTTCTAGCATCTAGCTTAACCCTGTTCTACGTGGTTCAGGACCCCTTGTCTAGGGAATGGTGTTGCCCACAATGGGCTGTATCTACCTATATCAATTAAAAATAAAGATAATATTCCACAGATAAACCCACGCACAAACCTGATAAAGACAATCATACTCAACTAAGACTCTTCACAGAGGTGAGGGCTAATCTTGGTTGTCAACTTGGTATGCTAGGGAAGAGGGCAATTCAGCTTTGGAATTGCCTCTATCAAATTATCCTGTGAGTATGTTTGTGGATCATTTTCTTGGTTGCTAATTGATGTAGGGTAATCTAGGCCACTGTGGACAGTGCCATTTCTAAGCAGATGGGCCTGGACTGTATAAGAACAGTAGCTGGACATGAGCCTGGAAGAAAACCAGTATGCATTCCTTTATGATTTTTTTCTTCTGTTTTGAATTAGCTTCCCATAATGACGGACTGTAACCTTTAAGACAAATAAACTCCTCTCCACATTGCTTTGGGTCATGGTGTTTATCACAGTGACAGAAAAGCTAACTAGGACACCAGCTGATTCTAAGTTGTAGCCAGTTGACATTTAAAACTAAGCATCCTAATGAGAGAACAAAAACTCCATGAAAACCAGGTCAAAGTTCATCTGATTCTCCCCTGGGCATCTAAGGTCTAAAGAACAAACATTTGCTAAATTACCCAAGTGGCCTTGAAAATTAAAACAAGAAATTATGAAAAATGGGAAGTCAATAGTGATAAAACTGGAAGTATGGTTGCAACAGGAAACATCTAACATTTGGAGCAAAAGAAAGAGACGAAGCCAAAGAAAAGCCAGCCACCCAGAGAGTGGGAGCCACTGAGGCAGGAAAGACTGTGTTCTATAGCCACTTCCTTTGGTGGGCTACTTCCCAAGGACCTTCACCCATAAGGGTCAAGCTGAGCCCTCTGCTCCCTCCAGTGTGAATATAGAGTCAGTGCAAAGAACCTTCCAAGAGGGACCACGATTTCCAGGTAGGGATCTCTATGGGAAAACAGTAACCCTTTTGTAGGGGGAAGATTTTTAAATAGAGACACACTGATCCTGGGTGGAGAAGAAAATTAATTTGCAAAGCTGTAGAAACAAATCCTGAAAGCTGTCCCCATGTTCTGAATCTCATCCTCATGTTTATCTTTGCATGTTCATCTCCAAGGTGAAAACAACCAGAGAGATGAAACAGGGGGACAGATAAGGAAATGCTCGGGAGACCTGAAGTTTCCTGAGATTATAAATCACCACACTTACAAGTGTAGCTCCCATCAGAAATAACTGGCTGCAAATGGCCGAAGAAAAACTGAAGAATGTTCAGCAAAGCCCTGGGCATCACTGATGATTGTGGCCAAGACTGATGGGACCATGGTAAGAGCAGAGAACTGACTCTATCAAGCTGACCTCTGACCTCCATACATATGCCGTGGTATGAGTATGTGCTTGTGTCTACACACACACACACACACACACACACACACACACACACACACACACACACACACACTAAATAATTAATTAAAAATAATGCCAAGTTTCTGACCAACTGACACACAGAGAGAATTCAGTGTTAAGACTATGACTTGTCAACACACAAAGTGTGAAGAGAGTGTATGTTCATTCACCCAGCCAGGAAATTGTTGAGCAAGAGACATGGCTGCACAGATGTCATGCCTCTTGGAAAGGCAAGAGTCCTCATTAACTGTGGATGTGAATATAAAATGATGCAGCTGCTTTGGAAGGCAGGGTGGTAGTCTCTTAAATTATTACAATCAATTCCAATGCAGCACATATACCCCCAAAGGAATGAAAGCACACATTTATACAAAAACATGAATACAGCAGAATTATTCATAATGACCAAAGGACAGAAATAACTCATGGATAAACGATGGTATGTCTTTACAGTAGAATGTTATTTGGGCATAAAAAGGAATAGGTTTCCAATGCATGCTACCATATAGATCAGTGATTCTTAACCTGAGGGTCACAGCCCCTTTGGGGATCAAACAATCCCTTCACAGTTGTTGCCCAAAACCATTGGAAAACACAGATATTTACATTACTATTCACAACAGTAGCAAAATTAAGTTACAAAGTAGCAGGGAAAATAATTTTATGTCTGGAGGTCACTACGACATGAGGGACTGTATTAAAGGGTCACAGCATTAGGAAGGTTGAGAACCACTGATATAGATGAACCTTGAAAACATCATGGGAAGTGAAAGAAACTAGTCATTGGAGGCAGAGACGAACTCCAGGAAGCTTGTGAGTCAGCTAGCCTGGCATATACAGGGATGAACATCAACAAATCCCACTTCAATGGGTGTGGAGGCCAGAGACTGATGCTGGATTCTTCCTTTTTAACTCTTTACTGAATATGTTGAGGTAGGATTTCTTGATGTACATAGAACTCCCAATATGACTATTCTAGCTAGCCAGTTTTCTTCAGGGACCCCTCATCCCAATCTCCCAAGACCTATGAATGGGCTGCGATGCCCACCTGACATTTACATGGGTTCTCAGTATTCAAATTCCAGTCCTCATCTTGCACAGGAAGTGCTCTATCCACTAAGACATCACTGCAGCCCCATTATCTTATTAATTAAAAACAAAATCCCATCAATGGGATTAGTAACTTGTGTCTGTAATCCTATAACTCCTGTGAGGATATGGGAGGCAGAGACCAGAGGATCCTAGGAACATGTGGACCACTACCTTATTATATGCTGTGACAAATAACAGGAGACTGTCTCACACAAGTTAGAAGGTGAGAGCAGACACTCCAGGTTGCTCTCCATATGCACACCATGGTATGTGTGAACCCACACTCACACATACCACATACAACCACAATTACACTCACACATGCAACCACAATATCACACACACACACACACACACACACACACACACACACACACACACACCCTATTCACACAATACACAAAATAATTAGAGCACTATTATCTTAATGCTATTACCACATTCATTGTATATGTGTCTACTGAAGGCTGTTACGTTCTGGACTGAGGATACAACAATAAACAAAATGAAGGTAGGGAGAACTGGCATTTCCCTTCTGTGTCTAGTGGCTGACACTGACACACAAACAAAACTGAAGCATGTTTCCCCAGAGGTGCCAAGCTTTATGCATTCTGGATAAACTGGGTACATTGGTGTACAGTTCAGGATTGATTGGTAGAATGTCTGTGAGTTTCTTCTCAAGAGAAAGGCACAACAATTGAAGTCAGTTATCCGTGAGAATTATACAACTGGTGCTTTGTTTCTAAGCCTTGGGCAGGGAGAGCGTTCTGACAAAAACAGTTATCTCAGCTAGATGAAGAGAACCCATAGTACACAAAGCCTGCAAGTGTCCCCTAACTCGAGTAAACCCACTCTGTGAACTTTGGCAACCCTGCTGGAAACCTGCAGGTTTCCTCCTCAGCTATCCAGAAGCCCTGAAACAAGCTACCTTTGGAAATGTTTGTGTGCTAATAAAGTATTACTCTCAGGCTAGGGCCAAGAAGAATGACCCCAACTGTACTTAACTCATTATATCGTACAAGACTGATGTGCAGTCTACTGCACTAACATGGCTCCTCCTTTATCTTTCATTTAAGTTTAAAAATGCAGGATATTTATGCAAAATCACTTCCTACTCTCCCTCTTTCCTTCTTTTCCCTTTATTTTTCCTTCCCTCATTATATACAAGGTACATCAGAGCTGACTCTTTTTTCCATCATAGTATCTTAGCACAGAGTGGAGTGCCTGGCAGGTAGATACTCAATATAGGTTGAATGAGTGAATTAAGCATGGTGCATACTTATGGAAACCAGTGAAGCCTCCTGGAACCTCATTTCTTTGCTTCTGTAATGGATTGATAATACTTATCTGTCCTGTCTGCTATCTACCGGGGCTGTGGTAAGAATCAATTGATTTAATGTGCATAAGCGCCTCTGTAAACTAATATACAATTAAGCTTTTTGGCCTCAGTAGGAGAAGATACAAACAAAGCACTAATAATCATAAGTGAAACGATCACAGCATGCCTTGGCTGCTTTCTTATGGCTCTGAAAAAAAGAAAAAGAAAACAACCTGAGGGAGGACGGGCTTACTTTGGCTTACAATTCCGGAGGGACAGAGTTCTATCACAGCAGGGAAGACATGGTATCAGTCAGGGATGATGTGACAGCAGGAGCAGGAGGCTGGCAGGTCACGTGATACTTGTATTCAATGAGCAGAAGGTGAACAGGAAGTGGGGCCAGACTATAAAGCATCAAGGTCTGCCCCTGGAGATGCACATCTTCTAGCTGGGCTCAACCTCCTAAAGGTTCCCCAATCTTCCCCCAAACAGTGCCACCATCTGGACACCAAGTGTTTAGACACTTGAACCTGTGGGGGACATGTCACATTCAAACCAAAAATGGCATGAGGAAAATTCAGTTGAGAAGCCATGTGTATGGTTCATGCTGTGGTAATAGTGATTGAGATGGCCTGCAGGTTCTACACTAGTGTCTTCATATGGATAAGATTCTTATTCAGAAAATCAAGCTTTCTCAGGTTCATGGAACCAATAAGTAACTCAGGTGGGAGTTCTCCTTCATTTAAACTCTAGCCCCTGCGTCAATGAACACATAACCATATTAGGCAAGAGGTGCTGGTGTCCTTGCTATTTTTATACCATTTCATTTGCAACCTTCTAGGATATCCAGGAAGATATATCTTTTCTACATACCTCTCCCCCCCCCCCCCCCCCCCCCCCCCCCCCCCCCGCCTCTTGGCAGTGCTTAGGATGGAACCCAGGACCTCCAGCATGCTAGGCAGCACTCTACTCCTGAGCTACAGCCCTGGCCCTTTTCTCTATATACTTAATGGAGTTCAAGTGACTTCTCCACTGTAAGGGAGGAGAGAAATGAGCCTGATTTTTCTTTATGAAATAGTGATACGTTATTTAAATGTGAGAAAAACCATGGCCTCGAGGGCTGAAGGTAGAAAAGGCACTAGACTTCTCAATCCAATGTAGAGGCATTCAGTTTTTAATCAAAAACAGCTACAGAGCTGCAGTCTGCCTTCATTTCTACCCAGGGCATTTTGTCAGAATAAAGACTTCATGATCTCCCGGGGGAAACGGCTATGAAGGACAAGACAGATTAGACACACTATCAGTGCCAGCTCAGTACACTGTCAGCAAGCAATACATGTTGTACTCTGTAGCCTATTATCCTTGTGACCTGGACCGGGCTCCTCCACGTGAAGTTCCAGATCATTGCTGCTGTGGATGTTGAAGTTAGAGAGAAGAAAACATGTCCTCAGAAAGCCCTTCAGCTGCTTTCTTAAGACACTATGTTTAAAAGGAAAAAAGAAAACAACTCTGATTGTACCTCTGGGAGGTGGGGACTGGGTTCTTGGAAATGACAGTGATAACTGAGTTGTGACACAAGCCCAGGCTGTTCCAACTTAGTGTCCTGGAATTCCTGTCCCCACCACTCTTTCTATATGGTGCCCACCTTCTTCAAATTCCTTGGAGTCCTGGTACATCTCTGATCACTGTCCCTGGGAGCTATCGCAATTAGATTATTGGTCTATGTTCCTTCTCGGGCCCCTGTGAGGTTTATGGTGGCCTGTAGAAAGGGACTCTTGGGCAGGCTACATGGGTAATGTCTTTGCTGTACAAGCATGAGAATCTGAGTTTGAATCTCCACAGACATAGTAGAGCATGTTTCTGTGATCAAGCATTCTTCAGGAGAGATGGTAGGAAGACAGAATTCTCTCAAGCTCACACACTAGCTAGCCAGGGGTAGGCAGAGGCAAACAACAGGAGATCCTGCCTCAACCAACACCTGAGGTTGTCTTTCATCCTTCACAAATGTACCATACATATGTAGCCCCCCTGAATCCACACACACAGTAACACACATACAAAGATGGTTTTTTATAGTATTTATTTTTAATCATGCATGTGTGAGTGTGTGTTTGGGTATGAGTATATACCTTGAGAGGCCACAATTATCAGACACCCTGAAGCAGAGTTGCAAGCAGTTGTAAGCAGTCCAATATAAGTGTTGGAAACCGAACTCTGGACCTCTGAAAGAAAAGCACCTAGGCACCACCCCAACCCCCACAAAGGTAAATGTACTCACTGCCAATCACCAGGCCATCTTTATCTACCCCCATCCAGGATGCAACAAACACATTTTCTCACCCCACTTTATACTCTTCAACAAGTTAGGGATCTTTCTAGAACATCCTTTCAGGATAGAAACTGCTTACTGATGGGCTCTGCGATTTGCTCACTGCAGTTTTGAAGATATTGCCAATCCTTCTGTGCTTCATTCTTCTTGGGAGAGAAATAAGGAGGGTGGGAGCAGCTGCCTCATGGCTACTTTTGGGTTCAATAGGTTAATAGATCTGAAGTCTGCCTGGCGCATAGGAAGTGCTTTCCCCATGTGGATTAGGTTTACAAAGAAACAAACAAGGACGTAAAGTCTGCTCCGACTGAAGATGTAGCTCAGTGACAGACTCATCCGCCAAGCCCTGTGTTTAAGCTCTAAATACCCAAAAATGTAGTGAATATATAAAGCTATAAACAAAAGAAAAACACCAAGCATTAATTCTATTGGCTGATGTTGGTGCTCAGGCCTCTGTGTTTTCAAACTAGCCATGAAATTGCACGTGTGGCCTCTGTACGTATGTATAAACGAATACAGACATAATATGCATGCATGCAAGTATATGATACTGTTCAGGTTAGTTGACAGAAACATGTTCTATAAGACTATGATGTAATATACACATGTTTAAAACTAAGTTCCACTCCAAGAGAAACTGCTCTGAGCAATCAAAGCGTAACTGGAGAAACCACACATGGGGAGATGTGATTACACTGAAATGCTGGGCTTTATTATGAACTGTAAGTTACTTGGAGTGCTGGGTAAGAAGCAGGATCTCTCCCAGGTATCTTCATCCTTGGAGGAAGCAGACCCTGCCACACAGCCTTGTGGTTAGCTAATTTGATTAAAGACCAGCAGGACCAGTGTTCCTACTCTGGCTGGCACTGCTACAAGCGAGAGATGGGGGAAAAGATAACAGAAATGGGAATGTTGCACTAGCTGCTGTCTGAGCATTAGCCCATTTGGTCATTACAGAAATCGGAGCAGAAACCAACTGCAGACTACAGGAGAATCTACCTGGCACGGGAGTCACCCACCCCATGCCTCCTCCCTCCATCCTCTGCTGCCCAGCAGACCCTTCCCAGATGGAACTTCCCCTTGCTCTTCTCTTCTTTGCCATAGTCTCCCCACAATATCTGATGGTCACTGCACACTGTACCATGGATGAAGAAAACACAGGAAAGGTTGTACCCCCCACGCATACACCAACATCATTGACAAACATCCCCTTTAGATATTTCTGCACACTCCCTTCCCACACCAATTCCTCTCAGGAGTTACTGAACTCCTCTCTTTCAATGGTCTTTGCATGACTGTAAGGAATTCAATTCATAGAAAACTAGAGCATCCATCTCATAAAAACAAACAAACAAATAAATAAAAAACAAAACAAAACAAACAACAACAAAAACAATAAATGAAACCATTTGCCTTAGAACAAAGTAAATTCCTTATACTGCCATTCAAGTATATCCTTCAACCCCCAAACCAACATATCAAGGTTTCCTCCCAGAATCCTGGAAAGTTTTCCCTTGGAGGAAGCCGGATATTAAGAAAATGATCAATGATTTATGTGTGTTTACATAAGGTCAGCAATTTCTGAGCATGTCCTCTGTGCTAACAACTGTCTTGGGCAGTGTACCCATTATCAGTCATCCTCTCAGAGCTCTGCACTCAGACCTTCTTCATGAGCATGTGGGACACAGCACAGAAGGAATCCCACAGATGTCAGGAAGGAGAACAGGACACAGTGATTACATCTCAATTGTGGGGTTTGAGGCCCAGCTCTGCCATTCTACCTCAGCCTCATTCTGTGTCTGGTATTCCTCCAATGGAGATTATTATCATCTCTATCACAGAACAGATGTGCCTGAAGTTTTGAGTGTTTAGTACAAGGCTTGGCATTGAGTGTGAAGTACTCTACTTCATTTACTTAGGAGTAGCGGCATCAGTATTGACAACAATGTGAATAGCATCACCATCATCAATCATTATCATCATCATCGTCATCATCATCATGAGCAGCAACAGTTTACATTGTGCTTCCTTGTCTCACATTGGTCCTGATGGGAACTCATTTTCCTCTGTGTACCACTGGCTTCTCTTCTATCTAAGAGAATAAATGGAGGTAGACAATAATACTTTGGCCTCCTCAGGTAGTAAGAATGGTACAAGTATTAATAAACCCTGAAAATATATCAAGAATGTCAAAGCTGTAAAGGAACATCATTCTCAATGTATTCTCTTCCTACTCCCCTCCTTCTTCTTGATGTTTTTGTTGTTTTGTTTTTCAAGCAAGGTCTCACAATGTATCCTTGACTGCCTTGAAATTCACTATGTAGATTAGACTGCCCTAGAGTCCATAGAAAACTCAGCTCCTGAGTACTGGGATTGAAAGCATGGACCACCACACCCAGTTCTCAATATGTTCATATTGGAACAGAATCAAGAGCTACTCTAGGTCTGCATGGCTGAGAAAGAAAGTTTGCATTTAATTTCTAAGTCGGTTTTCCAAGGCACACAACTCCAAGCCCAGCACATCTCCTCTCCCCAGAGACCAATCCATAATTATCTTTTGACACATTTATAGCTCACTTCCTTCAAAGAGAATGTTTATTGAATGTTATTCAATAAACCATTTCCGAGTCTTGATGCTAAATAACAACCTCAAGTCCTTCTCCCTAAACACTGTTGGTATTTTTGTTTGTTTGTTTCAGGTTTTGTTTCTATACCCCAGTCAATCCACATTTCCACCTCACTCCCCAAAGGATTAACTCTTTCTGCTGCTAGTGACCTCAGCTCTTTCTGAGCTGGCAGAAATTTGTTCATACTAAATCTGCAAGCATGCAGACTGAAAATAAATAAATAAAATCATTTGCCATTTCCTTAGAGCCTGGCTTTCTGTTTCACAGAGATTCTCCAAACCTCTGTGTCTTGAACTGGCATTTATACTGAGCCCATATGATGAAGACTCTAGAGAATATATATGATTACATGAAAGCCATAGAAGGTTGGTGGTCTCCTCTCTGTCCTGCTAGGGTGCAGGGATCAGGGTTTACTTAAAGGCCTCAATGACTTAAGACCTGAACTGTGGGCTACTGCCATGACCAGGCCTTTTAGCAAGCTTTATATGGGCACTCCCTGCTAGGTAGACTCTGTGGCTCTGAAGACTCACAGTTGATTATGAAAGAACCTGCCTGTTTCTTGTTTCATCTGCCTTTGAGCATTTTTAGGGAGCTATGAGTCATAGGTTTGCATCTTGGTGCATAGGGGATGGATAGATCACCTGAGTCTCACTGAGCCACCATCTGCTTAACAGGTCCCTTTATGGTCCCCATGTATTTGTCATTCAGTGATGACAAAAATGAGACAATGAATACAGAAGTTGCTTTCCTGATGGCTGGTACATGAGATGGTCTCAAGCAATGTTAAATAATTGAAGATGGGCAATCCTCTGCTATCTGACTTCTCCATAGCTTCCAGAGGTTTCCAGAACTGTCTTAGCTTCACACTGCCCTTTGTATATGATGCCTGGAAAATGATTTGTGTCAACATTCTACACTCATTAAAATAAACGTAATATATTTCCCCAGCCTTCTAGGCTCACTTCTGCTGGAAAAATCCAATGCAAATGAGACATCTGTTTCTCATGTGCAGATGGTGCAGGCATCTTTCCCATCTTTGTCAAATAAAGAGGATGGGAAGTCTCCTATAGCAGTCCACATGGGCTCTGTTTCTTTGTTAGAGATTAAAGAGGATGGTGAAAAATGATGATGAACATGCTTTCTGGAGTCACATCAGTTTGTGTTTCAGCATATTTCACCTTTGATTGCTCCGAAGAATTATTTGTTGAGTTTTTCATGAGAAAAACTGTTTTCAGTTCTGTGAGAAGTTTAAGAAAACCATGGTATAGACTCTGATTATAAAGAGAATGTAATAAAGTCTTTTCTTTTTAGGTGGGAAAAAAATAAATTATGCCTTGTCAAAATGTCAAGACTACCAAACTCTGGACCAAGTGATTAACTTAAAATCGGATGCATACTAATTAAATATATACTACCATGATCCATGGATAATCTGTGAACAAATTTTTATCTTTCTTTAGGAGCTTTAGAAGAAGGCTTTTCCTTCTTTTTTATAAGAAACTGAAGTTCAACTGAAGTCCAGCATAAAAAGCAGCTGGATAATCAGAACATAGCATAGTCAGCACAAATGTTAGTCATGAAAAGGAACTGTAAATGTGCACATGAGGTCCAGGAGCCCAGTTAGTGGAGTGCTTGCCTGTCATACACAAAAACCCCAGTCCCATCCCTAGAACTGTATAAACCAAATGTGGTGGTGCACACCTGCAATCTCAGTGCTTGGGGGCTAGAGGTAGGAGAACCAGAAGCTTAGGTATGTAGCAAGTTGGAAGTCATGGGATGGTCTCAAGCACTATTAAATAATTGATATTGGGTCTTCCTCTCTGCTACCTTACTGCCTGTAACTTCTATAACGTCCAGATGTCTCCAGCACTGATATTAATTGCTTAACCATGTGCCTTTAAGTGTACAATGACCTTTGCATTTGACTATATGGGACCTTATCTCAAAAAAAAAAATCCATATACACATTCAACTGCTGCAGCTCTCAGCTGACATGCTGATTTCCTTGTCTGGACTTCCAGAATTTTATGTGAACTTCCACAATGGGCCTTTTCCATTTGTGTGGCCTCTGCAAATATTTGTAGAATGAACTAACAATGTCCTTACCTTTTCTAAACACAGGAAGCTGGTATCTACAGCTCAGTCATTACTGCTCAATATCTGATCTTGAATACCACTAGCCAGGCTGTGAGCTAAGAGATAAAGTCTCCTGGAACACTGAGAACTTAGATCTTTGCATGACCTGGAGAATGGTGGCAGGGTTTAATTGGAAGAGATCCACCTGCCTCTGCCTCTGAGTGCAGGGATCAAAGGCATGCACTGTCACCATCCAGCTAGGATTTTTATCTATCTGAATTTTTCTGCTCCTGTTTGACTTTTACACTTGAAGTGTTATCTAAAACAAATGATGTGTGTGTTGCTGGGAATTGGACCCAGGGCCACATGCATGCTAAGTAAGTGCTTTACCACTCTAAAGCTAAAATCTGTCTTTTCAGTTGTAACATCAAATTAAATGGAGAGAAACTCAAAGCAATTCCACTAAAATCAGAAATGAGACAAGGCTGTCTGCTTTCCCCATACTTATACAATATAGTACTTGAAGTTCTAGCCAGAGCAATAAGACAACATAAGGAGATTAAGGGATACAAATTGGAAAGGAAGAAGTCAAGCTTTCCCTATTTGCAGATGACATGATAGTATACTTGAGTGACCCCAAAGATTCCACCAAGAAACTGATAAAGCTTATAAACACCTTCAGCAACATAGCAGGATACAAGATCAACTCAGAAAGCACTCTTTTAACCACTAAGTCGTCTCTCCCACCCCTGCCTTTGCTCTTTACTCTTGTTAGCAGCAACTCTGTCTTCAGCGTCTTTGTAGTCATGGAACCTCCAGCAAGGTACCATGTAGGAAATAAGGAGACCCAGGGAGAGAGTAGGTAACTTGACCCTACAGGCTGTGGCCTCAGAGCTGAATTGTTCTATCTCTCAGCAGAAATGTGCACCATCCATTCTTTTCAAGTTTTATTTTCAAATATGATAGGAGGACAAAATCACAGATCTAAAATCAATATTTATGTGAATACCTCCATGATCATGATAGAAAGATCATTAATATTTGCCCCAACACTTAATCATAGAAAATATTAGAGAAAAAAAATACCCACAAACATCCACACAAAGACATACACATGATAAACATCTGCTGCATAGAAACAATGAAAGTTTGTTTATCTCTATCGAGGTGGAATAGAGACAAAGATGAGAGATGAAGACCTGGAGTGACAAGTATTCTGGAAACCCATCAATGACCGATATGGGGACTTTTTAGTTTGATTGGAGTGTTTCTCTGTGTATTTGTATATGTTCCTCTCTGCCACCATGACTGGACCACTGTTCTGGAGTTTCTAAGCAAACTAGAGCCCTACAAGTGTGAGCAGTGATACAGCTGATCAAGCCTTCTGATGCACCTCAGCCTCTCCTGTCTGTATTTGTTTGGCCAGTTCTTTGACTAACTGAGCTAACTGGCAGCTATGTTTTAAAAATTTGATAGAAGTTATTTTTAAATAACAAATGTTACTTTTGCCAAGGATCTTTGTTAAACTTTATCTGTGAGTACGCAGTTCAGATTCTGTCCCACATCATTCTGTCTGCCTCTGCTGGACCATTGTAGATGCTTCATAGAGGATGATGAAAGAGGATGTTTGATAACATGATGGTAATTGTATTCTTAGCCTTCAGAAGACTTCAAGAGGATTCACCTATCTGCCTGTCAGGATGCAACTGAATCTTTTCCAAACAAGACCAGACACCCTGACCCAGACTCTTCTGGAGTGTGTCAAAGAATCCATATGCTCACCCTGTCATGAAACTCAGGGATCATGGAGTGCTTAAGGCATCAAACCACAGACAGAAGAGTTTGAAGAATAAACTTAACCATCCAGAAACTGGTCATCTTTGAGTCAGTTCTCAGGATCCAAAGAGTGGCGGGAAATGGATTTATGATGAAGGGACTACAAGGGGTTTGGATATGATACTACCAGCTATCCCACAGCTAGCTCATCCTCATCCTGTGTTGGTTTTCAAGCAGCCTCTAGGTGCTGTGCAATAAGGAGACTTGCAGGAGCAACTTAGTCTGAGAAGCCTTTTCTTCAGGGCAAGCTGGACTCCTCTCTCCATGTTCTGAGTACAGCCAAAGCATCAACACAGCACACGTTCTAGTTTCTTTTGCATACCCATCTAGGTTGAGTAGGACCACCCAAAATACAAGCAATTTCCTTTTCAGCCCCGTCATCTTTGCCCTTCTCTTCTCCTTCCAAATGTCTTCTTTCCTCCAAGATAAGGGCATTTTACTCAAGCCTGGTCTCTGTGCCTAGCATCTTGTCCGGAGTGCATCTTTAATCTTTCCTTGCTAATCCCAAGTCTTCCCTTTCTTTACTAATGATATTTTAAGACATTGCCTTAAGCTGGATCCTAAAGGACAGAGATAATGGAGTGGTGGGGATAAGTGGAGTAATATCGGAAAAGAGTGGGTGAATGAATAAACATCAATGTTTTCAGTGGTTTCATTTGGGTTTGAACTTGTGCATTCCTCTCTATATTCATATTTACACAATCCTGTGTGCTGAATGCATCTTCTCAGAGAGAAAGCCAGAGTTCAGAGGTGAAATGACTTCCTCAAGGTCACCTCAGGACTTGGAGGTTTACAGCAACATCCTCTATCCCACAGCTCACATGAGTGCTAGGGAAAGACCCCTTCATCACACGTCACACACTTCTTCAGAATTCCACTGTTGATATGGTCATGTCCCTGCAAACATCTATTTGGCCTGTTCTCAAGGCTGCCTATACTATCTCCTGCTGATGTCATGTTTTCTACTGCTATATCGGATGTGACAACACCTGTGGGAGTCACCTGTCATCAGTTCTGTGATCTGATTCCCCTAGCCTGGGCTTGACCACCTCCTATTATCCCTGTTGATGAGGAAGGGACAACCACCTTATAATTATGGGGTTGTTCAATACTGGAAAGATGAAAGTGTCACTTTCTTAGCCATAGGTACTCAACACTGGTACAGGGGGATGCTGTGTATACATGGACAGGGACATATAAGGAAACAGAGAATCGTGTATAGATGACCCTTTGTAGTATGGAAAGGGCAAGGTATCTCAGGAGAGCATTCTGCTCTATCATAAATTACCTAGGCACAACAAGAATAAAGGGCATTCCCATTAATCTTCTCGCACAATCATTTGAGAAGTCTAATTCTGAAAGCACTATAGGCATGTGAACATCAGAGGGATCTGATGATGTTAGAGATCTCAGCTTAAAGCATCTGAAATTAAGTACAAACTTTTCATTTGATCTGAGGTTTCTCTCTCTCTCTCTCTCTCTCTCTCTCTCTCTCTCTCTCTCTCTCTCTCTCTCTCTCCTTTACTCAGTTCAGAGTATGGAACCTAGGGAGCAGGACAAGCTAGGCAAGGTTCTGCCATCGAGCTGTAATCCCTGTTGGAAGGGACATTTTACTGCTGAGTGAATGAGCAGTACCATCTCATCCACCTTCATGCACGTCTTCAGAAAGGTCACTCCTCCCCCAGAAAGGGTAGTTAATTTCCTAGACAAATTATTTGCTTTAATTTTTAATTCCATTTTCAAGTGGACAGTATATCTGAACTCTGACACTTTCCCAGAAGCTTTTGAACATCCCTTACCAGAAGTAGTAGAGAGAAGATGAAGGCTATTATTGAGTCCCCTCATGTAGGTCTGGTTCATGCCAAAGTAGTAGGAATGCTCTAGAATGAACAGGGACAAAAATTAAAAGTTTAAAGCTAAGGAGGGAAAATCAACTAAACAGTCATTTTTTTCCCCCAGAAAATGAATCTCTAAGCTTCAGTTTTCTGTCTCTAGAGATTTAACTGACATTGGAGCAGAAATCCTCATGTGTTTTACTTGTCTTCTCCAGTGGAAATGAACCATCAGGTGCAGATCCGGGGTCCAGGGGTGATGGATGAATCGTGGGGAAAGGGGGTCTCTTCGGAAGGAGAATCTTGGCTCTAAGTCCGGCCATCACAAGCTCTTCACTAGATGACTTCACTATGAAATGCAGGTCATGTTCCCCACCCTAGTGGGACTGTCAGGAGTCTTGTGCTAACAGAAGAATTTAGTTTCTTTATGGATAAGAACAAGTCAGTTTCCTGAGCTCCTAAAATCTCCCCAGATCTAGAAACTCAGGCTGAAGACAGACTCCACAGGGAATTCAGTTTTCTAAGCTTGGTTCCAAAATGGACTCCGACTCATCAATCTTCTTTTTTAATCTCTCAGTCTACTTCAGAGTTTTCAGAAGTTTGTTTTTGTTTTTCTGACTCACACATACAGAGAGAAGGAAGTCAACGGATCCTGAAGCCAGTGGGTGATGAGTGTCGGTAAAAACTGGGCCACTGAGGAGGGAGCCAGACAGGGAAGGAGGCTGAGAATTCGGCAGAAGAGAATCAGCACCCATGGTCCCAAGGGGCTGATCTGAGCAGCTGTTCCCTGCTTCTGCTTGGGAAGTGTACCAAGGGTTTCTTGCATTCTAAGCCTGTTCACTCGGCCTAGCATGTGCTATGAGGACATGATCTTGCCGCTGCATAACAGTGCCAAGACAAAGACTAAGAAGGATGAAAGACCTAGAGGAACCCTTTGAGCCCAGCATCATTCATTGTACAGCTAGGACTCTGAGGTTCAGAGTGGGAAGGGCATTCTACCCAAGGACTTACAAAGTAGAAAGTGAAAACTGAGATCTCAGGTTGCCTGAGATCTATTCCTGATGTGGTTTGCATATGAAATGTCTCTGGATGGCTTATGTATGTTGAAATCTTGGTCCCCAGCTGGTGGGACCAATCATTGAGAGATTATTATAACATGAAGGTTCTGACCTAATTAATGGATAAAATCCATCGACGGAGTCATACTTTGATGACATTATTGGAAGATGCTAGAAAGGCCTAGTTGTAACATAGTTTGCTGGGAATAAGATTTTGTGACTGGGTCCTTCCTTGTGGGCTCCTTCACCACTAGCTGGCCATCATGAGGTGACTGGCTTTCTCTGTCACATGCACCTGTCACCGTAATGTTCTCCTTCCCCATAGTCCCTAAAGTGATGGAGCAAGCCAAGTTAAATGTGGACTGAAATCTCTGAAACTGTGCATGATGATCAGCAAAGAGCAAAAGAAATGAAGAGGAAAATGTGGGGGAGCAAGGAAGAGGGGCAGAGGAGGCAGATGAGGGAGGGGAGAGAAACTGTTAAATAAGAAACAGAATTGACCAGATTAGGACCAGAAACTCCTAATCTGAGCGCCACTTAACGTCTGCTGTGCACCCTAAGGAGACTGGTTACTTATATGCAGGGATCCCATTTGCAACCTGTAAAATCAGGAAGGTGCAACCCTTGCCAGCCAAGTGCTAAGGCAGTGGTCCTGATGCTTCCTAATGCTGCGACCCTTCAATACAGTTCCTCATGCGAAGGGGACCCCCCACACACACACACACCATAACATTATTTTTGTTGCTACTTCATAACTGTAATTTTGCTACTGTTGTGACTCATGATGTAAATATCTGTGTTTTCTGAGGGTCTTAGGCAAGCCTTGGGAAAGGATTGCTTGGACCTGAAAGGGATCATGACCCACAGGTGGAGAACCACAGTGCTAAGGACACATTTAGCCTCTCCTTTCCTGACCCTGGACAGACCCTTTTCTTGACCCTCCATAAAGTGGGCCTGCAGTCCTGTTCTAACAACCAGCTGAGTCTGGGCTCAGAGAAAATTTTGCAGGCATGGATTTCCTATGGGGAATTTTTTGTCAGAAACTCTGCAGAAATGCCTTCCAGCTTTTTATCCAGATGTATTTATTAATTTATTTCCTCCAGCCGGGAGCTGCCTCCAGCTTTGCTTTGCAGAAGTCTGTGCGTGTCTTTGAACTTCAAATAGCTTCCAGACCTTGTGTTTGTGCTGTGAGTGGTCAGCAGTCAGTCAAAAACACCCCGGGGCTGCCATGAACAAAACCAGCTACAGAGTCTAAGAAATGGCAGTGGCTGCTTTCTCTGATTCTTTCCACAATTTACCCCCTGGTTCCAAAACACGGCGATGATCACCACTATTTTGAAACCCTGGTCTCCTCTGGAGCCTGAAAACGGAAACTTAGTGTGCAGACTGCTGGGCAGGGCTCACTATGCATCCATTTGCTTAGCCTTCAGAGGATCTCTTAGGCAGGTAGTTGGGCTTCCCAGGAAGGAAGTCCCAGGGTTTTGTGGTCCTAGTATGTGCAGACACAGCTCCTTGCCTGTGTTTTAGATGTCTTCCTTGTGGGAAGGTGTTCTCTGGTAACAAAAGGCAACACAAATGGGAGAGCTGTTGATACAGAAAGCACTGCTTTGGGGAGCCTTCACCATGGATACAGGAGAGGGAGGTAGGGTCTGGAGGCAATACATTGGCTCTGGAAGGCCCTGTGAAAGGCCTAGTGTTAAAACCCAGCAGTGTGTGCTCATGTGGTGCATGGTGAATTCAAATGGCCTAAGTGCAGCTTGCTCTCTTCACTCAAATCTCATTGAAAAGTCCCCTCACCATAAATATTCCCTATCACACAGACCAGAAGCTCTCTCTACTTCTTCCCAAGTTCTGCGGGTTCTCCTTCCCTGCCAGACGCTGGAATTAGTCAAGTAAGCTGATGGAATCACAATTGCTTCCCACATCTTTGAAGTTGTGTCAACAACTCTTATTTCCCTTTCACAGTGAGAAACATAAGGTCAAATGACTTCTTGGGACTATGAACTCTGAGTCCATGTTAGAAATGAGGTTGCATCAGCAATCGGCAGCTGATGGCTGCTCAGGAAGGCATAGTAACTTTTCCTTGGGAACACGGCGCCCTGGTATGTTCCATGACCCAGTGTATTGCTTCACATCCATGCGCATGCAGTCAGCACAACTGGACTTTGTGGATAATAACAATGCTGCTGCTGTTGCTAATAATAATAATAATGTGATAAGAAATCTAGAGAGAGGAAAGTTGGGAGTCCTGGGGGGAGTTTGAAAAAGGTAGTGTTGGGGTGAGATATGATCAAAATACATTGTATAAATGTAGGACTCTTTAAAAGAATAAATCAAGATATTATTTTAAAAAAAATGAGAGTTAAAGAGATGGCTCAACCATTAAGAGCATTTGTTGCTCTTGCAGAGGACTCGATTTGATTCCCAGAATCCACATGGTGGCTTAAAATCATTCATAACTCCAATTCCAGGGCATCTGATTCCCTCTCGTGACCTTCATGGGAACCAGGCAAGCATATGGTGTACATACATACATGCAGCTAAAACACTCATATTATATATATACATATATATATATATATAATTTAATAATAATAATAAAACCAACAAAACTCAGTACCATCAAATGTATGGATTTTCTAGTATTTGACCTTCTTTGAATGTCAGGAATGTGGAAAGACAGTAGCCATAGCTCATTTCCATTTGTAAAGTCTCATTAATGATCCCAAGGCATGGGATTTCTAGTACAAAATGGAAACTGAGTTCACCAAAAACAATATCCCTGGGTCCAAATGTGTGCCAGAACGTTAACTGTGAAGAAAACCAGCCCCGGGAACACTGAGATGCCCAGCAGCCCTGTTAGTTACATTTCTCTTATTTCTCTCACCGCTATTTGAGCAACTTCCTGCTCCTGCTGTCAGCCAGCCCATTAAGGGTTTACTCTTCAAAGCCCTTGCATCTGGGAACACTGCCCTGGCCCTGAGTGACTCCTCCTCCATGTCCTGGGCCTGATAGTCAGAGTGCTACTTTACTACAGTGTGTGGAAATCTCAGTCGCTAACACAATCCTGGTGAGTAATGCCCTGGTGGACTCCTTACTCAGTGCAGCTCATGTTACCACAGGGATCATCCCCCCCCGCCCCCCCCCCCCCCCCCCGCAGTTCAACTTCCTATTTCACACTGTCTGCCACCCCTTCCAGTAAGCTTCTCTCCTCTCCAGCTAGAGGTGCTCTCATGCCCTCTCTCCACTCCCAGCTACCGAAGATAAACAAGATCCTTGCACATGAGTCTCAGCCTCGCTGTGGGGCACAACACAAGACAGGCTTCCCCCAAAGGAAAGAATTTTTGATTTGGCGCACTCTGCATTTTGATCTCCCAAATTCCCAGAAATAGAATTTTCCTTTCAAGGCATAGACTCTAAGCACGTGGGGGGGGGGGGGGGGATGAAAGAAATAAACTGCTAACTGTTCATAATTTCAACTATCACAATATTCTTCCTTTAAGATTTTTTCTTTTCACATTTATTTTGTGTGAGGCCTGTGTGGAGGTCAGAGGGCAACCTTTCCATTCTCTCTTTCAACCATGTGGACTTCAGTGGAGACCGAACCAAGACCGTCAGGCTGGGTGGCAAGTGCCTTTACCCACTGAACCACCACACTGACCCACCGTGCTCTTTTTATTTCTCTCCCCAGAGGATGCTGTGGGTTATCGTCCACAGTTTCTCTAACTTTTCACATTATTTTAACAGAGGACACAAGTTTGAATGGCAGAGCTCCTATTTCCCTTGGCCTCCAGTATACAGTCCACATATCCAATCTAACTTCATGTGGATTAAAATAGATGTGCATCCAGACATATACTTTCCTCTATCAAGACACACACACACACACACACACACACACACACACACACACACACACACACACACACACACACACCACACATGGAGAATTTGTTAACATTTTTAGTTATTAGAATTACAATTATTTATTTATTATTTTATTGAAAATAGATTTGTTTTCATACAACACATTCTGATTATGGTTTCCCCTTCCTTAGATCCTCCCAGATCCTTCCCACTTTTCTTCTCACCCAAATCCACACCCTTCCTTTTCTTTCTCATTATAATGCAATTCCAAATTTTTAATGTACCTGTTATAACTAAGCTATACAAGGGTCTAAAGTCAAATGAATACCCTTCTAAGTAACTGCTGCTTCTCTGATCTCTTGGCAAGAGGTACTCATGCCAGGGTATGGTGTGCACAAATAAATGGGTAATGGCGCTTTTTTTTTTTTCCATCAAACCGTGATCATGTTCCATCTATTAATAGTCTTGGTTTTATTTTTCATCTAATGATGCTTCATGAGGACTGTCCTACTCCTCCCAGCTGAGCTTATGGCTGCTGGTGGATTCGAGGGGACAGTCAGCTATTGTCTTCAGGTGTGTACCAACTAGCGAGCTCGCCAGGCTCCAGTGGCTGGTTCTAAACCCGTGGTCTAAACCCGTGGTCAGACAGGCATTCCTGGTTAAAGCCAGTGGCCAAAATCCCGGAAAAAAAAAAAAAAGACAGGAATGTGGGACTTTGTGGTGGGAGGAAGATGAGGGAGGGTGAGGAGTCAGAGAAATTGGAATGCATTATATATTTCCATGGGTTATATAAGAGCAAATTTAATTAATAAAAACTGTGAGCACTAGACAATGAGTGTCCACCATCAGAAATGTTATCAACAGAAAACATCTCAGTCCTGCACCATCTCACACCTCCCTCGTCTCAGAAGTTACAACTTCCAGGGGCTGTGTTACTCATCTCCAAGATCTCCAAGGGAGTCTGGAACACTTAGTATCTCTCAAACTGACGTCGAATTCACTTTCTCCTTTCCTTTCTACTCATGTGGTGTGAGGACAAAGAAAATCCTCTTCTTTGTGGAATCGTCGGGGTCATCATGACCCTCATGAAGCACCAAATAGAAACAAGACATTCCCCAGGGAAAACTACAAATCACAGAAGGTCTTACAATTGCTGAGAACTAGAGAGAGCCACTGTCACTGAAGTGCAGAGAAGGGAGCCACTGTGCAAAGTTCAGCTAGAACAATTGAAAGCAGTGAACCATCACCATGTCTGAAAACTAGGCTTATGTGTGACTGAAAGAGACTCACTCATATCCTCAAGTCCAGTTAGCCTTCGGGTTAAGATTACCTGACCTAGTCTAGTCCCCCTCTTCTTCTCACCCTTCACTGTGCAGAGAGGAAGTAGACAAGGATGGGCAAGCATCACAGGCAGCATAAGATGGAGCTGTGATGGGACAGAGGTCTCCTGGCACCTTGTCCCCCTGCTTGGTTTAGGCAGTATAGCTAGGAGAACATTCTGTTTAATCCAACTTTAAATAAGAGTAAGAAGCAAGAAGCGTTGACAGCTTCCTGCAAAGTATTGGGAGGGGAAGTGGGCACAGGGTTGTCAGCTACTGCAGTATGTAAGATGCTTAATGGTTAGTGTATCCGTTACGGTTCTTCAGAGACCCAAACCCAGTAGCATATCCTTATAGAGAGATGCTTAGTTTAAGTAATTGTCTGTGTTATGGAGGCCATCAAATTGAAATCTTGCAGTGTAAACCAGGAGACTGGAGACCCAGGCAAGAGATGATCCTGCAGTCCAGTGTCTGAAGACTGTCCACC
This sequence comes from Peromyscus maniculatus bairdii, assembly GCF_049852395.1. Lineage (NCBI taxonomy): Eukaryota > Metazoa > Chordata > Mammalia > Rodentia > Cricetidae > Peromyscus > Peromyscus maniculatus. The sequence goes on along the minus strand of NC_134859.1, from coordinate 77,044,312 downwards.
TGTTGGCATGCCTTGCCTGCTAGATAGAAGGAAATCAGTTTTTGTTTCATTAAGAATTTCAACTGATTATCAGAAGCTTACCTACTTATAGAGGGCAATCTGGCTTACACAAAGTGCGTAGATTTCAATGTTGGTATCATTGTAATAAAATGGCTTTGCAGAAGGTTCCAGAATGCTTCACTGACTATCTGGGCAATGTGGACCAACCCAGTTGACACATAAAATTAAGCATCAGAATCATTCTGGCTTGGACCCTTCTTTCACTTTGTCAAGACTCAGATCACAAGCCAGCGGAAAGGTTTGAAACAGGGAGAGCATTTCCCAGAATGCAAACACACATTTTTATGAAGCTGGGAGTGTGGGTTTTTTTTTTGTTGTTGTTGTTGGTGGTGGTGTTTTTTTGTTTTTGTTGTTTTTTTTTTTTTTGAGTCGGTATCTTACCATGCAGCACAGGATGGCTGGAACTCACCATGTAACTAAGGTGTCCTCAAACTCGAAATCCTCTTGCTGAAATGATGGTCCAAATGCTGAAATGATGATCAGAGCCACCATACCTGGCACAGAAATATACTGTTTCTGATGTGAGTGAGTGATTTGTTAATAAAATGTATAAATGTTACAAGGTTATACTGAAACCAGCAACTTAGGTTCAGAGTATACCACTTCAAAGATTTCCTGTGATTTTCAAAGGTATCCCAAATTCAACGCCCCAAATTTCTGTTCCCTAGGAGTTATTAATCCTTTAGATAGACATAGATTGGGCAACTTGTCCTGACCAACAACTTCTAGCCATTGAGAAAATATGACTCCCTCTCATGTCAAGGAATTTACAATCTAGTGGGAAGAGCAGACAGTTCCCTCACTAGTTGAACAGTTCCACACCGGTATGTTTTGAAAGAGATTGGAATGTGTGCTGAAGAAATATTCTCAAGAGCCCCTGCAACTGTATCGTCCTTCCCTTTTTCATGTTCACTGAGAATCCTTGATTCTGAGGTAGACAGTGAGGGGTCCTTTTGACTGGCTCATCCCACCGTACCTTGATTTAGCCTGTCTCAAGTTTTCTAATTATAGAATTCAGTCTTTCTTCAGCGGCTTTAGCAGAACAAATTCACTTCAATGGTTTCCAGGTATAGTGCAGACTGGGCTGTGAGGAATTCTGGGCTAGAATATGAATATGTTTATAGTTCAAATCAGTCACTTCATCTAGCCAGGGAAGCCATACGGTCTGCCTCAGGCCTCCAGAAGTATAGCCTTTGCTATTTGCATACATAAGAGCCCCACTTAGAGAGGAGAGGCATCTGGGTATGTGATTGATGGATTTCTGAAGTCAGGACTCCATTAACAAGGTCTCTGTGTTGTGCTGTTATGTTAGCAATTATCACAGAGGAAGTTAGTTTGGGATTAGGACCAGTGTTTCCAAAGCCGGACTTGTAACTACCCTGGAAGTAGATTTTCCTGTTGGTGATAGAAGGATTGACGTTTAACAGCGTCTGCTGTGCAACAGTGACGGGACTGATTATTCTGAAGTCTTACGGAGGATTCACGATGATCAGTTTGCAGCATAGCTTAGCGGGTGTTCCATCTCTGATGCACGAAGCTCTAGCTGTCCAGTGGGGGTCCATAATTCTAACCTGTGACACCTCTGTGTTGTGCTAGGTAGCTAAGGAGACATTTGCAGGGGAGGGAACATTCCAGACTATATTAAATATTTAAAATTAAAGAGTATAGGCTGGTCATGGAAAAGCCCAATGCTAGCATTCTACATATGCTAAAAAGCTTAGAGGCCTAGTGTGCTTTTTTATTTCCTATGTCTTATGTGCATGCACGTGCGTGCATGCGTGTGTGTGTGTGTGTGTGTGTGTGTGTGTGTGTGTGTGTGTGTGTGTGTGTGTGTATGTGAAGACCAGAGTTTGATATCAGTTGTCTTGCTCAATTACTTCTCCATCTTATTTTATCTTGTCTTATTTTATTTTTAGACAATCTCTTTCATTGAACCTGGAGCTCACCAACTGTGTGTATTGTCTGGCCAGTGAACCCTTGGGATTTGCCTTTTTCTGTCCTCAGGCACTGGGATTGAAGACGCACACAACCCTTCCAGGCTTTGCTGTGGGTCTGTAGGATCCAAACACAGGTTCTCATGCTTGAACAGCATCCCCCCAGGGTCCTCTTCCCAACCCTGAAGTAACCACTTCTTGTTTTCATGCACGTCATTCTCCCTTGTGTGGGAAGCTGTGCAGTGAGCCATCTTCTCCTCTGTGCTTCATTTTTTTTCTCTGAAGAATTTTGACCCCATTTCAGAACTGAAAATTGAAGCAATGGATAGATCCACTGAAGACAGATGGTGAGTACACACTGAATATATATCCCCCAACTTGAAACTTAATGAACCAAATTTTATTCTGCCAAAGGAAAGAGTCTGTTTATTCCAAATAGGACCTAATATCTGGAACAGATGAAAATGGTTAAGAAGTTTAATGTTGTTTATTTTCGAGCCAACAAATTAAAGTGCTGTTGAAAAGCAGTTCTATTCCACAGAATTCGAAAAGAGAAACAGAAAGGTATCCAACTAGGTCAGCGTCCAATGAATATTTTGACCCCACCCCATCAAATCACCCTGGACCACAGTAGAACTAAAAGCGGTTAATAAAAAGATGTCATGGTAACATTAGTTACATAGCTTTTGATGTTATTCATTGCATTATAAAAAAAAATGCTTGGGGTTGCAGAAATGGCTCAGCAGTTAAGAGCACTGGCTGCTCTTCCAGAGGACCAGGGTTCATTTCCTAGCACCCACATGGTGGCTCGTGACCCTCTGTACCTCTAGTTCCAGTGGGACCTGACACCCACATACAGCTTCCATGGACACTACATGCAGGCAAAACACCCATATACATAAAATTAAAATATAATGAAAACAGCAATTAAAAATGAACCACTTAGATACCATTTTGTTTCAAACAGGATGATAATCTACAAAACCCAGATGTGAGGCGCATTTTGGAATAATTTGACAATGTACAAAAGATGGCTATAATTTGCCAAGTCTTTCAAAATATGATAGAATATAGACAAACTTAAAGTCAAATGGCAAGACATAAAATATAACATGGGAGGTCTGGAGAGTGGTTAAGAGTGTTTACTGCTCTTCCAGAGGACTTGTGTTCAGAGCTCAGCACTCTCACTGAGCAGCTCACACCAAGTGTAATTCTAGCTTTGAGAGATCCAGTGTCCTTTTCTGGTCTTCATACTTGCACAATATGGTATACACATACACATACACATACACACATACAAAACAAAACAGTAAAATAAAGTAATTAACAAAGAGCAGTTGTCATGATCCAAGTATAATAGATATTACTCCCATGTTATTTGAAGCTCACCAAGACTTAATAATTTTAAAACACAGTAAAGATGCTCTTTGGATGTATGTTGGAAGCAGTAACATAGACTGCTGTGTGTGATCACATTAAAACAGGGCTAGGCACACTGATGGCTGTGTTGGAAGCTTATCCTTGGGAGTATTTGGCAGTACAAGAAACAAGAAAAAGGATGAAGTTAGAGCAAAGCCTTTTTCATTAGCAGTGAGCCTCAGTAAATTCTACAAAGTGGCTGGCTTTGTCCAACTGAATAGCTCTAAATGACATATCTGAATGTTGTGACATTGCAGCTTAAATATCTAGCCAACTAATCTTTGGCCAAAATAACGTTTCTTTAAAAAGCATTAGATGGGCTTTCCTTTCGCTGCTGTGTCCGCAGCCACGATTATGCTCAGGCTACAGAAGAGGCTTGCCTCTAGCGTCCTCCACTGTGGTAAGAAGAAGGTCTGGGTGGACCCCAGTGAGACCAATGAAATCGCCAATGCCAACTCCCATCCCCAGATCCAGAAGCGGATCAAGGGTGGGCTGATCATCCAGAAACCTGTGACTGTCCATTCCCAGGCTCGGTGCTGGAAAAACACGTTGGCTCGATGGAAGGGCAGACATATGGGCATAGGGAAATAGAAGGGCACTGCCAGCGCTCGATTCGCCTGAGAAAGTGACCTGGATGAGAAGGATGCAGATCTATGCCAACTTCTCAGGAGATCCCGTGAATCCAAGATTGACCATCATATGTATTGCAGCATGTATCTAAAGGTCAAGGGGAATGTCTTCAACAACAAGCGGATTCTCATGGAACACATTCACAAGCTGAAGGCAGACAAGGCCTGCAAGAAGCTCCTGGCTGACCAGGCTGAGGCACTCAGGTCTAAGATCAAGGAAGCCCGAAAGCGCCGGGAGGAGGGTCTCCAGGCCAAGAAGGAGGAGATCATCAAGACTCTGTCCAAGGAGGAAGAGACCAAGAAATAAAGCCTCCCTCATGTCTGTATACAGATGGCTGCCTGTGGCCTCAGGTGGATCAGTTATTAAAATAAAACAAACCTTTGTCTATTGCCCTCTTTAAAAAACAAGTGTTAAATGGATCACAGGTAGAATAAGAATAATAGATACTTCCTATAAATCCTAACAGCATACAAATCTACAATTGTTCTATAGACATGCCACATCTATTTTCAGCTTATTTTTATCTCTTTGCTTTGTTTCCTCAACGTATGTGTGTCTGTGTATTTGTTTTAACTCTACATGTCTTTTATAGCTATTGATTTATTCTACTTCATTATATGAAATGTTTGAAATATTATACTTTCTTTGCATTAATTTTTATCTGCATCTTTAAAATGATATACATTTCTCATCATCTATGTTTGTTTATTTTAAGTTGATACTATGTTTTTATTGTATATAAGATATTGTGAAATAATTGTACAACTGAGTGGTTAATTCTACTTAATGAACAAATGTTATCTCATATAGTTATAAATATCTGTATCTTTTTAAATTCACTAAACTCTGTGTGCATGATAATCCATCTTGCTCAGATCACTAATGACTTCCTAATTTTTAAATTTCCAAATTATTGAATATCCTTATGCCTCATCAATATTGATCTTTAAGTCAGCAACACTGTCACAAAATTATGTTAAGTCTCATAGAATACTCCTTCCAGGGTGCCCTACTCCTGATTCATGTTGTTTTCTTAGGAAAAATAATAGGTAAAAGGTAAAGCAGAATAGAAACTGTTTCATGAGGGAAATACAAAAAAGAAGCCTATGAACTTTCAGGCAACATAACTTCTCTCAAAAATTCCACATGGGAACCCTCCAAACCATTTTTAAGTGTTTGATAAACAGGATTAGTCTATGTTCAGACACTGCTATTCCAAGAGTCACAAGATCCTCTACATACGTACACTTAATTTTTCAAAAATTCCATGTGCTGGTTAGTTTATTGTCAGCTTGGCACAAGCTAGAGTCATTTGGGAAGAGGAACTCTCAATTGAGAAAATGCCTCCATAACATTGGCCTGCAGATAAGTCTGTAGTACATTTTCTTAGTTAGAGATTGATGTGAGAGGGCCCAGCCCATGGTGGGTGGTGCCACTTCTGGGCTGGTGGTCTTGTGTGCTATAAGAAAGGAGGCTGAGCAAGCATAAGGGGCAAACCAGTAAGAAGCACTCTTCCATGGCCTCTGCATCATCTCCTGCCCCAGGTTCCTGCCCTGCTTGAGTTCCACCCGGACTTCCTTTGATGATGGACTGTGATATGGAAATATAAGCAAATCAAGCCCTCCCCTTCCCAAGTTGCTTATGGTCATGGTGTTGGTGTTTCATTACAGCAAAAGAAACCCTAACTAGACACCTCATGACATGGGCATTCTTTGTTGTCTTTTTACAAATGAGGAGTCTAAAGTTTAAACAAATTAACTTAGATGATTTCATGTCCCAGTGCCTAAGGAAGCCAGACTTGGAAATCCAGGCATCCTAATCTCAATAAGTAAAATAACAGAGGATTAAGTAAAACAATAGTATCAACCCATCATCAGGAATGGCGAGTACCCTGAGGCTACTCTGAGGTAGATGATATTCATTCTAGACCTAAAGGGGGTTAGGCTCTGTTACAAAACCAAACTAGGCAAAAGACTGCAAAAAAAAAAAAAAGTGCAATTGGATAAATAAGAGAACTTGAAAGGGACTCTCAAGTATATTCTGTCATTTGGAGACGCAGCTTTTTAAAGTGTTCCTGATGGGGCTCCTTGGGGAGAGAGAGAGGACCACTCAGCATTAATGCAGCTTTATTCACAGCCACGGAACACATGCAGAAGAGCGAAGCAGATGCTGTCAACACCTCATGGAGCAATGCGGAAGATTCCAACACAGAGCATGTTGCTGTAAACAGACCCTCCGAGCAACACGGAGTGGACAGTGTGGGGTGAGCTCTCAGATCTCTCTCGGCTGTCCACGCATTTGTCTCCCTGGCAAATGCTCCCAACCTTTCTCGTGTTAGTCACAAGAAGCTACGCAGATAATTTAAAAATCATCGGGGTATTAGGGGCTCCTGTGTATATTTTGTTGTTATCATTTCACCCTACAGCAAAGGAAATTGAGGACCAATGTTACTAAGCTAAACTCTGATGACCAATGTGTTCAAACCTATTCCAAGCACATAACATGGTGTGGAAATTCAGGCTTTGTCTTCTTGGGGATATGAGTTCTCAATAGGACCAGACGTTTCCAAGTGTCACTTCCCTTACATTATAAAACTGGAGTCATAATCCCATCCTGCTGTCATAATGACAAAAGTACTTAAACTCTAGAGTGTACTGAAATTCATTTTGCTATTCATAAATAGAGACTGTTCACTGACAGCCAGCTTTGTCTTTTTCTATCAAGGTTTTAACAATAAAACCTTTTAACAATTTTTGGGGGTTCTGAATGTTCCTTTTCTTATATCTCATCCGTTTCTTTCTTATTTTATTTTAGTTAAGAGCAAATGTAGAGCAGTTTTAGATTTACAGAAAAGTTAGGAAAATATTGCAGAATTCCCATGTGCACAGCTGCCTGCCTAGTCATTTTTTTCTCTTTGTGGACCTTCCTCCAGGCAAACAGATGTGTGGTACTGCTTTCCATCTCAGCACAGAAAAGAAACATCCCAGTCCTTCACATTCCCCTTCAATTATTGTTATCTTCCACATCAAAGGAAAACTACTAAAACTGTCCCACAAATGGCTTTCCCTACTTTGCCTCCGTTATTTCCATAACCCACTGAGTCAGGGTTGTCCAAATCCTCTGTGATGCAGGATCTGGTGATAACTTCTCTGTCTCCATCTCATTCTTGTCTCATCATCATCCATTTCAATTCTCTTCCATAATGAAGTCTCCTTCTCCTGCTTCTGTACACCACACATTCCGCTGGTTGTCCTTTAACCCCTTTGCCATCTACTTTTCTGCTTGGTCTCTGGAGTTTGGCACATCTCTGCACATGGCTAAAACTCTCTGTTCCCCTTATTTCTATGTCATCTTTAAGGGATCTCAGATGGTTTTGTAGTTTCTATCCCCCTTCCAGCCAGTGCCTCCACACTGATTTTCCAGTTCACATCTCTACTTTGAGAATGATATCACATCTTCACTCGCTAGGTTCAAATCTCTACTTCATTGTCTGAGAAACATCCCAAGTTGTAAATAAATAATCAAAATAGAATGCCTTGGTGCTCCCACCTGTGCCTTCCCCAGACCCCATGTCAGAAATAGCACTATCCAGCTGTTCCAGCTAAGAGACAGGCAGCTGTTTTTTATACTCTGTTTTTCTCTCGACCGTTCACATACCAAGATGTTCCTTCACCTTTGCTTCAGACATACACCCTCAACCCATTCTCATTTCTCCATTTCTAGCATACCAAATGTTCTCCACATGGCAGCTAGGGTGATTTTACTAAGACATTGGATCATATCTTGTACTTTCCTGCTTCAAACTATGTGGTGACCTGACAGTGTGTTCCAAACACAGTCAAAATCTCCCATCTTCCTTATTTTTCAAGGTTGTCCTGGCATGATTTGGCTTCTTTTTTCCCACTGGGTCTTTACATCCCACCATTTATTTCTCAAATATCAGGCACTCTCGTCTCCTGTTTCAAATATAAGAAGATTGTTCCTGTCTGATACCTTCCACACAGCATCCTACAGCTAGCTCCTTCTCACCTGGTCAGAGACTGTCCTTACCTGTTCAGGTTAAAGCACCTGCCTCCCCTCCCTTCACTTTTTCATATCTTAGTTTTAATTTATCCACTGTACACATAGATATTTTAAATTTCCCCGTTCGCGGCGTTGCTTTTTTCCCTCCCTCTAATACAAGCCTCTTCACAGCAGGCACCTGGGAGCCCACACTAATAATAATAAGGTGCTCATCAAATGCATGCATGGGTAAATGAAGGGGTGTGCTCTGTAGTAGAGATACAGTTTGGAAAAGATTGAAAGTTGTGTGGTTACTTTTACAACTTTCAGAACAGAGAAGTCTGTAGTTTCTAAGGTTTCTGTATTTTATTTTATGTATACGTGTGTGCACCATATGGCCATGGAAGCCAGGAAAGGGAGTCAAATCCATTGGGACTGGAGTGACAGGCAGTTGTGACCTGCCCAGTGTCTGTGCTATGAACCAAACCCTAGTATCCCCAAACCACACGTTCAGAACAACCCAACTATTCCTCTATTTCTACACTGACTCACCCTTCCACCTAACAAAAAGTATGAGTTTATTTCTTTCCTTCCTTCCTTCCTTCCTTCCTTCCTTCCTTCCCTCTTCTCCTCTCCCCTCTCTCCTTCCCTCCCTCCCTCTTTCTCTCCTTCCCTTCCTCCTTCTCTCTCTTTCTTCCTTTCTTTCTTTCTTTCTTTCTTTCTTTCTTTCTTTCTTTCTTTCTTTCTTTCTTTCTTTCTTTCTTTCTTTCTTTTTTGAGACAAGGTTTCTCTGTTTATCCCTGGCCGTCCTGGAACTCTCTCTGTAGACCAGGCTGACCTCATACTCTGAGATCCACCTGCCTCTGCCTCCTGAGTACAGAGTTTAAAGGTACAAGCCACCATGCCGGGCCATGAGTTGATTTCTAAGAGTTTCTGGTTGATTAGTGAATGGGTGGGGGAGTTCCAAACATTTGAAAGTTCCCTGGATGCTGACAGTGTTGCCAGAGCCAAGACAGTCTATTGATTGGCAGTACAGAAGCAACAATGCTTGCTAACTGATCATCTATTATCTCAGGGCTTCCTCTCACATTACCTTCCTGAATCCTCTACTCTCATGCTATTCGCTTCCCCAAGTTGAGACTTCAAATCTTGTCTCCCCTCTAATACTTATTGCAATTTTACAAATTAAGAAATTTTCTTCAGGTTGTAATAGCAGAAAGGGAATTAATAATTGGACCTCTGGTGGCAGTGATACTAAATTCCTCAAGTTCCTCCTGACTTTGAAGCCAAGGTGTCCCAGACATTGGAAATATGAAAAACTTTAATGAGCAGTAAGAATGATCATGAAAGATGTTTCCAAATTCAAAGAGTAGTCTACATATTTCTCATTTTCCCAACACCCAATGAACACTTATCAAAAGCCTTCCTATGCTGTGCTTGATACCTGTGAGATGGGGCGTGGGGGAGTGTAAGTGTCTCAAGAAAGATACTTCATTTTCTTGGGGTTTCATTTTGAAGGAAGGAGGCTACTTCTAACTCTTCAGCACTTAGGCCATCTACCTCTGGCCCCTTAACTGCAATGGAATTTGTTTATCAATAATGTGATATGGAGTCACCTAGACATTGGTGGACTAGGGGTCCCCCATAGACCTCCGTGGAGACAGAGAAACAGTGACGAAACTGCGTAGTGGCACTCCAAGGGAGTCCATCTGAGGATTGGATAAGAGTTTGTTGTAAGAGTTGTCCTTATTTGGTTAAACTGCAAATACTTGCTGATAGTGTTGAAAGTATTAGCACACCATTGTTTGCATGAGAAAGGTTTAGGAAATTGTATTGATAGGTTTGGGGGTTGTCTGAGTATGAAAAGGTAAAAAAACAGAAGACCCAACCTTGCCTCCCGGGCTCTGGATCTAAACCACTGGGTGAACGATAGTGACATTTAGCAGGAAGGATCATGGCAGAAGAGGACTTGGGGCTTCATTGCACTTTGACTTGTTCAATAAGATTTTGGATATCCTAAGAGAGAGCTGCCTTGGAGTCTTTCAAGGTTATGGATTACCAAGGTCCATGGAGTCGATACATCCAACATGGGATATCTGAGGGAAAAAAATCTACTTATACTCTGCTCTTATGTCTGTTAACTTTATTCCTCTAAGATAAAATTCCATCTATTCAGCTACAGCTCCGTCAGACATTCAGAACAAGAATAAATCTAGATATACCAAGCTCTTTATCCGTCTACTTTATTTCTCTAGAATGAAATCCTGTCTCCATAGCTTCGGTCCCATCCTGACACTCAGTTTCTCTTTGTCCTCTCTTTTACTGTTCCCTCAAATGCTGCTAACCACTAAGCTCTTATGCTTCCAGCCTCATCTTCATCCTCTGTTTCTTCACCCTCCATCTCTACTTGTTTTCTACTACTCCTGGCTCTGATGAACTCTACAAAAGTTCTGCCTTATCATCTACATTACCTCTGTGTTCTTCTCTTCTCCCTGGTCATGCCATTCTATCCTACAGAAAACACCTGTTCCTTCCTCCCCTCCTCCTCTCTGCCTCCACCTCCTCAGGAATGTTGCTCTACCTTCCACCTTGATATGTAAAAACTTCTTTTGTTCTCAGTCAGTTGCTCTGGAAGTTGCTCAAGAAGCAAAGCTATGGTCTCTAGCCAGCTCCTCTTCTAGGCTCAGTGGGGGAGAGTTAGTTACCTAGAAGTTCTGGTAACTGAACTGAGGGGCTGAACTGTTTGCCAATTGGTCTGGGAATATTTGGGCAAACAAGAATTTCATAGCAGAAGACAGCTGAAATATTAAAAGCTGGATAACACCTACTATTCATTATCAATGGCTTGTCTTTTGACAAACCCTTGGCTAGTCAAAGTACAGCGTTAATACACAGCTGAATCTCTATAATATGTTCTTGTGGCCCGCCACACAATGGCAATGCTCAACAGGAAGCTAAAGTGTGGGACTGCCAAACTGTTTACTAAAACTGACAATAAATAATAATATACCTGGAGATGCGAAAAAACGTGTCTTCTGAGATGTACACCATGGAATTCAATAACCATATAAAAGGCTAAGTTTCATACTCTTTAGACAAATCTGTGGATTTGTTGTCTCTGATTATAATGAAGTTTCTCCCCTTGGAAGGAGAAATCCATCTAATAACTGGAAAGAAAGAAAATCATAAAATGCCAAGCCAACCAAAATGACCCTCACCCATACCTCCTAATGCTTCTTGCTTTCTCCTTTCAGTGTGAGAGCAGACAGCCATTTCTCCCAAGGGGATGAGGTGGCATATAAAGAGAATTAAATCCTGACAACACAACCCAATACACGTTCTCTGTACTCCTGTGCAATCTCATTCCATCTCTGTTGTGACTGAGACCTCTGGTAGAGAGTTCACACATGTGGGGATGATTTAAACATCATTGAGCAACACGTGCTCTGTCGTTAGATCAAACCTAATCCTTTCTTTGAATTTCGTGCCATTTCCAGGGAGAGGGGGCTTTCTCCATGGGGACCGTGCACGCGCGTGTGTGTGTGTGTGTGTGTGTGTGTGTGTGTGTGTGTGTGTGTGTGTATGTGTGTGTGTGCATGAAAATGTGCCGGGCACATGAACTTTGAGATTAAATGGAGTAGCTTTTCATCTCATCTCTGCAGCTCTCCACTAAGCAATACTAGTTCCCCCACCCCTTTTTTTCCAGGAGTGCTATAACAATTGCCTTCAGGGAACCTTCTGACTCAGACATACCTGTGGGAGGCACTGCTAGGGTGGGTGTGTGCCAATGGATATGCTTTCTCCTTGTGTAACAGAATCCTACTTTCATTCAGGACTCCCCTGTGTCCGACTCCTACGATGTATTGTATCAAACAATCTCTTTGTTGGTAAAAATGCTCAACTACTGGCAATTTCATGTAGTTTGTTCTGACTCTCCCTTCCTCTTGTATCTTATAGCTTAGGGCAGTGAGGAATTCCTTCCAGTCAACAGGATTGAAAGAGGCCTGTGTGGAAGTGACCCCTTCTAAATGGCAAGGTAAAGTCCATTTGTCTTTCTAGGAATACATAGAGCTCCTGGGGTAGCCACTCACACAGCTGTAAGAATAGAATGTATTGGAGATGGAGAACAGATGGAGCTAGATGGAGCTAGAAGAATGATTTCCTTAGCAAATAGGTCTACGTAACCTCTGAGTTAGTCAGATTTCTGCTGCTTGTCAGCTGATCTAAGTCTTTCACTGAAGCCTTACTTTGTCTTTACCTCGTTGCTTAATAGCTGTCCTATTTTGTTCAGTTTTGATATTACCGAAGCTTCCTTTTCAATCAGGCTTACTAGTAGACCTCAGTGTGTGCTGGTCATTTGATGCGCAGAATGAACCCTTGAAACAATCATGAATGCATGAGTGCATTCTGTGTGTCGGATAAGCTAAGCCCTGTGCACACAAGATCTCATTTCACCGTAATGTTGAATTACATAGGGAAAGCAGATTATCCAGTACCCACATTTTATAGGAAAGAGCCACTGGGAAGAGCTTAAGCAATATGCTCCAACTGCACAGCTGACGAAGTAGACAGAATTAATTCTGCCACCTCACCACCTTGCCTGCTAGTCACCTCCTTTTCTCACACTACAGTCAATCCTAGTCCAGGTTTCCCTCTTGCAGAGCTGTTCATTTCATTACTCTGTAGCTCTACTGTCCAATAGAACTTTCAGCAATGTTAGAACCACCCCCCTTCAATACAGTAGCTACTACTATAGCCATACAAAGTGACTGAAGACGTGAACTAAGGAGTAAGATTCTAAATTCTGTTTAATTGTTGATTTAAACGGAATATCCATATGTGTCAAGTGGATCCTGTATTCAAGTGTCTCTTTGGATGATCACAACCGTAGAACCCTGCCCAGTGCCCTGCTCTGGCAACATCTGTTAACAGTCTTGATGTTTTCTGGTGGTTTTCTCCTATAGGTTTTGCTTCTGGAGATCATTAGAAACCTGTCCCCAACTGCAATACCCTGCTTCAAACTTGGTACTATAAGAATGACAACATCTGGCTTTGGTGTGTCATGTGTGGCTCTTAAAGCAGAGGTCAAATACCAAAGTCATCGTGAAATGATAATAATACATATGTGGCACTTTTGCGGATTACAAAGAGGTTATGAGATAATCATACTTTCAGATGAATGATACCTTTAGGGTACTTGGATGATTTTTTGTTTGTTGTTTGTTTTGGGGGTGGGGTATGTAGTTTGTTTTTTCAGGTAGGGTTTTTTTTTTTTTTCTGTGTAGCCCTAGCTGTCCTAGAACTCACTCTGTAGATCAGGCTATCCTGGAACTCACAGAGATCCACCTGCCTCTGCCTCCCAAGTGCTGGGTTTAAAGGTATGTGCCACCAATGCCTGGCTGCATTTGGGTGCTTAAAAACTGGGGTAACAAGAAATGAAAGTCACAGACTTCATAATACTTGCGTATTTCAAAGCTGAAATATCCCCCATATCCTCTACTTCTAGCTGGGAGGTTAACATCACCTTTATTGCATGAGTGGGTTCTAACTGGCTGGGAGGCTGCATGAGAAATCAATCAATCTCGTCTGTCCGATATTATCAGAAAACCATTATAGCCAAGTAGCTAGGGAAACTTCCTTCCAACAATAGGACTAGCTATGTCAAAAATGGCAAATGCTGTTTCAATATGACAGCCAGTGACTTTAGATTCCTTTGCTTGCAGAGCAAACTACTTCTGACTTGGCCAGTGTTGCTCATCTTAATTTAACTAGTGCCTTGAGAGCCCATGTTTCTCCCCACATATTGAGTAATCCTAAGAGAAGACAGATAATTACATTGACGGGAATAGAGAGCATAGAGGCTGCCTAAGTGGACAAAGTGAAGTCATTGGAAATTAAAAACAAAACACGAATCCAGGAGTCCAGAGTGGAGAAGGGAAGTTTTATCTAATTCTAGCCAGCTGATGTCATCATAATCAGATCTATGACTGGCCAGGAGAGCAGGGAAAACGGGGGAGGTGGAAGAATTCAGATATACTATCCTGCATTAGCTTCAGCCTGATGTGTGCAGAATGAGGTTAGTGGGAACAAATGGATGTGTCTGAGCCTTAGCCTGGACCATTTCCCTGCAGAGATGATTCTGCAGCCCCAAAGAGGGACCCATCATGAATTTAATCCTTTGGCAACCTTCTGGCCCTCTCCTTCCCCCAGCCAGACTTTCTGTGGCCTTCCAAGCTCACCCTCTACAGTGGTGACGTCTCGCAGACTTCCAGCTCATCTGTGTTCAGGAATGGGAGGGTCGGGACCACTGACACACACCAGTATCCTGCAGCCTATTATTTCCTGCCTGCCCTGGCTCCCCTCCAAGCCTCAACATGACAGGTGGATAAGTTCACAAGAAAGCTCAGCAATGGGCCAGTTTTCCAGGAATGCCACTGTTAGCTAGATTCACAAACTCCCCACCATCCTGAACTGAATGGGGAGGCTGCTGCTGAATGGGGCTTTTTTTTTATTTCTTTTTTTTTTCTTTCTATTCCCCCACCCCCTGTGTCTCCAGCTTGGATCCTGTGATTGTTTCAGCTGGTATGAACAACTCCCTACTCAGGCTTCAAGGGCTCCAAACACTTTCAAGAACCAAGTAAGGAACAAACACACCTTTATTGTGCCTGGGTTCCCAAACCAATAACCAACAGTTACTGTGTTCCCAAATTAGTGGCCCACCATTGAGGACTGGAAGGAGAGGCAGTGTGTTGTTGTGGAACACAGGATGATCGAGCTTGTGGTCTTAGCCTGCTTCCTCAAGAAATGTCCCAGTGCCTCCAAAATCTGAGGGCAGGAGGAGGTGGGGAGAAGCAGAGGCGATCACTGCAGCCCAGCATGATTTAAAAAAGCAAGATCAAATCTGGAAAGACAGATTATTTCCCTTGATTAGGGCTTGGAGGTTACGAAAATGTCTGAGCTTCCAATAGGCATACGATTTCATCCCCCAAGTAAAATGGTGAGTTAATAGCATACGTCGTCTTACAAATGCTTCTTGTCCACTGCCTTGGGCTGGTCAGTTTAAAGCAAGCTCCAAGTCATCATACACTACACGCTGTATTCAACAGAGCACACACTGCAGGTTATTGGTGCCTCCCCCTATGCTGAGAGGGTGAGAACCAGATGGAATGGAATGCGGGAACAAGTCTAAGTCCTAGCCAGCAATTAAGAAAGAGAGGTGCTCAAGTGAATGATAATTTATCCAATGATGAATATCATAGAGGCATGTGTAAATACTGCACTGATTCAAAGGAAGGAGATACAGGAAAAGACACCCATCCCAGGGAAGTGAGAGCTGCAGTTTTTCCTATTCTGAGTTAGCAGAGCCAGGAAGATCCAGACTTGGTCTACCGGGCTGTAAGTAGTAGATCTGCTAATGGAACTGGTGGTTAAAAATGTGACTTTGGATAAAATGACAATGTTAAGGCCAGAGCCGACATCTTTTTTATATGGAGCACTCATTGGGTGGTAAGTAGTCTCTGAGACCTTACCTCTGTAGTTGGCATTTTCAGAAGCCCATAGGATGTTCTCTGTAATTTCATTGTTTTCCTTCACTCTTAGTTCCTCCCACATCCACACACCCAATGCTCATTCAACACACTTTCTCCCCTCTGTCATTTTTTTTGGAAAAGATCTTTGGCATCACGTTTCCTCCCATCAAGAATGTCTAACATCTCTTGACTCTTACTTGGTCATTTGTTCTCCCTTTTAAAAGTTAATTCTGATTCCTAGAGAACTAAGTATGAAATTATACTTAAGGCCTGGAACCATCTGGAAAAATCACGAGGACATCTGAAAGAACCTGAAAGCACTGAGCAACAGCTGTAGCGTGAGAGAAGGACAATCATGGGAGGTCGAGATGGAGAAGGAGGTCCTGTCTGGCAGGTGTAGGGAGGTGGCCTCCCGCCCCTTACAACTTCCCTCCCCTGGCTTACTCTACAACTTTTGTTTTCTGTGCATCCTATTCATTGAAAGTTGTGAGTTGCACCTAAATATTCACCTGGAGATTCTAAACAGTATTATGATGGATGCATATTCGTAGTAATTTCATATTTAAGGAAAATGTGATAATAAAAATGTTGAAACAGTTGACTCTGTCGCCTTGGGTTATGATTCTTGACACGCAACCATATGTGTGCTGAAAAACTCTGGGAGGGTAAGATAGTTCAGAACACTAAAGTAATGGCTCCGGGTCTGATGGCAGGAATTTGATCAGCAGACCCAGATGGGAGAAAGAATCTGTTACTGCAAACTTTCCATTGACTTACACACACACACACACACACACACACACACACACACACACACACACACCCCTACACAGAGAGAGAGAGACTTGTGTTTTGTAGAACATGTCCAGCAGTGTGTAAAAAAAGTACTGTAACAGGATCCTTGAGCATTAATGTGCAAAAAAATCCACATGAATTGCTCTAAAAATAAATAACAATAATCCCAAATGAATTCACTGGGTAGGGCAATAACCACTGATAGTTACCAATATTACAAAAAGACCCAAATGAATTCACTGGGTAGGACAATCACCACTGATAGTTACCAATATTACAAAAAGACAGTCAGTGCTCCAGAGGGAAACACAATACTTCAGAACACCTAAAATATCAAATCTTACTCTGGCCAAGATTTTACATTTAACAGATAGTGGAAAACATTATTTATTACATAATTCTTAATGATAAAATAAGTATACAAATTTATTTATAAATAAATGCAAATACAGTAGTCAATGGATATATTAAACAACTTTTTAAATTTTATTTAAGTGTATCTGCTTGTGTCTGTGTGAGTATATACTACATGTGTGTGGATACCCATGGAGGTTAGAACAGGGCATCTAATCTCCTGGAGCTCAAATCATGGGTGGTTGAGAGTTGCCTGATGCAGGGCACATTCAAGTACTCTGGAAGAGGAACAAGCACTGGTAACCACCATGCCATTTCTACAGCCTTTAAACGGGACCGCGGAAGCATAACCAGAATCCAGGAAGTTTTGCAGGACAAATAGCCCAGACAAAAGATTTATGAGCTGTGTGGAAGATTTGTTTTGTCTTTGACCTTAAAAACAATTTAAGATAATTGTTCAGTAGGATGACTCTAGAAGTTGCTAAAGTATTGTATATGACAATAAACTCTGGGAGAAAGAATTCTGAATGCATTTACTGTAAAGAAACAGCACACGTTGGAATATATTTATATATATATATATAATACATATATATTATATATATATTGATTTGAACACTGCAAAATGAACCCACGTATTTAAATGTAGTTCTTCCCAAATCTATGCAACTGTTGTATGTCAACTAAATTTGATAATATAACACAAATTATGAAGAACTCTGGGACATTTGAACATTAACTAGGCTTTAGTGTTTTTTTTTGGTTATTTCTTTAATTAATTAATTTTGTATGTAGGAATGCTCTGTCTGCATGTATACTTGCATGCCAGAAGACATCATCAGATCTCATTATAGATGGTTGTGAGCCACCATGTGGTTGCTGGGAATTGAACTCAGGACCTCTGGAAGAGCAGCCAGTGCTCTTAACCTCTGAGCCACCTCTCCAGCCCCTGTTTTTGTTTTCTTTAAATAGGGTCTCAGTACATGGCCCTGACTAGCCAGGAACTTACTATGTAGAACAGGGTAGAATTCACAGATATCCTCTGCTTTTGCTTCTCAAGTGCTGGGATTAAAGATGTATACCACCATGCCAAGTGAACCAGATATTTCATATAAAGAAAATGTTCATAATTTTAAAGGTCAGATATACCAGTAAATGGACTTTTCTGGAATTTTATCACTTAGAGATACACATTGTAATACTGGTAGATGAAGTGATATCTGCAGTTGGTCATAAAACATGCAGAAATGGAGATAGGAATCAAATTAGGTCGCCCATAGATTGAATTATGAAAGATGAATAACAGGAACATGGTAATCCATTCTATTTTAGAAATATAATATGCTTGAGATTATCCAAACAGGAGGAATTTGAAATTCAGATTCCTGGGTATCCTGGTGGCTTTTGTTGTTGTTGTTGTTGTGACAAACACAATGATTAAAAGTAAATCAGGAGAGGAAAGTTTTTTGTTTATTTGTTTGTTTGTTTGTTTTTTTTTTTTCAGCTCACACTGCCAGGTCACAGTGGATCACTGAGGGGAGTCAGGGCAGGAACTGAAGCAGAAACCATAAAAAAAATGCTGCTTACTGGCTAGCCTTCCAGCTTATGCTCAGCAAGCTGTCTTATATAGCCTAGGACCATCTGCCTAGGGACAGTGCTGCCCACAGTGTGCTGGGCCCTCCTCTATCAATGAATAGTCAAGACAATGACCCTGTAGACACGTGCCTAGGTCAATCTGATAGAGGCAATTCTTTAACTGAGGGTCTCTCTTCCCAGCTGACTCTAGGTTGTGTCAAGTTGAGGATAGAAATGAACCAGCATGCCAGGTTTTGTGTGTTGAAAATCCTGACACCATAAGGCATGGTGTCACACATAACAATATTCGTGTATGACAATCATCCTGTGAGCAGTGACCAGCATCCTTTCATGACTTGGACTTTGAAAGAGTTCTCCCATGCTCCCCTACTAAACCAAGGCTCATTCTCTGGTCACATAACCATCTTGGCGAACACTTTCTTACTGGTCACACAGGCAGGAGAGATGCTGCCAGGCCTCTCAGGAAGGGAGACATTAAGTTGGTATCAATTCTCACTCCACCCCTTCCAGTAGGAAACGATGTTATCCTGGAAAGAGAAGGGAACCAGGAGGTGCCAGTCCACCTCAGTGCTGGCATGTGGCATCACAGGGCACAGACTACACATACCCTTTTTCTTCCCACACTGAAGACCTTTTCAAATGGCAAGTATCCCTTGGTGCTGGAACTGAGATGTGGAAGGCAGGGCTCGCTACCTCATAAAGCGAGACACAGACTTAACACAGGAAGAAAAGTCATGCTGTAACTCCATGGAACATGGGCACCCACGCCAGCTGTTTGCTGGCAGGTGGCCTTCCGTGAAAACCAGCTGAGCCTCCCTGGGATAGCAACATGATTTGTGTCAAGGCACAGCTCTGTAGTTCTACCAACACAAGAAAAAGAGTCTTTCAGAAGAACCTCTTGTTTATCATGAGAGGTTGTAGGCTTCAGATCTGCCTGGAGTCAGCTCATCTCAGGGAAGGTGGAAGAAATGACTTCATCTTACCCCTGTCCCAACACAGGACATTGTGATATGTAATCGCCTTACCTTTCCTACTCAATCC
Source organism: Peromyscus maniculatus bairdii (assembly GCF_049852395.1). Classification (NCBI taxonomy): domain Eukaryota; kingdom Metazoa; phylum Chordata; class Mammalia; order Rodentia; family Cricetidae; genus Peromyscus; species Peromyscus maniculatus. Next base: position 77,024,952 of record NC_134859.1, on the reverse strand, counting down.
AAAAGGACCTCATTATATACCACTGGGAACCTATGAACTAGCCTGATGGGCACGCTTTGTATCCTGATTTTTTTACAGACCAAGATCCTGAAGTTTATTTAGGGTCTCAGTGACTTGTCGAAGAACACTCAGTTCAGGGTCAGAACTAGAATTCTAGTCATCTTGCTCTAGACTTCGTGCATTTAAACATGCCCTCACACACACCTCGATGCAATCAACTTGCCTTTTAATTCTCATTCTTCTCCTCCAATCAGTATGTGGTGTGTGTGTGTGTGTGTGTGTGTGTGTGTGTGTGTGTGTGTGTGTGTATGTGTGTGTGTGTGTGTGTGTGTGTAATATGTGCTTTTTAGTGTGGATATGTGCTTAAACATGTTGACCGGAGGTTGACAACATGAGTGTCTCCTCAGTGACGCTCTTCACCTTCCTCTTAGCCCCTCACTAAACTTGAAGCTCATTGATTCAGCTAGACTGGCTGGCCAAAAAGCTTTGGGAATCCATCTGTTTCCATGCTCCAAGCTCTGGGGCTACAGGCCAGTGACACCCAACCCAGCTTTCTGCTTGAGTACCGGGAAGAGGAATGCAGGCCTTTATGCTGCTTGAGTACCGGGAAGAGGAATGCAGGCCTTTATGCATACCATGGAGATACCACAACCCCTCGTTTGTTTACTTGCTTGCTCTGGTTATAACATTATAACCGTATAGCCACTTATATGCTTGGTTTAAGAGCCCTGTTATGTTGCTTTTTGAGTACAATAATCACTATTTACCTCTATATTTTTCATGTAGCTTTGGCTCAAAGGTGCCTGGTTGAGTGTGTACAATCTGCAACTTACATAACTTAGTTTGCTCTGTCAAAATATCCCTCAATGCACTAGAGGAAGTTAGACGAAGCAAAGGGGTAACTGTGATTCATCCTTGCATAATTAAAATCAAAACATCTTGGGTAACATCATCATTTATGCCCTTCCTAATCTGGCTTTGGAAACGAGTGGCCGCTGTGTTTTAAGCATCGTGGCTTCACACGGAGGTGGGTGACAGGCCCGGGAAGTAACTATGTCTGCGTGGCCACTCCCAGCCTTTCTTGCCCTTTGGGACTCCAGATTGGATTGGGTGTGAGGAGGGAAAGGGCAGCCCTCTGGGGAGATTAATAATATGGTCTGAAGGATGGAGATCAAAGAACAGCCTTGGCTGCAGACCGCACAGTGGCTCTCTGATGTCTGCGCACCGGGTACCCCCTGTAATCTCACACGGCATTTTGCACCCTATCCTGGGGTCAGCACTCTTCTCCATTACTCTGTCCTCACACCACTCTTTTTTCTCTGTCAAACTGACAGCTCTGCTGTTGTCGACACCCAACTCTGTCTAGCCATCAGACAGCACCAACAGCAACCTTCTTACAGTCCCAGTAAGAAACTGGTTTTCACTTAGTATGGAAATCCAGGCAATGTGTGTTTAAACTTTCCGTAATTTATTTACTTAAGGGATTGATCCTACTGAGCTTCTCTATGCAGTTTCTAATTCCTCTAACTTATGATGAAGTCATAAATCTCATCAAAGTTTCCCTTTCAATCGCCTGTGTCACGTTACCTGGGGTTTGCACCAACATTTTCTAGTGCTGAGTGGGAGTTACTGGTAGAGTGATGTCACACCAGCAATGGCCATGAACTCTACTGCACCATCAGGGATAGGTCCCACGGACTTCGTGATGCTGCATTTGCTTCCTCCTGCTTCAGTCTCTGTTTGGGAAGTTTCCTTAATTTCTTAATTCTTAAAAAAGTAATAAAACAAAATCTCTGTCTTTTTTTTCCCCTAAAATCTGCCTTCAGATGTTTCTAGTGAAGTTAATTTAATTTTTGTCTTTGAGACTGTGGTGATCCCCCAAGAGGCTCCTCTGCCCCTCTTGTCTTCTCTAAGGTCCTGTTCTCCCCTTATCTTTTCTTGACCTAGTTCAGTGTGACAGGTGTTGTCTACCTGCCGGTAGATCTCAAGTGCCATCCATGGAGTGGCCCAAGAATCTTGGCCGCTGCCCTCCAAAATGCTCAGACTCCTTTCGTAACCATTTAAAAATATGCCATCGTAGCTGTGGTTCCAAGTTCAAGGGTTTTATTTTCACTGGGTGCTTCAAATATCACCACCATGCTCCAAATAGAAACCAGGGTGGCGGCTTGTCTATGAAAATTTGTGTTTGTCCATTCTTTATCTTTCTGCTTCTGCATTCCTGCCCCATCCCACACTGATACTGCCCCTTACTGGAAATGTATCTATCTGGGAGCAATTACTGCCTGAGGGATCGAGAGCTTTCTGCTGGTAAACACTTCCCCGGGGACATCATCAATCAGCCTCTTGGGCCCCTATGAAGGACATAGCAAACTATTTGGTCCTCATTTTGGAGACTTTCCAGTTTGTTGCTGTTGTTCTCCAGGAGGAAGACACACTCAAAATTCCAGTTTAAGACCCTGGATGAAAAGGTGAGACATGAATTGTTTGACCTGGGTACCTTCAGGCTGTCCGAGAGGATTTCTTAAGTCTGCTGAGCAGGTGGGCCTCGCCATTTGATCCACAGCTTGTCACGAACCAATCAAGTCCTAACTACAATTCTGCTCAGAGGGTCAAAATTCTGTGCAATGCCAAGCCCTGACACGTGTCCTTTGGAAGGTGCTCTTGGGAATGTCATCTTTTTCCAACTCTTTTCTCATTCCATAGGTGAGAAACTTCTTGTATCTACCGAGACATGAAATCACTAGGAAAGGCAAACTAAAGGAAAAGAGCCATTAACTAGGTAGCCATTGACTGTGGGTGGCGAAAAGGAGACAAAAAGCCTGGCTTCAGAATTGTCACGAATTCCTCTCATTTTGCTCTGGACAAGGTATTTCTTTAAGCCACCTTTTCAATTATGTATGGTGCCGTGTGTTTCCTCTTAATTGTCAGTTGGGCAAAGCCTTTATGTTGTAAGGAGACACCCTAGCATCTGTAGTGACCTTAGGCAAAGTGATTGACACTAGATCCTGGAGTCAGATGTCTCTAGTGACGCAACTTGTTCTCCCAGCAGCAGAAAAGCTTCCTGCCACGATTAAGTTAGAACCGTGGAAGTGCTAAAATGTGTGGTTAGCCTTCCTCTGATGCAAGCGCTGGGGTTATTGAGCCTGGTTGCAGAGGAGTGTAGCAACACAAACCCTACCTCCAACGTCTCCGCTCCCTTTGGCCTTGCTACTGTGCATGGGCCAGGCACTTGAACTACTGAAGATCACATTCACGCGTCCTCCAAACTTACAGGTTTTTTTTTTGTTGTTGTTATGTTTTATTTTGTGTTAACTCTACCCCTACACTTCCTTCCTTCTAGGTTCACAAAGCAATAGGACCACCACTTATTTATGGATGGCAACATCTGAGCCCTCACCAAGGAGTTGCAGCAAGTCAAACAAGTAGCAACCCATTCTGCATTTGCACTTTGAACAGGAGCAATCATCTGCTTGCTTTCCTGGACAGGAAGCTGGGGTGAGCAAACCCGTCATTCTCGTCATTCTCTTTCTTTTGGATGTAGCCTACAACCTCCAATGCAAATGGCGGAGAAGCCGAGAGTAAGGAGTGGCAGATAACAGGATGACCCACCCATTCCACGTTAAATCAGCACAAAGTCTTTCTTAACTCCATGTACCCCAGTGGTCCCAAAGTCTGTTTGTTTTTAAGGTTCCTAGGCCAAGGGTATATCTAGAAGATGGCTGCCTCCTCAGTGGTTAAATAAGGGTTACTCTCAGTTGCTACTGGTAAATTTGCCAATGTTGGATCACAACTAAATCAATGATTCAAAAACACATATAAGGTCATGGGCCATAAATATTTTGTATTAAATTGAAAATGATGGAGAAACAAATTAGGGACCAACTCATCTAGGTATTTCATTCAAATAACCTTGTTTGATTGTTCAAATAACTTTGTTCTATTCTGTCTTGATGTCTGAAGTCCTGGAATCCTAACAGGGATGATTAATATTCAGATTGGGAACCAGCATTATAGGGTCTTACTGTTTTTATAGAAGATTTATGTTTGCTTTATCTTAGACAGCCTCATTAGAGATCAATTCCAATGCACATCTTGGTACCATTTGAATTTCTAGTCCCTAGATGCGTTTGGCTTGTTGTTCGTGATCATCTGACACTGGACAAATGAGTCAACAAGCGTATGAATGACTGGAAACGAACTCAATGCCAGCGGGTTGCTGGCCTGAATCAGCAGCTTCGAAGTAAAGCAGTATCATCGTCTGGTGTTTCCTGGAATTGTGTATATGTGTGTGGACATGCTCACGTGTATGTGCAGGTATAAACGGAGGCCAGAGATCAATGTCCAGTGTCTTCCTCAATGGCTTCCCATCTTATTTTGGCTACAAACCCACCTTTCTACTAATTGGTTCACCCAGAGGTGTGCCTCAGTAACGGCCTCTCTCAATCCAGTCAAGATGCTGGTCAAGATTAACTACCCCACCCTGCATTCCTTGGAGCCAGAGGAGGGCTCACGTTGGGAACTTTGAATTCCCTGCATAGGAAACTGCAGGAGGCCGAGAAGAAAAGCACCCTTTTAGATTCTATGTTTGCTAGTTGAGGAAGGTGTCTTGGTGTTTATAAAATACTGAAAACATGTAGAGGTCATTTTCAGAGGACCTGGCTGCAGACGTAAGTGACTCAGTAATTGTTTCCACTGAAGGTTTAGTCCAGGGTTCTCAGAACTGCCGCTGACCTCGGTCAGTCTTCAGCTCAGACTCCTGACCCTGCACTGCTCAGACTACTTCAGGCATTTATTCCAGAGTGAGGCATTCAAAGTTTACTTGTATCTCAAAGGAGCAAGTGGGGAGATGACTGGGTTCTACACTTAGAATTCAGGCCCTATCCTGTATGTGTGTATGTAAGCATGAGCGTGTTCTTGTATACATGTATACACAAGTGAGCTTTTACACATATGTACATGAGTGTGGAGGCCAGAGGATAGCCTTGGGTGTTATTCCTTAGGTGTTGTCTACCTCATTTTTTTTTCCCAGACAAGCTTTCTCATTAGCCTGGAGCTCACTACATACATTACACTGGCTGGACAGTGAGCCCTAAGAGTGCTCCTGTCTCTACCCTCTCAGCTTTAGGATTACAGGTACATACCCTAACACTTGACTTTTTTACATATTTATGGGATGGGCAATTGAGCTCAGACCTTCATACTCAAAAAACAAACACTTTTCTGACTGAGCTATCTCTCCAGTCCCATAGATGAAGTTGACTTCATCTATGACTCAGTCTCCTGATCTGTAAAATGAGACAAGATCTACTTCACTGGGCTGTTGTCCAGGCCAAATGAGATGCTGTAGGGAAGTTCAGATCATGAAGTCCAGGGTGTTAGTGCAAGTCTGATGCAGGCAGCTGTTGGGCTCATGAATTCAACTCTCAGGCGCTAATCTGTTTTGTTGGTTTCCAGAGAACTTCCGAAGACCTTATCTCTTGGTGATTTGCTTCTTCAAAGTCCAGTCTAAATCCCATTTTTCTACTCTTACCTCTTGACTGATTTCAAGGCTGCTTTTCCCCAGTGCAGGTCAATTTCTGGTGTCTCATCCCCTTTCCCAAATAGACACTCCAAAAGCTGGAGTGATTAAAATGAAATAAAAAAAATAGATTTTAAAAAAATCAATGAAGTTATACATACAGTCACTCTTCAGTGTTGATGGGAAGATCAACTGATTCAGCAATTTTCCAACAGCTGTAAAATGATACATCTGGCATTGAAACTGAACATGTACCCACCCTTGGATCCAGGAATCCATTAGTAGGTATATAGCCAACAGAAAATATGTGCACATGTCCTTCAAAAGTCATGCAGAGGAAATCTCATAATGGTACACTATTTTTCTGTTTGTGTATACCTCCAGACTTAGAAATAAAAAAAATTAAGTATTTGTTATCTCTCAGTTTCTAGGAGTAAGTGACTTAGCTGGATGCAAGGCCATTTTATTCCTTGGGAGTAGAAAGGAGGGCCTACATTGTCTGTCAGAACACATTCCTTCTTGCACTGGGATCCTTTTTTTTTTCTTTATGTAGGAAGAAGACAAGAAGAAAAGTGCCTGTGTCCCATGATAGTCCCAGTGCAGCCCTGGCCAAGTGATTCTGGCTAGTGAGGTCTCTCATGAGGTTTTCCTTGAGCTGTCAATGGGAACACAGTTATTAGAAGGCATGATGGAAGGAAAATCCACTCCAAGCTCACTCAACTCTAGTTGCTGGTTAGAGACTATGCTGGCTGGTTACAGATACAGCATAGAACACCTAGTAGAGTTTTATTGAGAAATCATCTAGCTTAGGTTTGTCTGTGGGGATGCCTGTGGGTAATAGTATTGATTGTTAATTGATGTAGGAAGACTCAGTCCATTGAGGGCAGAACTATTCCCTAGGCAAGGACCCTGAGTATAAGAAAGGAGAAAGCTAGATGAGAGGAAGCAAGGATGTACATCCTCTCCATTTGCTCTTGGCTGTGAATGTGATGTGATTAGGTGCTTGAGTTCTTAATATGATTTATCTGACATGATGGATTGTGACCTGTAATCATAAGCCAAATAAACCCCCTTCCCCTCTCTAAGTTGCTTTTTTGTGAGGATGTTTAATCACAACAAAAGAAATGAAACAGACTTCTTCGGTTCTTCCACACAGGGGCTCTCCACGGATGCCTGGCTATGTTCACGGCCTCCCTCAGAGCAAGTAGAAAGAGTGAGAAAGTGAGCAAGCAAGAGAGACACAGACACCTAAAGAAAAGCCTCATTGGTTTTATAACCCTGTCTTGGAAGTGACATATCATTACTCAGCCGTATTTTATTTGCTGTACCAACCAGTCCTGGGAATAGTGTAGGTGGAGAACCACAGAAGCACGTGAATGCCAAAACTCAAGGATCACTGGGGCCATATTGGAGGCTAGCTACTGAAAGCTCCATTCCTAATGATTAGATACTAGAAACTCCTTGAATACCTATCCACAATGCAAAGGACCAATGTATGTCAGTGTCTTTGGATGATGCAAATCTATACAGAAGTAGAAATGATCCCTATATAACCATATATAACAATATGGCACATTTCACAGATAGGTTATTGGAAAAACACAATGCATTCATTATTCCATTTATTCAGTGGGTTTTTTGTTTGTTTGTTTGAAGAAAATAAGAACCAAAAAACAGAGGCTGGTGAGATGGCTCAGCAGTTAAGAACACTGGTTGTTCTTACAGAGGACCCAGGTTTGGCTCCCAGCATCTACATGGCAGCTGAAAACCCCTGAAACTCCATTTCCAGGGGATCCTATGATTCTTCTGACTTCTGTAGGTTCTTGTATGCATGTGGTACATGTACATACACACTCAGATCCCACATGTACACAAAAAATAAAAAATATTTTTAAAACCAACCAACCAACCAACCAACCAACCGACAGATAACGCTGCCCTGTTAAAGTGTTCAGAATAACGGTTCTCCCTGGAGACATAGTGCCTGGAAATGAACACAAAGGAACTTACAGGGCCGACAATATTTAAACAATATTTCGTTATCTGCATGTGTGTGTATATTAGTTAGTTTTCCCATCATTGTGATCAAATACATGGCAGAAGTAACTTAAGAGAGGTAGGATTTATTTTGACTCACAGTTTTAGTTCAGTATGGCAGGGGCTGTATCAGATGTCACGGTAGTGGATCACGAGACAGGGTCCTTCCATGTTGGTGGATCAGGAAGCAGAGAAGAGGCCAGGAGCAGGGGTGGGCTGTAACCCCCATGGCCTACTTCTGGTGAGACTTCCGTGTCTTCCAGCTATGACATATGTCCCACAGGTTTCACAACCTCCCAAAACACGGCTGCCAGCCAGGGACACAGTGAGCCTGTAGGGGATAGTTCGCATCCTAACCATAGCACACTTCCACAGGACTGGCTTGAGGAAATTCACTGAGCAGTACACCTTTCCACATATCTATGATAACTTAATAGAAATATTAAGTGGATGCACAAATACTTTTATTGCCTCTTATGGTGGTTTGAATGAAAATGGCCCCCCATAGGCTCATAGATTTGAATACTTGGTCAGCAGGGAGTGGTACTATTTGAAATGCTTAGGAAGTGTGGCCTTGTTGGAGGAAGGGTGTCACTAGGCTTTGAGGTTTCAAAAGCCCATTTTAAGCCCAGAGTCTCTCTCTTCCTGCTGCTTGCGGATCTGGATGCAGAACTTGCAGCTACGTCTTCACCAACATGTCTGCCTGTGTGCTGCCATGCTTCCCGGCACAATAATGGACTAACCCTCTGAAACTTTAAGCCAGCCCCAATTAAATGCTTTCTTTTATAAGAATTACTGTGGTCATGATGTCTCTTCACAGCAATGGAACACTGACTAAGATGCCTCCCTTTCCTAAGGAGACATTTGAAGAATTATTTCGGTTATAGAGAACCACGAAGCCAGGAGCTGTACATGAACTTTGTATCTCCCCAAATTTATATGTGAAACTCAAATCCCAGTGTGATAGCATTTAGACACAGGGGTCCTTGCAAGATGATGGGATCTTGGGGATCAATCCTCTTGGATGAGATAGTGGTCCTTTAGGATTTCTTTGGTCATCTCCTCTGAGGGTGCATGGTGAGAGACCTGCCTATGGACCTAAGAGAGCAGGCTTTTATCAGACAGACATTCTGTCACTACTTCGTGCTCAGATTCGGAAGACTCAAAAACTAGAACAAATACATTTCTGTGTTTACAAGGCCCACAGGCTATGGCATTTGTATTATTGTATCTCAAAACTGCAATGTTGTGCCCTCAACTCATTCACCCCAGGGCTAGGCTTCCTTGGCTGTGAGCTCCTGGTTAAACAACTCACTTACATTGGCTGAGTTTGCCGAGCAGAGTGGTCTCCTAGTCTCACAGCATGCTGAGGTACAGTCTGTTGACTGTAGCAGCTGTGAGGGTTGGATCTGGTCAACATAGGGCAAGAAATAAGAGTACGGAGTAATGATAATTCCTCATGTACGCCCTAACACTGGGATTTGGGCTCTTGGAATTCAAAACACAAGAATGGAAATATGCACCCCTTACTTCTCTGCAGATTTCTACCGTAGTCTTCTTGTCTGCAGAGGGATATGGATGAAATTGGCTTGAATGACTGACAGGCCAGTAGGAGAGGAACAGTGAGGAAGATTTTTCTATCTGCTCATCTATTCATTGGTTTATTCTCTCTCTCCCTCCCTACCCCCTCCTCACTTCTGTATCTTGTCATTCTTCCATTCCTCTCCCTCCTGTAATTCCAGTACTCCTGAGACTGAGACAGGAGGATTGCCAGGATTGCCAGACCTTTCAGGCCAGCCTGGTCTACAGAGTGAGACCCTGCATATAGACACACTTCCATTCCAGTTTGCAAAAACGCATGTGGGCACACTTAGCACCTGCTTGCCTGTGTATGCTAGAACTGTGTGTAAAGATAGACACTATTTGAGCAAGGCATGTTGCCATTGTGAATATAATTCAAGCCTTGTTTATTTCCCTTACTGGAGCTGTGATTCACAGTATATTGGGACTACTTCAGTGCCTTACAGCTTTGCAGCAATGCATACCCTTTATGAGGCCTGTTGACTCCCCAGAAAGTAAGTCTCCCCATACTAGAACCTTCATTGATCAAAAAAATTTACAGAAGTGGATAGAGATGGGCTACTTGGAGAATCTTCTCCAGTTCCTTTCATCTAGGAGCCATATATCTGTAGATACTATTCTATTTAATCACATAGTTAACGCTTCCCATAGGATTTCTTTGGGGACTCTGGTAGCAGTATGTGGCCCCCTGCTGGCCAGAAATAATTCATGCATTTGCTTTTCAATCAATTTGAAGGGCTGGAAGCTCAGTTGAAGAACAGTGGACCATTTCTGTGTTTACTGTGGAGCTGGGAATGTGGGGTGACTTACTCTTGGGGAAGCTGCAAATCAAAATATTTTCTTTCAAGATTTAAGAATAGGCTGTAATTCTGGATAAACCACCTACTTTTCCTTCTTGAGTTCATTTAACACCTCATTTGAGTATATGTTCAGTTTCTGTGAAAGATAATGTAGCAGCCAGCACACTGGAGACAGCAAACAGTTCATTCCTAAAGATCTATCTAAGGTTTGGAAGGGACAAATAAATGTCTATATCACCCATGTGATTAAAAACTGAAACAATAAGAAGTAACGGCTGATGAAAGAGCAGTTGTGTTCACATAGAATGAGGCTTCCAGGAGGAGGTGGCTTTGGAGCCAGAGCTCTGATGAGAAGCAGGATTTGGGTAGCCTGAGATGGAGAGAAGGATGGGGAAGAATGGTATTATCATTATAAGGGAGAGAAAAGTCTGGACAGACACAGAGGTAGGAAAACCAGAGCCTAATGCAGGGTGGTGGAGTCTAGTCTGGCTGACTCATAGGGAGGGTTATTGGATTGAGAGTCAAAGATGAGATGTATCTAGAGCAGCCTGGAAAAGCTTGAACTCTCCCTGGGAAATTTCTTTGTGAGGCAATGTTGAACCTTTGACTGTCTTTGATTTAGAACAACAACAACAACAACAACAACAACAACAACAAAACATATCAAGTCACAGCAATAACCGCTCTACAACGAGCCCTGGTCATTCACTTGCAATTAGTTGTGAGAAACCATAAGGTGTTTCTAGATACAAGAGCAAGCAAGGGCTGGGAGGTAGCCAATGTCAGGTGGCTCCTGGCAGACGTAATGAAGTTCCCCAATAGAATCCCTTCCGAGGAATGTGGCTTGCCAGGTCCCCCCACCCCAGTCTGCAAAATTTAAGGCCTCGTGTTGAACTAGCTTCTCACTCTGGTCGAGTGAGGAATGGGACTTGTGGGATTACATGTGGGCGAACTCAGAACCACAGAGAAATGATAACACTAACCTTATTTGTGTAGTATTATGACCAACTAAATATGCAATCTGCATTAATTTATGATTACATTAACAAGAGTATAATGCACATGTAATAGAACATGGATAAATTTCTGACCCCAGACACTGATTGCCTAATGGAATTTTTAGAATCCCTTTAGAACATATTCAATGTTACTGAGCACATTGCACCGTAAGATGAAAATAACAATCTTCCAGGAGAAGAAGAAATGCCATCTTCAGCTGAGAAACACACAACTGATACTTTGCAAATGAGCTGAGGGAAGATGGAAAATTTGGAATAGCCATAAAAATAATGACAGGGGCTAGAGAGATGACATGGGGGTTAAGAGCATGCAGGGGACCCAAGTTCTGTTCCCAGCACCCATGTGAGGCAGCTCACAGCCACCTGGAACTCAAGCTCTCAGAGATCAGACGCCTTCCTCTCCTCTCAGCTCCAAGGGCACCAGCACTGGCTGCACAGACCCCAACACAGACTCAGATGCATACACATAATTCAAATAAAATAAATCTTAAAAGAAAAAGGACATCAGAAACAACCACTTAAGAAGTTTCAGCAGCCATGAGTATTTATTATTTTGAGTGAAATACACATGAAACTTTTGTATAAAAACCATCAAAGGTGCTATGTTGGATTATTTCAGTATTAATTTACCCCCCCCCATGCCATTTGTGTTGTCTCCTACTTTTCTGTTTTCTTCTGATATATCATTACAATCATCTAAAATTGTCCATTGTTAAAATATATATAAAAAAAATTAGTCTACTCTTCAAGATAAAGTACCACTAGTGATGAGTTACTCAAAGTGAAAACCTTTTCAAAAGGGAGGCGAGAGAATCAACTTAGTGGAAAAAAATATATAACAGAACCTTATAGGTACACAGGAATGCCAAGTCAGTGCAGGCCTTTGGCGGAACATCCTTATAACACCACTTTGCGGAGCGTGGGCTATTTCTTTTACGGACCGGTACACCAGGGTTCTTGTTATTTGCCCATCATCCCTTGGTTATTCTTGAACGTGAACCAAATGCTATTTAGTGTTGTGCATATCCCATGTTCCCCAAATGCATAAGGTAAAAAGAAAGCTGATTCTTTTGTCTTAGAAATAGCCCTTAGGGTTAAGTTTGTCGTTAAAGATGTTATTCCCCACAAAGGGGAACTGTCTTGACCCCTCATGTTCAATCTTCTCTATGCCCCAGTTCCATCTTGGTAGTCCATTTCAAAGTTGAGCCCATTCCCTCCTGGGCTGGGTCTCTATGAACGAACTCAGGAAGTGGGAGCCAAGCGTTAGGGTGAAATTTCCCATTTGGTCTCACTCCGTCTTAAGCAAACAAGCTTCTCTGATTTACCACAAGAGCGGTCTGACTCTCCCGTCTCTTGACTTTCTTATTTTTTTGTCTCACCTTCCAGCACAAGGCGCTGAGGGCTAATAAAAGAAGTCCAGAGGACAGAAGGACCAGGCCGAAGATGGAGATGATGGAACCATGAGAATTGAAGCTGTAAGCCACAGCGGTGACCACGATCCCGGTGATGAAGACCACCACAGCAAAGGGGATGATGCAGCGGTAGCAGGAGAGTTCCGCACCCCCTGTGGCAGCCGTCAGCTGCACCTCGCTGACCAAGGGGACCGTGGTGACCACAACTTCACTCTTGGGGCTTTTCTCCATTATCACGGGCGTGGGAGACTTTGGGGATCCCAGGTTCTCTTTTATGGGATCTTCCGTCATTTTTCTGGGGGATGTTTCCTACCTGGCTTCACAGGTTAGATTTGGAAAGCCTGGCCAGGGTGGAAGCTGTGAAGAAGAAGGCAGGGGACATCAGCTGAGTCACCAGCACGGGATGCAAATAAAAGCAGGGAAGTGCAGAGGCACCTCCTGTCCCAGGACACACAGGAGCGCTTTGCATTCTCCACTTACTGCGTTCTTTTACATTGGGCAAAAGGGAAGCAGCTATGCACAAAAGGGGGGGGGGAGAAGAAATATAAAGCAGGAAGCACTTTGCAGCATTTCATATTCCTTGGTGGTCTACAAATAGCCTTTCTAAGCGTTCTTCCTTGCCTATTGCCTTTATTTGCTCTAAGCTCAGAAAAGCCTGATTCTTAATCCAAAGAGGGCTCATTCAAGAGGAGACTATGCTATAAACAGTTCCACAACTCACAGCAGTGTGAACTCGGCCAGTTTTGCCAGGCATGACACGCATTCTTTCCAAGCTATCACCCATTCACTGCTCATGAAATCAACGTCATGATCAACAGCAAGCGCACAAACGGCATGCTTCTCTATCAACTGACAGCTCCTTAAACAAGGCGCACAGTGAAGTGTGTGCTCCGGACCTTTCCGACCCCACCCCTACCCCAATCTCACCCACACCGCCATCACTCCCCCTCTGCTCCGGGACAGATGTTCAGTTTAGAAAACACAATGAGGTCCCAACCACCTCAGGACTTATGATTAGGATGTGGCACCATCCCCCTACCCCCTACCTAAGTAGGGAAAAGTAAGAAAAAAAATTTTTGAACACTTTATGGTATATAATCTTTTTCCTGTTTTCCCAATGCTTAAGACGAGATTAACTGTTAATCAGCTATTAGAGTAACAAGCTGTCATGTCCAAATTTTCTATTAAAATCAACAACAAGGAATTTTGACATTCTGTATTTTATAAGACGCTTACACAAATAAGCATAAATTGTCACAAAAAATTGACAGATTAATTTTTTTTTCTTCAACGTCCTTCTGTATAAAACTTGCCCCTTCCTAGGTGTTTTGGACTTGACGGTTTTAGCACAAGACTTGAGATCAAAAAGCATCTGGCTGAAAGCCTGGTCTGAGGAATCAGGAAGAAGGTCTTGTTGAAGCTCAGACATACCAGAGTCACTGACTTGGACCCTGGAGAGGCAGTTGCAATGACTGAAGATTTGCGGGACACTTAACACCTTTTTGAGGACATTAATCCTCTGAATATATTGAGCATTGATCAAAAGTGAGCACAACACTGAATCAGACTGTCTTCATTCTTCCTACTCCTGGGAGGTCAAAATATCACTCACCACGGAATAAAAGTCAGAGAACTCTACCTGATGTAACTTGTATATAATTTAATCATCCACAAATTAACTACTATTGTCCAATGATACCCTAACATTATACTGGCTAGGTCAGGTAAAGGATATTTGACCTTTTATCTGAAAAAAAAAATTAAGACCTCCCTCCCCATAAAGCTGAGATTATCGTAATTTAAAAACCAAGATATGTCCCCAGATTAGCAACACATACCTCACGGAAAGGCAGTCCATTACCGGGGAAAGGCACTTGACTTGGGAGAGAAGGACCAGCCAGAGTATCTTCCTTCAGGTTCTGGGAAGGAGCCTGTCACCCACTGGGCCTTGGTAAAACGACAGGTCAGGTCAGGGATTGACTCTGGGGGACAGAAAAGCCATAAGCATACTTAACTGTAGATTGCGTTTTGAATGCTGGAGCTCTTCTCTCCTGCCACCCCTGCTCTTAAGTGACGCTTGTTTTCCCCTCCCCTCCCCCTCTCATTTTACTCCCTCCTCCTCTGGTCCGCCCCTCCCTGTCATTTTTTTTTCTTCCTTCTTTTCCTTGCCAGCAGATTCTGAGTTTTGGCTTGCCCCAACTCTGCTCAGTGACACGGTAATTCAGGCTCATCACTTCAGAGTCCCCAGAGACAGGAGCCAGCGTCGACTTTGATTTCTCTCGCAGCGTTTACTAAGCAGGCTGCTTTGAATTACTCATTTTTTCCCCAGCCAAACCCCAGATCTTCCTCTGCCTGCCCATCAGGCCTTTTCATGAGAGAGTCCAAGAGAATCCCAGAGTCAGCATTGGAGACCTAGCTGAGGGACAGAAGCGGGGGGTGGGGGGTGGGGGTGGGGGGACACACAGACGGACGGACACACGACACGACACAGACGTTCCCCGGAGGCAGGAATAGCTGTGGAGTTTTCAAGCAACTAAACCTAGCCTCCAGGCCAGCAGAAATCCAAGCTCCTAGCTCTCCCAGTATTTTTACCCATATACTATATACATGTGAGATGGCCAACAGAAACTTAAACGCCCTCCCCTTGTTTGAGGTTCCCACATTTACATACTATGTTTCTGCTTAAACTGGGAAACCCTGGCTATCCTGATTAAAGCAGGATGGCTTTACTACTTGCGCTAGGAGCTGGGGCACTTTGGCCCACCTGAAACCCCGCCATTGTGATCATCAGCATTGCTGACATGGACAGAGGGCCTACTGTGGGTGTGGCATAACATTAAGGACTGTCACACATTAGTTGATTCTCACTCACTTGTAAAGGAAGCTTTGGTGGATCAAAGAGGTAAAGAAATATGACGAAGGTCACAAAGAAAGAGACACTTGATTTGGACTCCAGTCGCATTTTATTTCCTAGACAGGGGGTTGAGCCTGGGGCCTCACATGTACTAGGCGAGTGTTCTATCTTTGAGCTATATTCCCAGTCCACTCTCTACCTTGAACTTTAAATCCCTCTGTCTCAGCAGCTTCGTCAGTAGCTAGAGCCACACACAGATCTTCACCACCAGGTCCACTGGACCTCAGTCATGAATGGGTACACGCTCACCCACGGAGCTTGTGAAATGTAGACTCCGAATATGTAGGTCCATAGCTATCTTCCTGCCTATGTCAAGCCTGCTGTTCCTTGGCCATTTTAATCAGCAATATTCAAACACACACCTGGCACACCATTCTCTCAATAAATAAGCTCAAGGCTGTGTCCCGCCATGTCAATGGCCTGATATGGGTATGCTTCTTACAGAAAGCTACTTGATGTTGCAAAGTATTTGAAAAGCAGAAAGCCTGAGGTGAAAAGATTGGTGGCAATACTAAAGAACGATGATAAGCCTGTTCCTATATTTCTCAATGATATCCACTCACAGTTTGTTCAATCCGTGTTAGTCTTCCTAAATCCTGGTACAGTTCACACATTCACGTTAGTACTGTAATAGTTTTGTTTCCCCAATCTGCGGGATGCTCAGCTTCCTTTAACTACTGACCTGGATCCTCTCATTAAACACCCCACCTCCTGTACCTCTCAGCTTTCCAGCCCAGTCTACAAACAATGACACAGAGATCAGAAGTCCTTTCTTCTCAGATGGAAGCCAGAGAAAGGGTTTCTTCCTTCCAAGAGATCACACTGAGAAATCCCTGAGACCTGGCTGAGGCTGAGGGGTCCAGCATGCTGAGGTACCTGCAGGACTCTTGAAGGCCTAGACTGCTACCATCCTCGCAGCTTTCAACGTGAGCCTTAGAGAATTGGAGTCTCACGTATAACTAGTGGCATCACTGGGTGTTGAGATTGGGCATATCTGGAACCTAGGACCTGGGCTACGTCACGTGGAAGCTCTCAAAGAGAATGTCCTTTCCCCTGAGAACTCCCATCTTTTGGGGGCAAGTCCTTAATTTCTAGCACAGGCCATTTTCTGTAAATTGAACAAATCCCCAGTAATCCCAAGGAAGCTCCAAACACCATCCTATCCTACGATAGACTTCCTTGCTTCCTAAGCCAAAGGTAAAGAAATGAACCTACGGAGAGGTGAGAGGCAGCCTTTCCCAAGGTGAGCCCTGGGCTGAACCAGCAAGGAGAGACAGCCAACAGAGGTGGGCCCCAGAGTGGAAGACCCCAGGTTTGTTGCTACTTCTAATATTGACGCTTTCGGCATTCTCCTGGCTTCAGGTGTGGCATTCCTGCGACTCTGCCAGCACGGTGTGCAGGCATATCTGTCTAGGTATGAAGACACCAGTCTCCACACTCAGAGGTCTTCTGATTTGCACTGGTAAATTCAAAGAAATAGAAAGCTTAGGAATGAACCAGAAATTGTGCCAGAAAAGATAGCCACCAAGGCAACCAAGGACACAGGCAGCTTCAATCTGCGTTACCTCTCAACTAGCAATTCAAAAAGAATGCGCTGTGATGTGTGCAAAATGGTTTTGGTATTAAACACCCTGGGGAATCGCTTGAGGGACACCTGGCCCCGCGTGCAAAATTTCTCCACAATGCATCCAGCCCCCCCCCCCTTTTTTTTCCCTGCGAACCCTCTACGTGCAGAAAGGGGAGGAAATCTCTCTGGTTCTTTTTAGAGCGCAGGGCTTGGGAAGGCTCTTTAAGTTTGGAAAACTTTTCTGAAAGGCTTCCCAATGCGCGAATGATATCAGTCCTCCCACGGCGAACCCCGGCAGGCATTCTACAGTTCTCTCCTAGATCTTTCAAAGAGCAAGGAAATCGAGACTTACCTTTCTCAGCCAGAATCCAACTGAGACAGCTGCTAGAGGCAACCAACAGGCAAGGCCGGCAGCGGGATGCAAATCACCACGCTAGGGACCGTGCGCAAAGTACTCAGCGAGGCTTACAGACCATTAAGGGACCGGAGACAATTTGGTGAGAGGAAATTCCTTACGTGTTGTTGAATTTCACTCTATGTTTTCCTCCGTGCCAACATCATCCATTGTAATTGTAGGCGTGAATCCACACTATCCCAAAGATTTTTAAAAGGTCACTAAGAACCTCTTCTGCTTTTTTCCCCCCTCGTTTTAAAACCTTACGTAAACATTCATTTGCAAGGGTTTCTCTAACCAAGATTCTCTTTTTGATATCACTCCTTTGTAAAGACATAGAGCTGCAGGAAGGAACTCCTCTGTGGTCTCCTATATTTCAGGGGTCGAGGCGGGTGAAGGGGGTGGGTGTGAGTGGAGGGGTGGGGTGAGTGGAGGGGTTGGGGGTGGGTGAAGGCAGGCCTTTGGAGAGGTTTGGGAACGTAGAGTGGGGGATCCCCTGCAGATCTCTGTCACCAGCCTATTCAAGTGATAAGAGTGGGGAGGAGATAAAGGGCTGTGGTGCCTGGGTGGCCCGTTCCCCTGAAGCCAGGTAAGCTGGTTCACCAACGCTTCTCATCTGAGGATGCCCAAATGGCATGGAATTGATAACACAGGGGACGGTCACATCTCAAAGGGACGGAGGCCACCAAAAGCATCACTTGCAGGAGTGTGAGGGATTTAGCATGTCAGAGAGAACTGCCCCTAACTTAAGATGGCACAGCTGCTTGTGGGGAGGGACCAATAGGAGCAGGTAAAGCAAGAAGGATGGCAAATGTTAAGGACAAAGAGTTCACTGGCGCATTTCCCATCAGTAGACTTTGCTGTTGAAGCTCTGGCAGCTTCTCCTCTGGGAGCACACACGCTTTGCATTTGGAGAAGAGCGGCCCTCACGTGCATTTGATTACTTTCCCACTTTCATTTTGCTTTTGCTTGGCTTGGCGTGGTTGAGCTGGCTGGCTGGCTTCCAGCATCCAGGAAGATGCCAGTTCCTCCGGCTCCTCTCTGTCCAATCACCACGTGAAGATCTCCGTCATCTCCCAGCCCAGTTGAATTCAGTGGGATTTGGGAAGCTGGCCAGTTTTTCTCCCAGCTAATCCTTTGTCTTTTCTTTTTTAATAAGGGTGTGTCTGCAGTTTTTACTCCGAAATCAGGGACATTTGGGAAAGTGATCTGTGCTTTTGTGTTCCTTTTGGGTAATGTGTCATGTGATGATTCCTCCCAAAGACACTCCAGGCAGTTTTCCTTTAAGTGGAAAGATCTAATAGGAATGAGGAGCAAGGAGTTTGCTTTAGATGCAAACATATTTTACTACTTATCCGTCAGTTTCCAGGCACTGAAATCCCCTCAGATCCACATGTGGAGAGAAGGGATAGCATGGACTTTTTAGGGCAGTGGTTCTCAACCTTCCTAATGCTGCCACCCTTTACCACAGTTCCTCATCTTGTGGCGACCCCCAACCGTAGAACTATTCTTGTTGCCACTCCATAACTGGATTTTTGCTGCTTTTGTGAATCCTAATGTGAAGATCTGTGTATTCAGGTGGTCTTTCAGGGTTTGCGACCCGCAGAATGGGAACTGCTGTCTTAGGTGCAGGTCTTGCATAAGCATCTATCCTGCGCCACACAGACCATAGCCCGGAGACTGGTGTCTGTGTTTTATTGTGGAAGATTCTGAGACTCTGCAGTGTGTGATGCTTTTGTGAATCTACACTCCTAGCGAAAGCGGCAGAACCAAGGTGTAACTCTAGGTGCTTCTTCTACCTTGTGCCACAAAGAATCTATTGCCCATTTTTTATACTGGTTTAAGATTATATGAATAGTTCTCATTGGAGTTCAGACTCACATTAAGGGGATTGCAGGGTGACATACTGTCATTGGGTTTACTTTTAGGAAAGTACCCTAAAAATGGATATCTACCATATCAGGTTACCCTTAGTTCTCTGAAAAGAAATTTAATGGTTGAACTATGTATCTCTTTCCCTGTGAGTCTGAGCACTGAGGCAGGTTTGGGTGTGTATGAAGCCAAGACTGACATGGGTTGGTACCCAGAAAGTCTAGGGAAGGTGTTACAGCAAAAGGGACATTTCAGGGGTTTCTCAGACCTTTCCTCTCTCTTCAAAGGCTTGTCAGTTCCTCAATATTTCCTGGACTCCTTGCGGAGCCCAGGAACTTAGTAATCACTGTGGCTGAGGAGATGCAGAAGCAATGGTAAAAATGAGGTCTCATCTCAGAGCTAAGTCCTTGGCAGGAAAGGCACATGAGAAGCAGGGCAGACACTCTGCACTAGAGCGCAGAGGGCTGCTGCACATACCCCAGAGAGAACGATCAATTCTGGACTAGGTGTGTGAGCTGGGGAGATGAGGGGGGACCGGAAGCTTCATGCCAGACAAGCATGAGACACTATAAAGAATGAGGGAAAAAAATGTAATTCTGGGTAGAGGAAGTAATCTGTATTGCATAAACACCAGTTTGACAAGTCTGAATCTCCTTCAGAGAATGGTAAATAGCTTGTATGGATCAGGCAGAAAACGGCCAAAAGGAGACTGGAAGTGATTCATGGTCATATTAGTGACCAAATGATGCATTTGGCATTTGAGAACAGAGTGGTTTTGAATGGGACACCACAATCAGCTCTGCATTATAAACAGTGCTGGAGTCTTCTGAGGAAGGGGAGAACAGGCTGGGACAGCAGGCAAGAATCTGTGACAGTGGGACCCTGATATTAGGAAGTGTGGACAAGCAGGACTTAGGAAGACGGCTAAGATCAGCACAGCTTGGCAGTGGATCTTATGTGGGACTGGCTAGCAGGACAGATGTTTATAAGATGTTAAACCCCAGATGATTAGGAATTCAGTGGGACTGTCAGCAGAAATGGATCGGGACAAAGCACAGGAAGGAGATCTGCATTTGGTTCCGTTACCCATATTGTCTTCATAGATTGATCATTTCATTTAATACAAATGATCCAAGGGGGTGGGTGGTTGTAAAAAAAAAATACTCTGTTATACAAATGAAGATGTTTAGGGCCTTGTTAGACATCTGCTGGACAAGGGGGGCATGGCTGACTAAAACCACCGCTTGCTTGTCCCAAGCTTGTCTTCCTTGCACTTTGGAATGCCGTCCCCCTGTTCAGATGACAACTGTGCTTTCTGTGGCCCCTGAAGCTTGTCTGCTCCCTGAGAATAAATGATTGGGCTTTGCAATGATCATTTTGCCAGTAAAAACATGCCATCACCTTCCCACAGGACCTCTGCAGGAGTGCACTGACGACCGCGTGCAGAACCGGTTCACAAAACCTTCTGAACGCATTTTAATCCGCTTAAGAAGTCTTTGATGTCCATGATGTGGGTGGGCAGCAGGAAACAGAACAGTTGGCCCGGCTGAACGGAGTTCAAAATAAAACTGTTTATGAACTTAACTTATGGAACAAAGCAGGGGACAGTGATCATCGCCTTCATTCTTTAGATAAAAAAATAAAATTAAATTAAAGTCTTGTTTCATGAAGACAGTCATCTGTTGTTTCTTCCTTGTTTACTTAAGTAAACTATATGGGAAAAGACATTATTGTCTTTGTAAAAAAAGAAGCATGGAACTTGGTAAAAACCAATGATCCCAAGAGAGTGCAAGGCCCCAGAAGGAGAACAAGATGTTTCTTCTACCATGACTCAGACTGGGAAACCCAAGATGACTCCAAACTCCCAGGATGACTCCAAACTCCAATTGACCACTTGTACTCAGTAATTCTGCCCTCGATACCTTTGAAGGACGTCCAATTGGATGGTCTCAGTGTTCTTGGGGGCATCTTGCTCCCCCGAAGTGTTCCTGATTATTTACTTTTTAAGTTCATTTTAGTATGGAAAACTTGTTTACAGCCCTGGTAGAACTCCATCACACACCCCCCTCCCAGGGTCACAGCATAAGGTTTTGGATCACTTCCACTATAAAGCTAACATTTCTAACTCTCCACGCTGTTGTGCAATGAAAATAGCCATGAAGTGACAATCAGGAAACTTGGATTTTCATCTTCTTCACTCTTTATGGCAGTGAGCAGGGGATCAAAGTTCCATCTGTGAGATCCTAAGTAAACCTAGTACTATTCTCTCTCTCTCTCTCTCTCTCTCTCTCTCTCTCTCTCTCTCTCTCTCTCTCTCTCTCTTCCTCTCTCTCTCTCCCTCCCTCCCTCCCTCCTTCCCTCCCTCCCTGTCCCCCTCTCTTTCTTTCTTTTCTTGTATATGTGGACTCAGCCTAACAGAGCTGAGGGCAGACAACTTAGGTAAAAAGCCAATACTACCACCCAAGGCACCAGAGCAGCTGTAGGAAACCTCATTTTAAAACAAACAAACGAACAAAACAAAACAAAACAAACCTCTGGTGCATCATCTGTCTGCGAACCCACTGACCTTGTACTATGAGATTAGCCATCTATTTCCATGCAGGAGGCTAGTTCACAGACTAACCACAGTACGTAGGTTTTCTTCAGTTCTGTGAGACATTTGAGGTTCACAATGTTTGCGCCCTGATATCCGATCTTGCTGACCATAAATTGACACACTAAGGGTGTGTGTCGACTGTCAAATCACCTAACAGGCTGCAAAACCAATCCAAAAGTCAAGCTCCAGGGGCCAGAATGCACACTAACAGAGCCTCACCCTGCTGTGACTGACATGACGTAAGTCCGAGACCTCAGTTCACAGTTTTATGTGACAGGACACCAGAGTAGTCAGCTCTAGGAAGGAGGGGTCAGAAAGCCCAAGGGTGAAGCTCTCTGGGAACAGGAAACTGTCCTCCCTACCAAAAAGACTCCTGGACAGAGGAGCTCCATGGGCTTTGTAGAAGCCACTGGGCCCCCAATAGGCTGCCAAGAGGGTGTGCTCTGGTCACAGGGAGTGTGCATTTCCTTACTGCATTGCCTCTCTCCGCCCACAGGATCTAGAAAAGAGACACAGCACTGTTGTTTGGCTCTGTTCAATGCATTAGATCCCTGTATGATACACAGCCGTGGTTCACTGTGTTGCTCCTTTAGGATATTTGGGGAATGTGTGTGTGTGTGTGTGTGTGTGTGTGTGTGTGTGTGTAGAAGCCAGCAACTCGCATTTCTTTATTCATATGAAGTCTGCAGCCTTTTGTCCCACATTAATATGCCAAGTTAAACAGGTATGTGCATTTAACCATGTCACTCCCTCGTTGAAAACCCACCCATTCTCCCATCTTATTAAAGGAGGAGACCCTCCTTCCCCGACCAGGCACCATGAATTGGCCTCTCAGTCTCCAGCCTCAGACCCAGGTTGGTTCCCATTACAAATCTCAACAGGGTATTTTGTGTTCCTATTCTTGCTCACTCGAGATGCTGTTTGCATGTCTCTCTGGCTATCTTGGTCAGGCTCTACTGCTAAGACATCTTCCTTGATAAGTTCTCTTCCATCTGCAGGCTACATGTGTCTGGGCACCTTCTGGTCCCATGATGCTCTATGCCAGCTCTTCTCTATCTGAGCCTCAAAATTGCTAAACTAGGAAGAACTAGAATGCTCTTCCAGAATAACAAACGGCAATACTAGCTGTTACTCAGTGCTACTGGGTCCAGACCCTTCTAGTTGTGACAATCAGATGTCTTCAGACTGGACTAATTCACCCCAAAGAGCAAAACTTCCCTGAATTGAGACCCTTACTTGGTGCTTACTTATGCTACAGCCCTCACCAAACAGAGTAGAAGTTAGATAATTCTTTATCTACTCTAATTTAAGAGACTAGGAGCTACTCAAGAGCACAGGACATACAAAATTTATCCATTATCTTCCGTACCTGATACACAGTGAGGCCAATAACACATTTTTGAGCAAAACTCAGTTGACGGTTTTCAGATGCCTACAGTTAAAGCTATTGTACCAGTGGCTGGGGAGGTGGCTAAGTGGTTAAGAGCACCAATGCTCTTCCAAGAGGATGCAGGTTCTGTTCCCAGCACCCACTTGGTAAGTCACAACCTCATCTATAACCCCAGTCCCAGGAAATTCAGTGTCTTCTTTGTCCTCTTCTGGCCTCCAAAGGCACTGTAAGTGATACACAGACACCCATGCACACAAAATGCCCATATGCACAAAGTAAAAAGAAAAGGAAAAAATAACTTTTTCAAAGAAACTATCAGATCTTAGTTGGCTTAAAAGATGACTGTGGATGATAACATCTCTGTGCCTGTCACTCATTTGGAAAATTCGACAGTAACACCAACATTGTCACCATATAGGATGACGGAGGCAAGTGTGTGGAAGGGCCATTGCAAGCCTAGCCTTGGGGAAGGCAGCATTCTTAGGGGACACCGCTGCTGTGCTTTCATGTTCTCACCCAAAGCCTGGATAACACGGAGCACCCAGGACCACCCAAACAATGCAGCCCTCTTTAACAGCATCGGGGTGATTCTTTAATGTAGAAGAACATAAATAGAGAACACATTATTAAAAATAACCAAACCCCCATTATCCAATGAGGCTGACATAATTGTCTGACAGTCATGAGCACACTGCTGTATAATACACTATGGATGTCCTGAAAGATTAATGCCCATCCCTGTCTCAGTCCACCTACAAAGGACTGAGCTTGGCTGAAGGGGTGTCCTCCGCCTCAGGTCTGTCTGATTTCTGTGTCCTGGGTGGATAGACCGTACTGTTCTTTGACTAGTTCTTTTCCACTCTGTGCTGGCATGACTGTTTCCTTGATTCCCGAATCCTAGTATCAGCGATAGGAAATGAGCAAACTTTATTTGGGAAAGCTCAAAATCCCCAGAGTTGGTAGGGAATGTTATCCAGTTGTTGTAAAGTTGGTTGTCACCCATAAGACATGTAGTAGAACACACTCACTCTCCAGTTACCTATTGTCTCATAGGAGGACTTTTCTCTCACTCTCTCTGCTCATTTTCTGGATCTATTTGACTGTTTTATAACTTGAGTTTACACTCTGGGCATTCCATCACAGTGGCCTGTTATCCCGTCACTGTGGCCTGTTATCCCATCGCTGTGGCCTGTTATCCTATCACAGTGGCCTGTTATCCCGTCACTGTGACTGGCTGAGCTATGGATCTCCACGCTCTCTGTACTAGATTTTGCGTCCGATTGAGTTCAGCTTTCAAAGGAGCCCCATTAGCAGGCAAATGTGGACTTGATACCCCATGTGCTGCCACTAACCATCCCACTGTAAACCCGGAAACAGGCTTCAGAAGTTCAGCAACTCCTGACTGTTCTCTGCAGCTTCTGTACTTGACAACAGACAGTCTGGATGATTCTGTTACTTCCTAAGAAGGCAAGACTAAGCTTTATTTTCTCACCTGTCTGACACTGGAGTACATGCTTCTTATTTTTTGAACTTAAAATACTGTCCCTTTGGGGGGCCAGGGAGGTGGCTAAGTTGGGAAAGTGCCTGCCCTGTAAGCATGAGTTTGAATCCCAGCACCCATGTGAAAAGCTGAGTGTAACGGCATGTGCTTGCAGCCCTCTACTGGGGAGGCAGAATTCCTGAAGCTTGCTGGCCAGTCCATCTTCCTGAGCCCTGGAGCTCCAGGGTCAGTAAAAGACTGTTTCAAAAAACAAGGTCGAAAGTGATACATGAAGATACTCAATACCAATCTCTTGTCTCCATATGCATGCAGGCATAGTGTGCGTGCACCTACACACAACACACTCACACACACACACACACACACACACACACACACACACACACACACATCAAGCTTTACTTCTTTTAGGCTGTGGTTAGGACTTGTTTCCTGTGAGAGAGATAGGGTTTTTTTTTTTAAGCAGTGATTATTAATTTTTGTATTGTGTTGATTATGGTTTAATTTTTTTTTTAACAAGCAAGCTGAAGGTTTAGACTAACAGACACTTTGTCGTCGTTATTGTTGTCTTTTATTGTTTCTAACCCCTCCTGAGCACAATTAAATTTTCTCATGAGATTCTATATATGCAGGTTAACTGGCTTTTTTTAAAAAAAGCTAAAACTGCCATTAAAAATGTGCTCATTTCTTAAAGCACTAACATTTTTCTAGTTGAGAATTTTGGAGAACTTGCAACACAGATGCCCCTGTGTGCTGTTGATTTACCTGTATTATCACACATAGCTTTTTGTGAGCTCTGGCAACCTCATCACATTGGATTGCACATTGCTGATGAGCCAGTGGTCTGTAAAGGCTTGGCCCAGGAGGGAGGTGAAGTCAGGTGGTACTGTGGTCTTGGAAACTGACATGGGATTTCAAATTTTTCTTTTTCCAAACAAGTATTTTTTAAAAGCAGTCAGCTATCATACTTACCACAATTATTTCTTTGTGTGTGTGTGTGTGTGTTTGTGTGTGTGTGTGTTTGTGTGTGTGTGTGTGTTTGTGTGTGTGTGTTTGTGTGTGTGTGTTTGTGTGTGTGTGTTTGTGTGTGTGTGTTTGTGTGTGTGTGTTTGTGTGTGTGTGTGTGTGTGTGTGTTTGTGTGTGTGTAGGCCAGAAGAAGGTGTCAGCTGCAGTTACAGGAGGCTGTGAGCCACACAATATGGCTTCTGGGAACTGAATTCTGGAAGCCGAGACAACTCTTTAACCTAGGAACCAGAGGTCTGAACTACAAGGATAAATACAAGTAAGAAATAAGTGGACCTAAATCCTTTGGTTTCTATTAGTATTAAATATTATTCAGATTGTGTGGATTTTCAGTGGAACCAGAATGCTGTTTATGTAGAAGAGTTTCTAGTTATTAGAGGAAACTGAATAGTGAAGTCAGTTTGTGTATACACACTGGCCTGCCCTTAACATTCTCCATCACGCTCTATGAACTCTCTCGGGTTGCTTGTTCCTTTGCCTTTAAGAGAAGGATGTGTTTAGCAGTGTGTGGCTAACATAAACCAATAAAGCTGAAAGCATGAAAAAAGTGATGGGTAACAGAAGCTCTGTCCATGTCTGTAAACTCTGTGGGCTTCTTCTTAATCAAAATCCACCATCTGTAGACTCACCAGTCAGTGTTGAATGGGCATGTGAATCAACACCCACTGAAAAGGCTCACTGAAAACCCAGCTGTATTTGTTTAAGAAACGACAATCAAGGAGGCTGGAGAGGTGGCTCAGGGGGTCAGCAGATCATTTTCTTTACAAGCATGAGGACCTGAGTGCAAATCTCCAACACTCATGTAAAAGGTCAGTAATGGCTGTTGTGCCTGTAACTCCAGCTTTGGGAGTGGAGACAGGCAGATCTTGGAACTTACTGGCCAGCCTAGTCTAAACAATGGGCTTCCAGTTCATATACATTAATACAGTGAAAAACTTGTCTAAAAGAAATGAAAAAAGTCACCCCAAGTCATCCCCTGGTTCTTACTGGTCTATGCAAGTGCACACATGAGTATGTGAACCTATGCACCCATGAGCATGCAGCACACCAAAAACATTTTTATTTTTATTTATTTATTTACTTTTGAGACAAGTTTTCTCTATGTAGTCCTGGAACTCACTATGTAGACAAGACTGGTCTGGAACCACACTGAGCCTTCTTTTTTTTTTTTTTTTCAATAAAAATGATTTTGGTCTGGGTATGGTGGTGACACCTTTAATCCCAGCACTCCGGAGACAGAGACAGGGGGATCTCTATGAGTTCCAGGCCAGTCTGGTCTACATAGTGAATTCCAGGACAAGGTCAGAATTATATAGAAAGATCTTGGGGTGAGAGAGAGAGAGAGAGAGAGAGAGAGAGAGAGAGAGAGAGAGAGAGAGAGAGAGAGAGAGAGAGAGAGCTATTCCTAAACAGCCAGAGCAGTTATCTGGGGTTTCCACATCATATTACCTTTATCTGTTTCACTTTGGTCATGAAGGTGTTAGAATGGGGACATTAAGTACAAGAAGCCTTTTGAGTATTTGTGAGAAAACTGTGGGTAAACTCAATTCTTTAACATCCTTCATATACCTTATTTGTACATTTATCTATGAAAAAGTATATGGATGTGTGGATGGGCTATGGTTTATTCACTTATTCATTAATTTCTTCTAAAACCATTCCATTTTCCCTTCAGAAACTTACTCTGAGATCCAGGTAACAAGTTTTCTAAGTGTATACTACATTATTGTTGCATATGTATATATACATATATATATAAATATCAAAATTAAATCAATTAACCATATGATTCAATAATGACTATTAAATTGGAATATTTTCAATACATATTTTATATGCAAGCTTCTATTTGAATATTTTCTTTTCTTTTTAAAAATGTTTTGTGAGTCAGGGTGTCCCACTCTTTAGCCCTTGTTGTCCTGGAACTCAACATGTAGAGCAGGCTGCTCTCAACTCACAGAGATCCACCTGCTTCTTTCTCCTCAATGCTCAGATTAGAGGAAACTAGCACCACACCAAGCCCAGGATTTTCTTTTTTTGTTCATTTATTTTAATAACACATTTGTTATCCTTAAAGCAATCCTATGAGGACTGAATTTTATACCAACCATGGCAATATACAAAATGTAGATCAGTACCTGGCAGAAAGAAAGGTAATCTGGTTATTTACTCACTGAAGGGTCATGTTTTGACTCTCCAGATAACACATTGTTCGAAATTTTGAAAAATAAGTGATGGTCAAACCACAATTATCCTTATTATACCTCAGAAAATTCATAGGACAGATGAGTAAAACATAAATAAAAATAATTACTAATGTTTTGGAACCCACAACCAGCTACACACTTTCTTTTCATCTTTATTTTGGGCCCTCTACCAACTGCAAACAGGTACTGAATAAATAATGTAACAAAATCAAGACCTCAGTTCTGCCCAGTCTGTGACCAAAGTTAAAACATGTGAATTATCTCTTTAAGGAATCATTGTATCTTCTCCTTGAAAACATAGTCAAAATGTACAAAAATGAAACACTATTCACGAGAGTAACTGGAAAACAAAAAAAAAATCATACTAATACTTCCTTCAATAGAGCTATCAACATTTACTGTGTTTTCTTTCTATTTTTAGCATATGTGCATTATTATTCTTTAATAATATGTGCTGAGACAGACATGACTGTGGATATTTTTAATCTCAGCCCTCAGGAGACAGAGGCAGGCAGATCTCTGAATTCAAGGCTAGTCTGATCTACACAGTGAGAACACCTCCTCTCTCTCTCTCTCTCTCTCTCTCTCTCTCTCTCTCTCTCTCTCTCTCTCTCTCCATATATATATATATATATATATATATATATATATATATATATATATATATATATATACATATACATACAGCAGGGGTCTGGGCAAATATCTCACTGTATAAAGTGCTTGGAAGGAGGGAGATAAGAAGATTCCTGGGGCTCATTAGCCTGCAAGTCTAGCTGAAATGGTAAGCTCTGGGTTCAGTGAGAGATTCTGTCTCAAAATATAAGGTAGAAAGTAATAGAGGAGGACACTCAGTGTCAGTCTGTGGTCTCTACATGTGCACACTCATGCATATCCATGAACACATATATACACCACACACACATACATAACACACACACACACACACACACACACACACACACACGATATGCTATATGCCACTTTTTAAAATGTGTGATTTTGGATTTTACAAACTTGTGATTTCAGCATTTACAATACATGCCAAACTCTTTCTGCATCAGTACATGGTTCATGGTTCATCAGAAATGCCAGCAGGTTTCTACTGCAGATCAATCCTGAATCTTTTTTTTTAATTTTATTTATTTTATTTTACAATACTATTCAGTTCTACAAAGTTACACATTGAATTTGATTCTAGCTGTTCTTTGTTTTTTAAAAAAAGTTTCTCTTCAGGATGGTCTCTGAATTTGAGCCCAGCCTGGTCTACAGAGCGAGTTCTGGGACAGCCAGGGCTATACAGAGAAACCTTATCCCCAGAAAAAATTATCTCATGTCTGATCTCTACGAAGAGATGTTGGTGATTAGAATCAACACTCATAAGAAGATAATACTGGAAGCTAAAAGTGGTACTGTAGCACTCAGATTACAATGGATGTAGACTGTTACTAAACATTTCTCTTGTTCCTTCCATTTCCTGCACTGCCTATCATATGCTACTGCATTGCATTGGAATAGTTACTAAAATCATGGAAAATATTTAAGTATTTCATGTTGTCTCAAGAAAATGCCAATATCCATGAAGAAGAAAAAAATATGAACATGTGAAGATATGAGAAAAAGATGGGACTATAATCCAAGACAATTAGTCTATGAAAAGCAGGAATTTCAGGGAAAGAGAAGGACTGAGTGGACATAAGCCAAAAATAAAATTAAGACAAGGAAAAGTTGAGGTAAAGAAATATGATTGACACTTAAAGAGATCCATGGAGGAGGAACGAAAGAAAGACAGCCCTGGATATACCCAGACAAAAGTGCTGAAGGTGAGAAGAAAGTAGAACTTCCTGTGAAAAGCTGAGGTTTTTAAGAAGAGAACAAAAATAAATCAAGCCATTCTGCCCAAGGTTAAAGGTCAAGCAATTAATTTTTTAGCATGAATGCACATTTCTTAACTTACACTTTAAACTTCTTACTCAAGGATAAGGGGGACACAGTTTGAGAGTGTGAGAATTGAGCACTGAAATAATTCTTTCAGACATTTTATAAAGGCCAAAGCACAGTATTTAAAAATGAAGATGCAGGATAGGGAGATGGTTCATCAGGTAAAGATGTTGGCTGCCAAGCCTGCTCACCTGAATTTGGTGCCTGGGACCCACATGGAGAGAACTGACTCCACAAGTTGTCCTCTGACCTCTATATAAGTGCTAGGACACGTGCATCCTCTACACACATATAAATGTAAAATATATATATATAAAGGAACAGGAGATGGATATTTTAAACAACAATAAAGATTATGTATGTTTTTATTCCAAAATGTTTACACATCCAGGAACAGGCAGAGACGATGGTGAGAGAGGCTATAAACGTACTCTGTGTTACACAGGGAAAGTCAGTAATATTTTCTTCTGGATACTAATACCCATGATATATGTGAATACCTGCAGGTAGCGGAGCATGGTAACTCATGCCTGTAATACTAGAATTTGAGAGATGGAGGGCAGAGAATTTTGAGTTCAAGGTCTGCCTTTCCTACTTAGCGAGACTATGTCAAAATAATAACAGTAAAAAAAATAAAACAAATAACCCCACAGGGCTAGAAAGATGTCTCAATGATTAAGAGCACGTACTGTTCTTGCAGGGACCTGAATTATGTTTCCAGCATCCACACCAGACAACTCACAATTGCCTGTAACTCTGGCTCCAGAGGATCCTACATCTTCTTTTGGCCTATGTGGGTTACTGCACTCATGTGTACACACTTATACACAGACACACATAACTTAAAGTATGAAGCAAAAACCTCTGAAGGTACACACTAATAAGATTTTCCTTCTTTTTGAAAAGTTCTTTTTCTCCATGTCCATTTTTTTCATCTTTAGTGCAGCAGGTGTATAAGATGTGCATCTTTTCTTTCAGTTATCTTGCTGCATAAAAAATCCCAACCCAGATCCTGGTGGCTTAAAAGTACTGAGGTGTAATTTAGGCAGAGCACCATGGAGACAGCTCATCTCTCTGCAGGGCTTGAGTTATGTCTAGGGGGTGTGGAGGGGTGGGCTAAAGGGCTCTGTTGTGATGGCTGATCTTGGTCGTCAGCTGATCTGATCTGACTGATCTGCAATTAGCTAAAAGGCAAGCCTCTGGACACACCTGTGAGGGATTTTTCTTGGTCAAGTTATTTGATTCAGGAAGACCTATCCTGAATGTGGGTGACCCCTTCTGGTGATAACTCAGACAAAAGGAGGTGGAAGAAAAGAGTGAGGCCTCTGCCTGCTTGCCTTTCCTCTTGTAGACAAGTTCATCAAGTCTGACGCTGCTGCTGCTGCTGCTGCTGTACCCCTTCACTGGTATCAGAACCAGAGGTTCTTCAGGAGCCCTCCAAGCCCTTCAGCACCAGACTGTGATGACTGAGGCACCCAGCCTTGCAGAATGAGAAGCTACTGCGTCCTCAGCACATCGAGTGTGAAGGAAGCCATTGCTGGGCTGCCCAGACCATATTGCATAAGCCAGTCAAATAAATTTTAGCATGTACTCATTCTACTCTCTTCCTCTGGAGAAGCCGAGCTAAGATGTGCTCCTGTTTGAGACAGCGGTCATCATGCTTGAAACATTGACACTAACTACTGGTGTGGAGCTCTGCCAGGGCTGCACTCAAAGACTTTAAACCTTTCCTAGACACCCTCATTGCAGGCTTTCTCTTGACATGGTGTTTGGGCTCTGAGAGTCGGTTCTGGCAGAAACAGGAAGCTGTACCATCAGTTATGACCCAGTCTTAGAGCTCCCAGACTATCACTCCTTTGTTTTTCCACTGAGCTGCATTCCCAGAAATCCCTATTAATTGAGGCAGGGCTTGCTATGTAGCTCAGGCTGGCCTTGAACTCACTATCCTACTGCTTCAGCCACTGGAATTAATTACAAGCATCTGCCACTATACCTGGCAGAGCATCACTTTTGATACAGTCAGGAGACCATTGGAGGAGGGGTAAGGTCATAAAAGACTATGGGAGATGGGAGATTGTATCGTGTCATTTTTTAGAAAGCACAACTAGGGTCCCTTAAGATTACTGAAGGAGGAAAAGATAGTCACCTCTCTAAATATGTGAGGGTATAAGCTTCACGGTTATAAAAAAATAGCTGGACACAGAAAGGTCTAGATCTGAATCTTCTGTCCATAGATCTGTGCATGTGCTGCAGAATCACACCCATCCAATGGAAACAGTGACACATGGGTAAACATGACTTCTGATAAACCTGATTCTGAGTTCAATCTCTGGGACCCGCATGGTGGAAGAAGAGAACCAGTTTCTGCAAGTTGCCCTCACACGAGGCCTTAGCACATGTGCAGCCACACAAAATTAATCAGTTAATGCATCAAAAATAAATTGAAAATTAGAAATAGAAACACAAAAGTCAGTGTTACAGTGAGATAATGCACTTTTGAGAAACAAATGTAGTCACAGACACATATTAAGTAGTCAATAAATGTTTGTTTAAGAAGACAAAACAGGAGGCTAGAGAGATGGCTCAGCGGTTAAGAGCACTGGCTGCTGTTCCAGAGGTCCTAAGTTCAATTCCCAGCAACCACACAGTGGCTCACAACCATCTGTAATGAAATCTGGTGCCCTCTTCTGGCCTGCAGGATACTGTATGTATAATAAATAAATATAAAAAAAGAGCACAAAGCAAAGATGCTGTGAGACCACTATTAATACTCTTCCAGAATTTCTGGCACACTGGTTCTCAGGTTTGTTCTTGGTAGAATTCTTTCCCTCTCATAAACTCTTTGCAGAACCTAATAATAAAAGATGAACACAGGAAAGAGAAATGATTGGTACAGATAGTAGAAAAACTTTAGTCAAAGGCTCAAGGAAGATTGCAGAAGAGGGGGAAAAAATGGAAGAGCAGGAAAAGTGTGGAGTGCTGTGCCACATGGCCTTCCAGGTGTGAGATGCAATTGCACTCTCAGTGATTGTACTTATACAAAGCCTGCATGAGATCGGACCCATCAGTATTCCATCATGGGGTGGGGAGGAGATAAAGACCACATCCTCTTCCTGGAGATTTATTGACAGCTAATGTCTATAATGCCAGGAGGGGCTAATGAGTCTTCTAGTAGTTTCCTAAGTTCTCCTGTCAATAACCCCTTATGCAGGCTTCTGTAAGTCACCTTACTCAAACTCCTACACACACACACACACACACACACACACACACACACACACACACATACATACACACACGAGAGAGAGAGAGAGAGAGAGAGAGAGAGAGAGAGAGAGAGAGAGAGAGAGAGAGAGAGAAATACAAGGTTGACTAGCTGGGAAATAAAGGGGGTCAGCTGGAGTAGGAAGGGTGCAAGAGGTTGATACATTTTTTTCATAATGGGGACTAAACTCAGCCTTACCCATACTAGGTAAGACCTGTGCCCCTAAGCTTCATCTTCATCCCCAGCCAAGCTTATTTAATGGAGGAGACAGATGCTCAATTAATTACAGAGTGAGAGCAGCACTTATTCACCTTAAACTGTTTTCCTCCTGCCTCAACTGGGGTGCAGGTCCTGGGCTATCACACGAGCAATACTTTATCTTTTAAGGAAGAGAAGGAAAAGTTTCTACTCTTACCATATACTAAGTAAGGGATGACCACAAATACAATGGGGAGAGTTGCTGTGAAAGGGAGTCCATCATGGCAGAACAATCCAGCCTGATACCTGAAGGTTCGAGGAAAGGAGGTATGGAACAGAAAACACTATGGATGACATTCAGGAAGTAGAGAAACATTGACATAGAATCTGAAGGTAACACAGGAGAGCTTGAAAGGATGGAGACGCAGGCAGGCAGCAGTCTGAGGACAGAGGGTGAAGAATTTGACTTCTCCTTGATACCATGCAAAGACATTAAAGGGTTGTGTGATGGTTAGTTTTTCCAACTTGTTGCAATCTAGAACCACTTGGGAAGAGTCTCACTGAGATATTATCTAGATCAGGAATGTCTGTGGGGGTTGTCTCCATTATGTTAACTGATATAAGGAAGACTCAGCCCACTGTAGGTGGCACCATTCCCTAGACTTAGGGTCTTGGCATGGAGGAAGCAAGCAAAGCTGGGACATGTATGCATTCATTCTCTCTCTGCTATTGATTGTGAATATGACTAGTGACTTCCAGTTCCTGCCTTGACTTCCCCACAAAGATGGACTCTGACCTGAAATTGTAAGCCCAACAAACCTCATTTTCCCCTTAAAGTCGCTTTTGTCAGGTTATTTTCTTACAGCAAAAGAAACAAATTACAAAAGAAACTATTACAATTCACAAGGGTAGAAATAGCATGATCTGCTTACCCACCTTAAGCTAGCTGCTCCAGTCTCTTGAGTGAGGAACGGATCCAGCAAGGAGATGATCAGAATCAGAAGTCAAGAGGAACTGTGAAGGTGGCCTTACCTTAGCGTGGCCAAAACAGACAGAAAAACATGAGTGAGTTCAAGCTGCAGAGGAAGTAGGAAGGGTAGAGACCGTTGGTACATCAATGGTGGGGTTGAAGGAAAGAGATGAGAGTCATCGAAGGTGTCCAAACATTCAGATAAACTTTATTTATCCTCATGGACACCTGGCCCTAGCAAGACAGCACTTAGAAGGGACCCTAATGAGATCCTTTTTCCAGATGGACTGCTGAATTTACCCAGAGCATGGCCTACATTCCCAGAGGAAGATAGCCCTCCAGGCTCTGTCCCAAATTTGAAGCTGTTCTATTAGAGAAAACCTCAAGCATATAGGGAAAGGCCAGTATTCATGCTGATTAACTCCTATGTGATTTTGCTCGGAATCACAGCCGGAGTGAAACTCTACACTTTGGGCTGAGAAGTCCTGGTGCTGGACTCAGATCCCTCACAGTAATTAGGAAGCGGAAGGGACTTGGTAATACAATACAGCCAGTCTGCCTCTGGAATCCCCTTCCTGGAAGGCAGGTGGATGATGACTTTATTCTCTGAATCTCTTCCAGGATTCAGATAAACCTGGCTCTTTCAACTGTCAGGTTCATTGACTGTTTCATGTACAGTACTTGTATTAATAGGCAAAACTGCAAAGCCCTTTCTCCTGGCGCCTATGTTCAACGATCAAAATAATTAAACAACTTTTTCCCAAATCCTTGCATCTTGGTTTTCTTACCTGTAAAATGAAAGCTGTAGGCTGGATAATATTTAACCGCTGTGTCCTGTTCTCACTGGGACGCTTGGCTGAGGTCAGAAATCTGTGCTCATGGCTGCTTTCTGCTCTCCTGCAGCTGTTATGACCTTAAAGAAATTAAATTTAAATGGAATGAGCTATCAGATATTGTCTTGAATAAATTCTTCTATTAAAGTGTCTGCTGTTTACTAACATGGAAGTACTGGAGCGAATAAAAATAGAATCTGCTAAAGAGGCATAAGAGAATCGTTTTTTTCAGTTTGAAAGTTTGTACTTGTATGGCTGTGGTGACTCATGAAAAGCTACTGAGTATAGAGGTCTTTGTAGATACAGTCTGAGTAGAAGATTCCACATCCATTGTGGGTGACCTAAGCATGAGAGAGAGGGCTCTAAAGCAGAATAGCCCAGACTCCACCCTGCGATATGGCGACCTCTCAAAACCTACATTTTTTCCTTGTATCACCCAAAGAATCTAACAGCATTGGTCTCAGACTGACATCATGGGAATTAAACATGAACATTTTCCATAATTTCTGGCTCATAAAGAGTACGTGGCTAAACTATGGTTGGCTAGTTTGTAGAGGTCACTGTGTATGCCTTGGAGACCAGCTGGAGCAGGCTTTTTGAAATGTGTGATGTATGTGCATATTTGTGTGTGTGTGTGTGAATGTACATGCACGTGTGTGTAAGAGCCAGAGGACAACTTCAGGTACCATCCTCAGGAACACTGCATGCCTTATCTAGGATGGAATCTCTTACTGGCCTCGAGGTCACCAATTAGGCTAGACTGGCTAGCCAGTGAACCTCAGGGACCCTCCAGTTTCTACCTCTCCAGCACTGGAATTAAAAGTGCATGTCACCATCCTGGCATTTTTACATGGCACTGGGAATAGAACTCAGGTCTTTATGCCCATATAGCAAGCTCTTTACAGAATAAGCTAACTCTCTTATGCTTCTCCCATTGTCCCATCATGATAAAACTTGCGAGTAATTTACAAGTCCAACACTAACCATTGTGCAAAACTTTATGAGTAAACATTCTATCTGAGTCACGCGCCTTTCTGTTGTAACAAAACAGCTTTCCAATATGTCTCATAAGGAAGAAAAGGCTTGCTTTAGCCCCTGTCTTTAGAGGTTTCATTTCATGGTTACTTGGACCCCATGACTTTGGGCAGTACATCATGGCGGAAGCAGATGGGGAAACCTGTTCACCTCCTGAAAGCTGAGTAACAAAGAGGAAGAGAAAGGGAGCAGGTTCTCAACATCTCCTCCAGGTCATGCCTTCGAGCATCTAACTTCCTTCTG
Source organism: Peromyscus maniculatus bairdii (assembly GCF_049852395.1). Classification (NCBI taxonomy): domain Eukaryota; kingdom Metazoa; phylum Chordata; class Mammalia; order Rodentia; family Cricetidae; genus Peromyscus; species Peromyscus maniculatus. The sequence continues at coordinate 76,988,635 of NC_134859.1, read as the reverse complement.
AGAGGCCCTACCACCCAAAGGTTCTACCATCACTCTGTAGGACTATGCACTGGGGACCAAACCTTTAAGATACAGACTTGCAGACAATATTTGAGATCCAAACCTCAGCCCTGTTGTACACTGTGAATCAACCAGAGCAGAGCTGTTTGGGATGGCAAATGGGGCCCAAAATCCTCTGGGGCTGGACAAATGACTCAGGGTTAGGACTAGTTGGTCTTTCAAAAGGCTTGGATTTAATCCGAGGTGTCTCACAACTGTCTGTTAAATCCAGTTACAGTGGATCCAGTGCCCTCTTCTGGCCACCTTGGGCACTGCATGCATTAGTACACATACCTATATACAGACAAAACACTCAAAAAATACATCTTTAAAAAAGAATTTCTGGTGTACTGACTTTTGCCTCACAGAGCTCTTTGAGGTGTGTTTTCTAGTTCATCCACTCAGTGACCCTTTGGGACAGGTATTATTTTTATATCATTACTGAGTAAGTTGGATAAACATTTCAATATGGTTTCCCTGATTCTTAAAGTGACAGGGTGCTAGATCTCCTTACCACAACTCTGTTGGGGGGATCCATCTACCAAATCAGTGCTATGTTGTGAAATAAATTCTAGCAGAAAGTGAGAAGGGCTGATCTTTACTAAGATCTTTTCTCTGTGATACCAAGTAATTTAGTCATTTCTCAGCTTCTTGATGGAAATGGTTTCCATTAGTCAATTAAAAAAAATCTTCTAACTTTTAAAAGTGCTTCATCTTTAGACCATTTCTCTGAATTTTAGTGTTGGTGTCACATGACATGAACATCCTTTCTCCTGCCCAAATCTCACTGGATTTATAGTTTAAATTGATTAAAATGGTCATCTCTGATGTATTGAATATCTTAATCAATGAATGCAGTTATTAATCAAGTGTCAGTGCAGAGGAAATAAAATGCTCTTTAGGTATCTAAGCAGGAAGAAATTTGATATTGGAAATTGATTGCTGGCTAATATCATGGTTTTTGCAGAACTCAATTTTAAGAGCAAACCTTCCACCATCTTTGTGAGATCAGTTGTACTTCCATGCAAGACTCTATCAAGATGGAGCCTGTGGACTATTGGCCTTCTCTCAAAGAAGGGGAGGGATGTGGAGAGGGTCATTGGACCCTCAATTCAGTATCCAGTCACTCCTCTCAGGCATTTGTAAGTAAATTCACCCTAATTGCATGTAGGGCAGGTGGTTGGAGAAGGGACTAGAGGATATAGTCTGGAGAAGTTTAATTGAGGGGTCTCCAGCTATGATTCCATGAGAAGATGGGTGTAGACCTCCTCCTGAGGCTGCCTTAGCTTGACCCAGGCTGCTGCCTATAACACCTCCCTCCACTTTGTAAGTATGCCTCACAAGCTCACTGAGCCCCCAGGGTGAACAGCCATGGACTGTACTTTGGTTTGTTGTTGGGACATTAAAGAGAGTGTGTATATATTGCTCACCTAGTGAAAGAATTTTCCCGACAGCTGTAGTGAATGCAGGTATATTTATTCTCATATTCATTCATTCACACATTTATTTTTATGAAGCTGAGTTAAGGCTTATTAGGATGTAATATAAGTTTAAACATTAGGGTTACTAGAAGGAGAAGCACTCAGGGAAAGGGCAAGAAGCACCCAAATATTGGGTGTGGGCTTCTCAAAAGAGAGCCAAGTGCTCCTACCTGCTGAACCATCTCACCAGCCCTGTGCTGGAATTCTTGGCTCTCAACTAGCAGGAGGCTCTGGCCAGATTAAGCATCAGGAGATCTTTTCTTTTCCCATGTCTTCTTAGTTTCCTCCATCTTTCTAGCCTGCTTCAATGTCTCTCCCAGTGAGTGATTTTGATTCCTTAATCTTAAGGATTGATGATGGCTGGTGGTCCATTTCTGTAACTACTTGTCTGCTAAGCAGGAGCATAGACCCTGCCTACCCAAGGATCAGAAGTCTCAAGCTGTGGGAGCTAAGGGGGCCATGAAAAGGTCCAAAGAGCTGGGAGATTAAAGGACCATTATTTGATACATATCTAGAAGAGAGGATGTCATTAATCAGGGCACCGAACTCTACAGGCAATAATACAGTATTCATCAGGTTGTCCTCAGATTAACTCCACAGCAGCAAGGCCTCCTTTGCATGCACTGCCTAAAATCCAGGTAAACTAGCAAGTGGGTATAGTTCATTATTCTGTTCTGAACTGTGATGTGACCAATCATCTTAAGCTCTTTCTGTTGTAACTACCTGCCAGGATGGATGCACTGTGACCAAAATGACCCTGCTCCCTGCCTGATGTTGCCTTGGTCAGGGCATTTTATTCCAGAATCAGGAAAAGGAACTCTGACACCCACGGAAAGATATTGGTGGATTTCCCCCTAACATTTGTAGTAGAATACTTTCGAATGTATCAAAATGTTGGAGGGGCAAACCAACAGAGACCTGGATGCCCTTGCTCTAAATTCATCTGCTGTTTATATTTTTTATGTTTACTTCCTTAAGTGAAATTTGAAATTTGAGGGCAAATCATGGCGGAGCATGGTATTTATCCCCTGAGAAATATAGCTCTCATTTCCCAAAAATGAAAGTCACATTCTCTCAATGACAACATCATTTCTATGCTTAAAAAAAAATTAAGAACAATTTTATAACAACATCTGAAAGCTTCCTATTCAAATATCCTTTATTAGTCCAGAAATGTCAAAAGTGTTTTGCAATTCTATAATCCAACTAGAATTTATATGTCACATATAGTTGTTATTTCTCTTGAGTTTTGGAGCAGTTTCAGTTCATCAATTTTATGTTTTAATTAGAGTAGGTATCTTGGCAGATTTTCTGCTTAATCTATTTGATTGGTGTCTTTGGATTGGTTACAGGTTAAACATTTGGCAAAAATGCTTAGATGATGTCAGCTTCTCATTGTGCAATTTCAGGGAACTGTAATGTTAGTTATCCTATTATCTAGGAAACTATTGATATGTGATCAGGTGATAATGACCACATCTCTCCATAGAGTTACCCAGGCCTGTGTGTAGGTATTAAGAAATCTGTGGGTAGTACTTGGAGGTGGCTGATGTAATCAACACAACCTTTCATATTACAGCTTAGCATCTGTGGGGATCCTTTCCCGAATCTAACAAAACATTGAGGGCGAGAAAAGGGAATTTTCTAATTCATTCATTTCTATTTCAGTTATCTAGCATTCATATCCAGAGAGGGAGCTTCCTCCTCATTACCACCATTCAGTTTTCTCCCCACCCCAATCAATAAACACAGATATTTTGTGTGCGTGCATGTGTGGACACAGATGATTGTGGAGCTGTGTTTGCATGTTAATCATGTGTGAGTATGCATGTGTGGGCACAGGTATTTGTGGAGCTGGGTTTCATGTTAAGCATGTGTGGGTATGCATGTGTCCATGTACATTTATAGGTTAAAGGTCAACCTCAGATGCTGTTCCTTAGGAAACATCCATCTTTTAAAAATTACTATTTATTATTAGTTTTGTGTATATGTTTGTTTATGTATGATTTGTGTGTATATGTCATGACACACGTGTGGATGTCAGTTGGTGTACATACATATGTCAATCAGTTCTCTCTTTTTAGTGTGGAGTCTGGGGATTGAACTCAGGTCTTCAGAACTTCTATCTGCAGAGTGATCTTGTTGGTCTTACCTTGTTTGTTTATTTGTTCACTTGTTTATTCATTTATTATTATTTTTTATTTTTCCCCATCATGTTTCTCACTGGGACCTGGGGTCTGATGATTAGACTAGGCAGTTATCTACCTCTGCCCTCTTAGGCCTGGGATCTCAGTGTGTCCCAGCATGCCTATTTTTGTTGCGTGGCTGCTGGGGATAGAATTCAGGTCCTTACACTTGTGTGGCCAGCAATTTAACATTGAGCCATCTCCTCAGCCCCAAAATTTCTTTTTAAATTCTTGTTCTTCCTTGATGTCACATTCCCCAGAATTTTGCTCATGAATATTCCCACAAGCCAGCTCCTGTATATTTTTAGACATGATTCCAGTATTCTTTGAATGTCTTCTCAGTTTCAGGCACACAATGTCCCCATGTTTATAAGTTCCCCACACAAACCTATCATCAGTTGGTGTTCCAAGTATTTAGCAGAGACGGTATATGGAAGCCAAGATCTGGATCACTGCGTGTGCTCATTGGTACAGGGAATTGGAGACAGAACAAGTCTCTTAGGGTACTATATGATTTTAATGAATAGAATTACACACACACACACACATTGGGAATTGAACATGGGTCATCACACATCTTAGGTAAATACATTACAATTGAGTTACATTCCCAGCCCAATACATTCATCATTTGAGATTTTATTACTGGCTAGTGCTTCACTGATGGATATATCAAAATGTGGTCTATCTGATGGTTCACTGAAGAACATCTTAATTATTGCTATTTATCTGCCCATGCAAACATTGCCATAAAGATGCGTGTGTAGTTTATAGTATAAATAATACTTTACTTCTTCTGGTGAAATATCTAGTAATGGAAAGATTAGGTTGGATGGTAGTTAATGTGTTTAACTTCTTAAGAAATTATCAAGAGGTTCCCAAAGTGCTTAGACCATTTCTATTCCCACCAGCAGAGAGAACTTGAGAGAAAGAGAGAGAGAAAGTCTTAGCTCCTCCACAGCCTTGCCAACACTCACTTTGATCAGGCTTCCATTTTTTTTCCTTTAAAAATTATTTATTTATTTGTTTGTCTGTTAATTTATTTGTGTGTGTGTGTGTGTGTGTGTGTGTGTGTGTGTGTGTGTGTGTACATGCCGTTAACACATGTGTAAAGGTCTGAAGACAGCTGTGGGAATTGGCTTACTCCTTCCATTGTGTGTATTCTGGGGATTGAATTCAGGTCACCAGGCTTGGCAGCAGGCACCTTTTCCCATGGAGCCACCTTCCTAACGTGGACCAGTTATTTGCTGTTAGCCATTCTAACAGATATATAATGACACCTCATTCTGGTTTTAATTTAAATTATGCCAAGGAGCAATGATGCTGAATAACTTTCCATGTTATTTGGTAGCAGTTCTTTGGTGAAATGCCTACTTAAATATCATACTCACTTTTTTTTGCATAGTTCATTTTCTTATTGACATTTGGAAGTTCATACCCTTGCTTTTATATGCACAGTTAAGCAATACCAAAATTAATCAATATCTCTTATCTACCTCTTAAACAAAATTCAGGCCTTACCTTGTGCTATTTTACGTGTTTGCTGAAAGTCTGAGTTCCATCTTCTTTTCCTGTGCCTTCCCCCCCCTCTCATTTTCTGTTTCCTCCCCCACCTACTCGTCCCATATCCCAACTTCTCTGTACTCTCCCCTGCAGATCCCAGTAGTGATAGTTGGCATTTCTGCTCGGCTATGTGCATCTTGGTGACTCATTCATTTCTTTATTTCCCCCATACTGTTCTCTCATGGCCACCTCTTCATTCCTGTATCCCTCTTACCTTAGAGCAGGCCAACTGTTTAACAATGCTTCCGTTTTCATTTCAGTCACCACATTTTCCATTTGTAGAAATCCTACTTTTTCAAATTAATTGTCTTTTTCTTAGTGATATATATATATATTCCGGCCTTCTTTGGTTTGCTTCAAACGTATTAAATAATTGCTTTCATGTTGGACTGGTTTTGGGGCTCTTTGCCTCTAATTAAAAGATTAGAACTTCTGTGGTTCTAATTGTACATTTCTAATTCTTTTGTACAGAGAGCTGTTTCTTCAACTGTTTTTTTTTTTTTTCTTTCTTTTTTTTCTGGTATTGAGGATCAAATCTGGGGCCTCATGCATGGAATGCAAGTGTTCTACCACTGAACCACACCCCAGCCTCTCTTTCCTCAGATCTGGGTGACTCTTAGTCTGTTTTGTATACCCATCTTCTGTGGGTGTTATGTTCTCTGTGGTAATTCCTGATGCCCTGGTTGTGAAAGATCTCCTGTTTGGATTCTGGCCACAGCCCAGAGGTTCAATGGTCCTGAGTCAAACGTTGTGCCTATTTGTTTTCTGTGGTTCTCATGAAATCGGAATGCAGGCACCAAAGGCAGACGTGTTGTATTTGGATGTTCCACAACCCCAGGAGACAGAAAGTCCAAGGGCTGCAGTCTGAGGTGCTAATGCTTACGCTTAAACCGCAGATGCTGCTGTAGCCACAGAAGGTGGGGAAGCTGGACCAGTATCCCCTTATCAAGCCCAAATCCTCCAAGAACTCTCCCTGTCTTTCAGATGAAAGCAAGAAGTCCGCATCCTCAAGGAAGCACACGTTCTTACTACAGCTTCAAGTGCAGAGAGATTAAGATCCATGCTAAATTCATCAGTGGACCAGCATTTCCCCTTTATCACACTAAGCTGTTGAGAGGACATTCTTTGGTAAGCATAGAATGACAGCACTCCCAGTGGCTTGATACTAGTGGCCAAACCTGCTCCTTGGCTTTACAACATAACCCAAGGCTTAGTGTCTATAAGTAGACAGGTGCTGAAAGGGAGCCCAAAAGGATTCATTCTTCTGGTCATGCTCAATGGCCCCTTCTAAGCAAGAGTTTCTCCACAAACACAGGATAGAGAACAGGGAGGAAAGGTGAGAAAGGCTTAGGATGGAGCCATCCATTCTGAGACATTCCAGTGATGTATCTCTCTGTGGCTTTCACTTTGGCTCTTTGTCCTAGAATCTACAGTGCCCTTCTTCATTCTCATCCATGCTGTGTGTACAGAACTATGTTTGGCTTGTCTTATCTAGCATTTGTACATCTGAGACCAGGAACTTGGGTCATTGTGTAGTCAGTTCATCTAAAAAGCATCTACTCTCCAGCACGCAGGAGGCAAAGGCAGAGATATCTCTATGAGTTCAAGGTCAGTCTGTTCTACATCGTGAGACCTTCTTCTTCCAACTCCCTAAAAAATGGCCTTTTCTCACGAAGGAAACAGGTTGGTTTATTTGTGTAAATCAATAGGCCTATTTAGATCCTTTTCTAAGTCATTCAAGATTTTTTTGGATTGCATGAAAGAAAAACTACTTGCTGAAATTATTGTGTCCTGTACTGATGATAATAAAATAAATGTGTGTGTGTGTGTGTGTGTGTGTGTGTGTGTGTGTGTGTGTGTGTGTGTGTGTGTGTTGGGCAATATATTTAAACACATACAATAAATGCAGGTTGAATTTGGTGTCTTATTTCTTCTATGGTACTGTTTATTCTCTTGAGCCTGTCTTCATTCATCTATTGTTCTGTGACGGTAAAGTTACAATTTTATCAAAGCACAACTTCATAACGGATTCCTTGAAGATATTTGAAAACCTTCCACAGTGGTTTTGTTGCTGTTTGTTTTGTTTTGAGGGTGATAGGATTGCTTGTTTCAGCAGTAGATTTTAGTTTAAGTCATATAGAGTTTAAAAATCTAAGGAAGCTGGTAAGCCATTATTAAAACAGTAAGAAAATGTGTCTTGGAACAATCTTTTTTGTGTTTAGTTTAGGAATGTCTTACTTTCATCTGCCCTGTGCAAGGAAAACCCATGCTGAACTGAATAAAGTAGTCATTTATCAGTGTGGTGGCAAATGTGACCCTGGAGCCTTTGTAAATTGATTTTAAATAGCTTTTCTAACAACTTTTTTTTTCTAGCATAGAACGAATTGCATTTCAGTTTATTCTTGTAAGACAAGAGGGTATAATCATTAGACATTACTTTGCTAGGCCCTGGGAAGCATATTCTACAGCCCTCGACTATGAAAGGTAGCACAATCCTTGACCCATTTTACAAGATTAGGCCACATGGCTTTCCAGACCGAGTTGGCAAACATGTGGCTGTTGCACTGATCTTTAAACTGCCTACTACCCTCAAGGCCAGGTACAGTTTTCTGCTGAGAGATTCAGTAATATCATGAGACTTGAATGAACAAAATGATCTTTGAGTTGCACAAAGATTACGTTATGCAAGCTGCAGAAACCCCAATACCATAGCTCTCAGGCCATTTGTACTCATTGGGGAGACAAAAATCTTGCCCATTGTGATTCAGTTTAACTGTGTGTGTGTGTGTGTGTGTGTGTGTGTGTGTGTGTGTGTGTGTGCCATGTGCTTAACTCCCTTGGCTTTCTGATGAAGCCAAGGGATTGAGTCCTGAAATAGTGTTTCAAAATGCATAATAGAAAGAACAACTTTATTGAGGTCTGAACATCTGACTTCTGAGATTTTCCAAGTGTTTATGTTCTGCCCCCCCCTGCCCCCAGTCTTCCAAAGAGACCTTCTTGAAGGGGACTCCTGCACCTTGGGGGGGGGGTTTCCCTCCCAGACCCCGGATTAGTCACAAACTGCACACAAGCATCTGTTTTCCTTTATTAAGTGGGGAAGACAAGTTAAAATGGCTGCTTTCTGACTCAGACAGAAAACAGCAGCAAATGACCTTGCAGGTGTGATTTTTTTTTTTTTTAAGGGGAGGAAAAGGGGAGTCTGTGTTAGGATGGACTAGGATGCAGTGGTAGATGAGATAAAGGACTAGGGAGAAGGGGAAGGAGATAAGGGAAAGGGGGTAGGGGTATTTGTCCCAGAGAGGCAAAGGACTGCCCCTGGAGAGAGAGGAGACAGACGTGGACATAGGCAAATGGCGGTTTATAATGGTAAAGGGGGAAACCCCGTATTAGGATGAGGTGTTAATTTTAAATGGGCATGTTCATTAGGTGAACCAAAGGGGGATTTTGATTGCTGCTGGACTTTGGTAGTCAGCCCCAGGAGGAGGAAGTGGCCAAATATAGGGACACTTTAGTGGCTAGCTTTATAATGTAATCTAACGGTTTTTAGCAAGGCCGAGGGAATGGGGGAGAAGGGCAAGGCCTGCTAGCGTCCATCCTTTCACCTTCTATCTTTAGACAGGTAGGCAGCGGCCCACCCGACACACGTTTGAAGGTTACGGAGGTGATTATGGGATGTGCTCCCCCATCCGAAGAAGTCTACTTCTTCAGCCCTTTCTTCTTTCCCCAGCTAAGCTCTAGCTTTTTTTTGTTGTTGTTTGTTTGTTTTCTTTTCCATTCTTCTCACCCTTTGCTTAGCCTCGCCCACTTTGAGGCCTGGACACACCCCCTCCAGCCTCCGCTCCACCCCCCAGCCTCCGCTCCCCGCCCCCACGCCGGCCTCCTCCGCCAAGTCCCGCCTTCTTTTTTTCCTGCCAATCAGGTTGGGGCCACCTTGTGACACTGCCCCCGAGCTCACTAAGGGCCAGTGGGTGATCTGCGCTCGGGCCGCTGTATCCCGGCTGCGGAAAGATGGCAGGGGCCGCGGGCTGCTTCTCCGACGAGCAGTTCCGGGAGGCCTGTGCGGAGCTCCAGCAGCCGGAGCTTGCCGGGGCCGACTGGCAACTGCTGGTGGAGGCCTCGGGCATCACCATCTACCGGCTGCTGGACCAGGTAGCGGCTGACCCGCTCGCTTGTGAAGATCAGGGCCCCGGGTCAGGATTCCCCACAGGGCTGGTTGCTCTGCTGGAGTGACCAGGCTCCTCTGAGTTAACTTTGCCCTGTGTGGTTGGGCCATTATCGGAGCTCAGCCTCAGGTCATTCTTGTTGCTGGATTTGTGGATTGTTATATTTTATGTTTTACTTTGTAGCGTTTGCAAAAAAGAAACCCCAACGGCCTGGGAGCAGGAAGTTGTATTTAATGGCCCATGATTAGATGGCACCTGGCAGCGTGCCAAAGGTATCCTGTCTAGGGTCTGGACTTTCACTAGAAGAAGGTATAATGTGTCCAGTACAGGGTTCAGATCCTGAGCAGGAGGGGTTCGGCTATGGGCTTTTAGGTGCCTGTGACTATCTACATTCCCAAGAGAGAGACATTTGGCAGCAATCGGTTGATAGACAATAGGAAATGAGTAATTTGGGGGTTTAGCCCAACTCAGGAAGTAGTTTGTTAGGAATAAACGATAGAGTTAAAACACTGGTCAGCTGATTCCTAGACCATGCCTAGACCTGCGGAGGACATGGGTTTCCTTCTGCCATATGGGTGCCAGTGCTATGTGGAGTGGGGGAGGGGCCGTGTTCTGAGCCAAGTGGGAAAGAGACAGGACTCAGGGACTGAGTGGCCAGAGTGGCCAAGAGGTGACAGCAGTAGTCTCACCATTTTAGTGACTGTCTTCTTTGGATTCTAATTTTAAGTTGTACTTAAGAACTTGCTTGTGAAGCTTCAGGCAGCAGGCAATGGAAACTGCGGTAGGAGTGGAGTTGATGGTTGAGTATCTTGTTGGGAGCCTTTGGAACCACGTAGCCCCCCAGGTGGAGAAACTGGAGGCTTGTCATCATGGCTTTACTGTAGGCAGCCGAAGTTCCCTGGCACAAGCCCGGAGTGTCACTGTGAAGGAAACAGACCAGGAGGGATGAAGTCACCTCACAGAGACCCAGGGAAGTTCATGGCAAGGGTGCGGTTGGAGGGCTCACAACCTGGTAAAAGAAGTTTGTGGTATAAATTGGATTAGACCGAAATAAGTGAAGGTAGACGAGGAAACATCTAGTCTGCAAAGGTAGATTCCTGTCAGCTAGGTGGTCTCTACTTCCTTCTTGAGGTCACAGGACAGCCTGGATCCATGCAGTTGCACAGTCCACCGGAGCCTGGAATAATACTTCATGAGGTCAGCAAGAGGAAATTTTACTGGATGCCTCTGCCATTTCAGGGCCAGGAATTTGCTGATGATAATGATCAGTCTGGTGATGGCTTTATTTCCGTGTCCCTTAAACTAAGGTGCACAAAAAGAACTTCTAGCTGCCGTTTCGCCTCTTTCCTAATTGTGCTCCCATGAATCCATCCATGTGTGCTCCCCGCTCTATTCATGTTTTGCTAAGGATGGCAGTAGTGCACTCAGCAAACTTGGCCTGTTGTATAGCAGGGCCGTTGGTTACAAGATGAACAAGAGACAAAATCAGCATCCTAGTGAGACCTGAACAACTCTCTGGGTGAAAGTGGATGCTTTCAGACAAAATCCTTCTGTGGTCTCCCTGATCCTTACACCTTCCCTGGCAGCCACATATCAAGGTGATACACACTTGCCAAGTCGTGTATCAGGCATCAGATGCCTTATCCCTCCCCTTTCTCTCCTTTTTTAGGTTGGGTTCTCAGTACCTCTCACCTCATATTGCTTCATCTTTTTAACTGGTTTCTTGGCTTCCGTTTCTTCATTGTCTTGTATCCCACATGTTCAGCACCTGAAAGAAAGGTTGTGATCTTATCATTATCCTTTAGATGTCACCCTCAGTCACAGAATTATTGCCAGTCATTGCAATAGCAAACAGTTGCTACAATGTCACCCTTAGTCACAGAATTGCTACCAGTCATTGTTAATAGTTACCAGTTGCTTTATGTTTTTTTTTTTTTTTATAATCCGGCACCGGATATTGACTTGCTCATTTCTAACTTCAACCTTAGAATAGACACTGTTGATCATCACCTTTTTACCCATGTGGAAAGGAGTGTGTCCAGGAAACAAATTAGTTAGTCAAGATTAGAACCGGCATCTGAACCTAGTCATCTGGTTCCACACTTCTTTCTTAAATCCTCTGCCTCTCTGAGCAGAAGGCACATGCAACCTGGTGGGGATGCTGAGGTCTCAGCTCACCTTTTTCCCAGCAGTGTCTCCCCATACTCACACATTCAGGCCATCTTCTGTTGATGAAAGATAAAGAAATTGAGGTTCTAGGAAGGTACATGATCCATCCAAGGCATAGAATTAAGAAGCACTACAAGAGTAACACTCAGTCCTTCTGTCCACAAGGCTCCTTCCCTATTCTACCTCCTACATCACCATTTGGTAGAGCACCTGAAATGTGGAATGGGTTATCCTGGGAGAGACGTACTGCCTCATCATTAACATACTGAAAAAGAAACCAAAGAGTGGTTATATATTCAGTCAGTATTCATTGATGCTCTATAAGAGCCAAGTGAAGTGCTGTGACTCTTACGATAGTGTCAGTTCCCTGAAGGTTCCGGTGGCTTGGTTAGGAAGATGCTGTGTAGGTTGCTTGTGTTGATGGCCTTTAAGGATCATGCTTGGCATGTTGTTGATGGCCTCAAGGTGGTCATTGATGACAGGCTGCTTGGCCTACCATCCTCAGATCAGAGGTAGTTCACCTGAGGTGGTAATCTGGTGGCTCCTTGTGGTTCCTCACTGAGCATCCTTTATTGAAATGAGGATGGAGAGAAGCAAAACGTAGGTCACATTTAAATGTGCCTGTGAAAGGTTTACCATGATGTTTTGGAGTGATGAAAATAAATGCAGAGGCTTTGGGACATTATTCAATGTAATAAATTATATTTTAAATTAAAAAGTAGATTTGTGCCATTTTGTAGAGTAGATGCAAATGATTCTGAATCCTGTTGTTGGACAATGGGGACTTTTCCTTATGTAATTGTATTTATCTATTTTTGGGACAGAATTTCATCATGCAGCTCTAACTGGTCTGTTATTCACTGTGTAGCCCAGGCTATCCCATAACTCCCAGAGATCTTTCTGTGTCAGCCTCCCTAGTGCTGTCATTTATGGGCATGCACCATAGTACCTTCCTAGATGGGAACTTTGGACAAACAACATTTTTATATACATTTGGTTTTCCCATTTATTTATTCAGTCACAAAATGTTTCACGTGGAGAGTTTCTTTGGGACTGTTCTCTCCAACACTATCATCTCTTGCTTCAACTTTCTCTGTTCTAATCTCATTTCTTTTTTCTACCCATGTTGTAGTGGTAATAACTTAGCAGCATACAATGTGCAATGTGCAAAATACTATCACACATATGTCTTCATCTACTTCTTCAAACAAATCTGGAAGCCAGGCAGGCATGTGCTTCCTCTTACCACACAGGTAGAAATGAGAAACTGAGTCACAGAAAACCTTGTGAGTAGTAACTGGCATGAGCTAATCTACTTGGATAAAATCATTATCAAATATGCAGCTTGCTGGGAGGCTAGAACACATCCACTTTCTGAAGGCTGAGCAAAATCAGGTGAAGGCTGCCCTGTGGCATCATGAGAAGAGCATGGACTTTGGAGGCAGGCAGTCATGAGTTCAGACCTCAGCTCTGCTCCATTCTATTCAGTTATTCATGGGCGTCATGTGCTGCTGCCTTTGCAGGCAGTGATGAGTGAAGGAGATGGTTGCTGCTTCCCTGAATAAGCCTCTTGAGCATGAGCTCGATTCGCTGATGAGAATAAACCCCCTAGATGATAAAGAGATGTTGGGGGGTATAAATACTATGAAGAAAATAAAGCAGGGGCAAGGGAGGGAGAGAGCAGGGAGAAGGCTCAGCAGGAAAGAGGACTTCTGGGGAAAGCAAGAGAACTGAGTTCAAATCCCCAGCACCTATTTAAAAAAATCTGGCCATGGCTACATAGGCCTAGAACCTCAGTGCTGATCAAGTCCTGTGTGTTCTTCAGCATGACATGTTTACCTGTTACTGAGGCTGCTGGTCCAAAGACTGTTCTTTCAGAACCACAGATGTCTAGGGACAGTCTGCCATGACGCTTGTGGGCTTTCTGATACTGAGAGGTGCCGTCAGAGGCAGAAGAGTCTTCAGGAGACAAGGAATGCTATAAACAGGTGAAAACAAGGGAAGTGACTACTGAAGACAAAATCAGTGTCTGTCAGAAGACTGGCTGTCCCTGATGGTTGGGATAGTGAGCCCCTGCGAGTGAGTGTGGTCCTCTGAGCTGTTCTCATAGATTCCCTAAGAAGAAGAGCCATAGACTCTTAGATCTTTCCCAGTGATCTCTAGTCATGTCTCGCAGCAGCTTTGGACTGCATTACCATGGCAATAGTCAACAACATGGCCTATAGACTGAGTCTGGCACACAGAGGTCACAACTTTGGTTTAGGCAGAGGCTGGACTGAAAAGCTCCGTCTGATGACTTAGTGAGTTATCTCTGCATACTGGCCTCAGAGAAGGGACTACACTGTGTACTAGACCTTGGCTGTGTCTCAGCTGGATGAGGAGCCAACCTTCATTTCCCAGCGATGGCTTTTACTGGCGCTGCTGACCTCACGAAGTGTTTCAGGCCCGAGAGGACAGTGAAACTGCATTGATCCAGGCTGCACTGTGGGCTGAAGAAGGAAGCAGAGGTGACCTTTGCAGACAGGAGTCTCTGCTGACTTCAGACTTCCTCTACCGTCCCGTAGCTGGATCTAATCCAACTTGGGCCACAAACTTCTTTTACTGCATTGTGATGCGTCTAATCTGCCTGCTCCTCCTACCCTTCTGGCTCTTGGCGTGAGGGATCAGACTGTTTCCAAATTCAGGGAACTCACTGAACTGTAGCTTACTAGCAGGGCCAGCTTATCTACAAGCTGGACACCTGTTATTCCCCAAGATACGGAGGCCACCTTTCTCTTCTCTTTCACTTCCCCCAAGTGTGCAGAGACAGGCGACAGCCTTTGTTCTCTCTCTGGGTGAGTGTGGGAGTGGAAGTGGTGTGGGAATGCTGGCCCCAAGGTTTAGATTTGAGGGGGTGAGGTTGAGTAGGATGTCCTGCTTCTGTTTCCAAGTATAAGCTAAGCTTTGTGGTCTGCCCTGACTTTCACCACACCCCTGCTGGGGGCTTCAAATACAGTGAAAAGTTTGTATTTGGCCGCAGAACCCAGAGAAGAGTTGATGACTCATAAAGAAGTATTTGAACTTACTGGGTCCTTGGTCATAAAACTATACCAATACCTGGGTGAACCAGAGCAATATTTGGGGTAATGCTGAACAGAAGTTTTCACCTATAAATTTGCCCTCTTTTTGACATCCTGCTGAACATCCTTAAGCCTCAGTTTCCCTGTCTGAAAAATGGGCTAATAGCTCATACCTCATATTATTGTTATGTGAGCTAAATGGGATAAGCTATCTAGGTGGTCAGTTCATTATCTCGTGTTCAGTAAATGGTCAGTGAGTGTTAGCAATCAATCATTACTTTAGCTAGCTATCTGCAACCCTTAGGTTTTAAGCCCATGGTAGTTTCTTTTAGTTTTTTTTCCATCGTACTTTCTTAGAACATCAATAGTACATAGATTTAACCAACTGTGCTCTTCACAGTCTGTAGCCATAACAGCCCATCTTTGAACCCTGACTTTATTTTGGCAAAAATGTCTACTTCTTATGCCCCTGAATTTATCTAAGTCCCATAGAATGGTGGGAGTTAGTGAACATCCACAGCTATACAAGGGCACCTTGTCTCCTGGGGAAATGGAAATGAGCTCTTCCATGAGAGGCCAAGTCAGTGCACAGCAAAGAGAGCATTCATGGGGGGCGGTGAGAAAAAGTGGCGCTCAGGCTGCCTTATAGTTAGTGATGAAATGCAGATGAGCTCCACAAATGGGGGATAACTCATGGGTGATACCTTTGTCTCAGTCAGGTCAGGGGCATGTGGTGTGGGCAGGTGATATCCACAGGTGATTATTCCTATGTGGCAATGAATAGTGAAGGTCAGCTGTAAATAATATTTTGACAGTTTATATTTCTCTCATGCTGAGGTCTGTAGCTAGAGTTTTCCTGCCTTGCCCACAGTCAGAACAAATCTTTGTCACCAGCCAGTCCCACAGCCACTCAGACCCAACCAAGTAAACACAGAGACTTATATTGCATACAAACTGTATGGCCGTGGCAGGCTTCTTGCTAACTGTTCTTATATCTTAAATTAACCCATTTTTATAAATCTATACCTTGCCACGTGGCTGGTGGCTTACCAGAGTCTTTACATGTTGCTTGTCCTGGCGGTGGCTGCAGTGTCTCCCCCCTCAGCCTTCCGATTCCCAGAATTCTCCTCTCTCCCTGTCCCACCTACTTCCTGCCTGGCAACCTACTTTCTGCCTGGTCACTGGCCATCAGTGTTTTATTTATACAGAGCAATATCCACAGCAGAGGTCGAATGAGCACACCAATGACCTTAACAGGGGAACTGGAAGTAAATTGCGTGGATTGGAAAAAAAAAAAAAAAAAAAAAAAAAAAAAAAAAAAAAAAAAAAAAAAAAAAAAAAAAAAAGACAGCTTGGAGTTTAGACAAGCCACCAGAATCAAAATCGCATCTTAAAATCTAGCCACACCAGTTTCCCATCATGTGTCTGGGCCTCTGCAGCCCCTGTTTCTTCATTTGTAAACTGGGGATGCTGACATGTCCCTAAGCTCAGTGCCTGTCATAGAGCGGGTGACCTGTGAGGGTCAGTGGAGTATCTGTGCTCCTCAGTCCTCACTTCTTAAGCTGGAAAGAGGAGATCAAATTTCTTTGTACCCCCTCCTGGACTTCCGCTGGATCACCTGATGTGACCCTCAGACTCATTCTATGAGCTGGAAACTCTTCTTTGACCCATTTACAGGTTAGTAGGCAGGGAGCTTAGACTCAGCTCAGCTCATGGCTTCAAGCCCATGCTGTCACCACTGTGCTGTCGTTTCTAGCTACAGAGTTCAGGAGACACCTCTTAGGGACAACAGTGGAAAACTTGACCACATCTAGTCCGTTAAAATTGAGAACATTATCCTTACTCCCATCCTGCTTTTCTTCTGGTCCAAGTCTGACTTTTCCAGAAACATCTAAAGCAATACTTTGGCTATCCAGAGCACTACTGGGCTTAGGGACTCAGGGAGAAGTGCACTCTGAAGCTAGAGCACCGGAAGGGACAGGTTACAGGCTTCGCCACCAAGTGTCATCAGTTGACTCCTAGCAAGTCATTGGGGTCTTTCACAGCATTGGTCTGTGGCCCCTGACTAATCTTATGTGATGGGCTTTCTTCACCTTAATCTTTAGCCCATGATCTGGATAAGACATGTAGAGAGAGTGGAGCTAAATGAGATGCTCTTAGGGTAGAAAGAGCTGGTGTCAAAAGACTCACTGTCTCCCTCTGTTTGACCTGATACTAATGATCATAGCTCTGAGTTTCATGTGTCTGTCTACCTCAAGGACCATGCTGATGAGTCAATAAGATCATGACTATAAAATTACTGGGAAACTAAACTATGACTAACAAACCAATTCCCAATATTATTGAAAAAAATCGTAGCATGTCTAAAGGATCAAAAAACAAACAAACCAAGTGACCACTGAGGATTAATCATCAAGGGAGGCTTATGGTGAGGGGTAAAGTCAAGACACAGCTTAAAGCTGATCACTTCTCAGAGCCAAGAGCCCAGATCCCTGCCAGCTTGTGAGTGTTTTATGACTTACTTAGTGTCTCTGCAAAATTAAACATTAACCGTCAATTTAATGCCCATTGTAGTGGCCCTTTGAATTAGCTCTCCTTAGATGGAAGGGCAGGGCCCATTGTGGGCCATTAGTTACTTAGCTCACGTGACTGACCACTCACCTGATTGGACAAGCAATGTAGGGTCACTTCTTCAAATAGGTGGAGGGAACGTGCATAAAGCATAGGGACCCCTATTGCCTTGGTCTATGATGTTCTCAAAACTGACCAGTCTTGATAAAAATTACCTCTGTTTCCATCCAGTTCCTGTCATAAAATCTACTGGTCAGGGCCACCATCAGGGCAGCAAGTCAGTAATCCTCTTTTGAAGGTGCTCCCACTCTCTGGAGTTCTTCCTCACTTTCCCTTATAAAGCTACATTTGCTCTACTCCTCGGTCATATGTCCTTATTCTTTTTCAGCATAAGCCATGGTTCAGCATGGCACTGGAACTAGTGATCATCATTCTAGCTCCCCGAGTTAATAAGCTCTCTGTGGTCGTTTAAAGGAGAATGACTCTCATTGGCTCATATGTTTGAATGTTTGGTCCCTACTTGGTGGAGCTGCTCAGGAAGGATTAGAAGGGATGGTCTTGTTAAAGAAGCCACTTTAACAAGTGTGTCACTGGGGACAGGCTTTGAGATTTCAGAAGACCTCTGCATTCCCAGTTTGCACTCTCTTTCTGTCTGTCTGTCTTTGTCTGTCTGTCTGTCTGTCTGTCTCTCTCTCCTACTTTCAGATAAGGATGTAGGTTCTCATACTGCTGTGGCACCATGTCTGCCTGTCTACTGCTGTGCTCCCCACCATGATGGTCATGGAGTCATCCTTGAAACTGTAAGGAAGCCCTTAGTAAACTTTTTTATAAGTTGCCTTGGTCATGGCATCTCTTCTCAGCAATAGAAAAGTAACTAAGACACTCACCAAGAGTCAAGAGAGACTCTGTTACTCTCAAAGAACCCACATGGTCCTTTTTCTTTTTCCTTGACAACGTTTTTTTTTTTTTAGCAGTGCTTTGAATTTCTCTAGTGTTTTAGTGAATTTATACATAATCCCATGGTCTTTCAAATATTCACAAGTTTTAACACTATTCTGTTTTAGAGTACTGTGAAATGAAGAATCAATCCAGACCTAGAGCAATAGAGACTTTCAAGGAGTTAGGTGGACATTTCAATGGGGAGAGTTCTTTAGGTCTTCAGCATTGCGAAAGTTAGGCAAGTGAATTTTCTCTTTTAAACCGTAGTAAATAGGGTTAGGAAGAAGCATGCATGGGAAGTGAGATGAAAGGGTGGCGTGATTGGACAAGAGATCAGAGTCCTCTACCCTGAGCCCAGCCCGTTCACCAGAGGGAGTACATACTGGCTCACGTTAGGGTGGGTCAAAGGTCAGGGCCTTGAAGCAAGGAGAAAAGTTCATTTAGTTTGGTTAAACATTTTGTTTTGAATTGATCAGTGAGGACAGGAAGCTCAGCTAAACATTTATGAAGCAAAGAAAGGGAATTTGGAGGGTCTGCTCAGGTCTTGGTGTTCATGAGTCTGTTCTGTCATATGGGGGAGTGTTTTGCTTTTGTTATTGTTGTTTTGTATTTCCTTTGTAGTCAGGGCATTATGAACTAAGGATGCAGAGTTGGAATTTTGAAGTTTTCTATCTATCTATCTATCTATCTATCTATCTATCTATCTATCTATCTATCTATCTATCTATCTATCATCTATCTATCTTTATGTTTACCTGTGTGAGTTCACATGTACTACAGTACATACAGATACCCATGGAAGTCAGAAGAGGATGTTGGACCCCCTGGAACTGGAGTTATAGGAAGTTGCATGCTGCCTGATGTGGTGCTGGGAGATTAATTCAGATCCTCTGCAAGAACACTGAGCCATCTCTCCAGCCTTCCTTGTTTTGAGACAGGGTCTGACACTGACTCTAAAGCTCACTGATTGGCTAGATTGTGTGGCCAGCAAGCCCTAGGGGTCTTCTTGTCTCTACCTCCCCAGATTTTTTTACATGGGTGTTGGGGATCCAAACTTAGGCCTTCATGCTTACATGGTCTTGTTTTTTTCACTGTTTCCTCATATCCCAAGTTTCAAATAAAATTCTGCAATGTCAGTGAGGACCATTTGGATCATTTAGGATTGTTTTTCGGAACAAGTAATAAAAAATTGGGCTGAGGATGCCCTAAATAAAGGTGCTTTTTGGGCTTACATAACTAGTCACTCAGAGATCTATGGCGTGGATATCAGTTTAGCTGATCCATTTCATTAGTGACGCTGGATCTTTCTACTCTGCAGTTTCTTATTTGTTGTTTTTCAGTCCCTGAAGATATGGCACAGATCCAAATATCATGTCCCCATTCAAAGCAGGGCAAGGGTATCACTTGGATGCTCTCCAACACAGGGGACTAGAAAAGTTACTAGCCATTCACATTCTTATGAGAGCTCTTCCCGCAAGGGAGGAAGTGGGTGTATACCATATCAACCAAACCTTGTTTCTTCTGGCAGTTGTATTCCATGCATGATATTGGCTAATTCACTGCCACTCACATAACCTTTCAGTATTTGAAGTGTAGGAAATGGTCTTAGAAATGGTGTATTACACACCCAGTATATTTTGCTATAGAAGAGGAGTCTGAGCCACTTTTAGAGGGACAGAGGTATATGAATAAGCATATATGGAGTTATTCATTACAATGTTGGCAAGCTTGGGAAAATATCCAAAACAAAAATTTCAAATGATTTGTAAAGCTAATTTTTAAAAGGCCCCATACATTGTTGACATAAACTCTGTTCAGGTAAAGCTAAGCTTTGTGTTTTTCTAAAATTCAACTGTGAGAAATTGGTACCTAATCCCAAGGAGCTGCTTCTTCGATGCTTCTGAGAGCACATGCTGCTGTATAAGTGTTATACATATTTAAAGAGTGCGAGCAACCTTTGAATGATAATGCTCACACTCTAATACTCACCTCTGAGAACATATCCCTATTGAAAAAATGAACTGGGATTTTGAACTGAGTGTTTCACGATTATTTTGGAAATACTCATTCCTATAAAATATTCTGAAATAGAAA
Organism: Peromyscus maniculatus bairdii; assembly: GCF_049852395.1. Lineage (NCBI taxonomy): Eukaryota > Metazoa > Chordata > Mammalia > Rodentia > Cricetidae > Peromyscus > Peromyscus maniculatus. Next base: position 76,968,371 of record NC_134859.1, on the reverse strand, counting down.
TGCATTTGGGGAAGAATTGTTTCATGTGAACTTTCCATAGTCTTAATATACTACTAAATTTGAGGTAAAAATACCACATGTTGATACCATATCATATCCATTTTCTCATGCAGACAAACATCTGCTCCCTTTTAAGAAATACTATTGGATATTATTAGCAGATACTTGCAAATTATGAGGTTACATATCTCTGATTAATAGTTCTTTATAATGTCTTTAGACTTTCTACAGTGAATATGGATTGTTTTTATAATGATTTAAAATTACTTTACCTTTTAAAGGATGAAATAAAAATGAGTATGTTTGCTATATCCATTTAGAAACCATGAACAAGAGAGTGCTTTGATTCAGGAACTTGGGCCAGGCTGTGGAGCTCAGCAAAAGAATGTGGGACTGAAAGATTAGGAAGGGGGCTCCGAGGATCTTGTTCCCCTGGAGTGCTGGTGTTTCTCAGTCCTGCTACAATGGGAGAGGGACTAAAGGAAGTCATCACAAGAGTTCATTCCTCCGTGTTCATGCAAACTGTAGGCCATTCTATTTTCTCTTTGACTTTCTGGCCCTGCTCTATGATACAGACAGAATTTGAGTCACGCAGGGATGTGATTGCATTCAGGAAGGCAAGGGACCTAGTCTAAGAAAACAGTTCTGTCTTAATTTTTGTAGATGTCCACAGTAAATCATGGAAGACTCCATGATCATATCTTAACATGTAAGTATCCTGTTTTTGGTGAGCGTATGTAGAAAACAGGACCTCTATTGTTATGGGATATTTGTATACTGTGTGAAGATATACTGCTGTGATTGGCTTAATAAAGAGCCAAATGGCCAATAGCTAGGCAGGAGGTATAGGTGGGACTTCTGGGCAGACAGAGGAAGTAAGAGGAGATAATTGAGGAGCAGGAGAGGCTTGAGGAGACACGGAGGAAGCAGGATGGGCAGTAGGTGACAGAACATAGATGAATAGAAATGAGTAAATATAAGTTAAAGACCTAGTGGGATTAGCCTAAGCTAATGGCCAAGCTTTCATAATTAACAAGAAGTCTCCATGTTATTACTTGAGGGCTGGTTGGTGGGTAAGAAAAAAGAATTGTCACACTCTATTTTCCCAAACAAATTGTTCATTCTCTCTCCTTTGGTTGAAATGTGCCTATATTGATGTAAATAGGCACATATGGGGAAGCCCTCACCATCGTGCTTCCTGTCAGGACAGGCAGAAGTTGTTTCTCCTGAGGCCTCTCATCAGATCCCAGGGATAGCCCTTCGCTCAGGGTATCAATCCATGCTGAGGCACACAGGTCTTAGAGACACACAATTCTACTCTGCTTATTAGAGAGCCCTGGTAACAAGCCATCTGCTTGTACCGCTGGCAGATCACTCTGAATTTCCCCATCTGTTTCTGCCAGGGTTCTTTCACATCCACTAGAGATTCCTAAACTGGGGTATGGTTTGTTATGTTAGTGCCAGCTGAGTTGGAAGCCACTCTTTAGAAGGATCTCCCAAGACTTTCTTAGCTGTGGCATGGGTCCTTGGCTTAAGGAGCTTCTTTAGCGAGCAGTCAGTGGAACGCAAGACCCATCTAACAGCTGGGTTTTCTCCATTTGCTTGTCACTTGCTTGTCTCTGTCAGTTCATTGCCTTTGTCCTTTAGATCCACCGCTTTCCTCTTAACACCAGGGACCAAGCCGGACCAAGCTCAGGGAATTCTGAGTTGCCACTGTACCCAGTGAAATGTGTAGTGGGGCCACCTGGAGCCTAGAGCCCTCACAGACAAGGATGTGGCTTGACGAGAGAAGGAAGGAACTCACTTATACGTGTAATCTAGAAATTGTCTTTTTCTAAACAACTGGACCGTCTGTTTCAACATGATTTGAAGCTGATGGCGATTCCCTTTTTAGTTTTCTTTCTCAATAAAAAATAAAAGCATAAACAACCCCACATATAACCCCTCCTCCATATAAACAATAGAAAAACTCTGTCTTGTGAATGACTTCGCAAAATGCATTGGTTTCATTGTACTCAGTGGATATATAAAACTATACACCCCACTCAGAGTTCTGGTTGACTATGTAACATGGATATGTGCCTGGTATCTGCTAATCAACCAGACCAAACTAGACCTCTTGCATGCCTCACAGGTCCCTCCCTTCTCCAATTTCTTCTGTGTCGGTGAGGGCCACTTCCTCACCGACCATGTCTAACAATGGAGATTCCTCCTTGGTGATCTGCTTTCTTCTCGTCATCCTTCCAGCAACAATTCCTGGCATCCCCACCATTGCTGTTAGCTCACTGTTTTTGGTGACCATCTATTATCGGGATTAATGCACTGGGTATTAAAGCCATCTGTTCACCTATGGCACTGTTCTCTACCAAGACTCCTGATCTTTTAAAATCTAGTTAGATCTGGTCATTTCTAATGTATCCCTAGTCATATCTGGCCATGCCTCTGTCCACAGACATCTTTAGTTTTCCAAAGCGATGAGAATCAAAACTTTACCTCTTCCCATGGTTTTCCAGGATCTTTGGTGTCTTGACTCCACAACTTTTCTACCCGCAGCTCCTACTGCTCGTTCGAGACTTCTCTCTTGAAGCATGTCTTTCTTCATCTCCCAGTGACTGGTCCTTCTGACATTTAGAACATTATATCCAGATAAATCTTGGGAGATGGTCCCTATAGAGGCTTTTTCTATCTACCTGTTGATATGGGTCCCCCCAAAGACACTATTTACTATATAACTCATCTTATGTCCTACTTCAATCATCTGGCCAATGCTGACAACTATCCCCTCCAGCAGTACCTACAGCTGTATATAGGATACATGAGACCAGGGGTCCTATCTCCTTCTATACTGTGGCCACCAAGACCCCAGCGGAGGTCAGTGGTTGATATGGTTGAACCCCAGCCCCAGCTGTTTTTCTTGTGATACAGAAAAACTCAACTCTGGTATCAACAGAGTGTTCCTCCCGTTCTGTTTCCATAGCCAACTGGACTTTATGAGTATAAAGTGTTCGGTGTCCTGGAAGGTTGTTCTCCAGCTCTGCTCGCGGATGTGTACATGGACCTGGACTACAGGAAAAAATGGGACCAATATGTAAAAGGTGAGTGGTGGCTTGCTTAAAAAAATCAAGAAGTTAATCCAGTCTTGTCTAATTTAGTCGTGTATACTTGAGGCTGAAACCCAGGTCGCCATTTCCAGTACTGTTCTGCCCATATCTCAGAGTCAGTCTGCCCTTTGTCCTCACAGTTGCTTGGGAGTGGGATTCTGAGGGCCTGGAGGGTACTGGAGGTCCAGACACCTGCCTGAGGGAAGGCAGCATGGTCAGAAGTTCACTGGCAGTTGATGTTGTTGGGTGGTGATGCTCTCCCCCAACCCCCCCTAGCAGTTAAGCTGAGTACATTTCATGACCTAAGGCAGGAAAAGAATCCAGAGCCTACATAGTCTACATAGTAGAGGTTTTACTTTGGAGAAATAGAGCTGAAAAGCATTATATAGGAAGCTTCCTGCATCTTAGACGGGGTAGGATGTCCCCTGCCATCTCAGCCACTGTGGAAGAAACTTGCACAGTCAGCCAAGGGCTTCTGCAACTATCAAAGAAGCAGCCTTATCTCCCCCCCCCCTTTAAAGAAGAATATAGTATTCATGGCAGGGAAAGATCCAGGAGTTTCTGGCTTCTGTGAGTGCTGTTGCTTTGGGCCCCTCAACAATCCTGCCAGGATGTTTCATCAGCTCTAGACTGTGTTTCTCTGCATTGACCTATTTCTCAGGTAGATTCCCGCTCCTTACGAGAGTGTCCTTCAGAGGACACAGGATCATACTCTAATCATGCAAATAACTCTAGGAAAGAGAGTCTCATTTTCTTAACAAAAGTCAGCCAGAATCCCAGAACTCCTTCTCCACCGTTCATCGCAGGGGGACTGCTCAGTCTGTGAACACTGGTCATGGTATTGGGGCCGCTTCTTGTTCTCGCATACTTCCCCTCATTAGGGGACATCAGCACACTGGCCTCTCCAAAGGAGGAGGCTGGCACTGTCTCCCTCTCCCCAGCCGCCATAACGCTGTCATGTGATACAGACTTTGCCAACAGATGCCCAGGTGGGTTCTGCTGGGAAAGGAGCAATGTGAGGAAGCAGACAGCCTACAAATCCTCTTTGTTCATGTCAGCTAACACACCCGACTTTAAGAAGAAAAGTAGCCGCAGGGCCTCTTACTCTGTTACCTACCATCAGCTCTTCACACTGTGCTTTCTGGTACAGTAAAAGCCACTGTTAGCTTTGCTAGAACAATCTGGGAGTCCTTACCTTACTGCTCCTGGATTTTAGGAGTACCCAAGAGCCTTGGGACTAATTGGACCTAAGCTTACTACAGGAGCAAACTAAAGCCCTGGCCACTTGATTGCTATAGTCATGTCTGGCTCCTTGGACTAGCCCTGAACACTTTGCCTACTTAAACCTCATAGTAGAGATGGACAGGTGTGCGTGTGCGTGTGCGTGAATACTGAGCAGGTAGAGGCAACAGATGCACTTATCCCTTGCTCTCACGACTGTCCACAGTATTCTGTGGCACCGAGGGCCCACAAAGCTCCCTAACCCATAGTCTGCTTCTACTAGATTTCTTTTAAATGCTAATTGTACCCCGATGCATCTCCCACAGGGGCATCTTGATCCTTTCCTGGGTAGTTAGATGAGAGGCCACCACACAGCCTGGGCACATGTCTGCTCTTCAGTTCCTTTGCCATCTCCTGTGAGAGTTGCACAAGAGCACAAACGTTAAGGGAATTTAGTTACTGGAGCTGTGGCATGTTGTGGAGAAACAAGCTCACGGTTCAGCCGCATTGTAGCTGTCCACGGACACGGCCCTGGATGAGCCTTTTGTTTCCCAGATGCCGTGAACCTAAACATACCAGACTCTGTGACTTCCTCAGTCTCTGGCCAACTGTAGGGAAGCAAACCTTGATGATATGTGTGTGTGTGTGTGTGTGTGTGTGTGTGTGTGTGTGTGTGTGTGTGTGTGTGTGTGGCTGGGGAGAAGCAAAACTCCTGGTCCTCTACTGACATCTGGTGGTTTACCTGTTTAAAGCCACTGATAATTTCTTGACACCCATGTTATCCCAGCATGCTGTTGGTACAGTGGACAAAGGCTGGGCTTATTTAGGTTTCCTGTGGTTCTCTGTCTTCTAGGCTATCCTTGAGCAGCAAGGTTTCAGGGGTAGCAAATATACTTTTCTGTCAATAAACACTTCTACGTCTGATGAGTTAGAGGTTTATCACACACTGAGGCTATAATAGGCTTCTTGAAAGCACTGAACTCTTCCGATACGTTAACTTCCTGTGTTCTCCTTCAGAACTCTATGAAAAGGAATGTGATGGACAGATGGTGGCCTACTGGGAAGTGAAGTACCCCTTCCCTTTGTCCAACAGAGATGTATCCTTTCTCACACAGTGTCCTGTGTTCCCCAGTCGCCGTCCTACGCTGGGATCCATTCATTTTAAAGCAATCACGGACAACACTGTTTTGGATCCTTGTGGAACCGTCTGCTAACGCTGCAGCTGCTTGTGTGACTCTCAGAGACTTCAGAGTGTGATTTCCGGGGGTGATCACATAGGATAGTAACCTCACATAGAGTCACTGGAAGATACCGCATCCTTTCCAGACAAGGTGTCCAAAGAGAGAGATGGTGGGGCCTTAGAATTGGGGCCCTGAGCCAGGCGGTGGTGGCGCATGCCTTTAATCCCAGCACTCGGGAGGCAGAGGCAGGCGGATCTCTGTGAGTTCGAGGCCAGCCTGGGCTACAGAGTGAGTTCCAGGAAAGGCTCCAAAGCTACACAGAGAAACCCTGTCTCAAAAAACAAAAACAAACAAACAAACAAAAGAATTGGGGCCTCGGAGGAACAGTTTATGAAGAGTTTTGGTCCAGACACTTTGATCTTGATCTTACAGAGGAGGAGGTGGGGTCCGTGGAAGTGAGATGACAGGCATCAGATTGGTAAGAGAGAGCAACCAGGACTCTCACCCTCTTTGTTTCTAGCTTTCTTCCTCCAGCAAGGTCCTCTTGACTGCTCTTTCTTTTTTTCCTTTCTTTCTTCCTTTCTTCCTTTCTCTCTCTCTCTCTCTCTCTCTCTCTCTCTCTCTCTCTCTCTCTCTCTCTCTCTTTCTTTCTTTCTTTTTCCAAGACAGGGTTTCTTTGTGTAGTTTTGGTGCCTGTCCTGGATCTCGCTCTGTAGCCCAGGCTGGCCTTGAACTCACAGAGATCCACCTGGCTCTGCCTCCCGAGTGCTGGGATTAAAAGTGTGCACCACTGCCGTCCAGCCGACTGCTGTTTCTTGACACCAGGTGCTTTTTCTCCTCATTTCTGTGTTTATAAAGTAAAGCAATGGACTGAACTGTAGGGAGTTTTTCCTCACATCTAAGCATATTGATCCCTTGTTGCTGTGAACAAATTCCTGACAATAACCTACCTAAGGGCGGGAGAGGTGGGAAAGTATGATATGTTTGGATGAAAATGCCATGATGAAACTCATCACTCTGTACACTAAAATTAATAGAAAATAAAGATGGGATATACATGTGCTAACATTTGCTGTCGACTGTGGGAATGTTCTGTGCATGCTTTTAGAGGTGAAATAGCTTTGCTCTTCTTGGTGAACTAGTTTTTCCCCAAACAGACCATCTGCCTACTATAACTTGAGGTATCTATGTGTCTTCCTACAGTTTTAGTTGTGACATGGATACCTTCCTGTGTAGAGGTCTGTGATTACAGCTATGGATGAGGACAAGACAGGATCAATACTATTTCTATCCAGTGCTATTTCTACACCCGGATTTCTCTAGTGCTCCCAACATTCCTGCCTGAGGACCAATAGCACTCCCTTTTTCTAGATAGAGAAACTAAGTCTGAGAACATTTGGCTAGCTTCCCCATGATTACAGCTAAGTGAACAGTGCTCTCTGTGTGTCTTCTTGGAGGAAGAAGGAATGTGATCTTTGCATAACCGAGAACTCCAGGGACCATTCACAGGTAGGTGACAGCGCTCTCCAAGTGAGAACTATGGTTGGATGTGAGGTTCAGCTTTGCAGGGGAAGGAGGCAGTAAGTGAGGTCTCAGCAGAAGGGAGCAGATGCCAGGGAGAAGGCACAGAGTGGCTTCCCTTTGCCACCAGAGTGGGCTGCTTTCCTCATGCTCAAATCATACCTTGACTGGCTATGCAGTATGTCTACATCCGCCAGCGGCGAGACCTGGATGTGGACGGGAGGAAAATCTACGTGGTCCTGGCCCAGAGCATCTCCGTACCTCAGTTTCCTGAGAAGTCTGGGGTGATCCGAGTGACGCAGTACAAGCAGAGCCTGGCGATTGAGAGCGATAGCAAGAAGGGGAGCCGAGGTAAAGCCTGGGGTGCAGGTCAGCAGCTAGTCAGGGCCACTTGAAGGCTGGGCAGGTGGGAAGCAGGTTAGGTACAAAAGCTTATTTATTAAAGGTAACCATGGCCTAGGAACAGTCGATTGGAGGTCAGCACTGGAAAGAGTCTCAATCCACACACCAGATTGCCTGGAGCTTGATAAAGGTGTTTCAGTCTGACCCAGTGCATTCTTTTTTGTTTGTTTATTTATTTTATTATTTCATGTGCATGAGTGTTTTGCCCGCATGTGTTTCATGCCTGATGTCTGTGGAGGCCAGAAGAAGGCATCAGATCCTCTGGGACTTAAGTTACAGGTGGTGGTGACCATGTGGGTGCTGGGAATTGAACCAGGATCCTCTGTAAGAGCAAGAAGTGCTCTTACTTACTGAGCCAGCTCTCCAGGCCTGCCCCTTACTCACGCACTCTTTATTGACCAGATGAAATCAGAACACTGAGAGCAGACCCTAGGGTTTCGGAAGAGTCACTTCGGGTTTATCCCATGGCTATAGGGACAGGGCTGGCCGAGGGCCAGTGGATTGGCAGGTGTTCGTTAGAAGATACAGCTCTGCTCAGCACAAGGCCAGAGACTCAAGAACATTGAGTTCCAGTCCCCCAGGAGGAAAGCATGGGCATCTACCTTCCACCATCCTGGCAAGAGGGTTGCCTGTATCAGACAGAACTCTGAACCATCACTCTGATGCCCGTTAGGTCTGTGGTTGAACTGTTCTGACTATATTTCCTCATGATAAGGTGGGTGAGCTGTCAGCTCCTTGGGGCTGTTTGGATAATGAAATGAAAGATGATTTCCAAGTGTCAAGCATTTGTCAGGCATCTGAAAAGTCACAGCCAATTGTTCCCCGGGCTGTATTTTTAACAATGCTTCTGTGTCAGTAGCCACAAGGCAGGTCAGGGCAGTTCCCCGGGATCACTTGCTCCCTTCCTCTCTCTCTCTGGGCCAGACTCTGAAGATAGAAGGTTTGCAGGGCTTTGTTACTGCATTTGCCCAGTCCCACCCCTCCCCCACCCCTTCTGAATTGTCTTTTCTTTTCCCCATTTAGTTTTCATGTACTACTTTGATAACCCGGGTGGCCAAATTCCGTCCTGGCTCATTAACTGGGCAGCCAAGGTGAGATCCCAGGAGGCAGGCGGGAGTGGGGGGGTAGGGGGTAGGGGGTGGGGGACAGGGTATGTGCATTTGACAAATGTTGACTTAGCCTGTGGGTTGTCATGTTGAAGAGACACATTGTCCCAGGGTAATGAGACTCTTTTATGAAGAGATTGAGTTGAGTGACTTGGATAGAGCTGGAGCGGCCAACACCCAGGATGGAGACTGTGACACAGGACAAAGAATCTGTTAAGCTTGGAATGCCAGCCCTTCCCTGCCAGTGGCCCCAGACCCTCCAAGATCACGCTCTGGAACTTCCAGACATAGGTCTCCTCCTTGTAGGGACAATGGTGCTTTCGGTATCTGCTTATGGAAAGTTAAGACAGACAGACTTTGCTTAGAGACAGCCCAAAGGAAGCTGCTACTTCTGTGGTCTTTGCTTTTATCATTCCCTAAGGCCAGGGAACTGTGCTAGTCACCCAGGTCACTAGAGGCTGCCACTCCTAGGATCCTGCCTCGCTGTGACTATTCAGCAGGATTTGTACAGGCCTTGGGGTGAACTCAGGAGACTCATGGGAGTAAGAACGCCTGTAGGCATCAGAGGGAAACAGATGTGATTCTGAATCTGGGTTTTGCTACTGAATGTTTTGTGTTGGCTAGGGAAGTTCTGACTTTGTTCCTTTAAAAACAACAACAACAACAACAAAACGAGGATGAATATTGCCTGCTTCGTGGAGTAGAAGGCAGTGAGATAACATTTACAGAAAGTCTTGCACAATGTTTGACACTAAATAACTATGTCTCCCATCTTCTAACCTCAAGCACTATTTGCTAATTCAGTAAGGCAAGCCCTATCACTTCTTCAAGGAAGAATCCAGAAACCTAATCCCAAATTCTGTCTTTTATTTTTCTTTTCTTTTTTATTCTTAAGAAATTATGTGTATGTGTGTACATGTGGAAGAATGTGCCTATGTGGGTGCTTGCAGAGTCCAGAAGAGGTGTTGGAGCCCCTGGGGCTGGAGTTACAGGTGGCTGTGAGCTGCCTGACATGGGTGCTGGGACTGAACTCAGATCCTCTGCAACAGAAGCCTGTGCTTTTAGGCCCTGAGCTATCTCACTAGCCCCCATTTCCTTTTTTTGTTTTTGTTTTTGTTTTTCAAAACAGGGTTTCTCTGCGTAGTTTTGTGCCTTTCCTGGAATTTACTTTGTAGACCAGGCTGGCCTTGAACTCACAGAGATCCGCCTGCCTCTGCCTCTCGAGTGCTGGGATTAAAGGCATGCGCCACCACCGCCCGGCTCTTTTCCTTCCTTTTTAGTAAATATTTCCAAAAGGGCTCTGTAGTTCTTATGAGCAAAAGTCAAGCTGAAAGCCTTGTCTATGATGCAGCCATCTGTCTGGGTCTTGCCTTGTGCCATTTTTCTGACCGCATCATGTAGAAATTGGATCAGAGACCTCATTTTTCTTTATTTCCCCTAAAGCCATCGTTGTTTATCTTCTGCCACATTCCAGAGAGTGAAGAATACATAGAAACGTAATTTTCTTTCCCTTTGCAGAATGGCGTTCCAAACTTTTTGAAAGACATGGTGAAGGCTTGTCAGAATCACCCCAAGAAAACCTAACAAGAAGGATGGGACCCCAGCATCCATGAGTGGTATCTCTGGATATGTTGCAAACGATGCTCAGCCTCCCCTCCACACTCTCCATCTTCAGAGGTCGACATGGATCCCTGGAGTGCTTGCCTGTTGCCTGTCTCATTTGCTGCCTTCTTTCACACCAGTTCTACTCAGGGCCCACTGCCTTCTTCCACTATTGAAAGGGTGGTCTCTGCTTCTTTGTTTTTAATTAGGGAAATCCTCAGCAGGGAAGAAAAGCATTCTGTTGTACCATTTAAGGGGATGAGTGAGAGGAGGAAGGACGTCAAAACACGAGAGTGACCCTTCCTGGCAAGCAGGCTCTCTTCAATACTCTTGTGCAGCTCAGGAGTGACTGCCTTTGGCCCATAGTTGACCTTCCATGTTCCAACCTTGGGGACACAGTGATGTCCGTTCTCTTTATGCTTTGCTGACTGGGATAGATTGAGATTTGAGGCAACAAGCAAGTATTCTTACTTGTGCAGGATCACGGGCTGCTGTGATATCAGACTACTGTGAGCGTCCCAGGCTTGACTGAGCACATGTTGAGATGACCACATTTCCCTAATTGCCCACATCTGGACTTTTTCCTTTCCCATAAGCCACTGGGGAAATGCTGCCTGTAACCTCTGCGCATTTGACCGCAAGCCCAAGGCTTGAAGAGCGAAGAGAGCTGGTGCCCAGCACTATGATTGTGTCTCGCTAAGCAGTAAGGTAACTTTTCCTTCTAGAATGTTTAGCGATATTGAAGGGACAAATAATAGTTTACAACCAAGGCAAATTGAAGTAGTGGTCTGCTGTGCCCTTTGCCTTTTTCCTTGGAATTCTACCTCTCCGAAACAAGGACCCTTGGAGCCCTAGTTTTATCCTGAATTTTTGTAGGAAAATATATTCTGTGGCCAAGACACAGTCTCCGTGATCTCAGGGAAAAGCTCTAATAGGACTGTGCAAAAACCTTGATGAACAGATATGGAAACTCAGGATTCAAACAAAGCCAGAAGAAAGGGATTGTTAAAGTGGTGTTCCTTAAAGTGTGTGTTCTCTCTGGGAGGAAAGGTGTGTTCTATGAATAAATAAACAAACAAACAAACAAATAAAACACAGTGACTTATGCTTCTCTTGTGGGCCGTTTCTTTCTTACATCTTTCTTTTGGCAAAAAAATGAGTTAGTTAAGCCTCTTTTGTTTCACTGACGCCTGACCTGGCTCATAGACTAAGAAAAAAAAATGAAAGAATAAAAATTTGAGGCTGGAAAGATGGCTCAGCTATTTACAACACCAGCTGCTCTTTCAGAGGATGGTGGTTCAGGTTTACATTCCCAGCACACATAAAGCAACTCATCACCATCTGTGACTTCAGTTCCAGGGATTTACACCCTCTTCTGGTGTCCACAGGGCACTGCATGCAGATCATGCACATATGCAGGCAAAACACCCCAGTAAGTTAAAGTCTTTTAGGAAGAGAGAATTTATAGCTCCCTTGCATTCAAGGCCACACTTATTTGGCTTCTGGGAGGAACCAGTTCAGGTGCTTAAGTTAAGTTTAAAATTCAACCCTGCTCTTCAGTTTATCTAAATGTTATGATAGTATTGCTACTAAAAGCAGCAAATAGGCTCATGCCAAGCAGATAAGAAAGTCAGTCAGGCAGGCAGGCAAGAAGGAAGGGAGGGAGGGAGGGAGGGAGAGAGGGAGGGAAGGAGGGAGGGAGGAAAGGAGGGAGGGAGGGAGGAAGGCAGTCAAAGGCAGACTCCTTGTCAATGAATACTGTTTCCTTGCGATATAAACTCTGTCTATGGCATGTGATTTTTGATTCTGGGAGTAAGATTATTTAAGTAAGTAAATGCTTCATAAAATTATCATTAAAATGTCATTATCAATAAGTGACTGGTATTTAAATTTAGGAATGTGGCATCTATTTGTCTTATATTGTGAGTGTAAATTGATCCCTGACAATGATCCTTTAAAATATAAGCATGAGGATCCCAAGGACACAGTTTTTGAACAGAGAATTGATGTGAAACGGTGTCCTTTCTTTTCTTTTCTTTTTTGGTTTTTTGAGACAGGGTTTCTCTGTGTAGCTTTGCGCCTTTCCTGGAACTCACTCTGTAGATCAGGCTGGCCTCGAACTCACAGAGATCTGCCTGGCTCTGCCTCCTGAGTGCTGGGATTAAAAGCGTGCGTCACCACCGCCCGGTGCCATTTCTTTTCTTAAAGAGGTTTTTGTTCATGTTTTGTTTTGTCTTGTTTTCCAAGACAGGTTTTCACTGTGTAACAACCTTGGCTGCCCTGGAACTTGCTCTGTAGACCATGATGGCCTCTAATCCACAGAGATCTACCTGCTTCTGCGTCCTGAGTGCTGGGATCAAAGGTGTGCACCACCACCCCCGGCACCATTTCTTTCCTTGAAGAGGTTTTCGTTTTGTTTCGTTCTGAACGTATACAACTATTTTGCTTGCAGGTATGTCTGTGTATCACTTGTGTATCTGGTGCTCATGGAAGTCAGAAGAGGGCATTGATGCCCTGGAACTGAGCTACAGATGGTTAGGAGTTGCCATGTAGGTGCTGGGAATCAAATCCAGATCCTCTGAAAGAACAGCCAATGCTTTTAGCCACCGAGCTATCTCTTCAGCTCCAAGAAGATGTTTCTTGAACAGCTAAGGATTCTGTGAATGCTAAGAATACCAAATGGTTTCATTGTTTATTTGTCTCACTTTTTCTTCCTTTTTGAGACTCTGTTCGGACCACACATCAAACCCCAAATTCTCTTGCCTCAGTTTCCCGGGTCCTGGGATAATAGGCATGCACCACGGCACCAACTGTCATACCAAATTTTAAGAAATGTGCGTAGGAAAAATGGTGAATTTGAGGTGGAAACAGTGGCTCAGCGGTTAAGTTCATATACCACTCTTGTAGAGTCCTGGAATTTGATAGATAGCACCCACAACCAGTGGCTTACAAGCTCTAGGAGAGCTAGTGCCTCTGACTTCCACGGGCACCTGCACTCATGTGCACAATATCTACCCTCCCACATGTTCACAAGATTAAAAATAATCTTAAAAGTAAATTTGAATTAATTCATGTAATTACCGATGGCTTTTGGCTTATTTGGAGTAGAGGACAATCCTATATGACATAATATTAAAATATGACATGTGGGGAAAACTCTGAACCCCATGTACTATAGTAGGTGCCAGAATTGAAAAACATTGCTCTTCATGGGAGTGCCTGGTCGTTCACCACATGCCTTTCCGTGGAAGCTGAGTGTGTCACTCAGAATTTTAAAGTTGCAAACATGCCCCAATTCCTCTATATCCTCAGGCCTGTTTTTCACATGCCTGCCTCACCCAGTAGACAGTAAGTTGTTTGAATAAAAGCAGTTATTGCCCACTAGTGACTGGCCTCAGGGAAGTATGTCGGAGGTATTCAAATGGTACCAAGTGAATAAATCATTTAGGAAAAGCTGAACAAATGATGCAAACTCAGAAAACTAAACCTGTTCTGACAGAAAGGTTCATCTCCAATGAGTCAGTCCAGTTGACTCTCCAAATCAGTGTTTGGGGGAATTCTAGATTTTCTAGGTTCTCGCTGGTCCTTCCTTTCAGGGAGGGCCTTAGTCCTCCCCTGGGAAGGAGTGGTTTTGCTGCTTAGCCACATGCAAGTTATACTGTGATGTTTGGAAATGGTGCAGTCTGGACAGAGTGCAGCCCAGCTTACTCAGGATTCCACGTCAAAGCCAATGGCAAAAGGTGCGCTATTGTGGTGCTAAATTCTTTCCACAGACAAATCATCCCCGCTGTATAACAATCCACAGTTAAAGATCACCTTGGCACTGATGTTCCCAGAGAGGGTCATTTCCCTCGAAAATGTTTCACAGCGAGAGCCCTGGCCTCGCTTTCTGGTTGAGATTTCTCCCTCAGGACTCACTTCCAAAATGCCTGCCCTTCACACCTCCTGCTTCCCAGTAGGCTTCGGAAGAGGCAAACCAGGAAGACACCACCCAGTCAGTTCAGAGAGTTATCTGTAAGAGCATGGAGACACTGAGTCACCTTTGCGGGTCTTTCTCCAAACACTGGTGTCATCAGGGCTGAGGGGCAGGCAGGTTGGTTTATGGGATGAATGAATCAGACTGGGGACTTGTCCTCTGCCCTCAAGGAGCCTGTGGTGTGCAGAGGAAGACACAGTGAGCAAGCTGCTGAAGAGTGAGCAGTGCTCAGAAGGGACACAGAGAGGCTGCTTTCTCATGGGACACTAGATGAGGCTGAGGGACAGAGGAAAACTGTTTTGGAATTTGCTGAGAGAAAATAGAAGAAGAAAACCACTCCAGATGAAAAGGAGTCCACAGGGCTGGTATGGCTGCAGCAGTGGCCTGCTGATCTGCATGACTAAAGTAGCATACAGCCTGGGGTGGGGGTGCGGGGGTGGGGGGTGGGGGAGCCTGAGAGTCACATGAGGACTCAGGATATGATATGCAAGCCACCAGTGAGTTCTGAAGGAGTGTAGCTGGAGGAATGATCTGATGAGATTAATTCATTCCTAATACTTTCCATTTTCCCCATGGCCCCTTGATAGCTGCGACCATGGGATTCTTTTCAGGTGACCTTAGGGGATCCTCCAAGGGTCTCAAAGCCTTCTTACTCATTCTGTACTGTGCAGAGTGGACCATGCTTTGATGGAGCCTCTAAAGCAGAGGATAGATCTGGTGTTTAACTGGAAAAATAAAAGAAAGTGAAAGTGGGCATCCATGGACATCTTGCCTCTCCTGCCCATGCTGTGTCTTGCAGCCAGTCAGAGCAAAACCATTGCCCAGTCCAGAAGTGGGAAAGAAAAAGCATGAAGTGCTCAAACAATGAGTAGTTCTTTCCCTAAAATACACTCTTTCACTTTGCTCATTTGCTCAGGGAAGAAAAATAATTATATATATATATATATATATATATATATATATATATATATATATATATATACACACACACACACACACACACACATACAGGAATATATTGATATATTGCTTGACTGGGTCACATATGGAGGGCTTTAAATAAATTATTAATTAAGTTGCAGTTTTTGAAGGGACACAGTCCATCACAGCAGGGAGGGCATGGCAGCCAGGAAGCAGAGTGATTACATTTTCAGCTGCTCACAGGAAACAAAGGGACCAGCACCGGGTGGTGGCCTAGAAAACCTCAAAGCCCACCTTGAGTAGCATACTTCCTCCAGTAAGGCTCCGCCTCCTGAATGTTTCCTAGCCTTCCCAAACAGCACCACTAACTGAGGACTAAGAGTTCAAATACAGGGCCTGTGGGGGAAGTCTATAATGTGTTTCTATGAATGCATGCATGTGTACCATTTTTTACAGCACAGTGACAGAGCACAGAGCATGGTCAGGTTTCCTGTCCTCCCAAGCAGCATCCATGAACATGGAATGGCTTCTTCTATTAGGAAACTCATAGTCTACAGAGACATAGAACATGTGCATGAGGATGGGAAGGCATGGGCTCACCAAGCTATAAAAGCAAAGTTAACACAAGCTTGCCACACACTGCTGATTATCCCCTGGGATGCTAAAGGAATGAGTGTTAGCAGGAGACAGTGGAGGTGTGGACATGGGGCTAAGTGTTGGCCCGCATCAAGAATGCAGTAAGTACTTCTCCCAGCTCAGAGTCTTCACTTGTCCCTCACCTCACTGTGTCGGAGAAATGATGAGTCAAATATGAAAGCAGGAGAGTGAGCACAGCAAAGTGTGGTTGTGATCTCTGCTTCTCCATCATCCACTTCCACCCCAAATGGCTAACATCCAAGGCGGGGGGCTACCAGGTCAGGCATAATTTTCAGAATTTTTTAACTTTTAGTATGAGTCATTTTGTGTTCCAAGGCTTTTTCTCTCCCTTTCCTCATCATTATAATTTGCCTTTTCATTCAGATTCAACACCTTTTAGGAGATAAATACCAGAGTTGTTTTTTTTGTTTTGTTTTTGTTTTTGTTTTTTTACTGGTTTTACTGGTTGACCCGGGAGAGGGGAGGGACAGGAAGCAGACAGAGATGAGAGAGAAGGCCTTGCCACTTGCAGGCCAGTAACCTGAGTGTGAAGAGAAGCTGTTCCCTGGCCAGAGCCAGGAGAAGGTGAGGAGGACACCCTACAGCCCCCATCTTCCATCTGTTGTTCTCAGTTCCTCTCGATCAGCTCATAAGCTGAGAAACAGTCGCTGGAATCCAAGCATTATGAAAATGGCACCTAGAGAGCTCCTCGCAAGCCCTGCAGTGACTTTTGTGTTATGTCAAGCAGCTTCTGAGGGCCCAGACCTGTGTTTAAGTGGTCATGGATTCTGCTTCCCGATGAATGTGGTGTTTCATTTTTCCGAGGGAGACTGAATAACATTCTTCATTAGGAGTCTATATTTCAGGCCTGGTATTGAATAATTACAGGCCCGCTGAAAGCTTCCAAGAAGAGTTTACCCTCCACTACACAGCTTGGCTTGCCCTCCCATTTCAGCTACTTTAAACTCTTGTAAACAGCATTCATTTTTCCATTACAAGCTAGGAAATGTGACTATGCGCACCAGTGCCGGGTCCCTGGAGAGCGTCTGCTCTGGAGGCCATTTCCTCACATTTCATTTGCCTTTGTGACTCTTGATGGTGAGGTTGAATAATCTCCGAAGCTCCCCACCTTCCCATCTGATTCTGTTCCACTAACTTATAAAGCAGTGACCTGCCTGAGGACCGCTGGACCAAGCAGATGTTTCCTGAGCAAAGACAGTATGCATTTCCCCTCGTACATCATCTTGTGTGGGGGAGGGGGTGGGGGCTGGCACCCCTCTCCCGGGTCTGACATCATTGGGCGAGGTGGCTTGGGGGAGATTTTCAAAGCAGAGCAGTTTGACTAGGGAAGAGCTCAGCTGGCAGCCTGTATGCTGGGATTAACTGACCCAGATAACAGGGAAAAGGAATCAGCAACTTAGGCATGTTCCTTCTCTATCAGGAAGTCAGCAAACCTTCCTCCAACTTCTGAAAGCACATAGACTATGGGAGACATCTCCCCCCTCCCCCCTACACACACACCATGCACAGCTAGGATCATACCAACCATGCAGCTGCCTATCCTTACTCCTCGGTTGCCCTGACCTTGCTTGAAGTTGACGTGGGACAGCTCAACTGACTACAGTGATAATAAGATTAGTAGTTCTGGGATGTAGCTTGGTAGGTAGTCAGCTTGCTGAGTGTACAAGAAGCCTTGAGGCCACAAGAGACCCTGTCTCAAAACCAAACCAACCAACCAAACAAACCAAAAACAAAACAAAAGATTAACTAACTCTCCATTCCCTACTCAGCATATAGGAACCCTCATCCCAAATGTGTGACTTGAAATGGTCTACTTATAGGTCATTAGGGATTTTAAGATTCAGGAAAAAAAAAATGCTGTGGAGGGCAGTTGACAATGGTTTCCCAGCATCCTCCTAGAATGCCACTAAAATAAAACGAAGTAGGCAGACAGAGCACATTAACCACCTCCATGATGTCATAAAGGAAATTCGAATTTGGAGCTGGAGCCATTTAACGTGTTTGCAGTGTTTGCAGCCCTTGTAGAGGACCTGAGTTCAGGTCTTAGCACCCACATTGGATGGCTCTACCATCTACCTCTAACTCCAGCTCCAGTGTAGCCAACACCCTCTTTTGGCCTCTGCAGACACCTGCACACACACACACACACACACACACACACACACACACACACACACACACACACACAGAGTCATTTTTTAAAATATGAGTTTAACCTTATCAGTTCCAATCAACTCAAGGGATCGTGTTCCAACTCATCTTATCTGAACTCCCTGACCTAAAAAGGTGATGTGACCCAAGATCATACCCCCAACCCTTAAAGCTATGGCCCCCCTTTTGTTTCTCTCTCTCCTCCAAACACATCACGACCTTCTCATCAATCACTCCCACCTTCTGGGCTGCCCTTTCCCCAGCTCTGGTGCTGGCGGTGCCCCGGGGCAGGCAGCGTTTCCTCTTGGCTCTGGTAGCCTGACCTCCTGGCATTCACTCACTGGTGTAATGACCTTCTCTCTGTGTGGGCTGGATCTGTGGCCTTGCTTCTCAAGAAGAGAACAGCCCAAAAACAATCCATGGCAATTCTAAGACCAGGCTGGGAACACTGGGCCTCCCATCCTTGTTCATGCTCTTTCTCTGGCATCTCTTACTTTCTCTGATAATACAGAGGCCATTTGCAAGCCACCCTGTGGTGAGGCCAACAAGGAGTCCTCTGTCAGATGGATAAGGACAAGAATAACTGAAGCTGCTCTTCCTGGAAATCCTCTGGCCAATAGCCACCTAGGAGCTGGGATGTCAGTTGGGTGGCCTGGAAGGAATTGATTCAGCCACTAAGGTCCTGAGTGACTTAGAAGCAGATCCTTCTGAGCGGAGCTTGTGAGATGCTATGCCAGCGGGCCCCAGGGAGCCACATGTGGGGTGCATGGGAAGTGCACTCAGACCTCACTTCTGATGGGATTGGCAGGACTCAAAGCATCATCAACTCTACATCCCTGTTGCCATCTCATGGCAGGTATATGTGCATGTGCAGGTGCATATGCATGCATGCATGCATGTGAGTGCCTGTGTATAAAGTGAGGCCATTAGTTGGACTATCCACCACCTACTCTCACCAGAGTTATAAGAGGCATTTACATCCAGTTTTGAGCAGCGATGCTCCTTGTTTTTCCTGTCATTTTCAACTGTGCTTGTCACCAATGTCTCAGCATACAGCTTCCTCTGCAACTTTATTTCACCCGCTTTCTATCCATTAATGAGTCACAGTGGTGCTCTAAGTGTTGTGTCTTTGTTCACGTTTGTTTAAACGTGCATTTATGCATATATTCATATTTGATATCTAAATATGCAAATTGTGAGTACATAGTCATCTATTTTATGCATAGGTAGCTGTTAGGCAGTCTAATTACCATCTTAAGGCTATTATTTCTACTTTCTTTTCTACCCATCCCTCAATTTGCAGTTCATTACCACACCTTCCTTAGGCCAGACACTTCGCGTTCCTTTAGTGGTCTTAAAATATTTTTTCTTTAGTTATTGTGTGTTTGTGTGCCTATGATGTCTGGGAGGGAGGCAAGAGCATGCCAAGCTGTGTCTGTGGAAGCCAGACTACAACTTGGTGCATCTGCTTCTCTCCTTCTACCTTTCCATGGCTTCTTCCATGGATTAAACTCTCTAGTCCCTTACTTCTAGGTAATCTTCTAGGGGTAATCTTCTAGGCCCTTATCAAAGAAAACTCCATCCTCTATTCCAGGATCCCCTGTTTATCAGCCTCACAATTATATATATATATATATATATATATATATATATATATATATATATATAATCTAAATAAAATAATGTGCATAATACATTAAAATAATTCCTCCAGCTTTGAGTGAGAATTCACAGTACAATACAACTATCGTTTCTGTAACCTATTTTTTCCTGTTGACGCAAATTTGTATTTTTATGTTTTTAAATCAATCATGCATACTATTACCTTGTACTAACCAATTTTCTCACCATAAATTTCCCTGAACTTAAATCTTTAAACCTCTAAGCCACAGCTCCCATACCCTCTACTTGTGTAATAGAGCATTGACTGAAACAGAAGATTTTGCCCTAAACCACAGCGGGTTTTACTGGGTAGGTGTTGATCTCTCACTCTCTTTTGCAGTGTGTGCCAGGATTTCCAGGAAGAGCAGCTTCAGTTATTCTTGTCCTTATCCATCTGACAACTTTCTGAGACTCTCATTCCCTAGACACACAAAACGTTATCCTTGACCTCTTGCAGCTAATAATATAGTATTTGAATTTTAATAATTATCTATAGACTTCTAGTTGTAATTACTAGTGATCATACAAAAATTACTTGTAAAAAGTATGAAGCTTGATAAGCAGCTACAGCAAAAGTTTATTGTGGAATCTAGGTCATGGGGTATTCACTATCCAGTCCTTTTAACTTTCTACATATTTAAAATTTATCATAAAAAAATGGTGGGTGAAATTTCTCTCATCTTCATAAACTCTATTTCATTTAGTCTTCATGCATGAAAATATGAACCTTACCCTCCATTTTGAAACATGTGGTACTGCTCTCTTTGCTTTCTAAGAACTTTAGAACATTCCTGTCTCTTTCCAGGGTTTCAATGAGAAACGGTCACATCCTTGAAAGGACAGTGGAACCAGGACTCTAACTCTGAGCCTGGAGCCTATAGACTTGGTGTTTCCAGAGAAGTCACAGGCTATCATCAAATCTTAATTTTCTTATCCCTAAACTGGAGGGTAATCACACTTACATCCCCATTTATTTTATTTACACTAAACAAATTGTGAACTTAATAATTTTACATATTTTCGATGAACACAGCCTCATTCCCACCACATTTTTCCACCTACCTACCTTCTATATAAATTATATTTCTTCCCCTAAGAATCAGAAAAAGGAAGTTAAGGCCCATTCATGTTCTTCTCTTTGCCTGGTCTTTTTGTTTCATTTGATTAAAGCAAGGTCTTGCTGTGCAGTCCAGGCTAATGTGCATCATGGTGCCCACATTTTACCTGTACTCATGGAAAGTTAAACTTCTTTGAAACTCAAACCTGCCATATATTTTTGGATGCTTTGTTTAGTAAGTATAGTGGCACAGACATGAATCTCCCCACTATCCCTTAGATTCCTTTTCAGTCAGGTATGGGATTGATGTCAGAGAAGTACTATGCATACCTATCCAGGTGGGATAAGTTGTGAATGCTCCATTTCTAGCTCCTGTCTTCAGTGTATTTGTATTAACTGAGCGCCCTGATTTCACTTCCTACAGTGCTGTCTTCCTGCTTCTGTTCTTGCAAAAAACCATGTTCATCCTCTTCTTTTTCTTTTGTGGGGAAGGAGGTCTGAGACAAGGTCTCATGTAGCCCAGGCCAACGACCCATATGTACCTGAGGATGACTTCCAATCCTTAAGCTTCTTGCCTTCTCCCAAGTGCTAAGATATCAGGTCTACAGATGCTATAAATCCTTCGAAAACGAATTCATTGTTACATTTTCTTCCCAAACCTCCTTGGATTCCTTCTGTCAACTTCTACTCATGAGGCCCCATTCTGATTCTGTCATATCGTATCGTCAAGTATCCTAGACTGTTTTCTACTAGATGATAAGCAGTGTGCAGTCAAGAATCTTCAATCTTTGTCTTCTTGCCAACAACCAGAAGCACTTACCAGAGGTGATCCATCGATGTTGGAATAGATGAGTGGGGTCGTTCTCCTGGGACTCAGTCTTTTCCTTTATGAAATGAGAGCATCAAATGACCTCAAGGGCATATTTTAGCACTGGAACAATATTACTCTTATCCCTGTCTAAGATTAATCACTCAAATAGATTGTTTACACTTCAACTATCCTTCTTAATGCTAGTGCTTCTGTGTGGGTCAGAAGCATCTTCATTTTAAACAAATGACATTTGAGAGCATATCTTCACCTTCTTACTGGATCTTTGCTCTTAATTTCTCAGTGGCTTTGTTCCAAGGATATGGATGCTACTTTATTCAGCTGCCCAAAGTACCCAAATCCAAACAAACATAAATGCATTGAGGTGGTATTGTGTTCCCCGAGATATTGTGAACCCTAATAAACTTATCTGAGGACAGAGACAGAACAGCCACAATATTAAACATAGAGGATAGGCAGTGGTAGCACACGCCTTTAATCCCAGCTCTTGGGTGACAGAGCTAGGCAGATCTCTGTGTGTTCAAGGATACAGCCAAGCATGGTTACTCATGCTTTTAATTCCAGAAAGCGAGCCTTTAATCCCAGGGAGTGAGGTATAAAGCAGAAAGATACATAAGGCACAAGGACCAGAAACTAGAGGCATTTTGACTGGTTAAGCTTTCAGGCTTTGGAGCAACAGTTCAGCTGAGAGCCATTCGGATATGAGGACACAGAGGCTTCCAGTCTGAGGAAACAAGATCAGCTGAGAAGTTGGCCAGGTGAGGTTAGTTGTGGCTTGTTCTGATTCTCTGACCTTCCAGCATTCACCCCAATAACTGGCCCCAGGTTCATTCTTATTAATAAGACCCTTTAAGATGCTACAATGCATCTCTTACTCTTATTCCCCAACATCCTAGGCTTGCTGGCATGGACTTGTCCTTCTACTCCATGTGTGACTCTAAGAAGGAGGCGTGTCTGGAAGGTATAAGATCCCCTGTCGTTCATCTCACCCCATCTCTAGGTTCCAACCCCGCTGAACATGTGTAATGCCGTGAGAGTACCATCTGTCATCCCTCTCTCCTTACTTCACACATTTCAAATTCTCTCTCCATTCTTCACCAGCTAAAGTTTAGTTATTGTCTGAGGAAGTGAGCCGAGAATCACTTCCTGGAGCTCATTTCCCAATTCTCTCTAGTAGTTCTTACTCTACTGCTTGGCAATTGTCTGATGATCATTTGTGTGATTTCTGGACTGCACTGGTAAATTTGTTTGTTCAATGTTGAAGCTTAGCATGTGCTCAATACAATAGTTGCCTCAACTTGTGAACAAATCGTCAGTGAAGATGGTAGTGTTAGCCTTCACAGGGAATGGACTTCACAGATGCACAAGAAAGTGCTCGAAGAGTGGGTGTATTAACACATCTCATTTTATTTCTTCCGAGAATCTTGAGGTAATATCACCAATTCTCCCACATTGTAGAGTGAATGTAGCTTTAGAAATGATGCAATTTCCAAACGTTAGTCTATGGTCAGGACATGGTCGAATTGAATTTGAATTTCAGCCAGGTCAGTGTAAATTAAGTATTGTCTTCATTATATCACAGTAATATGCAATGTGTTCTGCAAAAGTGGCCCCAAAGTCCATAGTTCACTTGTAGATAAGGTAAGATTTCATATTTAAAAATTCAATCATTAAAACAAAGTCTTTATATGTTATTGTAAATTAATCCAGCACAGTCATGCTTAATGTAGGACATGGAAATCTTCCTCTGTTATGTTTCTCAAGACATGACCACATGTACAGAGCTGTGTGTATAGACACACAATGAGGAGGTTTTAATTGTTTTGCATCTCTTGCTTGAGTTCAATAAAACTTAGACAACCTTCCATTTAATACATCCAGTCTGCCTGAGAACTTACCTCCTGTGCTTTTCTCTCTGAAAGGAATATTTTCTAATTCGTTAAGCCAGTCTCCCATTATGGGCATTGGGCTGACTTTACATCATGTCTTCTAGAAAGAATTCTACAGCGGTTCCCCTGAATCTATGCCTATGAGTCCTCATTAAAGATTTTCTGTCGATCATTTCCTAAAACTAGGGCATATTAGGGATGAGTTAGGTGCAATTGAAATTGCACTGTCAGAAGTTCACAGAATGTTAAAAACAATAACAACAACTTGGAATCAGAGGACAAATCTATCGAAGGTAGAGAAAGTCACATCAATAAAGGTGCCTAAAAGCATAAGTCACATTCCTTTATTTTTCCCCAAGAAGTTTCAGCATTTCAACCTTTTGTGTGAGCCCTAATGACAAATTCCTGGCCCTGCCAAGAGACCACAAGTTATTTGTCAGTTTGTCTATTTATCTTCCTTCATGTCTCTCCAGTGATGAAGTCCCCGGAGGTTAAACACTCATTATTAATCTTACCGCAAGAATCTCAGAAAAACCAATGTTTGCTGCCCTCTGGTCCTTCATTTTAATGACTCCTCGCCACACACAGACCCTTCATTGTGCTATTCACAACTTTCCAGATGAAACCAAAGGCTCAATTCAACTGTAGTCAAAGAAGACCAGTTCTCCACAATTACACACACACACACACACACACACACACACACACACACACACACACACAGTCCTCTTTCCACCGCAACTAAAACTTAAAATTGAATGAACATGACATGAGATGTTTCTAAAGAGCTTTCTGCCTGCCATCAGCTTTATTAAGGGCACCAATGTGCAGTCACATTTAATGGTGTTTATTTTGAAACATGTGATGTTTACCCTTGAAAGCCTATTATGCATCTCTCACCTTTCTGTGAACAAAAGGCCATTGTAACTTCACATAGTCTGTAGTCTGATTGCTTGCTTAAATTTAGGTCTGCACTCAAATGAGAAAAATACTTGAGTATCAGTCATCCTGGAATCCAAGGGACTTATTCATAGGGCATGTGGGGCTCTATTCATGGATGATTTATGTCTTTGCATAAAGGGGAGTGGGGGGCTGTGTGTGCTGCTCAGAGAACCATCGTCTGCCTCTCCTGAGTAATTTATACAAGATCAATATTTATCAAGGTGAGCCAAGAATGGTACCATAACTCTCCAAGAGCCAACTACTTCATTTTCAGGTCTTTCACCCATGTAAAGGAGCATGACAGATTGAAATGTTTGTGTGAAATGACTTAAAGGAGATTCTTACATGCTTCTTGGTGCTTTGGATGCAGTGTGATGCTTCTGAAGAAATAACAGATTTGTGTCCTATATGGTGTTCCATGACAATCACAAAATAGGTAATAAAGAAAAGCATTTTCTGAATTAATGACAGAAATGAAATATTGACAGTACCCCCAAGAGAAAGGAAAATTGGCCCATTTACTAATTCTGTTAGTGTGTGGTAAGTGAGCACCTGCTAGGGAATTTGCATTGCGTAAGGACACAGTTATTACTTGGGATGATCTCCTAGATAGACATATATGTAAATATTTGGAAACATGCGAGTGGAAAGTAGTACCCTATTAAAGAGTTGTAGTGATCAAAAGTATAGACTGACTAATTCTATTACAAGGTGTCTGAAAGATAAAGCCAAGTGGGAGATAAATGGACAGACGGTCAATTGGGATTAGGGTTCTGGAAAGAAGAAGTAATAACACAGACAAAGGGAACATGAAAGCCCTTTGCACTGTGGGTATGGGAGAGAATAGGTTGTGATGAGACCTCACGGTACTTTGTCACCAATGAGAAAGAAAGCTAAGAATTCCACCAGGAGGGTAAAAGTCCCAATGCTTATGCTACAAACTCTGACCTGATTTTATAAATAAGAGGAAACCCATGCTTATGGGTTTTTACACATGTGCCAGACATGGTCAGCTTCCCTTAGGAAGACATCTCTGGAGACACAACCTATGCTATTTGGTAGAGAAAAGTTGAGAGGAGATGACAAGTGGGCTCAGATTGATCTCCTGTCTTGAGAAGGATTTTAAAGCCCTGCCTGTCCTCATCAGAAAGTTCCCCACTAAAAGAGAAGTGATACTAATGGTGATTGTCAGAAAGGAATGAGGGTGTGTGTGTGTGTGCGACAAGAGGGATGATCTAAGTGTTTGTCATCCCCATGTTAGCGGGGCCCTGGGAAGTCTAGGAGAGAAATCGCTGCTCTTAAACTAGGGCACTCTCAGTGTATTAGTGGGAGAGGATGGCAATAACTTTACATATAAATAAGATATGCCATGCTATAGATTATATGTAATGTATATTACATCATATAGTATAACATAGACATATACAGATATGAATTATTCAAGAAAGACTAGAGAATGGCTTCACAGAGCCTGTCATTTAGGGCAGTGTCTTTGCTAAAGCAATCATAATTAATTAAGGCAGGGGAAGAGGCATAAAGGGGAGTTGATGACAGGGAAAAGGAGCAGAGGACTATGAGGGCTTTAATATTAGGGGTTCTAAATCCTAAGAGCACAGTGGAGGGCTGGACAGGTGTTCCATACTGTATTTGGGGGATGCATTTGAAGCCTAGAGAACTGTTCTGGAATGGAGATGTGACCTGGGTTTCATCAGGATGTAGGCAGCATGCCAGAACAGTACTGCTCAAGGAGAAATTCCAACGAGCATCAACATCCAAATGATAAATAGCAGAGAAGGAAGATCCATGGGTGTGATTCCAAACATTGACAACAAAGGTTTTCCAACTGGAGAGAGATGTGAAACTGGGTCTCTAGTTATTGTTACCACACAGAAAAGCAAGAAATTTCCACATGTGGTTGTGATAGGCAAGTCTGCATCAGACATACCACCTTGTGGAGAATCACTGTAAATGTTAGATTATGTTTAAAAGACGTGTTTGCAAGCACAGAAAGCTATGCAAGAAGTGATTCTTAAAGAGATAAAAAAAATTCACCAAGCACAGACAGATCAGTCCATCAGAGCTTTGTGGTTACTTTTGGGTGTGTTGCTGACTGATGAGTCAGGCAAGATGACTGAAAAGCTAAACAGAAGTTAAATAGTCTTAAGGAACTATTAAAGATAAATATCTGGTGAATACCCCAGCAGTCTGTTGTCTCCAAAACCAACACTAAGGTAAAACAAATGAGATATATATAGCACCAGATTCTAGGCA
Organism: Peromyscus maniculatus bairdii; assembly: GCF_049852395.1. Taxonomy (NCBI): domain Eukaryota; kingdom Metazoa; phylum Chordata; class Mammalia; order Rodentia; family Cricetidae; genus Peromyscus; species Peromyscus maniculatus. Next base: position 76,941,882 of record NC_134859.1, on the reverse strand, counting down.
TCACTCATCATTTGCTCCATGGCTGCACCCTGGGCCTAATTCTTATTGGTACACTTGAAGTACCATCTATAAGTGATGGAATGAAGTTATTTCATTAGCAAAGACCGGTTCTAAAATAAGCATATTCGAATTTTTATTGTGACCTGTCTCCATTGCAACTTCCTAATACAAGCAAAACCAAATCTTATCTTAGGAAAGAGAAAATAACTCAAAGAAAATAACTTAAATTCTTGTTACATTTTTTCCTCACACAATGCCTTTCAAGAATGCAATTATAAGATACAGTGACTAAGAATAAAGACATAATAGGATCTAATTGGTAAGAGAGGGTATTAATTTTCATGACATATACTTAAAAAAAAAACTATGTGCAAAAACATTAGATGAGAAGGTGTAATTTTTGGATGAGAACTGGACTCGACTAAGTAATCAAAGAAATTCCAAGGAATTTAAACACTAAAACTGAAATTAAATACTTAATACATGATAGACTAAACACAGGTGATGGAGAATAAATAAATGTGAACATATATGAAATATAAATATATAGATAAAATTGTGGAGAGAAGAGATGAGTAGAAAATAAAGGCAAGTATCTGAGAGGCATATGAGACAAGACAAAGAGTTCTAAGCTCTGGGTGATCACATTCTGATAACAATGAGAAGGCTAACAAGTCTCTATTAACATTTGAAGAGATACTGGCTGAAAAACTTTGGAAGTTGCTCAAAGATACTGAGCTACTGACTCAAGAAATGTTACAAGCTAGACATAATGACACATCAAGCACTCAGGACACAGATGCAGGAGCAGTGTGAGTTTTAAGGCTGACCTGAGCTACATAGTGAAACTATGTCTCAAAAAACCAAGGGCTGGCTTTGTTGCTCCAAGGTAAAGATTTGCCTAGTTGACATGTGCAAGGCCCTGGGCTCCACCCCCCATCTTTGAAAACATGAAGAATGTTTCAAGCACTGAAAACAGAAAAAAAAGGAAGGAATAAAGGTAGGGAGGGAAGGAGGGAGGGAGGGGGAGGAAGGGAGGGACAGATGGAGAAAGGAAGGAAGGTCTTATATCTGTACCAATCACATAAAAAACACAAAAAGAAACTCCATTTAAATTTATTGTATCATGCATGAAATGAAAAACTATTCAAAATATTTCAAAGAAGACAAAACTCCTTATCTTCGAAAAACCTAATTACAGCTCATTTCTCATCAGAAATTATCACAGAAGAAAATTGAATGATGTTTTTAATATACTAAAAGAATAAAAATACTTTGAGCCAGCTGCAGAGTAGTGTGGCAATTCCCTACAATGGGTTGCTTATTGGAGATAGAATGTGTCAGAGAACCAGGCTGCACCACTGGACCTTAGTTATCATGAATCACCTACCAGTGTCCACAGTAAATCTCCATCAATAATCTTACTCAGCAAAAGATGGGAGACAATACCCTACTTGGTAAAGATGACTTCCTTTGATGTATGAGAAGTCTTTTATATCTCAAGTCAATCCCTGAAGTCTAGCCATGACAGGGAACATTGAGAAAAGAAATCCTACCTAAACTTTGAGGCTGGACAAAAACATGCATTACATTCTTTGTATTGATAGGGGTATAAGTATTCTTAATACTGCTTTTTGTAAGGATTAATATAAAATGTTCTCTTGCATTTGATATATGTTGGGAACAGGAAAGTATGAAGTATTTTCAGGTTCATTACTAACAGAGGATTTGTGGAAGAGATCTTGCACCAATGGAGCTGTGAGAAGCTCTGCCCTTTCATATGCTTGAGTTCATGCATGAGGTCATGGGTAAGTGTTTCCACACCAGTAACTCATGGTCCATTTGGTATATTCTCCCACATCCATGTAATTTCAAAGACATTTAAGGACACTCAGAGTGCGTCAGAACATGTGAAGAACGGTGACGAGGGGAACAGTGTTTCTGATGGTGGCCATCTTTTCCCCATGTCCAGCTTTCTTCTCTGATCCAGATGCAAACAAGCTGCTAGTGACATCATCACCCTATGACAACAACATCAGGCTGAAGGCTCCTGGTGATCTTTATTATTGCTATGACAGCCACTTGGAAATTGCTGTTTGCAACAACCATGTTAACGTAGGGCCAAGCTTTCTTTGTGTTTTCAGGATGATGGCAGCTGTGGATTTCTACCAAGCAAAAGCCACTGCTCGCTGCTCTGAACTGTTGTAGACACTATTCCTTTCTCACTCGGGGGTTGGCATAGATATTAGAATCATATGTACAATTTTCTTTTCTTGGCCGACTGTAAACGCCCACCTTCCCCATCTTCTTTGGACTCAAAGGGAATTTCTAAATCCTTACTACTATTTTTCTCTTTATTCCTAGATGTAATAGAATCTTGCCTTATATAGAACAATAAATCTCTGACCAATAATGCACTTTTTTTTTTTTTTTTTTTTTTTTTTTTTTTTTGGTGGAGACAGGATTTCACTTTGTGGCCAGGCTGGCCTCAAACTGCCTCTGCTTCCTGAGTGCTGGGATTGAAGGTGTGCACCACTACACGCAGCCACTGCACCTTCTTGGTGGAAACCACCATGGGGGAATGTCTCCAGCATGAAGTTATTGATCAACAGAGCCATCCGAATATTGAAGGCCTTTATATATATAAACATAATGGCTCAGAGAGAGATCGGTAGGTGGGCTGGCTTCTCACTTAAGCCACCTTCCAGTCACGCTGGTGGCCACACTCTGTCATAGCTACCTAGAGTCAAATAACAGAAAAGCATCCCAGTATCTGAGAATCCATCTCACTACCTTTGTAAATTGTTTTTAGACTACCCCAGACTTTGTTGTTGTTATACGAGTCCGTTTATCTGAAACATGTATCTAAAACAGCTACAGTGAGCAAATTCACAGAAGGAAGTAGTTTAGAGGTGAGCGGGGGCTGAGGAGAGCAAAGAAGAGTTTTAGTTAGTGTGCGCTCGGTTTCGGATTGGGGCAATGGAAGGTGGGAAATGACGAAGCTATCTCTTGTTATTCCCAACATTGTGGCGTTACCGATGTTGCTGAATTACATACTTTAAAATGGCGTTTGTGTATGGTTCTCCATCTTTGAGTGATTAAATTTGCCCTTTGACACTTTCCTGTGTTAAAATGCACTGTCTACTCTCAGCCTCACCTTCTATTCTCTGTCTCCCACTTCTCTCATCCTCCCTCTGACCCCACAGGGTTGATTCCACAGTCATGGCTTTTTGTTTTGTTTTGCGGTCCATTGATTTTTTTTTTAGCCTGGACCTTCTGTTTGACCAAGGGTTTGGAACCATCCACTAGGGCATGAGGAGCTCAACATTGAGTTTAGCCCAGGCAATTCAACAGTCTTGAGTGCTGACAGAAGTGTGGCTCCATTGTTTGCTTTATGCTTGGTACAAACCATTTTTACAGTCATTGTTTTAGGATCTCTGAAAACGCCGGGTGATTAAAGTAGATGCTAGTGCTAAGGATGCTGTGAGTGTGAAAACACTAGTTTAATTATGATGATGATGTTAAATGAAACTTAATAAGGGACTCTCTCCTACATCCTAGATTATGCAATACTTTCTTTAAAATCGATTTTATTATTATTCTGTGTGTATGGGTGTTTTCCCTGCATGAGTCTCTGTGCACCCTGTTCACGTCTAGTGCCTATAGAGGCCAGAAGAAGCCACCAGATCACGTAGAACTGGAGTCACAGACAGTTGTGAGCCGTCATGTTGGGGCTGGGAATCAAACCCAGGTTGTCTGGAAAAGCAGCTGGTGCTCTTAACTGCTGAGCTGCCTCTCTATCCCCTATCCAATGGTTTCTTTACACACACTGTACCATTTCAACCTCTTCCCCACTGACACACACACACACACACAAAGTAGAGAACTAAAACTCAGATATGTAAAGTGATTCACCCAAGGTCACACGGCTCATACACATTAGAAAATGTTTTGGGAGCCAAGTCTTTTGTCTTAGGTTTTCTAATCCATATACTTCCAGATTTGATTCATGGAATGCCTTTCCTGTCAGAATGGTTGATAACTCCTCACCTCCCTCAGAGACTCACCTCCTCTGTAAACAATTCTCTGCCACTTATCAGCTTTGTGGTTTGGGACATGTTATTTAACACGAGTTTATTCTCTAAAAGGAGATAATACACTCTAAAGGTTGAGTAACTTAACTGGGTAAAGCCGATGGTGGCTCAGTTGGTAATGTAGCTGCCTTGTGAGCACAAAGACCCAAGTTCAGATTAGAGCCCACATTAAAAGCTAGGCACGGTGACATGGTTGTGTAACCCCAGAAATGGTGATATTGGGGGTGGAGACAGGTAGGTCCCTGGAAGCTTAGCAGCTGGGTAGCCTAACCTGCTTGGCAATGCACCAGGCCAATGAGTACAGTGTTACTAGCAAAGTGGAAGGCATCCTGAGGGCCCAGATGCAAATTTGTGCTCAGATTTCCACATGTATGCGATGCAGAGAGAGAGGGAGGGAGGGAGGGAGGGAGGGAGGGGGGAGAGGAGAGAGAGAGAGAATAAAATATCCTACAGAAAATGTCTAAAACAAAGGGAAAGCGTAAACCCTGAAGGTCAGTCCTAGAAGGAGTTGAAGCTTGCACTTCCTCAGGAAGAACAAAGACATTTAATTTGTCTTGGAACAGTCATTGAGAGTTTCCAAGAGGTGAGCTAAGAATGAAGGAATTGAGCCGACCTAATTTTGGGCAGCTACTTCAATACACTTCTCCCAATACCTGGTGAGACATTGGTCTTCTTAAAGGAGACTGTAAGGGAGAGTGTGAAGGGAGAGAAAACCCCAGCTAACCTCGAATCCTACCTCACTCATCTTCTCCAACTTCGAGGTAACAAAGATGATTCTAGTAAAAGATTTTTGAGACTATACTATCTTTCTTCCTCTTCGGATCCAAATTAGAAAAAGGTCTACTGATATAAAAAAAAATCATAAAATTTCCCCGAAATCCCTTAAGATAGTAATTGTCATTTTCTTTCCTCCAAACAAACAACAACTGCATTGGAAATTGATTGAGCTTGACCTTACTTTTCATCTCCTTGTGCTGTTGCTCTCCCAAGGTTCCTTTGAAAAGATGTTCTGTGTGATTCCAGACGATATCACTCTACACAGTAGTGATGCCCCATGGAGTAATCAGAGCAGTGTCCCATGCTCCACTCTGCAGATAGAAAACCTCGTGACAATCACAGGTCTCCTCTGGTGAGTCATGCAGCCGACAATAGAACCCACAACTTTAGCTTTGTATTGTTTCTCAAAATCAGAGCATCCTCAGAAACTTTTCACCTTGTTTTTCAACTTTTCTTAGATTTTACAATTATTTGTGTGTATGTTATGTTATGTATGTGTGTGTGTGTGTTCACATGCCTGTGTGTATGTGAGGGCACGTGTGTATGTGTGTATCTGTCTGTGCATGTGTGTTGAGAGTGCATACATGTGTGTGCATTCCTGTATGTGTGCCTGTGTGTGTGTTGGTGCACTTGTGTATCTGCATGAGCATGCATGTATGCCTGTGTGCACATGTACATTAGTGTAATGGCAGATGTCTCTGTGACACACCATGCACTTAGAAGTTGAAGGAGAATCTCAGGTGCTGATCTTCTGTTTTGTGGGAGGCACGACCCTTCTTCAGTGCCACGCACACTAGGCTAGCTGGCCCATAAGCTGCTGTGGATCTTCCTGTCTCTGCCCCCCATCTTGCTATGGGAGCACCGAGGCTGCAGACATGTGCCACTGCTCCAGACTTTACATGGGTTCTCGACATCTGAACTCAGAACCTTACAACTCTCCCTTGTGCAATATGTCCTTTACTCACTGAGCCTCTCCCTAGCCTCCTGAGTTTAGTTTTGTGATGTTGTTGTTGTCATGTTTTCCTAATGCACTCTCAAATAAACAGCTTTGCTTTGTAGAAATAGCAAAAGCAAAACAGTGCTAAAAATAATGTAACTGCTGCTGTTTTGAAATTTATCTCCTAGTCAGTAGGTAAACATAGACATTACCACAATCAAAAAATCAAGACCTTGTAATGAAGTGCTGGGGATAAGACACAGCAAGGTCCCACCTCTCCCTGGAGTTGGACAGGTATTAGGTGTTGAAAAGCACTGCTTCAATTACTACTAGTATTAATGATAAATGCACTAAGTTTTTATTATAAGCTCTCCTTCTGTTCATTTTTGTACAAATAAGCAAAGATGTTGAAAGATGGGGTAATTCTTTGGCAGCTCTTTGTTCCTTTCTTGTTACCCTGGCTACCCTGAGAAACTATGGCTGTCACTCATCCAGTTAGTCAGACCACCTAGTACATGTGCACCAGCCATTTGAATATTTCATGGATGTCTTGAGGAAACTTCATGATAATGCCAGCTGCTTGCTCTAGCTTCTACTGCTGCAGACCCAGACACATTGATGTTAAGCAATCTGTCTTAGACTTTTTGTTATTAGAAACCTCAGTGAATTCTAGGTGACTCCGCAGCCATTTCCACCAGAGGGAGAGCACTTCCCCTGCTTGTGACTGGTGGAAAGGGACAAGGCATGATTGGTGCAAATATACTCCTTCATTTGCATAGGACTTTTTCTGTGATGGTGTAAATCTCTGCTCTGGCTTTCTGAGCAGATTCTTGAACTTAATGGGCTGTCCAGGAGACGCCCTCCTGTATTGCTTCTTCTGGCACTGTAGTATTAGGTCCAGTAAAAGACTTCTCTAGAGAGGGTCTTTTTGAGTCTACTTTTAGAGGGGGATGAATGGTAGCACAAATTAAAAATCAGCAGAGATAAGGGAAGTAGCAGAATGGCAGAGGCAGCAGCCAAGCAGTTGGCATCCTGAGCCATAGCAGCAATGGAGGAGCCATTTGATAAATGAAGAGGAAAAGGCAGAGCCAAGCAGTTGGCAGGGTGAGCTGTGGAAGCAGCAGGAGAGGCTGGCAGCAAAACACATGCAAAAGAGGCAGAGCCTCAGGACTGGCATCAAATAACCACACAAGCAGCAGCAGTGGTGGAAGAGTACTAGTAGCTGCCTTTTTAAAAGAAGCAGCTGCACCTGCAGCCATAGCAACAAGCAGCAACAAAAGCAGTTGGAGAGATCAGCCAGGGAAGGACCAACAGTGGGAAGAGAAAGAGGCAGGGAGCAAAGGATGAAAGACAGATGGTTGTAAAGTGCTGGAGAAGAAAAATTAGGTCACCAGGAGAGTTCCAGATATATCGTCAAAGCCTCAGGCCCAAGAGTCATAACACTGGCTGCTGTCAAGGTCCAAGGAATCTCCTGGTACCCCCTGGAAGCTACAGTGTAGTTGCTACTAAAGGCCAAGGCATCCTGATGACATAAGAGATGTAACATTTGCAGAGTTAAGAGTCCTGCTGCATAGGCCTGGAGGAGAGCTGTGTAAAGTACCACCTGCTGCTGCCTCTGCCTGCCATGTAGGTGCTGCCAAAGAGCAGCACTCAAAGCCCTTCTCCTTGCCTACCCACAATTTCTACCCGGGTACGGTTTTCAAATTGACACAAGCCAATTGGTTGGTAACAGGAAGACTGAGCAAATCAATGACAAAGACCATCAGAAAATGTCTCAAGGTAGAGGTATCTGCACCCACCTAAACTGGATCCCCAGTTTCCCCCATTGGCCCCAAAGAACAAGGGTGGGAGGACTGGCTCACTAAATGGTCTGTATTTCGAGCAAAATCCTCCCATTATGATTGTAGTGTGATTTCCTTTGTTTTAGATACAGCTCTCTATTATGTAGCCCAGGTTTTCTCAAACTTGTACTCCTCTTACCTCAGTTTCCTGAGTGTACCGCCATACCTACCGTTTTAATATGTTCCATTGTCCTTTTCTACGTTTATCTGAGCATATCAGGGCATTATGTACATCCGTTCACTACACACAAAATTCCCTCTTATCTTCCTATCCATTACTTTGATTCCTAAATGTCTTGTGAGGCTTCACTTTATTTATTTATTTATTGCACAGAATTATATCTGACCACATAGTTCATATATATATATATATATATATGTAATGACAGAAATGATGACAAAGAGCTATTTCTCATACATCGGAACTACGTGGTCAGATATAATTTATATATATATATATATATATATATATATATATATATATCCCAAAAAAATATAAACTAATCAGAGCAGAAGTAAGAACTTGGTGATCTTGGAAAGCTTCAAAGAACTCAGTACTCTAAGCATGCCAATTAGTTTCTATTGTCAGCTTGACACAGTTTAGAGTCACCTAGGAAGAGGCTACCGTGATTGAGGAATTTCCCAGAGCAGACAGGCTTGCAGTCATACCTGAAAAATTTTCTTGTTTGATGACTGATATAGGAAAGTCCCACAAACTATGGGCAGTGACATCCCTAGGGAGGAGGAACTACATTGTATGAGAAAGTTAGCTGAGTGTGAGCCACTGAGTAATTAATTCAGTAAGTTGTGCTCCTCCATAGTACTTGCCTCCAGACTGCTGCCTTGAGTTCCCTGACCTCTGTCATTATTGGGTTGTGATCTGGAAGTGTAAGCCAAATATGTATTTTCTTCCTCAAGTTGCTTTTTGTCAGAGTGTTTTTATCACAGAAACAGAAAAGTAACTAGAGCATTAATCATCATTCCAGAAAATACACCCAGCATAAACTCTGCACCACATTATCTCCCAAGCACTCTTCTCAGGTTTCTTCATTTAATCCTGGCAACAACTCGCACAGTATCTTTCATATCCTTATTTCACATGTGAGATGACGGAGTCCTAAAGACTTTTAGTGACCGTCCCAATGTCCTACCTAAGTCACTCTGACATTGATCTCTGGCGCAGGGCAATTTCTCATCAGCATTCTTGCCTTGCTCAGTTGCCAAAGAGGTAGATGTTGACTCTGAATCAATACACAGCACCTGGCTAGAGAACACCGCGTGTCTGATGATTCACACTTTTAAATCAAAACAATAAAAACCTTGGCTACACAGCTTCACTTCCCAAGTCCAGCTGGGATGTGGTCACTGTGGCTCCAAAACCCATTTGGGTGATATTTCAGCTTGAATAAGTGTAATTTGCCCAGCCAGTCATCAAAGTTCTTCACGGAGGTCTTGTGATCAACTCTAGTAAGGCAACTGCCAAAAGCTTGCTCATGCTTTGGCTAGCTGTCCTGCCGCTCTTTGCTCAAAGTGGCATAAGGGAGGGTATGATGCCTTTTTAGTTGCAAATCTAAGCTAAAAAAGGACTATCTTGCTAAATTACTCAAACTAAAGTCTTAATTCAACTATTATTTACTGACTCCTTACCATGCATCAATCATTTTCAAGTATCTTATGACATCCCATCTTCCCAGTAGCCCTATGAGGTGGGTGTTGCTTTATGTGATTTACAGATAGGGAAGTGGATTCAGATGTGCAGAGTAACTTGGCAAAGGTTATCCAGCCTATAGGATGGAAGTCTGATTCCAAGTTCCCTGCCTTTGCATCTAAACTGGAATGCTTCAAGCTTTGAGGTGGGTAAAAGGAGTGAGGAAGTAATATAGTACCAACAACAATGCTAATGGTTAAAAATATCAATTGTAGTTTACTGAACAACATTACTGAGCCCCCACTGTATGGTAAGCTCACTCTGAAAGCACCTCTTCACTCTACCCTCGTAGCAGTCAGAAGTAGACACAAGCATCTCCCCATGTTATAAAGGAGGGAAACAATCCTCAGAAAGGTTTGGTCTTTAGTCTTCAAGGAGATCACCTAGGGAAAGTATGAAGGTCAAGCATTGGAAAGTGTAGGTCAGAAGGCCAACATTGCCAGAAGAACCCAGCCAGCCAGTCGCCATCCTCAATTTTGACCTCCACGTTAGACGGGTGACTTAGGAAAGTTGCAAGTCAACTCTGAGGTAAGTGATGATATTGTGACTATATGTCTTCCCTGGCCTGGTGGTCAAGGTACCCAGGTTTTTCACTCATGCCATTTGGTCCTTCTCATCCCATGTTATTGAAAATAAACTGGAGGACTTTCAGGTGCCTTCTTGTATCTTTGAGAAGTCAAGCACTGAGTTATGAAAAGGTCCCTTGGTTAGTCAGACTTCTTAGTCATCCATTCTGGAAGAAGAGCAGATACTCTCCCCACCCCCAGCCATGAGAACTGTGAGCAGCCATAATCAATCTAGTGAATAGAAATGTCCCTTGGAGTGATTGACAGCAGAGCTGAGCCCAGTCCATCACTTTTTGATGACAATGGACTTGAATTGCATCTTTCAAGAAGAATGGAAGAAAAGAGTGGATGGTAGAATGAAGATCAGTTTTATATGAACCTATTGACATACAAAGTTTAAAGAAATGAGCAGGACCATTCTGTGTGTGTTCATGGTTTATTACACTTTTTTCCCTTTCCTCAAAGGTTGAAACAATGTTGAAGTGATACATAACCACCTTAAAAGAAGCTTCACAAAGGAATATTCAAAATCTTTTCACTGGGCATGGTTCTTACTAATCTTTGCTCATGTATCACCCGTTTGTATGCACTGATAACCACAGAATAGTGTTTTTATGCGGTCCAGTTTCTCACTAAAATGTCTTCTGAGAACGCTGTCCAATGTGTGATTTCCTAGGCTTCTCTCCTGTCTTCTTTGCACACAATGTCATCCCTCTTCTAAAAATCTCACTTTATTCACAACCATTTTAAAGGGTGGGTCAGTCCTTGAATGGGACACATCTAAATTGGTCTATTCTGTTGTGTATTTCCATGAAAGAGAAATATTCACTTCATAAGAAGAAAAAGCAAACCAAGAAAAGATCAAACAATAGATTAAAATAAGTTTTATTCTATTTTTTTTAAGTTAGGAAAATTGAGGGTGAAGAAATACATACATATAAGCCAACAAGCAACTGTGCTTCTGGGAGCCTTCTGGCTGGCCTCCAGAAGCTGCTCCCAGGGCAGGCAGCTCTGCCTGTGCCACAGTCCTACTGAGGCTGGATAGAGTACAGAGACAAGAAATGCCTCGCATACCTTGGCATCTGAGCCATCACCAATACAGGAAATAGGTCTGTGTCACTCAGCTGGTGGCATCATTGCCTTTGCTGGGGAGGCCAAAGGTTCAAGAGCCACATCAGAAATGTGGCAGCTGCCCAAAGCTGACACTTGTTTGCATTGTCATGGAAGGTGGAGAGCAGTGTGCACTGGAAAGGGAACTCTCTCCCACAGCTACAATCAACTCTAGAACATTTTCATTATTCCCCAAGAAATCCCACAGTCTCCAACCAACACTCTCCAGTCCCCCTGTCCCTCCAACTCTAGGAAGCCACTAGTCTGGTTTCTGTCTCTATGGGTTTACTAATTCAGGATGTTTCCTGTAGATGGAATAATGATTCTTTGTAAATATCCTACTATTCACCAACAGAGTCTCAAAGAAGACCCTGTGCCTAGTAGGTATTTTAGCAAGGCACTTGTATTAGGAATATTAGGTGACCTGCTGGGGATGTCTTTCTGTATGCTGTGAATGTGTTGATCTGATTAATTGATAAATAAAATGCTGATTGACCAGTAGCCAGGCAGGAAGTATAGTATAGGTGGGATAAGGAGAGAGGAGAATGCTGGGAAGTGGAAGGCTGAATCAGGAGACACTGCCAGCCACTGCTGCCATCAGAAGCAAGATGTAAAGTACTGATAAGCCACAAACCACTTGGCAACTTATAGATTAATAGTAATGGGTTAATTTAAGATGTAAGAACTAGAGAGCAAAAAGCCTGCCACAACCATACAGTTTATAAGTCTTTGTATGTTTACTTGGGTCTGAGTGGCTGTGGGCCTGAGTGGGACTGGAGAAAACTCCAACTACAGTGACCATTTTAGGATCAAGATAAGCCATGAGTAGGAAACTGGGCAATCCTTAAAGAAAGTCCTCACTGCCAATACTCTGTGTATAGAAACGATCTCAATATTAGCAGAATGGATGGATAATCTGGGCTTCATGGCCTCTTGTGCTTGCAGTCTATCTGATGATATAATCTGGGCACCATACACTCAACAAATCAGAAATCGATTCCTTAAGAGAATGGAGTTCTCTCATGAGTTGGCACATCACACTGCGTGTTAACAGGCAATAACACTAAAACGCACTAAAGACCATGTAATTTATTCCCAACATGCTGTTATTCTTTCCAAAGCATTAGCTTTGGAGCAGAATGTTTGCTAAATGTTGTCTTTATTTCCAATGCTTGGGGTAAAGACCATATGCAACCAATGACTGAGAGATAATTGGCCACTTTACAGTTCCAACCTCAAATGAACTCCCCCGTCTGGGTTGATTTCCTGGTAAAAAGATCCTGCTTTAATAAAATGTGAAAGCTGCAAGGAGGACAGAGGTACAGATCCCAGTATGTCTTGTAGATAAATGACCAAGAGGAATATTCTGAAAACCACACTTGTAGACAGAGTTAACAGAAAGCCCAGGAAAAAACCACTGGTTTAGTATTTAAGTTTAAATGGAAATAACGTGTGTGCCTACAGACCAAGGTGTGCCAAGGCTCAGAGAGAAATTGGCAAGGGTGAATACCAAGAGTTTTGTGGGATGCTAAGCATTATCATCCTGCTTCTGGCCTAAGAATCTTTACTTGAAGGAGAGACAAAAGGTGGTCTTCCTAAGGCTTTGTCCCAGTGTCACCATCAAATCCCTGTTTCATTTGGGCAGGAAATAGGTTTGTGTCACTCAGCTGGTGGCATCATTGCCTTGGCTGGAGAGGCCAAAGGTTCAAGAGCCACACCAGAAATGTGGCAACTGCCCAAAGCTGATGCTTGATTGCATTGTCATGGAAGGTGGAGAGCAGTGTGCACTAGAAAGGGAACTCTCTTCCATAGTCACAACAAACTCTGGAACATTTAAATTATTTCCCAAGAAATCCCACAATCTCCAACCAACACTCTTTCAGTTGGCTCATTGTCACTGAGCCGGCATTCGGGCTAGCAGTCAAACTACTGCTTTGTCTAGTAATTGAAGAAAAATGAATGACTTATCCTCTTAGCTCAAAGGTGGTCTCAGGACAGTGGGTCCCTAGATTGGAAGAAGTGCTTAAGAAGGTCAAGTCTTCCAATAAGATATTTTAGGTGAATGGCTCATGCAAAGTCTCTTCCTTACATTATATTCTTGCCCAAGGTCAATCTCAGTCACTTGGTTACTCTGGGTTATGTTCTAAAGTATAAAAGAGTGTTCTTATTGTCTTAAGCTCACATCTCACACAAGTCCCCTGGCTTTAGGATACAGTCTTTCCAGAAAAGAAAGGAGTGTGTTCTAAAGAGTTCAGTGGGTTATTTAAGAAACACTAGGTAAGATCCACTAGCTGTGCTGAAAATGGAGCTGCAGAAGAGTGTTAATGAGGGGACACCTTGAATGTGCTCATGACTTATTGTTGATTGGCTACAGGGAAGAAGGAGAGGGTAGACGAAATAGTGTGGTGAGTGCTGTGATGCAGGCATTATGGAGTATGGACAAGAAGAGCCTGGGGGGGGGGTGAGAAATACTTTCCATGAGAAATGAATACAAAGTGTGGTATTGAAGTAAGAGTAGGCAGTGGGCAAGCAGTTAGGAGCTGGCAGTTATATGAAAGAGGTGACTTGGTTGAGGCTGAGGGACCAGTCTGTGAAATGTAGAGATGTAGAGATGGTTTGATGCTTTGGTGTGTCTTGAGGGGTGGTGCCTTTCTAAAGAAGGAGCCAGCCAAGTTGGCAAAGGTCAGCTTCACAGGACCCTTGTATTGGAAATGAAATAAGACATACATCATCAGATCCTCTTGGTGACTGACAGCTGGAGTTCTGAGTTCTAGCTCAGCATTTGTAACTATATAAGGGTCATCTCTTCTGTTCCACAATGGTCAATCTGAAATCAAATCCTGTCCCTATCACCTGACACATACACAGCCTTGGACATCTTGGGCATATGGAGCTTCTTTCTGATTTTTTTTCTTCTGTAAAAGGGGGACAAACATTTATGGGGTTATTTTGAATATTCTCAGTCTCAAACAAGAATGATGCCTGGCATAAACATGTGCTCATAAAATATTTGTGGAATCCAACTGGGTAAAAGAGTGCAAAGGAAATTCTACTGTCTGAAAAACAACCTTCAGCTTTCCAAATGCTGGTCGCTGCCAAAGCAGTCTAGGACACCTGGAAAGAGGAGAAAAGAGATCTGAGCCCTGAAGAACAGTGACAGGAATCCATGCACCCCAGAACCAGGAAGAAGTAAGCCAGCAAGGCAGATCAAAGTGTAGGTGTGCAGCCTGTGCCAGAACAAGGGTGCCACTGGGCGGAGGGTGGCCAGAAGGGAGGAGGTGACAGTGGCTTTGATCAGAGGGCGCTTCAGGAATGCTCAGCAGCTGGTGACTTCTTCCTGTTATCCTGGTGTCCTACCAGGCACTGAAAGGATTTTTTTGGTGTGCTAGTAATGACAGACATGTTCAATAGAAGCATTTAACAAACTTAGAGATGGAACTCTCTCAACCTGATCAGAATTATGGACGATCCTGCAGAAAACACTGTGGTACACGATGAACTGATAAATGCAATCTCCCTCAAAATTAAGATTAACAGAACAATGTCTTCTCTTACTAAGTCTATTCAAAATGATACCAGAGGGTTGGAGAGATGGCTCAGTTGCTAATGGATAGGCTCACAATCAAAACAACAAAGTGGTATCAGAGATACTAGATAGGACAATTATGCAAGAAACAAACAGTATCCAGATTTCAAAGAAATAATCAAAATGGTCTGTTTTCAGGTAATGTGATATTGTTTATATAAAAAATAACTGTGAAAATGAAGAGCAAAGGTTGGAAGCTGCCAACCTCTTGATTTCAAACCTTGCTATACACAGATATAGAAATCAATAAAAATAGCATAGGGTGTCTAGAAGTAAACTATCTTAGTTATAACCAGTTGGTTTTTTTCTACAAAAGGGGTCAAGAAAATTCAGTGGGAAAAAATAATGCTTTTGGCCAATGGTGCCAGAACACCTGGATCTCCACATGCAAAATAATAAAGTTGGACTCTTACCTATTATCATACACAAAAGTAATTCAGTGGACCAATGACCTAAATGTAAGAGCAAAAACTACCAAACCTTCAGAGGAGGTTGGGAAATCTCATGATATTGGATTTGGAAATGATTTCTTAGATATGGTACCCAAAGCACGAGAAAGAAGAGAAAAACTGGATACTCAGCCAAAATTAATAACACTTGAGCTCCAAAGACTGCCTTAAAGAAAGGAAAAATACAGCCAGGTGTTGGTAGCACACACCTTTAATCCCAGAGCTCAGGAAGCAGAGGAGATGGATTTCTGTGAGTTCAAGACCAATTTGGTCTACAAAATGAGTTCTAGGACAGCCAGAGCTATGACACAGAGAAATCCTGTCTCAAAAAGAAGAGGAGGGGGAGGGAAGGAAGAAAGAGAAGGAAGGAAGAAACAGAAGGAAGGAAGGAACAGAAGGAAGGAAGGAAAGATCAGAAGAAAGGAAGGAAGGAAGAGAAGGAAGGAAGAAAAAGAAAGAAAGAAAGAAAGAAAGAAAGAAAGAAAGAAAGAAAGAAAGAAAGAAAGAAAGAAAGGGAGAAAGAAAGAAAGGGAGGAAGGAAGGGAGAAAGAAAGGAAGAAAGGAAGGAAGGAAGGGAGAAAAAGAAAGGAAGGAAGGGAGAAAGGAAGGAAGGAAGGAAGAAAGGGAGAAAGGAAGGAAGGAAGGAAGAAAGGAAGGAAGGAAGGAAGGAAGGAAGGAAGGAAGGAAGGAAGGAAAGAAGAACAAACATTGGGATGGAAGGAAGCCATAGGGGGCCTGACTTCTCTGGTCTTGCTGCTAGAGAACAATATCACAGCTCAGTAATAAATGAAGACTTGCTTGTCATAGTGTGCAAGCTGGGAGCCTTTGACAACAGTGCCATCAGAGTCAGGGCCTGATGAATGCTTCTCTGTTCCTAAGAGGACACCTGTTGCAATATGTGCTCTCCTAATGGGACAGAAAGGCAAAAGAGAATGATATCTCACTAGCACCTCTTTTAAAGGGGGTTAATATCACTCACAAGGGCCCCTCTCTGGTGACTTAGTCACATCCTAAGTGCCTCCATTTCCAAATACTGTCACATTGCTGACTAAGTTTCAGCATGTGAATTGTGAAAATTCTTATGAGACATATTCAGACTATAGCAGGGCCTGTATCCAGAATCAATAAAGAGCACCATAACTATGAAATGGAAGCCAACAATCCAATTAAAAGTGACAAAGAACTGAGTATTTCTTGGCAGGAGATGTGCAAATCGAGAACAGACAGATAAAATGTGACAATTATGGGAGACCAGCTCCCCCTTTTTGAAGGGTTCTTAGGTGGAGGAGAGAGAAATGAGGAAATATTAGATAGAAAGAGAGACCTAGCTGACGAGAAGAAAGACAGAAGCACATAATAGCTTCGGGAGGGCCTGGATCAATACCCAACAGCCTCATCCTTTATTGAAAAGGGGTTTTTATAATATGCTAAGAGGAGAGACAAAAGACCTCCCCCTTGCAAGATCAAAGCACACAAGACAGCCAATATAGACCTTTTCAAACACCTGGTAACCATACCCGTGGTCAAATTATCCCATTATGCAGCCCTGCTGGGTAAAGCAAGCCAAAATTCTCTGACCCTGAGTAATTTGGGCCTCCACAACCAATGTCATTAGCTCTCAGGGAAATACAAACTAAAACTCCAATGAGGTTTCACTTCATACCCACTAGGACAGCTGTAGCAAAAACACAGTGTCTGACAGCTGATGACTAGACATGGAGAAGTTGAAATCCATATACGCAGCTCAGCAGAATATAAAACAATGCAGTCACTTTCAATAAAACACATGGCATTTCTTTAAAACAATTAAACACAGAGGTAATGGGAATCAACTCTAGGTATGTAACCAAGAGGTCTATATAGGAACTTAAATATGCACATTTAGCACAGCAGTTTTTGTTCTAGCTAAGTAATGTTAACAACATAAAGTTCCAATGATTGGTAAGTAAACTGTGATATGTCTATACAATGGAATATTACTTGGTAATAAAAAAAAGAAATAAATGATGTGTTACAACACGCATGAAACTGAAAATGCTGCATTGAATGAAAGTCAGACAAATTGACAAAGATCAGCTTAATAGGAGCCTTGTATAGGAAATGAAATCTATTACATCATTGAACTTAGTTTTTTTTTTTTTTTTTTGGTTTTTCGAGACAGGGTTTCTCTGTGTAGATTTGCGCCTTTCCTGGAACTCACTTGGTAGCCCAGGCTGGCCTCGAACTCACAGAGATCCGCCTGCCTCTGCCTCCCGAGTGCTGGGATTAAAGGCGTGCGCCACCACCGCCCGGCACATCATTGAACTTAGATGAGATGCCTACAATGCAAATCTATAAGGACAAAAAGTATATTAGTGATTGCTTAGTGATTCCTTTAGGGGAAGAGACTGATGCCAATGGTCATGAGGTTTTGTTGGGGACTGATAAGATATTCAAAACTTCTTGTGTGTGTGGTAATGCTTGCTTCACTCTGAGCATAAAAAACACTGAGCTGCCAGGCGGTGGTGGCGCATGCCTTTAATCTCAGCACTGGGAAGGCAGAGGCAGGTGGATCTCTGTGAGTTCGAGGCCAGCCTGGGCTACCAAGTGAGTTCCAGGAAAGGCCCAAAGCTACACAGAGAAATCCTGTCTCGAAAAGCCAAACAACAACAACAACCCCCCCACCCCAAATTTAAAAAAAACAACAACAAACCACCTATGAGCCATAGAGTTGAAATGGGCGAGTTGTATGTTGTAAGTTCTATCTCATAAAACTGTTATAAAAATAACAGTGTTGAGGGCAAGGGATACAGCTCAGTAGTAGAGTACTCCCTGCTAGCCTAGCACAAGTGAAACCATGCATTTAATCCATAGTACTGAATAATGGAAACTAACCCCCATGAGTTGAATGCTTCCTAAATGCCAGGTACTGTACTGAGATATGTAATCTTACCCACCAAGTATAAATCTGCCAATGATGTTTATTTTCTTTATTCATAAGGGGAAAACTTGAGTTAAGAGATGGTAAGGAGCTGGGTGTGATGGTGCCTTTAAACTCAGCACTTGGGAGGCAGAGGCAGGTACATCTCTGTGAGTTGGAGGCCAGCCTGGTCTACATAGCAGTTTCAGGACAGTCAAGGCTATGGGGAAGGAGGAAGGGAGGGAGGGAGAGAAGGAGGGAGAAGAGGAGGGAGGGAGAGAAGGAGGGAGAAAGGGAAGGAGGGAGGGAGAGAGAGAAAGAGAGAGAGAGAGAGAGAGAGAGAAAGAGAGAGAGAGAGAGAGAGAGAGAGAGAGAGAGAGAGAGAGAGAGAGAGAGAGAGAGAGAGAGACCCTGTCTTCAAAAGAGATGCACATGGGGGTAAGAGACTCATAGTGAGATCTGAGATCATGAATTAGTAAGCTGAGATCATAAAACAGGATTTAGGATCTTGATCCATTTCTGGCTTGCTTTGAGTTTTTAAGGTCCTACAGAATGGTCTTACCCAGATCTTTCCAGCCCTCTTACAAACCTAGTCTGGGCCACTCACCATAATGGCCAATCACTCAACAGCCAAAGTTAGTGATGTCTCCGAGAATTCTTGAATTTCTCACCACAGAACTGGACTAAGGTGTTGGCTCCCAGTTTCTGCTGGGCAGTCCTCAATGAGCTGTGTTATCTGGCGTACTGTTCACATATTTGTTCTCAAGATGCCTCTAATGTCCCCTTAGATGTATAATTCCGTGTACAAAACTCTTGACTCTGTACCCCCAGTGCCTGATTTTACAGATTTTGATTTGTGTTTGAAACTGAGTCTTGTGGCTGTTGGCTGTGTTCGCTTCCCAGTACCAAGAAACAAAAACGTGAGGAAAGTGTTAGGTCCATGAAGACTAGCTCTCACCGAAGAAAGTTTGGATGCATTTGGGGAAAATGCCTCTAAAGCAGATGGATTTCAATTTCATCTGGGCTCAGCAACTAAGGGAAAGGGAGGGCCGAGAGCCAAATGTGCTTGGGATCTTGGCATCTTCCAAATGCTGAAAACCATTTCAGGAGATTTGACTGAGTTTGACAGAATCATACCTTGACTGTGGTCCCACTTTCAACAAAGTCACGAACAGCTACAATGACTCGGGTCTGAAAGAAGCCACTGGCAGGAATGGTTTTTACGGGAAGTGGCACAGTGGTACCCTTTGTCACTTGGAGTATTGTCCTTGGAGTATTAACTGTGCACAGGGTTATGTTCATGGGGACTTTGAGAAAGAAGCCAAGGGAAGGAATGTCTCTTTCCATGTTTTGTGTGACAGAGAGCAGAGGCTAGAGGGTGGTGTCTTATGCCCATTCTAATCTCATTATTTTATACACTCTAGTGTGATGCCAGAAAATCCTATGTCCTCGAGTACACTCATCCTTTGGTCTTTCCACTAGATTGTTTAGTATCAAAGCAGAACCAAACGGGGTGTTTAGGTTGAGAGATCATCTCCAGTTGTGAGCCAGCCTCATCTTTCTGTAGTGGGTTCAGCAGAAGCAATAGAAAGACACTAGTGAAGGCGGAGAGAACTGAGTTCCTGCTGAAGTAGGCACAAAGCTGCATAAGAGCATGGGCCACTGTCTGATATTGGCATCTCCCAGAGGCCCTGAATGCACTCTTTGATTTACAAGCATTACTGGGTGTTTACTATAGTCTGTGCATCCCAAACTGTAAATAAAGCAAACAAATTTCTTTTCCCTCCTGCTATTCACATTCTAATGGATAACATGCCATTTGGAAGATAGAATGTTAAATCACAGAGCTTGTTTTTCTCTCTGGTCCCGGGGTATCAGACTCAGGACCTCACACATGCTAGGCAGGTTCTCTCACATTGACCTACATCCTCTGGCCTGGCCTCAAAGTCCAACATTTCTAGAAGGTCAATTGATTAGCTGGACAAGAGTACAATTCAGATTTTCTTCCATATTTCCTGCTCAAAACTTGTGCCCCAGTGCTCCAAATGTTTATTCTCTTTTAGTATGAAGTTTAGCATTGAGCACTCTGCTGCTGCTCCAGAAAGTAACCATTGTCTTTATGGTTTGCTTTGGTATCCTGTAATTATGAAATTATCTAAGAAAGGGGAAGACTGGATTATCCTTTTAAAATATTCCCTCCCAAAATGAGGAAAAATATAGAGATGAAGAATTATTTACATTAATACAGAACCAAAGATTCCTCTTCAGAATTCTTTTTTGTTTCCTTTATCATTTATGAGTTTGTTTATTTGTGGGTTTTTTTTATTTATAGAAGAAGGTAAATTTGAAAGTAAAAGAGAAATTAGAAGTTGAATGAAAAGCTAACTAGCCACCTTGGATCTTTTCTTCAAGACAGAAAGGTGGCTTCCAACCTCTTTGTTTCCCTTTTTCTGCCTGTCAGCATCATATATTAATTCATGGTAGCAGGAAATTTCAGTTCTAGTGGATTCTGACCTAGGTCAAGGGAGGTCCTGCGTGGTATCAAACATGGATATGCCAAGAGACGTGACTTTGGAGGCTGTAGTGTAAAATGTCAGCAAAGTGCTTGTCATGTTTGTCAAAGTGCAAACATGAGGACTTGACTTTGGATCCTTAGTACTTGTGTAACACAGTAGTAGTGGCGGTGTACCCCTGTAATCTCCATGCTGGGGGGACAGGCAGAGATACCAGGACCCCTGCTGCTCACTGGCCAGCTTGTCTAGCCAAATTGAAGAGCTGCAGACTCAGTGAAAGACTATGCCTCAAAGACAATGTGAAGAGTGACTGAGAAAGACACTTGATGTCTAGTTACAGCCTCTACATGTATGCTCACACAAGTGTACACACACACACACACACACACACACACACACACACACACACACACACAAAATGATGCAAAATTTTCAATTCCATGTTTCAGTCTTACTTTCAATGCTTCTGCATCCCCAGCTGGTCATAGCTGGTCCCATTAATACTCTCCAGCTGTGGGCTCGGCTTCTCCTGTGCTTTTCTGAATAAAAATGGATAATGTACCACGATTCCCCATTCTTGGCTGATTCGTTGACTCCACTTGCCAGACCCAAGACTCAGTGGATGACAGAAGGGTTCCCAAGCAAATTGCTGGTAATTAGGTCTCAGAACTACTGGGGATGCTGATGACCACGGTGTCCAGAACAAATGTGGGCTCGGCTTCCTTCTCGCACCTTGTTTCCATACATCTAATCACTCTACAGAACAAAGCTGAATCCCCGGTGATTCTTCTTCAGCTGAAGTGTTAACTTGCCTGGAATGCTAGCTCCCTTTCTGGAGCTCCTAGCTCCAGCGACAGTTCTAATCCTGACATCTTGCTTAGAATAAGCTGCCTGCTGCCTATTAGAGCACTCTTTGTCCAACAGTTTAATTCTAATCAACACTCACCACCTACAAGTTATTGGTGTGGTCATTTGCCAAAGCAAGATGGAGACAAGTGCAGATCCGGGGAAGTGAGTATAAGCTGATGCCAACACCTGAGCTATCTCAGTGCATATGTCTATCTCAGTGTCTACCTAGTCGATTTCAATGTATATGCCTCCAGGTAATTCATGCTGAACTACAGCTACAGCTCAGACTTTACTGTAGACAGCAATGCCATGTTTCTAAGGTCCAGTCATTAAACCCTGACCGTCTGTAATCGAATCTTCTTCACATCAAGAGGGAGACATTTGTTGTCAATATTGATTAGGGCTACTAGATCTTCTCCAGGTGAATGGGGCCTTGCTATAGAGATAGACAGACCTGAGCCCAGTCCTCTGGAGGAAATCAAGACTTTGAAGCCAAGAGTGGCCTAGAGAAGTTCTCTGGGATTAAGAAATGACCCCATTAATCCCTCTCTTGAAACAATTTAGGATCCAGACCCCCATATTCCTTGCTAGAGGCAGAGCACTGCATTGATTTTTAGGTCATTACCATAATGCTGCTTTTCAACAATGCTCCATTTTTCTTTCATCTTTATTCTAATCATGCCTTGCAAGAAAATCTAACACTGAATGTAGAAATGAGTTTGTGGGCAACAAAGAGGGATCTGGGAGAGAAAATAAAAGTGAAGCTAAACAGAAACTCTTTAGGGAGCCAAATGGCTCCAGGCAAGTCAGCTATCCCCACCAGGTGCACAGATGGCTTTTTAATGTCTCCTTTTTCATGTTTAAGGCAGAGAAAAGCTGTCCTGAGCTCATGACTCTGTGTTCAGTACAGAGGATGCTCAACACTTGACCTTTTGACCCACGCCCTAGGCAGAGTACAAGTTCCTGAGTTGGAACTCTGAGAGTCCAGGGGGAAGCCTGTGGTTTGTAGCTTGAGAAACAGCCTGGATCCCTGCCTTTTAAAATAACGTGTCTCTAAGTCAACTTCAAAATAAGAACTGAGATAAACACTACGTCATTTCTGTCTTGTGTCAAGTAAGTGGTTGCTTCGAACAGAAGCAGAATGGACAGAGCAGTGAGATGGTGGGGCTTAGGAAATTAAGCATTAGATGTGACTGCCATCTAGTGATGGATTAACACCTGCTGGCAGTCGTGGTTTCGCTGAGAAGGTGTATGGTATTGCCCTGAAGCCTATCCGAGCCTTGCAGGCTTGGAAAGTGAGCCCGAGCTACTAGATGAAGGTATTGTGATGAAAGGCCCGTCTTTATACAGGTGAGATGGTAAACCCAAGCCCTCTGCGGAAATAACCTTTTATTAAAGAAACAAAACTTCATGGGATGGGTCTGGGGAGATAGATGGCTTAGTTGGAAAAGCACTAACTGCACAAGCTTGAGGAGCTGGGTGTGAATCCACAACACTCAGAGATGTGTAAACACTGGGCTTGCATGGCTAACCCCAGAGCTCAGGAGACAGAGCGGGGGGATACACGGATCAAGTAGGGCACTGGCTAGCTCCAAACCAGCAAGCTCTAGGTTCAGTAAGAGACCCTGCTTCAATATGTAAGGAGGAGAGGGATTAAGGACGATACCTCTGGTCTCCAAATAGGACTGCATACACATGTGCATATGTGATCACACTTGTGAGTCACATAAATACCCGCAAACACATACAAAAACATTAAAAGGAAAACAAAACCCTTCATTGGAAGAGTGAGATGGGAATTTCAAATTTTTCTTAAATTAAAATTTTAATTTAGTTGGTGTCTGTGTGTGTGTGTGTGTGTGCGTGTGCGTGCACATGTGTGGAGGTCACAGGACAACTTATGGATATAAATTCTCTCTTCCTACCACGTGAATCCTGGGGATTGAACTCAAGTCACCAGGCTTTGCAGCAAGCGCCTCTCCTTTCTGAGCCTTCTCGTCAGCCTGGGCAGTTTCCTTAATACAACCCCATGATCCCTAAGCTGTAGTCATGTGTGTTATATCCCAGCCTCCTGCTGTGTAAAGCACAAGCCTTGTCTCTGCATAACACAGCAGAGACCCACTTCCAATCACTTCCTCATCCCCACCGCGTTCACATACAGGGTAGCTCTAAGTGGATACAAGAACGAGAGAAGGCAGACGAGAAATAGAATGATTGAGAGAGAGTAGATTGCCTGCTTTGGGCCAGCTGCCTTTACCATGTTTCTGGGGAGTAGGAACACCCTAATAATTAGGGCCTAATGTGAAAGATGAGAGAATTCAAGGACGGAAATGTTTGGCAACTGGCTAGAGACGACACAGCCAACAACCATGGTGGAGCTAAAGTACGAGGCCAATGTGGTTGCTTTCTTTGTACAGGGAGCGTATGTGGCCTGGAAGGCACAGTGATATGGTGTTGAGAAGGAGCACGGAGAGTGTGATGGTGGAACGTGCTCCCTCAACTCAGGAATGAGCTGGGTCCAACGACACCCTCAGACGGCTTCCTCTGGTGCATGTGCAAGGTCGGGGAAGCACAGATGGATGTGGATGTAAGACCCTGAAACATTGACAAGTCTTAGTAAAATGAGCATACTCCTCTCTGAAGAAAAGTGTGTTTCCTAAAGGTATCCATCTCTGAAGATTAACAAAGGCAAGAAGAAGTGAGGAAGAGAGGAGGTAAGTCCAGCGGTCCCTTTGGTGGATAGAGGAAAGGACACCTGTGATGATGGACAAGGTGTAGAATAGACCACTACCTTGAAATTTGGATGGGAGCCATGAAGCTGGAGCCATGAAGATGAGCTCAGTTCATTTTCTCTCTTGGCAGCAAAGAAGTGTCTGGCTGTCTTTGCACTTAGATGGTCGATGAAACTTTCGGGAAGTTCAGATCAATGAACATGGTATATTTCATTCCAGGTCTGACATCTACAGCCTTCTACAAGATCTTGTATGTGAATTTTTTCTTCTTGAGCCAGAGAGTAGATGTGGAGTAACTTTGAGGACTTAGAATGAAATGGGGTCAAACCTTGGCTCTTAAAACAAACAAACAAACAAACAAATAAACACCCTTGAAGCAGATTCTTTTCTCTTCCTTGAATTAGGTTGTGAACAACAAAACAAAACAAAGAAATCTAGGCTTGTTTGTTTTATAATTTAATGTAACCTGACTTGACTGATGTACAGTAGACACTAAGGAGCTTTATTATGATAGACTGTTTAAAAAAGCAAAAATGTTCACAATTCTTCCCTGATCCTTGTATTTAGGCTTTTTGTACCGTGACTCTGTGCTTTCTATTACTACCTGGGACAAGTCTATTTCTCTATCTTGATTACAAGCTAGCCTGTTTTTTTTTTTTTCTTCCAGCAAATACAATAAAATTATAGCAGCATGCCACGCTGGAGTCTAACTCATTAGAGGAGATGCACCCTACCTACCATCCTCTTAGAATTACAGTTACCCACAGAACAAAGCTGTGGCCTTTTGAATGTCAGGTAAAGACCCTGGCCCTTCTCCTTCATGCCTGCCTTCCAATGCCCTGCATGATGGAGGTGAAAGAGATGCAGGTGGGGGAGGAAGTGTCCTAGGGATGAACACCCAGGACCACAGCAGCATCCAGGGAGGAGAGAGTGAGGGCTCAACTTAACAGGAGCGGGACAGTTGAGACCTGATGCTGCTGAACCTGACTTTCTAAAGCCCAAATGGAGTCTGAGACTTGCTCACAAGATGTTCTAGGGTTGGGAAAGGATCTTAAAGAGGCAGGAAGGAGAAACATAGACATTCAAGTTGACAGTCCTTGACTTGGGCAAATCTTTTACCCTTCTCAGCTTCCTGACCTATATAGTTCAGATAATAACTTCACACACACATACACACACACATACTCACATACATACACATACACACACATACACACAAACACACATGTGTGCACACACACCTTCTATGTGGCTATGAAAGAACTTTCTAAGTTTGGGGATACTGTTGTCCATGAGGTCAATATTCCAGGCACTTTGTTTTTTTCCTTCTTCCTTCTATGGTATCAGATAATGTACACTCAGCTTTTCTGTTTTCTTTTCACTCCAGCTTTCTCATCTACCCAAACAGGGCATGAGTCAGGGGGCTAATGGGAAGATTAAATGAGATGTGAAATTGCTTTTGATTTTGTGAAGCGTTTTATGTTTCCTGCTGGCTGTGTTTTCATAATACCAAATAGATGTGGCATGTTGAATTAAGAGTAAACATTTATATTACACCAATTGCTATCAATAATAATTTGTGATCAGCAACCAGCTCTGTGTATGCGAATCCTAGACTGATGTCTGGGTCCTACTCCCCAGAAAGCCTCATTAAATGGGTCCGGGCTGTACCCTGGTAATCATGGGAGATTTTCAAAGCTCCAAGTGATTTGATGGTTTGGCGAGGGGGTGGGGTGGCTGGTTGTTTCCAGTGAGGGGCAGCCAAGGCTGGGTATGTCATTGTTACTCTTTATTCCCTAACAGTTGTTAGTTCTGACAGTCCTTATCTGCCACACAACTTTTTTTAATTTGGGTCTGATTATCTATTTACTCAGGACTTTTTATTTCCAGCTTAATTTTTGTGAGTTTTGATCAACTCACTTCATGATTTTCATCTTGCCACATGAAAATGTACCTGCCACCTGAGCAATGAAGGTTGGAAGAAATCCTTTATTCTGACTGAAAAAGAAAAAAAAACGGCATCATTATGGTGAACCTAAAAGGTTCCCTTGCTACCACTGAAACTATTGTCTTTGATGTTTCATAGTCTGATGGACCTAAGGGGGGTCATGATTATAATTCAGTCATCAATCAGAGTAACTGAAGTCATGTAAAAGGCATTCTCAAAGGCCAAGCAGAGACCCCAAGAAAACAGATCTGTGCCAAGGAAGAGAGGTAGCCAAGGGGTTGCCATGGCAAAAGATGATTTCTAGAAGGGGATTAAACTTGCCTAGGAACATACAAGTGGCCTCAAGGCTGACTACTGCAAGGCAGCTGTGGAACCACACAGCAAGGGAAAAAAAAAAAGCCAGACTTCAGAAAGGAGTCGCTGAAAGCTGGAGGTCAACACCAATGGCACAAAGGCAGACGTGTTTTTAACAGAGGCCTTTCTTGTCGGCTGTCAGCACCTTCTCTTGCAGTCAGGTTTATAGGCAGGGACAGCGGGCTTCTATCCTTTCGCCAAAACAGGAGAAGACTTTGTTGAGTCAACACAGTCCATCCGGAGAGAGCTCTAGCCAAGTGTCTTTCTTCTCCCTTCCCCCTCCCTGCAGAAAAGAGCAAGGGGATGAAATGGCAGCTTGAAAAAGCATCTTGGCTACTGACGACTCTGTGATGCTCGGCTCTGTGATGCTCGCAGCCTCAGCTGCTCTCCCAGCTCCAGGGTACAATTATCCTTGTTCTTAATTGGAGGTTCAGGAGAGCTTATTAGCTTGCTCTATTGTTACATAATTCAGGCATTCAGTTCAAGCTTCCTTAAAAACCTCTTTTTTGCTTTGGGTTGCAAAAGACCCTCTTCCAAGTGGTCCTTTTTAGGCAGCAGTTGCAGGGATGGAGAAGATCATAGCGAGAGACTTACAGACTCAGAAGAGGAGACTTGGCCCTGGTCCAGGCTTTGCCTTGTTGCTTTTTTTTTTTTTTCCCCCACAATGTGGGGTCAGCCAAACAGCCAACCTTTCTGGGCATCCACTTCCTTCCTTCTGCCATGAGAAGACAGAATTAGGTCAGCATTCCCCAAAGTATGTTCTCAGAGTACTTTTTCCCTCAAGATGCTTTGGATGAAAATGGTCCCCTGGTCTTCACTTGCTTCAGGAAAGGCAGTGTACAGGCCCAACTGTGGTAGATGCACCCGATCGTCTCATTCAGTGTCTCTTCCCACATCTCCCAAGTCTAAACTTGTCTTTAAGTGCTGTCTTTCCCAAGCGTCTTGGTGCTAGAACTTCGGCTATCATTAGGACACTGGTCGAGATTCATAGGTACAGGACCTGATTTTGGAACCAATGTGGGGAGGAGGGAGACTTTCACGAAACTGATATGGTGCGATGCCTCAGCTCACGGATAGTGGCTGAAGTCCCTTAACCAACCAGTTCTCTGCCATGCTCAGGAACACTGTCCTTGAGGTCTAGTGTGGAGCTTGCTCTGCCAACATTCAGCCAATTGCACAGGCTTTCGGTGGTTTTCTGTACCAAACCCCTTGCTGATCAAATGATAGCGTGGATTCCCTGACTAGAGAAGTCGCAGAGGTGACAGGCTCGCAGCCTCTCCTCTTGGCTGGAGACAAAGCTGCTGTGAAAGCTCCCACAGTTTCTTGAGCACCCTTCCCATTTCTCCGTTGCTTCTGGCTCGATGATTTGCTGCTCTTTCTGGGCCCAGCATTGCCAGTCACAAGTATGGTATGGTTTTTTTTTGTTTTTTTTCATTGAAATTCTTCTCAGAGCTGAATTGTCAGAAATGTTGTTGGATGTGTGGTCCAGACTTTCTAGCTTTCCCTCTCCATTTTCTCTCGCTTTAAAACATTCTAGATACAGTGGAAATCCTGCTGGCCACTCCCAGGGTGCTTTTCTTCATCCCCCTGCCGCTGAAGCTGCTTCAGTCAGAAGTGAATGCCCCATTCCTGCTCTAGTGTAGGTGACCTGTGATAAACCAAACTTACACAGATAATCCCATCCTTCTGCATATGATAGGTATTGAGGATGTTGGCACAGGACAGGAGGGGAGCTGGCCTAGCTGGTGGAAGGATAGCCCGGCCTCCTCAAGACTGTGGCATTTAAATCACATCTTGAAGAATAGCAGGAGTGGCCTGGTACTATGCCTGTGGAAGTGGATCTGAGTCATTTCTGTGAAAACTGTAAGAAAACACCAGGAAGGAGTCTGGCTTGTTTGAAAGATTAAAAAGGGGTAACTCTGCAGTGTGGTGTATCATGATGGAAGGGACAATGGGAAGAAATGGCTCGAGGAAAGGAAGGACAGTCGATATTGGGAGGTATCTTATGTGCCACACAAGGCAACAAGCAGTGGACGCTAGCAGCAAGGCTCCAGGCGATAGCATCCCAAGCAGATTCACACTGGTAAACAGTGCTCTGACACCTGTGTTCATAATAGACTAGGCTGTGACATGATTGTGTGGTGTCACAGCGTCCATAGAAGCCACATTGAACCTTTCTGAAACTTATCTTCTGATATTTTCCAATCTATGCCCCCACATTACCCTGTGTTGATCAGTTATGTTGCCAGTTTAACATAGAGTCATCTGAGAATCGGAATCTTCAGTGATGGCCTGTAGGCATGCCAATGAGGAATTTTCTTGATTGATGATTAATGTGGGAGGGCCCGGCCCATTGGGCATGGTGACATCCCAGGGCAGGTAATCCTGGGGTACATAAGAATGCAAACTCTATGGCCTCTGCTTCAGTTTTTGCTTCCTGGTTCCTGTCTTGGCTTCCCCTCATGATGGACTGTAACCTGTAAGCCAGATAACCCCCTTCCTTGCCAAATTGCTTTCGGGGTCATGGTCCTTATCACAGTCACAGAGAGAAAACTAGGACATACCCCATGATTTGCATATCTTGACAAAGAGCCCTCTCATTGGGTTTGCAAAACCCAGACTCTCCCTAGTTCCTCCTTTCTGTTTTTTTCTGACACCCAATCAAAACTCCTACACCTAAAGTATTTGTTTACCCTTAAATATCCCACCACACCATCAGATCTCTTCTCTTGGAAGAGGGACAGAGTTCAGCAGTGCTGGGAGATTGGGAGACTGCTCTTCCGGTTCTTCAGATGGGACTCTCCCAACAGCAACATTCAGAATATGAAGGCTGCAGGGAATCTTTTTTTTTTTTTTTTTTTTTTGATCTAATGCTGTCAATCATCTCCTGGCCCCTCCTCCATGCTGAGCCACCCTTGTCTCTTGCCCAGAGGACACTTCTTCCATTCATCCAATGGCCCTCCCTCTGCCCGTTCTTCTTTGACTTAATCTTCAGTGCAGAATGCAAATGAAATCCCATTGACCTCTTTCCGGAATCTTGTAATAGCTGCTTTTGTTCTCAGGGTCCAGATAGAAATAGGTACCACGGCCTGAAAGCCCCTTCAGTGCCAGGCCTGGAACCACCTGTCACCTTCACCTTTCCACTGTGACTCTGTTCCAGTCACGGTGAATTCTGTCACAGGGTTTGTCCCGGCCACCCCCATTACCATGTGCTTTTCCCATAGTTAGTTTGTGTTCCTACCCCACCTCTAAGTTCAGGAAGCCACTTCTGTAGATGCAACCCTCATCTAGTGCCTCTTTATGCCATAGGGATGCTTGAGGCAGTTTTAGCTTTGTACCTGGCTGTGAATTTACTCCCCCACCCCTACCCCACACACTAGGGGGAGACTTAGCACAGTTTATAACTCGTTGTCTTAGTTAGGGTTTCTATTGCTGTAACGAAACACCATGACCAAAAAAAGAAAGTTGGGGATAAAAGAGTTTATTTGACCTCATGTTCATATTGCTGTTCATTATCAAAGGATGCCTGGACAGGAACTCAAACACGACAGGATCTCAGAGGCAGGAGCTGATGCAGAGGCCATGGAGGAGAGCTGCTTACTGGCTTGCTTCCCCTGGCTTGCTCAGCCTGATTTTTTATAGAACCCAGGACTACCCGCCCAAGGATGGCATCACTCACCATGAGTTGGGTTCTCCCCCATTGATCACTACTTGAGAAAAAGCCTTCCAGCTGGATCTCACGGAGGCATTTCCTCAACTGAGGCTCCTGCCTCTCTGGTGACTCTAGCTGTGTCAAGTTGACACACAAAACCAACCAGGACACTCATTATTGTAGTTCAGAGCCTGATAGAGCCTTGGTGGTGTCTGTAAAATGAAAAGCGGCTGGGCCAGTGAGATGTTTAAGATGATTAAAGTGCTTGATGACCTGAGTTTGATCCCTGGAACCCATGGAGGAAGGAGAGATCCAACTCCTGAAGGAAAGGTGTCCCCTGACAGCTTCCAAAGTACCAAGGCATTCTCTCTCTCTCTCTCTCTCTCTCTCTCTCTCACACACACACACACACACACACCCTGTTGATGATGATTATAATGATAAATTTCAAGTACTAAAAAGAAAAAATAGACACAAGCCTTTATTGAATGTGTTGTGAAAATCACACACTTTGCTCTCATTAAGCCATGTGTTTCACACATGACAAAGGTGGTTCTCAACCTTCCTAATGCTGTGACCCTTTAGTATAATACCCATGTTGTGGTGACCCCCCTAGCCATAAAACTATTTTCATTGCTACTTCATAACTGTAATTTTGCTACTGATGTGAATTGTAATATAAATATCTGTGTTTTCCAGTGGTTTTAGGCAAGTGACCCCTGTGAGAAGGTCATCTGACCCACCAAGGGGTCATGACTCACAGCATTATACCACCTCAAAAAACAACCAGTATTTTTAAAAGTAATAAAAATGGGAGCTCAATGGGAAGCACTTGCAGAGAAATCCAGCTCAGCCATGCTACGGATCTACCCCATCTGCTTCTGTGGGTGCCATTCATTTGGCTCTTGGGTTCAGGGTAGTAAGAATGGAAGGAAACTGGGAAACATGCATGCGATTTACTATTGTGATCCTGCTGAGAAGGAAGCTTGAGGCTCCTGGTGTAAACTACACATTCACACAGAACATCCACAAGAGAGCACAGATAGAAAAAGTATCTCTTGGCTGTTTTGTTTTGTTCTCAGAGCCACCTTACATCATTTAGTAAAGAGTGGAAGAAATGATGTAATAGACTTCAGTTCATTTTGAACTATCCACATTTGCCCACAGTGGCCACCCAGACCAAGGTCAAAGCCAAATAACATTTGTAGCAAGGAATGCTGGCAGACTTCGGGGCACAGGGACTAGAGAGAGAAAAAGAACAGGGGTGAATGATAAATAAAATAATTTTTCTCGCTGCTGATTTTCTTGGTTCTTACTGTAAAGCCATAATCATTACCATAGCAACACTCTCATTGAACACAACATGAATATGTAGATTTCCCAGAGGGAAAAGGAATGGGTTGCACCTTTGTGCACTTTTACTAGAAAAAGATAAAAGAAGCGGGTTTAATTTCAATTCATAGTTGACTAAACAGAGGTCTGCATCCACGTAGGTAATTATTCCAGATGAATTCTTTACCAGCAGAGATAAATAATGTGCTCACTAAGACCATAGAAAAATAATCTCATAGTGTGTGTGTGTGTGTGTGTGTGTGTGTGTGTGTGTGTGTGTGTGTGTGTTCTGAGAAGAAGAGAAAGGGAGAAATAGCAGACCCCCTTTTGCAGTGAAAACTTCCAAAACACCCCGATTAAGGGAGCACTTGAAGTATTAAAGCATAGTCTAGAGGTTTCCAGAACTGAGACTAGATTGTGGGAAGGAAGGAAAATACTGGGGCTCCATAAATGCCCTAGAGTGGCTCTCAACCTATGGGCCATGACCCTTTTGGGGGCCGGATATTAGATAGCCTAAATATCAGATATTTACATTATGATTCATAACAGTATCAAATTACAGTTATGAAGTAGCAACGAAATAATTTTATGGTTGGGGGTCACCACAAGATGAGGAACTGTATTAAAGGGTTGCAGCATTAGGAAGGTGCCCTAGAATGAGGCTTAGAATACCACCTCATAAGGTTGGGGTGGGACTAGGGTAGCGTAGTAGTGTCTCTCGTTACCATGGTCTTCAGATAGTGTTCACTTTACCGAGCTTGTCTTAGAGCTAATTTGCGATGCAGCCCCACAACTTGGCCCTTTGCATTGAGAAGAACTCTGTGTTTTATTTCACATCTTCAAGTAAAAGTGATGACAGGATCTATGGTATGGAGTGTGCTCCAGGGACAGATAGTTCTAAATCTCAGGCTGATATCACACATAAGGAGGGGCCATGGTTCTTTGACTGAGGTCTGAACAATGACATAGAGACATCCTGGATTTCCCGGAAGAGACTCACTTCCAGTCATTCCTCTGTGACATAGTACGTAATAGTAACATTGGTTGTGCTAATAACTTGCGCAGAACCCATTGTGACCAGAGAAGTGGCCATGGTGAGTGTCACTCTCGTCGCCTCTGATGATGCCATGTTCTCTCTTTCTCACCCACCTCTTTTCCTAGGTACTCTTGCCAAGTCATTTGCATCCCTACTCATTTGCCTACCCATTTCCCTCTATTTAGCTACCTCGCTAGTTCTTATTGAAATACAGATGTGTAAGTGTATATGTGGACAGAGGTGCATAAACACACACGTGCTTGTGTGTTTAGAAAACATCTGTTGAGCACATCACATACAAGCCACATTTGCAAACTCTTTAATTACTGCACTGAAGCAAAGCAAAAAACAAACATTTTTGTGCTGTGAAGCTAAGATTTGGTGTTTGGGAGGAAGTGGTCGGCAGGCAGAAAACAATAGCTAAAATAAGCGAGTGGAAATGCAAGGCCACACAAGAACTGGGACGAGGCAAGGGAGCTAGGGGTAGCAGGCAGGTCACAACATTAAATAAAATGGTCGGGGAAGTCCACAATGACTGGCCACTTGTAATGCAGGCTGGCTGTCAAATCTCAGAGCAAATGGGACCCGTGTTGGTTTAAGCTACATGGTTTTTCCATCGCCTTATTTTCATTGAGATTCTGGAAGTCCCAGGAAACCATGTGTTGTTACATCACTTCTTGAATGGGCAGAATTAGGCTGAGGAACTCCAGATCCCAAGTTAATCAGAAAGGGCCTGCAAGGAGCCAGGCTGGAGTTTGCAAAAGCGAAGCGCCAGACTAGAAAAGATCAAGACCAGATCTTGGTGACAGCTTGGCGTCAGCTTGGAGGCGTGAAGAAATTGGACAATTTATGGCCCGCCAGTGAGGCTGCGTCATCATTCCTGCCTTGTGAAAGTGCTCAGGGGAAAGAATAAATATGTTTTCTGGTTCTATTTTCAGTTTCCATGGCTCTGTGCTCTATGGCTATCAGACTCTTCAAAGGTATACTCCAGTGGCTTTTGTTTCCAAAGGAAAACCAAATAGCTCAGGTGGGCAATTGAGGACTCATGCTGTCTTCAGCCCTGGGAAAATGTGGGTGGATTATAGATCAGCTAAAAGACAGAAAATTCACAAATAAGTCTGGCCCTGGATAGCACATGGGAATGGCCACGTCTGAGAAGCCAAGAAAACACAAAGAATATGGAACTGTTTAGAGTCTATGAGAAAGTGTACAAATACCAGAAGCTGGTTCCTAATGCATCACCATCCTGCAAACATGTTAAAAAGTCAGGTTATATTAACTACATCGGTCTATTACACAATGGTAAATATTAGAAAGGCTAAAATGTCTATTCATTATATTAGGGCCATATAGTAACACAGAATGCTCTATCTCATGTATCATGTCATATTATCTTATTTTTTCTCAAATCTATCTACCTTTGCTTGGGTCTTGGGCATTAGTCCTTTGCAATGAGTTCTGATTTTATCAAAGACTGATTGACAGGCAGGACATCCCACTAAACATCTTCCCATTTCCTTTAAGGTAAAAATTCAAATGATATATAAAGGACTACATATTCATCTTGATGTGCCCACCTTGTATCTATCTAAACATGTGCCCCTGGGACTCCCGTAGGTGTCTTTCTTATTTCCGGAACATCTCTGTTCAATTCCCAGAAGAGGACATCCTCGCAGAATACAGTCCCATTTGACTGTTGATCATCACGCCTTGGGCTGAACCATCTCCTTGTCTCAGCTGAATTTGTGACTTCTTGACAGATTTTGTAATTTTCCTTTTTCATCAAACTGAGTAGGGTTAGAAAGTCCCACAGAACTCCAAGCCTTCCTCTCTCACGGCCAGCATCGACTTGTCACATAATCTTTTCTCAGACAAGATGATTACTTGATTTTCTTGAAGCTGAGATGATCTCGCTTCAGCTTCTAGAAGAGGACCGTGATGCTCAGCATGATATTCATTTTTATTTGGTCTTCTGCCTGTCTCTATCTGTTTCCTGGCTCTGTCCCGGTGGATGGCTTGCTCTATCCAGACTACAACTGAAGCTGGGCTCTGTGCAGGGTTTCAGCTTAATGCTCAAGGGGGCAGTGTGGTCATGCGAGAGAGTGCAGCTTCTCCTCTAGGAAAAGCTTCGGTCATTTTTCTACATGAAAATCTTTGCCCTGGAAATTAAATTATATTTGGGATTTTTGGGTTCCCCTCCCCCAACCCCGCTGTGGGAGGTTTCGGAAAGTTACTGTGGTGACCGGCCCAGTCAGAAAGCTGTCAGCAGTTAGCCCCACAAGGCAGGTCGAGCAGGCTCCTTCAGCACCAGGGCCCCAGGGGATGTGTGCACATGAGGGCTAGACTTTCAGCGGTCAGTGGCCTACCACCAGACCAGCACCTCCTCCCCCACCACACACACACACACACACACACACACACACACACACACACACACACACACACCCTTCTCATCCTGGCTACTTTAGGGTCAAAGACTTGGGATGAATTTCAAACCCAAGTTGGATGGATTGAGAAGGTTGTTTTTATTTGTTTGTGTGTGTTTTCCAAAATATTTCTGAGAAAGCAGCTCTGAAAACATGCCCTATGTATCCATGGATTCATACATATTCATAGCTTGTTCCTGGCTGTAGGTGGAAGTTTTCTTCTTCATTGAGGCCTTAGGTAAGTTGTAAGCCCCCTCCCCAGTTCTAGTGATTCAAGAATGGAGGGAAAGTTATGAAGAGACCCAGCCCTAGAGAAATTCTTTTTCCTTCGTGGCTTCACAAAAATAGGCCAATCCCCCAACTCCTTTATGACTTCGAGATGTACAAACCCTACTCCCCAGGCATGGCACTCAGTTAACGCAGTGCTCACTGTGACATTTGGATGCACTGCACTTCATCATGTGTCAGAAAGAAAGCTACATCCTGCGTATAAAGTGGCCAGACCCACAGTCCTGACTCACATAGACCTTGCAGGTTGATGGGGATGGGGACTGTCAAAACAAGCACACACGCACACACACACACACACACACACACACACACACACACACTCCATGAAGTCAGAGAATAGGGTAACTGCTATCCAGGAAAGGAAAAGGGCAACTTACATAAAGTACACAGGGGTCCTGCTCAGAATTAAGGGTCAGTTGATGGAGCCATGACAGCTCAAACAAAGGGCTCTGTAGAAGGTGGTGGAACCGTATGTTAACATAACAAATTATGTGGAAGAGTCAGGGTACTTCTGACACGGAGGAGTCTCGCTGGCTGACAGTGAGAATAGTCACCCCGTCTTTTGTTCCCCAAGGAAGAGAACAATCGCTTTAACTGTCGTTGAATGCTAGTAGCAGAAGCTGTGTTATTTCTGTAGGTTATTTCTGTAGGTACCAATGATTGGGAGCTCCTCACAGTGAGAGGTCATCTAAAAGGTCATTCAAGGCAACTCCCATTCTTATTTAAGAATTGCTTCAAAGCTGTACTCCATAATTATTCAGATTCTGCAAGAACGGCAGCCACTTTAGCATCACCTTTTCCATTCTTGTCACTTCAGCTTTCTTCCCGTTGACTTCTTAGGTGTCCCCCTGCTTGAGTTCCCCTTCCTAGGCTGCAAACTCCTTCTGTCTTCCTTGGTCACATTTTTTTTTTTTAAGATTTATTTATTTATTTATTATGTATACAGTGTTCTGTCTGCATGTATCTCTGCAGGCCAGAAGAGGGCACCAGATCTCATTATAGATGGTTGTGAGCCACCATGTGGTTGCTGGGAATTGAACTCAGTACCTTTGGAAGAGCAAGCAGTGCTCTTAACCTCTGAGCCACCTCTCCGGGCTTCTTGATCACATTTTTAAGCTCAAGAAAAGTGAATGCCATGGAGTAGCTTTTCAGAGCATGCTTGCTGAAGGGGGTCGTCGAAGCCTAGACAAGACTTCTTGCAACTCACACTCATTGGCCTTCATCTGTTTGCTAGAACAAAGCTGATCCTAATGTCTCCTAGAAGGAATCTTACAGTCTTTTGAAAATAATGCTCATTTTCTGGTTCTTCTGACCGTTAACATCATGAACATGATGAAACTCTTGAGTGTCTAATAGGGATGCAGCTGGATATGGTAATTCAGCCAAATATCCAGAGATTTTCTTCTGCTATCACTTGCATGCCATTTATCCATTCTTTATATAGGGATACACAAGCATTGTTCTGAAGATCTATGTCAGATAATATTGAATATCTTCAGCCTGTCTCACTAGTATCAAAACAAAACAATAAAATGTAAGTAATATAACATCAAAAACATACTAATATTCATCAGTTAACCAGTAGAATAGAATCAATAGGAGATTCTGTATATAGACATTATATCCATACCAATCAATGTGATTTTTATATAGATTATGTGTATTGCTACATGAATATGTATATGTGTATATGAATTGGCTCACACAGTTATGGAGATTGAGATGGTTCAAGAGTGGGAATTGGCAGGTGGAGAAACAGCAGGGTTGATGGTGTGGTCTGAGTCTGAAAGCCTGAGGACCAGGAGAATTTATGGTGTGAAATTTAAAGCCATCAGAGTTGAGATGAAGAAGGAGCCGGCATCTCATTAAAAGTCTGAGAGCTGAAACAAGCTGAAGTCTATGCTTGAGTGATGGGGTGGGAGAAGTTTCCTTTCACCAGTGAAGGCCTCAGCCTTTCTGTTTTATTTAGACATTCATCTGATTGGGAGAGGCCCAGCCATATTAGAGGGAGCAGTCTACTTCACTCATTGTACAAATTTAGATGTTAGTCTCATCCCTAAATACCATTCACAGACCAAATATCTAGACATCCCATGATCTAGGCAGCTTGACATGTAAAATTAACTAACATGTTATCTAGCAGAATATTAAAGAGAATATTATGCAAAGCATCTTAATGAACTAGCTTATAGAGAAAGTGTACTTCAGAAGCGTGGCAGCTTCTGGAAAAAGGGAGAGCTGGCAGAGGCTGCAGGAGAAAAGAAACCACTACATTTATTGAGTTCAGAAGAAGTCATAGAGTTCGTGGCAATGATGGCAGCAGATGGAACAGATTAGATCCAGGGAAACTTCACATGCACTAACAATTCTCTTGAAATGACTATAGACTTCAATACTCACCTCACTCCCCAATTTTGCGGCAAAATTTTTAATGGAACTAAGTCCCAAGTCCAGAAGGAATTTGTACCCTGCTTGGCATTCTTCTGTGCTTTTAAATTAGCCTGAAATCGCGCCACATGCAAAGGTGATTTGGTTGTGCTTACAGCAGCAAAGCTGGATGTGGAGAGCAGAGTTCTTCATGAATGATGAGGACCAATCCCAGACTAGCTTAGCACAGGGCGAAATGTAAATCATTGTTTTTCTCAACTGAACTACTGCACCCAGAAGCGAGTCACACACTCATGATTAGACCAGACAAGATGACAGTATAATCCCGTCTCTACTGTGATCCTACACCCAATTTCATATAAAATAAGTGATGGGTGAAGAAGCTAGAAAGTAATACCTCCCATCACCCTCACCATGAAAACTCAATACTAACTGTGCCACAGATGAGAAGGACACTGCAAAAAGCCAGCATGTCATATATTGTTCTAATAAGAATTATTATTGTCATTATATGTAAGGATCCATAGAAAATGATGAAAAATAAGCGAATAGGCAAGAAAACTCAAAAGATATTTAGAAACTTCAAAAAGTAGAAGCTTCTGAGTTGAAAAATACAATATTTATATTTTTTCTTAAAAAATTAGTTAGCTAAGAAGTAAACCTCCAGTTACTGATGGTTTTATTTAAAAATTCTGCCAAACACTGTGGATTCTACATAGTTTCCTTCAAACAATAAAAGAAAAGGAGAATTTCAACTCATTTTATGAAGTTAGCTTTACCTTAATGCTAGAAGCAAACAAAGACACAAAATAATACAAAATCCTTCCTTATGACAAGTGCAAAATTCCTCAACACAAATGAACAAACCAAATTTGTCAATAAAAATACATTATAACCAAGAAATACTTATCCTAAGATTATCAGGTTGATTCTGTAGTTAAAAAAATCAGTATGATCCAACATATTATGGTTAGATTTTATTCTATATTGACTGTTATATTTATTGGCATATATATATATATATATATATATATATATATTAAGAAGCTAAATAAGAAAGACAACGTGATCATGTTGGTTGGTGCACAAAAGCCATTTAAAAATCTTCAGTGCCTTTGTCTTGTTCTTGAATTTAGTGGAAGTGCTTTAAGTTTTTCCTATTTAGTATATTATACTAAATAAGTATGTCACATAAAGCTTTTATTATGTAGTGATCTATTCCTTCAGTTTCTGGTTTCTTCAAGGTTTCTATCATAAAGAGGTGTTGCATTTTTGTTGGTTAAGATGATCATGTGATTTCTCTCCTGCATGTATTTATTTTTTGATTTGCATATGTTGAACCATCTGTGGAATGAAGTTGACTTGATTGCCATTCTTATTCAATACAGTACTTGAAATCCCAGCTAGAGCAGTAAGACAAGAGAAGGAAATGAAAGAGTTAGAGATAGGAAAAGAAGCCAAGATATTTTTATTTGAAGATTATTTATTTATGTGTTGGTTTGTTTATTAATTTCTTATATAGTTTCTTTTATATGATACCATAAATAAAATTGCATCAGAACACTCTTAGAACTGATAAACAAACAAAGCACTTTGTGTTCATAATTGCCTCAAAGATCACCTTCTTTGAATAAAACTAGACAAAAAGTGAAAAACTTCTAAAATGAAAACTTGAAAAGCTGAAGATGGAAAGAAGTCCCATGCTTATGTGCTAAAATAATTAATAATGTGAAAGTGTCTACCGTGCTGAAAGTAATCTACAGATTCCATGCAGTCCCGTCAAAATTCCATTGTTGGGGTGATGCATTTGCTCAACAGATAGAAGTACCTGCTGCCAAGCCTGCAAACCTGAGTGCAGTCCCAGGACCGACATGGTAGAAAGAGAGAGCTGACTGCTGTAAACTGTCCTCTGACCTTTACATGTTAGCAGTGGCTAATGCACATGTACACATGTGCACATACACATTTTAAATTTTAATAAAAGTAAAAATCTACATTGTTGTTCTTCATACAAATAGAATGAAAAGAACCTTACAGTTCATAAGGAACCACAAAAGATCCCTAGTGGCTGAAACCTTCCTTAGCAAAAAGAACAATGTTGAAAATAGTCCCATATCTAATCACAACTTTATTATGAAACCATGGTAATGAAAATAGCATGACACTTGCATAAAAATAGTCATGTTGACCAAGGAAATACAGTGGGGGACCCAGACATAACCCCACACTACTAGAGCCATCTGGCTTTTGATAAAGATACCAAAATATGCACATTGGAGAAAAGATAAGCCCTTTAATAAATTGTGCTCACAAAAATGAATATTCACACATAGAAGAATGAAACTAGACCCTTAACTATGATCCTGTACACAAATAAACTACAAAATGAATCAAGGACCTTGATTTAAGACCTGAAACTCTGAAATTTTTGGAGGAAAAATTGGGAAAAACATGTTAAGATGCTGGTATACATAAGGACTTCTGAATAGAACTCCAGTCACTCAGGAAGCAATGCCAAACTTTGGCAAATGGGACTTACTGACATAAAGCTTCTACTCAGTAATAACTAATGAACGTCAGTCTAGAGAATGGGAGAGAACCTTTGCTAGCTATACATCCAATATAGAGGATTGCTATCTAGAATACATAGACAACTCAATAAACAACCACAGAATCAAACACATTGAGTAAATAGACTAATGAAAAGGACATATAGTCCTCAAGCGAAGTTGTAAAATGGCCAACAAACATATGTAAAGAATATTGTGCCTCACTGGGCATCAGAGAAAAGCAAATTAAAATTAAACTGTGATTTCCTCCCACCCTCGTTAGAATGGCAGTCACTAAAAAGACAACAGCAAATGCTGGTGAAGATGTGGAAGAAAATGAACCACACTCAGCTGCTGTGGATGAATCTAGTCAACCACTATAGGAATAAGCATAGAAGTTCCTCAAAAAAAAAAAAAAAGATTCTTCCATAGGACCCAGCTATATATCACTTCTGGGTATTAACCAAATAATCTCCAAATCAACACATCAGAGATACTTGCACATCAGTATTGATGGCAGTAGTAGCCAGTTTTTAGAACCAACTTAGTTGTCCATCAACACAGGAATGGGTACATGAATGTGACAAATATACACAATGGTGTTTGTGAATCCATAAAGAAAGAGCAAGTTATGTTGTTCTCCAGAAAATAGAGTTGGAGATAATCACATTAAGTATGTTAAGTCAATCCTAGACAAATATTGTAGGTTTTCTCTCATTTGTAGTTCCTAGTTTTTATATAGATACAAAATGCAATCTATGTGCATATGAATAAAATAGTAGAAGAAAGCTGATTGTCTTTGTAGAAAATTCCAAAGTTGACAAATACACATAGAAAAGTTCAGCTTACAAAGCTAATTAGTAACCTTAGCAATGTCACAAAACATAATATCAACACATACAAATGGAACATGTTTCTATAGACTAACGTTAACTATGTGTAGATTTTGTTGTTGTTGTTTTAACTCTTACTTTTTAGGGGCCTGCCACCCAGCTCCCAAATAAATACACAGAGACTTATTCTTAATTATGAACATCTAACCTTAACTTGGCTTGTTTCTAGCCAGCTTTTCTAACTTAAATTTTCCTTTTCTCTTTAACTACGTTTTTGCCTCTGGGCTTTTTACCTTCTTTATTCTATATGCCTTTCTTCCCTTCTTACTCTGTGGCTGGTTGTGTGGTTGTATGGCTGGCCCCTGGCATCCTCTTCTCCTCCTTTTCTTGCTCTTAGCTCTTCTCATTCTTCTTTAGCTTAGATTTCTCCTATTTATTTTTTTTTTGCCTGCTAGCCTAGC
This sequence comes from Peromyscus maniculatus bairdii, assembly GCF_049852395.1. Taxonomy (NCBI): domain Eukaryota; kingdom Metazoa; phylum Chordata; class Mammalia; order Rodentia; family Cricetidae; genus Peromyscus; species Peromyscus maniculatus. The sequence continues at coordinate 76,900,551 of NC_134859.1, read as the reverse complement.
CTATTTCTCCTGCCTAGCTACTGACCATTCAGCTCTTTATTAGACCAATCAGGTGTTTTAGGCAGGCAAAGTAACACAGTTTCACATAGTTAAACAAATGAAACATAAAATAATGCAACACATCTTTGCATCATTGAACAAATATTCCATAGCATAAACAAATGTAACACATCTTAAAATAATATTCTACAACAACTATGTGAAAGTAAAATTTAAAACACAAAAATTTAACACAGAACAGCTGAATTATAAAATACTTAGAGTTAGAATACCATTATCCCTATACAAAAAAAACTATATATAAACCTAAAAATATGTACAGAATACATATATTGGGAAAACTACAAGATTTTAAATGGTAAAATAAAATATAAATGAAATGCTATATTCACAGATGGACAACTCAATATTGTAAACACATCTACTCTATGTTAACAGTGAATTCCTATCAAAGTTCTATAAGATGTTTGCAGGTAGAATCCAGCTTAGTATAAAATCTGCACTGAGTGTTAAGGAAACTAGAATAGTCAGAATAAATTTGAACAAGAAGAATAAAGTTGAGAGAAGTTCTATTGATTTTGAGTTGCTGTTTACAATCATTGAGACAGCCTGGCAGTGGTGCAGGGCTAGACCTATTTATCAGTGAATGGAGTAGAGCTCAGAAATAAAGCCATCCAAACACAGCCAACTCACATTTGAGAAACTGGCAAAAACAAGTCCACACAAATAGGACCATCTCTTCATTAAAGAGCATTGAAATGATTTTATGTTGAATAAAAACTTTGGCAACCTCACCTTTTGAAAAATGATGCTAAGTTAAGGTAAAGAGTTAAACTGAACACTAGTTAATGTGACTATGATTTGGGTCTATCAGTGCAACAGAGGCAGAACCACACACCCACAAACCCTTCACAAGGTGTTTCCCACACTTGACTTCCCTTCTGAATAGCTGGGATGAAACCACTGTGAGGATTCCTTATGAACCTTAGGTTGGAACTGGCAAAGTCACGAGGAAGTCAGTGTTGGGAAGAACCACTTGTTCCTTTGGAATATCTGCTTGCACATCACAGGAGAGATAAACTAGCTGTGATTGTATAATGAGAATTGGGTTTTAAAATCTGTTATAGCAAACCATTTTATCTTAGTTAATAATATAGTAGCAGACCTCAAAATAGTGCTGTATTTGTGCACAGCATCTTTATTAGTTAGGCATTCTCTACTTTGTCCACATATCTGCTAACATGTTCTGATACTGCGTATCTCCAAAGTACAAACTGTGGAAACAGTGCTTCCTTCCCTAACAATTTTTGCCCCTGCTATAATTATAATCCAAGAACTTCGTTACTTATGAGTTTTCTTCCCACTCTACCCTTAGTACAGTACCATAAGGTACTAGAAAGCAAAAAAAAAAAAAACCTAAAGGAAATTTATGTGATTTGTTACTTTTCCCCTCAATGTGGCAAAAATTCTAAGAGACTCAAGGGAGAAAAGGTGTATTTTGGCTCACTGGTACAGAGAGATTTCAGGTCACAGCAGTGAAGATAATGAGGCAGGAGGGGCTCCTACAAGTGTGTCTTCACATGATTTAGACCAAGAAGCAGAGTTCAGGACCTGATCCAAGAACAGGAAAGAACTTTAAAGATGTCCCTTAGCCGGGTGGTGGTGGCATATGTCTTTAATCCCAGCACTTGGGAGGCAGGGCCAGGCAGATCTCTGTGAGTTCGAGGCCAGCCTGGTCTACAGAACGAGATCCAGGACAGGCACCAAAACTATTCAGAGAAACCTTGTCTTGAAAAACCAAAAAGAAAAAGGTGCCCCTTAGTGATCAACTTTCATCAGCCATGCCCTACCCCATGAAGTCCCCACAGCCCTCAAAATATCACCACAGGCCAGGTACTGAAAGTTCAAAACTTGAACCTGCTGGGAATATTTCAGGTTCAAACTCTAACAATCTTTCGACAAATTAGCCTTCAAAATAGTGACATATGTTAATGTCTGAGAATTCAAAACAAGAGCACAAGGCTAATTTTCAGATTCCAATCGTGATATCATGCAACTCTCAACCAAGCTCTTTTTGTATTGATGAAGGAAATCAGTTCATACTGCTGACAAGACCGGACCCGAGCATCTCTAGCCACGTAGAGAGACAAGGAGGAAAACAAGTTCTCAGATACTGACTTCCATTTGTAGAGAAGTGTGAGAAGCTTGCATATCTTGAATTAGATTATACGGCAATTGTCTCCTTAGGAGGTGAAGACATAATGAAGATATGGTTGGAAGCCCATCTCAGTGTTATAACCCTCCTACCCATTCCTATGCCCTATACCTGTCTGTGGAGAGAGACAACCCCTCTGTGCTCTAGAACCTCTGCGTGGGTAGGTGGCTTTTACTCAGCATGGCAGATATTGTTTCGCTGAACCCCGTTACAGTACTTGGAATGTGAGACTCACTTCACCAGGACCCTTAACTGTTATATCAGCATATGTACAAGTAGCCTATATATTCTGCCCCACATAAGTGACTCCCTCACACTCTCTTCTCAGACAAGCATGAACCCTCCCAGATGTGTTGTTCCAGTCCTCCTGACAAAGATCCAGACTCGTTACAATGTTGGGGTGGGGGCTAAGTGAAAAGCCCTTTGGATTGGGAATTCACCTTGCTACCTTTCTTTTTCAGTTCTGCTCCACATGCGTCTGCCGAGCTTATTGTAGGTGGGACCCTATGCTTGGCGCCAGCTTTGAACAGAGCATGTTCATTTCCTGCCTCCGTGTAACTCCAAGTCTAGCCAAACACACTGGAAGAGAGTAAGACGGGAGGCCTTTGCAGTCAGGCTTCACGCTTTCCTACCAGGTGTCTGAACTGAAATGAAAACGCACATTTGCTTATTCCCATCAAGAATTTGAATTAGCCGAGGCGTATGATATTTAATACATCCTACGTTGTATGCATTGCATGTGTTATGATGAACTTACCTGCCTTCTTTTGGGAAGTTTGCATGTTGTTTCTTGGTCAGAAGTTACATTCTGTTTGTCGTTGTTTTCACTGCTAAGTGAAGCAACTGGAACCTACTACATCCTCAAAAATATTTGTTCAGTCATTTCTGTAATAGTTCTGTAACCAAGATCCTGGCTATCCTTCTCTTTCTTCCTATCCCTTTACCCTCCCTGTCCCTCCCCTCCCTTCCCCTTCCTTCTCCTCCTCTTTCTCTTTAATCTCTTCTCATCCTTTATTTTCTTACCTTTTCAATCCTCAAATTGTATTTTTTTTTACTTAGCTTCCAAATTAACGATATTGTTTATATTTTCTATATGTACATCATTGCACTTTGCTCATAGTCCACTGGACATTATTTCTAATGGCAACTGTAGTGTCCAGCTTCTCCTTCTACCTTTTGTTATTCACAGGAGACGGATAGAAGTGTGTCAGAAGGGTTGCCCATAGGGTTTATTAACCTTAGCGGCAATGCCTTCATTCATCCCATTGTTTCAAAACCCACTCATTCACACACATACCAGATGAAATAAACTGCAGCTTGTACTCTAGAAAGGACCAGCAAACTCAATGACTGCTCACAGACAGAAGACTTAAACAGAAATTGAACAGAACATCCTTCCCCTGTGGGAGAATCCCAAGCAGTAGAATGTATATGTAATCCGAGTCCCAGAAAAAGAATGCAACAGACAGAATAGCTCCAAAAATAACAGTAAAATTTCTCTTTGCTGAAAATAGCGAAGCATCAATGTTAAAAGCCAGCAAATCCCAAGAAGAGTAAATTCACTGAAAACCACACATATGCACAACACATTTAAACTGCTGGGATACAGAGACAAGTCCTAAAATAAGAACAAAGAGGGGATTCTTAAAAGCAAAGTCGAGGAGAATTGGAGGAGGGATGAGTTATCACAGGCGGGTGAACAATGAGATTAATGTGCAGTGTTTTTCAGAAAAAATGCAAAACAGTATAATGGCATCTTCCAATTACAAAAGATTAAAAGCCAATTTGGAATTCAATATCCAGCAGAAATATATTTAAAAACGTAAGGTAAAATGGAGACAGTTTTGAATAAATACAAGCTAAGAATTCAATTTCAGCAAGTGTATGATATGCCAAAGCAAGTGCTTCAAGTGGAAGTGAAACCATACAAATTGGAAACGATAATTGTGTAAAGTAACTGGGTTATTAACGTAAAAGACAGTTAATTATTTAGATAATGATCCTTGATACACACACACACACACACACACACACACACACACACATATATATATTTTACCACTTCAGGTTAGTTGATTTACTAAAATCTTTTATTTGGTCTTCTAACATTCTGCAAAGAACTGTTTAGCCCAGTGATTATCATAGATCTCTAGATTACTTTTCCCTTTCATAACTTTATCTCATAATGCTGGTCTCATTTAAAAGGGAGAACCATGTCTTCCTTGTCTACATTATGGAAGAGATTGTATGGAATTGCTGTTGATAACATTAGCCTGTGAAATGACTCTCGTTCCATTTGATTTCAGTTTATTTAGAGCACTTGTACTTTATCCATTATTCAATAGACTTTATGATACAAATTATGTCTACACGGAATTCGACTACTGAACCAGTGTTTCAAAAATTGTTACATTAAAATACCTGCAGGTTGTGGAGTCCAGTCCCAATGGATACATCTACAAAACAATCCCCACACCCAAGGTTCAGGGAGCATTACAGAAGAGGAGGTATAAACATTCTGAGAATTTGCTGTGAGATTGTGTCTCTTAGCAGTATCAGATGCTATACCCGAGAAATCTCACCAACATGACTGTCTAAGCAAGAGTTGAGCAAGGATGACACCAACGAACACACCAAAATGGACCTAGAAAAGCCCAGGAGGCCTCAAGCCTGCCCAGAGAACTAAAGGCAACTCAGGAAAGCTGAGAGTGAGAGAAATAGTTTTCTCCAATGAAGAGCACACTAAAAGGTTATCCAATACCAAATCAGCCTGAAAACATATACATACATTATGCAGACTGAGCAGAGTATACACAGGAATATACATCTATAAATATATACATGTAACAATAACTAATTTAAAAAGAGCCGTGAATATGAAAGAGAGCGAGGAGGGATACATGGAAGGGTTTGGGGGGAGAAAAGGGAAGGGGAAAATGATATAATTACATTATACTCTCAAAAATAAAATAAGTCACAAACTACAGTATCTCCAGTGACTCCCAATGTGGAAATCCCACCAGTCCATGCATTTTGCTTTTAGCAAATCTCAGTAACTTTGCAAAGCTTAGGGGGACCTAACCCAGTGAACATGATGCTCAGATCTCGATGTAGGAACTTTGTTAATGTGATCCACTTACCTTATTACATTATTTTACATACACAACCCATGAATGAAAGGCTCAGGAAAGCCTCAGCTGGATTTTGTAAAAAGTAATGTAACTGCTTTGCTAGCTCCCTGGCCATCTTGGTGGCTGCTCTTGGTTGGGAGCATCCCACACCTAAGGTAGAAAGATGGCCCCAGGAAAGAATATGGAAATAGTCTCTAGAGTTGGTCCGCTTGTTTTGAAAAGTGGGAAGTGTGTGTTGGGGTACAAGGAGACTCTGAAGATGATCAGACAGGGCAAACTAAACTGGTCATCCCTGACAACTGTGCAGCTGTGAGGAAATCTGGACTAGAATACTATGCCATGTTGGCTAACACTGGTGCCCAATACTACAGTGACAATAATATTGAACTGGAAACAGCATGCAGAAACTAGTACAGAGTGATACACTGGCCATCATTGATCTAGGTAGTTCTGATATTCTTAGAGGTATGTCAGAACACTCTAGAGAAAGGTAACCCAGCAAAGTTTCTCTTTACTAAACCTTGTCAGAACCCAAGGGGAAAACACAACCAATGACCAATTGATTTAGTAAGTGATGTTCCACCCAATCCGGGGCTCGGAGATGCACAAGTTCCAGAACTCTCATAAAATTTCAATTATTTATCTGTGTGGCAAGGATGAAATATTTACAAACCTCTGGTGAGAATCTATATTAAAAATGATTTGGCTTCAATATGGTTTTTGTTCTTGCTCTTGGTTTTACGTGCTTTTTATATTTAAGATTAAGGTATCACAAACTCAAACAGCTGTAGGAGCCAGGAAGGAAAAAAAAAAATCTGCTGACATTTGTCTTTGTTATGGCCGCGTTCAGTCACGAAAAATCTGTCTGGAAGTTCTTAGAGTCTGGTGAAGAAAATAGTCAAGATAGTAGACCAGAATTAGTCCTATGCAAACATGAAGTGTTCTGACCCTTCAGCAACCCTTCTTATCACAGACACATCCGATACACCCAGTGACAAACTTGATTAGCATATATGAAATCAGAGACCTGAAAACCGAAGGGGCCATAGTCAAAATATTTTAGTGGAATATTTGGAATCCTTTTAAAGTTAAAACTAATGTAAACCAATAATGCAAACAATGCTCCCAGAATTAATTATTCATGAGACAAAATGGAACAAAGAGAACAAATATAATAAAAGATTTTGCCTGGAACAGGCAAGGCCTCCTGTAACCCCAGCTATTCAGAAAGATAGACAGGTCTGGATCACAAATTCAGGCCAGCCAGGATACAGAGTAAATTCAAGGTCAGTCTGCACAGCTGTCTCAAAATGAAAAGAAAAGAGAAAAGAGAGAACTGAGTATATAGCTCAGAAGTTAGCATGCCAAGGCTCTAAGTTCTATCCCTGGTATCATAAAAAAAAAAGAAGAAAAAAAATCGGCAAACCTTTAAAACTGTAGTGCGGAGGCTGGGAAGAGGGCTTGAGAACAAGCATGAGGACCTGAGTTCGAATCCCTAGCACATACATTAAAAAAACTGGTCGTGACCACTCATGCCTATAATGTCAGCAATGGAGTACACGGACCAGTGGATGTTGTGAGCTCCTGGCCTGCAAGTCTAGCAAAAGTATAGTCTAGTGAATAGTCTAGTTTAATAAGAGACCTTTTTTGCAAGGGAGTAAGACAGAGAGCAACAGATGAAGATACTTAAATGACATTTTCTTACATCTCTGCATGTGTGCATGTGGGTGCCCTTGAAGACTCATGTGCGTGCGCGCACACACACACACACACACACACACACACACACACACACACACACGACCAATCACTTGAATAAAATTATGCGGCTCTCTCTACAAGCTGTTTGTGATCCAAATGATCACTGAGACTCTGTAACTGTAGATCTTATGAGTCTGGAACCAAGTGATAGGGAATGCTAAAACCCATGAGACACCTGCCCCTGTGCCTTGGACAATATCCCATCCAGTAGCTGCAGGGGCCTGACATTGGGTGTGCCCTGCCTCCCCTCATTTATCTACCAGCAGACTCTCCTGCCCTGTGGGGACAGGGTCTCTGACTGTCCTGTCTACACGGGAATTTAAATGCTACAGACTGTGCTGAGAGACTAATGGGTCGGAAGAGATTGTTCGTTCCTCCCTGCCTGCTTCTCCCACAAAGGGAATCGTATTTATTGCTTTAATTAGAGCACCAAGCTGTAGGAGGAAATGGGAGTCTTCAACTCCTCTCCTGACGGATTCAAAGTGGGGAGGCAACTTGGAGAATTTTGTGCAGCAGCAAAAGCAGGAGCTAGATAATTAGCACCGTGTGGTTAATAGTTTTACAAAGTGGGGGTTGGGGGGGATGAGAGAGGGGGTGGGGGGGTGAGAGGCCATCTAAGCATCTTTCACCAACTTCCAACAGTTTAAAGTGGGCTCCCCCAAAATAAGTCGTGGGCATTTGGAAGAATTTTGTTCAGTGAGAGTCAGCTCAGGATGCTGTCATTGTGGGGAGGGAGGAGGGCGGTGTTGATGTTCATCTTAACCTGCAGCAACTGTCATTGAATTGCTGAGCTGGCTTTCTCTGTGTGTTGAAAGGAAATAATAATTCCCTACAATTATTCCTCCAGGGAGAATTAAATTTGCCAACCCATTAAGGCAAGAAAAGACCAAGTTCCCTAAGATATTTTGGGAATTCAGCGAGGTCTCAATAAGTCATAGGTTTTTAAACATAATAACCTGGAGTGATTCCAAGAGTGAGTTCCCAAATCGTTAATGACTGGTGAGGTCTGGTGCAGGCCCATCGGAATAGAAGCCAGGCATTATGCTAAGTAGCTACACCATGCCTCCATGTTAAATCTGGGGCAGTCTCTTATTTGTATCTCTGCTTTGCTGAGAAAAAATAGATGTTTTGGTTGATCTCTAGCAGCTCTAACATAATTACAGGATACTTAATTGTAATGACTTTTATAAATTCTGAATAAGATCATGTTTCATTCATGTATTCATTCAGCAAGCACAACATCAGAGCCACCTTGTATTAAATATTTGAGCTACAATGATAAAGAACAGTGACCATAAACCTAGTCCTCAGAGCTTTACAGTTAGAGCTGAGGTCAGTACTATACCCTTAAAGATATGCAATACCTTTCCAGACTCTTCTCTCTGTAGGACTAAAGCAGCCATAGATAATACAGAAGAAAAGGGCAGAGCTGTGCTTCAGCAAAGCTTTATGAATATAAGTTGTTAAATTTCACATAATTGTTACATATTAAGTGTTATAATAGTTATGAAATTTTCTGACAACTTAAAAATGTGGGAGCTATACTTTGCTGATTAAGCTATTCCAGAAATATTTGGCCTTCTAGATTTTGCCTGTTGCCTAGAGGTCCTTGATCTAGAGCAGTCGTTCTCAACCTTCCTAATGCTCTGACCCTTTAATACAGTTCTCCATGTTGTTGTGATGACACCCTCCCCAACCATCAAATTATTTTCATTGCTACTTCATAACTGTAATTTTGCTACTGTCATGAATTGTAATGTAAATATCTGTGTTTTCCAATCGTCTTTGGTGGTCCCATGAAAGGGTCATTCAACCCAAAGGCAACCCACAGGTTGAGAACCTATGGTCTAGAGGTTAGATAAAGGAACAGATCCAGTCACTGAGGCTGATTGGCTGCCATTGAAAGGGGGCATATGGCAGGAATATAACATCTTTGGTATATTTGGTGTTTGCCAAGTATGCAGGAAGCCCTGGATTTGATTCCTCGAAGAGCATCCATTGAGTATTGTGGCTCACACCTGTAATCCAAGTGTTCAAGCTATGGTTGTAAGAGTATCAGAAGTTCAAGGTCATCTTCAGCTACATAGTAAAATCATGTTCAACATGAAATACCAGTCTCAGAGAAAAGAAGAAAGCGAGGGGTAAAATACAAAGTGGCAGAAGTGACGGCATGCCCACAGCTGCATGACTATTAGACAGTTGGAACTGGAAGAAACTTCCAGAAGGCCTTGAATGATCTTCAAAGGGTTCTTGATTACCTTCAGGTCATTTTTAACTAGCTGGTCCAGCCACCTCCAGAGACAAGGCCTTACACCTCCCAAGTTCTCAAGATAGCTTTTTTTCACTATTGAACAGAGATATATGCACCACTTATATACCATCATTAAATGAATATACAATACACAAATAATTAAGGATGCTTAATCCTCGCTTTTCCTATTTGTAAGATCTCAGGAAAAATATAATCAATTTTTCCAAATTGAAAGAAAGCAATCCCACTTGCAATTTAATTTATATTTTATTTAGTTCAATGATATCATTTGCCTACTTTTGCCATATAATTCAGTTCTTCTAAATGAAAGGTAATAAAGATGCACTACCATGTTTCCTCTCTTTCTGATTGGCTCATATATTCAATATTAGCCCATTCGTTTACAGCACAGAGAAAATTAAAAAGAAGCCAAGGGAAAAGGCAATTAGATTGTTTCCTTTTTGAGTGGTTGCTCGAACACATTTGCATAATAATAACAATGTGTGCCAGTGTGCCCTATTAAAATTAATCAGCTTTTGTGATAAGGTTTGGGGAACATAGGATATAGCTAATCCCAAATGTGCATTACCTTCATTACAAAATGAATATTGCCTAGGCTAGCTGGTATCCTAATCTTTCCTGAGTTTTCTTATTTTTGTACAGCTATAAGGCAACTTGTATGAGTTGATTCAGTCGTACCAAGAAGGACCAAAGTACTAGGTCAAAATTTTTACTGTATGCTTCTTGCCCTCCTCTCCTCCTCCCCGTGTGTGTGTGTGTGTGTGTGTGTGTGTGTGTGTGTGTGTGTGTGTGTGTCAGAGAGAGAGAGAGAGAGAGAGAGAGAGAGAGAGAGAGAGAGAGAGAGATATTGCACCTTGAGCACTGTCATAACTGACATTGCGCCATGTACTGAATAAAACAGATTTAGAGCCAGACAGACTGTAGCAAACAGTAGCTTATTCACACAGTATTTCGATAACTAGATAACTTTGCAGGAGAGACACTTTTCACAGCATCTGAGTCGTGATTTATTCGTTTGTAAGATGAAAGCAATAATGCACATTTTGTAGTGTCAGATGAAACATGTTAGCAAACAGTGTGAGATAATTCTTAGTACTCAAATCTTATTCTCTTCTCCTCCGTTCCAGCCTTTGCCAAATTACTTCTAAAGCTAATAATGGGCAAAGTGGGAGGAAGAAGGAAGAAGAGCAGGGAGCTGGGTACGGCAGGGAGGAAATCTCAAGCTGGAGATACAAATGCATTATCTAAGACATTTACTCTATGGTCCTATTAAATTAAACCTTTCCCCTAGAGGAATTAAAATATTACTGTAATATGATTAAATATTTAGCCTAAAAAGAAAATATCCCCTTCTCAACTGGAGGTGATTGCAAAGAAGCCGGTTGGCCTGGTTCTCTGTTAAAATGAAAATGTTGGGGGCCAGGAGAAATGGCTCAGCCACTAGCTGAGTGCTCCTCCAGAGGACCCAGGTTCAGGTCCCAGCACTCACATACTGTTTCATAGCTATCTGTGACTCTAGTTCCAGAGGACCTCCATGGTCACCAGGCACACACATGGTGCACACACATACATGCAGGCAAAATACTCAAGCACATAAAATAAAAATAAGTATAAAAACCAGAAATGTTGGTTTAAGTATGTGAGGTATCTCCAAATCTAGTAAGGAAACAAAATGCATTGTATTCCTGAAAGTCAGGATGTTGAGAGCATTAAATGTTGTGCACAAGGACTCTGGGATGGTAGCTGAAGTTTTTAATGTGAGCCTGTTCTGCACCCTTAGGTTGTACTCTTAAGCAATGTCAGTTTCTTTTAGCCTTGTATCATAGACATAGGTGCCACTATTACCTTCAGTTTGATAATGGAGAAACTGAGGCACTTGGGACCCATGATGAATTAATGGCAAAGTCAGGCTCTGATTCAGAACACCTGTATTCTGCACTCTTCAATACATCCTCCACTCTTTCTATTGTCCTTCATTCTTTCTTTCATTTCAGCAGGAGAAAAGCAAGCCATATAAGCCTGAGGAAGAGAGATCCCCTGTGTAAAAGCCCAAGAGATGACATGCATGAGTGCAGGAACCCTAAGGTCTATGGACGGATGCCAGGGAAAGGGAGCTGACAGTCCTCAGCTCCCATTCATTTTGGAGTGAAGGGGATCCAGTTTGTTCAAGATTAGGCAGATACTCACTAAACATGGACCCAATATCAGATAACCTTATTAGTGCTGAAGTCACCATAGTAAAGAAGTTGCCAGTCCTCAGGAGTTTTGAGCAGTAGGATTAGAGTTAAAGGTCACTGTCTGGGAAAAAACTGCAGAAGCCTTATCTGAAAGAAAGAAAGAAAGAAAGAGAGAGAGAGAGAGAGAGAGAGAGAGAGAGAGAGAGAGAGAGAGAGAGAGAAGATGGATGAGGGAGGATGGAAGGAAGGTAGGAGAAGAAGGAAGGAAGGAAGGAAGGAAGGAAGGAAGGAAGGAAGGAAGGAAGGAAGGAAGGAAGGAAGGAAGGAAGGAAGGGAGGAAGGGGTAGATAAGTAGGGAGAGAGAGGAATCAAGAAGCTTCAAGTCTGTGTTGTGAGTTGAACAGTGCTCTCCTCCTTCTGAGAAAAGTCTCATCCACCAGCACCCTCAGAATGTGGTCTTACCTAGAAGTAAGATCTTTGTAGATTTGATTGGGGTCAGAGTAGAGACAAGACCAGACTTGAGGAGAGTTTTGGCTCCATCTAACAAGGATGTCCTTCTAAAAGATGCAGTGTCACACAGGGAGAGGAACCTTGTGAAGTTATAGGTAGTAACCAGAAGGATGTGTCTGCAATCAATGAGTGGCTAAGGGGGAAGCAGGACAGTCTTTTAGAGGACACCCCACTAAAGTCCTCACTGTTTCAGAGTGCACATGCATGCAGTTGTCATGTCCCCCAGATGTCCCAATCTTTCTTTATCTATCATTCCCTTGACCAATTTTTAGAGTCCTGACTTCTCTAAATTACCCTGCAATTTGAAGTTGGCTTGTTTTCTCAGGGTTAAAATGTGGCTGTACATTCCTAGGAAGGAAGCATCATCTTCTGGACATCATTCAGGAGGCATCTGATGTTGTCATGTGTTTCTGGTGATGTTGATCCCCATCACTTGGATAAATGCTGTCTGACAGAGTTTTCTGTTATAAATTTATTCACCACTCATAGCAACAACAACAACAGACTAGAATCAAACTATGCAAATATCTATTTCTTTTATCATCATCATCACTGTCATTTCTTTATCATGTGGATGCTGTGTATGTGGGGTGAGTGTGCATGCATGTTCACATGTATGTGGGTGCCTGTGTGCCAGTGGAGGCCTGAGACTACCGTCAGGAGTTTTCTCTAATTATTCTTCATGTTATACATTGAGATAGACTCTCTCAATTGAAGCCAGATTTTGCAGATCAGACTAGTGTAGACAGCAAACCCTGTCTCCACCACCAGAGTGCTAGGATCGCAGGCAGGCTGTCACATCCACTAGGCATTTAAGTGGGCTCCAGGGATCCGAACTCTGGTATTTAGAGTTTTCCAGAAAACATTTTATCCACTGAGCCATCTCCTGGCTGCCAAACATCCTACTTCTGTGTAAACTTTACCTACTAATTTTAGCATTCATTGATGGGTCTGGGCAAAGCATCCTGGAACCAAAGACTAATGCATCAGGACTTGTCCTGTCATATTTCAAATGTTCTATAAAGTTCCATGATTAAAGGGATAGGAAGAATAAACAAATAGGCAAATAAATTAGTAAACGAGAAAAGAGAGCCTATTTAAAGACCCATAAACATAAACAGTAGGGAAAAAATGGATTATTCAATAAATAATGTGGAGATAATTGGCTATTTGGATGAGCATAAAGTTGCATCTCTATTTTAAGTGTACACAAATACACATTCCAAGTATGTAAATACAAAATTAAATTTATACACTAGGAGAAATTATAGGAGACTAGTTATATAATCTTGAAAGAGAACATTTGGCTAAACATGACTCAAAGCGTGAAGGCTTTCAGCATTGTTTGAAGTATTAAAACTAGAAACATATGCCGACCTATAGAAGCATAGTTAAATTAATTACAGTATATCCATATGAAGGATAACAACACAGCTGTTAAGAAGAATGGGAATTCTCTATGTGTTCTGATGCCTAAGAATCATGTCTTAATTAAAGTAAAAATAAAATTATAAATGAAAAGGATTCACTAAAGACCCATGGAAAAGTTGAGTTTCTTTAGGATCCCATAAGTCTAATAATGAGAATGAAATACGTTGTATGCATAAGTTCAGAAACTTTCACTAAATCATTCTGTTCCTGTTATTTTTATCCTATGGTGAACATAAAAATCCAGGAACATTTTTTCACAGTTGTCATAGAAATATCGTAAGAGCTGGTGAGATGGCTCAGTGGTTAAGATCAGTTGTGGTCTTACAGAAGAGTTCAGTTCCCCTCACACACATCAGGCTCACAAGTGCTTGTAACTCCAGCTCCAGGGGATCTGACACCCTCTCGTGGTCTCCATGGGCGCCTGCACACATGTGCCACAGACACACACACATGGGGGAGGGGAGGTTTAAAAAAATATTTAAGAAGGCGTATCAGAAGAATAAAAGGTTTGATATTTGGCTAACTTGAATGTTAAAAAGTATTAATATAAGATACAGCAAAATAAAACATAACACATGAATACATATGTCATCATCATACCTTAGCAAAAATGAATAGGAGAGAGGACAGAAGTATCTCTATGACTCAAAAATGTTCATTTACTTTAGAGTAATGTTGGAAAATATTTTTATATTCATTTGACGTGTGTGTGTGTGTGTGTGTGTGTGTGTGTGTGTGCGCGCGCGCGCGCGCGTGTGTGTGTGTAGAGAGGTACATGCTCACCCTGATGCATGTGTGGAGTCAGAAGACAACTTAAGGGAGTCAGGTATCTCCTTCCACCGAGTGATTTGCAGCAACTGACCTCATGTTTCCAAACTTTGGTCCAAGCACCTTTTCCTGACAGGTCATACTGCTGGGCCCTTGAAATACAATTTTAAGTGGCGTGCAAAGATATAGATACAGATATAGATAGTTCCATGTAAAATGTAAAATGCCAGGAAACTGAGAACTCAACTGGTGTACTTGTTTGGAATACACAAGCCCTTTGATCAAATCCATAGTCCCACAAAACAAATATACAAATAAACAGAAACAAAAAGATGTTTCTTATACTAACTGCAAAAATATATGATGGAATAAACTAAAGAAAAAATGTTTAACAAAAAGTAGTAGTTATTTCTTATGATGATGCAGTTGTGGCCCATCTCAGTATATCCCTTCATGCTTTTCTTCATTGTATGAATATTAATTTTAATGTCAGAAAAATGATCATTTGTCTTAGAAAGAAGGAAGAATAGCATAATTGTCAGGATTCTGCTCTTTTGGATGGATATTATGTTCAATACTGTCAGTAGCCTCATAGTCCTGAGACAACAAAACCAAAGTTGCCCTTTAAATCTGAAATGACCCATAAATTTGACAGATTCTGAAAAGCAGTAAAAATGATGTTAAGGATTGAAAGATAATTGATGCCTTGGGGTTTGTACAGCATTCTTTTATGAGGAAAATTGTGATCATGATATTTTGAGTCAGTAAGACTAAGACCACCAGGAGAAAATAAAAAATCTAAGGAAATAAATGCTAAGAAGCTGAAAGAAGAGAAAGCAACTGAGAAATCAATAAGGGTGAATGTGTGTGTGTGTGTGTGTGTGTGTGTGTGTGTGTGTGTGTGTGTGTGTGTGTGTGTGTGTAAGAGAATGTGTGTATATGTGTGAGAGTGTGTATGTGTTATGAGACTGTGTGTGTGAGAGAGAGAGAAGATGAAGAAGAAGAAGAAGAAGAAGAAGAAGAAGAAGAAGAAGAAGAAGAAGAAGAAGAAGAAGAAGAAGAAGAAGAAGAAGAGAGAGCTCACTTGGTTGCTTATTTTGTTAGAGAAGCCAGGAATGGTAGACCAGGCCTTTACTACCAGGACCCAAGAAGCAGAGGCATGAGAATCTAGCCTGGTCTACATAGTGAGTTCTAGCACAGCCAGAACTGCATAGCTAGACCTTGTCTCAAAAAGAGGAGGAGAAGGAGGAGTGGAAGAGGAGGGAGACTAGGAGTGGGTGGAGGAGGGGGAGAAGGAGGCAGCTGGTAAGTCTGGTCAGAGAGAAAGTTACCACATGGCTAGAAAAGAATAATGAATTGCTTCTCAGGTGACTCCAGGATTCCTTAATAGCAACCTTTCTTGCTACTTATGAAAGTTCAAGTTTTTTTTATTTTTTATTAAAATTTTAAAATTTATTTTACATACCAACCACAGTTTCCCCTCACATTTCTCCTCCCAAACTCCTTTATACCCCTCCCTCATTCACTCCTCAGAAAGGGTAAGGCCTCCCATGGGAGTCAACAAAGCATGGCATATCAAGTTGAGGCAGGACTCAGCCTCCTCCTCACCCACCACTCCCAGAACCCCTTCATCACAGCTGAGATAGGCATCCAACCATAGAGAATAGGTTTCAGAAATCCAGCTCATGTGCCAGGGACAGATCCTGGTCCCACTACCAGGGGCCCCAAAAACAGATCAAGCTACACAACTGTCATCTGCAGGGCCATCTACCTACAGGGCCTAGGTCAGTCAGAGAGGGAGAGCAATGAATGAGGTATTTTGATAGAGGAGGCCATTATTGGGTTAGGGAGAAACCAGGTGCCAGGGAAATTCCCAAAAATCCACAAGGATGACCCCAGCTAAGACTATAAGCAATGGTGGAGAGGGTGCCTGAACTGACCTTCTCTTGTAATCAGATTGGTGACTACCCGAATTGTCATGATAGAAACTTCATCCAGTACATGGTTGAAGCAGATGCAAAGATCCACAGCCAAGCAACAGGCCGAGCTCTGGGAGTCCAGTTGAATGTTCTAATCATTAAGAATGTCAATAAGAAGTAAATGGAAAAATGAAGCAATTAGATGGTGAAAAATCCTTGCCAAACTTCAGATCCTCAGAAATGGAGACAATGATTCTGAAGTCAGTAGAATTAGACTTGTCAACACTCAGTTCACAGACTGATTTGGGAACTCAACAGTCAAGAGACTCTGCAAATTAGATTTATTCCAAGTTGCTAGTCAAATAAGACTGATGAGTAGATATTTGAGAATCAGTAACTGTTCGATTTAATATTTTCATGTCCACTAAAAATATTATCAGTTATTTTGTTCTACCTTTTGTGCCAATGACTCAAGTCACTCTGGGACCACAGAGATCATGCCATTGATTTGGTGTTCATAAAATTTCGATTACATATTATCTAGCTATCTCCTGTTCTCCCCACTCTATTATTTCCCATCTAGACACTACTGTAACCGTATTTCACCTAGTTGCCGAGGTTACTGATGGGGGGGGGTCCTTTAAGCCTTACCTCATTTTCTCATATCATTATAATTTAAGCATTTATGTCACACTAAAATCCACATTGAAATTGCCTCTAAACTTTGGATAATGAACTGGGCACTTGACATGTACCTGAAATTTCAATATGCAAGAAGTATGGGCAGGAAAATGTAGAGATCAAGCCCATTGTAGGCTATCCAAAGACTTTGACCTGAACCACACAGCCAGACCCTATCTCAAAAACCTTAAAACAAAACAGAACAACAACAATAAAACAGAGATTGAGGGGTGTAGTTTAGAATAGAATTCTTGTCCAGCATGTGAGAGAACCCATCTTCAATTCCTAACACTGTAATAGATAAACGGAATTAAAATGCTGGCATTAAAGGGTAGGGCCTTTAGGGAATGTTTATGTTATAAGAGTGGAAATCTTGTCAATGGGATAGGTGCCATTATAAACTACACCCTGGAGATCGCCTAACCCTCTTTAGCATGTAGATATTAAACAATAACAAAATCTCCCCTTTTAATAGAAATAAAAAGTTTGTCATTAGCAGATACTGGATCTGCTAGTGTCTTCGTGTTGAATGTCCAGTTCCCAGAAGCATGAGATGTACATATCTGTTGTTCATAAGTTCCCTGTTTTCTAACAGAAACTTGCGTTGACCAACACACAGATCAGTGTGGGTGTCAATCAAAGCTTTGGAGAAATGCTTGTGCCAATTCTCCAAAATGATGCACCTGCCCACTGATTCCTCATTCTTATCTTCTACTTGGCCTTTGACAATTTCCTTTTTCTATCACTCTTGTGCAATAAATTCATCTAACCCTACTGGAGACTATGAACCCCAGTTTTCAAACCAAAGTCCTATATTAATAAATACTTTGGATGAGTGGATGAATGTATTTTATGAATAATACAATTTCAATATGATGGTAAAATTTATGAACGAATACTTGAACAAATAGAACGAAGAATGGAATTATTCTATGTTCCTTATACAACAGGTGAGAAATGGGATATTGCTTACAAGTAAACTCTAACATCATAGAGCAATCCCCAAAAGTTTAAGTGAAAGGTTTACATTTTAAGATGCTAGAAAAGAAAACATAGCATCAAAAATAAATTAGCTTATGAAAAGCAAAGCAAACAGGGACACAAGATGTAAAGATGCAGAAGAACTAAATAAAAAATTAATGCTATAGTAGAGGTTAGTCTTATAATATTTTCCTCATATTAAATGAGGATGCTTTAAGTATAGCAATTAAAAAATAGATATGACCAGAGTAAACAAGAAGCCAGACCCAACTTCAATCTTTCCATAAGAAAACTAATTTAAATTGGGACATAAAGAGATTAAAATGAAGCCCTGAAAAAAGATACATCATTTAGTCACTTTAAAGTACTTTTTAAAAAAGTCACTGTGCATTGCTTATTGTTTAAGTGTGCATGTTGGAGGGGTATGTGAAGATGAGTAGGAAATACCCACAGTGGCCAGAAGAGGCTGTAGAAATGGTAGAATAGGAGTTACAGGTCATAGTGAGCTGCCTGGTATGGACACTGGGAGCCAAATCTGGTCCTCTATAAAAATAGGATAAATAAATAAATAAATAATGTTGGACCCCAAAGTTTAGGGTCTCAAGTGGGTGCCCCAAGAACCCAGACTCCAGTCCAGTTGATGCAACACCACGGTTTTTTTGTTTTTTTTTTTTTTAATTGAAGCTTCTGTGCAGAAGGGCAAACTCTGCTCCAAAGAGCAAGAGCCGCATCTTACTGCAGCCACATGGGGGCTTATAAAGGAAAAACCCACAAAAGCCATAAGGTTACAATTCCCATACAATTTCGTTTCACAAGGTCATGGTCTGGTTACAGAGTCACCACAGAGGGGGTACAGTTACATCAACAGGTACATTCTTCCTGAAACCTTAAGGGGGGATATCAGGGCCGGAGTGGAGTTTACACAAAGGTCACAGTGGTCCTTCCTGGAACACCTGCAACTATCCCAGTCACAACTGAGCACATCTCTTAACAGAAATCTCTTAACAGAAATCTCTTTACATTGTTACTTTGTAGGGGTGGTTGAATAATGGCTGAGTCAGGTGGCCCTTGGAACTAGTTTTTTAGTTTCTCATTTCCTTGTGCTTGAAGTTTCTCTTTTCCTGAGGCTTGGGGGGTGTAAGCCTGAAGGGCTAGGGTCTTTCCATAAAAAACAAACAAACAAATAAAAATATAAATAAAAATAAAGAGCTAAAAGAAGGAACAGTGGGTGACTTAACTACTGAGCCATCTTTCTAGCTCTACCACTTAGTTGCTTTAAAAGTAAATAGTGGAAGTAATAAAGTTAATGAGAAAGTAGAATCTGGAACAATGAATATTCTCAAGAGTAAGTAAAAAGGTGATACAATGGTTAGTTCTCCAGGAAAGATAAATGAGTATACATGCATCCAACTATGGAGCTTGATGACTCATATAGAAAACACTGATAGAATTGAAGAGAGAAATTGAGAAACCCTTATTAGGCTGCACTAATTGCAAACTAAATGGCTCACTTCAGGGACACAGGGTCTTGCTACATAGCTCTGTCAGGCTTCAAACTTGTGATCTTCCTGGTTTAGCCTCCAGAATGCTAGGATTATAGCTGTATGCTATCATACCCAGATAGTCAGTTGCATGTAATGTGAAGGAGGCTGTCTTTTCAATGGCACTCTTAGGGTTAAATTTCCTGCCTTGTACTTCACATGCTTTCTTTATTTAAAGAGCATCCATATGCTCTCTTTCCTTATGAACTACTTGTTCCTCTGGACAGAGACATTCCATCTACTACTTGGTAGTGTGGTAATCTTTGGTGTGCTTGTCCCAACCCTCCCAGGATGGAACTTCCTCCATATGAGCGAGTAGGGTAAATGATTAGGACCCCAGTATTATAGAATGCTCTACCTGGGAGACCCTGTGAACTATGAGTGGAGTCAGGGTATAGACAGGAAGGTGGACTCTGATCTCTTGAGCAAATTCCAGAAATGTAATCCTAGTGCTTGGATTGAGAGGAAGTATGAGAAACCCTTAAGGCCTTCTCTGTCCTGTGAGATACTGTAGGTCTTGCTTGGTAACAGAGAAAAAAGGGAGTCCTATCCTTATAGCCATGCCCACTGCAGGGGATGTCCACTAGACTGTGGTGCAGGTCAGAGAGGGGGTGGGGGCTCACCATGGATCAGATGTCAGACTCATCTGTCACCCTGAGCTTTAGCAGATGTTTTTCTGCAAAAGCTTTTTTTTGGTTTTTCAAGACAGGGTTTCTCTGTGTAGCTTTGCGCCTTTCCTGGAACTCATTTGGTAGCCCAGGCTGGCCTCGAACTCATAGGGATCCGCCTGCCTCTGCCTCCTGAGTGCTGGGATTAAAGGCGTGCGCCGCCACCACCGCCCAGCTGCGCCACCACCACCCGGCCTGCAAAAGCTTTGTTATTCCTTTGGGAATACTTTAAAAAATTGGCAATAGAGAAATAGATAGCATGTGTCCCATCCATTTCTCTCAGTCTGTCTCTCTCCACATCACTGTGAATGTATCTGTCTATACCTCTATATCCATATACCCTAGGTAATGATGCTCATTTCTCAGTGTGTGTCTCCAGATTTCCTCATTCAGTTACCCTGGTGTAACCTTTAGGAGCTTTTGATGGGATATTAAATTCTGTGTTACACAGATGCCAGAGTGGCTATAAAGAATCCTACATGGAATTGAGATGATTCAGGGAGTTAGAGCCAGAAGTAGTTGTGAAAAATTAGTCCCCCATACAAGCCCTGGGAAAACACTGGCATGTCTAGTATAAAAAGTACATATGAGGAAGAGGGGTCAATTTCACCCCTTCTGGGTCTGAAGGAGGAAGAATCATTCAGGACATGACATCTTTGAGATGGAGGCCATCTTCTTGTGGTGTGTATTCCTCAAAGGATATGTTCTGAAGAGAGCTGGACCAAATTTTCACATGGGTCTCCAAGTCTGTGCTACCCTCTTAAAAGAAGATGAGAGACCATAATAAATGGGAGGAACTCACATTTTTTTTTTTTTGGTTTGGACAAGGAATAAAAGTTTCCAGAGCCTAGGAATGTGGTGGTATTGTGTTCCCCAAAATATTGTGAACCCTAATAAACTTATCTGGGGTCAGAGACAGAGCAGCCACAATATTAAACATAAAGGATAGGCAGTGGTAGCACTCGCCTTTAATCCTAGCATTCCAGAGGCAGAAATCCATGTGTTCAAGGATACAGCCAGGCATGGTGACTCATAATGTCTTTAATCCCAGAAAGTAAGCCTTTAATCCCAGGGAGTGATAGTAGAAAGCAGAAAGGTATATAAGGTGTGAGGACCAGAAACTAGAAGCATTTGGCTGGTTAAGCATTTGGCTGGTTAAGCTTTCAGGCTTTGGAGCAACACAGTTCAGCTAAGATTCATTCTGGATGAGGACTCAGAGGCTTCCAGTCTGAGGAAACAAAACCAGCTGAGGAATTGGCAAGGTGAGATAGATGTGGTTTGTTCTATCTCTCTGATCTACCAGCATTGACCCCAATAACTGGCCTTGGGTTTAATTTTATTAATAAGAACTTTTAAGATTCCTGCTACTTAGGAAGAAATGCCCCTGTTCGACTCGGTTTCTCGGTTTCTCTGCATATACCCAAGGAATGCTGATTCATACCATAAAGATACATGCTCAGCTATGTTCATAGCAGCACTATTTGTAATAGCCAGAACCTGGAAACAACCTATATGCCCATCAACAGAAGAATGGATGAAAAAAATGTGGTACATATACACAATGGAGTACTACTCAGCAGAGAAAAACAATGAAAGCATGAAATTTGCAGGCAAATGGATGGAACTAGAAAAAAATCATCCTGAGTGAGGTAACCCAAACCCAGAAAGACAGTTATGGTATGTACTCACTCATAGGTAGATTCTAGATATAAAATAAAGAACAATCAGACCACAACCCATAGAACCATAGAGGCTATGTATATAGCATGGAGGTCCCTAGGACGACTGTGGCATATAATAAATTTCAGTTTTATTCAATTATTGAAAAAAAATAGCCAAATGAATGGAAACACATGAACTATGAACCAAAGCCTGAGGGGCCCCCAGCTGGATCAGGCCCTCTGAATAGGTGAGACAGTTGATTGGCTTGATCAGTTTGGGAGGCAACTAGGCAGTGGGACCAAGTCCTGTGCTCATTGCATGAGTTGGCTGTTTGAAACCTGGAACTTATGCAGGGACACTTGGCTCAGTCTGGGAGGAAGGGACTGGACCTCCCTGGACTGAGTCTACCAGGTTGATCGCAGTCCTCGGGGAGGATTTGCCCTGGAGGAGGTGGGAATGGAGGGTGGGCTGGGAGTAAGGGGAGGGGTTGGGAGGGGGGAGAATAGGGGAACCCATGGCTGATATGTAGAATTGAATGGTATTGTAAAATAAAAAATATTAAAAAAAAAAAAGAACACAAAGAAAAAAAATCCTTTGGTCTGGGGATAGAGCTGTGTGGTGGAGTTGCTTCCCTATAATCCTGAAGCCCTGAGTCCCATCTTCAACACTATAAAAGCAAGCAAAAAGTTCTTTGGATATGCATGGGCACGTGCTTATTTGTTACTTAAAAAGAATTTCCAGGCTGTAAAGACCAGCACACACTGGACCAGAGATGGAGCAACCCTGCCTTTGTCGGGAGGTCAGCCGTTCCCCCTGGATTCAGTTCCTTCTCAGCAAGGCTTATATAAGGAGAGAAACTGACACCCTAGGGAAACTCTTGGGCAAAGCAGGAAGAGATTTAATTGCTTGTTCACAGTTCTGTGACTTTGTTGGAGTCCTGAAATTGTTCATGTGTTTCTCGCTTGCTAAAGGTTACTGCACTGCACTATTAAGCCAAATTCAGCTTTTGCAAGACCAAAGTATGCCTCAGTAGCATTGACCAATGTGGAATCAATGTCAGTTGCTAACCCCATGTTTTCCACTCACATTTGGTGAAACCTGAAGGTTCTGAGAGATATATGGGCATGGGAGGAGCAAGAAAGATCCAAATTGAGGGAACAGGACCGCTACTGCTGTCACCTCTCAGCCCATACATCTGGGCAGTTCCATGTATTTGCTTTAAGTAGACTATAATGGTTCATCTTATGATCATATAAAATATACTTAATACTTTATTACATTTCCTTGTTTATGTGCATGTTGTGGAATATTAGTTGAAAGTGTGTTACATTCATTTATGCCGTGGAACATTTGTTTAATGATGCAAAGATGTGTTGCATTCTTTTATGCTGCATTTGTTTAACTCTGTGAAGATGTGTTACTTTGCCTGTCTAAAACATCTGATTGGTCTAATGTAGAGCTGAACAGTCCAATAGCTAGGCAGGAGAGGGATAGGTGGGGCTGCCAGGCAAAGAGAATAAATAGGAGGAGAAAAAGAGAAGGGGACTGAGAAAAAGAGAGGGAGAGGAAGATGCCAGGGCCAGCCACCCAGCCACATAACCAGAAGCAGAATAAGAAGTATAGAAAAGACATACAGAAATAGAGAAAGGTAAAAGCCCAGAGGCAAAAGGTAGATGGGATAATTTAAGAAAAGTTGTCTAAAAATAAGGCAAGCTAAGGCCAAGCATTCATAAGAAAGACTAAGTCTCTGTGTATTTATTGGAACTGAGTGGAGGGCCCCCAAAGAATTAAAAAACAACAACTACACGTGTGTATGGGGGATCATGCAGTTTGTACATGTGGAGGTCAGAGAAACTTGAAAGAGTGGGTTCACCCCTCCCACTCGATGGGTCCCTGGGGTCAAACTCACATTGTAGGTTTTAGTAAAAGGTATCCTCACCTGCTGAGCTGTGTTTTTTTGTTTTTGTTTGTTTGGGGTTTTTTTTTCATATGAAATGAAAATGATGGGAATTCAATAACATTTGTACTTTAAATTTGGATTTGTTTTTATGGTCTAGTGATATGTGATTCAATACTATTGGGATTCTGGATATGATGAGATAATTAAGATTTTATTATAAAATAGGCTTATATTTTATGATTTTCCCCAACCCTAAGCTAATGTATTCTGAGCATGTGTTAGGAAAAATGTGACCTATGACATGTTAGGTGTATTAAACATATTTTTAACTTAAAGGTAACACTTAACTTACAGTTGGTTTGCCAAGATATAACTCCATCAAAAATTTATTAACATTTTTACAAACATATGTATGTGTACATTTGTGTGTGTATGTGCGTGTGTACAAATATATAAATGCAGGTACTGAGTCTTTTTTTGTCGTTTGTGTATATATGGCTTCAGGACTGCCCACTCTGTATTTGATAGTAGAGGATAGTTCTCCCTCTCTCATCCGTCCTTAGTCAGCTGTAGTTATTGATTCAGTAGTATTTCCCCCCTTCCCCCTTAGCATTGTCTGGTCTTGTTCAGGTAGCCATTGCTCAGAAGTACTGTGTGACTGCAGACTTCCTGGTATTCTGATTACTACAACTTTCTGTCCCCCTCCTCCAGTGTCCCCTCAGCCATAAAATTCAGGAGCTGTGATGTGGGTGTATCCGTTGTGGGTAGGCTACTCACAATCCATTCATCTTTGTGTGAGTTCAATTGTGTGTGTGTGTGTGTGTGTGTGTGTGTGTGTGTGTGTGTGTGTGTGTGCTTTAACAGTGTCCATTTTCTGTAAAGAGAGGTTCATTTGATGACAGATGAGAGCAACACTCATCTGTGGGTACAAGGATAAGATTTAGAATATAGTAAAGTCTAAACGAGCAGCAGTAGTAGGTTCTAATTTAAGGTCTATGACCTCACGAATCATGGTAAGCTTTCTAAATTTTTTAGTATCAGACATTATTTCCCTCCTGCTGAGTAGACCTGAAGTCCAATTGGACAGCTGTTGGTTACTACCAACCTGTGAGTGCCATTTGTTACATTTTTATGGATATATTGCCACCCTGGTCCTTGTTACATCCTATAGGTATTGTAGCTAAGTAGGACTATTAATTGCTTCCCTTCCTTACTAGATTACATGATATTTTCTAGTTCTATGGAAGTTAGACCACAGGAAAGAGGCTTTCAGGTTAGAGTCAGCTGAGTCTTTGAGCCCTGTGTCCTAACTGTCTTCAGCAATAGCATAATGACTAACCCTCAGACCTTGAGAGGCAGCTGGGTACAAGAGCAAGAAGAACCATCCCCATTTCTACCTTCTGATTTCCAGATCCGTGTATTCTGACTATGAGTAAGTATCATAAACTGAACACTGAATCATAGCCTACAGCATCTTCTCTAGGATATTGTGCAAGCCTTGTATAGCATTGGTACCCAGCTAGTATTTGTTTTGGTGTGAGATGTCCCCACAGGCACATACATGTAACACCTTGGTTTCCAATCCATGGTACTATTTTGAAAGTTTGTAAAACCTTTGGGAGATGGGACCTAGCTGAAGAAAGTGGTTCACAAATAGGGCACAGAGGGTTGTAGAAGAGCATAAGGGATTATTGGAGACCATGGAGGATTATAGGAGACCATGGAGGATTAGAGGAGGGCATGGAGGATTAAAGGAGGGCACGAACAATTATAGTTTGGTTCTATTTCCAGCTAGATCTCTCTGCTCCCTGCTTCTCAGAGACATGAAACAGCCACAGAGCCATGAGCAAACACTACTGCCATGGACTCAATGGCTTCAGCTGCCATGTTTTCAGTATGGTACACTACATCCTCCAAACTATGAGCTGAAACAAACTTCTCTTCCCTTAAGTTGTTTTGGTCAGGTGTTATGCCACTGTGACAAAAAAAGGAGCTAATATAGTGCCATATTTGCTTTTCACATGTCTTAGGGACAGAGAAAGGCATTACCTATACATGCTATAAATACGTATACTTCTTGATGGTGTGTGGAAATTATGGGTAGAGCAGGTGTTTTTGAACTTTGGGAGATACTGTCAAATAGTCTTCCAAAGTGTTTGCACTCCAACTAGTAATAAAGAACACATTAGTATCACCATCTCTGTCAACATTTTAAGTTGTTAGTCTTTTTAATTTTATCTGTTCTTGTAGGAATATGATACCATATCACATCATAATTGAATGTGCATTTTTCTGACTGATGCATTGAGTGTCTTTCATTTATTTTTTTGGTTACTCACGTTTCTTCATTTGAAACTTGCTGCTTTCTTAAGATTTCAATAGACATAAGTTCTTAATTTTAATTAATTTTAATTTCCCAGTGTTTTCTCTTAGTTTCAAATATTTTTTTTTCTGTTTAAAATATTTAGCTTTCTTAATACCATGAGGATGTTTAAGATGTTTCATTTATAAACTTAATTGATTTACTTTCAAATTTAGATCTGTTAGCTACCTTAATTTTTAAAACAGGACAAAGTGGGGATCATTTTACTGGTTTCCCCCCCCCTACAAGTATCAGTTGGCCCAGACAAGATGTCTTCTGTTGGCACCTCTATTTAAAGTTGTACGGGAAGTCCTAGCTAGCAGACCAAATAAATAAATAGAAGTTATAAATATCAGAAAGCAAGGAAGCAAAACCGTTTTGTTCACATATGACATACTTTTGCATGTAGGAAATCTAAAATACTGAGAAACAAAATATTCAGATTAATATGTAAATTAGCAAAGATGTTATATGTCTATCTAGTATCAGTAAGTGATTCAAACAAATGTTCTACCATTACTATTTGTGGTAGCATCCGATCTGAGGAATAAATCAAAGATGTGTTTGACCTCTACCTTGGTGCGAACAAATTGCTAAAAGAAATTGAAGACAGTCGGGTAATTGTGGAGATGTCACATGTATAGTTTCTTTCTTTCTTCCTTTCTTCCTTTCTTTCTTTCCTTCCTTCCTTCCTTCCTTCCTTCCTTCCTTCCTTCCTTCCTTCCTTCCTTCCTTCCTTCCTTTCTTTCTCTCTCTCTCTCTTTCTCTCTCTCTCCCTCCCTCCTTCCCTTCCTCCCTTCCTTCCTTCTTTCTTTGTTTCTTTGTTTCCTTCTTTCTTTCTCTCTCTCCCTTCCTTCCTTCTTTCTTTGTTTCTTTCTTTCCTTCTTTCTTTCTTGTTTTTTAGAGTCTGTACTTTTAAGATTTTAGTTTTCTCCAACCTGTTTCATGGAGTCAAAGCAATCCCAATGAAAAACCTAAAAGCATTCTGGAAATAGAGGTAGATATTTAGTGGAAACACAAAGAGAAAAAGAAATTCAAAATGAAAACCAACTTATAGCACTTCTATGATGGGGTATTAAGAGAGCTCATCTGTATAATCAGTGTCTAGGAAAGGGGTGACATTGGTTCAAGAATAACAAACTGAGCAGTGGAGCAGAACTGGGTGTCTATGAACAGATACTCTCCACTCCATACGCACACACTTTGGGATAGAGTTCTACTGCAAGTAAGTGGAGAAAAGGAGGTCTTTCAAAAAATGCAGAACAACATTATAGAAATAAATTAAGGAAATTATTTCCCACTTTTATATGAAATTTAAAGTTGGTGGATTTATAGAGACAGAGAGATGGTTAGCCTGGGTTGGAGCATGGGGGAAATGGACAGTTGTTGGTCAAGGAACACACCTGCATGAGATGGGGAGGGTCTTAAGATCTATGCTTGGCATGGTGACCGTAGTGAACAATACTGTACTGTGTAGTAGAAATTTACTGGGAGAGTATGTTTTAAGTATTTTCAGCTCCAAAAAGGGAACTATGTGATATTATTCATATGTTAATTATCTTGGCTATAGTAACATTTTATAAGATAGAAATATTTTCAAACATCATGCACTGGACAGATGCAATTTTTATGTTTGTATTTTTCCTCACTCAACCTGAAATAAAAAGAAAATATGTACACTGCAGGTACTAAGGTAAGTTTCAAACATGAAGCCAACTCTGAGAAGCTTATTCTAAATCTAATTCTTTTTAAATGGAAATATACGATCGCTTCATTACTAATACTGTCACAGGCACTGTCCTGCTTTCTTAGAATAGGGCTTTTTCAATATAAACTTTATTCGTTTGCAGACCTTTTTGCATGGCTCCAGATATATCTAATGGGCACACATACTTCCTGGTAAAAAACCATAAGGGAATTTATTTAAATAATGCTTTTGTTTATGTATGATTTTACTATCTGTGAAAGTTTGAAGCAAATATGCATGTTAATTGAGATGAACAAAGGTGTCTATTTGTATGTAAACAAACCTAGGCTGAATATTCAGTATGGCAGAGGGACACAGATGCAAATATTGGCTTTCCAAGTTTCTGTAAGAGCAGAAAGCATTATATGCATGGTAAAAAGACCACTGCCGTTGATCACATATGATAGCCTTGAATCTGTGCTGAGGTGTTTCTGATAGTCTCATTGGTGCTGAATGGCCACCGAGCAAGTACAATGAAAAGAAACATGCTCTTTTGCTCGGAACCAAGGCTACAGTGAAGCTGCCCAGCACAACACTGGCAACCACTGTGAGAAATACCTTGGATTCATTATGCCTTTGATGTTGAACTAGTTTCTGTGGTTGTTATGCATTCAGAAATCTTTCATGGTTGACATTTTTCCCCCTATAACTGGCCCACAGCTAAAGAAGCTGTGATTTAGGATAATCTTTCTTTGCCAAATCTTCTTTGTAAGACATAATTCATCAAACGAGATGTCTTTGTGCAGTCCTTTTTTGGATGTTTGACTAGGTTTAGATTTTGTAAAGGTCATAAAAATTCTCAATTAATCTTCAATAATATTTGAAATGCATCCAGCCCATCAAACGATTAGTCTCAAATATCAACAGAACAAGAACATAAATACAGAATTACAAACTGTAATCCTTACACACCATTTGAGCACTCATCACTTAATTTGCTCTGCTCCTCCCTTGCTTTCTTAGGCATGGGTTTCACTCTCTTCCTGTCTGTAAATTCTGGTTGTCCTAATAGCCATGTACTCACAGCTTTGAACAGCTGAGCTTGGAACTGAACAAATACAGTTCAGTTGCTGAATGTTCCGTGAAAGGATGTATTTAGCCACTTCTCAATAAAAGGGACCAGAAACAAAGGGCTTATTTACAAGGAAAGTACAGTATTATTGAAAGAAATAAATTGATTCACAAATTAGTTCTTCAAAGGCTCAATATTTGTAAAATCTCACTGATGGTGGGCTGCAAAGATAGAAACTGTATTCTATGTTGATTATTTTTTTTGATTCACTATCATACCCACCACAGAGTAAGTGAGTTTATTTGTCCTGTCTGTGTATGTATACTATGTACATGTATATATAATTATTTGTAAATTCAGTTGTAACGTCTAATCTGGATGATAGGCAGTCATAGCTTATTTGGAAACTGCAGTGTGTTAGTGTACATTCAATCAGTCCCGGAATGTTATAGTCCATGTATTTTTAATCTTATTATTTCATTATGATACCTTGTCTATCAAAATTTATATTAGTATTATTACCACAAAGAAGAAAGTTTTTTATAGTTATTATTTTAAATTAAAATATAATGACATCACTTCCTTCTCCCTGTCCTCCTTTCAACCCCTTTCATTCCTTCTCCCTCACTTCCTTTCAAACTGATGGCTTATACTTCAGAAACAGGGCCTGGAGAACCCTGAGGTGGAACCTGCCTGAATGGTCCCTCCCTGAGTCCTAGTTTCGTGGTACCAGAAGGTGCTACACAAGTTTCCAAAGGAGGGAGACAGCCAGCAGTCTTACCCAGTTATAACACCTATGAAACACATCAATGACCAGCATGGCATGATAATCCTAAGGGTGCAATACTATGACAGTAGCCAACAGCTTTCTAATTGGACATAAGACCTGCTGAAGAAGAGGGAAAACATGTCTGGTACTAGAAACCTAGCTACTACTCAGTGCTGGTGAAGTCATGGTTATTGGAGAAGAAACTACAACTACCAATTTAATAAATCAGCATAGTCCTCAACAATTATCTACAAACATTTGCCCTTAAATCCACAGGTAGGTGTAGTCTCCTCCCCTCATCAGCAAAACCTCTCTTTGCAATAGACAGAGACAACTACAGAAAACCATAATCAATCAAAATGCAGTTGTGGAGCCCAGTCCCAAAGGCTGTATGTATAAAATACTCCTGCTCCTAAGGTTTAGATAACACCATGGAAGAAAGGGCTTGAAGATTATGAGATCCAGAGGATCAGGGAGTGTGGTGAGATTGTGTCTTCTAGTAACATCAGAAGCTACACCTAACAATGTGTCATCAGCATGACAAACTGGAAGGAGAAAGGCCCATGATGCCTCAACCCTACACAAAGAACCATAAACAGTTGAAAAAAAGCTGGGCAAGAGAGAGAGGTGGTCTTTCCCATGGAAGAGCACATCAGTTGGTTATCCAGTGCCAAATGATCAACCCTGAAAATAAATGGCCAAACCTGAATAGAAGTAACAATATATCGACTGAACAGGTTAAATGTAGGAATATATTCATATATTCATATTAACAGATGCATTCAATAACAGTGAAAAAGGAGGACAAAAATTTGAAGGAGATTGGGGAGAGATATTTGGGAGGCTTTGGAAGGAGGAAAGAGAAAGGAGAAATGTAATTAAATTATAATCTCAAAGATTAAAAATTAAATTTAAGAATATTTTAAAATGATAGTTTATTTTTTATTATTATTTTTACACATACCAAGTTTATAAATATATAAATATAGCCTTCTGAGTTCATTTAGTGTAGTTTGTGTGCATATGACTTTAGAGTTGACTACTTGGTATTGGATAACCCATCAGGGGGCTCATCTGTGGGAAAATCTAATTTCTCTTCACTTAGCAGTCATTAGCTGCCTGTAGTTCTTTGTCTAGAAGTGGGGCCCTATGAGATTTTCCCTTTCTACATTAGCATATTTTTAGTATTGCCATTGTTCAAGTTTTGTTTAGACAGCCATACTGTGGGGGTATCATGGGTGTAGTTTCCCTATCATTTCTAGGAGACAGAATCTCACAGCTGATTTCCCGGTCTCTGGCTCTTATGATCTTTCTGCTCCCTCTTCCTCCATGTTCCCTGAGCCTTGGATGCAGGAGTTATGATGTAGATGTATGCATTGGATGTGTTGTACTTGGGATCTTTGAAACTGCATTCTGACCTGCTCTGGTTTTCTATAATGGTCTCTATTTGTTGTAAAGAGAAGATTCTTTGATGAGAGGTGAAAGCAAAACTTAACCTTCTCTCCAGTGTTGAACTTTCAACTGTGTCAGGAGTCATGTGTTTCACTTTTTGTTGCTTGCTTACTTGCTTTTGTGTTTGCCAGCCAAAGTAGACTCCATTATTAAATCACAAATGCCATCTTTGATGGATGTTATATATTTACTAAGAGTATCCATAAAGTTAGAGATGGAGGCCTCTTATATGCACACAAGAATGGACTTGAACCCCCTAAAGCTTATTTTAGCTAATGTTATTAATTAATGTCCAACTCATTGTCAACAGTGTAAATCATGTTCTATATCCCACTGGGGTGAGACAACCATGCAGAAAGTATCTCACGTTGACTCTTAATTCTGCTCAATATGACTGAGCTTTAGTTGCCTTTAGAAGTTGCTGCTTGTTTTCTGCAACTTTCACTTACCATTTTTCTTCTGTGTTTTACCTTCTTATTCCTGGACTTGGATTTTCCCCATTTCTAAATTAAATTACTTATATCTGGATCTTTTGTTTCAGGATCATCTTATTTGAGCAAAGAAAAGGTCAGGAAGAGGGGGAGGGGAAGGAAAAGAGGAGTAGAAGGGAGGAGGAGGAAGAAAACTAACAGGAGGAACAGGATAAAGAGAGAGGGGTCATTTTTTATTGTGTTTCAGATAAATTAAATCATTAGATTGAGAAATATGTTTGGTCTTCATGCAGCTCATATATTGATCCATGAGAACTCACAAAAAGTAGAAATATAAATTGTAGTTCTTCAAATCCACCTGAGAATATTTTAACACAAATGCTAGTAATAACACTTGGTTCAAGTGGAAACTTTAAAGCAAATACTAAATACAGTGGGCCAATGGAAGAGCAGGTAGTAGCAAATCCCTGGTAAGCAGGACTTTCAGCTCTATTCTGAGTGCTCTTAGTCCATGACCACCGGTCCCCACCGGAACTGACTTCATCATTTGGATTTCGGTTTTCATTTCATGTTATTGTGAACTCCAGGTAAGATTCCTGGCTATTCTACATTTTTCCTCTTGACCTTTGCTCATTAAGGATGATATGGCAGCAATGACCTTGTGAAACCAGTAAATTCTGTCATAAACTAAATAAACCCAGTCAGGTCCCTCAGCATCCAATACTCACAATTTTCAATGTTAAATTAACAATTTGTGGTTCATTCTTATTTTTGTGAATAATCTCAATGCCTTCCATTTTTCTAACCTTTTTACCTGTATCACAATGCTATTCTTTCTATGTCTGAATTCTCTAGCACTTCAAAGGGCTTAGATCCCCCCCCCCCCCCAGTGGTCTAGGGAACAAGGATCCTAGCAAATACAACTGAATAACATGCCTTTTAATGCCCAGCTTAGACCTTTTCCTGGCTTGACGGAGCACCCTTGTCCCTTAGGAATCTTCTCTCAGCAACTCTGGGAAGCAGAATGGTGTCCAATTCATACATCCTAAGAATTTGGCAAAGAGGGGAATTTTAATTGAATTCCAAAGTAGTTAGTTTGTGTCCTAGAAATGTGTTGCTGCCTGCGGGTGGCCTCTTGAGTAGGGTGTGCATGTGTGCATGGGCATGCATTTCACTTCTTTTTGATGGGTCCAGCCAATACCTGTTTGATATACTGAGTTATCAAAACAGATACAGCTATAGCTCCAGTCTTGTTTTTTTTTTTTTTTTTTTTTTAGGTCATTGACAGTACATAAAATCCCTTTCTTTTTCTTGATAAAGCAAATAGATCCTTGACTTGTTCTTTGAAAAATTTCTCTTTTCTCTCTCTCTCTCTCTCTCTCTCTCTCTCTCTCTCTCTCTCTCTCTCTCTCTCTCTCTCGTGCATGTATGTGCATGCTTGCATGTGTGTATGTGTGAGTGTGTGCATGTGCGTGTGCGTGTGCGTGTGCGTGTGCATGTGCGTGTGTGTGTGTGTGTGTGTGTGTGTAACCCACTGAGTTCAGTGGGTGCTGCCTACGGAACACTAACTGATCTTACTGGCGTGATCTTGGACTGGTAACCAGGGCTGCAGTGGGTTCCTGGGTGCCACAGCCCTGCTCAATATTCTTCCTGTGCCCTCTTCCAGGATATTCCCTCAGCCTCAGGGGCTTGATATAGATGTCCCTCTCAGTCCTGTGTACTCAATACTCACTTATTATCAATACTTGACCAATGTTTTGGCCAGTTTTGAGACTTAGCGGAGTGTGTAAAGTCACAGAAATGAGTGATGACTTGGTCCACATGGACAGCTACACCCTTAACCCATTTCCTCTGGGGCAACTTCTAGAAGTCCAATGCGTTGACCTGAGAGTACTGTGGCTAAGACCAAACTGGAGAGTTGCAGAGAGTAACAACCTAATAAAGACAATTGGGATCCAGCCCCTTGACTGTGGAAGAATCTACAACTAGCTGATAATCTCATCTTAGATGGTATGAAATGAATCTGCTTACACGATAATTTAGTCCATATACTTTATTCTTCTGAGTCAGTTCTCTCTCTACACAGCTTCTTTTCTGCTCTCATAAATTGCTCCTTTCTTGACTCTCTCTACATCTTTCTGCTGTTCCCTGTAAGTGCTATCTTAATTCCTTCATCTTATTTCTGCCCCATCTTGCTCTTTCTCATCTCCTTCTTTCCCACCTAGTTCTTCCCCATCTGGCTCTTCCTCATCTTCCATCTCATCCTTCTAGTTCTCTTCTAGCCCTCCAAACCAGTTTTCTTCCAATCTAGTTCTTCTTCAGTCTCTGAGGTTTACCATCATACACCCATGCAATAGTAATGCTCTGGCTAAGACAAGGTCACCAGTTTTGAATTCCCTCAGAGTCAAAAGGAGGAGCAATAAGATCCACACAAAAGAGCAGTAATTGTCAGTCATCATCTGCAACCCAAAAGGGAAGTGACTAATAGGGAAATGAATCAACTGAGGGCTAAATTCAGTTAGTATCTAAGCAGAGGGGGATTTTATGTGCTCAAACTATATTCTTAGAAGTGGTTAGGTAAAGTGTTAGGAGTCCACCAGTGATGAATGAAAATAAAACTGCCTGAAAATTAGAATTTTGACTGTGTCTCTTGTTAGCACAGTTGGAGAAAGTTATACAAATGCTTTCATTGTATAGGGGAAATTGTGCCCAATGAATGATGGAAAAGCTACAATAGCATACGAGAAATTCATAGCAGGAAACAGCTAATATTCAAAAGCTGATATCATCATATCATCAAGACTCCTCGAGACCTGGCTTTATCCTCTGGAAGAGTTTTAACTCTTTCTGGTATCGCTTTGTTATAATCAGCTGAATTCCTACTTCATATTTTTCTTGCGGCCAGCAGCAACAATCAGCATGTGCACCAGGAGTCATGATGATTTTCCAGGTGACCTCCGTTCAGGGCATCCACCTCTGGGTCATGCCAGTGGTATTTTGAAACTGCTAGTAGCTAAGATCTGTGTTCCTATCACACAATTAAAAAATCTTGAAAAATCTTTCTCGAGATAAGGAATATGAAAATCTCTTATAAATCATAAAAGTGTAAATCACTAGTTTTAGCAATATCTATGCTATGGCTGTGTCTTTACTCTGCTGTGTTAGAATATAGATTCCCTTAAGACTCAACCACTCTCTCTTCCTTTTATTCCTTCTATTTGCTCCAAAAATAATCCTTAACAGACCTCCAAAACATGTACCTCTATTAATCTCTTCTTTGTTTTCCTTTGAATATGGCTTTCATAGAGATTGGGAAGAGAGCTCAATCAGTAAAGTATATGTTTTGTAAGCATTAGGACTGGAATTATCCCAGGACCCATGTAAAAGCCAGATTTAGTGGCATACTCTTGCAATACCAGCACTGGGAAAGTGAAGACTGAAAGATCCCCGGGGCTTGTTGTCCAGGCAGCCTGGCTAAATCAGTGAGCTGGACGTTCCAGTGAGAGAGCCTATCTTGAAAAAGGAGGTTGACATCTGGCTTCCATTTGTATGTACATGTACATGCATGCCCACCACACATGCATTCAAACATGCACAGGTATGTACACATCCATACCTACATACCACACTCCCCAGGATTTGGCTTTGTAATATCTCAGTTTCATCATGTGACAGTCTCCTTTTCTATTTAATTTAGAGTACTTGATGAATTGTTTTTGTGGTTCAGTTAACCAGTCTGAGTTTGATTCTTAGGGTATGAAATGGTAATGTTTGGTGCTTGGCAGGAGCCCTTGAACGTCTAAAAGATGCTTTAGAGTTGAGAGGATATATGAATTGTCCATATGGAAGTTTTCCCATAAATAATGGAAGGGGCCACATATCACAGCATACCAAGTACCTCAGGGAAGGTCAGGGCACAGGGCAAAACCCCTGATGGGAAGGTCCATGGACAAGAACATGAGCTGAACAATACGCTCACTGACTGTTTAGGAAGGAGGATTGTCACAAAAAGGAAGGGCAGAAGTGAAGAAATTATTATGAAAAGTATTGTTGGGAACAGATGCGAGCCTATAAATTTCTGTGGTAACTGACTCATGGAACATCACTTCTAGTCACCCCCATGATATATGATGCAGATTAGAGTCAGGAAGCCAGTGAAGAGTACAGCAATTTTGCGGGTCTTAGGTCACTCTGGGAATGCGGTAGTCAAAACCACTGAGAAGGAGGACCTCACCCTGGTCAGCACTGATCACCCTACTTCCTGTGATCTTGTCAAACTTCCAGGACGAGAAAAGGAAGCTGTGGGTTAATGCTGACACTCAGCAGGCAATGACACACACCGCTGTCAGGCTAGACATGATACACTAAGCCTTCATACTCAGAGCTTTCCAGTATAAAGTAGGAGTTGAACCAGCTAGAGATGTGTCTGGAATATCTCACAGCAATATTCTCTCTCACGGAAGAAATAAAGTGGAGGCAAAGAGTAGTTCTCCTGCAACAAACCCCTTATATCCAGATTTGAAATATACTCCAAGCTGTTGTTCATGATTAAATAAATGCTTGGCATATGTGCTCAGTCAAGCCCCAAAGCGCATCACTTGGGTCAATATTTCCCCAACGTTTTCTAAATATTATCAGTTTTCCTCCTACTCATTTTCTTCCTGCCTCCCTTTTCCCTATAACAAATAATTACATTGGAGAGGACAATGACACGAGTTTGGATTCAAACATTGTGAGCACTAATCCACTAGCTTATCATAGTAACTTCTCTAAGGCTGATAACATTGTCATATAGTATCTAGCCACATGCAGGGACACAGAAAGCCAGACAACAGTCACACAGTTATTCTCCTGCTACAGCCAGGAGAGTCTAGACAGTTCCAATTCTTACTTATATCTTGCTTAACATTTTAGACTAAACTTCAGCACTATCGGCATTTGGAGCCGGACAGTTTCTTTGTTGGAGCAGTGGACAGTGAAAGTAGTGTTTTAGATAACCTACCTAAATATCTGTAGGATGTTTAGAAGTGGACAGTGAAAGTAGTGTTTTAGATAACCTACCTAAATATCTGTAGGCTGTTTAGAAGTGTCCCAGGTCCTAACTTACTGGCTAGTAGAACCCTTTTCTCAAGTTGTTTGACAAATAAAAATGTCTCTAGACTTTGCCAGTGTCACCTGCAGGTAACAGTCACCCTCGATTGTTATCCGCTGGCTCAGGAATTGGTCTTTGTGTGATCAAAGCTGAATGACCAACACCATGTCCACATTATAGTTCACAGAATGAAAGGAGGAAAAAACCAGAAAGGCAAGCAATTCCTTTTTTGAGAGTGATATGAAATTTTAATGTCAGTGGTGTTCATATTTCTTGGGCTAGAACTTGGTCTCCAGGCAACAGCGAGCTCCTGGGAGGGCCAAACAATTTACAGCA
The DNA here is from genome assembly GCF_049852395.1 of Peromyscus maniculatus bairdii. NCBI lineage: Eukaryota > Metazoa > Chordata > Mammalia > Rodentia > Cricetidae > Peromyscus > Peromyscus maniculatus. Next base: position 76,863,733 of record NC_134859.1, on the reverse strand, counting down.
TGCTAAAGTTCTCATTCAAAAGGTATCAGTGAACTACGAATAATGAATATGTGATCTCATTATGTTTATAGAATTAAATATGGTAATGTATCCACAGTGTCTAATTGTGTTAGATTTTTCACGCAGTGATTGCATACCCGAGAAAAGCAACTTTAAAGATAGATTTATTTTGGCTCATGGTTTGAGAAATTTGACTCCATGGCTGGCTGGTTCTGTTCCTCTCAGGCCCATGGCACAGCAAAAACATCATAGTAGAAGGGCAGTGGGGCATGGTTAACTCTGGTGGCCAGGAGGCAGAGGCAGCAGAGGGGGAAGCTATGCTGGGTGGGTTCCCTTCTTCCTCCTTTGTGCCATGGAGACTTGCAGTCTATTGAATGATCCTGTCCATAGGAGGGCCCCATAGTCCAACTGTCTATGAAAACACCCTCAGAGACACATTCAAAGTACCCTACTAATCTTAGGTGTCTATCAGTCCAATAAAGAAGACAGCCAAGTTTAATATATATATCTTAGGTGATAAATAAATGTTCCATGGCAATCTGTGCCTTCCTCTTACTTGTCCATTCTCAAGCACATTCTCTTTCACGTTACTCCTCTCACTTAAAGATGCCATGTGGGTAGACTTACACGAGATGAGATGGCAGCTTCCCTGAGCAGGAAGTGAGAGAGCAGAATGGACAGTTCCTCCGTTTACCCTGGAAAGAAGTGATAGAGAGGACAATGCATTGGGGGAGAGGTAGTATAGCTACTAACTGGTGCCTCTGCTTCTAGTTGTCATTAGGAGCAAGGTGAACTGTGTGCTGAGCTTGTCTCTTAGATCTTGGCCCTCTGGGAGGGGCTGACCATGCCTGCAGATAATGGCACAAGCTGCCAACCTAAGTAGAGAGAACAGCATTTCCTGAAATACAGTAATGACACTGAGTAAGAGGTTCATGCTTGCTGATGCTACATTTACTTCATTTATAGCAAGGGGTGGATGGCCTTGCTAACTTGTGATTTCAAAGCATTCCAAGGAATTCTGGAGTCTAGCCATTAGCTGCCAACCAGCTTAATTCTCTCTCCACATACTTTCTGGTGGGACTGCCTTTCTCTGCATATGCATGCACATGTGTTTGTTCAATAGGGCTTGGCACTCTAATCTCATCTACCCCAGGATACCCCGTGGCATGACCTAGCAGCTACGATGTTAACAAAAGACCTTAGAATACAAAATACTGGTTTCAGGTACAAGGCTTCTGTCTGTGGGTCTCAGGAGGCTCTCTAAATCTTAGCTTTTCTCAGTGGAAAGGAATCAAGTGCAACCCCTGCCTTGTGATACTACTGATGGCTGTCAGCGTGCTAACAATGGAGAAATTGCCTGAATTCAAATCCCAAAGCCATCTCTAAACTGCCACATTCCCCAGTGTGGGCTGGGGAGATGGATGGGTCTGTAGGTCAAATGCATGCTGTCCAAGAATGAGTATTTGAGGGTGGGGTGTGCTGGTGGGCACCTATAATCTCAGCACTGGGGAGACAGAGGCAGGGGAATCTCAGCTTGCTGGCCACTCATTCCGGCTGAATCAGTAGGCTCCAAGTTCAGTTGACCTCTGTCATCCACACTCATGTGCTCACATGTGCACATATCCCCGCACACATGCACACACCTGTGAACATAATGTCCAAACAAATATCATATTTACTAAATAAGTAAATAAATAAATATGATATTGTCTTAACCAGGAAAATGTATTAAATTTCTCTGTTCCTTATTTTTGGCTTCTTCAAAATGTGAATCATACTGAGACCCACCCAGGGTTTTGTGGGTTAAACAAGATGTCCCTGCACATCTACTGTGGGCCCTGCCATACAGCAGTGATGCAGTGAACCACTAGGTATTTGTTCTCTTTCTGGGCTTTTTACTTAAGACAGAGTCCCACTCTACAGTTCAGTCTAGCCTTGAACTTGGGAGCCTCCTTCCTCCCACTCCATGCTGGACCATGCCCCAATGAGGCTTCTCTGAAAGCATCAAATCCTGCAGCCAGGCCCTGAGGCTTCTTCCCTGCTCAGTAACAGAAGCCTTTGATTATAACTCCGTGGAAAGACACTTGTCCTCTTGTGTGACACAGAAGGCATTGTGGCTGCTTGTATTCCTCTTTAGCATTTACTTTGGCAGCCTAACGAGGTTATAACAGGATTGTTCTCTCCAGGGACCGTCTTCCAAATGACCAGCCCCACACGACAGTTGTTGATTTTGTAAAGACCCATCTTAATCACAGACCGTCCTCACTGCCGCCTTATTTCCTCACTGTCTTGTTAGTGACATAAGGAATGACCATTGTGTGAAGCAAGGCCATGTAGGATGCCTGGGACTGTGACCATTCCTACTCCAAGGGCCATACTGGTGTAAGATTTCACCGTGATAAAAGATCAATGGTGTAGACTTCATATTCTAGCACCTTCTCTCAGGTTCCAGAGACAACCTTAAGAATGCCTATGCTTTATTTGCCTGTCCTGAACTGAAAAGGATTCATTTTTTCCTTCCTCCTTCCCCTTTACTTTTCATCCATACCCTTACATTTTGTCCTGAGAGACAGTGTTTTTATTACAAACCTTGGCTCATAAAGCCTGCCACTCAAATGCCCTGCCTATGAAGTTCTCATCCATCTTCTTATTCTTCTACCTCAGAGACTCACAGCTTAGTGAAGATTATGTAGTGTACCAGCATATTATATTCTTTTTGTGTTGTTGTGTATGTGTCTCTGCAGGTACCTGTGTGTGTGTGTGGGGGGGTACATATGCACACAGGTACATGTGAGGGCCAAAGGAGAACCTGGGGTGTTGTTCTTCCTTGCTTAAGAAGGGGTCTCCCGCTGGCCTGAGGCCCACTAATTTGGGTTAGGCTAGCAATCCAGTGAGTCCAAGGGTCCCACCTATCTATGCCTGCTTAGTGCTGGCATTACCAGCTCACAGCAACCACCTGCACAGGCACCCACCTGGTGGCCACAGTGGCTTTAAAGAATTTACGTAGGTTCTGGAGATTGAACCCTGGTCTTCATGCTTGAAAATCAAGCCCCTGAGAAACTAAACTATCTTCCTAGCCTTACTACTTATTCATTTAGAAAATCCACCACCACCACCACCACCACATGTATGTGCATTTACCATGGGACACATCTGGAGGTCAGAGAACAACTTGCAGGAATTGGTTTTATTTTTCCACCATGAGTTCCAGGCATCAGGTCAGCAGGCTTGTATAGCAATTCTTTTGCACACTGGGCCACCTCAATTAGTTACTCCTAAAGAACAACAGCGAATTTGTTTTTAGTAGTTCCAACAAATTCTACAGTTACAGGGCAGCAATTGTTCAAGTGTTGTCTGGCACTATATAGTCCAGAGACATAACGTGAGGAACTCTGCACTCACCATCTCCTTCAAGGCTCACGAAGGCCTGACTATCCTTGCTGGCAAAGAGGAAGCTCAAATGCTGACCCTCCTTGGGGTTACCATGTCCTCCGCATGGGCACAGCACAGCAGAGAGGACACCCTGTCCACAGTAGTCCATGCAGACAGGACACCCAGACTGTGTGCTCCAGCACATGCAACACAAAGGACTTGGTGTTCCTGGAGTCCTGTGGGATTGTGGTTCTGGTGGAGAGCTGCAGGTCATGGTGGGGCCAAGAACCGAACTTGATTTTTTCATATTCTGAGTTCAGTGCTTCTTCTAGTCCACAGAGGAAGATATCACCCCTTAGCATGATGTCAACTCTCTTTATTATTATGGATTTGACTAAGAAAAGGTAACCACAGATTTGCATAAAATCATTTAAATACTTTGGTGAGGATGAAATATTCAAGCAATGCTTACCATTGCTACTTAAGCCAAGGACTTTCAATTTATAGCGCTTCCCAGGTGAGTCCTCACAATTCAGACAGGCATAACCATCCCTCCATTTCCATAACGACTTGGCCCCAGGAGCCACACAGACACCAAAATCCTTAGATAATCAAGTCCCTATGAAAGAGTCAAAGATTTGCATATAACCTATACGTACCTTCTCGTATGCTTGAAGCCATTTCCAAATTATAATGTTTGATAGTACGCTAATGATATACAAATAACTGTCTATTGTTTTAGGTAATAATGATGAGAAAAGGAGGATGCACTTACTTTGCATAGACATATTTTAAAAACTATTTTCAGTTTGTAGTTGGGTGAACTGATGGATGATGAACCTACAGGCGTGATAGACCACTTCGAGGATAAAGACATCCCATGAGAAGAAGCCTCACAATGAGAAAAGAGCAGAGGTCAGACAGAACAAGGCTCAAACCTTTGATCCACAGCTAGTTAGTAGGCAATTCTGAAGCTGCTCTGAATCTTGATTCTAGCTTTTGCAGAAGGTATCTCTTTTGCTTACATCAAATTACCTTAAACTCACCAGATAGGATGTACTGAAGGATTTGTGCTGCCAAAGTTCAGTGCTTTTAAAAGTGAGGGAAGACAATGCTGTCATGAGCACTTTAAATAGGCAATGTCTTTAGACTGTTAAAAATTGAGAGTTTCAAACAAACACACAATCGATGTGTTTTGATCAAGTTCACTTCCTGTGTTTTTCTGCTTCAATTCTTCTTCCATGCCTCCACTATCCCCTCCTTACTTCATATGTTCCAATTAATAGATTTTTTTTAAAAAAATTAACCTTACTTTGAATAAATTTTGACAACTACTTTCTTTAATTGCAGACACTGTTTATAGTCAAGTGGTAGGTCTGCCATCTAATCAAGTCTACCAACTTTAAAACCAACATTGCTTCAACTATACTCATTTACTGCTCAATTTATTTTGAACTCTTCAAACTTTAGAAATTATGACAAAGCCGTAGTGAGTTAAAATACACACATTTGCCTTCAAGGCTGATGCTATCCTGCCTTCAAGTTCAATGATGTCACGGATGTTCATAAAGCACTCCTATATGAGGACTAGTGTCCACACACATAGACTGTCTCCTCCTTTTAGTTGATCACAGGTTTCCCATGCTGTCCTTGTGAGGTTTTGTGCTTAGAGAATCAATCAAAGACTTAGGAGACAGGCTGACAGCCACACACATTGATTTAGTGGACCTCTTAGCCTCTAGGCTCAGAAAGGAAACACAGGCCCTGGTGGTTTCTAATTTGTCATTAAATAATAAGGGCATTTAGTAGGAAAAGTTGTCTCTTCCTTATTGGGCCACTTGCTGGTCCCTTTACTAATTCCTATCTGAGTGTAATTTCCATTGATGTGGGTGATGGTCATTGGTCAAATACTGATATTCTTCTCAGTGTCCTACTGCTAGACACAGAAGCACTAAGAGGTAGAATGATTTCACTTACCAGGTCCTATTTGGTGCACATTTGGAACCCAAGGACCAACTACGCAGGAGGCCTGGTCTGTTTTCACTTGGACACAGCCATGAAAGTTGTGTCTTTTTTTCCCTTTGGTGGAAAAATGATGGCTTTGCTTTCTTGAAGCATTCCTGCTGGCTTATTCATGGAACCCAAAGAGGGTGACATCCAAGGAGGGCAGCCTTCTGTTTCTAAGCCAGAGTCAGGGTTTGGCAAAGCGTAAGAACTGGATGGGGGTGGGACTGCTCAGTGCAGTAGGTGAGAGAAGAGTTGGCCAAAAGGTAGGAAAGACTTGAAACCAAAATCCACACTCTGATGTGCGGGGCCTCCCAGTAAGAAAAAACACTCACCAAACACCCACAGGTTTATTTGGATTGGAATCGGGGATGCAGTGCCCAGGAGGCTGTCGAAATAGAGAACTGACCCCCTTCAGTGGAAAGCAGGGACAGGGGCTGGGAAGTGGAGTGAAGAGAAGGACAGCCCAGGCAGAACTGCAGACTTCTTGCCCAGAGAATCCACTTTGCAGGCTTCCTGGGGCTGGAACTATAGGCTGCTCCCTGTGTGGGTGGTGGATGGAGAGGCTTATGAACACTGGGGATCCGTCTTTTCTCTGGAGCCAGACAGACGCAGGTTAAATCCAGACTTCACCACTTACGAGCCTTGGAACCACGGGGGAAGTTCACTTGTCTGAACCTCAGATTCCTAACTAGTTAAATGAGAATAAAATTGTGGGTTTTAAAGACAGTTCAGTTTGGTACTGTGCACGAAGAGAGTTGGCCTTTGTGGGCCTGGTCCTCTCAACTTTCATTAAATAGCTCTCAATTTTTATATATGCTAGATGGCAGGTTGTGTTCAGGGAGGGCAGCCTCATGGCATGGCTTTAGGGCATCTCAGCCTAAATATAAATCCTGCTCTACTCTGCCCTAACTGGTTTTATGGTTTGAAGTAATTTATTCTACAATTTCTTCCATCATAAAAGGATTATTGTAATGATACTTACCTTGTGTTAATTGAAGACCAGGTAGTGATAAGGAGGGAGAAAGAGCACCTGACTTTCCAAAGACAGTGGAGTGAGGCTACACAAATGTTGACCAATATGACAATGATGGTGAAATTGCCAGCCTGATATGATCTCATAGCAGGAATTGTGTGTTCTAGATCATGGTTCTTCTCTAGCTCACCCAGGAGACATTTGAGAATGTCTGGAGACGTTCTGAGATGAGACCACATTACTGGACTTGGAGTCACCGCTTGTGCCCCAAGAATCTAAGTTCAGCCACCCATCCTCAAGAAGTTAATTAAACAGCCAAATTAATAGTGAAAGACAAGAAAGAGGGGGATTTAATGAGACTACACTGGGAAGAGGAACAGAAACTCAGTGATGTCCCCTTCAAGTCATCTTCAGGGTCCCTAAGTGAGGTCAAGATTCAGGTAAAGGACCAGAGACATGCATGGCTAAGCACAGCAGTCAAGCCGAACCCCCACCTGCCACTGACCCATCACTGTCTTTTTCATAAGGTGGTCTAACACACTGTAAGTTCCCTTCCCAGGGAAAAAGGTTCCCCTCTGCCCAACTTAGGCTTTAGGTTTTCTCTTTTCTCAGCATGTGATTCTTGGGGGAACTCTGAATTCTTAGGAGTCCATTCCTTCTATAATCGGATAGTCAGTGTGAGGGATACAAGTGCCTCTTTAGAATATCTTCATCTCTTTCAGGCCAGTTATAATAGCTGATGGGAGTTCAGGCTGCTGTAGTTGTCAAGCAGGTAGAGACAGGGATGGTGTTCAACATCCAACAGTGCACAGGGCATCCCCATCTTAACAGAGAATTATCCATCCCAAAACATCACTAGTACCAAGGTTGAGAAACACCAGTCTAGATCAGGCACATCTTCAAGACCTAACAATGTAAAGAAATTGAAGTCAGCTTGAAATATTATCAAAGACAACCCTGGCTCTTGTTTCACTAAATATAAAGTGTGTGCCATCCTCCAGGTAGTATGCCCTGAGAGTAGAGACATTGCCTTAGTCAACATTATCCTTTGTCAGTTAGCGTATTACACATTATTTAAGCACCCTTCAAATCAATGCATAACATCACCTAATAAGGATGCCAGTGCAAAATGAAAGATGCAATCATTTGATAGACTCTGAAGAGTTTTTCGCTTTGAAATAAGATGGGGAAATGGGTTCATTCTGAGGAAGAGCATTACCTAGAGTGGTCAGAGCTGGAACTGAGAAACCAACATTGCAGAAAGCACAGGAAAGTTACTGCTTGGCATGTACCACCCATTTAGGATTGGGAAGGCTGGGAGTGGATTTGCCTTTCTAATTAGGTTTGACTTGGGCTAATAGTGAAGTGAGCTTTTGTTCCCTGAGCAGACACCAGCTGGGAGGGGGTCCAGGAACGTGCTGGGTGGCAGGGTGAAGTCACCATGATATGACACATCTTCCCTGGGTGATCCACAAATAGATGCTTCACACATGAACACATGAGACTAGTCTACAAACTTAGCTCTGACGCAGAATATCCCAAGAGGTCAGACACTTGAGTCACTCTGTGTGGCAGTTCAAATCCAGGCTCTATGGCTTGCTTGCTGTGGGGCCTCATATAAGATCATCAGATTTTTCTAAACCTTATTTTCCTACAATCTTGAAAGGGCAGATGAATAACATCTACCTCAAAAGATTGTTATGAAGCATCAAAAACAAAAATATATAAGAAAACTTGAATGGGCTAAAATTCATTATATAATATACTGACTTAGAGAAGAATTCACTTTGTTAAATGGCTGATTGTTCACTTAAATTTTGCATTATTTTTCATCTCTACCATTCTCTCTATATCTTATGGGATACCATTGATTCTTGTTTCCCCTTGGTCCAAACACCACCACCACATGAACTGTCCATTGGATATACTTCAGTCTCTTCCTTCTAACTCAAAATTCCCATTAAACAACTCACTTTTAGGAATTCTTTCTGTGACCTACAGAATAAAGAGAGGAATTACTGAGAAGACATTCTGGTGTTTCCAGAATGCTCCACACTTAACATTTGCTAATGCCTACCTTCCCCAAAACAGATGAATTCTGGACCATATCGCTTCTAGGATATATTTGTTATTCCTGGAACATCCTTACAATTTTCATTCCTATAGATCTTTGTGTTGCTCCCCCGGCTTGAACTAATCCCCTTAAATGAAGTAACAGCTAATTTTCAAGGCCCAGGCCACATGCCATCTTCCATCAGGAAACTGCTCTTAGTTTGCCTCCCTTAGTTGGAATCAGATCTCTTATTCCTGTGGCCTCTAGAGCACTTGCTGGCTCGGTCTCAGCAGCTCTGGGTTTTTTAGCCTCTACTTTGACATCATTTTGGCCACATGGTTTTGCTTCTTTGGAAATGAAGTGATCAATACAAAAGGATCTTTCTGAACTTTCCTGCTATCTCTTCCCTGCCTTCTAGAACCATGTCTTGTACAATGGAGGCACTCAAAAGAAAAATGTTAGGCTAAACCTCAAAATAACCAAGCGAATCATTTCTTAAGGGGATCTCTGTGGTCAAAGGTGCATCCTCCTCTCCTGCCAAAAATACCTCTTGAAGGAAAAAGTACTAGAATTAATTTCATTTCCTTTTCAACTAGAACAAGTTCCCATACATCAGTGCTAAGAGCCAAGTGTGACTATGGGATATGACATAAAGATTTTGTGTGTAACATTATTTGTCCATTAAACAATTATGCATAGTCTGAAGAGATGGTATAGTGAGTAAAGTGCATGCTGGGAAATCAGGAGGACCTGAGTTTGATTCTCAGCACTCAATGAAAAAACAAATAGAGGCTGAACATAATGGCATATGAGCAATCTCAGCACCCAGGAATAGAGACATGAGGATTTCAGGGGTTCAGTGGCCAGTCTAGCCAATTGGTGGTGAGTTTTAAGTCCAGTGAGAGATCTTGAATTCAAATAAGTTGAAGATGGATAGAAAAAGGCATCCAGTGTTAACCTGAAGCCACTATGGAAACATGAGTGTGTGCGTGTGGGCGCGCGCGCACGCACGCACACACACACACACACACACACACACACACACACGCACATGCACGCACGCACGCATGCATGCACGCACACATGAACACACACACCAAGCAAACACAAGTAATAAGTAAGTGTCCATGCCATACAATCAGAGATTGGTGTGTACAGGTGTGAGTGTGTGTATGTATGTATATATGTGCATGTAATTTACCTCCAACTACTCAGTGTACTCTGAAGGTCCATGTATTCCCTGAATCTCACTGTACTCCTTAGGTCTTATCAAGAGTATACTCTGCAGGCCAGTAACACGGCAAATGGAGAAACCTGACAAAAACCACCTTGTTCAAGAAACCTGGGCAAACAGCAAGTGGGAAAAGTTCTGCTGATACCCTCTGTAATGTACTGAGAATGGAGATCTACTTTTATGGTCTTCCTACAAACCTGCAAACCTTGCAACTCCATGAAACACCAGAGATTTTTAAATTGAAAACAACTCTACAAAACACTTGAGCAGCACTCCTAAAATGAACAATGAAAGTTTGACAAACTACTATAGTCAGAGGAGCTTCATAAGCCATGATGGCTAAGTGTCATATGTCGCTGGATGGAATCTTGAGCCAGAAAAAAAGGTTAAAACCAAGAGAATCTGAAAAAGGGAAGGATTTTTAACTGCGGTAATGTAGTCATAGTGATTCTTAGGTCATGACAAAATACGTACAAGATAAATAGCACATAAAGTGTTGGAAATAATGGAAATGGAGAGTGTAGTGTATGGGAGCCTTCTGTACCATTTCCTAATGACAGAAAAATTGAGTTATTTGGGTAAATCCACTAGAATGGCATATCTTGGCCATAGATAGCTCTATTTGTAGACTGTGGAGGGCCCTCTAGTTGGCTTTCATAATGCTTACACATGTTTACATTCCCACCAGCCCCATGTAACTCTCACCAGCCAAAGGGCTCCAAATGTATACATCAGAGTAATTGTTGCTTCCATTTACAGTAGTTAAGTTTTAGAATCAGACCATGCCATTCTACAGATGAGCAGATAAAGAAATGTGGTGCATATATGTACAATGGAATTTCATTCAGCCATAAGAAATGACTGGTTTAAAACATTTTTTTTTAAATTGTTGAATCTGGAGATTATTCTGTTAAGTGAAATAGACCAGATTCAAAAGAAAAACATTGTGCCCAATGTCCCATATTGGGACAGTAGAAGTTGTATTTAAGTGTGTGTGTGTGTGTGTGTGTGTGTGTGTGTGTGTGTGTGTGTGTGTGTAGGGCATGAAAGTAGGAAAGGGTTATGAGAGTGGAAGAAGAGCTCTAAGAGGAGCAGAATGGGAAGAATGAGTCAGAGTAATGGAATATGTGTCGCATAATAATGGAATATGTGTCACATAAAAGCAGAAGACATGGTGAGGAGACAAACAAGGTGGGTGAAGGGAAGACAGTGAGGAAGGTGGGTGAATAGTGCAAAGTATCAAGACATGTATGTATGAAAATAGCATGGAGAAATCCATCATTTTATATGCTAACCTTAAAGCAGGTAAAGAATAATTGTAAGTGAATGTGTATAGAATATCTAGCACATAGCAGGTACTCCGTGGTTGTTCTCTTCCCCAGGTTATATGAGGCTCGTAGGCAAACCGTGTAACTTCTCTAGGGACAGCAACATATTTGTTATTTGTTGTGAAACAAGGTGTTATTTATTACACAAAATCTATAACTACTCCTGCTTTCTGTTTAGTGGTGGATGTGTATTTTTTTTCTTAGTGGGGTGAAAAAATCTGCACTTTCTCTTCCCAGCTACAGAGACTGGTGGGAGAAGAAAAGAGGAAAAATCAAAATTTCAAAGCTTCTTCTATTACTTCTGTGCTGATACAGGGTGAGTCCGAGGGCAGGTGAACCTTTGTTTCGGCAGACACATTAATGAGACAGTGTTTTTAAAAATCGACCTAGAATCCAATAGAAGGTGGGGAGTTCAGAATAGCTGAACTGTTCTACATAATTAAAGTATGGAGTTAAAATGAGAGGAACATGAAGTGTGTGTGTGTGTGTGTGTGTGTGTGTGTGTGTGTGTGTACGCACACGCATGCGTGTATGTACGCATGCACGTGTGGGGGAAAATGCTGAACTACCAAAGAAGAGGCTGCAAGAAGTTTTACATTGACAAACAGCCCAAGGACTTTCAAAGAAAAATGTATCTAAAACACTCCTTTAATACCTGTCCATCTCTGGTTGGAAGAGCCTCCATCATTCCAATGTCTAAGAAGTTTACTCAATACAAGTAGTTGGCTTGGAAGATTCTGGTGGAAATGAAAATCCTTGTCTTCTATGTCAACACTGGTCCAAAGAAAAGGAGTAAACCAATTGAGTAAAGGGATAAATATGAGACTTTAGGCTCGGTAGAAAGGGGAATTGGTCAGAGGAACAAGTGGCCATGAAGTATATGTACCCTGGGAATTTGAAGAAAGTGGATGTTGGACATTGCAATTGGGTTGACATTAATAAGCAGATGTGTGGGTGTGTGGGTGTGGTGTGTTTCTATCATTTTACAGTGGATTCTGGGGAACTCAGTAATGGCTGGATTTTCCTATGCACCCAGGGCTGAAGGGTGAAAATGTACAGCAGGATGTGCCCACACCTCCTGTGCTGTTCCTCTCAACCTCTATTCCCAGTGCCTTATTACATGCTGGGATTCCCATTTCAAGGACATACAAAGCCTGAAACAGGATCGTTTGGTAATCAGCATTATTGAGTTAACCTGGCTTTAAGCCCTCAATACAACATGACCCAGGCAGTAGAATTCTTCCTGGGAACCTGGTGATTGTCAGTGGGCTTGCTTCCCAAGCATCTTCCTGTTCAGTGTTCAATATCAGAACTGTGCATCACCTCATTTAATTTGCAGTGTAACCCTCTGTGAATAAAGAAGCAGGAGTTTGAGGAGATTAGATCATTTTCCTGGGACTAAAAAGGAGCTTAATATTCATTGCAGAAAAAGCCCGATTGAACCGGAAACTGCTTTGGTTCGATTCACCAAACTGAAGCCTCTATTTCATCTTGGGTTTTTTGTTTGTTTGTTTGTTTGTTTGTTTTGTTTGTTTTTTTGTTTTGTTTCATTTTTTTCATACCTTTCTGTTTTCTCCTCTTTTCCTCATCTCTTTTCAGTCATGTTGGGCCTGAGGCAAGTCTGAGGAAAGAATTGTGTTCTTCTGACAGGCAGATTGGAAATAAAATCTCCACTCACAGCTTGGCAAGCATGAGGGCCCTGATTGATCTTCAGTGGCGGCTCCAAATGGCAACCGCTTCAAAAGCAGTCCTGCCTCTACCCCGGGTGCAGAAGGCATCACTCAGGAGGCCTCCCCACACCAGAGCAACTGCCTGCAGCCACGAAGTCAGGTGTAAGACCTGAAGTGAGTTGTTAAAACAGGATGTGGTGGGTCCGTGTGGGCAGGGAAGAGAAAGGTAAGGGAGGAGGGAGTGCAGGTAGCATTTCTTCAGGGAGCCAGAGGCAGAGGAGTTGCTGGTGAGTGTATAGAATGATGACTGTTTTATTACAGCCACGTAGCACTAAGCGACAGGGATGCTTTCTGAGAAATACATTGGTAGGCGATTTTGTCATTCTCCAAATACCGTAAAGTGTCTGTGTATCTATACAGTAGAGCCTGCTGTACACCTGGCCATTTGGGTCAGCCTATTAGTCCTGCTCTACACACTTATACAGCATGCTGCTGTATTAAATACTACAGGCATCTATAGCCCACTGGTATTTGTATTTCTGAACACATACACACAGGTTTGTTGATATCACCTTACCACAAACACCTAATAGTGTGCTATGTGTTGACATTGCCATGGCATCACATCTTTGTCAATATAACTTTGACAGCTGCATGAAAACCCTAAAAATCACCATAGTATATGCAACCCAGAGCTCACCAGTATGCCATTACATAGACAGGGCCATATTTAATTCTGCATAGGTGTTAGCACCTGCTAGATGGCAAAAACAATTGAGGTTTTATATTAGTTGCTGTTGACTCACAGTTTAAAAGTATAATCACCTAATGGTAACAGGAGCTTGAGGCAGCTGGGTCATATTGAATCTGCAGTCAGAAAGCAGGAGAGAGATGAACTATTTTAAAATTTTAATTATTTAATTAATTTAATCTAGGAGTATGTGTGTATGCCTGCTTGTCCATATGTGCAAGTGACCACAGGGGCCAGCAGACAGTGTCAGATCTGCTGGGACAACACACACACACACAAGGTGATCTAAATCCCATCAGGTTAACAATAAAAATTAACCACCACAAGTTTGGTTCCTTTTCTCATTGCTAGGATAAAATACCCAAATATATTAGTTACTTTTCTTTTTAGTGTGGTGACAAAAGGTCTGACGAGAAGCAACTTAAGTGATGAAAAGTTTATTCTGGTTTTCAGTGCAAAGGAATAAAGTCCATCATGGCAGAGAAAGTGTGGGTGCAGGAGTCTGAGGGGTGGTTACTTACTTTGTATCTGAAGTCAGGAAACAGAGAGAGGACAGGAAGGGAGAACAATTCATAAACTCTCAAGTCCTGCCCCCAGTAACCAATCTTCTCCAGCTTCTCAAGGTTCCACAAGTTTCCCAAACAGAGCCACCAGTTGGGGACCAGGTGTTCAAACGCTTGAGCCTTTGGAAGGCATTTCATATACAAACCACAACAGACTCCTGCCCTTGAGAAACTTGGAATGTGTGGATGACACATTCATCCCACGAGAGCTCAGGAAAGAATCTGGGAAAGGAGACTAAGAAAAAGTCAGAACCACTGTGGAGAAGCCCCACACATAAAGACCATGGGCAAAGATGCGACTTTCCTTCTTTACATGGGTAGAAGAGACAGATGAGCAACGACATGTCTCAAGGCAATGGAAAGTGCCAGGAATGGATCTGATAGAGTGAGGAAGACTTCCTAGAGGAGGAGTCACATGGATTAAGTCTTAAAGCAGGAGTAATGAGGTTGGAAAGGCAGGCTGTGGGCCAACCACAGTGTTATATGCCAAACTATGGAGTTTGAGCTTAATCTAGTCATGAAGATTGGAATGAGTGCTTACTTGAGTACAAGGCTGGGGGCAGAGAAAGATGTGATAGATGTAAGGTCAAATCTTTCCATCCTTACCACCCCGGACCCTCCTGCTTGCCAGATGTGGTTAAGCCTCACGTTTTGAAATATTGGTCCTCTTGTTCTGGAAAAGCCTATGATCTGTTTTAATCTTATGAATTGGAACCTTTAAGATGCTACTAGAATAGGGTCTGGGGGCAGGGGTGAGAAGCAAGCCAAGAAAGGTTTTCCATGCACTTGGCCTGGTGCATCCTCACGTTCAGTGTTCTGCAACCAGAGAGGAAATGGATGAGGAGACTGTTGCTGATTTGGTAACTATGGCAATGTGCATGCTCCTATCATTTACAATGCACCTGAATGGCTCAGAAGAGCCTCTGGAAAATAAAATGCTTGCTTGGGAAGAGGCAGGTAAACATGCTTTGATCGTGTTCTTCTGACGAGCTTGTTTCCCTGTGGGCAGACAGGGTTTAGAAGACTAAGTTTCAAAGGCACACCGGCCTCTGCTCACAGAGGGAAGATCCTTGAGGGACACTCAACCCAGGCCTGGGTATTTCCTACTAATGCCAGGCAGCTGTCCCCGAGCCTTCTCCAAGCAAAGGCTTTGCTTGGAAACTAACACGCTTCTCTAAGTGCACATCTATTTATAACGGTAACAGACCGTCTCCCTTCTCTGCTTCACAGCCCTTGAGTCCCACCTTTGGAGTCTCTTGTGCGCTCTCAGAACAACCCATCTCTTCCCCTTTTCTCTAACACTGCAAGTCCTAATTGGTTTTTCTTGAAATTACCCAGGAAATAAAATTTGACAGACTTGGGTTTTTAGCAAATCTCTGCTACTGGCTTCCCTCTGTGTGGTCTTAGAAAAAATTCTTAACATCTCTGTGCCTCATCCATGTTTCCTAGTCTGAGGAAGTGAGGTGCCAGTATTGTGTTAAAAACACTGTTGTGAATGTGTTTCAGAGTTCTGAGTTTTCATCACGGCACATGGCAAATCAAGGGAATGGTATCTTGTTTTACTTTTCGTCTTTGTCCCATCTTCTTAAACTTTATTTCATTTGATGATTTTGGGTGTACTGCCCTAGGAGGGCCAGAAGGGGACATCAGATGCCGTGAAACTGGAGTTACAGATGGTTATTAACCACCATATGGGTGCTGGGAATCAAACCCAAATTCCCTAAAAGAGCAGCTAGTGCTCTTAACTTCTGAGCCATCTCTCCAGCCCTTCCCAAACCTTTAAGAGCGTGAGTCTTCTCTGTCAGCTTCCAGGTCAAGGTGTAGAAAGTGCATCCGGGAAATGTGCTAGAGAAACAAGACTGCTCCAAAGGAGCCTATGAATCAGCTTATGGGGCGTCTAGTTCATTTTCATGTCAGTCAGTCTGACGATGCATTGATTGAGCTCATTATTCCAGATTAGATAGAGAAAGTATCACTATATTTTTACCTCCTGACTTTACTCTCATCCTGCTAGGGGCCTCAAACTCACAACTTAACACAAGCTGCCCTTCACACCCAACACACTGAAACTAAAGCTTGACTTATTTACAGAGAGAATGGCGACTTTTGTTTAGCAAACTGGAAAGCAGGAAATGTCTTCCTCATAATATAGCCCACAAAGGCACCCTACTCTGTGAATACACTGACGTTGACGGGCTGATCAGAAATCTCATTACATGCTCCAATTTGTTCCTGCATTCATTCCTCCCAGCCATGCCCTGGTGCTGACCCAGGACTTATTTCTCTCTACTGAGTCAAGCCACCTCTTCTTCCAGGCTCCATCCTAGATCCATCCTTCCTGTGATGTCTCCTCACCACAACCACATTTGACATTGTGATGGATGGACATTCTGGGTTTTAATTCTATAAGCATTTTCCCTACTTATAAGAAATAATTACACATAAGAAATGAATAAGTGAATTGGTAAAACTACACTTTTCTCTATTGCAGCATAAGTCTTAGAGTAAAATGTTAACTATATTTTGACCCTGTGACATATGTTTCTGACACACAGCTGTCCTTGTTCTTGGCTGTGGTATATTCTGCATGGCTCAGTTCTTTGCTCAAGTTCCCTCTGACAGTGCGTCTTCATGAAATGGTTGTTTCTGCCTTTACATTGTTAGGGCTGGTGCAATTTGCTGCGGCTTACACAACACTGTGGGTCAGTAGAGACTGGTGTGTTAATGGGATAACAAGTGAGTCTTTTTTAGGATTGGAGATATAGCCCAGCACTTAAGAGTGCTTGCTGTTCTTGCAGAGGACCTGAGTTTGGTTCTCAGCACCCAGATTCAGCAGTTCACAGCAATTTGTAACTACAGCCTAAGGAGGGCTAACATCCTCTTCTGGGTTCTGTAGGAACCTATACACACCTGTATGTACATACACACATGTGCACGTGCGCACGCGTGCGCGCGCTCACACACACACACACACATACACAAATAAAAAGAAAAAACGGGGTCCTTTTCTATTTCTTATGTCACAGAGCAGTGTATTCCTTCTTGCTTTCCATGCTCTGCTCCAGGAATCTTCCATCTTGTAGTACCTCAAAGGATCCAGAGGACCAGCCATCAGCCAAGGGAAGGGGCAATGCAAATGGAACATTTCACAGGATGCGCACACAGGGTCAGCTTAGATATGTACAAGCTTTATACAAAAACTCAGTTATATGACTTCAGCTGATTGCAAGGGATTCTAGGAGAGCAGTTTGATACACACTCAGGGAGAACAGTCAAAGGTCTTGGTGAGTATCAAGACAGACTCCACCACAACTATGCATTTTATATTAGCAGTTTGGTTTGATTTCTAAAGGAGATTATTTCCAAATGCAGCAATATTTCTAATAGTTATGACATGCCATACACTTAGGTTCTTATCTTAGGGTCTCTGTTGCTGTGATACAATGCCATGACCAAAATCAACTTGATAAAGAATGGTTTATTTCAGCTTACACTTCCAGATGACTCTCTATCACTGAGGGAAGTCAGGGCAGGATCTCAGGGCAGGGAAGGAACCTGGAGGTAGAAAGTGGAGAAGAAATAGGGGATCACTCCTCATGGCTTGCTCAGCCTGCTTTCTTTTCCCATCCAGGACAACCTGTCCAGGGTAGGCTCTGCCAAAAGTGAGCTGATAATTAAGAAATAATTGATCATTAATCAGGAAAATGCATCAGAGGCTTGCTCACAGGCTGATCTGGTGGGGGCCTTTCCTTAACTGGGATCCCCTCTTCTGAAATGATTATTGCTTGTGCCAAGTTGACATAAAACTAACTAACAGAGTTCCTATTTACTTATGTAATACATTGGGGTGCCCGTTATATTACAGGTACTATCCTGATATAGTACAGAACAAAGTCTAGCCAGAAAGACAGGCAGCTGTGCCATGTTCTGTGGCAAGCCCTCCCTCTTGTTTTCCTCGTGAATATTTCAACATGCTTAAACCCCATCAGAATTAGTTTCACATCCTTGAGAACTTTTGTTGTTGTTGTTGTTGTTTTACAGACTACCTAGCTCAGTGCTGACTATGTGGAATCCAGAATATACTTATATTTTATTTAATCTGTAGATTAAGTAAATGATGTATCCCTCTGAACAAGGTCTGGAAGGTGAGGTGGCTAGTTAAGAGCTACAGAGACAGCAGGGGAGATGGCCTGATTGGTAAAGTGCTTGCCATGTAAGCATGAGTACCTGAATTTAATCACCAGAATTTAACCACTACATTAAAATAATAATAAAAAAAATCTGGGTATGATGATGCACAATTGTCATCTTCACACTGGAAGGCGAAGACAAACAGATGTCTAGAAGTCACTGGCCAGCCAGCTTAGGCTACTTGGTGGGTTCCAAACTCATAAGAACCTGGAACTCAAGTTCTTCTCAGCGTTGTCCTCTGGCCTTCACATTTATGCTCATGTACAACACACATGCCCCCACACATCTACATACACAGGTGCATACACATGCAGGACCCTTTGCTTGGGGATGTTTTCTGAGTACAAGAAGAGCTTTGCCATCTTCACTGTGCCTGAGATCAGTAAGCACAACAGTGCTCTAACTCATTGCAAGGGCAATTACAGCAAAGGCAGAGATTCCTAGTGTTATGGCTGAGATTAAAGTCCAGGGAGAGAGCCAAACTATTGCTAATAAGGGAGCAAATGTCTACAGCGAGTAATGTGGCTTAAAGGGTTATTGTTCACAAGAAGAGTCAAGTCCATGGACATGAGTCCATTTTGCTCTCAGTCATGATGCTGATGCTGCTTTGCTCTATTTACTTGGCCTCCCCCCACCCCAATAAGGCTTTGGAAGAGCCTGCTCTCTGCTGGGAATTTGGCCCCTTCCCCTACCCCTTCTCAGGTTTCTCAACACCTGTCAGGCAGCTGCTGTGTGCTGGCCAAGCAGTGGCTGCCTTTGAAAGGACTAAATTCTAACAATATGGAAAGTTTAGTGCCAGACTTAAGGGATTTCCAACATGAACTTAACATGGGTCACTGGAACCACACTCTCAGATTTCCTATGTACTTCTGTGGTCTCCATTAAGAAGCCATAAAAATAACAGAGCTACTGAGTTCGCTGGAGATATAGCCGTGAATCTTTTCCTTCATCTATGTATAACCACGTGAATCTGAGACTTTTACAGCTCTCTCTGCATGTGTATGCACACTTGCACAGCTGTGCACCACTGCTACTAGGCATAGTGATAGTTTCTTAGGAACATTACAGAAGCGGCTATTATTGAATGATTGGGTGTCTGACATCCTATTCTTTAAAGATTTATTTATTTATGTATTTAATGTGTATGTGTATGTGCCTGTGTGACTTGATGAGTATCACATGCATGCAGGAGCCAGAGAAGGCCAGAAGAGGGATCCCTGGAGTTGGAGTTACAGATAGTTATGAGCCTCCGTGTGGGTGGTGGGATTGGAACTCAGGTCCTCTGCAAGAGCAGTAAGGGTTCTTAAGTGGTGAGTCATCTTTCTAGTCCCCTTAGGCGTTATTATGAATGTCCTATGCACTGATAGACTCATTCCTCAAACTCTGTTAAACTACTTACAATCCCAATCTCTGTTTTGTAGATGAGGAAGATAAACCTCTGGGAGGTTAAGTAACTTGTCTCAGGGTTGCAACAAGCTAGTAAGTGGCAGAGCTAAGATTTCAAATGGGGCTGCTTGGATCTATGGTCCCTGATCTTGATTTTCATGCAAGCATGTGTTGAATGTGTTATAACAGATCTATTAAACTGCATTGCCTACTAAAAAAAATAAGATTATCCTGAATTTGCAGCAAGCCATGAAATAAACAGGAAAGAAAAACCATGCCTTTAACCCCAGCACTTAGGAGGCAGAGGCAGGCAGATCTCTATGAGTTCAAGGCCAGCCTGGTCTACAGAGTGAGTTCCAGGACAGCCAGGGCTGTTATACAGAGAAAACCTGTTTTGAAAAAAAAACTGATCAAAGTGATTGTTATATTGTTATCTTCCCATTGTGAAAGTGATGCTCAGAGTAATTAAGTGACCTTTCAGAGCTCATGCAACTCATGAGTGTGGAAATGGCAGCATCCTTAATTTTGATTGTTTCATAGTATATAATGTATATGATAATGCATACTATGAAATGTGAACTCTAAAGTGTATTATACTTATTTATTAAAACTTGTGTTTAATGATGTATTTACATATATACTGTATACATGTATTTGTATACATATATATATACACACACACATAAATACAGATTGAAGTTCTTTGGAAACAGCCTTTAAAGACAAATGCATTAACTTGGAACTTCAGTGTATTCTCTAGCTCTGTTCACCAAGCGTATTTACTTTAGAACTTTGTACAAATTGAAATGCCCTGCCCTGGGATGAAACCTAAAGGGCATTTCATAGCCCAAAAGAATTAGGTTCCGTGTTCCTTATGAAAACAAAATTCATTTCTTCATGGCAAAAAGTTTATGTTTCTTATAATACTCCAATAATCCAGGTTATTAAAATTTCTGAGGCACTCAACATTCCACAAATACTTTTTATATCTGTGAAAGTTTAAGAGGAAAGGGATGAAAGATCTCTTGAGCCAGGGCTCTGTTCTTAATTCTGCTAGAGACTGCTCTCTGGTAACCAGGAACTGGTTCTTTTGCCTTTCTGGGACTCAAGTTACTCATTTTAAAAACGAGCTCAAGGATACCATCAGTAAATATTGGAGGGGCCATGGAGCTCTGACCAATATCTCTTGAGACAGTGAAAGCAACAGAAAGGGTGGTTATTGGGAACTATGACATTGAACCTCTAGGAATAAGATATTCAGCAAGACTCTGGGAGAATTACACAAAAGGAGAGTAGTTGTCTTGACCAAGTCTTCATGCAATTTAGGAGTCCATCATTCTTCTAGTAGGTAACCACTACACACCAACAATGTCTTGGCAGTCTTAGGATTAGAACTGGGGAAAATGTCTAAGTTTCTGTTCTCATTCAGCTTCCTTTAGGTTTAAGGAAGTCAGGCCATAACAAAATGAACATGGTTGTATGGTGTTAAAAGTTATTAAATTCTGGACTGGAATTACTTATTTATCTCAATGGGAAGAGTACTTGCCAATAAGAGGATCTAGATTTGAGCTCTAGAACTCTAGAATAATAAAATAAAACACCACCAGGTGTGGTTTTGTGTGCTATAATCCCAGCCCCTAGGAAACTGAGGCAAGCAGATCCTTGGGAACTGCTGATCAGCCAGCCTAGCCTTCGTGGCAAGTTCTAGGCCCTTGAGAAACTGTCTCAAAAGAGAATGTATCTTCAGAAGTGCCATCTGACACTGTGTTTGACCACCACATTCCCAAGCATAAAAACATGCATAAACACACCATACGCCGCCCCCCACACACACAAACATACAACTAAGTGCTTTGGAGGAGTACAAAGCAGATAATGAATAGAGAAAGAAATTGGGGGAGAGGGATTTCACTTCTCATTTGATAGCAAGCTTGATGTGAATGACTGTGAGGCTCTTTATAAACATTCATTTGATTTGGTGTAAAGTTATTCTAGCTGCAGAAGTGTTTGTGTGTTTGAGTAGTGGTGCTACCTTCAAGCCTAGCTGAGGGTAGGATTGTCTTTCCTATAGATTTATAAAATTCAAAGAAATAATTCATGCCAAAGTACATTTTCACCAAACGTTTTCAGATAGTAGATGGGGTGATTTGGAGGAGAATGCTCATCCACCAGCTCATATATTTGCATACTTGGTCCTCAGTTGGTGGAACTGTTTGAAAAAGATTAGAAGGTGTGGCCTTGTTGGAGGATTTTTGTGTCTGAGGGTGGGTTTTGAGGTTTTAGAAGCCCATTCTATTCCCAGTTGGTGTTCCCCACTTCTCTCTCTGTGTCTGTCTCTGTGTCTGTCTCTGTGTCTCTCTGTCTCTGTCTCTCTCTCTGTCTCTCTGTCTCTGTCTCTGTGTCTCTCTCTCTCTCTCTCTCTCTCTCTCTCTCTCTCTCTCTCTCTCTCTCTCATAGTAAATCTCAGGATGTAATCTCTCAGCTACCACTCCAGTTCCTACCTGCCTGTCTACCGCCATGTTCTCCACCATGTTGATCATAGACTTCTACTCAAACTGTAAGCCCCAACTAAGCACTTTTTTCTGAAGTTGCCTTAGTCCTGGTGTTTTGTCACAACAACAGAAAAGTTACTAAGGCAATAGATTACAGACCTCTACTGACCAGACTTCAGAAAAGGCATGAGGAGTAGAAATACAGATGTGAAGGCCACAACACTATAGATAGTATTTTACAAAGCCAAGTCACCAGGTGGTATACCTTCTAGGATGAATGTAGGAGGCAAGAGTTCCATCATGGCTCATGCTTACTAGAAGGTGCATGTAGGAAGGGTAGAATAGAGTGAGAAAACAACAAAGAAAGGTCATGATCCAGAAATAAAAGGAAGCAGTACTAAAGAAGCCTGGTATGAGGAAAAATCGGCTACGTGGCTGTAGTTATGGGTTTAGGAGGATGAGGATGGAGCATGTAAAAGAGGCAGCTGGACCATGGATGCTTTGTACTTTCCACCATCATCATCAGGATCCTGTATCTCAAAAGCCATTCTAGGTACACATTTACTGTCATATCCACAGCAGCATTCTACCACTGAGCTACATCCACCAATCCATTTGATCTCCCAATAAAATGTTTACAAATTGGTTGCTCTTCAAGGCATTTAAATTCCATTTCAGGTTGCAAAATGTATTGCACTGGGGCCATGTAACATAATCAAGAATATTAAGGCTCAAATCGAGAAAGATCACCGTTCAAACTCTGCACTTAACCAGGTTACTGCCTCTTGTACAGTTTGGCTCAGCTAAGTTACACAATGTCACTGTATCTCAGTTTCCCCATCTGGAAAACGGAGCTATTAAGAACACCTATGCTATTCAGTATTCCATAAAGGATCTGAGTATAAGACAAGGCTTTGAAGCTTCTTCCTTTTTTTTTTCTTTCTTTTAGGTCAAATAGATGCCCTGTGGGAGCAGAACATGGTACTGAAAAAAGTACTTGAATGGGTTTTTGGGAGACATGGACCAAGTCTCTCACCTTGACCCTGACAGCTCTATTTTATGAGAGCCAAGGCAACACATGTCACACACAAGCTTTTGAAACAGAGGGAGGTCAGTGCCAACAGGCCAGGCTCTACTATTTCATTGATTGTAACAATGTTTTCATTGGTTGACTGGTTGATTAAATGGCTGCCATTATCAGGTTTCCTAAGTTTGGCCTTTCTCAAAGAATCACTCGGTTCCATGACCCACTTGCTCCTTCAGCTGATTTGAGTTGACTGCCTGCAGAGAAAATAGTCTTCCTCATCTTTCTGTTTAAAACAGCTTGCACACAAGTTTTGTTACCTGTGCATCATGCTGTCCTTATTCAAGGCACTTTCATGTATTGGACACTATAAGAACAATGTTGAAGGTCTAAATCATTTTCAACACATCTCAAAATGTCTTAGAATCAAAGAAAGTATCATCTCTCAGTAACAAATGAGCTCTAACATACATAATACATATTTTGTGCACAAAGTGTTGATAACCTAGCTACCATGCAATAATTCAGGAAGTTCGATATCTCAAAAATCAAGTTTAAGTTACAAGAATAATATTAACAATTTGCTCTCTATGCAACTTAGAATTGTAGAAAATTACTAAAATATTTTCCTATTTTGTGATGAAATTACATCTCATGTTGATATAGAATTTTGTAGAAAAAAAACAATCAGAAAACAAAAGAAGAAGGTATTTGCTTAACTTTGTAATTAAAAATCATTGCCTATAGGTATTTTGTTATTTGTCAACAACTCTACAATGTTGAGAGTAATCAGCTACACGTATTTGTGGGAAACTTACAAATGTCATTTAATGTAAAATTGGAGTTGGCTTGTTAAAACAAGTATTTTATGTTTATTGTCCTCAAATAAAAATAAAATAAAATGAATGATTAAATTACTCCTTCATGCTGAAAAATGAAAGGTAATTGAGAATTTATTTTGTATAATTGGCTGGGTAATAATAAATATATACTACAAAAAAAGAATTTTATAGAAACTGTAGTTACTCTTTTTTATTAGCTCTCTCATCTCTTCCATCACTTTCTCAAAGTTATCAGAGGAGTAAGGTTGAGTATGATAGCAAATATTCCATATTCATACATTTACCCTAATACATATATATATGTATATATATATAATGCCTTATGTCCTGGGAACCTAGACATCATTGTTACTCAATTATTGTCTCAATTGTCTGAGGGAAGGAAGACAAACAGAATCCATTCAGGTACTTGGAAAATATAAAATATGAGCCTTTGCGTTATTCATCATAAGCTGAAATACAGGAATGCTCCTTCCAGGAGCCCATGTCCCCCAGCATCTCTTGCTTCACAAAGGAGCATGAAACAACAGTTCTTTAAAGAAGAATGCATATAAGGGACCAGAGAGATGCTCATTGGTTAAGGGTATGCCTTACTCTTGCAGAAGACCCCAGTCTAGTTCCCAGCATCCATATTGGTGGCTTAAAATCACCTTAATTCCAATACCAAGAATCCAACACTCTCTCTGGCCCCCATGGGCACTCTTGTGCATGAATACTTATTTGTACATAGACATGTATTATACATACAAATAAAATTGAAGTACATCTTTTAAAAAGATGAATGCATATGAATCTGGTCACATTTCTAAGAAAGCCTGTGCTTTTTCAACTTAACGGGCCAGGTGCCACTGATGCATCATGCCCTCTTTTGTCCATTAATCCAGTGTGATGGCATTTTGACAATGTTAAGTTGATACACCAGCATGCTTGGAATGATGCAGAGAGAAGCTGAAGGACACTGAGTCCTTGGTGTCACTGACAAACTGCTATGCCGTCGCAGACCACCTATTTCTAGATTACTTCAAATGAGATTAAATGCAATGATATTTGTTACTATTTCTGTATTTGCACTGAAATATCTTGTTGCTGCTCCATAGGAAGAGGGAGTGACAGAAGGAGAGGAGATGAGGAGATAGAAGCAAGGGCATTTGGAAAGTGTAGCTGGAAAGGTGAAGGAGTGTTCTGTAAGGATCAAATAATGACGCATTTACAAGAACTACCAGGGATGGATGAGCAGGAATCAAGTTTATTTACACTCTGATGTGTAAGATATAAGTGGATAAGGGGACTCTCTGATAGAATAGACTACCTCATTCCAAGCACATAGCTTCCTGCCTTTAAGATGATGCAAGAATAGAACTTAGAAAACACAAAGAAATTAGTGACTCACATGTTCCTTTTATGTACACATCTTAAGTCTTTTTGCAAGCAATTTTGGTAGGGATGGGGATGGTAGACAATTCAAAGTGGGCTCCTTGTGGCAAATGAATGTAATATTTCTTTGATAATGTCTTTGAACAAAACCTTGCTAGGCTATGAGATAACTAAGAGTAGAGACCAGAGGGCAGAGAGTAAGAAAGAATTTGTGCACATTGAGCTTGAGTGACTGTGGGATATGCTGTGGAGATGACTCTTATGCAAGTGTGTACGAAGCTAGGAAGTGGTAGGGCAGGCATTTGTATGCAAGAATCTCCTAAAACTTGGTGTCTCTAAGACATATTAGTTAAAGGGGTGTTTTTCCAGTTTCATCCGGATCTTTGCCATTAGAGAAGCTTTCTTTTTCAGCTGTGTGCAGTAACTCAGTCTGTTGGTCAGCTGTTCAGAGCTTCCAGGCTGAGTCTGGCTAACTCCATTGCTTTGGGGATGAAGTGATAGGGATGTTGTGGTGGCATAAGTGTGTGGTAGAGAGGGATGTTCACCCCACAGCAAACAGAAGGCAGCGAAAGGAAAAAAAGAACCAGGGACAAAATATATCCTTCAAAGTCATGTCTCCCGTCACTTAATCTCTCTAACTAGACATCCATCTCTGAATATCCCATTAAGGAATGAATAAATCAATGTACTAATCCATTGATGAGATTACAGCCCTTATGATCCATTTGCCTTTAATGGCAGTGATCAGCCTCCAAAACTAATTTGCATTAAAATATTTTGTAACAACAGAGTCTCACTCTTTTTTGAGACTAGCCTGGCATAATACTTATGCCCCAATACCATTCCACAACAAGGGAGTAAAAACTACAGGTGTGACAAAGAAATAACATATAATAAAGTAGAGTTTCAAGCAAACAGGCTGTAAAAAGCATTAGACCGTAAAGCCTGATGAAGCTTCCCTATGTTGAGAGCATCTTAAATATCTCTTCCCTCATTAGCTCCTGTCCTGGTTGGGATATCTAACCTCTCATCAGCAACAAATAACCAGTATCAAAATTAGCACATCCCTCCCTCTAGGTTCCTATGAGACAAAATCAAGAGGACATAATGGTCTCAGACCTGCTTAAGGCCTATGCCTACGATTTTATTCTTTTCTTGGTTTTGACTCAAATGGTTCACCTACTTACAAAAAACTTTTTAAAAACATTTTAATAAGACATAAAAAGACCACAAAACAAATACTACTCATCACTAGCTGGATTCAACTAGATAATTTGTTGAACTAGTCATTTAGGTGAGGATAATAGTGTTCTATGACTTAAACAAGAGAAAAGACAAATATATACATAAAATTTGTATATGTGTGTGTGTATGTGTTCATGAACATACATATATGTATATTACCAATTAAGTAACTTCTGTTTTTGAATATGAACCACATAACAGTATATTGAAACACCTTAGTGTATTCCCATTTGTCTAATGTACAATAGTTGTTGTCCTGTGGAGCATCATCAAATGGATGACCTTTAACAAACAAGACTGATTCCAAGTAATAGTCATGTTTAATCCTTAAATTGCTGTTCCTTGGTCACTGGCAGTCCTCTTTGCAGACTGAATTACTTATCTTGGGATTTTTATTCTCAAGTACTTTAGGTTTTTTTTTTTATGAAAAGATGTTTTTAGGTCACCTTTGATTCTGCTTTCTTCAAATAAAAAACCATCTACTAAAGAAATTACTTTTGATACCCAAGTCATCAGTTTTCTTACAATCAGAGTAAAAAAGGAGATTAATGTATATCCTATAAATGGAAAAATTACATTTGTATCTTAAGGTTCTGACTCAACCAACAGTCCTTGTCTTTTTCTCATTGGGCTAGTGAGTTACATTTTGCCTTATTCCATGTAAGAGTTCACAATTTCCGTGTTCCTATTCCCAAAACATATTTTTTAAACAATGATGTATTAAAATGATAGAGCCTCTACTTACTAAAAAGATCAGGGGTTGGGGTTGGGGAGATAGTTCAGATGGTGCAGGCATGGTTGAGAGCAGGGGTTCAGATTCTTGGGATTACTGGGCAGGGCAGGCAGGCATCATGGCCCTCCTGAAATCCTAGCGCCCAGAAGGCAGAGACAAAATGTCTCCAGTGGAAACAAGCCAGATAGCTAAACTATCTGAATCACCCAGCTCCCAGTTCCTGTGAGAGACCCTGCCTCAAGGTATATAAGGTGGAGAGCAATTGAAAAAAGATTCTCACCATCAACCTCTGGTTCCCACATTATTGCAAAGTCTTGAAATATATCTTTCCATTTTCCCCACGTATATTAGCATCATTGGTCAGTTGTGGCCTGATTCATCCTCTAGGGAGTCCTTGGTGTCCATTTTAAAGTGACTCACTTCACATTACCACTTTGCTTACAACCTCTCTGTGCATTACAATAGAAGGCAAACTAAAGTAATCAATGGCCAGCTTCTCAGATGCAGTCATTAACTTGGCCTTTATTCTCTGTTTTTCAACCATCCTGCCACTCTTGCTGCCTCTTGATGTAACACTCTTCACTGTTACGTCAAGCCTTGGAAAGTTGCTGTCGCGCACACCTGGGGTGGTTGTGCGATGTCATCAGCGATGTTGTGCTGATGTCATTATAAGCTTGGCTCATATAATCTCCCAAGACTCTTCAAATATCGAATTTTCCAAAACAAATCCCCTGGTTGCCCCAGCTATGGAGCCCATTCCTAAACTGGTCTTCTGTCTGTCCTGTTTTAACTCTTGCATCTTAAAGATCCATCCCTGGGTAAGCTGTGCATCTCCTTAAGGGATTATGATCAGTTTTCCCAGTCCAGGGAGGCTTATGAGAGACAAATCATTTTATGTTATTCTTTGCTGTTTTACACTGCCTGGCACGTATTAATCCCTCAGCAAATATCTGTAAAATGTTACTAAAAGATCAAGACCTTAAAAAAGAATCAGGGAAGACAAAAGATAAGAAAAATATCATTAAAGACCCCATGATTGAAGATACTTTTCCAAGAATACCACCAAGCAATAAAACATAATGATAGAAGGACTTGTTTATATGTAAGTCCATAAAACTTCTGTATAGTAAAATTCTCCACAAGGTAAGTTAAAAGAAGAAAATATTGATGATGCATATAACTAACCCCAGTATAGACTCAGCTCAGATGAACCCAACCACATGGCTTAAACCCACTTAGACAGGAGTCCTTCTACTGATTCAGTCTGGCCCAGTCACCCTTTAAAGTAAGTGCAATGGTAACTCATTGCACTAATGATGCAATTCCAAAGATAAATAGCACAGCAGGGGAGAAGGCAGTTATGATTAGTAATTCACACAAGCAAATGGGTGGTAGAAATATGAAATCACTGTGCTAACAATTTTAAACTGTATGTTTAGATAGAGAAACACAATAGTGTTGTCTATAATTAGTGTAAATTTAAAAAATCTTGCTATTTATGTAAAGGGAGTAAGTTTTCTAACATATAATTTGTGGAAATCCACATTGTTGTGATATTTCTGGAATTTAGTCTGTTTAGTTTCTGGATTAAAAAGATTAAGTTCCAGATCCTCCTACTGGGACAATTCAAGGTTTAAGAGCGAATCATTCCTACCAATATGCCTTAAGGTCTTATGGGAAAGTAGCCACACAAGTGATTACAGCACTATTTACATAATGGTATGGCAATAATGTAAGCATAAAATATATGTGGGGTAAATAATGTGTGGTATATTCACAAAGAAATTTTGTGTGACAAAGAAATATAAATCTGAGTTTTCTAATTTACAGTGTTTATTTATGACACATTAAGAGAAAAAATGTTGGAGATCAATGTGAATATCTGAACCCCTCATTTGAAAGGACACTTTAATCAGCAAATACAGAATGTCTGACTGATGGTTACTAAAATAACAATATATACCATGGCCCTCCACCACAGAATATGTAGTAGAATTATTGGTCATCACTTTGGTGCTGATGTCTAAACCACTGGGTCAATGACCTCAAGAGTCCCTTGGCATTTGTATCATGTCACAAAATGTTTGAAGCTGCTCCAAAAAACAGATCTCCTCAACAGTTTTCTAAAGTGTAATAGAGCAGGTAGATGGACTATGTCTTCTTCTCATAACGTGTGCCTTATTGCATTTGAGATAATCTTTGACAGAAATCACCTATGGGATTTGCAAATGTCAGTGTATGGCCACATCATGCTTTACTAAAGTCTGCAAACATATCATACAAAGGAAATGGGATTGGATAATTACCCAGCAGAATGGTGCTGTTGTCCCCCAATTCAAGGAAGACTCTAATGCTTTGAAATCAAAATATCTTTGTCTTCAAAAGAACTAACCATGAAGGAAATAAACAAAACAAAATGTGGTAATGCGAACCTCACCATAATGAAATACTTCTGGGTTTTTGTAATTTTTAAAATTATAATTCTGTAAGGGTGTATGCATGTGCCCCAGCATGCATGTGAAGGTGAAAGGACAGGTTGAGGGAGTGGGTTCTCTCCTTCTACCACATGGCTTGCAAGGTTCAAATTCAGCCTTCGTGGCAAGCACCCTTCCTTGCTGAGCCATTGAGCCAAGCCCCAAATTAAATGAGTTTCAAATAGGTCTGCACAAAATCTCGAATTGCCATAAAAGTTTTATTTAAAATTGCTGAAGTTTGGAAGCAGCTAAGATATCTTGCAGAAAGCAAATGAAGAAATTACAATAAACCCAGAAGATTCTGTGCTGTTTACTATTGCAAGGAAATATCCTCTTAAGCCATGAAGAGTCATGGAGAAAATGGAAATGCATATTTCTAATTGAAAGAGTCAGGCTGGGAAGATCACCTATTAGTTGATTCCAAATAAATAACATTCTGGGAATGGCAAACCATTGGAGACAACAAAGGAGCATCAGGTGTTGCCAGGGTCAGAAGGGAAAGAGGTATGGGGAAGCCAACACAGGGGCTTAGGACAGTGAAGCCACTCCATATGCCATCTGTAAGTGGATGCCTCTCATTATGTATTTGCTATGATACATAAAATATACTAGGAAACTAAGTTTTCATGTTACCTATAGACTTAGGTGACAGAGTGAGGTCAGAAGAGGTTTATCATTTGCAACAAATGTATTGCCCTGGTAGAAACAGTAAGTAAAACAGGTATATGGGACCTCTGGTACTTTTCCAGTCATTTTGTCTGTGAACTGAAAATGGCTTAAAAACCAAAATATTTTTTAAAAAATTAAAATTAAGAAAAACAAAATGAAATTTAATATAAAATAGACTAGCAGAAAATATTTATAACACATCTTTCTTGTAAACATTTAAATCTGAAAGATACAAATAATTCCTACCAATTTAAAAAATATTTTAATAGAAAAATATAAAGACAAACAAACATTTTGGCTGTTTTGAAACAACACATTCATGTAGTGGATAAATACATGCAAAAAGGGTCACTAACATCACAATCCATGCAGAAAACAAACAAACAAACAAACAAAAAAACAGAAATGGAGACCACTGACTGCCAGACTGATTCAAATGAAGAAGACAGACGGGCTCATATCTTGATGAGGAAGGAGAGCAAGCAGACCCTCAAATGCTGCTGGTGGGCATGCAGACAGCTTCTTCCCTCTTTGAAAATTCCTTGGTGATATTCCCCTATCCAAATGTGGAAATGCTCTCTGACCTAGCTGTTCTATTCTTGAGGATAAAACCACAGACATGAGTATCTTTCTCTGGTATCTGACATGGTGTGAATGGGTGTGGGAAGATCCCCACTGCCTGTAATGTAGTGTGTTTATCTCATGGAAATATTCATTCTACTGAGCATTTTTATCTCTGGATTTTTATGAAGATGATTTCTTCCTAATACACCCAGAATATACAGTGGAATAATTCTTGGGTTTTTAATTCACAAAACTGGAAAACATGGTTGACCTATATGAGAATGAATGCAGGGTGGGCTGTATACACATTGTAGAATGACTCTCCAGTGGGAAGAAATGCACAAGGAAGGTTCTGAGAGGACACAAATTGATCTCAGAGATGGTGGCAAGAACCAGGCACAAAAACTACATGTGATATTATTTAATTTATATGATGTTGCAACTGGCCACACTCATCCACTGTGTTAGGATCAAGACCATGTTTTACTTTAGGATTCTTGGACTAGGAAAGGAAAGATGAAGTCTCTGTGGACGAGAAATCTGGCCATTTCTTCAATAAAACAGGTAGCAAAGGCCTCAAGCCAACAGAAAGACCTCTCCACTCTATTTTTAAAAAATGGGTGTTTTTAGCTAGAAAGTACAGGCCTGGTGTTCATGGATGTTGTTTTAACAAATGACACAGAGACACATACACAATGAGATTGTATTTATTGATAGAAAATGTTTGAAAGAACTAATTTCAGCTAGTAGTCACTACATTTGAAGGTAGAGTTGGATACATGTTTTTAAAGGGTTGTTTGTTTGTGTATATTTCTGATTCTTGAGGTTTCTAAGCAAAGGTCATAAGCACAAAAAATTTCTGGTGAATCAATAGAGAGAAACAGATGAAACTCAGTTATTCCCCTACTGCACATTTTTCAGAACTGTAGAAGGAAGTGTGATGGGTGGCTACAAACACTTCTGAATTGATTTTGCTAATATGGAAAAAAATCTATGAATTGCTGGTGGCCATGTCAGAGGAGCAGCAG
Source organism: Peromyscus maniculatus bairdii (assembly GCF_049852395.1). NCBI lineage: Eukaryota > Metazoa > Chordata > Mammalia > Rodentia > Cricetidae > Peromyscus > Peromyscus maniculatus. Next base: position 76,831,760 of record NC_134859.1, on the reverse strand, counting down.
GTAGCAGTTGAAGTTTGCGGTGTCAGCCCACCAGGAGGAAACTCCCTGATGGGCGGTGAGTCTCAGATAGGCAAAGCCCCAGGACCACAGACCCTGGCATGTCTTTTGTTTCTGCTGTGCCTTTACATATTTGCTGCTACCATCTTTCTCTGGTATCTGAAATGGTGTGAATGGGTGTGGGAAGATCCCCACTGCCTATAATGTAATGTGTTTATCTCATGGAAATACCTATTCTACTGGGCATTTTTTACCTGTGGATTATTATGAAGATGACTTCTTCCTAAGCAGTACAGTTTAGCTGAGACAATGATTTTATACAATAATAGTGTTAGTTTAAACAGGATTTTGATGATTGAGGGTTTTTAATAAACATAGTGAGGGATTATGATAGAGGTTAGTTTAGTGGAAAAATTAACATAGGCAAAGGTAGGATAAGATGTTGCCCCTGCCTCTGATAAAGCAGAGGCTGCAGAGGATAAAAAATAAAACAATAACAAAAAATGTTTCGCACAGCTAGAAAACAAGAGTTTCTATTTGGGAGCTGTATTGACTGTGGCTTAGGTTAATGATTAAGAAAAACAATTGAGTTCCAGTAGCCCAGCTAGTTTCAATTCTTCTAATCCTAATGTTGGGAGGTGAGTTCATAGGATTCAGAGTGCATCATAGCTGAAACAAAGCTTTAAAAATAATACAAGGTTAGACTAAGGTGTTTTTGTCAAATAGCTTTGAGGTGAAAAACCCAAGATGATAATCTAAAGTTAGAAAGGCACATAGTTGAGTGAGAAACTCTTTTTTTTTTTTTTCTTTTTTTTGGTTTTTCGAGACAGGGTTTCTCTGTGTAGCTTTGCGCCTTTCCTGGAACTCACTTGGTAGCCCAGGCTGGCCTCGAACTCACAGAGATCCGCCTGGCTCTGCCTCCCGAGTGCTGGGATTAAAGGCGTGCGCCACCACTGCCCGGCGAGAAACTCTTTTAGATCATGGAACAAAAGCAAAAGAGTCCAATTATCATTAGCTGATGTGTCTTTTTTGCTAGGATTGTTTAATGACCAAAGGTGACGAATAGTTCCTTATACCCATTTTTGTCCTCAATCTCTTGATAAAAAAAAAAAAAGACTATTGATGAAAGGGTATGCATCCTAAAGATTTAAAGTAGAGCTGACTGCTTCTTTTTCATGTATAAAAGTTTAGGTTTGTGATTCCTTTAAGGTCCCTTATAAGATTACCTTTCAAGATAAATTATAAAATGATTGATTCTTTCTTTGTAAGTGCAATATGCAGCCAGTAAAAGGAATGGCAAAGAAAAATACCCTACTTGTCCACACTCTGTTGATCTATAACAAGTTACATAGATATAAATAAATGTATGTGGGTTCTTGGGATAACTCTGTTTTAATCATGTAAGGCAGATGAAAAACACATTTACCTGTATTCAATATAGTCATTCACTTAAAAAATAGATGTAACTACATTGTAATTTCTATATTGCCCGAAAGATTTTCTTGGGGTCTATAAGCTGTAGAAGAAAAATAGTCACAATACAGAATCAGAATGCAAAAGGGGAATACAGAAGAGTAAAGAAGGAAGCCATCAAGAGAGTGTGTGAGTGTCTTTTCCCTTACCCCCTCAGATAAAATGTCACAGTATGCTGCTGTGGGATGGTCTGTATGTCAATTTACTCTGATTGGTCAATAAATAAAACACTGGTTGGCCAGTGGCTAGGCAGGAAGTATAGGCGAGACTAACAGAGAGGAGAAAAGAAAGAACAGGAAGGCAGAAGGAGTCACTGCCAGCCACCACCATGACAAGAAGCATGTGAAGATACAAGTAAGCCACAATCCATGTGGCAAGGTATAGATTTATGGAAATGGATTAATTTAAGATATAAGAACAGTTAACAAGAAGCCTGCCATGGCCATACAGTTTGTAAGCAATATAAGTCTGTGTTTACTTGGTCTGGTCTGAGTAGCTGTGGGACTGGCAGGTGATAGAGATTTGTCCTGACCGAGGGCCAGGCAGGAAAACTCAAACTACAACTGGTGCCCATCGTGGGGCAAGAGTTTCCACCTAAAACCTGAGAAAAAAGATTCTAAAACGGAGCTAAAAACAGTTCCTAGTTGTCTCTTTCAAGCTAGTGGCAGCTTGTGTGTTTGAGCTACTATGGCGTGTTCCTGTGTGCGCTCGACCTGCAGTTTGGTGGGAATGAGGCCTCTGCAAGTGGCACATTAAGCTGCGTCCTGGATTTAGCCTTTGCTAGTACAAAACAAACCAAAAAAAAAAAAAAAAAGGTTTCTGGGCTACACACTGCTTTGATAGAAGCATAGACCCACTATTACTGAGAGTTGATGGCTCCCAGAGCTGGCAGAAAAATGTACCACCACCATGTTGGGAAGCTGAAGTGGGCAGAGCCAACAGCCACAGTGACAGTGCCATTTCAGTCTTGGAATGCTGCAGTTTAAAGCAATAGGCTCAAGGTAATATAAAAAATAAGTCACATAAAGATGGCTAACACAGAGAGAATCTGGATTATGTTCTCTTTGATATTTGTAACTGAAGAAAAACATTTGATTGCAAAAGGTGTTGCGTTATGCCAAAATGTATATTTTAAAGGTACCTTGACTTCAAAATCTGGATGTAAGAATATGTTGCTTTGGAAAGGAGGCTCTGCTTTTGCTTCCACAGAAAGCCAGAGGCTATGGATTTGTTCCAGATTAAGATACATCAGGTTTGACCAGCCAAGACCCCCTGAAAGGTCTCCTGAAAGGTCTCCAAGGCCCAGATGACCCAACATCCAGAACCGTTTCAAGGCAACTGGCTCAGACAATACACCCTCACAGACTACTCCATAATCCTAAAATTTTCTTTGTGTCCCCATAAGATACAGCGCCCCCCTCCAGCAGGAAGTAATAAGAGAAGCTATGCCCAAATTCCCAAATATACCAAGCTGGCTTTGGAGATGTGTAAAAGTTAAAACCTTTCTCTTTTTAAAAAAAAAGAAAGAAAAAGAAAAGGGGAAGTGCTGTGGGATGGTCTGTATGTCAGTTTACTCTGATTGGCCAATAAATAAAACACTGATTGGCCAGTGGCTATGCAGGAAGTATAGGCGAGACTAACAGAGAGGAGAAAAGAAAGAACAGGAAGGCGGAAAGAGTCACTGCCAGCCACCACCATGACAAGAAGCATGTGAAGACACTGGTAAGCCACAATCCATGTGGCAAGGTATAGATTTATGGAAATGGATTAATTTAAGATATAAGAACAGTTAACAAGAAGCCTGCCATGGCCATACAGTTTGTAAGCAATATAAGTCTCTGTGTTTACTTGGTCTGGTCTCAGCAGCTGTGAGACTGGCAGGTGATAGAGATTGATCCTGACCGTGGGCCAGGCAGGAAAACTCAAGCTACAGTACAGTACAAGCTACAGTACAGTACAAGCTACAGTACAGTGGATTTCCCTTTGAGCCCTGTGCTACTGGAGGCTTATCCACTAGGCAGTGAAAATTAATATGATGGTGATACTTAAGAGCTGTCTATAATACATTCTTCTAGAACAGTATTTTTTCTCTCATGTGAGTGATGGAGAGAGTAAGAAAGCAACCCTAGAAGTCATCTCATTTAATGTCTTCAGTCAATGTGCCAATCTTTCCAATAAATCTTACTTTGAAAGTCTCAACATTTGTTTAGAAAATGTGCCTTTAGTACCAAGTAGAGGAGGTGCACTGTATGGTCATCTGGGTGGAAAGCAGCTTGAGAAACTGATCAGTTTATTTAATTGGGCACCTGGAGCCTGGTGTGTTGCTGGAGGGCTTCTCTCCAGGTTCCCCAAGCCCCGCAGTCCCACAATCCACTTATAAAATAATCACTCAGATGCTTATATCACTTATAAACTGTATGGCCGTGGCAGGCTTCTTGCTAACTGTTCTTTTATCTTAAATCAACCCATTTTTATAAATCTATACCTTGCCACGTGGCTGGTGGCTTACCAGAGTCTTTACATGCTGCTTGTCCTGGCAGTGGCTGCAGTGTCTCCCTCCTCAGCCTTCCACTTCCCAGAATTCTCCTCTCTCTTTATCCCACCTACTTCCTGCCTGGCAACCTACTTCCTGCCTGGTCACTGGCCATCAGTGTTTTATTTATATAGAGCAATATCCACAGCACGGGTGGGCTCTGTGTATCTATATTGATGTGTAGTAGTTTGAATGTAATTGGCCCCTATAAGCTCATTGGGAGTGGCAGTATTAGGAGGTATGGCTTTGTTGGAGTAGGTGTGGCCTTGTTGGAAGAAGTGTGTCACTGTGGAAGTAGGCTTTGAGGTCTCATATATGGTCAAGCCACACCCAGTGTCTCAGACCACTTCCTGTTGCCTTCAAGTCAAGATGTAAGACACTCATCTTTTTCTCTAGTACTATGTCTGCCTTCAGGCCACCATGTTGAACTATGACAATAATGGACTAATCCTCTGAAATCTAAGTGAGCCACACAATTAAGTGTTTTCCTTTGTAAGAGTTACCATGGTCCCTGGGTGGTGGTAGCACATACCTTTAATCCCATCACTAGGGAGGCAGAGCCAGGTGGATCTCTGTGAGTTTGAGATCCAGGACAGGCACCAAAAGTATACAGAGAAACCCTGTCTTGGGGGGGGGGGAGCGGAGTTACCATGGTCATGGTGTCTCTTCACAATAGAAGCCCTTAGACAGGGCATGAGTGGTAGGTATGTGTGATTTGGTGGGTGGGTATGTGTGGGCAGGTGTGTGTGAGTGGGTGGGTGGATATTGTGTGAGTGGTATGTGTATAGGGAGTATGTGTGTTGGTGTGTAAGAGAGCTGAGGAAGTGGAAATAGAAAGAGCCTGATGGTAGGCATGAGCTTGGTTGACATCTGGAGCAGCATTTGCTTGCATTGAGTCTAACACTGACAGCAGTATCATCTGGATCTTAATTTGAGTTTTCTCTCAAGACCGAAACAAGACAATATTCTTTTTTTAAATTTTTTTTCTATTCATGTTACATACCAACCACAGATCCCCCTCTCATCCCTCCTCTAGCTCCTCCCTCCCTCTTTAACCCCTCCTCCAACAGGGTAAGTTCTCCCATGGGGGGACAGCTAAGCCTGGTACATTCAGTTGAGGCAGGGCCAAGCCCCTCCCCGCTCTATCAGGGGTGTCGGACCATAGGTAATGGGAGCCAGAAAGCCAGCTCATGCACCAGGGATAGATCCTGATCACACTGACAGGGGCCCCTCAAACAGACCCAGCTACACAACTGTCTCCCGTATGCAGAGGATCTAGTCTGGTTTCCACAGCTGTCAGTTAATTTTTCATGACAAGAGAGCAAGAGGAGTCCCACAAGCTTCTTGGGAGCTCCATTCTGAATCCCAGAAGGCAAGAGAATGAACATCCCTCTCATGGTGTTGATACCCCCACTGTGTGTGTGTGTGTGTGTGTGTGTGTGTGTGTGTGTGTGTGTGTGTGTGTGTGTTATATGTATGTGCATATTTGTGTGTGTTATATGTATGTACATAGATGTTCATATACACATGCATGTTTATGTACATGTATGTGGGTATCAGAAGGCAGCCCCAGTGCTTTCCTCAATGGCTTCCCACTTTACTTTTTGAGGCAGTGTTTCTCACTGAACCTAGAGCTCAGCCACTCAAGCCAGACTGGCTAAGTAGTTGAGTACTAGAGATCTTCCTGCCTCTGCCTTCCCGCCACTATGATTGTGCCCATGCCACCCCTTACTTTCTGTACGGATGCTGGGGAAGAGAAGAGCATGGCCCAGACCCCTCAGGGACAGCAATGGGCATGAGAGAGTAGGCACAATGAGCGGACTGAGATTGGAGAGTTTGGATCGTTTCAGTGGGAATCTCTGGGTTATAAGATTGGTCCCAATTGTCCAGGTTTTGGTCCTGGAGTGATTTCAGTTAAAAGGTTTGATATCTGAGAGTTCCCCAGAGGAACTGGCTGAGAGTGTAAGCTCTGGGTAAGCTTGTTTGCATATGAAAGGCATGTTCCCAGGGGTTTTGCACATCTGCTGTCTAGGAATTAGCTGGTGGCTGCTGAGGCTGTCTCTCCAGGACCACTGTCCCCCAAACCAGCGCATCAGGCAAAGAAGAAAAGCTGTCATTACAGAAATCACTGTTTCGGAAAACTGTCACCACAGGTCTACACACAGCCCTCCGTACATTCTCTGGAGCCATGGTTTCACCACAGAACCTGACAAACACCCAGGACAGAGTCCACCTCTCTCTTTTACTGATTTCCACTCTGGTCTTGTGGCATTCAGGAGGACGTTCTCACTATTTCTTAAAGGGCGCATCCACCTACCGAAGAGAAGAGCATCCCATTTTGAATGTCTGCCAATGGGTGCTGACATTCCCTGGCCTCTCATCCATCTCATCAGCTTGAATTTCAAGCTCTTTGAATGATTTCCAACCTGTAACTTAAACACCAGCACGCCGAGGAGCATTTCACTGGGGTTTGGATGAAAAATGCATGAATTTGTAGAAATGGATAGTAAAACTTTTAAAGAAATTACTTTTGGCCTTCAGAAGCCAATACCTCCTGGAATAGCCAAATGTTCTTCCCATCTCTAGCCTATGCACACATGCAAAACCGAAGACCAAGAATTCAGCAAGGGTAGGGTTCTGACAGAAGCTTTTCACAGCAGGCCTCGGGCTAGGGTGACACCAGCAAGAGGGTCCTCTTACTGTCTCAGTTATCAGCATGCCTGCTATTCATTTTGAATGAGGGCCACCCAGCCTTGGCTGCCATCAGCCAGCCAGCAAGGCACGAAGGCGCAGGGCTTCACATAGCTCGGGAGACCACCTGTGATGATGTAGGTCTAGAAGCTTGAGGGATGCTATGTTTAGAGAAATTAGTAGCAGTCCTGTTGAAAACTCAGCGGACATCAGATGCCTACAAGAAAGGACCCTGGAGAAGCCAGCGGTATACAGTCTCAGGCAGCAGGTATTCTGGGGAGGCAAAGTGTGATGGGAGGATGCTTGGGGGAGAGGGCATTCGGATTGACTTTCTACCTCTTCATCACCATCTTCAAAGGTCTCATACATCTCTCTTTCCAAGTATTTACAAACGTGAGAATTGTTCCGTGTGTCACTGGCTGGCTCAGGTCTGCCCCTCCCCCCAGTCCTTTTTATCCTTTGGCTCTTCTGCACTTCCGGGCAAAAGCATTCATATGGTGTGTGTGTGTGTGTGTGTGTGTGTGTGTGTGTGTGTGTGTGTGTGTGTCCATCTATCCTGATTTCTATCCCATGGGAACCTTTGGAGTTGGTTTTGTTTTATCCTACCCAATAATCAAAAGGCTTTTGTAAATTACCCCAGGGTCTAAGCCCACACCAAACAGTAGAGCTGGTTGTATTCCATGAAGATAAAGTGTAAATGTGTGTGTGTGTGTGTGTGTGTGTGTGTGTGTGTGTGTGTGTACACATGTGCATGTCTGATTTTAGACTTCCTGAATGAACTGTCATGGAGAAAGAGTATCTGGGTGTTCAGGGCTCCCAGAAGTTTGGGGACATTGGCTGGATCCCAACACATTCAGGAGACCCCCATTGAAAAATATTTACCCATCCAAATGAAATGAAAGGGTGCTTGTCCTACAAATGGCCCCTGAAATAACTTTGGAAGTCCCAGCACTGCCACTGAACAGTGGCTATTACCCTTGGACACCAGTAAGCAGGACTTATAATTCTGGAATAATTTTCCTTTGAATTTATGGCTTTTAAACTTCAGCTCACACATCAGCCTTCTCGTCTCCTCTCCCATGGCAAATTGGTTCATAAAACTCCACACACCATAAAATGAGATCTGTGTGGAGAGGAGGCCAGACATCCCCCAAGGTAAACACTATGATAGACTCCCACCCCATACCCCCAGCCCCACCCTAGAAAAGAATAGTAGTAAGAGGCGTGCTGGTGTGTGCAGATGTTACCAAAGCAACCACCTTTGTGCTTAGTGATCCCCCCTCCCTTTCTTTCTCCCCATGTTTCTTATCTAAGTAGCAGCTTCAAGGGAGGATAAGAAAAATGCTGGAACTTGTGAGGCCCTGGAGAGCTGACACCAAGGTCTTCCTGTGGCCTGTCTCCAAGCAGCCCGACCTGGAGGCAGCCAGCCTCGATGGTGTCTGAACTATTTGGCTCCTGGCTCCAACTGTGGGCTGGCTGTCTGGTTTGTTTGAACACAAACTAGCCTGTGACTCTTTGTGCAGAATGCTCCTTGAAGCTTTTTCCGTGACATCTGCCAGTTAAATGTCCGAGTTACTCCATCCACTCTGTGACAGGGCAGAGATTTTCTTCAGAAGCCAACAGTTTCTCATCACCCTCCCTTCTACTTCTCACATTCTGGGAGCTCCTGCTGTGTGCCAGTCACCAGACAGGCATGGTGCTTGTCCACTTACCATTGCAGTTTACTTCCCATGATAGCCCCAGGAAAATGGGGCTGAGGACCCTCAGCTTCACAAATGAGGAAACTGAGTTATGGGAGTGGGGAACTTTCCATCTAAGGCAGCCGGTGTAAACAAGGAGCGGAGCAGAATAGGGTCTGGAATCACTGACTTTTTTGTGGAAAAAGTTTGTTTTGTTTCATTTTTTTAAAAAAATAATTAATTTTGTTCTCAGTCCACGTAAGGTAGAAGGAAGATCTCTAAATGTAGGATGCTGAAAACTAATACTGAGTCATGATGGGAAATTCTGTTGGGATTCTTTTCCCTTTTAGTCACTGCTTATAACTGCACATTGACTTAGATAATGGCTAAGGATGATGATGAGCAGGGACATGAAGATCAATCACCATCCTTATGGAATGCTTCATTCATATATTCATGGAAGATGCTTCCCTGATGCTCCATTACCTCCCATTTCCCTTCCTTTCCTAGAGTGGCCTATAGCAGGCTGAATGGTGATGCCACCTGGGCCAGGAAGAAGTCAAGCCAACTCCCGATGGTACCTGGGGGGATTTACAACCCCATGTCAGGTAGGGCTTATCTCATTGTTGGGAGGGGGAAAAGTTTTCACAGACAAAAGCAAATAGAACACTAATTTAATGGGATGAGCAGGACAGTGTCAGGACCCAAGAACACCCCCCCCCCCCCCCCGCCAACAAGTCGTTACCAAAGGGACTAAAATGGGAGGATTTTTAAAGGAAGAAATTAAATAAATAAAAGATCACCCTTCATGGTACAGTGGTACTGTGGCCTGGGGGTAGAACTGGAAACTTTGTGTGGTAAGTTCTAGTGGGATGTGGGTTGGGCCAAAATACATTTGTCTCCAAGAAATACATTTTTTAAAAGGCTAAGCCTTAATTAAAAAATGAAAGTAAACAGGAAAATGCTAGGCTTGATACTTTCTTGAATGGAGCCCTGGATGCATTTTATGGGTACCCTTGTGTGGGGAACCCTTGGTTGTCTGACCCAAGCTTGGCTGCAATGAACTTTGTCCAGTTCTACTGCAGTAGAGTTTGAGTCCTGGCCACGGCACCACCTAGCTGTGTCCAAACCTCCCCGCCACCCCAGGGCGATCAGCACACGATTTGCTTCCGCTTCTCAAAGTAGCAGCCATCTTGGAAAACGTACAGGGCGCCAGGAAACAGCCCTACTCGTCCAGGAGTGAAATCTCTGAGCCCACAGTGATGTGTCTCTCTTGCCACATTTTCCTTGGCTCTCTGGTCTCCATCCCTTTAAGCAAACATTCGCTCCACATTTAGATTCCTTCTAACACTGAGCAGTCATGTAATGGAAAGAAACATTGAAGACCCGGGCTTGAGTGGTTTAGCTATTAACTTCCTCACTGTTTAACATCCTAGACTTTCAGTTTATTTATTTTTTTCATCTTTATTTAATGGTATCAGTCTTACAGTGTTCACAGAGAAGAAAATCAAATCATGGATAGTATATATGGTCATCTACCAAATATAATAGATAAATAATATTTATCAAGTGACTAATAGGTGTTTGGCATTGTGTCTGATACAGCTTCTAACTGAGACAGAGATAGATCACAGGGAGTTTTAACAGTGTGAGAAGATTGAATTGAATCTATTTGTATAGCTTTTTCCTGGGTATTAGTAAGCCACCTATTCCAACATCTATGTCCATTGCCACTAAGTTATCTACCTTGTTTAGGGCTCTGATTTCTATACAAAAAGCAAAGAGACAAAAATATTTGTTGCCCAAATGGGGGCTCTTCTAAAAGTGAAAGGGGCCTGAAAATGCTTACTCTAGACTTGGCTGGTATAAACAGATACTTTCCTAAGAAAGCAAGAAACCACAGCACTCATGGATTAAGGGAGGCACCCAGCTCTAGGCAAGGCTCCTTCAAGTTCTTAGGGTACCCAGCCTCACTTTTATTGTTGCATGGCCCCCTGTGGTGTGGTTGCTTGTTGTTAGTATCTGGAACTCCACGGAAGTCCTGGTTGATGCCTTGACAGGGGAATTTCTATGTGAGCCAATGTGCACCGTTACTGCCTGGCATCCCATGATCTATGAAGCTCGGTGGCTTCATCCAGGGAAACAGAAGAGTTGAAAATAAATTTGAACAAATTTGATCATGCTTCTGAGGAATTCGAAGCTCCTGAATTTGCCTCTTGAACTGTCTCAAATTCTGACCTTATGTATAGAACTGTCTCTGGGCTGAAAAGTCAGAATTTGAGACAGTTCAAGATTGTACATGTTATCACACCTAACACACGGTGAGCTGACAATCCGTGAGAATAATGGACAAATGAGTCAGTTGTTCATCTCTCTCTCCCCTCCCTTCCCTCCATATAATCTAGTGCTCCTTTCATTTTCACATATTAACATATTCATGACCTGGAATAAGATTTTTAAAAGTTTTTTTTATTTTCCCATGTAATCAACAGACTGCGCATAAACATGGGATACACATGAAACAGAGAAGTTCCTGAGAAACTTTATAAAGAGACTGTACAATTAAGACTGGAGGGCTTAGGAATGGAGTTTCTTATAGATCCAAGCTAAATGCTGTAGACCTTCCTCAGCTGAGATACTTTAGCATTATTTTAAATACAAAAGCAGGTGATATGGAAAGGCTAACCTTGACTCTTTTGAAACAGGTACAAATGTTCCACACAAGTATCTTCCATCCTACAAAGTTTGAGGCAGTTGGATTGGTTTGCTCTGGAGATTTCCATATTTATCATGCCTTTGTGAATCACTCAGGGTTGCTTGTTTCAGATTCTAGGGTAGGACTTGTATTGTCCAGGCATCCTATCCAGGTCTCATTTTAATGGACTCTTATCTACTTGAAGAAATGGTACATTTTGAGAGCTAATTGACAATGTCCTGACTGTGTGAGCATGAGGACCTAGGTTTGATCCCTAGCACCCACCTAAAAATCCGGGTATGGTATGGCATGCTTGTAATCCCAGAGAAAAGGAGCCAGAGACAGGCAGATCCCTGGGATTCACTGGGTGACCAGTCAGTCTCACACATTAGGCAAAAACCAGGTTTCAGAGAGAGACTCTGTCTCAAAAAATATCAGGTATATGGAATCTAAGCAATGACAACTAAGGTCAATCTCTTGCATGTACACACACACACACACACACACACACACACACACACACAGAGAGAGAGAGAGAGAGAGAGAGAGAGAGAGAGAGAGAGAGAGAGAGAGAGAGAGAGAGAGAGAAGTGAAAAGAAGTTAGGAACATTTACTGCTCTTGAAGAGGACCCATATTCCATATTTGATTCTCAGCCCCCATGTGGCAGCTCACAATCATCTACAACTCCGTTTTCAGAGATGTCACCACTTTTTCTGGCCTCCATGGGCAGCAGGAACACATATGATATGCATATATACATGCAGGCAAAACGTGCATATGTATCAAAAACTTAAGAAGAACACTTGAGAGTTTAGCTTTGAATTAAAAGCTTGACTGGCTGGGGTGGTACACACCTTCCATTCCAGCACTTTGGAGGCAGTGGTAGGAGAATCTCTGTGAGTTCAGAGCCAACCTGTTCTATATTGAAAGTTCTAAGCCTGCCAGTTACATGGTGAGACCCTGTTTTAACAAACAACCCAATGAACGAACTTGTACAGAACATACCAGCTTGGCCATTCAGAGAGGTAACTGTCAGCGGGCGATTTGAAGAGACTATGTGAACAAATCAGGCAATAGTTGCCTTGTCTTTGGGCCCTGAGTACATTTAAGCACAGACATGATGTCCTTGACTCACTGAATCCAGAAAAGATAGTTTGAGGGTTTCAGCACAACTTAGGCAAGCATTGAGCGAGTAAGCACCTGTCATGCATGTCACACATGGTGATTTTAAGTTGAGGGATGGGTTTCGGCTCAAGGACATAGCAGTGGGGTTACCCACAACATGAAGAATCACAGCTTAAAAATATAACTGATACTTTTCAGAGGGATGTTTTAATAATTAACACATAAATAATTGCAAAATGGCATGTAAATGACACATTGCTGGGCAAACTGAAATATGAGGTATGTGGAAGCATTAGCAGCTCCCAGCGAGAGCAGCTGTTAATTCTGCCTGGCATCGGGAATGGCGTCTCACACAAGCTAAACTCATGTAACTTAAACCAGCTTTAAGTATTCAACCAAATATGCATTCTGCTGCCATTTGCTCAATGCCCAGTAAGTGCCAGACAGGGCATATTTTGAGAATTCTTGTAGCTTAATGACTCCCGGCCTTCCTGGAAAGCCAGATCAATGATCATCAGACAGCAAGAAAGATTTATTTGGGATTGTGTTTGGGAACTGTTAATTATAACACATGGCATTTTTAGGTGCTGGGCACAATTCATTAACTAATTTTCAACTCGTAACCTACTTGCAGTTGGAAATTGTCATGCCTTGTTCTGCTCTTTGTCACCATAACAAAATGTCTCAACAAGCGACTGATGGAAAAGAAGACGTCTACTTAGCTGACAGTTTTGGAGGCTCAGAAGCATGGTTCTGAGATCGGATCAGTTTTTAGTAGCATCTAATAATGGCAATGCCAGCAGGGGGAGTTTAGGTAGGGAGTGTAGGTAGGAGCAAGCCCAGGATTATATCTTAAACTCATAGTAGTAACAATTGGACAGGGCTGAGCCTGGCTTTTGCAGCAACCCTTTTGCAAGCACTTTGCAGGAGTCTCACAAGAGCCACCTTCTAAAGCATGCTCCCAGTGATGAAATGACATCCCTCTAGACCCTGTCTTTCGTGGGTTCTACCACCTCCCAAGAGCATCCTCCGGAAGAGCAATCTTTTAATCATATAGACCCTTGGGGGATGCCCAGGCTTCTCTGAAATATGGTATATCCCAACGATTTGAGTCTAACTTACATTTACCTAAGAGCAGACTCATTCAAGGTGGTCTGGCTAATTGGTAGAGAATCATAATTTGAACCGCTGAAACACAGCTGACGCCTCTAAATGTTGAGAATGATGTTAGCAGAGAAGACAGTACAAAACAAAGGCTCCAAACCAGGGAAGACTTATGGGAATGAGATTAAGCAAGTATTTCTGAACACTTCTTTTGTGGCTGGAAATGAGACTACTCCTGAAGATTTCTGCCAAGGTGGACAGCCAGGTTAGCACTTGAACTTGAGAAACTGGGGTGACACCATCCTAGGAGTTTAGATTTTATTCTTTAATTGGTGGGCGCTGTCTTTGTCTGTCTGTGTTACTGTAACAGATTATTGAGACCAGACAGTATATAAAGAACAGAAATTCATTTCTTATGATTCTGGAGGATGAAGAGTTCAAGGCCAACATGACTGCATCTGACACGGGCCCTCTTGCAGCATCCTCTAATGGTTGAAGGCACTATTACAAAAGAGAAAGTTACAGAGAGGGGAGGATAAAACTAAGGAAAGGGGAGGGGGATCAAAGGCCAATCTCATCCTTTTAACAGGGCCTACGCCTGTGATTACCCTTTCCCACAATCAAACCATCTCTTTCTGAAGCCCCACCTTTCCACGTGGTTGCCTTGGGAGTTGCCCTTCTAGCACACACACTGAGGAGGAGCACATACTCCCAGACGGGATGTGATATAGAAGAACTGAACTTCGTGAAAGCATCTCTGATGAGACATTGAGAATGGCAATGTGCTTCTTGGGCATGGCATACAGGGAAGGTAGGGACTGTGGGTGGATTGTAGGCTTGAGCTTATATTGCTTTTTTATTATTGTTGTTGTTGTTTTTGTTCTCAGACTTGAAAGAATTCACCTCTTTCCTGGTCCAAATGTATTTTTTTCATATTTATTCTCTGTTTGTTCCTCTAGCTTGTTACTATAAATCTGGTTTTAAGTAGTGGGGGGCGGGGAAGGGACCATTCCACTCCCTGCATGGTGTGCTGCCTTGAGATTTTCCCTGACAAACTAACTAGCCCATTAGTTTAAATTTAGCCTTGCTCAAAATTTCAGGATGCAGATAGAATGTAGTCAAATTCTTTGTAAGAATATAATGTGAATTGATCAAAGCTCAGCTCCCAATAGGATTCTTGTCCCTTATGATACTTTGTGGGTATAATCTTTACTGCCCATATTTGGATCAGTGTTCCAGCCATCCAAACTCTCACAGAATCTTACTTCCAACCTTCCAAGGCTTTTCCAGCCCACATCTCCAAACTCTCCCACATCTTTCCTTCAGACCAGTTCTGAAGGCTTAGGAAGCACACGGTCAGGTTTATGACAGCAGCAGCCCTGCTCTTCGGCATCACTTTTCTCTATTAGTTACTTTCCTCATTTTCTGACAAAAGCAGCTTAGGGGTGGAAGAACTGACTTTCGTTCATGACTTCAGCCCACTGTGGAAGGTAAAGTGTGTGACAAGAGCAGCTAAATCATAAAAATTAGAGTATGTATCTGATGTTTCTTATATTGTAGTCCACCAGAAGTCAGAGACCCTGGGTCAGAAGCAGCAAGGAGGGTGTGACCTTCGAAAGCCTGCCTCACATGACCCACATCTGCTCCACGTATTAAAAGGCCACTAAGCATTCATGAACTGCACACAAACTAGAGAACTGAACATACACAATATGAGCCTGTAAGAGACTTACTTTCTCTTGCTGTGATAGAACACATGACTGAAGCAACTTATAGAAGAAAGTGTTCAATTAGACTTATGGTTTCAGAGAGGTAGAGTCCATGATGGCAGAGTAAAGGCATGGCAGCCCGAAGAGATGAACAGATGAAAGCTCACATCTTGATCCACAAGTAGGAGGCAGAGAGAGGCACACTGGGAAGTTTTGAAACTTCAAAGCCCACCTCCCAGTGACACACCTCTTCCAACAAGGCCACACCTTCTAATCCTTTCCAAATGGTTCCACCAATTGGGGGCCAAGTACTCAAACGTATGAGCCTATGGAGGCCATTCTCATTCAAACCCCCACAAGGACACTTCATATGCAAACCATAACAGTGTCTCTAACAGATAATTAAGACCATACTTTCTATCAAATAGATGATGTAACATTTCAGACAAAATAAAGAAGGTGCCACCCGAACTACCTTCCTAAGCCAACTTTCTCTTTTCTCATAGTCCTCCCATTGGTTTTATTAGACTGGAAAAGCTTACTGTGCATTGTCAGTATTTAACTTTCTTTGTTTATTTTACAGAGGCTCACAATTAAGTTGATCTTGAACCTGCAAAGAGACTTTGAACTTTAGATCAGGGATAGACCAGTGAGATTATTGAGACCCTTGAAGTTGGACTGAGTTTATTTTATATCATGAGATGGCCATGGGCCTTTGAAGGTTAGGGACCAGAGGTTGTGGCTTGGATAGAAAATGTCCCTATAGACTCTTGTTCTCAGTGCTTTGTTCTCAGCTGGTGCTGCTGTTACGAGAGCTATGTTATCCTTAGATGGTAGGGTCTAGCTGTTGGAAGTCCACCACTGAAGACAAGCTTTTAAAGATTATGTCCAGCTCTGATTCTGGCCTGTGTCTCTGCTTCCTGGTCAAGTACTCTGTGGGAAACAGTAGCCATATGCTTCCACTGCTAGAGGCAGAACTTCCCTACTATTATAGAATGGGCTTCTGGTATAAAGTGCCCTTCCCCACCATGATAGATTGAATTACCCTGAAATCTAAGAGTCAAAATCAACCCTTCTCCCCTGAAATGGATTCTGTCAGTTATTTGGTCATAATGACAAGAAAGGTACACAATATGTAAATCAGCATTTACTCCCACCTTTATTTTTGAATGGTTCTAAACTCAGGCATGCTTTCAAATCATGGAAGAGTAGGGGATGAAAGGTAATCTGTTCTAGTTGATTTTCTCCACTGTTTTAAACACCATGACCAAAAGCAACTTGGGGAGGGGAGGATTCATTTTGCATTTCCAGGTCACATCCATCAATGAGGAGAAGCAGAACAGGAACTGAAGCAGAAACCATGGAGGAAGCTTTCTGACTTGTTGACAAGCTCATGCTTCACTAGCTTTCCTGCAATGCCTAGACCCATCTGCCTAGAGATGGCGCTGTCCACTTTGGATCTGGCCCTCCACATAAACTGTCAATCAATACACTCCATCACAGACATAGCCACAGGCCAACCTGATTTGGGCAGTTCCTCAATTCAAGTTCCCTCTTTCCAGGTGATTCTAGGTTATACCAAGTTAAAAATGAAAATTAACCAACACAGTATCTGATCACTAGTCATTGATACCTGTCCAGCCCTGCAATGTCCCCAGCCTGTGGCCACAAACACACTAGTCTCAATCTGACTGGCTTCTATTCTTATTCCTTTATCCCTTTACGTCTTTGTTGGGGGAATTTTCAAATGTTTTCCCACACCACTGTGGAACCAAATAAAATGTGTTCTTGGTCTGGGTCCTTCTAAAATTTGGTGAGTTTTTCTTCTAGGCCCAAACAGTGAAGCAAACACAAATCCATTCTTTTGTCAACTCTTCTAAGACTCAATTCAAAGGGAGGAGGTCCAAGTAAAGACTTGCAGATGTGGTTCTCATTCTTTCTCTGTTCCTCTCATTCCCTCCTGAACAGTGGTTCTACCTAACAGCATGGGTTTCCAGATCTGTCTTGTTCTGGTGTAACCTCAATCCAGTCTTTCACCAGAACTAGGTATCTGATGCATGGTGTCCACCTCCAGGAACAAAGGGAGACATAAGACACATGACAAATATCAAGGAGAGGTGAAAATACAGGGCTTGAGTATTTCACGTTGCCCATTAATAACATCTGCATGAATTTTAGCACCATGAAAAAAAATCAGCTGGAATGACTTTGTATCCAAAAAGAAATCTGGTCTCAGTAACCAGTGAAATTTTTAAGTTAGCAAATTACACTTTCTGATTTCCTTTGATTCCCCAACAAGGGTCTCAGCTATGATCAAAGCCTTATTTTTCTGAACAGCAACTGGCACATCCTTAAAGGTATAATTAGCTACCATAGTAACTATAAATTATAATCTTTCTTTGACTTTCCAGACAACCTAAATAAAATACCATCACTTTCCCCCTACAATTAATACTCCCTGAAGAAATATCTAAGTGTCATGATCTATTGCTAAACATGGAGCTTGTAGGCAACAATTCGCTCATTCTGAACAGCAGTTGCACAGATTACAGATTCTCTGAGTTCAGCAAAGTGCATGGTTGCCCAACCTGCATGAGCAGGAGGAACCAACTAAAAGCTTGGGAGAGTGCCAAGGAAGGACCAGTTGATAAAAGTCTTATTCATGCATTTCCAAAAGAGAGACAGAAACAGCCTAGTGCTTCGTGGTGAGTTCTTGTCATTATGGTCACTCTGAATGGCGGGCCTTGGTCTATCCAGTACGACTCATCTGAGAAGTCACTGCCAACTTGCAGGAATATTTATAAAGATTCAATATAGTTGCAAGAGAGCAAGGAGCAAAGCCCATATCTAGAGTCTCTGGCAGTGTTCCCTAGGTACTGCCCTAAGGCTCTGCCAAGTTCTCCTCATTGACTCATGATGACCTTGAAGGTAGAACTCACCTTCCCACTATGCAGAATATACAGGATAAGGTAATAAAAGCAAACATAGTGTAGAGGTGAGGGGAACTTAAA
The DNA here is from genome assembly GCF_049852395.1 of Peromyscus maniculatus bairdii. NCBI lineage: Eukaryota > Metazoa > Chordata > Mammalia > Rodentia > Cricetidae > Peromyscus > Peromyscus maniculatus. Next base: position 76,813,742 of record NC_134859.1, on the reverse strand, counting down.
GAGTAAAGTCAGCCTGGGCTTTTTTTGAGTTGGTTATGAGAAGTGAGACGCTTTGCCCTAGAAATGTTCTAGAGCAAGCCTTAAATGCTGATGGGATGGACCCAGTTAAGAACCAGAGACAGGAAAAACTAGGAGAAAGAGGAACGAGCAGAGGCTCATAGCAAAGGAGACAGGGATGACAGGGATCAGCAAACAGGGCTAGCCTTGGTCAGAAGGAAGGGTACTTCACAGGTGAGAAAAGTGTCTTGGATAGCGTGGTCTTGGATGACACATGGAGGGCCTGAAGGATAAAGGGCATGGTGAACTTGGGAAGGCAGCTGAAACCATGGGAAGGAATGGTCCAACTTGAGGTCCTTTAAGCCACAATTGGGATGAGGGTCCATTTTCTTGCTACTAGAAAACCTAGGGTTTGATCCTGAAGAGCAGCCAAGGAAGGGTATCCTGGGTGTAGTGGTGATGGTATGCAGAACTGAGCAGGAGAAATAGAAAGACCATGGCTCTACCTCATTGTGGCTACTTTGCTTGCTTCTTTTATAGTACTTACCACTTCATAGAGTTATAATTCATTTAATTAATTAATTCATTCATTCATTGTTTCTTGCTTATTGTTTCCCTTACCCAACCTATGAGAGTAGATAACTGTAGCAGGAATCTTAAAGAGTCTTATTAATAAAATCAAACCCAAGGCCAGTTATTGGGGTGAACACTGGAAGATCAGAGAGACAGAGCAAGCCACAGCTACCTCACCTTGCCAGTTCCTCAGCTGATCCTGTTTTCTCAAGTCACCATCCCCAGGGTGCAAAATGGTATAAAACCTTTATGGTATTCAGGAAATACCTGATAATTAAATACATGAAGAGCATCATCTATCCTCCACATAAATTCACACAAGTGTTGAAATCAATAAAAGTCATGATAAAATTAGATGAAGAAGAGGAATACTACCTGTTCAAAGGAACATTATTTTTTTCCTATTTGAGGAAAAAATTTAAGTGACCTATAACTAAGTAGCCAATAAGTAATAGGGACACTGAGAGTCTCTTTGCATGGAATAAACAGCAAATAAGCCGTTTTGTGGGAAACAGTGGAAGTAACAGTAAAAATGGAGACTAAGGAAGGGAAGATAACTGACTTAGCTCTTTATCCGAAAGCCTATAAGTGGAGACACGATGGGTCTGGGAATACAGCTCAGTGGGAGAATCTTGCCTAGCTAGAATGCACAGGGCTCTGGGTTAAATCCCCAATGCTGTGAAAAAGGATGTTGAAATGACAATGTCTCAGCTTGAGAAGACTCTCAGATAAGGCCAATGTTTCTACAGATACCAGCCATCCCTCTATCTCCTCATGTTACTCAAACATGTAAATCAACTATGTGTCCAATCCCAGGAAATGCAGACTGCTTCATATGTGACAAAGTTATGATCGTGCCTGCCCTACTTCCCACACACACCATTTTCTCCTTTGTCAGTCTACATCACCTTTTCTCTTTTTAATCTTTTAATTTTAAATATTTTGTTGGCAGAGGTTAAATATATCAAAGTTTAGGACATGATGATTTGATATACATGTACATTGTGATATGCAGTTTATGCCCCCAAAAATTTAAGAACAGAAAATCATCCAAATACCACATCCTATGCATATCCAGAGGCTCTTGACCTATGGGTCATGACCAACTTTAGAGTCAAAAGACCCTTTCACAAGGGTCACCTAAGACCATCTGCATATCAGATATTTATATTACAATTCATAACAGCAAAATTACAGTTATGAAGTAGCAACAAAAGTAACTTCATGTTTAAGGGGGTCACCACAAAATCAAGTGTTGCAGCATAGGAAGGTGGAGAGCCGATGCAGTATATGATAATCACCTTTCCCTTTACATAATGACCTCCAACTTTATCCAAGCTGTTGCAATGATAGTGCTGTCTTGGCTAAAAAATAATACTCCAGTTTATATCCATACTGGAATTTTTCTACCCATTTACCCATTGGCATGCATTTAGACTGTTTCCATATTTTGGCTGCTATGACTAAGGTTTTGATGAACACAGGAATGTGCATATATCTGAGGTATTGATTTCATTTCCTCTGACTAGGCATTAGATGTGGGATTTAAATGACAGCTATATTTTTAATTTGGAGAGGAGGGTAAATTGCATAACACTTCTCACAATGACTGTACTAACTTATATGTGAAAGAATTACCTTTTCTCCACACACTCATCAACATATGTTCACCTTTGTCCCTTTCATAATAGTCATTTCAAGAAGTGTAAAAATATAAATACTTATTATGCTAGGTTGTACAATAAGCACATTATTGCAGTCTCAGTATCATTATCATTATTATTTCGAGACAGGGTCTCCCTAAATTGACAAGGCTGACCTGGCAACTCACTCTAGCCCAAGCAGGCTTTGAATTTATAACCCTACCTCATTGTCCTAGGAAGTTGGGATTACAGGTCTGTACCATCAACCAAGCTTGTAAAATCATAGTTCATTGTGGTTCCAATTTGTATGTCCTTGATAGTTAGTGGTGCTGAACACCTTTTGGTATATTTGTAGGACTCTGTTTTTATAATGTGCATTTGAACCATCTGCTGAGATTTTCATAGCAGTGTGTTTTACTATGGAGTTATGTGAGGTCTGTCCTCATATATTTTGGCTAAGACTCTCTTATCATGGTTTGCAGTATCTTCCTGCATTTGGTAGGGTAGCCCTCACATTGTTAATTGTCCGTGTGATCTCTGGAAGGAGCTATCAATGACAGTAGATGAAGTCTTCCAGACAGGTGTCCCTTCAGAGGACTCTTAGTAGCAACATCCAGGTGACTGCAGCTGTTTCCTGGGACATCACAGAGCAACATGGGTGAGGGGTAGCCTCGGGTGCTACAACAGAGGAAGAGCAAATGGATACATCATTGTCAGAGTCTGCCCAATGGACCTCCATCCTGACTGGAAATTGGAGAGCAGTTGTTGACTACTTCCTCCAGCCAAGTGTCACCTGACTCCCTTAATTCCATCCAAACAACTCATTCTCAAACCTCCACTTCTCTCTTGGTTCAGCTTGTGTGTTATTCTTCATCACAATGTATCTCTACTCAGCAATTTGTATGACCTTCATTGGGTTGGTTGGGATACATTTAACCCCCTTTAAGAAAGATACTTTAAAAGGAAATGTTTCTTTGTGTCCTGAGTATGAGAGACCCGAGAGGTTGAGGAATTTAATAAATACAGGCAGCTATGGGCAGGTGTTAAGGGCAAGTCAAATTCTCAAAAGGATAAAGTGAATAGTTTTCAAAATACCCGTTTCTGGGTATGGGCTGAGGACCAATAGACTTCACTTGTAACTTGTTTTACTATAATTCCAGCATTTAATTATTAGTTTGCTGAATGACCACACCAGACCATTCATTGTAGCATGACAGGCCCTGAAGGGAGCAGTCAGTAATTTGAAACACTAACCATGTGTTTTGTCTGAAAAATTAATGCTTGTAGCATGGCTGGAGTGACAGGATTCTACCAATCAAAATGTAGGAGAAACTCTGTGTTACCAATAAAAGCAGCTACTGTTCTGGCCTATGGCAGATATAATTACTGCTATTTATTAACTCTGGCCTTTTATAGAGGGATTATTGTCATCTCCATCACTACACAATCTAGATAATAAAAAAGGAGCTAATACTGCAAATACATGCAGTTCTACAGATTTTTTTCATAGATGATTTTTCTGTCTCCAAAATCATGGTATTGATATCTCAGTGCTAAAGATGAAAATTTGAAGGTAAGAAAGTAGCCAACAGGGACAGGAGAGGGTGGAGTTAAGATTTGAACAGAGACTTTCCTATCTCGGGTATCCATAATGCTTAATGGCTCCACCATGCTTGTGGAGGTTAAGAAGAGTTGACTGGTTCTGATGGACCTTAAGAAAGGAGGAGTTCATCAACTGGATCTGGCCAAAGTCTTCATTTCACACATTTGAAAAAAGCCAAAGCCTTGTGCCTTGTTAGTTCTAGTCTATGTTGTTTAATTATAACCATCAGCTACATTGACCCAGGCTATAGAGGTCTTTGAGGATTCTGTGAACATTATTAGCAAAATGGATTTGTGACTCTCTCTCTCTCTCTCTCTCTCTCTCTCTCTCTCTCTCTCTCTCTCTGTGTGTGTGTGTGTGTGTGTGTGTGTATGTGTGTGTGTGTGTGCACGTACATGTGTGCTCATGCAAAGGCCAGAGGTCAACCTTGGATGTCAATCTCCAGATCTGTCCACTTCATTTTTTGAGACAGGGCATCTTATTGGCCTAGAGAATGCCAAGTAGGCTAGGCTGGCTGGCCAGGAGACCCAGGGATCTACCTGTGTTCAGTTCCTTATGGCTAGGATTTTAAGTATACACTACCATGCTTGGCTTTTTTACACAGTTTCCTGGGATCAAACTAAGGTCCTCATCTTCTATGCTAAATCCTTTACTGACTGGGTTATTCTCTAGCTCTTCTCTCTGTTGATTTAAAGGCATAGAGTCAAAGCATACTCTCTTCCTTCAGGGACCACTCTCATGCCAGGTGTGGCACCTGGAATAGTGCCAGCCCTAGGATAATGAAAGCAGTTGGTGGACACCAAAGAGGAAGGAGAAAAAAAAAGGAGGAGGGAAAAGAAGGAAAAAAAAAACAAACAAACCAGGGACAGAAGAAGCTTATACTTGCTGGGTTGTTAAGACCAACAGTACTTCCTGCTATGTGAAATTGTTTGTCCTTTGTATTGAACCAAGTAAATAAGGGGGTTTGGGGTGTTATATTATTTGAGCTTTTTATATTTAATGTGTCTGTGTGCACACGTGTGCATGTGTGTGTTCCTCTGTGTGTGTGTGTGTGTGTGTGTGTGTGTGTGTGTGTGTGTGTGTGTGTGTAGTTGTTCACATGCAAGGCATGTGCATGTCAGAGACCACTTGAGGAGTTGCTTCTTGCTTTGTACCTGGTTGAGGCCGGGTCTCCTGCTGCTTCCCTGTGCTGTCAACTCCATGGCAGCTGGTCCAGGAGCCTTTGACAATTATTCTGTCCCTGCCTCACATCTCTCAGTAGGAGTGTTAGGATGATGGATGCAGGCCAGTGCATTCAACTTCTCATATGGGCTCTGGGAATTCCAGGAAGTGAAGTCAGGTTGTCAGGCTTGCATGGATAAAGCTTTTACTCACTGAGCCATCTCACTGGCCCTGCTTTCTGTTTTGTTTTGTGGGGCAGCTGTAGCTCAAAGCTTCCCAAGTGGCTTATTATGTCTATCTTGCTAAGCTGGAAAATGGAGCTAAAAAGAACCGAGTCTTCACCTACGTTCACACTTGTACATTCTCATGCACACGCACACATGTTTATACACAAAGTTTCATGGTATAAGGAACAACTTAAGGCATGACTCCAAGCAGGACTGATGCCCCTCTTGTGGGCCAAATGGAAAGTGGCAAAAATCATCTCCTTCTTTGCCATTCATTTGTTGGGTTGCCTGTCTCCCCAGGAGTTTAATGTCCCAAGTCTTCAACTCAGTCACTGTTGCTGGTGAGGTTCTGACTTCAGTTCACCTTGCTTCAAGGCAGCCCACCATTTAGTAAACTCCATCTGCCAGGTGGCCAAGGGCAGCTGGAGAGAAACAGGTGCTGAGGCAGGCTTTGGGTCGGAGTTCCCAGGACAAATGGTCTTAGCACTTACCATCTCTCCCGCAGAACATCTCAAAGCAGCAGCCTCACCCAGTAGCTGGCCCCTTTGCTGTGTGATAGAGAACACCCTTCCTTCTCCACTCTCCCTGGAGGGAGGGACTCACCAGGTTTTAAATGTCAGCAGGTGTTAAGCTTTTCTCATTTTCATTCTTCGCCCCTCCCTGAAAGGGCAGCTGATTTTCTGAAGGCCTCCTTTCGAGGAGGTTGCTTCGTCTGCCTGCATCTCTGAACACTCCTTCCCATTAGATGGGGTTTGGGCTTTCATGAATTACAGAAAGGCAAAGATGCCAGCAGGGTGGGAGGAGAAGATAGTGTAGCTTTGCCTTTGCGACATTTTCCTTTGTATGAACTCTGAAAGTCAACATTGTCTATGTCCTTGCCCCTTCTTCTCACTCACGTAAAGAAAGACAGAGATGAAGGAACACCGTCTTTTGAAAGCAATGTCAACAGAAAAGATGGTCCGAAGATGACATCTTCTCTGGAAAGCAATATGTTTTATTTATAAAAACTCTAATAAGGCAGGAAGAGGGCTTGAATTCTGCCCCTTATGACCCCTTGATTTTACAAGGTCCAAGTTCCCAAATAGCTCTCCTGTAGGACACCAGTGAAGCACCATTGCCCTTCTCTCTACCACCTCCCAAGCACTGGTAATTTCCTAATCACATCCATGAATCCAAGCATCATCCCAGGAAGTACCCAATACAAATTTTAGCCAGATACATTTTTTCTTTGGCATGAAAACATCTAACCGTTCGATTCACACTCAAACACACAGCCCATGAGAACATGAACTTAAAAACAGAGGAACGCTTGAGCTTCATTCAAGCGTTAAGTCACATGATTCACTCCTCACAAAGCCCAGCACCTCTGAGTGGAGACTCCTGTCTTCCTGGTGCCTCTGTTTGCATCATTGTCTGCTTGCCATGAAGCACTCAGCAACAGGCAAGGGCGGGGAGAAGTGCACTGCACTCTCTCTATGCATCACTTTTCTGTTGCTGTGATACAGCACTGTGGCCAAGAGTGACTTGTGGATGAAAGAATTTAGGTTTACAGCTCCAAAGGGATAGGAGTCCATCTTGATGGGGACACGTGACAGCGGGCCGCAGACATGGCTGCAGGGGCGGGAAGCAGAGAGATCACATTTCTGACCGAAGACATGAAGCAGAGGGAGGAAAGCAAAAGTGGGACCAGATTATAAACACTCCAGACCTGCCCCATAGATGTACTTCCTCCAGCCAAGCTCCACCTCCCGAAGGTTCCAGAGCTCTCCCAAATGGTTCTACCAACTGGGAATCAATTTTTGAAATGGACTTTTCTCAGTACATGGTCTTGGCAAATATTGTCATTCAAGTCAACATCTCGGAGGATGTGAGACATTAAGGAAATTTATGCTTCGAAATGCATTTTCCTCCCTCCATCTATTATCTTCATCCACTATTATTTCAGCCAACACTAATTGATCACCTAGTCTGAGCATATAGATACCAGAACTTGCATGACTAAATGAATGAGGCTCAGGTCTCAGTCCTCAAGCTGCCCAGAGCCAATCTGAAAGCACAGACAAAGAAACCAGGTCTAGGAAGCCTGCCTCTCCTTCTCAGCCTCATCCCAACCTCTCTGGGAGCTAGCATGGGTATCCTGACAGGTTCATGGATTCTATGCTCCCACATAGCGCAGTCAGCCTTAGGTCACATAGTTTACAACTCACTCCGGACACAGATAAGGAGAGTTTCCCGTGTGGGGCTAGAAAGGATTGGCACCATGACAGTGACCCGGAGTCACTGAGCGTCTCCACGTTCTGCTGTTTTCTCTCAAGCCAGACAGCCAGGCAGAGGGGCTGAGTAGGGGAAGAAAGGACAGAGCAGTAGCCTTCTGTCACCACAGTATTTATAGCCCCTCCCCTTTACTCTGAAGGTCTTCATACAGCCTCAATAACTGCTTGCCAAATGGGGGTGGGGGCGGGGGAAGGGGGCATTAATGGGAAGATGCAGCTAGAGTAACCATCCTAGAGAGCAAACTCTGATGATTCTCAAGACTGCTTGATGGACTCCTTCTGAACTGTCCATGGGGACCAGCAAAGCCCCTGCCTGTGCCTGTCAGGGTGGCGCTCCATCCTGCCATTCTTGCCGTGCTTGGGGAGGGGGGGGGGAAGAGCCGCTCTCCAACAGGTTCCCTGCCTGTTGCACCCGCATCTTGGGTGCCTTTGAGGCAATGAGGATTAGCTGCTGCCCTCCTCCCTGTCTTCCTCACTATTTGCCAGTCGTTCTTCCTATTACTGCTGAAAGTGAAATAATACAATAGAAGGGACAGAGCAAAAGTTCTGTGTGCCGCTGTCTGAGGAGTCGGAACATAAGGGGAGACACGTGGGTGGCCCAGGTCCTACTGTGGACACGCTCTACCTTAAACCTGAGTGCCTCAGCCTAGAACATGCCCCTCATGTGGTCTCAGCAACTTCTGCCCCTCAGCTGACTGTCACTTTACATTCTTCTGGCACCTTCGGCCTGCCCTGTGGAACTTGGTCCTGGGCTTTTTAGCAAATCCATGTGATCACTGAGACAGCCTTTGCTTCTATGCAGCATCAGAAATTCTGAGCCCTGAGACCTGCCTGGGTCTGACCCAGGAGTGTTGGCCAGAAAGGATCTCATCAGTGGGGTGGAGCTGGTTAGAGATCACACAGTGGCTGTCCACTAGAAAGCCAAGGTCTAGGAGGAAAACAGCATCCAGACACTTCCAGCCAAATAAGATAAGGACCACACACCAGTGGTAGCCAGAGCTGTTTGCCAAAATGAGGTTTCTAGGCTAGTTGGGTCTGGATCACTAGGAGTCCTGGGTAAAAGACACACTCTTTGGAGTCCAACCCCCAAAGTAAGAAATCAGTATCTACCTTTTTAAATAATTTATTTCTATTTTATGTGTGTGAGTGTTTTGCTTGCCTCTATGTCCACGTACCATGTATATGCCTAGGACTTGAAGAGTCCAAGAGTTCCCTGGAACTGGAGTTACAAATAGTTGTGAGCCACCATGTAGGTGTTGGGAACTCAACTTGGAAACTCTGTTAAGAGCAGAACTGTTCTTAACTGATGAGCCCTCTCTCCAGTCCCTAGTAACTACATTTTAATGAATGGATATTTTGATAATACATAAATCTCAAGAAATTACAATTTGGAGATCATGTGTTATGCGATACATTACTCCCAATAGCAATGGTACTGAAAGTTTGAGCATGTCTGCCACATGGAGGAATACCTAATTTGATCAGCTAAGAGGGAAGGCTGAGGATTTGAGACAATTTGTCTTCCTGGCTTGTTCATGCCTCTGTCTGCAAAGTGCTGGTCTAACTTGTCTCTCTGTTCCTTGCTGGCTCAATTTCCTCCAGGCTAAGGACTCTGTAAGAATTGAATGATCTATGCCTGACCCTGTGATATTCCATTGCAGGGACAATGAAGGTGAGCACATTAGCCTGGGACTGCAGGGAGGAGAGTGGAAATGGGGAACCCAGCTCAGTACTAACACTGGTTAGAAGACCTGTTCTGTACTTCGATTCTATCTTTTAAAAGAAGGAACACATGAAATCTCTTGCATGACAATATTTACCAAGCACACTGGGCACCACTAGACCCTCCATAGATGCACAACACACAGTGATGTCGTCAAGATTGGAGCTTAACAAAATTCTGTCTCAATGCTGCCAATAAAACAAATGTCTCTTCCCCTGTATAGTAGCAACACCATACATTTGATGATTTTTCCCCTCTGTTTATTCAACAAATATTTATTGATGTAGGGTATGGATGGTGTAGGGGATACAAAAGTCACTGACATAACCATGGTCCCAATCCACATTAGGGTCTTGAGAAAGTTAAGAACAATTCAAGCTGTAATTAATGTACTGTATAACTGATGCTATAGCATAGCAAGCCCACAGTATTGCAGATGGAAGAGAAAACCAGAGTGTCCCAAGCTTGCAAGGAATGACCCAAGAAAAGAGTGAGCATGGCAGATTAAGGAAAAGAAAGATTGGAGTTCAAGGAGCTAATCCATAAAAGACCATGGAAGTCTCACAGCTTGTAGCATCATCTATTTTAAGGGAACCACTTATGTGTTTCTGTATACTCATGCTGATGGTAAGATGAAGAAAGAACTGTATTAACCACAAATGGGGACCCCAGGCAGAAGCCAATGCAGTGGTCATGGGAAGAGATGATGTTGCTGTGGAGGTTAATAAAGACAGATAGATACCAGGCTTTTCATGAACCTGAACCTATAGCACCTACAACTGATGGGCATTGGAGGCTGGTGGTGGAAAGGGAAGTAGCAACTGGGACAGGTCAACTTAGTTCCCTGATGGCCATTCAGAATGAAAACTCACTCTTTCTCATGAACCATTGGTTAAGACTGACCTATGTGGAAAAAAGTAGATGGTTTACTCACCAATGTCACTTTGGCAAAACAATCATCTCGCCAATTAAGGTTCTTAATCCTCAAACCATGGTCTCCCAAATTCTAGAAGGTTGACTTGGAATTTTTACAAGCTCATTTACATCTTTATGTGCAATAATGAACTTCAGCCACTTGATGGCCACATTTCAAAGTCCTTGATCTTACTTCCCCAAGTCAACTGGACAGTTTTCTACATAGTCCATCTATCACCTCTGGGACTAAATAGAGATAAATAGGTTTCTTTTACTAATTAGTAAGGTTTCCATAAGTTACATCTGATATACAAGAGGTCTTCACTAAACATTATTTAGCAGACGACAAAGCTAAAGGATAATGATGAACACATACTTTCCAAATATTCAGAATAAGTGTAGCTTCATTCTATTTCATACCATTAAAATTCATATAGCCACCATTCTACACCATCTAAGAAATGTTCCAACACTTCACTGCTGAGCTAAGTAATAGAAATGACTAGGCTAGCAATGTTCTATCATCATGGCATTATCTATAGTGAAAAAGGGACAGCCACAAGAACCCAAAGCAAAGTCACCTTGGATATTACTGGTGAAAGAGTATCCTAGAAACAACCCTAGGGTCACCAACAGATCCACCCTCATTTTATGGAAATGTGCACAAGGCTTTGTATCCAAATGGTCTTCAGTGACAAGAACATTTGGAACAGGATTTTGGTCAGGTATGATTAACTATGCAGTTTGTGGAGCTTTCTGCTTTGGTTCCCTGCTCATCAAGTACATTTTCTGATCACAATGTGAGTCTACAGACAAGCTTGCCTTCAGGGAAAGAACACTTCCTTCCTGCATTTGAAAGTACGTTTAACCTTCTGTCAGCAATCTCTCACTGAAAATATACTGCCTTCCCACTCAGTCTTCTGCAGAGAGAAAATGTTTGAACAGATGCATCTCCTTTTGATAATAATTTCATCTCATAAATCAATTTTATAAGTCAGTCTAATGAGCTCAGATCTTTTATGGTGAGCCAAGAAAATCTGAGACAATAGTCCCGAGAGTCATCCACCAAGGTGTTCATTTGGCAAGGCCCACTTTTTTGAGGAATACAGCCTGACAGGCTTATCTACTGGTGCTACCACCATTAGTATCAGATGTAAATATGTACACTTTCTACATAGAATCTGTGTTAGTCGAGGCTGAGTTCAAGCACTGACCAAACCCAAGTTCAATTGGGAGAGGAGAAGAGCATGTTTGAAAGAAAACTAATGCAGTACAATGAATGTCAAAGGTGCAGGCAGTTCAATATTCACTCCAAAATTGTGACATGTTATATACATCGATATGCTGATAATAGCACATATGTTACCATGAAGTAATATTGATAGTTCTTAACTATTTTATATCTCTGTGGTAATATAGCCTACATTTTCACTGAATACTTTAATTATGTTTTTGTAAGAGAATACCTTTGCAATATTACTTTTTTATTTGTTTGTTTTTGTTTTTTGAGATAGGGTTTCTCTGTGTAGTTTTGGTGCCTGTCCTGGATCTTGCTCTGTAGACCAGACTGGCCTCAAACTCACAGAGATCTGTCTGGCTCTGCCTCCCAAGTACTGGGATTAAAGGCTTGTGCCACCACTGCCAGGCTCATAATATTAATTTTTGGAGAGAAAATTACACATATATCCTAGCCTTTTTACAAATATGATTTCATTATTGATAATTTAGAAAAACCTCCTTGCCACTGTTTTCTTTTCTAATGTCTTCAGAGCTATCCATTTCCCTCTAAGCACTGCTTTGGCTGTACCTCCAAATTGTATTTTCATTCTCATTTTATGGCTGATTTTTAGCTTCTAAAAATTTAAAAACTGTATTTGTTTCTTAAATGTTTTATATATATATATATATATATATATATATATATATATACACACATGAGTATATTTTATTTATACATGTATGATTTGCATGTTCGGGAGTGTGTGTCAGTGTATGTGTGGAAACTGGAGAAGACATCAGGTGTCCTTCTCTATCACTTCCTGTCTTGTTCCTTTAAGGCAGGGTTTCTCACTAAAACTGGAACTCAAGTGTCTGGATTAGGCTTGCAGCTAGCAAGCTGTGGCATGAGTACTGTGGCATGGACACACACACACACACACACACACACACACACACACATAAAAATAAAAGTTACAGAAAGAAAAGCACTAATATGGCAATCCTGGGACTATGACCATTTCAAGGACCTGCTTCCAAGGTCAGCCCTTTGCTAGTCTCTGAAGGTCACTTCTCATTCTGGATGAATGGAGGTGCTCCCGCATGCCTGGAACTCTTGGTGGCAGCAACATGGCTTCTGCTGAGCCCCTGCCCTCTTCTGGCTGTCAATACTAGGAAGATAGAGTCCATATTCTCTGTCCCTAGTAAAGGCCTGTTCACTGAGTGCTTTTGACTCTCAACTAGTGGATGCTACCTTTTCATTACAAAAGATTTTCTCTAATCATCCAGAGTTGTTGTGACCTCATTTTGAGATCTCAAAACAATATCTGCTAACTGTGTTACATATTTTTTCTACTTTATATATTATCTCTAAAACTACTTATCAGTGGTAACTGGCATTGCCCTGTATCCATAGCAAATAAATTTGAGTTCTTTTTTCCTGGGAAGACTTACTTAGGATAAATATTGAATTTCTGTTAAGATTTTGAAACAATAGAATTCCTCCATTTCATTTGAGGACTCAGGTTAGGAAAAGTTCTGCATGGTTTCTGGGTTATTCTAGAGAAATTGTGGGGGAGATGAACATGGAGATGATGTAAGTGTGGTCAAATAAGAGAACAAAATTCTCTTTATTGAAATTCTGGCCTAAGCTGAATACTAGGACACACTTATCTTATGGCCTGGGCCTATTCATTTTAACACAAGATTGAACGGACTCTTGGAGCAGTGCTCAGACCTATAGCTGCAATAATAAAGCAGGAAGATGCTGTGGCTGGGTCCCAAGCTCCAGAGTTGGAAAGGATATATGACTAGAAAAAGAAAAGCAAGACCAAAATTACTCATAAGCCTATCTACCATTAAGTTCAGTATATGTGCAGAAATAAGAGAGGAACCAAATACAGATGCCTACAAGATAAACAGAAGAGATAAGCAGAAGAGGTAGACGTGAAATGGTGAAAATACAAGTCTAGGAAGACAGCGAGCATGAGGACCTGAGTTCAGATCCCTAGGACCCATGTAAAAATGAGGATGGCAGAATGCATCTGGAACCTTAGCGTTAGGGGAAGGAGAAAGGAGGATCCCTGGGACTTACTGCTCAGCAAAGCAAGCAAATTGTGAGCTCTGGGCACTTGAAAAGATAAGGTGGAGAGCAATATTAGAGCAAGAAAGACACTTCCTGTCAGCCTCTGACCTCTACATGTGCACCCATGCACGCGCGCGCGCACGCGCGCGCGCGCGTGCACACACACACACACACACACAAGGTGGGAGGGAATGTCGGGTAGAGGGCAAGAGAGAAATTATACAACCCAGAACATCTTCCCTAAATATCTAAATGTTGCAATCAAAGCTTGCAACAGCTTCAATAATACAGTAGATGGACAGCAGTTCCAGTCGGAAGGTGGATCCAGGGACAAATGGTAGGATGTGTTTATCTGTCCTCATCCCTCAACTTGAGCAGTATAAGCTCAGGCAGTGATGCTGCTCATGCTTAAAACAGTTTCTGTATAGGAACCCTAGCCGTCACTCTGGATTCAGTGTCTTATCTTATGGGAGTAATCACACACAGTGTTAAACCAAAACACTAAGGGGGCTGTGTTATTTCCCCTTCCTGCGAACACAAAGTATGAGCTAGTTGCTATGCCTAAAACCAAAACACTATTATTAACTTGTTCTCTCCACTGAAAGGAGGAAATGATGTGAGATGGATGTGACTCAAGAGGGAGCTGAATGGAAGACAGCAGGAGGTCAAACCAGAGGAACTGATGTGGGCTTTAGCTGAAAAGCCAGGAGCACTGTGATTTTTATGTTCTAGTACTTATCTGAGTCAAAGGATTAAAGCTGACACAGAGTGTAAACATGTCCATCCCCAGCATCTCCCAGTTTGCATCTGTGTAGAGGTTAATGAGTAATCTCTCCTGTACCATTGTGTCTGGGTTCACTACATGGTCACCCTGTGACATAGAGGGAAAAGGGACCAGTAACTGCAATGTGTGGAGTAGGGAGATGCTGGCTCCTGGATCTGTACAGGAGGAATATGAATCCATATCTCTCAGTGACAGAGCCTCACATCCTGGTCCAGAGGTATGGGGGAGAGATGTTGACATCACACCTTGACCTGCTACTTCTGTTAATCATCCTTGGCTTACAGAGCCCCACTGGGACTGTGTTGGATTCCAAAATTTTCTTCAAGAGCAAACAAGTCCCTTACCCTTGAATATCATTTATTGCTAATGTTTTATCTAAAGACCAAAGTAGAGGGAAATCGCAAGACTTATAAGAGAAACGAAAGCAATTTCAAATCTAGTCTTTTCCAGCTTGGCAGTAATTTGCTGGAGCCCTGGATGGATAAGAAAATTTAGGGCTGAGGATGTAGCTCAGTGGTCAAGTGTTTAACTACTATATGGAAGGCTCTGAACTCCAGTCCCAGAACCACAAAAAAGAAAGGAAAAAAATGTGTAAAACAATCAGAACCATCAACCTGAGCAAAAGCCCAGCTCATCCGGCCCCAAGAGATTGTATGAAAAAAGGAAAAGGTTGGGGGAGAGTTGGCAATAGAGAGGACATAGTCTCTACTTAACATCTGAGAGTTTGGAAGGAAATCCCTTCATAGACTACCACACACAGACCTAGGAGGGACTGGGTCAGAGGTGATGTGGTAGTTTGACAGGAGGAGGACTTGTCCACGTGTGGTCAACAGGTAAGCATCACTCAGGCACTTGGTAAAAGTCAGCCCTTTGAGCCCCAACCCAGACCCAGTGGATCAGAAACTTGAAGTAGGAATCAGTACTTTGTTTTTGTGAGTGTTCTAGGTCATGATGCTGAACACTAATGTTTGACAAACACAGATGAAGAGGAAAAGTGCTGTATTGCATTGGCAAATTTTCATCCATTTTTGTATACCTTCAAGGAATGGGACACACATGGCAGCTGAGTGGAGAGCTGTGGAGACTGTCGAAAATTCTACTCTGTTAAGATGTGAGGCAGAGGGACCAGGGAGATGGCTCAGTCAGTAGAGTGCTTGCCTTGCAAGAACAAGGACTTGTTCCACAGAACCCATATAAAAAGCCAAGGACTGAGACATAGTCTTGTAATCCCAGCACTATGAGGGACAGAGTGGTCCTTTTGCCAGCTACTCTGGCTGATGAGCTTCAGGATAATGAGAGACATTGTATCAAAGATGATGGATGGTGTTCCTGGAGACAACATACAAAGTTTTACTCTACTTCCTTATGCACTACACACATGTGCACGCTCACCAACAGAAACGTGCTGGTACAGGAACATGTGCACACACACCAACACATACACACACTAAGGAAGTAATAAAGCAGAAAACCTCAGTGGCAGGCCCGATGTAGGTAGCAGAGTAAGATTTCAGAGGCTTCTGCAGTACCAGAGACATTAATGATGAGCTGATGCAAGGCATGCCTGCAGGTCAAGGCAAGGGACACTAGACCAGGAGCACAGCTAAGGTGAACTCTACAGCAGATAAAATCAGGACACATAGGAAGGCTAGTGATACATACTTTTAGGGAGCCGACCAGCACAGGCAGTGTCCAGGGAGTATTAGATACTAGTGTCTGGGGACCTCTGTCATCCTCCACCATTAGCCATACACCATCCCTGAGACATCCAGATGACATCAAGGATACAATCCAAAAGAAAGAAAAGAGATAAAAAAAAAAAAGACTACAAATATTACCTGATAATCTCAGAAGTTTATCTAAAAAGACTTGTTTTGGTGTTGGATTAAGTTGAGTGAGTTGGACTACATTTGCAGTTCATTTTCCTTCCACAATTCAATGGACAAAAGCTCATGAAGACTACAGAAGCTACAGAGAAACCAAAGAATTGATCTTCTAGATATACAAGGAAGCTCTACCCACAAAAGTCTCAACATTATGGTCACCTACATAAGACCTGCTTAGCAACAACACCAGATGACATGTCAACATGAACAAGAAAAATTTCCCAAGCCCCCACCCCTAAATGAGGACCTACAGGCAATCAAGAACTGCTGAGAGAGAGAGAGAGAGAGAGAGAGAGAGAGAGAGAGAGAGAGAGAGAGACCCTGAGAGAGGATGAGCTCCCTAACAGGCTACCCAATCCCAAGTGGTCAGCCCTAAATTCATAAACATATGAGTAATACTACAACCACTCACTGAGTAGGATGGATAGATGATAGACAGACAGACAGACAGACAGACAGACAGACAGACAAATGATAGCTGATAGGTAGATAGATAGATAGATAGATAGATAGATAGATAGATAGATAGATAGATAGATAGATAGATAGATAGGAAGAGATTGTGAATTTGGAGGGGGATGATGGGAGACATAGAAGGAGTTGAAAGTGAAGAGGGAGGCTTGGAAATGATGTAAATATAGTACTCATGTTGGAAATTATAAAATATAAATTTTAAAAAAGAATGCATTTGCCTGAGTAAGCCCATACCTACAACTTTATCATTCTGAAACATTATGGAGTCCTATACAACCACTGAACATATCACACCAGTATGCTTCTTTCCCACCTGTAGCTGTGAAAGCAAAGTCAGTTCTGAAAGTTCACACTGAAAACATTCACAGAGAGTCACAGATCTTTTTGCAAGGCTTCCCTGTTCCTTTATTGTCATAGCTGCAAAAGCTGTAGTTGCAAACTGGGACTCAGGTAGGTGGGAATACATAACTGAATGATACACTTTAAAGGTATTCTCGAGTATAATATACATTCAGAGAAGCATACAAATCACAACTATTTATGTCAGTCACTCTCTTCACGAGCAAAGCATGAAAAACAACCATCTTTGTCAAAAAATAGAACTTTACAAGAATTTTAATAGCTCTCCTCATGCCTTTTCAATCACTATGTTCTTTCCTAAGCATGAATTTTTTTGATGTCTGACTCCAGATGTTCATTTTTTTAAAAGCTAAATAAACAGAAGCATATAGCTACTCTTTGGGCCTAGATTATCCCACCTCAATTTTTTATTTTTAATAAATTCATCCCTATTATTTGTGTGGTTAATAGTTTATTAATTGTTCTGCCTGTATGATATGATTCCTTCTGATGTATGTGCCACTTGGTAGACATTTAGGGTTATTATAGAATGAAAAGAGACCATTATGAATGTGTCACTTACCTATCACTGGTACCCACACTCATACAGTGCTATGGAGTTATAATAGAAGTGAAATCGTGGGTCACATGTATCCAATTAACTTAGAGGACAATGCCAGTGTTTTCCAAAGGAGCTTTTGCAAGTTCCAGGCCCCTTTAGACAATGAGAAGCCCCTGCACCACATCCTGGCTAACATTTGATATTTTTGCCAAAATTTCATGTTTCCACCACAGTTTTGATTTCCATGTCCACAGCCATGTGAAGCAGCATGCCTGTGATTTGAGTTTACATTTGTTCACTTGGGAAGGTAACCACATCTCAGCATTGGCCCCACCTTTTGAACAGCCTGTTTTGAGAAGGGCCTACTTATGTCATACTGTCCTTCCTTACTGACCAGTAACATTCTTCATAAATTCTGGACTCTGATATTGTCTCATTTTTTTCATTGTTTCTTTTGTTTATTTGTTTATTATTCAAATATTTGCATGATTAGGAGCTCATAATTAGTTTTAATTTTTGAAATAGGGTCTCCTGTATCCCAGACTGGCCTCCAGCTCACTATGTAGCCACACTTTTATTATATCTCTGCTAAGTGTGTAGTGTGTAGCTTATTACAGATATTATTTATAAGAGTAAAGATGGGACATTCACTGAGTCTACTAAAAGTGATCCATGTCTGTGCATGAGTCCTACCAAGTGTGTCTACGTCTGCTGAAGCTCCCGGCTTCTTAACCCTTTATGTGCTTGTGTTTGATTTCTTTTGGTTCTCATTGCTCCATGTACCTGTGATTTGCACTTTTTCATGTTAAATAATATTCCATTGTGCATGTTCCAATGCTTTTCCACTTTCCTGTCAATCATCTGAACTGTTTTCACCTTGGTATTATATAAGCAAAGCCTTTGTAAGGTTTTTTTGTTTTGTTTTGTTTTCTGTTTTTTGGTTTTTTGGCTTGTGTGTGTGTGTGTGTGTGTGTGTGTGTGTGTGTGTGTGTGTGTGTAAATAGAATTCCATTTTTTAAATACCCAAAAGTGAAAAGTTTTCTTTTTACCTCTCTGTCTTGCTGTTCATGGCATTTCTCTTGTAAACAGAATTAAAGTAGCTCTGTTTTTTTTTTTTCCCATTTGCCTTTCATTTGGAAGATGAAGAATTGCATTGTCCAATCTCAACATGGTCGAGTTTGAATTGCTCAGCCTCTTGGGCTCTTCCTTTTCTCTCCCTTGACTACTCATGGCATCATTTATTCATTTTAATCTCATCTACCATCTTTATCTTGGCAGTAATCCTTTCTATCAGCTTGTCAAGATCTCATATAAATTCGAAGTATTATCCAGAAAGTGTGTGGAATTAAACTATAAGAACCCTCTTTACCCCGCTCATCCTCTCCCATCCACTTCTATATGAGTCTAGATTCCGCGTGTGTGTCCAGTTCTGTAAAACATGGACAGCTAATGTTCTCCGATCTGCCTTCCCTACTTCTTGCATCTTGAACTCTCTGATTCTGTCTGAAGTCACACCCCTTCCTGCTCCGGATCCACATTCTTTCTTTTCGTGGGGCCTTGTGATGGCCAGTTTTAGGCCTGTCCTTTCTCTTAACTTGTTACACATGCTCTATGGTCTTCAGACTTTGTTGTTGTTGTTGCTTTTCTCTCTATCTCATTTTCTCCCAAGTCCATGACCAGTTCCCCTTTTATTTGTGTGATAACATTTTTGCCGATGGGCTGATTTTGTGTACTTTCTTTCTATATTTAGTTTTCAGTGATCTTGCTATGATAGGCTTAGACTTGTTTATTTTATATGTATGCCATTTCAGATTCACAACACTTTCTTCTGAAAAGCCAATGGTTTTATCTATGTCAGATATCTCTGCCATCATCACCTTTCAAATGGGGTTTTCCTCTCATTCTCTCTCTTCCTTTTTTGGGCAGGGCTTTCTATTTTTATTTATGTTAGACCTTACAACCATAAGTACTTTGTGCTTTTGAAGGGAGTGGTAACTATCATTTTCTCTGTCTGTGATTTAATTTGTACATTTTCTTCTGACTTATATTTCACTAACACAGATTTTCTTCTTGCTTTAGAACAACCCTCTAGTTAATATGTCAGAGGTATCAAACTATCTTTTCTGCTATTGAAACCTCTGGCTTCTGTCTTGTTACATCCTTTTCACAGTAATTCTCTGTCTTTTAGCCACCTATGACATGTCTCCATTGTTTAATATTGGACTCCAGCATCATCTTCTCTTCCATGATGACTTGCTTGGCCTTCTTCAAACAGGACCAACAATTCACATCTCCCAAGTTGTCACCTTCAGACCAGGCCAGGACCTACACAGCAGTCACTTGCCTGTATGTGTGCCTCCTGGCAGTGAACTGGATTTTCTAAACTTTCAAAGGTCTCAGATCCAGGCCAGTCCCTGGGAATAGATGGCTTCTAAGGTATTTCTTCTAACTGAACAAATATGATAGTAACATTTGAATCTCTCAGGGGGAATGTTGCAAAAGACATATAGGGATGAAAGGAAATCAAATCAAGAAATGGACCCTGGGCGTCAAAATAGCTTTTGAATTTTCTTTTAATTAGAAAAAAAAAGGAAGAAAGACACAACTCACTATACACGATTTATTGTGCAGCTTGGATTGAGCAGTTCTGCTCAACATGCCTATTCTAGAAGGTAAAGTCAAGAAAAAACTGACTGAGTTCTGCAGAGGTCTCCCTGTGAGGAATGAGTGTGTCCTGAGCAAGTGATCAAAATGGCATGTTTGGATGTTATGCGTTGGATTTGGGTGCAACTTTCCATAGATATCCATTGCCAGAAACTCTAGTAGAGACTCTCTCTCTCTCTCTCTCTCTCTCTCTCTCTCTCTCTCTCTCTCTCTCTCTCTCCCTCCCTCCCTCCCTCCCTCCCTCCCTCCCTCTCCCTCCCTCTCTCTCATCTCCTCTCTCTGTATGTGTGTTTAGAAGCTGAGATTGTGGAATCCCCAAGGTCAGAGGAACATAAGATGAGTACTTGAATCCCAATTATCTTGGTAAATAATCTCAAGAAAGCTACATGGTCCCTGTTCACTCCAAGTCTTTAGGGAGCTGAGGCGGCGGGGGGGGGGGGGGTTGGGGTTGGCTGATAAAGGCACCAGGGTAAAGAAACATGCAATGACCAAGGACTGGCTTTAGGTGAAGCTGTCAGCACTACTGCCCCAGTTCAGACCTCTCTCAGTGTTGATGTGTGCACTCCTTGGGTTGTCATAGAAACCAGAGCTTTCCTTGTGATTCCCATCCCCTTTGCTCTGTATTTGGTTTTCCACTTTTAATGAAACTAGGTATGCAGTAAAGGGCACACTCTCTCCCACAAAGCCCTGGCCTCTCCCAAATCTAAGTAGATCCCACATTGTCATGTGTCTGGTGAGGCACGGTGGTGCTGGGGGGAGCCCTGGTCTCCTCCTACCCCTGTCACCTGATACCAGCAGCTACCAGTTCAAAGCAAGGGCTATTTTTAGATTCTGAGATCAGACACAGGAGAAGAAGACTAGATTAATAAAACATAAGAAAGTAAAGAAAACAGTCTTTTGACCCAAAGGGAATATTGGTGGTGTGCTGTTATAATTTGGAAGATATCCCTAATCGAAGGAAAGCAAAGAAGCCCTCTGTTGATAGCAAACTGAGTTTAATAGAGTGTTAACGAGGCCACCATAGTTACCAGATATCTCAATTGTCCCCTTAGCGGGGAATTTGTGCCTCCATCTGGCTTCACTGGGAGTGTGCAGAATCCTATTCCTCCAGGTTTTCTGAAATGCATAATGTTATTTCTCTACAAAGAAGGTTTTGTTGTTTTTTGGGGGGTGTATGTGTGTGTACAGAATCCGTTTCTCGCTACTCTGCTGCTTATGATTGCTATGACTAAGGTAAGCAGTATTTTGTAAAAACTCAGGTAGGGCTGCTACAGTTCAGTGGCTAAAGTGCTTGCCATACACCAATGTGAGGACAGGAGTTCAGATCCCCAGCACTCACATACAGCCTGGAAGCAATGGTGTATGTCTGTAATCACAGGGATCTTACTGCAAAGTGGGAAGTGGAAACAGGAGAATCCTTGGAAGTTTGTGGGCTAGCTAGCCTATCGTCTTAAGGTTTCTGTTCATGGTGATAAACACCATGAACAACTCGAGAAGGAAGCAGTTTATTTCACACTATCCAGTTCCACAGCACAGTTCATCACTGAGGGAGGTCAGGTCAGGAACACAGACAGGGCAGGAACCTAGAGGCAGGAACTGACACAGAGGCCATGGAAGAGTGCTGCTTACTGGCTTGCTCCTCATGGCTTGCTCAGCCTGCTTTCTTATAGCACCAAGGACCACCTCTCCAGGGATGGCACCACTTCCTATAGGATGGGACCTCCCACATAAATCACTAAGCAAGGCAATACCCCACAGACTTGCCCACAGGTCAGACTTAATGGGAGCATTTTCTCAACTGTTATTCATTCTCAGATAACTCTAGCTTGTGTCAGGTTGACAAAAAACTAGCCAGCACACCTGTGTACTTAGCAGCAAATAGCAAATGACTGTCTGAAGTAAGGTAGAAGACAAGGATGGACACCTAGTGTTGTTCTGTAACCTCCACATGTGCACCAAGGTGTTCACACACACACACACACACACACACACACACAACTTTTTACAAAGATTATAGAATTGGCATTTGCTCATTTCTTCTAGCATGATAAAAAATGATACTTGATGAGTGTCTTTTGTCTGTCTTTAAGGTATAGTGGAGCAGATGATAGCTGTGGAGTCTTGGCTGGAGCTTCTTCAAGATCATTGTTGCCTCTATCTTTGCTAGTCAACAGCAAACACTACTCAGAATGCAGCCAGAACTGGTGTTCTTCCTCCATGCTTCAGCCTTCAAGGCCTTATCAATATGTGTTCTCACATCCCTTCTCTCCTCTTAACTGTTCTGAATTCGTCTCCAGCCGAAGCTGCTGAGACCCACCTCTGTGCCCTGACAGTGACTGTGTGTGTTAGAGAAGGTAGATATCATGCACCTGTGCCCCACCCAAGTGTTTATGAATATGACAGGCAGTTTGTACAACCCACCAACCCTCTGGGATCCAGAGTACCCAGTCTTTACTGCTTCTGAATGCACTTAAGGTCACTCACTGGTCAGCCATCATTCCAGATCAGAAAGGTGAATCACTTTTCCCTTGACCTTTGGCTTAAGCATGTGACATAGAAAAGGGCAGAACAAATGTTCATCAAAATGACTCTACCACCCAGGTGGAATTGGTGAGTTTGCCTTAGGCTTTATAGAAATCAACTCCTAGGATGTTGACCCTTCTTTAAGTTGAAGAGTTCACACACTTAGAAGCAAAGGGCTGATATTTCTTTGTTGAGTGAGCCTTTTTGTTCACTTGAAAATATTTTGAAACCACTGGAGTTATTCTAATTTATTTTGCTGTTCTGAAACCATACATCACACGCAACTAACAAGTAAGCCTAGTGCAGACAATCAGCTGATCAGCAAGCATACATCTTCTCAATGCTCCCATGTAACTTGCTGTTCAAAGTTGAACATCAGTCATCCCAGAGGGACCTAATAGTGGATCCTGTGGACAAGAACATTCCTGTAGTGTAATACCACAAATAGCTGCTCAGAACTGGGATCACATTTGCCCTTATTATGTCAACAATGAAAACTGAAAAGCTTTATGCAAAAACTGGAATTTGCAGAACTTTTTTTTCCCCTGAGAAACATGTCTATTTTTAGCCAGTGAGTTACCTGGAAGTTCCTTTGACCTTAAGTCTGGTGAGAAAATCTCTGAACAATGAGAATTTATCCGCAATCTCTGGCCCAGAGCTTTCCATTTTAAAATCACAGGATGTGACAGTCGGATCCAGAGCAGTAACACCCATCCACCCTTGCATGTCCACATCTATCACCACCTTGACCCCAACAGACTCCAATCAAGAATATTTCCCCTTTCCCCCCAGCATTGACTAATTCTACTTGTTCATCAGTCAGGAAATATTGAATTCTGCCTTGCTAATAAAGAATCAAAACTTTGTTTGCCCTAACCTCACAAAAGCTTATTTTTTAGTCATTCAGGTCTACAGTAGGGCTAGACAGCCCTCTATGGTGCCTTTTTCCCATGAAATGCTAAGCAGTCCAGTTTATGTTTTTATCCCAGGGATGCTCAGTCTCTTCGCTTGACTGAGCAGAAAACTGTCTCAAGCAGTAGTTGAGAAACCTTGTCTCATGAATTTTAATTTGGGGGCTATGAGATCTTTCATTGCAGCTACTCCGCTGTGGTGCTGGAGCATGAAAACATATACACAGTGTGTAAATGAACGAGTATGGCTGTGTTTCAAGAAAATTGAATTTACAAAGGCGAGTAGGGCTGGATTTGGTCAGCAGATTACAGTTTAGCCAACATGTCACTCCTGGTCCAAAATCCCTCCCTGGTAATTCAAAGTTTTTGTCAGGATATAACTCATACCATGTTGCTCATATTTTATCTGCTAAAGCAAATCACAGGGCTGTGTTTTTGGGAGCCAGGAAAATATGATTTCCATTTTCAGAGTGAGAAATGGAAAAATATTCCTAAGTAGTGATGTCTGTACATTTCCCAGGGTATTTTGTAATGCCGGTCATAAACGGAAGCTCCAGGAACAGGAATTAAAATGAGCCATCTGCTATGGTCTGAATGTCTGTGTCCTCCCACCCCAAAATCCAGATCCATCAAGGTGATGGTGGGGAGGAGGGTGAAAGGAGGAGGTGATTAGGTCATAGGAGCAGAGCCATCCCAAATGGGAATAATGCCCTTGTAACACCAGCTCAAGCAGATTCCGTTGCCCTTTCTATTATCTGAGGACAGAGCAAGAAGTATCCCCTATGAATCAGGAAACTGACTCCTACTAGACACCAAGTTTGCCTGACCTTTGACCTGGGCTTCCTAGCCTTCTCCAAAAAGATGGGAAATAAATTTATGTTTATAAGCTATTCACTTTGTGGAATTTTATTATAATAGTCTCGGATGGTTCATTTAATGTGTCACTTTGACCTGGTTAAGGAGCACCCACATATTGAATAAAACATAATCTCTCTGTCTGTCTGTGAGGTTATTTCCAGAGGAGATTAGCATTTGAATCAATGGATTGAGGAAAGCTCTGTTCTCAGCAGTGGGAGCAGGCTCCTCAGACTGCTTTAGGGCTCTGATAAGACAAAAACATAGAAGAGGGGTGAGGTGACCTGCCTTTTGCAGCTGAGACAAACATCCTCTGCCTTTGGACGTCATAGCCCCAGGTCCTCGGGCCTTTGCTCTCTGGTAAACAATTTTCCTGTCACTTTCCCCAACCCCATTCTCTCCTCCATCAGCTTGCAAACAGCACACTGAGAATCTTTTGGACTTTTTCTCCAGAAAATCCAGACTGATAACATAGCCAAGAACCATCAAGACACCATCTTGGGTGGAATCTTAAACCCTAAATCATTTAGTTCTTCACAATTGCTCTTCAGTGTCTCAGTATCTGTAATCTTTGTCTTCCTAGAATTATTTAGCAATCACGTTAGACATTACAAGAGAACAGGATCTGCAAACCAAACAGCAGGATTGCGTGCATGTCATTTGTGTCTGTGCCTTGAGCTTTGTTGGGACTCAGTTTTGGTCTCTCCTTCTTTTGGGAAATGGCACATTCTCTATTAGTTACACTCCTTGCTGCTGTGACCACAGACTTGAACAGAAGCAACTGAAGGGCAGACAGGTTTATGTTGGTTTACACTTTGGATTTCTTACAATTTCAATTTCAGTGGTCACTCACTCCCAAGGATTCAGGAAAGTAGAACATGCAAATTACTAAGTATCGAAATGCTTGGCATGTAACACATTCTAACTCTATACAATGCACATATATGCCGAAATTAAGCTCTTTCCCTTATAGGCAAGGGATAGAAGGATCATGCTAGATGAAAGCCACATCCATCCAAATTACAATTGGGCACTCTGAGGCAGCCGCACAGCTATATACCTACTGTCCTCTTCCCGCTCTACAGCGATCATTGCTTCCTATGTGTGTGACACCAAAGGAACCGAACAGAGGATCTTTAATGAACCACAACTCACTTTCCCTATAATAAAATGTAAAACTTTTAGCACATTCCTATGACTGTATTAAAGTCAAAGAATAACACATGAAAAAACTCACTTACCTGCAATCTTTTATATATGTTAGATGACTGAAGTCCACATGCATACCCAAAGGGGCAGACATACTATTTCTAAGAAGGTCCCCTAGGAGGACCCTGCATTTGCAGATCAGAATGGGAAGTGTGAGGAGGTCTGTGGGCTAACTCACTCTGCACTTGAGCTGTATAGAAATGTGGAGGCTACAGGAGAGGAAGGGAATTGAGCAGAGTCCTTCTCTTTGTCTTTCTGTAGAATCCTCAGTAAAGTGTTCATCTTCCCCTGAAACCTTTGTGAGCTTAAGCATATTCTTTAAATTTTTGAAAGCAAAGTGCTGGGTTCACTGCCATGTGGGTATTGAGGCAAGAATGATGGCTGGCCATGGATTTCCATGTTTGAAAGCTATAAGGTTTGTGAACTGTTCCTCACTCAATTGCTGGTGGGGGTTCAGAATTGGCAACAACCTAGGGGTGATAAACAGTGAAGGACTAGAGAGTCAGTATGCTGTGTGACATTAATCTGCTCTCTACTTAACAGGAAGAAGTACCAAAGTAGATTACCAGTCATAGTTGAAAAATAAAAACAGAAGAAGACCATTAGTACAGTATCATAAGTAAACACCAGATGTGCACATGTCAATACTACACATATCTCAAGGATATGTAGAATTTTGTGGTTCCTAGGCAACATATCCCAAATAGGTCAGGAGTAGGATGGACAGATTTAAGGATGGAGACAGATGGATGGACAAACAGATAGATGGATGGATGGATAAATGAGTGGTTGAATAGATGGATGGGTGAATGGGCTAATGGATGAATATATGAATTTTTAAAGACTAAAACGAACTGCGGGGGTCAAGTGGGCCAGTGATTACCAAGCTGGGTGAGATCTTAGCTCAGCTCAGCTCTCATTACCTGACCAACCTTAACCTCAAAACTCCCTCACAATTACCCCCCAATTGGTTGCTATGATAAAGCAGTGCTTTCCATTTACCTTGCTCAAAGAGTTCAAGCATTTAATGCAAGTTGGTGGGCTGCAATTAGTGGATTTAACAGCTGGCTTCACTGGTTTTTAAAGTTAAAATAATATTTCAAAAATCAATCTAAAAGGGCAATATCACAGAAGAGTCCAAGTGTATGACATTCCAGAATCAAAGCCAAAAATAACTGGCTGTCCAGTGCTTGGGGACAGATGGGCAGTAGGATGGAGAAATGAACTGGCAGAGCAGATAGGACTTTTTAGGTCCACGGAGTTCTTCTGTATGCCACTAATAATGTCTACATCTTACTGTACAGTTGTTAAGGCCTACAAAAGAAAACCCATAGCATAAAATAATAATGAAAGTTACAGAATTTAGTTAGTAATAATGTGTAGTAATCAGCTCATTAATTTTAATAAATGTACCCAACTAAAAGACAAAATAAAACAAAACTATTTTTATGCAAGTTATGGTACATAGGATGAGAAAGCAGGAGAAATGGGAAACTAGATCACACTGAGCGGAGGACAGCATTCATGCTGTGAGAGGCTGATGCATGCCTCTAAGCAAACCAGAGCCAGGCTCTGAGCAGAACATGCTTTCCCTATTAAAATGAAATGAAATGAACAGGTGCACTGTTCATATAAGCTAGAAGTGTCTATGCCAGTTCCCTCAAAGGGCTACTTTCCTTAACATCCTAAAAGCAATTTTTGAAACTGTAAGATTCTAGGATAGAAGGCAATGATGCCTCCATTTAATGGACTCATTTACTGATTAAAATTGTCTTCATTTTTTTCCCCAAACCAGATCAAGCACATGTCAAAAACAAAAGAGGCAAAATGCAGAAACAGTTCAGTCCTTACACTATCAACTCTATCTCCTTCCTCGTCCACTCGTAGATCACCCCCACCCCCTTACAAGGAGAACTAAAGGGGCTGATTTGTAAAGAGTCATTTGAAAGCAGTGTGGACAGGCATGTGGGGGTGTAGGGGTGCATTTGGGGAGGGGCAAGGTGGAGGTGGAAATGGATCTTTCCATTAAGGAGAATATAATACGAGTTCCCTTGACAGCTGGTAAAGGAAGTGGGTACAGAACAATGCCCTAAAGAATTATCCTGAAACCTTAGCCAAGGTCACTCATTTCATCGGGGCTATCATCAAACACACTCAGGTTACGATCTTTGCCTCAAGCTCTTTGACAGGACTGAGCAGAGCTGGGGAGGACATATAGGAATATATGATAACTGGTCAAAGAGATGGAACTATGTTTCAATGTCACGGTTTAGCACAGAGAAAGTGGCTTTATGCAGAAAGACTAAAGGGATGCACGTGACAGGGAGAAGGGTGATGGGGAGTTAAGAGTGGTCTAGGCTGCAAAGCCAACTACTAGTCACTTACTAGTCACATGGCCTTGGGCCAGTCAGCAAACTTCTTACCATCTAAATTTTATCATAGTTCATGGGAATGCTAAGACTTCATTTTAGGATATTCTAAGTCTTCATATCAGTAAATAAAACTTATAGTGTCTGGCACACAATCAGTATTCAACACAAGTGGACGTTACAGTTGTGGTCCGTGTCTAAGGAAAGTGCTGGTCTCCCAGCATTGGTGATGTTAAGGATTCAGACATAAAGAATGCCTCCAAAGATTACAAAAGGAGGTCTCTCGCAACACTACTACTTCTCCTTATCTCTGAACTCATGGGGTAGCCCTGGTCTCTGCACGTGTGAAGGAAAGTCAACCTCAGGATAGGCGTCACTGACCGTCTCCAACAGTCTCTTCATCTCTGCTGCAGTAACAGAAACACCTCCAGTCTGTTCAGCCTTTAGAAATTATGTCAGGATCTCCGAGCCTCAAATTTTCCCTCCTCCCCAAAGCATGGATGTCTGATACTGTTGCCCTTGGTAACTCTTCACTGGATGTTCTTATCTTGTTGTGTCATATGAAATGTATGTCCCCAGGGAAACTGGCTGACATTCCACATGAGGCACCCAGGGATGCTGTTCACCAACGTAGTCAAAGTTCTAAGAGAGTTGGCCTGCTGAGCAATTTGCTGTCTTGTTCTAGACAGATGGAGAACATTCTCAATTCCAGTGAAATGGTTTAGAGGAAACTAGAAGACATCCTGTAGCTCATGGTGGCTGCCTTTGGGACCATTACTTCCAACAAAGGCCACAGATAATCCCCAACCAGTTTTAGCATGTGTGAGTCAGCAGCAAAGGACTTGGGTCTCCTGGATCTTTGTTTTCTCCAGCATGGGGAAACTAAACCCGGGGCCTCTCCACTCATCCCCAAGCTTGCCCCAGCAGCTACATACTTAGTCTATATAGTTATTCACTTTCCTAAGTGACTGCAAGATGATCCAGAAAGACCTAAAGAAACTATTTCCAGGGAATCTGCAAAGGTATCCATATGATTGCAGCTCTGAGTGAGTTTGATAACGGGACTCACCCAACCGGAAGGCCAGTGGACACCGTGAATTCCACTGAGTATTCCATTTTCTACTACAGTTCTCACCCAGAGTTCTTTATCTCTCAGCCTGATATTTCCATATTCTTCCGCCTCTCTAGTCAATATGAAATTAATAAGAAAAGACACCATTTGGTATCTAGATGTCAAGTTCTAAAAATATCTAATTTTATGCTCAAAACATAACCTTTCCCTGTGCAGTGGTTATCGTGGTGCTCTACAGATAAAAACACCCAAGACTCGGGATGTTTGAGAATGGGTCAGTGGTCACCCAGCTGCCACATGACAATTCCATAACCAGAATTCTGGGTTCAGATTTACCACTCCCCAGACTCCTCTCTCAATCAATAAGCTACGATTATTAAGGGCTTTACCATACTGAAAGTGAACCATTTCAGCTGGGCTTGGTACCGTAAGGCTATGACCCCAGCTTCAGGAGGCTGACACGGAGGATCGTGAGTTGAAGACTAGCCTAGATGAGATGTAAAGAGGTCTTGTCTAAAAAAAAAACAAAATGTGAGGAAAAGAAAAATGAGAAAGTCTAGGGTTGTAGCTCAGTGGAGGTGAGGTGTCAGGGCCTGGCTTCGATCCCCAGTGAGAGACAGAGAGAGAGAGAGAGAGAGAGAGAGAGAGAGAGAGACAGACAGACAGACAGACAGACACAGAGGGACAGACAGAGACAGAGAGACAGAGAGACAGAGACAGAGAGACAGAGACAGACAGAGAGATCATCTCATAACTATAAGATTATTTTTGAACTCCCCCTGTCCTGAGAGGTAAGTCAGTCAGTGTTATCTCAAGTAGGCAGCAGTGAACCTTGAAGTGAAGTTGGCCAAAGACTTTGTCTTGGCCACCTGGTAACAACAGGCAGAGAGTAGAACTGAAGTACATTGAATGCTGACAGTCCTGGAGCTGGGGTAGCCCCCGACTTGGCATGTAGCCACAAGGAAGTCTTTTTGGTCTTGCTTGTAAAATGACCCCCTTCTGGGGAGCTTTTTATGAAACAAACAATGAGATGCAGCTCACCACCGTGGTTCCAGTTGAGCACTGTTATGTCAGAAAGCCTGCTTGAAATGGGTCTGGGGCTAAGAAACTTCTGTAATTGTGGACCCTAAGAAAGGACATAATAGCAGCACCTCATGAGTGGGGTCGTCAAGAAGCTTAACTGAAATAAATTCCGCAAGCATTCAGTGAAGGATGTGTGCTCACTCATAGCTGTAAAGCAGCTCATCAGATATGTCACAGGTAGCAGGCAATCCACAGATGCTCATCGACCCCCGCTCTGCTCTTTTCTATGTTCTAGGATGAACAAGGAAAGGAAGAAAAGGCCCTCCATAGTGCAGTAGAGGCCCCCTCCCCATGTGACTCTTTACAACTTGAGCACAGGCCTTTGGGAGCCAGGTAAATGAAGGCTAAAGATGCCATTTTCAAATTTAATAAACATACCGCTGCTCACAGGGGCATCTCTCATTCCCACTGGCAGTTACAGACAGTCTTCTCTCAATTACTTGTAGCTAATTTTAATTCAAGGCCAGTTTTTCTCACTTCTCTCACCACATTCACCCACAGCCTCCTTGCTGTCCCCAGTGGGTTCTGCTCAGAGAATGTAAACCCATATTAATATCATCCTGAGCAAAGCATAATTAGGAAGCTAAATCAGCAGCCACAGGAATAGCGTAACGGGTTTTGAGCTGTGCATAGAGCAGGCAGAAGGTTGAGTTTAAATGTTTCCCTTTGCTTTTGCTGAGTTATTCATATCACAGCATCCCTTTATCAGCCGCACAAAGATAGGACATCTACCTTGAGCCCAGGGCAAGGATGGACAAAGTAAGAATGGCAATCGAATTGTACTGGAATAGGTTATATCCATTCATTTGCATATTATCTATGGCCACTTTTGAGATAAAATGGCAGAATGGGGCACTTTGGGACCAGATGGCTCTCAGAGTTGAAAATATTTTCTGTTGGCCCTTTCCAAAAGTTTGCTGATTCCTGTCCTAATTGTTCGTGAGAGAGACGGCCTCTGGGCCAAGGAGATGGTTCAGTTGGTCCAGCACTTGCAGCACAAGCATGAAGAACTGACTTCCGTTGCTAGTGCCCACACTAAATGTGATATGCTCCTGTAGTCCCAGAGCTGGGGAGATGGAGATAAGAGAGTCATTAGAGCTCACTAGCCATCCAGCCTAGCCAGATGAATGAGCTCCCGTGTCAATGAAAAACCTGGTCTCAAAAAAGGAGGGTGAGAAGTGATGAAATTATATAACATCAACCTCTGGCCTCCAGCATACATGTGCATGCATCTGTAAACACAGCCATGTGAATGAGGAGAGAGAGAGAGAGAGAGAGAGAGAGAGAGAGAGAGAGAGAGAGAGAGAGAGAGAGAGAGAGAATCCTTTGGAGTCATTCCAGAGGAGCCTTCTTTCCACCCAACACGGATAATCCTCCCTAAGACCAGAAAGTGCTGGGACTACACAGGAAAGGATGCTCTACTCATGAAATAACCTAACAGATGACACACACACCTGGAGACTATGTTCCATGGAACTATCCTGGCTCACCAGGTTCTTACAGAACTATGCTTGTGACTCAGTCATTCAGGCAAGATGTGACGGATCCAGTATGGTCTGGAGGCTGCCTGTGAGTCAATCTGCTCCTGTGGTGTGAAAACTACTGCAGGATTGGGATAATATCTCTGCTCATCATGACCTGCATTTCATAACTCTTAGTTTCTGGGAGGTGAGTTTAAAGACATCAAGCTTAGATTCACTTCATGTCAACTCAACAGCAAGAATGCAGGCTGGTTGGTAAATAATGGTTCCCCTAAAAATCCCTTTTCTTATCTAGAAATGATGCTAATTCCTGGATATATCTGGAGAATCTCAGTTGAATAACGGGAGGGAAGGCCCAGGAAGCTCAGTGGTGGGATTTTTGTTGTTACTAGTTTGTTTGGTTGATGGACTAGCACTGCTTGTCTGATTGCCGTTTGCTGAGGACAGTTCTCCTAACAGCTTCAGGTGCCCCTTATCCTCATGTGACTTATAGAGAGTAGCTCCCTCTAGGATGGGAAGGCTAGTCACATGAGGACACATGATGCCCATGCATAAAAGCCAATTGTAAGTCAATCATCACCGGCTGCTCTCTACATTCATGACACACTCTTTTGGATTGCCACCCTCTCTCCCCATGTCCTTCAAGTCTAGTCTTGAGCAGAAAGGCTGCATATCCAATTGTATTTCCTGATACAGGGTCAAAGGGTTCCTTCTTCAAAAGACACTTTTTGATGTCACTGACCACTAGACTTTGCTGTGTGCCACCATGGCACTCCACCTTTACTTATTGTGCCTAATGCCCATGAAGCTGGCTCCTCTCTATGCCACCACTGGTTACTGTTGTGGCTAGATACTGTTATGTGAAAATTATGTCTCCTCTATTTTCTGCTATAGCTTTTTAAAATATTTGTTTTTATTATTTTTAATTGGGTGTGTGTGTGTGTGTGTGTGTGTGTGTGTGTGTGTGTGTGTGTACATGAGTGTCCAGGTGAGGCCAGAGGCACTGGATCTCTCTGGAGCTGGAGTTACAGGTGGTTTCAAGCTCCCTGACATGGGTGCTGGAAACCAACTGTGGGTCCTCTGCAAGAGCAGTGAGCACTCTTAACCACTGAACCATCTCTCTAGTCTTCTGTGCTAGTTTTGAGGCTGAATATCTGGCAAGGGCCCATGTGTTAAAGATTTGGTCCCCAAGAAGGTATGACTGAGAGGTGAGAGAGCCTTCAGGTTCTGATCATACCCAGCAGCTCAAAGTGAGATTGATGTGGATAGAGAAAAGAAAGCAGAAGAATGCTTTTGTATAAGAGATCGGGCAAAACTGAAGACTTAATTCCTGAAAATAAGGCTTAAACAACACAAGTGTGTTGTGTTATGGTTTTTGGTTCATAGGTATAGAACTGAGCTGTAATCAAGATGCCATTCCTGTCTGGAAGCTCTAGGTGGGGACTTGGTTTTTTTGTGCAGTTGGTGGACTCTGGTTCCTTGCAGTTGTAGAGCTGGAATCCCTGTTTTCTTGATGGTTGTAAAATGATGGTCATTCCTAGCTTCTGGATGCTGATACAATGTTTAGACTATGGGCCTCTTACCAGATCTTCAGTCCATCAATCATGAACAGAATACTGGTCATGTTGCATTTCCCTGCCTCATCTTCTGCTCGCTTATTCTACACAGGTGAGCAGATTGGAATTGTCCAGTTAACTCAGAATAGCCTAATTCCCCTTTTCCATGTAAACTAGCATACTCTTAGATTCTAGGGGATGGGACATGGACATCTTTGGGAAGCCATTATCCTGCCCACCACAATTGATACAGCTGAGTAGTACTGAAAAGAGGAGAATGCCAATTAGTTGCATCCAGGCAATATACACAGATGATCTGTATTAATATAAAGACAATTGAATACAACAGAGGAGGTGTTCAACGTAGATAAGATGTATGGAAATGAGGGAAAGAAAGTTACGGAGTTGTAGCATGGAGAAGCTCGATGCTGGTGTGAAGTGTTCCTTCCATTCAGTCAGTTCTGGGAGTGTTAGCGCCAGTGATGGGATACACTACAAGCTGGCCTAAAGGATATGGGATGCTGGGCAGTTTGTCAGGAGAGGATCTTAATGCTTGCCCCTAAGTTGGACATCTATATTAATCCCAACAACACTCAGAGAACCTCAGAAGAGGGGGCACAAAGGATGTAAGAGCCGAAGGTTAGAGAGGAGAGCTGTGACATGCTGTCTTGTGCATAACATGGCTACCACAACCGTGAACTAACAGCACTTATGGTTGTCTACACAAATCTTACATGATATCAAGCCAGACAAATGCTGGAAGAGATGGGGTGGACGATCTTCAGGCTCTACCTCATGCTGAGTTGCTATTGGCAATAGATAGCCACCGAGGGAGGAGAACCATTCCTTTCTCGGGGCATGGCAACTAATAGGTTTCCCGTACTTCAGTGAATTGGGCTCACACCCATGCACACATGGGCAGTACTACCTGGACTTGGTGTGTTATTGGGGGAGGGGCATGACATTGGAGAGATATGATACAGAGGGAGCTGGAGGGGTAAACAGAGAGTACATAAGATCATTTTTTGTTATGTATGGAATTCTCAAAGGAAAAAAATAAAAGCTAGGGGCCTGGGTTTAAAGGAATGAAAGGAAAGATGGGAGAAAAAAAAAAACAGAGAGAGGCACAAGATAAATCTTCAATAAAAGTAGAAGGTTGGGACCACACTGGAAACAAGATTACCTTGACCCTGAAGACCTCGCTGCTAAATCAGATCTCTTTAAATAGCTTTCAGCATTAACTGCTTGACCCCAGAGCCTCAGATGGGGCTGAGTCTTCTGTCAATGCCAAGAAGCTTTGGCCGTGGGATTGAAGGGTCACAGGAGTGATGTGCCAGCCTGTGGAACTTACTGCTCTTCATGAGAGTCTGACAGGAAAGCCCGTTTACCTTCATGGATGCTTCCTGTCTCCCTGCTAGCTTTTGTATTTGGGCCCCTGAGATCAGGCTGCCATTGCTCTGAGTTGGGAAGATTGTCTGACCTCCCTCATAGGTTGGAGATGTATCACATGGGACTGTGGCTGACTTTAGACATGAGGTTTCAGTGTTCGATGTGTGTTTCCGCTGTGCCTTCTGAAAGATTCCTGTAGTTGGGGCTTTCTGAATAAATCACACCTTCCTGAGTAGCAACTGCTCAGCTGCTCAAAGTGTGCTGATGTGTTGGAAAAGCTCAATTAATCTGTTCATATAGTCACTTGTTCACTTAGCAGACTTTTATTTCATTTTTATTTTTTGGAACAGGATTTCTCCCAGTAGTTCAGGCTAGAACTCACCATGTAGTCCATGCTAGCCTTGAACTCACAGCAATCCCTTGCCTCAGCCTTCCAAGTGCTGAGATTATAGGCATGAGTCACCAAATCTAGCTGGTAGACATTTCATTTTTAAAAAATTGCAGTTCATTTTTTATTTAAAATTATCATAAAGTATATTTTAATCATGTTGCCCCTCCCCCAAATGTTCCTCACTTACCTACTCAGCCACCTTTACATACTTTTTCTCTCTCTTTCAAAACAAAAACAAAACAAAAGAGGAAAATGAAAAAGAACAACAACAAAAAAATCAACAAAGCCAACAGGCAAAAGACCATTAAGACAAAAAAATGCACAAAGCAAAATTAAACAAAAAGTCTATAAAAATCCCATTGAGTTTGTTTTGTGTTGGTTGACTACTCCTGGGCAAGGCACCTGCCCTGAGGTGTGGTTAATATACGCAGTTGGAGAAAGCCGATTTACCTTTTGTCAATGTGTGTCAGTTGCAGGTAGCTTCTTGTTTAGGGCTGGGGGCCTGTGTCTGCTTCCCCTCAGTGGTGAGAGCCAGTCTGATTTAACCTGTGCAGGCTTCGTGTCTGCTGCCAGAGTCTTTGTACATGGATGTGAGCATTAGCCCCGTTTGTGTCTCTTCCTTGGAGTACCTATCAGCCCCGACTCCTACAATCTTTCTGTCTCCTCTTCCACATAGATCCCTGAGCCTTGAGAGGAGGGGTCTGATGAAGTCATCCCGTTTATGACCCGGTGCTCCAAAGTCTCTCACTCTCTGCCCGGTGTCCAGGTGTGGGTCTCTGTGTTAATTTCCATCTACTGCAAGAGGAAGCTTCTCTGATACAGGTTGAGTGGGGCACTGTGCTGTGAATATAGCAGTGTGTCATTAGGACTCACTGTATTGTTATATTCCTTTAGAAGAGTCACAGTACCTTGGGTTTTACCTTAGGCCCATGGTCTATCCAGTCTTAGGTTCTTGGTCACTTTAGTAGTGTCAGGTATGGATGGGTTCCATTGTAACATGAATTGCTAAATGGTCTTATTAATTAAAAACCTGGAGCCAGATAGCTGAGAGATCAGAGAGCAAGCCAGCCACGTCTTACCTCTAGGAAATTCTCAGCCAAAGAGAGAGCTACTTCCTGTATACTCACGACTATATACCTTTCTGTGCCCTGCCATCCTACTTCCTTTCTCCACCCAGCTGTCACTTTCCTCTTTCTGCCTAGCTCTATCACTTCCTGTCTGTCCGTACAGACCTCCAGACCTCTATGGTTAACTAGCACTGCATTAAAGGCGTGTGCCACCATGCCTGGCTCTGTTCCCAGTGTGGCCTTGAACTCACAGAGATCCAGATGAATCTCTGCCTCCCTGAATGCTAGGATTAAGGGCATGTGCTACCACTGCCTAACCTCTATGTTCAATTTAGTGGCTGCCTCTGTCATCTGATATCCTGATAAGTTTGTTAGAGCACAAATAAAATGTCACCACATTCCATCTCGTGGTCTAGACCTTAAATTCAGTCAGAAGTGGTGGATCACTCCCAAAATGTTTGTGCCATGACTACAGACCAGTCTATCTTGCAGCTACTTGCTGTTATAAGTTACAGGGTTAGTAGTTAGATGGTACTCACGATTACCTTTCCCTGTGGTAGTGCTTAGAGTACCTTTGAGTATCATGAACGCTATTCAGTAGGGTGTAGATTCTAGTTAGCCATCAGCCCAGCATCTCTATGTTTGATGACGTAAATGTTTTCAGCAACAGGGCTTTACCATCAGGTTGTGGAAGGAAACCAACAGTCTTGGTAATAGCTTGTGATTTTAGTGGTGATGGTGGGTGTTCTGTGGAACTCTTTTGATCAACAGTTCAACAAAATGTAATCCATTCCTGGCACTGGAGGGTTTGCTCAGTCTAGTTAGAGGATTGTCTCCCCTATTAGGTTCCTTTCATATGTGTATATAGTTTATGAAGCCTCTATAGTACCAGGTTTCCAATCGCTTTTTCAAATGACCTTTAGTGTTACACCCCATGTTCTCTCCCCTCCCCTTCTCTTCCACCCCCTTCCTATTTAATCCAATTCTAGTTTTCCTGTATCTCCCCGTAACAACATATTCTATTTTCACTTCCTTGGGAGCTCCTCTTCCTTACTAGGCACCTAACCTCTGTGATTATTCAGATTACAACATATATATCAAAAGCTTAAAAGCTAACTTCCACATTAAAAAAAGCCATATAATATTTGCCCTTTGGGGTCTGGGTTACCTCACTCAGGAGGTAACCTGAGTTTTTCCTAGCTCCATCCATTTATCTAGCAGACAGTTATTGAGTACCACATAGGTGCCAGCCATTATACATGTGTCTGTAAACAAGTCTTTCCAAATACAGCTTTGGTCCACATTTGCCTATTATATAATTTCATATAGAACCTGAAAGGCCCATAAGCTCCTTTCTTATCAGGCTGTATGATAAATATAACTTTTGTTCAAATAAAAAATTTTAAGGCAACTTATGCATTGGATTTGCACCAGGAAGCTTCAAGTTTGAACTAAGAAGTGGCTGATTAAGAACTTTAATGAGTTCTTTGGCTGTTGGTAAACTTAGCATGAGGATAAAATAAATCTCTTTATTAAACTCTGGTAAGGCTCCAATTAATCCATGTTATTGCATTTGTATTAGTTCACTTCTTGCTGCTGTGATATACATTGTGACCAAAAAGCAATTCAGGGAAGAAAGGGTTTATTTCATCTCCCACTTCCAAGTGATAGGTCATCACTGCAGGGAGCCAGAGCAGCAACTCAAGGCTGGAACCTGGAAGCAGGAACTTCAGCAGAGACCATGGAAGCAAGCTGCTTCCTGGCTTGCTCTCCAGATTCACTTTCACCTTCCAGGACCACCTGCCAAGGGTTGGCACCACCCACATTGGGCTGGAACCTCCCATATAAATGATTTTTAAAAAATTATGCCCCACAGACTTGCTTACAGGGCAATCTGATGGGGACGTTTTCTGATGGGTGTGTTAGACTTTGTGAATCCTACACATTATTTGCCTTAGGGAGTGGAAGAGACATTGGTAGATTGGAACTAAGAACTGTACAAGGGTGAAGTCAACTTGATGGATTCCCATCTTCCAAGCAGAGTGCCTGGCTACGTCTCCCTACCAGAGAAATAATTTTTTTATCAGAAGAAAAACATGCTTTTGAGCCACCAAGCCAAAAATCTCAATTCCACATATGAGATAATAGTTTTCTTGTCAACTTTCTTGATAATCCAGAGTAACTGTTGTAGCTAGAGTTTTCCTGCCTGACCCACAGTCAGGACAAATCTCTATCACCCACCAGTCCCACAGCCACTCAGACCCAACCAAGTAAACACAGAGACTTATATTGCTTACAGACTGTATGGCCGTGGCAGGCTTCTTGCTAACTGTTCTTATAGCTTAAATTAATCCATTTCTATAAATCTATACCTTGCCACGTGGCTCATGGCTTACCAGCATCTTCACATGCGGCTTGTCATGGTGGTAGTTGGCAGTGTCTCTTACTCAGCCTTCCACTTCCCAGAATTCTTCTCCTCCCTGTCCCGCCTATACTTCCTCCTGCCTGACTACTGGCCAATCAGTGTTTTATTTACTAACCAATCAGAGCAACACATTTGCCATACAGAACATCCCACAGCAAACTGTTATAACATATGGCCTTGTTCCATCTCTCCCAGCTGTGGCCCCTCTGTCTTTTGTAGGTCCTGGGTAGAGACAGAGGCTCCCTGCTTGTCTTTGTGTGTTCATTGGGAGAGTAGAAGATGCTGTCACCAAGGAGGTGACATCCTGATGAAACCCTAGAAGCCCTGAAATCTGAGAGCCAATGGTTCCTCCTGCCCCAAACTTTCAGCAAGTGGCCTCTGGTTCATGTAGAACATTCTCTTTTCCTGAAGAAACAGAAAGAAAATGACCTTCATCTAATTGGAGAGCTGAAAACACTTCATGCCTGCTTCACTTACAACACAAAACCATATCCCACATGTGATGTTGCTCAGCAGAACAGTGGGCTAAGTTTAAGGAGAACTAGCAGACAGGGCTAGGTAGATATGTCAGCCAATAAAATGCTGGCCTTGAAAACACAAGATCTATCCTTAGACCCATAATAAAATTTAACTGTACTGGCATCCACTAGGGAGGCAGACAGGCAGATAGATCACTGGGGTTTAGTGGCCAGCCAGCCGTACCTAATTGACACGCTCCAGGTCCCAGTGAAAGACCCCATGTACAGCCATTGGGCTTGTCTGGTTCTCTTCCCATCACACCAGTCATTGGTGAAGGATAAGGAATCCTAGACTTCCCCCTTTTACACATGCTTGTCTTTGTTATCCACCATTGGGTGTTGACCTTCTGATAGGAACGTTCATGTCACTCATGTGGCAGACAAAATGGAGCAATACACCAAAGTCAGATGCCATGGTAACTGCTCCCACTGTCCTCTGGCTCCCACACACATGAACACATGCACAGAAGTGCACAGGCACACCAGTGCTTCTGTATGCACATACACGTATGCAAAAACACACAGATGAACAGACTGACATGTATGTTTTACAGAATGCTTAATTCATTGGAATTGACTGAAAAGTGATTTTGTTTAGAAAGACTCTGGAGAGACAATGGCCTGGAGGGATTTTGGTAAGTGCAACTTCGTGCCTTCCCTTATTTCTTATGAAGAATGCACTCAGGTCAGTAGTCAGGGAACTCATCCACCCACCCCAGGCTCCTGAAAGATCATAGAAAGTCCTGAGTAAGATTAGTCAAGAGTCTTGAGCTCCCAATGTAGGTTCTAGAAACTCAACATAATATGCTGAGTGGTTATCAAACTGCTTTTATGAACCTCATCTCCATGAGAGTCCAATTTCTTAAGATGTGGAATGGTCTGTATGTCAAATTGCTCTGATTGGTCAATAAATAAAACACTGATTGGCCAGTGGCCAGTCAGAAAGTATAGGCGGGACAAGGAGAGAGGAGAATTCTGGGAAGTGGAAGGCTGAGTCAGAGACACTGCCAGCTGCCACCATGACAAGCCGCATGTGAAGATGCCGATAAGCCACGAGCCACGTGGCAAGGTATAGATTTATAGAAATGGATTAATTTAAGCTATAAGAACAGTTAGCAAGAAGCCTGCCATGGCCATACATTTTTTAAGCAATATAAGTCTCTGTGTTTACTTGGTTGGGTTTGAGTGGCTGTGGGACAGGCAGGTGAGAGAGATTTGTCCTGACTGTGGGTCAGGCAGGAAAACTCTAGCTACAGACATGTCTAAGTGTCATCCTGCTACACTGTACACAAATTACATAATGGTGACTTAGAATCATAGATTCATGATTGCTCTGCACCTATGCAGTGATGGATAGTCTTTGGACATAAACAGTCTGTTATCTATAATGTAGAAATAAGACGAACTGTGAAGATAAATGGGAGACGCAAAAATTCATACTATCTCCAAGAATATATGAGCAATGCAAATTGGACTTGATGTGGCGGTGGGGTGGGGGGAGAAAACATAAATCTGAGTGGGTGGGAAAGGGGACTGAATCTGGGAGGAGTTACAGGAGGGTTGAATATGATTGAACACATTGTACTAAATTCTCAAAGAACTACGTATTCAAAGGCACACTGTGTTCCTAGTCATTGGGTGTGGGAAACTGAAAACAAAGGCATGAACAGAAGCAGAAAAAAGGGTCTTTAAGAGCAAATGGTGAAATAAGAGGAAGAAGGGAAGGAGGAGGAGGAAGAGAAGAATTCGGGGAAAAGAAAAAGACATGTACTGCATCTTTGCCTATCCCAACCCTAATCTTAGCTCACAGTTGCCCTGGCTAGCCATGTACCTAGTTCTTGGTTAGTGGTCTTCTATAACTGAAGTTATAAGTTGACAAGTTAGAACTTGACAGGATTCCTTTAACAATTTGTTAAAACATGATTTGTGTATTCTGGTTAAATTGCAACGACTTATTTGCAATTTTTGTAGCTTAATATGTGAAGATATTAAGTCAAATGATTTAATATTAAATTGTTTAATTATTTCAGATGCCCATTTCTGAGAAAGTATCAAAACTGAAAGCAGTCAAATGTACTCGCTGGTTTTGTGTGTCAACTTGACACAAGCTAGAGTCATCAGAGAGGAAGGAGTCTCCATTGAGGAAATGCCTCCATGAGATCCAGCTGTAAGGCATTTTCTCAATTAGTCATCAGTGTGGGAGGGTTCAACCCATGGTAGGTGGGGCCATCCCTGGGCTGGTGGTCCTGGGTTCTACAAGAAAGCAGGCTGAGCAAGCCACATGAAGCAAGCCAGTAAGTAGTTTTCCTTCATGGCCTCTGTATCAGCTCCTGCCTCCAGGAGCCTGCCCTCCTTGAGTTCCTGTTCTGACTTCCTGCAATGATGGATTATGATCTGGGAATGTAAGTCCAATAAACCCTTTCCTTCCCAACTTGCTCTTTGGTCATGCTGTTTTGTTGCAGCAATAGAAACCCTAACTAAGACCAACGGGTCCCAACATAGTGGGTTATTGCTACAACAGACCTGACCATGTTTTGGGGGAGGATTGTAGAAGGACTTTGGAACTTAGGGTTAGAAGAGTCATTGAACCTGTGGGACATTCTGTGTGAGCTTGGAAAATAAGAATGTTGAGAGCAATGCAGAGGATGGAGGCCTGGCTTATGAAGTTTCAGAGGGAAGTTTGAAGACTCCATGGGGCCATTTGTTATTTTTGAATCAAGATCCTGTGGTTCTGGTTAGCTAGAGCTGAAGACGCAGCTGTGATTAATCAGGATGCTACAACTACTGAAGTGAAACCTTCATGT
Organism: Peromyscus maniculatus bairdii; assembly: GCF_049852395.1. Classification (NCBI taxonomy): domain Eukaryota; kingdom Metazoa; phylum Chordata; class Mammalia; order Rodentia; family Cricetidae; genus Peromyscus; species Peromyscus maniculatus. Next base: position 76,771,964 of record NC_134859.1, on the reverse strand, counting down.
TACTGGAACAGTTGATGCTGGTTAGCTGGAGCTAAGAAATTAGTGGTGATTGAGAAGAGACCAGCATCGCTGAGGTGAAATCTTCTGGGAAGTGTTTCCTGAGAGCACAGAAAAGCTGTGTTCCAGAGGTGGCCAAGGTTATACCTTATGCTGGCAGCCGGACTTGCTAATGTGTAAGAGTCACCCAGGTGGTACTGATTTTGAGGCATGAAGGGGTCATGGAGAGCAGCTGAGGCTTGGCACTGTGAGAGGCCAGGATAGGCCATTGGTGAAGCTGCAGCCTCAGTGGCGGATGAAGGACCAGGACAGAAGGGGTCATGCAGAGAAATGACTTGGCACCATGAGGAGAGCCTATGAGAGGCTACTGGTGAAAGTGCAGCCCAGTTGCTGCAGAAGACCCCAGTGTTCTGGAGATGCCAGTACCATGGGATGACCACCAAGAACAGCAGCAGCAGTGGAGTGGATCCAGCCCGAGCCTAGAAGACAAGCTGTGTGTGCTACAGAGGGCAGAGCTGGAGAAGTGACTCTAGCCCTCCAGAGGAGCCCAGAAGGTCATAAGTGAATCCCAGATAATTGGACATTGAGTTGTTTATACTGTTGGAATGTGGTTTTGGTTGATTTAGAACTGTGCACCGGTTCTCCCCTCTTGAGGAGGGTATTTAATTTTGATTGTTATAGCGGCCCACAGCTGAAAGACTTTGAACTTCTAAAAGATTTTTGGATTTTTAGAGAGATTGGACATTTTAAAGAGACTGAAAATTTAATGTGTTTGGGTTTTTAAAGACTAGGACTTTTAAAGTTATTCATGTTTTTAATGTGAGATCTTGGGGATGAATAAGAAAGGAAGGATTGTGGCTTAGTAGTGATGTGTTTGTGTGTCAAGTTGACAATGGGTCAGTTGTCCTGGCTGGTTTTGTGTGTCAACTTGACACAAGCTAGAGTCATCAGAGAGGAAGGAGCCTCAGCTGAGGAAATGCCTCCATGAAATCCAGCTATAAGGCATTTTCTCAATTAGTGATCGGTATGGGAGGGCTCAACCCATGGTAGGTGGGGCCATCTCTAGGCTGGTGGTCCTGGGTTCTATAAGAAAGCAGGCTGAGAAAACCACATGAAGGAAGCCAGAACACAGCTCTCCTCCATTGCCTCTGCATCAGCTCCTGCCTCCAGGTTCCAGCCCTCCTTGAGTTCCTGTCCTGATGTCCTTCAATGATGAACTCTGATCTGGAAGTATAAGCTAAATAAACCTTTTCTTTCCTAACTTGCTCTTTGGTCATACTGTTTCATCGCAGCAATAGAAACCCTAACTAAGACATCAACTAAAATTTATTAAGTTCTGTCTTTGTATTAAGCATTGGGTTAAGAAATTTGCACTAGGATGGGAAAACAGCTCAGCGATTAAGAGCACTGGCTGCTTTCCCAAAAGATGTGGGTTGGATTCCCAGCATCCACACGGCAGCTGACAACAGCCTATAACTCTAGTTCTAGGGCATCTGGTGCCCTCTTCTAGCCTCCAAGGGCACTGCATACATATTCAGGTGATGCAGGCAGGCAAAATACCCATAAGTATAACAAATTTTTGTAGAGGAAACTTTGCATGGGTGATCTCATTTAACTCACAAACTTACGGAGTAGACAAGGGCAGTGAATCAGAGGCAGGACTCTCAAGGCCAGATGTCTTAATATCAACCTTGTACCCTATTCCCCATGGTAACATGTTTCCTCACACAAGATCTGTTCAGACACATTGCATCTTTGTTTGGTGGATGCTACCACTTCCTATATGGCCATAATACAAATGCCCCATTCACTTAGTCTCGTACTAACAGCTGGAGTAGGAGACAATGAATGGCAAGAGGAGAGGTCACCATAAGCAAAGAAACATAAGGGTTACTTCCAGCCCTCACTTTGCAATTCCTTCCCTATCTTTTGTGCATAGTGAATAGAATTGGAGACCCAGATCTCCTTTTCTATCCTTATGATGATCAAAACTAAGGACTTTGAAATTTACATGTACTAGTAGAGGAAACAAGATGCAAAGTCACAGTTGTGCCTCACAGTCTCAATTGGGTTGATATGATCCCACTCCAGCAGCTTTCTTACCACAACAGGTGATGCTTTCTTCTGTTACGTATTCTCCCTCCCCCAACAACTCTTTTTTATTCCTCCAAGTGAGGCTAAAGGTCACATCTTCCAAAGAGTTACTTCTAAATCTTCATCTTACTGAGGACCACTGCTACTGTCCCAACACAATAACATCATCGTTGTCCATATGCTTGGCTATGTCCCACACTAGGACACATGTTCCTTTAATATAAAGAGGGAATTTTGCTACTGTTTATACATTAACATACCCAGAGTTGCAGTAGAGAATTAATTAATCAACCAATCAATAAATGTGATCTTGAAGAGGTGGGTTATACCTGCTTATTACTGGCTTCAATGCCTTTAAAGTTGGTCACAGAACTGCTGTGTAGAATGTGTTCACTCTCCTCTGGAATAAGAGGATGAACCCAAACGTACAAAAAAATAAGAGGGCATGTGAAGTTCATCCTCTCTCTTTACAAAGAGTCCAGTGAACTGAAGAGCTTTTCTCAAGGCTTCTTAGATGTTCAGGGACAGAACTTGGATGGAATGAAGGATGTCTGTGTAAGCCCGAGGTCTTTGCCACCTCACCAGCTCTTCCTGCATGGAGGCTCCTAGTATACTACCCTAAGAGGACAGCATGTTCTTCCCAGTAGAACTTGAGAGATCCTCAAAATAATAAATGAAATGTCAGAAGTGAAAAGCAAATTCATTCCCACATATTGCTCAAAACAACTTGCAGAGTCTCTGGTCACTTGTAGTGTTCAACCACCACTCCTGAGGCATGTTCCAAAAATTCAATTATTCCCGTGTATTGCTTACTTTTTCTCAAATAATTTTGTGCACAAAGAACATTTGAAGAGCTTTAGAGGCAACTTCTTCTATCTGAACAAACCATCAAGGACAACTGTCATAAGCCAAACTCTCATTTCAGCCACAGCATTGATTTCCAATAAATCTATTCAAAGGAAGAAAGTGGCTGTTCTCTTTCGTGAAACGCACCCACAAGTTACAAAGTATTTTGTTGGTAGAAATGTCAGTGCACAATGACAGCAACGCAGCCTGAAGCCACTGGAATGTAGCAGACATCCCAACTGTCACTAGGAAATTAAAATGTCACATTGGTGGGCAGAAGTAAGTCCATAGGGTTCATACCTCACTCTTGTTGGTGCCTCGGGAAGCATAAGGGGTGTGAAGCTGGAGGTTGGCATTGGTATCAATTCTGTAACTGTAGGCAAGAGAATTAGTTCTTCTGGTCACATTCATCTGCTCAAGCAACATCCAGTGAGTATCTACTTAGAAGAGACTCACTTCTAGGTAATCAGTGAACAGTAGTAAGAGAAAAGAGACTTTGGAAGCAAACACAAAAACTGAAAATTGTTGTGTTATTTGGTCATTGACATTATAGAGAAAAATATAGTTGAAGTATTACAGAAAGGCATTTTATAAGGAGTGTGTGTGATATGTGCATGCACTCATGCACACACATGCACTCAGAGGTATATGTGGGAGCACACAAAATAGCCAGAAGAGGGCATCAGATCCCTTGGACCTGGAGTTCCTGGCATTTGTGACACCCACCTTGCCACACAAGCTGTGGGTGCTGGGACCCAATCTCTGGTCCTCATGATTGTGTAGCAGGTGCTCCACTGCTGAGCCATCTTCTCCCTGACCCCAAAGAGAGCAGTTTTAAAGAACAATCAGAAAACGGGTCTAGTAATTAATTTCTAACATTTATTGAACCTTACATTTAGTAGACGCCAAGCCCAGCATATACTTTTAACAAATACTTTTAACATGATCTTTTTCTTGTTTGGGGGAACTTCTTGAGACTAAGTTCTTTGAGGGTGTGAGAGTATTGGCTGATTACTCCTCTTTCCTTCAATCTTTCCTCCCCATCATCTCTAAGGATCTTTATAGAGAGGGCTATCCCTTTGTCAGCCTTTAAGAGAAGACCCTGCAGGTACTATCTCTGGCCCACAGTTTTTGCTGACCCATGCTTTCCATCCGACATGCTACTTGGTATTGGATAGAACTTCTTGGACTTTACTAAGTCGTTTACCAACCCTTGGGTTCGCTTCGTGGAAACTACATCAATATGGCAGAAATCCCTAGAAGAGCAACTAGTATTTATCATAGGGCTGAGCTTTCTTCTGGTGCTTCCAGAACATTAGGAGAATGGAGAGAAGTCAGTGATAACCAGCCATGAATGTCAATATTCTCAACTCCCTCAGAGCTCATCTCGGACATAAACACTACAGTTTTTTTTTTCTCATTTGAACATGTTTTACATTTGAAAATGAATGTAAATGGCTCTGCCAAAATTCCCCTTGTCAAAATCTGTCAGTCATGAGAAACCCCAACATATCACATGAGCCTCTCTGCAGAAAGAATCAGAAATCAGCATCATCGTCTTGCTGGACAATTAAGACCATCTCCTGGCTCTGATCCCCATACCTGAGGAACAGCTATCCCAGAATTCTTATCTGTTTGAGACTTGGAAATAAGGGTTGCCCTACATATGAAGAGCATCCACATTTGCTTCCCCAGAGGAAATAATTAACAATAACATTGGAATAATCTCAAAGTTTGATAATAAGACTTTATTATGATTTTATTAAAAGAGAATGATTTCTCGGAGTTAACAAACACTGTGGCAGTGTGAGGACAGTTTCCATATTTTAGGAGACGTCCAATAGATAATATAACAAAGGAGGTTCTTCATATCCCCACTTCTTGCAGCTCTCCTAGGGGCTAAGTACCATTACCACCAACATGCACGTGAAACAGTCTCAGAGAAGAGAAAGACCCTGTCCAAATCCACAAGTTAATAACTGATGGGCACATCTGACATCCTAAGTCTACTTAAACTTATGAATTCTGCTCTAGTATTATCTTTAACTTCTAACTACCAAATGCTATTACCTCCTTATTGATCTCAACCAAGGTGAACATATCCGAGGGCTGCAGAAGCCTGTGATGCTAACCTTTTGTGGTGCTTGTGTGACTTTACCTGGAGCCACTCTGGAAGCTGTAAATTCATAAATAATGCCGTGCTGACTTGGTTAGGCTCCTAGGGCCAACAGGAGACAGATGATCTACCGCTTTGAACAGTATCATTGTAAGCTGATGTGCTACTTCATAGTGTTGGGTTGCCATCCCCTGGAGTGCTTTGATGCGATCGGTTGTCAGGTTCAGGTCTGTTGTTTCTCTTACCAGAATCCCAGCCACTGGAAGATGACAGCCCCAAAGCCTTGCCTGTGTTAGGGGAGCAATCAAACTCGGATAATGACATAAACGAGCCGGTGTTGATCTGGGGAATCTCAGACAAAGCAGCCCAGAGGAAAAGCATCTCTGCTGCTGAAGGTTCGCTTCGCTTGCAACAGGAGAAACAGCAGCCGCTGGTGCACAGACCGGGGAGAGGTAAAGGGAGGCTGAGGCTGCCGCATGTGAGTAGCGCTTGATTTTCTGTGGCTAAGAACAGGATGCTGGGAGGGGGCTTGGCTGGGAGGTGTGTGTGTGTAATTTGGGTCTCTGCTTTTCCTGTGGCTAGGAGTGGAAGTGATGCTTTACACAATCACCAAGTGCATTTGGGATCCAAGCCCCTCTTCCAGAGGAGGCACCGGAGTGTGTCCACACGCACTTGCATTTTCTGCATCTGCGGATCATAAAACATGTAAACAGCAGCAGGTGGGCAGGGGTTTCTCTTTGTTTTCTTGTTGTCTGTGGGGGGCTGCGAGGCAGAGAGGCACCTCAGCCCTAAAGAGCTCTCAGGGCAGGACTGCCCAAAGGGGGCTCTTTCCCAAGTTTCTGTGGCACATGTGTGAATCTCTATGGCTTGGCCACACAGTTGCTTCTCTTGGAGAGGGGATTACATGCCTCCCACTGGGAAAGGGTGAGGGTGGCCAGTCCTCAGCTTAAGTCCTTCGGAGTAAGCAACAGCAACGCAGTTTAACCTGACACTTGTCATCCTGGAAGGAGTTCACTGAGCGATCCAGGCTGGGAAAGCACAGGTCTCTCAGTCAGGGCAAACACACGGGTCTCAGCATCAGGGTGATTTTAAACTTTAGAAAGTTTTTGATTGCTTTCTTTTTTAATGCTAAGCCCTAGGGTTTTCTACCTGTGAACAGTAGACGTATGTTGAAGTTGAAAGCATGCAGGATAGGATGTTTTGCTTTCAAGCTCTTGTGCAGCAAACAGCAGGTTTTCTCAGCATGATGAGTTGGTATGCACCTGTGGGTAATGGTGACCACAGGTGCTCTGTGTGATAGATAGCATCCAGTTATAAATTTGCTTGTGTTTAGAATGTCTAAAAAGGTGGTACACACACAGACATGCATGAACACGTGCACGCATGAGCACACACACACACACACACACACACCACTATGCACACTCATGCACAACACACAATACAAGCACACACATGCATGCTTGTGCACACATATGCACACACATGCACAACATACACAATACACACAGTTACATACATGCACACACACACACACACATACACACACACACAGAGGCATATGCACATTTCTCTCTTTAATTCTTTCTTCGGAGGATTTTTATTGTTGCTGAACCAGGGAATCTGCAGGAGAAGAAAACTAGCACATCATCCCCAGGAGGAGAAGAGGAGGGGAAAGTGGGAGAAAGGGAGGGGCCCTTTGCATGTCCTAGGAATTGGCTTCCAGCAGCTGTGCATAATGAGGGACAAGAATCCCAAGCACTTGACACTGGCGCTTGGCTGGGAAGAGAGATTCCAGCCAGCAGCTTGGGCTCACAACTGTGTGCCAGTACAAAGGAGGGTCAGAGCTCCTGCTCCCAAGTTGCTCTAGGGTGTGCAGTGAAATATGAACCAGGGCAGAGGATGCGGGAAGGAGCCATCTGTTTTCTACAAGGGAAGCTTTCCCCTCAAGGTAGTCCTATAGAACATTCTCATGCCATGGCACACCAGGTGAGGCTGCTCAGAGTTGGCAATAAATGGCAGGAGAGCTCAAGTAGCCATCCGAGTGGAAAGCCACAATACTTGTGGCTGTCAGAATATCTGGAGCCATCATCCATGGCATCATAGCATCGTGCCTGCACAGACAAGCTGAGATCTAACGTCAGCAACCCAGAGAACACTGAAGTTGTGGGGCAAGATCAATAGTCTGATGTCTGTGCTGTGTTGGTACTCATTTCTGCCATTAATGATAATGGTGTGTCATAGAAACATTGCAACATATCTCTATACGACTTTCTTTATATCTTGACCTCTCAGCATCTCTGACTCTTGTATATTCTTGTCCAGCTTTGCCCAGACACCTCTCTGACTCAATGACAGTTGTGGTCTAGCTGTACCCACTTTTGCCTTTCCCCAGCATTTTCTGTGCCCCATTCTCATCTTCCAGTACTGCTTGCTCTCTTAGGCATGGTTAATTACAGCTGGAGTTCATGGATGCATCTCTTAAATGAATATGCTATATAGGCTGTTTAGCAACTGTTGGATGTTTAAATTGTTTCCAGCTTATCTCTAAATGGGATGGTATTATGAATAGTACTGTGATTGACACATTTTACTTCCCTTAAAAAAAAAAACTGGAGAAAATGAAGTCTCAGCGTCAGAATGAATAAGGTAAACATATGAATTCTTTTGGCTTCCCATGCTTATGGACAAACTGTTCTCTGACTCCTGTTTCTACTGTACAAAACCATCATGTAGAGAACATCAATTTGCCTAGAGCCTTATGTACATATCCTATGTATATTTCCTAGATCCTTATATACATATTCTATATTTTTTTCTAGAGCCTTATACATATATTCTATGTATGTTTCCTAAGTGAAGATCCACGAAAAGATGCTGGCTGTGTTTTTAAAGCTGGTGCTTACCTCCTGGAGCAGACAGGGCCATCCTCCAAAGGACAAGCCTGTAGCTTCTCAGGCTCCTCCTGCAAGAAAAGCCATGCTCAGCAGCTTCCACTTCTTAGCTCTGTAGAGGGTAAATAAAGCAACGTAGATAAGCCAGCATCTCAGGAAGGTAGCCAGCCTAGCAGAGTCTTCAGACTCTGCCATCCTTCCAGTCTTAACAGAGGCGACAGAAAGGTCAACTCACTTCACAAATTTGAGGCTAATGCCTGACAAATGGAGCTAGAGTCCTTGAGAAGGTGAGGGCTGGCCAAGCTTATTTGAGGTAAAAAAAGAGCATGTTCTGTGGTTTCTACTTATGCATAGACTTCACCCAAAGCTGCGTGCTTCAAGGAGAGGGCCATGGTCACTCAGTTCTGTCAAGTGAGAACTGTGAAATACTTCAGTTTCGGCTTCAATAAGGACAGTGCTATCAACTATCTTTTTTTTTTTTTTTTTTCATTTTTCTTCCCTTGTATCTGCTAAGTTAAGAGATTGCTCTGTGCTTTACTGACCTGTGTGGCTCACCATAAATTGCCCCAATGCTAATCTCTTTGTTGACTTAATGAGGATTTGCAGGAAGACCCAGCCTACCCAGTGGGGACCATGCTTACTGCTCAGCATGTGTTTAGCCACCCTGACCTATGTAGGCAGAAATTACAGAATCCTGGGAACAAGATTTTCCTTCCATAGACAAGCAATGAGATCTGGTTTTGTTGTTGTTGTTGTTTTTTAAAGGCTTATTGACTTTTTCTAGTCTGCAAGGATTTAACGCTGCTTTGCCAAACTGGGAGCCACTGGAAGTCATGAACAGATTTGAGTATGAGAGTAGCTGTTCTTTCCATGGGCTAATAGGCTAGGAGAACCAGCAACCTGTGATGTGTCTCGGGGAGCTAATCATGTGTCCTCTAAGGAAAGGACAAGAGACTTTCAATCTATAGCCTCAGTATTTGATCAAGAACCTGCTTAAAACTTGCTGTACGCCCTTCAATCACTATTATCTTGCTGAGTTAAGGTCTAGTTTTCCTACCATATTATACCTAGTAGGGCAAGTTGAGTTTCTGCACTGTTGCACCGTCAGCCTTTCACAAAATGGTGACAGTGCCTACCTGCTCTGGGTCTGCTGGGCACTGAGCCATGTTTTAGGTGGCTGATCTGCATTATTTGCATTCATCCTCACAGCAACCCCATGTGGTTTGCAACATTGCTAGTCCCCTTTTATAGATTTGAGGATTGAGAGACAAGTAGAATATACTAGAGTATGGATGGGGCCTTGTGTTTGGGGTCAAGGTGAGAAGGGAGAAACACAGAAGGAGAGTATTAGATGAAGGACACTTGGAAATGGTAGGACCACAATCTGAGCTTGCTACAAACACCATAGGCACATAGGCTGAAAGAATGATGGAATTCTAAATGAACATTGATGCACTGCTATATCTTCAAAAAGTACCAGTAACAGTGGTAACGATGATGGTGATAACTGTTAACCAGTGACCTACACTATTCATTACATTATGTGCCAAGCTTTTAATGGAAGCTTGTGTACCCATTCTGATTTAATCCTTGCCCCAGCCTTATGAGAGAGTCACTCTCCTGGTCTTTATTAGCAAAGTAAGGAAAGCTCTGTGATGCCATTCAGCTTGTCCCAGAACATAGAGCGAGTGTGACAGTGATGTCTATGGCTTCTGGGCACTTTGTTGATGCACCAGGAAATAAGGGTTGTAAGCATAGCCAGAAAGAGTAATAGCAAAGGACCATGTAGCTCAGCTCAATGGCTTCTTTGGATCCCTGAAGAATTCTGGGGTAGCTTTTAGATTACCCTGAGACTATTCTTGCTACTGCCTCCAAGACAAGTTCTTCAAGGAAGGTGCTAAAATAAAAGTGCCACCATTGAACCAGTAATACATAAACTGACAAGGAAAAAGGAAAATCTCAGCTAAGCAACTGCCCCTGTCCATTGTGCTGGACCTGCCCTTCCCAACATGATAGCTACTAATCATATGCTACTATTGAGCACTTGGAACACAGCTAGTCCAAAGAGTTCTATTAGGTATGTAAATACACAGTAGACTTCAACAGCTTAAGAAAAAAAGTTAAATATCTCAGTAGATTTCTGGTTGCATATTGAAATAATGCTTTAGATATAATGGGCTAAATAAAAAATGCTATTGAAATAAGTATTCCTGGTTTATTTTATGCCCCAGAAAGCCATGATGAGGTACACATAACAATGAGATATATCATGTAAACTGTCTTAGTTGTATTGCTCAGTGGTGTTAGGTGTACTTGCATTGTAAAGAAAACAATCTCCTGAACGCTTCATCTTGGAAAACCACAGCTCTGTGTGCACTGAAACTCTCCTCCTTCCCCCTACCCTGGGCAACTGTCACTCATTTTTTGTTGCTAAACTTTTAGCTATTCTAGATAACTCACATGAGTGCCATTCCAGAGCATTTGTGTTTCTATCACTTGCTTAGCATAATACCATCGTGGGTCATGGTTCATCCATGTAGCAGTGTGTGTCTGAACGGTCTTAGTTTCGAAGGTGGAATATAGTTCCATCACACATATGGATAGCATTTGTTTACTCAATTCCTCCACCCATGGATATGTGACCTATTTCTGCCTCTTTTTCCTTTAGCTGTGGCTCCTACAATATTTAGACTTCCATAAGTGCCTCACATTTGAGGTTGACATATCTCTACTAAATGGTGTTGTTCTACACCAGTGGTTATCAACCTGTGGGTCACAACCCCCATAGATACCCTGATTATCAGATATTTACATTATGATTCACAACAGTAACAAAATTACAGTGATGAAGTATCAACAAAAATAAATTTATGGTCGGGGAGTCATCATGACATGAGGAACTGTATTAAAGGTTTGAAGCATTAGGAAGGTTGAGGATATTAGTCTAGACTTTTCTCTCTTCTTCAGTGCCCTCTCCTCCCCATTCTCCCATCCTCGGACACAAAACTTTTACAACCCCCCATGCTAATTTGATTCTCTTGTTCCCTTCTCTAAGACCTGAGCCAATAATCTTAGCTCTGATCAAGTTCTTCCTTTTATAAGGACCCATGAAAGACTGTCATATTTAGCAACATTTTCTGTAATTAAATGAAACTGTGACATTTCTCAAGAGAAATATTCTCTTTTTTCATAATATATAAGGAGAGAGCTCAATAAATTGAAACCGAGAAGAAAAGCCTTTTGAAGTGATTTAATTTTCAATTTTTTTTTTATAAAAAAGTCAACAGCTGTACTCAGCTTGTGGGTTGTGAGTGAATTTTGTTAACCCACCAAGCAAGGAAGAATGTAAAGCCAATAAAGCAAAAATTCAGATTAGAGATCTACACTGGCTTTTCATTTCTGAAATCAATTTTTCCTGGAAGGACTTGGGGATCTAGGCATTTAGGGCACATGTCAGTGTCTGAAATTTCTCAACATTTACAGACAAGTTAAAACCTCAAAGCCTTAGTATAGCATCCAAGGCCTTCCAGATTCCTGATTTTTTTCCCTATCATTCCCTGCAAACTTCCCCTATTGAGATCAAGGTGCCTCATTGGTTTACACATGAGCCATGTACTTCCTTGACTTCCAGCCTTGACCTTGATCTTTTATCAGCTTCGGAGATCCCAAACTACCTGTACCTGCCTTTTGAAAACTTAATCTCTAGGACACTGTACAAGAAGTTCCTTCTAGTAAGCATCCCTGGATCCCAGTATCCACTGGACATAGTCAGACCCATAAGAAAGATGTCAGACATGGTGGTCTGTTCTAGGGAGTATGACAAGTAATTCTTCTCACCATCTCTCACATTTTAGCCTTTCTCTCCCATTAACTGAAGCAATTTAGAGACCAAAAGGTGTGAGTATACATGGAAGTCATTTACAGAGTTCCCACCAGGAGGTCAGAGGAAGTAGAGAAGGTGGAAGGACAGAGACAATCTAGTAGCAGACTGGCCCCTTTCTTCAGAAATATCCCAATTCTATAACAGAACCATTACACTATAAGATAATCCTCACTACCTTATCTGTTTAATAATATAGTCAAGACAGTAGGCTTCTTCTTATTCATATCTATATTTCTAACATTTATCAAAATATCTGGCATAGAAATAGGTATTTAATAAATATGGATTTATTATTATTATAAAATAAAAATTAATCATATGCTTCTTTCAAAATTTCCTTTAGAACCTCAGTAGCCTATAGTGACTCTAGAATGGCAATGTCTCCATGAATTGATTATAGAGTATTAATCTCCCTCTTCTTTGACTCCAAGAAAGGACACAAAAATGATTCCATTAATGATTCTCAGTGTCTTGTGATGTTGCATTCAGTGGAACATTACATCACAACTGAGAAACTTGAATATAAGTGGTGGGAAGTTAGACCAACTATGAAAATAAGTGTTCCTAGTGACATTGAGTGCAAGTTCAGTCAGTGGCAGTTTTTATATGGATATAATGTCATGTGCCTTTTCTCATGACCTCTTTAATTGCAATTTTATATTAAAATATATGTTCAGAGAGACAGACTATAAGATTTAATGCTTTGAATCTAAAGTGCCTGGAACTAGGGTTGGGGAACACAAGAAATGCCATGAACATAATAGAAAGCTGGGAATAGAAAGTGGTGAGAAAGAACAATATGAGTGACTTTGATACTTTGTGGCTGTTCTGTGGATAAAGTCTTCATATGCCCACAAAACTGGCCACCTAACCAAACCAGTGAGTGTTGTGTAGCTATTTAAGAACTGAAGAAAGAGGAAAGCCCATCAGGCACAGGGAATTATGGAAAGTTACTATGCTCAGAAAGTTTAAAGGTTCATGAAGGTTCTCTCAGATGTTCTGTAAGCAGTAAACAGTTGCTTGGGGGCATGGGTGATACTCGCTTGTAGAGTCACCTGCTAGTTGTACAGGGAACTCTAGGGATATCACTTTTGTGAGTCATCACCCATGATGGGGAAGGGTGGGCATTTTGGTGATGTAGCTGCCTTTGGGTTGCCCATACAGCTATAAGTGATATTCTTGTCAATAACCCCAATAAACTCAGTGGTTTACCAAGCTAGACTTGGTTAAAATCCTTTCCCTACTCCATAAGTAGTACACTATCTACAGTGAATGGATATTTATTCATGTGTCTCCAAGTCACAGGACAGTGAATGAGGAGGCATCTGTGGTGTGGCTTGGGTTTCCGCATTCTAATGGGTTAATTTTTTACTTGGAGTTTGTAGGTGATGGTAATTTCCTAGGATCAGCATAACAAATTACCACAAACCAGGTAGCTTAAAATACTGCATTTACTTGAGCAAGGTCAATTTACCAGTAGCTACACCACTGATGAATATGACCATTAACTGCTTATAGCTCCTTGGGGATAGGTGAGGCCTCATGAGCCCATCCTCAAGCCATGCTGAAAAGTTGAAGGGCCCAGTCTTGTGCAGATTACCATAGCTGATATAAGCTCAGGAGTGCAAGGGTCATGTCATATCCCAAAGGGAGTGTTTTGCAACACTGCTCATCATCTTCTAGCTCTTACTTTCTTTCTGCCTCACCTTCTCTGAGCCTTGGAGGAAGTGATAAAGATGTTCTTCCTGTGTAAGGCTCAGCACTCAAAAAAGTCAGTTATTCTTATCACTCTGCCTCACTTATTATGTACTTTGCATTCACTGCTGCCTGATTTGGGGGGGGGGAGCCTTCTTTGACTAAGCCTGAAAATAGCATTAAATCTATGAGTATAAATAAAGATTTACAGGGAACATTGACAACATATCCATTTAGCAAAACATCAGTAGTAGGTTTCTCTCTAGGGTCTGTGACCTCCCTAGCCATGGATATTTAAACAGGTTTTTACTATATCAGGTATGGTTTATTCCAGATAGAGGACCTCAAAGATAACCAAAAAGAGTTGGTTACCCCAAGCCGGGCGGTGGTGGCGCATACCTTTAATCCCAGCACTCAGGAGGCAGAGGCAGGCGGATCTCTGTGAGTTCGAGGCCAGCCTGGGCTACCAAGTGAGTTCCAGGAAAGGCGCAAAGCTACACAGAGAAACCCTGTCTCGAAAAAAAAAAAAAAAAGAGTTGGTTACCCCATAACAGCTAACAACCATGCCACTATTGCACTGTAGGCACATCTTGCCTGGAATGTTGGTCTCACATCCCACCTATGCTCGTGTAAGCAACATTAAATGCAATGGATCACAATGAAAGTATAAGGGAGACTTGTTGGAACAAGGGGTTCAGAGGCAGTGAGGAGTTGGGGGACTAAGAGAGGATAATGGGGTGACTATTACCAAAGTATAGAATATGTGTATGAAATTATGCAAGAATAAAGAAAACATATGAATGTATTCTCCCACCGTTCTGGAGGTCAGAATCCCCCAGTGGAAGCACCAGTGGGATTGCTCAAGCCCCTAGGGAAGGAAGTTCTATAAGAAAAATCCTTGCTTGCTTCTTCCAGCAAAGCTGGCTCTAGACCTTCCTTGGCTTAGGGCTATAGCATGTCAATCTACTCCCATCTTCAATGTGGACTTCTTCCCTTCCTCCCTTGTGTCTGTGTGCCTCAAATGTCCCTCTGCTGCTTCTTATAAGGTCACCAGTCACTGGACTTAGTCGTGGGTGAATTCATACTGATATCCAAACTTCCCTCTGCACTGCCTTGTTTCCAAACAAGGCCATATTCACAGATCCTCAGAGCTAAGAATGACACACTTGGGCAGGGACTGAAGCTCAGAGGTAGAATGTTGTTGTCCTTGCATTCACAGGCTCCTGAATTTGATCCTCAACACTGCACAAAAGTAGATTAATTAATGAATTAACTAATCAATTAAAGGAGAGAAGAAAACAGATCTTTTTGAAACCTTTATTCAATCCATGATGAAGATTACAGTAACCATGCTACTCTGCCTCCTATACAAAAGCAAACTTTTACTCCTACTTTCTGAATCTGAGATCTTACTCCATAAACCATTTCCATTCTCTCTTTTGTTCATTTAGCCTTTTCAGATAATTTGGTGTACTATTAGCTGTCATCCAAATGAAACAAACTTCCCTTCAAATTTACTTCCAAAACAAAACCCTTGTCGAAGGCTAGCATGCCTCACAGAAACCTTGCCCACCCATAGCCCTCTCCTTGACTTGCTTTCCTTGTGACAATTGCTCTTGAAGTTAGTAAAGTATTGGTGCTCATCTCCCTAAACCTTGCTTCTCACTGGACCTTCAGATTCTATATACAACATCTATTTCTCTTGGCCACCTCTTCCTCTTCCATGGCTAAGTTTCTCTTTCCTTGGCTAAGGAGTTAAAGCTCGCAGAGAGCTACCAGCTAGGAAAGAAGCTCACCTGCCTCCTATTTACCTATTCATGGATTAGTCACCAAATTGAATTTGTTATATTCCTTCCATTCCTTCTATACAAGGCTAGGATAACTTATATACCCTAAAAGTAGTGACTGTAGCCACCTATAAGATAATAAAACAGGAGCCACTTTTATGATGATTATTATTCTGCTTCTATTCTTTCCTCTTCCTCTCTCTCTCTATATATATGTGTGTGTGTGTGTGTGTGTGTGTGTGTGTGTGTGTGTGTGTGTGTGTGTGTATGTGTGTGTGTGTGTGTGTATACATATATATATCCTAAGATATAGGGGCTATGTATCCCAGGCTGGCCTTGCATTTGCCATGTAATTGAGGATAATCTTGAACTTATAGTTCTTCTGACTTCTCCTCTCAAGTGCTGGGATTATAGATGTGTTCCACCCTGCCTCATGTTATCTAGTGCCAGAGATGGAACTCAGCATGTTGTACATGTTCAGTTCACACTATATCAAGTGAACTACATACCTAGCCCTCATCACTCATTTTCAACAAAAGCCTACACACTAGCACAAGATGCCATTCCCATGCCTCAGTGACACCTGACCCCTGTTGAAGGGGTTTAAACAGTCTTACACTTAGCTTGCTATTTTAGGGAAGACAACTAAAACAAGGACATGGGCCAGTGTTCAGCCGTTTCATGTGGAATGGACTTAGACTCTGACCATAGCAGCTTCCCACTTCTTCCCGTGGCAGGACTTCTGGCATTCTGACAAACAAGGAGCCTGCCATACAGTGACCCCTGGCTGTGGACTCATGTGTATGGCTAAGGCATCTCTTTACTACCAAGAGAGGAATGGTTTGGAAGCTCGCATTGTGCAGAAGCCTGACAGCAGCAGTGTCGGTAACTTCTGCTTCTTCCTTGAAATCTTCATTTCTAGTCTTTTCTTTAAAAAAAGGATCTACTTTGTGAAGATTTTCAAGGCCAATCTGTGTATAACATTCTGTGATAAAATTTACAATTTTAACTTTCTGTAAGAAGAGTTATGTCTCTTTTTACTTCTAATCTTACTAGTCTGTGCCTTCTCTCTTTTCTACTTCATTAAAAAAACAATTTTAAGTAGCACTTGTGAGTTTTACTGAGCTGCTTCATTGGATAATGTCTTTTAAACTTTTGTTGATACAGTATACATAGAAAAGGATGTTCGTGGTACATGGTATATACTGAAGGGATTTTCATAAAATTAGTCCATTTATGTAACCAAGAGTAGTTCTTGCACTGGCAAAGCAGAGGGTGACTTTTGATCAACTTTCCCAAAGGTACCTTATTCCTCTCTACCTTTAAAAAGTGTGATACTATGTAATCCATGTCTTTTCTACTTTACATATACAATGCTTGTGATGTTCTGGGCCTAACTCTACTTATCCTTATGGACAGGAATCACATCGATAACCAACTCAATATTGCAGGACCAGAGACAGTGGATCTTAATCACACAGCACAGGGTCTGACATATATCAGGCATATGTAAGGCATTTTTATCATGAAAAGGTAGCATATCTGAAAATGGATGACAGGGGGGATCACAGGGGAGGTGAGGAATATGAGCAGTGGATAAATCCCAGAAAATGTGTCCTGATCAATTCCCCAGTGTGTCCTAATGCTGAAAAGGAAAATATGATGGTGGTAAGAATATGTGTAAAAAGAGACTGATCACTGAAAAAGAGACAGAGACACAGAGAGAGAGAGAGACAGAGAACACCAGATTAAGGGCACTATCCCCAGTGATCCATTTTCTTCAAGTAAGTTCTGCCTCCTAAGTTTACTTCACTTCCCCATAGTCCATTCAGCTGTGAATCCATCAATGAATAGATTCATAAGTGAGATTAAAGCTCTCATATCCATTTACGTCTAAACACTGCTGCACATGAGACTTTGGGAAATGTTCCAGATATAAATGTAACAAGCACTTTCGTGTTAATAATCCCATGGTATTTAGTACATTCATGACATTGTACATTCACCATTTGTGTTTAGCTATAAAACATCTGCACTCTAAAATAAGACTCCATTGGTGGTTAGTTTTAATTTCCAACTGACACAGTTCAAAATCACCTGGAAAGAGAGTCTCAGTGGAGGGTTGTCTAGATCCCTTTGGGCATGCCTGTGGGCATGTCTCGATTATGTTCATGACTTAGGAAGCCCCTGCCTACTGTGGGCGATACCTTTCCTTGAGTTTTGATCCTCAACTGGATGAGAGTGGAGAAATTGGTCTGAGTAGCAAACATACATGAATTTGTTCCCTTCTGCTCTTGACTCTGGGTATGATGTAATTAGCTGCTTTTAGTTCCCATTGCCTTGACTTAACTGATAGGATGGACTACAAACTGGAATTGTGAACTAGAGTAAATCCTCTCTTCCCTAAGCTGCTTTTCATCAGGATCTTTTGTCACAGTAAGAGCCATGAAACCAAAATGGTCCCCTTACCAGCTAAGCTCATTCCCCATTTCATTGGCCCCTAGTCACTAGCAACTTGCTTCCCATTCATATTGAACTTCTCTGTTCTAGATATTCCGTTGTAGACAGATTCACACGTGTGACGTTTTGTGTCTGGCTTCTTTCTTAGCATAGTGTTTGCTAGGTCCGCCTACTCTGTAGCATGTATACATTCCATAGTATTCCTTTTATGGGTGAATCATTGTGCAGGCATACCAGAGTTTATAAATCCAGCCATCTGGTGATGTGCATATGGATTTTTTTTTTTTTTACTTTTGGCTATCATGTATAAGCATATCTGGGTAGGAACTGTTTAAGAACTTGCTTTCAGTTCAGTTGGGTATACAACTAGGGGTCGAATTACTCAAGTAGAATCCCTGGGACATCTGGGAATTCTAGGTTTAGCTTTTAGAAGAATTGTCAAACTGTTTTCCTGGTCAGAGGTTCTTGAACCAGGGAGATGTTCTCAGTATTCCAGTGATGAGATTGGATGTCTGACTTCCATGGTGGATTATTAGCAGTGATTTAGTGCCCCTCACTCCCCTGACCAGCCTGTTCTCTGGATAAAACATACAGGGATTTTAGTGTCAGTTAAGAGGAAAAGCTGATTAGACAGGCACCAGCGTTCTCTTGTTGGTCATCAATTCACCTGGCATTGGAAGGGTCATAAAGATGATGTGCTGGGACAGAGATCGTTTAGTTGCAGGATTGATGAGTCTCCATTCCAGGGAATCGCCACATGGTACAAGTCCCCTCTGTCACCCCATAAACCCCACATGGCTAACGTAGTACTAGCTCCTCTCATTGTTCTCTGGACTCTGCAGGGAGCTGAGTACAATGGGCTTGTACAACAGAGTACAACTGGGGTTGGTTGGAAGGAGGAATTCACCAGGGAGATGCACGGGAGTGGCAGCTTCTTGGACAGGCACTGACAGCTGGTTCAGATTCCATAGGGCTGCCCCACTCCACTAGCCTGAGAAAACAAGAGAAATTCCAACTATTGCATGATATCATTCATGCCTTAGTCACATTTATTCTTAAACCATGGCTTTAATTGCTGTTCCATTGGATCTTATTTCTTTTTTCACCAAGAAGAAAAAAAAATGGAATCTCTGAAATTCCCATGAAAGCACATTCAATTGCCATTTCTGTTCCAACTTCAAGACAAAAATCATCCGTAATAATGAAAACACATCTGTTATTGGCAAAGCAGCCTCAAGTATTGCTTACAGAGTCAAGAAAGGAAAACAATGCAGTGTTAGTATAGAGCAGACAGCCATAGAGACTGTGTACAAACACACTGAGAATCCACCACATTATTTGCAGCACCTTGTCATGTTCTGATCCGTGTTCCAACAGCCTTGTCAGAGAGGCAGAGGAAGTGCTGGTAGTTCTCAACTTTGTAGAGCAAGTTCTCCAGCTTACAAAGGATTTGGAATGGCTGGAAGTATATCTCAGTGGGAAAGTACATGCTTAGAGGGTGGAAGACCCCTGGGTTCCATCTTCACCACCGTCCAGGGGCAGAGTATGAAACGGATTCGAGGCCATAAATCTAGCAAGAAGCAGAACCACAAGCCAAACTCTGCAAAATCCACAGTGTATGTGGAAGAAATGATGGTTGTTTAAGGTGCTGGGAGTCTGCAGTTGAGCTATTTGAATTGTGACTCAGCCAGTGGCAAGCCACGCAGCCACAAGCAGATCACTTAGCCCCCTGCTTCATTTCCTTCCTCGTATAATGGAGATAATGATGCTTGACTCGTGAGATCATGTGCAGATAAAATGAAATCACATAGGCAAAGTATCTTGCATGCTATCAGTTGCATGCATTAAAAAAAAAAGTAGACTCTTATCCCCGTTACACTGGTATAGCATGGAAGCAGATTCTTCTTTTAAGTCAGACTCTTTCTCTCCAAAGCATTTTAAATGGTGCATCCTCCAATCAGCCTTCTTCCAAATGAGAAGATATTATTCCTGACATAAGAACAGCAGGAGTTCTTAGAGATAAGGGAACATTTTGCAGTCAGAGGGGCACAAAGAATCAATGTTCATTGCTTAATTGGAATAAACACTCATTTATACATACAGCTGTCAGGAAGCAAAACCTGATCAAAGGCCCATTAGTCACAAGGCTGGCTTTGAGAAGGGCCACTTAGTTAAGGCAGTGAATTCAACATGAAAGGAAAGCGGGGCTGGAACACTGCGGCCTGGTACATTGTGCATTAGTGATTATTTTGGTTCTATTTCCCCAAGCTTTCCCTAACAGAATTAACCCACATCCTAAAGGCTGACAGTAGCAAGCACCAACAGCAGACCAGGCCAAGGGGTGGCTCTTAATCCCCCTGCCACATTTCTGAATGGAGTAAACTTGAGAACAAGACTGGCAAGCTGAACTGCCTTGATGAATTTCACAGCAAATGCCAGTCCCCAGAGACAGAATAAAGCACTCAGGTCACCACGGGGCACTACAGAGCTGACTCGCTCCATCAGAGCTACTATCTGCACCTACTATAGAATTTGTCAGATTTTGGGAAGGTCATTTAGTCTGGAGAGCCTGTACCCAAATGTCCCAACAGCACTTGGTCTTTAATACAGGATTGTCATTAACAATTAACCTGTAACATTGATCTAAGCTACCATCTGTAACAGTAATGCTAATGTTTATCATTATGGTCTATGACCAGTGTGGGCTACACATCATTAGGCATTTGTTCAACACCCATCCGGCACC
Organism: Peromyscus maniculatus bairdii; assembly: GCF_049852395.1. Lineage (NCBI taxonomy): Eukaryota > Metazoa > Chordata > Mammalia > Rodentia > Cricetidae > Peromyscus > Peromyscus maniculatus. The sequence goes on along the minus strand of NC_134859.1, from coordinate 76,751,446 downwards.
AGGTGCTGCTCCTACAGTGAGGAAAGATGCTGCAGAAGAGCGCAGGAATGATTTCGTTTTATTTTTTCCCATTTTTGTCAGCACATTTTCCATTATGCAAGCATGTGGTCCATTTGCATAATCTGTTAGTTGAGTGGATAAACTGACAATGTATTATTTAATTGCCTTCAATGTGTGGTGAAGATATAATTGCCATTATTATTATAATTGTTCTCATTTACTAAATACCAATGAGGGAGGCACCACTTGGGGACAACAGAGGACAATGATTAAGACCACCAACTCTAAATCCACATGGTCATATTTGGGTCCTGACTCTTCTGATTATTGGCTCTTGGTTTCTTTAGACAGGCGCTTCTCCATCTGCAGAATGGGGGTAGCAACAAAGGTCTGTAGTTTACAACATTGTTAGACTAAATGAAGTAGTATTTGTAATATTGTTGCAACAGTATATGGAACAAGATATTTATTATAACTTCAGTAACTATAGAAAATGGATAATTTAGAGGGAGAAAGCAAGAAGACAAGAAAAGGGTAAAATCATTTTGGCCAAACATCACCAGATAACACTTTTCTTCTGCATATTATCAATCTTCCTTTATACAAATAAGAATTTCATCAGTCCCAAGGTAGAGCCTGGACTCCAGGGGCAGTTCCTAAAGTTGAGATATTACAAGTCAAACCAAACAAGATGATCTTTGCTACTATGCTGCATTCGTGGGGCATCTCTGTTTTTCAACATGAACATAAAATTCTGATCTAACACTGATGTAGGGGAATAACCAAACAAGGATATTCATCCACCAGGACCAACACCTTTATTGTCTGATACAGGTAAACTTTGCCTTGTCTGTTGGCCTCGGTTCTGAATTAGGAAAGTGATATCTCCTTGCCTAGAACAAGATAGGCACACCCAATCTATTGGTGAACCCTTGAGTTGATAACTGTGGCTACGGAGATTAGAGTAACCTTTGAATCATTTCTACTGAAAGGAAAAGGGATAAAGAAGCAAGAACATGGGACTGAGGGGCAGGGAATAGCTACCTTGAACCTTTCATAAACAGGCCTTGGCCTTGGCCAGCACCAGGAGAATTTAGCAGGAATCTGTGAGTCTGATCTGAACTGGTCTTCCAAAACTCCAAAGTCCTGGGCCCTATCCAGCTTCCTCTTAAGCACATCCTTCTTGTCTTCACTGATGCCCTGCAGATGGAACGTGTGCCTACCTGTATGTGATTCATTTAAAGCCGGGGCTCCTAAATCTTGTTGTTTCCACATTTGGCTTATTTTGTGCAATATTTTTAAAAATCCTTTAGTTCATTGGCACCCTTGACAAATAACTTAAGTGCTGATCTCCTTTGCAACAGAGGAGCCAGTTTTTGGGGTGTTCTGGAAACTAAGATATTCTGGTAATAACAGGCCACTTTCCCTTCTAGTGTTGTGTTTACTACATTTGGCAGCTCCTGGGCTTTTCAGAACCAACAAGATACAGGCCATGACTCATCCATTAAGTAAGAGCCAGGTACTTTTGAACACCATATTAAATAAATCACCTTGTTTAACCTTTACAACCACCTCCAGGAAACAGTTGTTATTGCTATTTTATAGAGAAATTTGGGGTTGGGTTCTAGCCATCATGTTGATTTGCAGCAATTCTAGATTGTGTTATATTCCTCTAAAGAGTGTTCTTTTTCAAAGGCAGTAAAGTTGCTGAGACTCAAACTGCATTTTTTTTCAGCCTGTGACATGTGGTAGCTAACAATGTCAGTTCGTTTTTCTTTTTCTTTCTTTCTTTCTCCCTTCCTTCCTTCCTTCCTTTCCATGAGCAAGACTGTTTTCAGTCTTGTTTATACATTTGTGGTTGAGGGTTCAATTAGAGGGTGTCCAGGCAGAGTTACCATGTACATCTCCAGGTTCCCTTACTTTGCCATCATTTCTGGGCTTTCCTTTGAGGGCATATAGCTACCTTGAATCTGTCTATGATTCTCCTGGACAGTTAGGTAGGAAATCTCCTTCAGAAGTTACACAGAACATCATACTCCTTGAGGACCATATTAATTACTGTTGCCACTGCTGTGATAAGACAGCAGACAGAAGGATTAACTAACTGGGACTATTGATTGCAGGAGATTTCAGTCTATCATCACAGAGGAGGCACCATCTGCAATGGTGAGATCTTATGGCTTGTTCATATTGTATCAATCAGGAAGCAGAGAGCAGGCAGGAACCAGAAGCAGGTATAACCTCCAAAGCCTTGCCCCTAGAGACCTAGTTTGACAGGCAGGCCCCACCTTGTAAAAGTTCCACGACTTCCCAAAGCAACACAGCAGCATGATATGTACACGCTGGGGACCAGTATTCAAACACATGAGCCTGAAGGGTCATGATTCATATACAGATCACAGCAAGAACCTCCTACGTGTGTGGAAACTGGGGAGGGGGGGGCTATTTTCTTGGGGAAGACACAGCTAGCACAGTATTAGTTCTGTCCTATCTATATGCTCCACAGAGCAAACACTTTGGAAATCAGATGCCTATGTAGGTACAATCATACCAGCCAGATGAAAGAGAGTTTTAGAGTGACTGAGAAAACGGAACGTTCTCTCAGAATTCCTTGTAGGTCTAGAAGTGAAGAGAGTTACAGAAGAGGGCCGGCTCACTCGTTCAGCTGCTGCCCAGAGGTCATGGAGTCTATCTGTGAAATGTGAGCCGGAAGATTTTTTTCTTGTAAGAATCATGGGGAATGGAGATATAAAGCAGTTGGTCAGTGTTATCCTAACACGCACGAAACCCTGGGTTTGATCTCCAGCACTGGATAAGCCTGTTTCATGAAACTGACTATAATCTAGCATGTGGGAGGGAGAGGCAGGAGGATGGTGAGGTCATCCATACATAGCTATATAGCTTAAGGTCAGTCTGGGCTATAAGGGGGATGAGAGAGAGGAAGGGACAGAGAGGCAGGAAGAAGAGAAAGAAGAGGAAGACCAATACAGGAAGAGGAACAAAGGCGGGCGGGGGGGTGGGGGGGAGAAGGAGGAAGAAGAAGGGAGGGGAGTAGAGGAGAGAGGAAGGGAAGTGAAGGAAGGGGAGGAGACACAAGGGACACAGGACAAGTGACTTCCCTGAGGAGGTTCCTTGATGCCAGAGAATGGCAGACAGGAATGTTGCTTAAGAGCAAGGCAGCCTTGGAAGCCTCTGTATCAGCAAAAGTCACTCAAAATTCACCACTGAAGTTTAAAACTATGGATCTGTTCTGTCTTGTCTGGCTTCCCACTGTGCACACCCCAACAACACACAGAGCAAAGAGCCAGAGCCAAAGCCAGAATCACTCAAGCCAGTATTAGGGGACAGCACAAGCAGAGGGACCTGGCCAGGAAGCAACCGCAAGCCAGATGATGGCATGAGCTTCCAGAGGGTGACCCTGCCCTGTTCACCCTCCCAAGCCAGTCACTGTGAAAAAAAGATGCCAAAATAAAGGGAAAGGAAAGAGAGGAACGACCAATGTGGCGAATATGGTAAGAATGAGGTGGCAGACCAGATGTTGTTCATGATTTTTAATAATCGGGATGGGGCCTGAATGAAAGAAAAACAGGGAAGACACAAAAAGATGTCTGTTCTAGATAGATGGAAAGTCCAGGTCAGTGAAGGAATGTGGAGTGCTGAAGATACAGTGGGCTGTGTGTCAGAACACCGCAGGGGAGTGGTAACTCCTGTTTACATCTTGTGCATGGGCAAAAGTCTGATCCAGGCACTCTGAGCATAGACAAACTTGACTTCTGTAAGATGAGGCACCCTGGAAAGGCTAAATGTAACTAAGAGAGCTGCAGAACATACTTATTCACTAACTATATATACATATATATAATACAATTTTTAATTTTATATATAATCAATAATTGTATATCACAGATTACATATAATTATATATATCATGTAATATTTATATAATCAGCAACTATACATACATAATAATGTAATCCTGAAGAAAGGGAAATTTGGTAAAATTACAACAGCAGATGCTCAAAATAAGAGATAAGAGTCCAAAGGCCAAGTTTTGAAAGGACTGATTAAAATGCAAAATAAAATAAATACATTTCACACCTTTTCAGGCTAGCAAAAGTATAAAGAATAATTTTAAAGATTTTTTTTACTTTGTGTGTGTGGATATTTTGTCTGCATGTATGTATGTACACAATATGCATGCCTAATAGCCACAGAAACCAGAAGAGGGCATTCAGATCTCCAGAGCCAGTTATGTTATTAGCAGCTATGTGCCTTCTGAGAACCAAAGCTGTGTCCTCTATAAGAGGAGCAAGGGCTCTGAACTGTTGAGCAAGCTCTGCAGCACCCTCTCCCCCTTTCAAAAACATTTTGTTATTGGTGTTTCTCTGGGGATGGCATAAAAGAAGGATGTCGCCATCACCTGATGCTATGATCCAACTTAGAACTAAACAGTCCTTTCAAAGAGACATGAGCACTACTTGCCAAAGTTTTAAATGTGCATATTCCCTATTAAATACTTCTGCTTTTGGGAATGCTACATCACAGACATCTTGACTGCATAAAAACATATGCACAAGGAATTTTTCAGGTGAGATCGGTACATTCAGGGTGATATGCCTATAGACAAGAAGGAATTTTGCACTACTTTAAAAATTATTTGCATATGTGTGTGTGAGAGAGTGTGTACACAAGTGCACATATAGAGGCCAAAAGGAGGTAAGGGGATCCCTCAGAGCTGGAGTACAGGTATCTGCAGGATGTCCAGATTCTCAGATGGTGCTGGAAACTGAGCTCCAGGCTTCACAGGTACATGACAAGATCACTTGTGTCATTTTAACCACTGTGTCCTCTCTCTAGCCTCCTTTCACCGTCATGTGTCTTGTAACTCTGAGAAACCAGGGGCAACATAGATGAACAGATGAAATCATTAAACAAGGTATGACTAACCCACATCATTCAAGATCCTGTTACCAGAAATAGTATTCAGCCGCTCAGAAGAATGAGCTACACCTGGGTGGAGAGAAAAGCAGCCTGTCTGAGATCACTGTAGCCTGCCGCCGCCGCCGCCGCCGCCGCCACAAATTGCTAAGCTTGTGTGTGTGCATGCTGGGCTTCGTTCTCAGAACTTGACACTGGTTTGCCCATCTCATCATCCTGGCAGCACACATTCACCCGGGTGAGCCAGCTGTTAGATGTGGCAGCTTCATTGTTGGGTCCCTTCCAACAATGTCCTCCTGTCCAAAAGAGAGATGCTTCCTCCAGGTTCCTACTCTTCAACAGAGGTTGAGGGGCAACTCAAATCCAGTGAATGGTAGTGGGAGGAGGTGGTACACAAGGATCTCCCCATGGGATGATCTTCTGTATCAGCTAAAGCCCTTAGAGGAACTACACACTCTGTTCTGGCCTCTATTCTTCCCTGGGTCTAGTGGCCTACAGTCACCCCTCCTGTCCCTTTTCCTCTTCTTCATGTATGAGGTGGATGTATTTGTGTATGGTGCATACATGTGGAAGCATACCTATGTGGACATGTGTGGAGGCCAGAGGACGATGTCAGTGCCCTCCATTATCCCCTGCCTTGTCCTCTCAAGACAAATAGGGACAATTGCAAAGATGCATTGAAGATGTGAACTTGGAAACTATAAATGTTTATCTAGAGGAAGCCAATAGAATGCTGATAGTTAACTTTTGTGTGTGTGTGTGTGTGTGTGTGTGCGCGCCAAAGGCCAATCTCAGGTATCATTCCACAAGAGCTGTCCACCTTGTCTTGTTTTTAGACACAACCTCTTTATTGACCTGGAGGTTACTGGTTAGGCTAGGGTGCTTGGCCAGCATCTCAGCCTAGTAACTGATACTTAAAAATGGACCTTCTCTACCCATGCCATGAACTTGCCTGTGGCCTTTAGTTCTACACACTCATGTTCCCTCCCCCCTTGTCAATTTTTCACTTTGCCTTTCTTTGCATCCTAAAAACCAGGGTCTTTCTTTCATGTATGTGTCAGACTCAAACTCTCCAAAGGGAGGGATGTGCCTCGTCCAGGTTTCCACTAAAGGTTTACTTGCAAATGTTTCCTCCTGGTAGGACAGCTGTCCCTGTATAGCATTGCCATGTGCAGAGACCATGTAAACCTGAGCAGAAGGGGCCATCTTGGATTGTACCCTCTGCCAGGACCTTTGAGTGCAGCCAAATATTAATCTTATCGCTGCCCTGTAAAAGTCTTGAAAGCACCCACCAGTGGCTGTCCCACAAAAAGAGAAGTACACTGCCAGATGGTTGGCCAGAACCCAAATGAATCAGCTTTTTAAAGCTTCCGTAAAAAATTGGGGGCTGCAAACAACAGAAGTGTATTTTCTCACAGTTTTGGAAGCTGGAAGTCTGAAATCAAAGTGTCTGCTAGAACATACTCCCTGCAGAAAGAATTCTCCAGAGGAGAATCCTTCCTTGCCTCTTCCAACTTCTGGTATCATCAGGTGTTCTTTGGGTTATGCATTATGACATTAATCTTTGCCTTCATCTTCCCATACTCTCTATGTCTCATGAGGACATGATCCTAGGACTTGGAACCCATTGGAATATTCCAGGATAATCTTATCTCAGATATTTAACTAACATTAATTTCCAAAGTTGTATTTTTCAGGTACTGTCAGAGTCACAGGCTCAAGGGATTAGGGTATGGATACATATCTGAGAAGTCAGCATTTAACTCCCCAAACCAGTGATGACTAAGATGAGTCCATGAAATATTTTTTGAGACAGGGTCTTGCTTTGTAGCTCAAGTTGACCTCAATCCATGATCTTTCTTTCCTCTCTCTGCCTCCCAAGTGCTGAGATCATAGGTATGTACCACCCGCAACCATGACACCTCAATCTAACCCTCACACATCCTAACACATCTTAGAAGGTCAACAGGTATCTATATTAAATGAATGACAAATCAGCACCTTTCTCAGCAGGAAAACTGACACTAGAGGAATAGAAGCCAAGGCCACAGACCTAGATACTGTAAAAACTTGATTGGAGCCAGGATCTTCTGCCCTGTGTCTAAGACTCCTGCATCCACGGCAAGCGGACTGCTATGACCTAAGAAATGTGTCTAAAAGAAGTAAATTATTCTGGATCTGCAGTGAGACTCCAGATTCTCAGGGACAGACAAATGTACTTCCACTTTATTGTCACTTTGAAGGCTTTCTGTGACCAAGTTTAGAAAAAGGAGTCTCAGAAAATCAAATGACAGTCAAGAAAAATAAAAGGAGACATTGAAATGGTGTATTTTGTCAGCACTAAAGATAGTTGGTGGAGGAATTGCATTTTAATTTTATACATTATCCTTTAAATTCCCCCAAGATACACTGCTAATAGGCCAGGTAACTGACTAATAGAGAAACTACTAGAATACTTCTTAACACCTTCAGATATAGTCATCCTATAACATGAGAGAAATATACCACCTAAGCCTGAGTGTCTCTCTGGCCTCCTGGAGCTTCAGCAAAGCCAGAAGAGCAGTGTGAGGGAAAATGAACTGCTCTACCTACAGGTAGGATTGATCTTCACTCACATGCTAGATCCCCTGGATTTCCTTCTAAGTGCCAAATCTAAAAAAGGGAAAAGGAAAGGATGAAGGAAATTCTATTTCCCCATCTTCACCTCCCTATACTAGTCTCTGGTTCCCATGACAACGTACAACAGCTGCACATTCTATTCATCTTGTTTCCATTCCTCCTATGGACTATGGTGAACATTGGCTTTCTGGTGTCTCTTGATGGTGAAATCTCACCAAAATATGTCTTTGGCATGCTTTTTACAATTCAGATGTCTTACTTTTCTTGAGGCTTTGTGAATTCTGAAGACAGAGCCTGAGTTCCCATGAGGTTAGACAATAGGCTTTGATTGAGTTCTTAATGAGCTCTTCCTTGGAGCATAGATGCTCTAAGTTGTCCTCATCTCTTTTTGCTTGCTCTCTCTTTCATGGCATGAAGACATTTAATTCAAATCCCCTTCTTTTTGTCAGCTGATACCCATTCAGCAAAGCATACGGAATTAGTTACTGTTGTATTGGTACAGCCAAAATTTCTGACGGGAGTTACTTGAGGGAGCCAAGTTTTATCTTGGTCCATGATTTAGAGGATTTTAGTTTACCATAGCAGATAAGGTATAATGGGTTGGTTCAATCCATGGTAGTGGGGATGTGAGGCAGATGCTACTCACATCATGGAGGACCAAAGAACAGAGAGAGTGCTGGAACCAGAGACTAGACTACAACCTTCAGTAGACCTCCCTAATGACCTGCTTCCACCAGCCAATCCCCACCTCCTAAAGGTCCCAGGGCCTCTCAGCTAAGGGAGAAATATTTAATACATTTTCCTTTGTCTTTTTCTGTATGTCCTTTGTATTCTTATGTGTAATACCTAAGCCTTTGGGGGCATTTCAAAATCAGACTATGTCATTTATGTTATAAGAGAATTATGCAAGGATAGGAAGGTAGTATTCATGTCTACCTGCATTTAAACCTCCAAAGGAGATTATTGCAAACTAAAATCTAATCTCTGTAGAGACTCTAAATTTTAACACATTCTATTGGACTCCCTTTGGCATATTGCTGCTCTAATTTTCCAGTTTTCTAAAGGTTCCAATTCTGTAGCTGCCTGTCCTTCAAGTCCTGGACAGATCTACTCTCAGATTCTGCTCCGAGTCAGAATACCAACATCTAAAACTATCACAGTCATCACCATGCTAGCAGCGTCCCCGTTATCACCATCTGAAGAATAAGTTTCAAGAGCTAGCAAGGCTACTGCTGTGCAAGCCTGAGGAGCTGAGTTCAGAATCCCAGCACTCCTGGAGGAAGCCAGCTGTGGCAGTGTGAGCCAATAACCCCAGTGCTGGGGGAGGCTCAGGGAGAGACAGAATAAGGTACAGAATAGGTTATGGAATAATAGAAGAGAACTGACATTGAATTCTGGCTTCTGGACATGTGCACAATGACATGTATACCTACACCATACGCCCCTCCCCCATTCCCCCCCCCCTCCCGCACACACATCACAAGATGTGGTTTAAGTTTAATAGACTTAAAGATTTTATTTTTTCCTCTATCTTGCTCTCCCTGTCATAAAAAAATCTGATTATGGAGTAATATAGAAAGGAGTATGGACAGTGATGTTCCCTAATGTCAAAGCATGTTTGAATTTAACCAGTATGAACACATCAGTGCCGGGGACAATGTCTGACACATAGCAGTCATCTCAAAATGCTAGAAAGAAGATGGACAGAAAGTAGGTCTCCCTGCATGAAAGCTTCGGCCTCCACCTTGTGCTTTGGCGCTGCTCCTTATGAAGCCCCATGGTCTACGAAGCTTTCTTGGTGCCCTGGAGTTTTCATCCTTCAGTTGATCATGGACTCATTCCCTGCAGGTGCTGCCTTGTCTCTTGCAGTCCTTACTTGCATGTGAGACCTCAGCTTTCTGGTTGTCAGCTCTGAACCTCATCACTCATCCAAACATTCTTCAGGTGCGAGGTGCTGCCCTTGCCCTGAGGAGGCCTTTCAGTGCTCTTGCTGAAGAAATGTTGACGGTTCCAAGTGGGATACGAGAAACTCTGTAGTCACATGGGAAGGAAAAACCTTCAGTTGCTCTTCCTACAGGCTGGAGTGACACACAAGCTCTCAAGTTTTCCTAACCTTCCTTACAGCTCTCTGTGGCAGATTCGAGGCAGGCTCACCTCTGTGGTACAAGCTCAGCTGAATGGGACCTTGATGACAACCATAGAGTTACTTACCGGGCACTCAGCTGCTTCGTTCTGCAAAGTGATTATTAAGCCAATATTCCTTCTAAGAGCATGATGCTTGGCAGAGAATAAACTTAATCCATTTTGATGAATGAATGAATGAGCTAGTGAATGTACAGGAGATGCATCTACAAATCTAGCATCAGTGTTTCAGGTACAGTGGTAATCTGAAAATTACCAGGCTCCTTCTCCAAACACCACATCAATCCATCATCCTCCCTCCACCATCAGATCCTTTTCTGTCAATGACCTGAATGCACTGTTCTTCTGTGTGCTTTCACACAATAAATTCAGAATTCTGGCAAGGCTTAGTACCCCACGTTCTCTGTGGCAGGGATTTGCGAGAAAATGTAGCGGACTTTCTTCAAGTTCTGACAGCAAATCCTGTGGAGACTTAAAGGGGAAAAAAATCACATTTTCCATCCAAAAGTGAGAGGAGCTAAAGTGGGGGGATGTATTTTGTTTTTATAGCAGAGGTGAAGAAACATGGGCACACTAGAGAGGCATGATTTTTTTACATTAAAAAAATAGCTGAGAACCATGTCTTCTCCTTTTCAGGACACACACCTTCAGCTCAGGTCTCAATTTTATTCTTTGATGGTTACAAAAGATTAGCAACACTGTATGTTGTGTCTCATACTGGTCTTTTGGAAGTGAGTACATGAAGTAAACATGTTCAATGTACAAAAATCACATAGAACAGGAACAGGTATTAAATGACTGTTCTCTTGTCATCTGCCCCGCCCCCCCGGACCCTCCACCTTCTAGTGCTAGAACACAGACCCTGGGGTAGAAGGGAATAGACACACTAAGATTGACCTTGGGTACTGGGGACCTGGCTCAGTGGGTAAGTGAGCTTGCTGGACAAACCTAAGGACCTGAATTCAGATCCCTAGCACCCACATCAAAGACAGGTGTAGCCATGAGTGCCTGTTAGACCAGTAGTCAGGAGAAGGTGGTAGAAGAATGTTTGAGTCTTGCTAGCCAACCAACCTAGCAAGAAGGGGACACTGACAGCCACACAGAGGCTCCTCACAGTTGGCAAAGAAGAATCAACAACCATAGAGAACACCAGCCATGACGCATTGCCGACCCTGGCTTTCCTGTTTCCCAGAGAGACTTTTGTTCTGGAATCTGAGTAGTAGCCGTCTGCCCAGCTTTGGTAGCAGCCCTTGCCCTGATCTCTGTACACTACTGATATTTTGTCCTTCAGTTGTTCAATCCTCAGGAGACCATAGGTGGTCCACCTATCTAGATGGTGACATCTGTCCCTATGCTCAGTTCTAAGAAAACTCTCAAAAAGATTCCTTGATTCATTTGTTCATTTTGATTTTGTTACAGCACACACATACACACACACACACACACACACACACACACACACACACACAGAGAGAGAGGGGGAGGGAGGGAGGGAGGGAGGGAGGGAGGGAGGGAGGGAGGGAGGGAGGGAGAGAGGGTAGGAAAGAGCATAACTTTCTAGAATTAACACTTTGACAGACACTTTGCCTTATGGCAAACCACGGTTACAAACAAGGTAAAAACCTGCCTCCTGTTTATACAAATAAAGGTTTGATGGGACACAGCCACACTCATTAGTGAGCATATTTTCTCTGGCTATTCTGATACTTGCAACTGAATTGACTAACTGCAAGAGAGGGCATAGCTGTTTGCAGGTTTTTGACCAGTGTCCTAGGATCATATGCTGGTTTCTATATATGTGCTCTATGCGTGTCTGTCTGTGTGTGTGTGTGTGTGTGTGTGTGTGTGTGTGTGTGTGTGTGTAACCAGTTTACTAAGGTGTCTCAGCTCATTAGGTATAAGCACAAATGATTTTGCTAACTTGAGTACCATCTGTAGATCGATGATGCTGACATTGCTTCTGTGAATAGACATTCCTTCAATGCTGTCTAAGTCCACAGCCATCATTTTCAGCCACTTTGAAGTATAAGAAGTAGCAACTGGTAAATGTAGCCCTGTTTTTAAAAAGATTTACTTATTTTTTGTGTGTAGATGCTTTGCCTGCCTGTGTGTCTGTGTAGCCATGGATAGCCTTGTGTAATTTCCAGCTGAGGGCATTCTCTTCATAGCTCTCTGGTTTGTCCCTCTCTGCCTCCTCAGCACCAATGCTGCTTAAGTCTTATCTCTGGCCTCCACTTCCCACTCTCCCTAGACACCCATAAAGGCCTGACTCTCTCCATCTTTCTTCCTCCCCTGGCTGACATGTCGCTAGAGAGACTATCATCCTCCTTCTAGCAGATAGTGCCTGCTTTGAATGGTTGTCTCCCAAGCACTAACCAGATCTGATCTGACTTAGCTTTCACAATCAGATGAGATTGGGTACATTGAGGGTTGTTAACCAGATAAAATGATTCTATCTTGTTTTTAAAGGTTTTTTTATTTTTATTTTGTGCATATAGGTGTTTTACCTGGACCACATGCATACTGTGCCTCAGAAGAGGGCATTGCATTAGATCCCTTAGAACCAGAGTTACAGATGGTTATGAGCCACCATGTGAGTGCTGGAACTATAACTTGAGTCTTTTACAAGAGCAGCAAACGCAGCTTAACCACTGAGCCAACTCTTTAGCCCCAGTAAAAGAGAACTTTTGAGAGGTATTTTTTTCATGTTTTAGGAAAAGTAAGCTAAACACTTTGCTGAAACTTGCCTTTTTATTTTAAACTGAGAAATATACGGTTACTATTTTTTCATCTTTGTGCATACAGATCTATACCAGCCTTTTCAGTATCTTCATAGTGCTACATCAAGCAGGGTCTCATTCCATGATGCCTTAGACACAGTTATATTGCTATGAAGAGACACTATGACCAAGGCAACTTTCATGAAAGACAGCGTGTCCTTGGGGGCTTGCTTACAGTTTCAGAGGGCTAGTTCGTTATCATCATGGCAGGGGTATGGCAACAACATGGCAGCACCCATGGCACTTGAGCAGTAGCTGAGAACTACATCCTGATCTGCAGAGAGAGAAAGACTGGACCTGGCATGGGATTTTGAAACCTTAAAGCCTGCCCCCAGTGACATACTTCCTCTAACAAGGCCACACCTCCTAATCCTTCTAATCCTTTCAAATAATTCCACTCCCAGGTAACTAAACATTTGAATATATGAGCCTATGGGGACCATTGTTATTCAAATCACCAAATATACACATCAATTTCCCTATTGATACCAACTTCATGAGTTTTCCCTACCTCACATGGTGCTATGGTAACAATGCTCACACATAGCCTTTCACTAGTTATTTCCAGGAAGATAATTCTAAGAGTGTAATTACCAGTCAGGGCACACACGTAATTTATTCTAATAGTACTGAGTGCTATTTTAATTAGCTCTGCCAATAATGAATTAGATTTTTTTCTTCTACCTAATCACCAATATAAAAAGATATCAATCATTTTAAACTTTGGTGATGAAAGCCTAGGTGATAGGGCATCTTTTTCCTCTCATGCAAACTCAGTCCAGTTCAACAGCTGTATTTTGAGTAGCTGCCAGGCATAAGGTGCAAAGCTGGGAAGAAGACATAGTTTTGTCTATCGCTTTGAACATGGAGACCATGAAGAGATGGGAGGGGAGGATGATTAAAGAAGGTCGGAGGCTGTGGCGGCTCCCACTGTCACTGTGTCCTCTATCAGCCAGCCCACTTCACACCACCTCCCTGAGCATCTGTTTTCCTCATTCGAAAATAGAATTGACTCAGGATGTATTAGCTCATAAATGGCATTTCCTTCCACTGTTGAAAGAGGAAGACTATCAGTGTCCAGGGACTTAGAGGAGTAAGCTGTCCTTGTGGGACGGGCAGGCAGAGGTGAAATGGCAGTGGTTACGGTCTGGAGGAGCTGGAGCAGAGAACACAGGCCACTGTGGATAGTGGGGATGGGATGTGGAGGGTGACCAGCAGAAGCAGAGTGATGCTTTAGGTTTGTCCTTGTATGCAATAGAGGGAGTTGGCTGCATTGGAGGAGAAAGGTCCCTGAAAGGATCAAGAAACTTCATCAGAAGACCAATTTTAAAAGGTGTTCTAGCATGGCACATACATTGGGGTTGCACCCTTACTTCACAGATGAGTGACCCCAAGCCACAATACAGCAAAATATCAATGGCCCCTTACCAAGCCACAGATGAATATGAGTGCAGACCAGTCCCTGCACTTGGGTTTCAATGCTACCTTTTCAAATTCTTTTTAATAAATCTTTGATACCCACTAACATTTGTCAACACTAGTTTACATGTTTACACTCATGTAAAATCAAGTCTGATTCATCATAAAGTTATTAAATACTTGTGTTAGTTTGAAAGTATTATGTCAGTATTTTGTGGTATTTGCACAGAGAAAGAATTTCTGAGACTCCATCCCTGGGATGCACTTGAGAACTGTGCTTAGAAACTGAGCCTCGGCAGGGCAGAGACAGTACATTATTCATCCTTGTCACCCTTAGAACAGCTGATCCAGAGCTCAAAATGTAGCAACTCCTTCAAAAAAAAATGTTCCTTGAAGTAAATAAACTGCTGAGTTCTGCATAAGCATAGCAAAATTCAAGTCTCAGGAAAGGATGGGCAAATTGTGCAACAGAAGCAACACCCATGATAAAAGTATGTTGATCAGAATCACAAAACACAATAAAACTGGGGCAGGGGAGATGTCCAAGTCAGTAACGTGCCTACCAGACGGGCGTGAGGACTGGAGTTCAGATCCTCAAAACCCATGTAAAAGTGAGGCATGCTGGCACACGGCTGTAACCTAAGTGCTGGGAGAAGCCACACAGGTTGAGTCCCGGAGCTCATAGGCCAGTCAATTTAGGCAATCAGTGAGCACTGGGATGAAGGAGAGACCCTGTCTCAACAGACAAGGTGGAGAGCAGTAATGGAAGAGACCTGACCTCGAGCTCCAGATTCCACTTGGATGTGAGTATACATGTGAGTACACATGTACTCTCGTACATATCTGCACATTTAACATACTACACACACGAACACACATGCACTAACCTCAATGAAATCAGACATAACACGGAAAAGTCACTGAATATAATCATGCCATTGAGCAGACATTGTGCAACGTAAGTCACACAGTATATAGTTTGAAGTTTACTGATTTCATTAAAATAGAATTTTCAGATACCTCATTTCTCTTATTAGCAAGTGAAAGACACACACACACACACACACACACAGCACTCACATCTTAAAAGCTCAGTGCAAATTACCCATCATATTCAACATTCTTTTCTCTCCAGCATTTGACACAGGAATGAAAACAGATTGTCGAACCCATTTTTTTAAACAAATCTAGAGCAGCAGTTCTTTGTTGCAAAAACATATTTCCACTTACGAAGAGATGTTTTTCCCTGAAGGAAAGTGAACACTCTGTTCAAAGCCCTGACTTCCTCATAGAAGGAGCAACCTCATTTCTCTCGTGTTGATAACATCCAGATTCGAATTCTTTCAACTAAAGAGAGATGCCAAGGCTGTTCCTAACTCAAATTAACCAGAGGATATATGGTGAATCCTCAGAAGAAAACCATTGTTTGCTTGTTTTTAAAGGATGGTGAACACAGAACCTCAGAGAAAGGTGTGTTTACCAGTCAAGTCAATAGAATCACAATGTAAATATTACCTTCGTGTGAGGCCAAAGAGGCCAGGGAAGTTCAGCTTCTTCCCTCCCCAGACAATTTCTAAAACAGAAGTTACCTATCTCAGCTATGGAAACCAACTCTGTCTGACAGAATTTCCTAATGAGATTTACCTAGGAAGCCTGCAGCAAGATATATAACAGACGACAAAAGAAAACATCAGCCTAACATATGTGCTTAGAAGAGTTATACATTCACATACCTGCATGTGCGTGTATGTGGATATGTATGTGCACTCGGATGTGTAACTGTGTGTGCATGTGTGTCCATGTGCATGTAGTGGCTAGAGGTTGATGTCAGGTGTTTTTTCCATTGCTCTCATGAAGCCTGGCGCTTGCTGACTCACCTAGATGGGCTAGTCAGTGAGCCTGGGATCCTGCCCCTCTGCTTTCCCAGGGCTGGGATTACAGGAGTATGTATGTCTTCATGCCTGCCTTTTATGTGGGTGCTGGGGAATTGAACTCACATCTTTTGCTTGCACAGCTAGCCCTTTACAGATCAAGCCCTCTCTCCAGTCCACTGCATCCTTTCTGTTCAAGCGCCCCCAGCCTTCCTAAGAGAGAGGGGTCCTTGCAAATTAGAAATGCTCTGTGCTGCAGAGAGACTTATCTGCCCAAAGGAGCCAATAAGGGATTTTTTCCCTCCCCTTCTCCATTTGCTCTTCTGCCTCATAGCATAGGAACTAGGAGTGAGGGGCCATGTTTGTTTTTCAAGCCATGACAAATTGTCATGAATTCAGCAGTACCCGTTTACAAGCCTGGAGTCCTGTAAGTCAAAGCTGGCTTGGCTCAGCTGGGTTCTCTATGTAGGGTCTCCTATGGCCAAAGCCAAGGTGTGGGTCAAATGGTATCTTGCCTGGAAGATCTGATGAAGAGCCTGCTTCTGCTTATTTGGGGGAATGGCAGAATCTGGGGCCCTGTGGCTATGGGAATGAAAGTCTGTTGCTTTGCTGTCGGAAGGTTGGTGAATGAGGTGAGGATATCTCTTTAGTCTTAGAGGCTACCATCCTCCGATTTCCATCTTCAAAGCCTGAAAAGTGCTTGGAATTACCTCATGCTGTGAGGCTCTCTGTCTCTAGACAGAAAGAAGTGTACTGTCTTCCTGATTATATTAGGCTCATCTGATTAACATCTCTTTTGATTAACTCAGACCCAACCAATTAATCACCTTTGTCACATCTGCCAAGCTCTTTTTGCTAGGTGACAAAACATTACCTTGGACATGCTATGGAAGCCTGCTCAGGAGTCCTGGTGGAAATCTTAGTGGTGGGAGGTGGGAGGGAGAGTTCATCTTAGGATGCTGCCTTGCACGGTAGTGTGATCACACCAGGCCCTGTCTTGTTGTATGATTAGAAGTCCGGGCGGTGGTGGCGCACGCCTTTAATCCCAGCACTCGGGAGGCAGAGGCAGGCGGATCTCTGCGAGTTCGAGGCCAGCCTGGGCTACCAAGTGAGTTCCAGGAAAGGCGCAAAGCTACGCAGAGAAACCCTGTCTCGAAAAAACCAAAAAAAAAAAAAAAAAAAAAAAAAAAAAGAAGTCCATCCATTTCCTTGTTTTTCTTAATTAGCTTGCAGCACAAAATCTTAGCGCCTTGACATTTGAGCCTTGGTGTCAGTCAGCTTGAGCTTGAATGCCAGCTTCCCTGAAGTGACCATGCAGCCTTGAGAAGGCTAAAGTCCCTTTTGGCAGAATGTTGATTTTTTTCTCATGTTTGTTGCCCCACATCATTGAGCTATACAAGGAATGATTTGGGTGTGACGTGAGATTTACAATTATGAAAAATGGGGAAATGCAAAACAAACAAACAAAAAAACCAACCAAAACAAAAGCAAAAACCAAAAAAAAAAAAAAAAAAAACCATAACAATCTAACCTGCCATGCAGGAATGCACAAAACTCTCAGCCAACAACTCCTCTGGCCTTTTCATGTATGATGAGCCTTGTCCAACTGAGGTGTACGAGGACTTTCCTTCGGAGGTAAGGTCACCCTCCTTTCCCCATTTCATAAGACACTTCTACAAGGGTGGTCTTTACCCTCATGAGAAGGACCATATTCATTGTAGAATTCATGTAGTCTTTAATTGTTTAATGTGTGTCAAACTGTGCTATGGTTCTTATTAATGACCTACTTCTATGTCATAGATGGCATTTTTTAGCATTCCACTTGTCAGGAGTTCAAGCGTGTCCTTCCAAAATGGTAGGAGAAGTCCTATCCTTTTGTAGCTCAGGATGTGACTTTATTTGGAAATAAGGCCTCTATGGAGATAACTAGGTTACAATGCAGGCCTTAGGGTAGGCCTAAATGTTCCTGATAAAATTAACAGCCGTGAATTTTGAGCAGGTCTAAATAGCAGTGAGGGCGAAAGGATTCGCTGTGCTCTGCAGACATGGTCCACAGACTTTCAACAATGACTGGCAGTATTACAGGCTTGTTGAGAACTTGAGACTCTTTAGAGCACTCCACATGTGGACTTCACAAATAGAAGAATGTAGATGCTAAATACAGGGGTATCTACAACACTTACCTGCTTGGAATTAATATGAAATGTTGCTAACTTGGAGAAATAGATGATTGAAGATCAGTACCACCATTTTCAACCCTTCGGTTCACTGATCTTTAAGTTCAAGGACAAACCACCCAGCTTACTATTATACAATTGTTTTGTTTGTGACAGTGTCTCATGTGTCCCAAGATGACCTCAGACTCACTATGTAGTCATGGATAACTGTGAACTACTGATGTACCTCCCTTCACCTCCTGAGTGCTAGGATTACAGTAGTGACCTATCATGCCTAGATATATACAGTACTAGGGATTGACCCCAGTGCTTTGGGTCTGTTAGACAAGCACTCTACCAACTGAGTCCATTCCCAGATCAATACATGCCTTTTGAGAGGGTATGCCAGGGGACTGGCAAGGTGAGAGAGAAGAGGCCAGGCTTTACATCTGGACCACCTGTGGCCTGAACTTCAAGTGTGCAGAGTCCACGTTGAAAGCTGGTGAGGGTGCTGGGTTGAGCAGGCAACTGGAGATGGTTGAGCCACATGTGTGCATACAGACATGAAGGTCCAAGACACTGACTCTGTGCAATGTCAGACAAGGGAATTCAGCAGACGCTCAAAGAAGTGAGATGTTCTTAGGCCAGTGTTTACTAACCAGGCTCCATGACAACTGCTATTATAAAGGGAAGAATGTAGACTCCTTGGGATTTATGACCTACCACAAATCACTAAGCTGCTGTTCATTATCTGGACAATCTTGGACAATAATAGTGATTTCCTTTGTGTATACACATGGGAGTGTATGTGCATTTGTTAACCTCAGATGTCATTCTTCAAGAGCTGTTCACCTATTTGTTTTTATGTTTTGTTTTCTTGAGACAGCAGGTCTTTCACATGTACCTGTGACTCACCAGTTAGGCTAGAGTGACTGTCACCCAACTGCTAGGCTATGGCTCCAACTCTTTTTGTTTCTCCCTGTTTTAAGCCACCCAGATTGTAGGTGTAGATTCTAGCAGATTTCATCACAGAGTGATGTCCTCCAACTACCACATGACATAGTCCCATGTATGCACACACACACACACACACACACACACACACACACACACACACACGCACAGGTACACGCACACGCACACGCACATGCACTCAAGCACACCCACCCTTATCCCCACTACATCACACAGCTTTATTATTCCCAGATTTCTCTCCACTTCTGAAGTGCAGTCTACTCATGAGTTCATTCATTTATGCCAGTCTCCTATTCTAAAATGCAAGTTCCATACCAGCATGCCCCTTGACTTATTAACTGATGTGTACCCAGAGCCTAAAAATGTACCTGGCTCAAAGAGAAAGCTCTCTAAATATTTACTGAGTAAATGAATGAAAGCCTTCACCTCTACCTGCATAAAGAAGCCCAGAAGCTTTGAAATCACAATTTGTATTTTAACACCTCATTGCAAATTCCCAACCTTACCCTCATTTTTATTATCATAAAAGTAGCAGTATATTTATTCTGCTTCCCTGAGCAAATCCCTAGAGGGAGGTGTGTGTGTGTGTGTGTGTGTGTGTGTGTGTGTGTGTGTGTGTGTGAGAGAGAGAGAGAGAGAGAGACAGAGAGAGACAGACAGAGACAGAGACAGAGAGAGACAGAGACAGAGAGAGACAGGGAGACAGAGAGAGAAACAGAGGAAGACAGAAACAGAAGCGGAAGGGATGGGAGGGGAAGGGAGAGATATTGGGGATGGGGTGGAGAGATGGGAGAAAAGCATATTTCTGGTTACATCTACTCCAAAGAGCACTTAGTCCATTGCCCATGGGATTAAGAGGAACAAGGGCTGCTGCTCACCCACGTGTCCACACCTGCCAAGCTGTTCTTAACCATTTTGCAATTTGCCCAGCAGGTTTGGAATGGGTACAATAATGGTTGGATACTCTTACCTTGTCACAACTCAAAAGTGACATGCTATTTTTCTGTGCACCAATTTTCTACCCCAGGAGCCTTTATGAGTTGTGGATTAAGTGGCGAGAAAATGGCTCTGATGTAAACGCTGAGGCTTGTTACTCAAACAGGAGACAACTGAGACTTTCACTTAAGGAACATGGAGAGCAAGTGATGGATTGGATCACGAGTTACTTAAGGGCTTAATTTCCTGGCTTTCTTCCTTCACTGATGTATTGTTGAACATGGTTTTTAAATCTCGAATGAATGGATAGTAAATTGTTCATGTTGGGGACAGTGAATAATGGTGGAGATCCCGTGTCTGCCATCTTTCCCTGCCTCTCACTCTACCAGTCTGATTTGTAGTTGTCCAGGCTGCTCCTGGGGTGTTTGAGTATGGTTTCTGTGCTGTGTCCATGGTTATGGACTCTAAGGATGGAAAGGGTTAAACCCACTTCTCATTTATCTGAAAGATTTTGGTCTCTTAGAGAAGCCAGGAGTTTAACCTTATAAGAGGGATGGAAATTCTTCAGATAGAATCCAAGGAAAAGGTGGAGGTAAGAATCATTATTGAGGGGCCTAATCTGTCCATCTGAGAGGATGAAGTTATCTGTAGATAACTGATTTCTAGAAATTCTGATTACTAGAACATTGTGTAGTGAGAAATTGGGGGAAGCCATGAGGTATTCCATTATGCTGAGATATTTGGACTGTGGTTTGTGGACAGCACAATGGAAGGGCATTAAGTGGAGAGTGACTTGGTCATCTTTGTTGGGCATGTGGAAATCAGGAGCAGAAGAGGGAGGCTGGTTTGGTGGCTATGGCAAGATATCAAAAAGATGAAATTCTATCAATAAAAGTGACAAGAAACACAAAGAGCCTGGGACAGATTAGACCACAGGAAGTCCTTCATGTGCAGATGACTGAGGAAGCTGGTCTCGCCAACACTCAACGGCCATTCCACAGCCCAATGGTAGTGAGGACAGACCCAGGCCCCCAAAGTTGTGCATGCTCCATGTGCCTTCTGAACTCTGCCCCCGTCTTATCTATGAACAACGTCGAAAAGGAGATACAACCCAGTCAAGTATGAAAAGTAAGGGCACAGAAAGAGTCCACACTGGGTCCTTAGACCAACATCTATGAAGCCCTCATGTGTCTGGAGACAGTGCTTCCCCCTCAGGTTGTGGACAGGCCATTGTATTGCCTGTGCCAAATGCAGAGTGTGGTGACACTTAAGTGCAATAGTCAATGTTACACAGACACATATCTAGTGGACACCATGCTGTGGTGGCATTGTGTTCCCCAAAATATTGTGTACTCTAATAAATTTATCTGGGGTCAGAGAACAGACAGCCACTAAATACAAAGGCTAGAAAATGGTGGCACTCACACCTTTAATCCTAGCATTCCAGAGATAGAAATCCCTCTGGATCTCTGTGAGTTCAAGGCCACATTGGAAATAGCCAAGCATGGTGACACACGCCTTTAATCCCAGAAAGCCAGCCTTTAATCCCAGGGAGTGGTGGTAGAAAGCAGAAAGATATATAAGGCGTGAGGACCAGAAACTAGAAGATTTTGGCTGGTTAAGCATTCGGGCTTTTGAGCAGTAATTCAGCTGAGAGCCATCCGGATGAGGACTCAGAGGCCTCCAGTCTGAGGAGACAAGACCAGCTGAGGATCCGGCGAGGTGAGATAGCTGTGGCTTGTTCTGTCTCTCTGATCTACCAGCATGGACCCCAATAACTCGCCTCCGGTTTGACTTTATTAATAAGAACTTTTAAGATTCCTGCTACACCATGCTTACCTTATGACATATTAACAGTGAACTGTTTCTATGATGATAGCTCTTGATTTTCTCGTCTGAAGCCAATCCCAATATGTTTGCAACCACCTAGTGAGTCAGGAGATCTAAGAGGGCAGTGAGGTAACAGTAGCCTTCAGGTGTTGCTTTTATTCTCCAAGCTCAAATTTCTACCCCAAGCCTTAGGTCTGTGCAGTCTACCTCATCTCAAAGAAATAATCTATCATAGCCAATCCCCAAACCTTGGTTTGGCCAACCTGTCCTCCTCTGGCTAGCTGTGCCTTATATCCTAGCTGGGTCTTCCTGGGTTAAGAAGACAGAACTTTTCAGAGAGGGCTCCATACCATTGTTGTTAGGGACTAAATATGTGTCCTCCACCACCCTCCCACACATTCAGATGTTAAAATCCTAACTCCCATGGGATAACTCCCATAAGATATCCAGCCTTTGAGAGGTACTTAGATTAGGCCCTGTGGGTAAAAAGAGGGAATTGGGGGAGCTCTCTCTGCTACATGTAGACATAATAAGACAATAATTGTCTACAAACTAGGGCAGGATTGACTTCCAGCAAGCATCAGCAGGAGTATACACAGTGGAAGCCTAGAGGCTGCCTGAGGGATGGACCACAGGAATCTTCCTAGGTCATATGAAGGCAACAAGGTCCTCTGTGAGATCAAATGTGGGGTTTTCCCCCTTGATTTCCCCTAGCAAGAGGAATCTTTCTCTGCTGAAAGAAGAATTTGATGCAATTCAACCAGCAAATCAGGCATTTGCTATGTCCCGAACCCTGTATCCCAGACAGATAGCATGGAAATAAAATCAGCAGCTCCTGCTCCTAGGAGCTCTCAGTCTGCTAGGAGAAGGACACACAAATATCTACTTAAAATAAACCAAGAAGCATGAGTGGAAGACTGAACAGAGTTGAGATGCGGCGATTGACTCCACCTGGATCTACAGGGCAGTTCATGGGGAGAGAGTGATGTCTGAGTAGGGCCTTCAAGGGTATGTGGGACTTTATCAGAACACAAAGGAGGAACAAGAGATGGGTGGAAAGGAGGTTTGGGCAGAGGAAATAGGTGAGCTGTTTGTGACAGGCCAAGCAGTCACAAATTCTCTTTTTCTTCCACACACAATGGGTGAATGTGTGAAACACACTTCAGTCTGAGCACCTCACTTGGCAGATGAGAGCGCCCATGTCCACAGAGGAGATTTAGTTTGAGCAAGGTCACAAGGAGTAGGTCAAGGAGCCGGGATCCATTGAGGATTTCTGACAACTTGGTTCTGTGCCGTCCTTTCTCCTGAACCCGAAGAGCAAAGAAGTGGAGTTCAGACATTGTCCCCACCAGATCCCTGAGGCCACATGACGTATGCCTTGGGGAGACCTCTACTACCCCTTCCCACCTACCCCAGACCAGTAAGGCCTCTCCACAGTTACATTTATTGCTAGCACAGAAAAAGAAAAGATCCATATCTTAGGAACCATCTTTAAAAAATATGTAGGCCAGGTGGTGGTGGTGCACACCTTTTATTCCAGCACTCGGGAGGCAGAGGCAGGCGGATCTCTGTGAGTTCGAGGCCAGCCTGGTCTACAGAGTGATTTCCAGGACAGCCAAGGCTACACAGAGAAACTCTGTCTCAAAAAAACATAGATGGATGGATGGATGGATGGGTGGGTGGGTGGGTGGATGGATGGATAGGTGGATGGGTGGGTGGGTGAATGGATGGATGGATGATGGATGGATAGGTAGATAGATAGATAGATAGATAGATAGATAGATAGATAGATAGATAGATGGATGATAGAGAAAGTTTCTATCTTTGGTAGAACTTGCTCCTGGTGATCCTGTGACCACCCTCAACTTTCATGTGAACTGAGGGCTCACTTTTTGTTTGGTATTTAATGGCTCTTTAAAAAAAAAAGATTTATATTTATTTATGTATACATGGTGTGTGTGTGTGTGTGTGTGTGTGTGTGTGTGTGTGTGTGTGTGTGTGTGTTTGAGTGCATGAGCACCCACATGTATGACTACTGCCCATGGAAGCCAAAAAAGGGCATCAAATCACTGGGGCTAGAGTTAACGGGTCTTCTGTGCCACTGTCTGTGGGTGCTTCAGGTTCAGTGAGAGACTCTGCCTTAAAAACTAAGACGGAGAGCAAGAGAAGCAGACACATAGTGTCCTCCTCTAGCCTCCACATACACTGCACAGCTGTGCGTACATATGCACACACTACACACAGATACACCACCACCCCCAACACACAGGCATACAGAGGAAATGTATTCCTCCGTAAGTATCAGAGTGCAGGCTACTGGCTGGAGGTGCTCAAACTGTGAGCTCCCTGCTCCCAGTGTCCTTAACAGCACTGGAGAATCCTGTGATTAGCATGACAAGTAAGAGACAAAGAACAGACAGTCATTGTTCTGTCCTTGTAGGCCTTGGCAGAGCCCTCTGATTCTACCCTGCTCCTGGCAACCCTGTTGCTGTTTTACTAAGTCGCAATTAATGTTTGCAGGAAGGAGGGGGGATGGCAGAAGAGCAGGAGGGGGCCATAAATCTCCCCCACAATGGCGTCTGAGTCACCCACTCAGCCAAAAAATGGAGGGTTACCAGACAGCTGCATTCCAAACTCACTCCCTGAAGAGGCGCTTAGAAAGTACTGCTTCATTCAGCCAGATGATGGGCCAGGGTCTAAGGACGAAAGAAGAAATGTTTTCTCCTACTGAGAATCTCTTGGTTGGGAATGAATCGTGGAAATGGGTCATTTTAATATGGTGTTATCATGATGTCAAGTTAGAGCAGCAGGAGACATTTGGGGATTCTGAACATATATCTGTCCGATTGTCACAGCCCTGAGATGATGAAGAGTTGTGACAACAGGCTCCAAGGGGTATTGAGGATGCTGCTAAATATCCTACAGTACACGTGAACATCTCTACAACTAAGAAAGTTGGGGCTCAAAACATCAAGTGTGCCAAGGCTGAGAAATTGATAATAAAATGTTATTATTTTGTGTCTGACTAGGAGACCATAACTTTATATTGTCATATTTAACCATCAGTAAAACGCTGCAAAGAAGTTGATGTTTTCCCCCATTTTACAGATGGTCTCTGTCATCTTGCCTAGGATCACACAGCAGGAATCCCAACCAGGCATTGCTCCCAAGCCTAAGTGACAAGAAGCTCTGCCACACCTACCAACCCCCTACTTTTTTTTTTTTTTTTTTGACTTTACAAATGGCGGCCATGGATACCAGCTCTATCCTTCTCAAAGTGGTTATGAGGGTGACATTGAGTGAGACTAGCTCTGTGAAAGCAAGGGTGTGAGCTGCAATACCACCAATGTGATATGTGTGTGCCAAAGGAACAAATGTTGGACCTCAGTTCCCTTCGCTCATAAAAAGACTCTAGAACCAGATGGTCTTCAGGATCCCCTTTGGCTCCAAACCTGAGGCCTGGTAGGTTGAGTAGTTAACTGCCAGGTAGTGTTCACACCGAAGGACTCCCTGGTTTCCTTTTCTTCTAGCAGCTTACCTGGGCATTCTGAATCTCAAATCCTTATTTCTCATTCTAGAATGGTGATAATTTGGATCAGAAGACTTTGGCAAGTCTTCCCATTTTTGCATCCTGATTTCCTCATTTCTCACTTAGGAATGCTAACACACAGCTTTTCCTCAAAACTCTCATCTTCCTGGGAACTCCTCCCCCTAGGGTTCAATTGGGAGCCCCTGTAAACACCTCTCCCTAGGGTTTAATAGGGAAACTTGAGAGGGGGGACACTTGAGAACATCTAAAATGCCATTGGAATTAAGTTCAATGAGGATTATTATTGAGAACTACTTGGGAGATAGAATCAGGGAACATTGTTCCAGGAACCCACTGAAGAGAGATTAGCTGAAGTACCACTCTCCTCTCTGGCTGTACCCACAGCAACATCATCAGATGAATCTTTGGCTTCACATAAGCCTCTGGACGTCCACCAAAGCAAATAACTAAACTGAAATTCAGGGACCAATGTTCTCCATGTCTTTACTGTCAGGGATCAAGTACCTGGCTTGCTGGGTGGCATTTAGGAGATGTTGATTTCCTTTCACTTTGGAGACCTTGACAGAGAGTGGCTCTACTTTGTAAAGACCCTAGAGCCAGCAAGTTGACTGAGCTGGGGTACCAGAACCTGGAGAGGGGTGCAGGCTGGTGTGATTGCTCCCAAATCTAACAAGAACTCAGGATGCCCAAGAACTTATGAAGTAAGTAGAGACTGGAAATCCTGCCCTCTAGCTTGATGGGTCCAAATGTTGTCAGAATAGCTCTCTCCATGCCCCGTGAGCCCACAGATGCCTTTAAGGTTTTCAGATACCTAACATTGCTAGTCTCACCGCTTTTCAGGTCTCATTGCAACAATGAGTTTTCCAAGGGCAGACCTTGTTAGGTGAGACCTTAGTAAACCCTGGATGAGTCTTTCTTACTTGCTATCACATCTGCAGCCTCTGTTCTCAGGTCTGTTTTCTCACTATTACACCTCTGTATTGAAGCAGTTTGTCAGGACATGTCTGAACTGCAGTCAAAATTCTCCATTAACCATTCCAAAGAGCTTACTAGTGTTTTTTTTTCCTTATCATATATCTGAGCTTATAGCACCAATGTAATTGCTCCACATCAGCCAAACATGTCCTTGCACTGTGCCCACATTACATTTCTTTTGGAAGCTCACACCTTGCCCCACCCTTGTGTCCACCTGGTAACTTTCCCTAAGACAGAGCCTAAACAGTATTTCCTTTTTAATATCTTTCTCTAAACTCCCCCATTTACCTAGCCTCAAATACACTGTCATAGCACTATGATAACAGACTTAGGACACTGAGTCTTCTTTTCCCCAAGCATTCTTTCCTCACTCTATCCTCTCGCCAAAAGCCTGATTGTAATTCTTTGTAACACACACACTGTGTACCAACCACTGCCATCAGAATCTTCCTGACAACCCTATGAAAATAATGTTGTCACAACTCCATCTAACTTTGCAAATGACTAATGGAGGGGTTAAGTGACTTGGTCCACAGTACATAGGTACTCCTGAGTGAAACTGATATTTGAAACCAAACTCTGAAAAAGTCCTGGTAAATTCACAATGTCTAATCACCCTAGTTTTGCTGGAGATGATGTCATGTCTCCAAGTCAGTAGAATGAGGACTAGGGGAAAGTGTATGTGTGTACATGGAAATATGGGGGACAAGGCAAAATTTCACAAGGTTGAGATTTTAATCTAGCTTCATAAACCAAACCTGTTTCTCAACTTCTTTCTGAACTCTCCCAATGATCAACTATTAGATAGGTAAGAATAATGTTATAGGTGACCTTTGTGACAGGTTCAGAAGCTCCTGCGAAAGCTCATTCTCACCCAGGTCTATGAACAGGACCCTTAATTACTTACATGTGGTTCATAAACCAGGTTTAGGGTCTAGGGTAATCTGACTCAATATCCCAGCTCTGCCTAACTGTGTAGACTTGGTGAACTTTCTTGGCATCTTTGAGTTCTAGATTTCTGACTTGTAAAATGAGGATAATCTTTGCTCTACCCCTATATTAGTCAGGATGGATGAGGTTATGCTGCAGTAACAAGCATCTCAGCAGCTCATAGCAGAAGTTTGCCTTTTGCTGAAGTTCATATTCAGAACAAGACAGCAGAGACAATTCTATGCTGTGGTCTCTCAGAGCTGTGGTTTGATAGAGGCTCCATCTATACCAGATGTATTCTACTTAACAGCTTTTGGCCCAGATGGTTCCTTGTTAAAGTAGCTGTTGTACGCTGTAGGACAGTGGGTAGAATCTCTCATTACTGCTCAGTAGAGGTCAGCAATGTTCCTTCCTCCATTGTAACAACCAAAGTTGTCTGCATGCTTTCCATGTGGTCTGGGTTGCCAAAGCCACCTCTGCTTAAAATCACTGATTTAGACATACACACATGATCAACACAGCTGAAGGGAAGGAAGGCTGAACTTACATACATTGGCCAATGAAATCCTCTTACACAAACATGCTATGCTCACTTTTCCTTACTGTGGATTGAGAGAGCCAGCCACGTGCCTATACCTAACCTCACAGAGATAGGGCCTACAATTTTACCATTAAACATAAAGAGAAAGATCTGAAATATGAGTCATCAGACCTAGACAACAATTTGAAATGAAAGGATACATGTGCAATGTTTACCACAGTCTTTATCAAATAAGCAGAGGCTACCATTTAGGGGACTGTTGATATCAAAGTACAATGCAGGACCAACCACCTGGTCTCCCTTAGGGAAAATGAAGAGTTGGGGATCAAAATGGCAGTACAGAATTCCCATCTTAAATGTGACCTTGTTTCTTGCCTAAAGTTGGTAGAATTTGATTAGTTTGTGAAATTTGAGTTCAGCAGTGTCCTTAGTAACAATTGCATGAGTACCCTCCAGGCATGGTATGGCCGCTGCTATCTTGAAAGCAGAGTAGCCCTGGTGATTACAATATACGTTCCTCCTAAGATAGGTCCTATCAGCATTCCCTGGTAGAATGAGAAAGGCAAAGAGTTATTTATATTCTAGCTACCACTAGCTTCTCCCTGCCCACTCCTAGCTGCTGGCAATCCTGCCTTAACTGCACATAGTTGGTGGGGGTGGTGTGCTAGAATATAGAGGAGGTGGAATGGTGACTGGGGTGAGGACTCTAGTGATTCAACTCTCTTCAGTCATCGCTCATGCCAGGGTGGAACATTCAGGGGCTACAGGTGCCTATGTATCACCAGTGCTCCTGTACATAACCCTTTGTCCAGGCTTCCGTGAGCAGCATTCATAACTCATTGGTTGGCCAACCTAGACTTAGATCCATTCCTTTAATCTGACAGTGCTCTGTTTGTGGGAAATCAAAATCTCTCCCCAGGAAAAGTCACACGATGACAATACTGTTTGGCCAGTTTGTTTCCTGTTATTTAACATGCACGAAAGAGAGCCCACCTGGTAGCTGGTGTTCCCATCCTCACTTTGAGTCTTCCTCTTTCTCTCATGTTCTGATCAGTGGGGACTTTATCTTTGTACATTCCATATGCACCTCGACCATCTTCCTCGACCAGGAACCTTTGCATATGCCATATTCTTCCTCCCTGAAATGTTTCTTGTGCATTTTTCTATTTGATTCAGTTTCAAGAAAGCATTTCTGACTTCTCAGATTGCGTCTTCTCTCTCCACCCTCATTCTGCCTAGTGCCTACACGACTAAGTGGAGATTTTTCCCAAGTCATATATCACGATTTGTGATACATATTGAGTCATGGGAATTATTTTTATGGATGGTTGTCTTCTCTACTGGATTGAGAATACAGTCATGAGTTTCCTTTGCCCTCCTTAGAATCCAAGGGAGTTATACGTGATATATAATTGACACTCAGTGAATGCAAGTTAGGCTGGAGAGAGAGCTCCGTCAATAAAGTGCTTGCCTTACAAGTACAAAGGCCAGCGTTCAATCCCCAGAACCTACATTTTAAATAGCATCTGTGACAGCATCTTTTAGGGTTTCTATGGCTGTGATAAAACACTGTGACCAAACTTAATTTGGGTTGGGGAATATTTTGTCTTACACTATCAGGTAACAATCCATCCTGAGGGAAGTTAGGGCAGGAACTCAAGCAGGGAAGGAACCTAGAGGCAGGAACTGAAACAGAGACCATGGAGGAACACTGTTGGTAGGTTTGCACCTCATGCCTTGCTCAGCTTGCTTTCTTATAGAACTCAGGACCACCTGATCAAGGGTCACACTGCCACCAGTGAGCTGTACCCTCTGACCCCATCAATCATTATCAAGAAAATGTATTATAGAATTGCCTACAGACAAATCTTATGGAGGTGTTTTCTCAATCAAGAGTCCCTCTTCCCAAGTGACTCTGGCTTTGTGCCATGCTGATGGAAAACTAGCTAGTACACGGCATACACTTATAATGCCAGCACTGGGGTAAGGACCAGAAGACAGAGATAGGCAGATCCCTGGGGATTGCTAGCCATCCAGCTTAGCCTATTTGGCAAATTCCAAGCCAATGAAAAACAATATCTAGAAAAACTTGAGAGTGCCTGAGGAACGACAACCACAGTTGTCCTCTGGCCTCCATTCACATGCAACACACCCATACACACAGGAACATGTAGACACACACACACACACACACACACACACACACACACATACACACACACACGAACATACACATACACACACACATGAACATGCACACACACACACACAAATTACAGAATGAATGAATGCCTATCCTAATTCTGGAACCACTGATACCTGCTTTGAATCTCTTTCCCATGCTGCATACAACAAGGTATTGACCCCATCCTATTTCCCGGGAAACAAAAGGCAGAGGGGTGGAAATTCCCAGTCTAGAATCTCAGGCTCCTCACCTCCTTTAAGGACACTCCTAGCAGAAGGTATGCCACCTGCACACACAGGGACCCAGTGATTCGCCCTGGCCTGCCACCCTGGCAGCAGTGTTTGCAGAGAAAGCACTCAGCTCCAGTTCCTGCTAGGGAACCATGGTGAAGACTCTAAACAGAACTGACTGAGCAGCCTCGGGCTGGAGCTCTGAGGATATATACTGGAGGCCTGGGGGCGCACTGACTGGTCATCCTGAGCTGCTGGGGTAAGTCTGCTCTTCTTCGTCAGGGTTCAGGCTTAGTTCCTGGTCTCATTCATCTGGCCCACTCACCCTGAGCCTTAGCAGCCATGCTGCTGGCCTTTCAATCTGAATGGTAACCCATTTTCTTCCTTCCCCTCTCCTGGAGTGCATCCAAAGCTCTAGCCTCCTGGCTTGTTGCCCAATACCACATATGTTCTTGTCTCTACCTCCAAATGAGGAGTAATCAATTTCTCCTTGGTTAACTGAACCCAGTCTACACCCAGGTAGCTGCTCACAGTGTGTTTCCCAGAGCAGAGGCATCAGATTCATTCAACTGCCACTCAGTAGCTACTCACAGCCTCCTTCTCTCATTTCAGTGTGGTCATATTGCTTTTCACTGAGTCCACGCTTGAGATACCTAAAAGTAAATATTCTAGACAAATTCACAAATAGGGAGAAAAAGATCTGTCGAAGGAAAAGGGGCGGGGGCTGGATTTGTAAGGGAAAAAGAAATCCCTGCTACAAATGTATACTGGAGTAAAAGCAAAACAGAAAACAAAACAAAACAGTGGGCAGTTTAACGGACTTCTTTTACAGCTGTGATTTAACTGGCACCTTCCATAGCTCCATGGCTTTGCTTTTGTTTATCTTTTGTTTATAAGTTTAAATAAAAATGCATAATGTTGGCCAAAAGCAAAACAAAAAAAAATCCAATAATAGATTCTTGAAGTTATTAGGTACTAGCTAACATAATTATAAAGTACCTTTGATACTTTCAGAAAAAGATATCAAGATGCTAGCCGCAGACCTGACTGAGTTTATCCCATTAGATCAGAAGAGCACTTGAAACCATTGGTGGAATGATGGTTTCTCTGATAGCATGGCCCCTAGAGGCCAGTAAGAAAGTGTTAAGTTTGAGGGAGAAACCCATGGTCTGGGTGGAGAGAATGCTGGCTGGGCTATGGATTTTTACTTAAGTGTGTGGGAACACTCTCAAGCCACTAACTCCAGATGAAATCATCTTTGCCTCAAGAAACAAATCCATCCGTGTAAAGTTTTCTTGACAAAAAGTAGTTATGGTGACATATAAATTAATCCAACGTTTAAAGCAACCACTATTATAATGCAGGCTAGCATATTTTATTAAAACAAGAAGTCTTTAAAAAAAAAACAGGGAGAGTTATGCATCTCATGATTCTAGAGTCTGTCCATTGGTTAAAACACATTGTAAGATCATTCCTGGGGGAACTGCTTACTAAAAGATGGCCTTCCTCCAGGCTGAAGGAGACAAAAGTTAGCTGTGGTTGCTCCTTTAATATGATTTACTGCTTCTGACTCATTCATGAGACAATGTAGTCAGATTGTCACTAAAATCAATTCTCTCCAGCCTCTGGTATTTTCTTTTTCTCTCTCTCATCTTTATTTGTTAATTACTGAAATAATACTTGACTATAAAATATCCAAGTGTAACAAATAGGCATAGAAATTGAAATTCTCTATGTAACCCATATACCCAAATCAAATCTAATCCTTTTCAGAAGTAACCATTAGTTGGTATATACCCTGCAGATAATGTTTTTTTCTCAGAATGCACAGGAATACAGATAAGTTAGATGTAAAATAATTGCACAGAGTGGTATTGGATTGTTTTCAACCTGTAAATAAAATTGCAGTGTATGTTTTTTCTTGTAACTAGATTTTTTTCTACTTAAGAATCTGTCCTGGGGGACTGGGAGATAGCTCAGTTGGGAAAGTATTTGCTGCTAGAGCATGAAGTCCTTAGCATAAATCCCATAAAAAGCTGGACATAGTAGTATGCACCTATAATCTCAGTGCACATGAGGTGGGCAGAGACAGGATGACCTCGGGGCTTTCTGGCCAGCCAGTCTAGCCAGCTGGTGAGTTCTAGTTTTAGTGACAAGACCCCATATCAAAAACAAAGTAGAGAAACAATATCGACCTCTGGCCTCTGCATGCAGAGCACACACACAGAGGTGCATACTCACAGAAACATGTGCACATGTGCACATACATACATACAATAACACCTCTTCAAGATTTTTCTGTCTATTACTACAGAAATACTTAGTATTTCATTCTATACTTACCATGGTTTATTTTGCTTTTTCCTATTGTATAAGATACATAAACATACATAGATATATGTGTGTGTTTCTATAATATTTCTATAGGATATATATATATATATATATATATATATATATATATATATATATATATATATATATATATATAAATTAATATTTCCTTAGGAACCATGGCAAAGTGAAATAGCCTTTGTGCATCTCGATAGCTTTGTTTGTATAGTGGGAATTCTATGTTGCTTTCTCCAAAGAATTAACCGAACTAAGTTGTATTTTTGATTCAGCCATGGATACTGTCAAATATTTAAAAGATGGCAAGATGGAAAGGGCCCTGCTTACCATGTCACATTTTATATAAAAAAGCAACCCATGGAGCTGGGCTGTACAGGCTTTGATTATGTGTGCAGACTTGGACTGTGGGGCCATGTGTAAGTTGTGCAGCCTCTGTGTGCCTCAGCATTCTCACACATGAAGTAGGAAGTCTTACGTGGCCTTCCTTGTGGAACTATTGTAATGAAATGTCTATTGTCTGGCATCGTGTCTGGGGGGGGGGGGACTACAGACATTAGACAGAATGGGAATAGTGGCAACAGTTACTGTTACCATGACTACATAAGTCAAAGAGATGGTCCCACAGCCACAGGGAGAGACAGAATCTCTGTGCACTGGTATTTAGTAGTACGGATAGACACATGGGAAGAGAGAAAATTAACTATTTCCCAGTTAGAAGCTATGAGAATGCCAGAGCAGAAATTGATTACAAAAGTTTCATTGTGTTACTAAGGAATCAAGACCTAGAGAGAAGTGACCTTGCCTAAGACAGCACAGCTACCTAAGCATCAGACTCCAGCCCAGGATGTACTTTTTGACCACTAGGCACACTCCTCCAATAAGGGCTGATGTACACGTTTTTGAAGCTGATCGATTTCATTTCTCCTGAATATATAGGTAGGAGATGAATTGCTGGATTGTTTGAAACTCTATTTCATATATCTTTCAAAGGCAGCCATGTTACTTTATATTCACACAAATATTGCAGATGAATTTTGGCTATCCTACATATGTTTATAGTTTTTGACTATTTTGTATAATGTCTGATTTGAATGAAAATATCCCTGTCACAAAATTAAATAGATGTTGGGCCAGGCATGTATCTCTATGGTAGTCAGTGTGTCCAGCATGTATCAATGCCCAACAATGCAAGAAAAAGTGGATGCAATTATGTCTTAAAATTCATGATGGTGTACTTAATTTTGCCATCAGTTAATAACAACAATAACCACCATTTTTGAGAATTTACAATGTTCTAGTCATCATTTGAGTGTCTTAAATATGTTCATGTAAGTTTAAACCCCTCCCCCAACCTTCTGAAATAGACAGCCCATCTGAGAAATAATAGTAGCTTTGGGTGGAAAAACATGCCTGGGGGGTGAAACATAGATTATATCATGTATTCATCAGTTTAGTTCACAAATGCCTGCTGCCCATTTGCTCTCTGCCTCGTACACCATGTGATTTTATATAAAGACTTTTCTGCTATGAGTTAGAGCTTTGCCCCTGTTCTCAATGAACCTACTATTTTTTGAATAGGAAGACACTTAGGAAATTAAATTGAGATTCTGTATTGGTTAACTCCATATGGTAATGTAAACAAAAAGATGGCATGATTAGCCCACTGGACAATGGTTGTACTATCCCATGAGATAAGGAACATGGTGGTCTGGTGAGGTGGGGAGAGTGGGCATGAGATGATTTCAGTTTTGTTTATGTCGCTCTGCTACTCACCTGGGATTTGTGATAACAGCTAAACATCTGGATCTGGAGACTGGAGTAGAGATCTTATTCAGTGCATATACTTTGGCGCCATGTGGATAGCCTGAATCCTGGATATAGTTGCCAAAGAGAGAAGTTTAAGAAGATGTGAGAGATGACACTCTAGACTTTAAGCCTAGCCTCCTTCAAAGAACTTGTAGGCAAGATAAAGTAGGAAGAACAGTAAGGAAATAGCCAAGTAAGAGGGAAGCCAAAAGCTCAGAACATTCCTGAAGCCAAAAGAAAAGCACACTCCATGGAAGAGAACTGTGCAGAGGTCAAGGAGGGTGAAGGAGCTTTGGACCAAGGGGCTTGGCGGTTACTGGTGGCCTTCTAGACACCTGTGTGGTAGTCTCCAGGAGAGTACCCAGACCAATGGTCAAGCATGGAATGGAGTCAGAAAGGGCGTATCTCTTGTTTTAGAAATATTGGTAGAAGAGTCTAGAACTGCACAGTAATTAGCACAGTTCAGCCTTTAGTAAAAGCAGTCAGCACACATTTGTATGCAGTGGTATAAGTTCAGTGACATACAGGAGGAAGGGCATACCCAACACTCAATCATAACTCAAGTTTTTTGCCTGCACTCTGTGTATAGATTAAGCAAATGTTGGGTGTTGCATTCAACATGGACTAGTGAAAAGTATTCCCTGTATCTGTCACACATAGGTCACATTATCAAACTACTTTAAACTTTGGCTCCCTTGTCTTTCAGGATTATCACATCACTGAGAAATGGCCTATGGGAAGTTAGTCTCATCTCACTTGCCACACAGGCAGCTCTGCAGACAAGGCAGCAGGCATGATTGCACCTGATCAGATGAACAATTTGTGTTAGTCACCCCCTCCTTTCTCATGTTCTCACTGCTGACATAGCTCCTGTATCCACTAAGCTTTGTACAGCTATGTGGGCTTCCTGTTCCAGAGCTTAATTCTCAGGGCATGCTTTTCTTCCATCACCAGCATGGTTCTTGTTCCTTCAACACAAGTCCATCATGTCTGTCACATAACTCTACTATATCTTTAATCACCTGCTAATTGTAATCATCATTATCATTCTATAAAGAGAGTTCCTTCCCATCTTCTCATCCTCAGCATTGGGCTGACTCTGTCAGAGTTGATATACTCTACATTTCGCTCTTTTCTGCCTCTGATGGGACCCCTTTGCCATTCTCTTCTGATCTTGACCTTGATTTCTTTAAGAATGATTCTGATGATCTTCAGTATCCTTAGACTATATCTTTCCCACATAAACTCAACACTTAAGGCCTCAGGACATCCTACCACCTGGTGACTTTGGGCTCGTTGCCACAAGACTGGAACCAGAATACAAACAAGAAAGGAGAAAAAAAATCAGTCAGCTAATGCAATGAGTAATTTACCCTGGATGAGAACTTTCTAGAACACACTGCTCAGTACACGTCTTTTGTGGTCTTCTGGTCCCTCAAATGATAGCCTCAGATTCAGGACATTAAGTCGAGGTTAACAGCTTCCTTTTGCAAATGTGTTTTCTCTGACCATGGGCTCTTTGTTTCCAGGCCTCTGTGTCCAAGTTTTTTCCTCCATCCTGATTTCCAAAACTCCTGTCCAGTTCTACTTACTCTGTTGCCATCTACGTAGTCACCATTATTGAACTGTTTGCCCATTTCCTTTTCAGTCCCCAGACCTTTAAGCTGGATCACAGCCCTTCTATGTGCTCTCAGGGAATTTTAGGGATGATCTTCTCAGAACCTCCCTTTGATCTTTTCAGTGCCCAGCTAAAAAAAAAAAAATCCAATTCACCGTTACCCAAACAATTAACATCTAGATGCCCTGCAACCTTCCTAGGCCACATTGTCTCTTCCTGTGATTTCTTTAATAAAAGGTCATCTGTGTGTTCTACCTGTTCCTTCTGCCCTAAAGTCACCCTGAAGCTGCTCCTGCTTCCTCCTGTCATGATCAATCCATGAGTCTATTTAATGGGTAACTGGGATTTATTAAGATATAAATTGGGGAAATAAACTCACAAATACAAAACTGAGTAAACAGCTGAAGTAGGTCTCTGTTCTGTCAGGTATCTGATCATGCTAAGAAAAAGAATGTGACCCCTCTCCCTTCCCTTGTAAGAGATCATGTGCGAAGGCAAGAAGCACTATCCCTTTTGAGCTATATAGCCCAAGGTTGTGGGTGGAGCAAATACTGCTAAACTTCCCCTTTTTGTCTAAATAAGAAGGTTTTAAACCTAATACAAACTATATACAATAAGAACTATTATCAAGTATTGTCCAGGAGAAATAAAGGGTGATAACATAAACAAAAATGAAACTACAACCAACAAGAACAACACCCAACAAGAAACACATACTAAATGTCCAGAAATGTCCAGACCATAGGTAAATGGCAAATTACAGAGATTACTCCAATAGCTGTCAGGCCAAACTGTTTGTAATTAATATAAGCCTCTGTGTGTTTGCTTGGAACACAGGAAAACTGGCTATATCCTCTCTCTTCCTCTCCTAGTTTCACCGCCTATAATCACCTGCTTCAAAACCCTCTACAGCTGAACAGCCTTCAAATAATCAGCCCCTGATCTAGTAACTATCTCCCCTCTCAAGAGCGGGGAGCTCTCAGTCGTTAATCACTCGAAGACACGAGTCAGGTAACACCTTGTGTTTGCCACTCTCTCCTTTATTAGAATCTTATACCTGAGAAGCCTCTTAAAGATGGCATTATCCAAATGAATGGCATCCTCTTTGGCTGTGTTGCTCAAGTATTCCTTGTAAGGGGACTTTCACTGTATTGTATGTCATTCAGATTCCACCAGGAGGGGCGTACCAAGTAGAACACATTCAAAGGGAGAATGCCAGGAAAGAGGGCACCAGAGTCAGAGATGGTCTACAGAGATTGGACAATGGGAATTTTTGAGGTTGGCAAAAAATGCTTTTAGGAGTACTTTAAAGAATGTTTATAGGAAGATGCTAAAGTTTGGTTCACCCGGCCTGGGGACTAAAAGGACTATTTATGGTAGTTATTTGAGAATGAATTAGCAATGAGCACAGCACTGAGAGAGGGTATCACAGAAGAATATTGGTGATGGGACTGTGCAGGGCCCTAGAGGGCTTCTGCATTCTTCTGGGTCATGATTAGATCATCCAGGATCCCTGGGAAGGTTCTGGGATAGCGGGACAGGAGTAGAGAGTCTAGGAGAGATGAGTTCTGCAGTGGTTGTCTAATGCTGCTACAAAAGTACTTTAATGGTTGACCCAGACCAGCTGGTATCCACTAGTTGAAGAGCAGGCATGGACGTTGAACAGTTCTGCTTTTTTTTTTTTTTTTTTTTTTTTTTTCTAAAAATTGGCACAGAAGGAATCTACCATAAAAGTTGGCCGAACTGGCTCTCTGAGAACTGGACAACTTTCAAAAATAATACCAGCCTAGCAGAATTATGGAGAAATCAATTTCTAATGAAATATAATCGCAATCCAAGTTTGAACCACTGAAGATAGAAAATAGTGCTGACATGTGGTTCCTTTGGACTTAAAAGTCTGTAACTTCACTAAGTCTGATATAACTTCATAGATGAAGAAACCAAAGGCCATGGAGGAGACATAATTCTGCTTTGTATATGTGTATCTATGTGTGCAGTGTGAACGTAAGCGTTCATGTATGCCTAAGCAGATGTGCATGCATGTGCACATGAGGAGACTGAAGCTCAAACTCAGCTCTCTTCATCAGTCTTTGCCTTTTTTTTGGGGGGGGGGTTGGTTTTCTTTGGTTTTTTTTTGAGATTGGAGCGGGGTGAGGGGGGATCTTGCTTTTACATGGAGCTTTCTAAGTCCCTAGAGGAGCTATCCAGTGAGCCCCAGGGACCCTCCTGTCTCCCCACCCCACTAGGATTATAAGGATGTGCCACCATGCTCTCCCTCCCTGCTCTTTCATGTAGGCTCTGAGACTCAAACTCAGGGCTTCAGTCTTATACACCTGGAGTATTTCAGCAGCTGAGCCATCTCCCTCCCCTGCTGATCTGCTTGATGTTCACCGGTTTTGTTTCCATACTGTGAACTAGGTTTCCTGTGCGTGGCATTGATGCATCTATGTGTCATTTGCTCTTCCACTTCCCGTAATGACTAGAAGCATGTGCTGCAAACAATGCTATTTTTGTAAACACGTGACTGTGAACTGATGGACCCTGCTCAGCCTTGTCTACATTTGGCATTCAGGATCCCAGGGGCTGGAGAGATGCCTCTGCAGTTAAGAGGGCTGGCTGTTCTTTCAGAGGACTGGAGTTTGGTTCTCAGCACCCACATGGTGGCCCACAACTGTGTGAAGCTTCAGTACCAGGGCTTCAAACTCCCTCTTCTGGCCTGAGAGCATACTGCACACATGCTGTACACACACGCATGCATGCAGAAAAACACTCATAGACTCAAAATAGAAATAAATATGTATTTTTAAAATTTAAGTTCAGGATCCTAAAGGATGGCGGGGGAGTGGGGACTGAAGTCGTCTCCTACTCTTCTCTCTGATTTAGATGCAATTGATCTGATTTAGATGGTTGGAATTGATCACTACTGCTCCCTTCCCTGTCCAAATGCTGATGGAGGTGCTAATGAGAGCAGAAAGAACAAGAATCAAACAGTCTAATTAATCCACGAGTTATAGTCCCTGAAGAAAACGTGGTTGTGTTTCCTATAGAAAGCCAGACGGGACCTAACGGGCACTACAGCATCAGGTTTGGCTCCTCTGGGTGTGTGGTTTGGAAGGTACCTGCTGTTTTTTCAGTGATTATGAGGCCCCGCTTGGCTTCCATTAGGGTGGAGCTCACCGGAGCTCCATTCCAAGTCTGAGCTGTCTGTTTGCTTATGAAATGGGAAAAGGAGGGCAGAGAGTAACCTCTTTGTATACGGTGAGCTTAATATTAATAGCAAACATTTATTGAATACTTACTATGTGCCAGGAACCATACTAAGCATTTTATTTGGAAGAGATCATTAAATTCTGCACTATTATTTTTTTTTCCTACTTCATGTTTGGGAAACTGAGGCTTGGGTGGAGTGGTTAGCATGTTCAAGATGATGTGATAAGTGTCTATACCATTTTTTTCCTGCTTCATGTTTTGGAAACTGAGGATTGGCTAGAATAGTTAGCATGTTCAAGATGATATGATAAGTGGCTAAAAATATGGGGTCCAGGGCATTTTAGCTGGCAGCAAATCCAAAAGCTGTGTTCTGTAGTGCTCACTCTTAGCTCTCTGCTTTTGTGTTGGGTAGGCCAGAGAGGCCATCTCTTCCATCCTCCAACTCTGGGGCTGTGGCATAGCCCCTGCTCTGAGCACATAATCTAATACAAAATTAGATTCTGACGGATCAACTTAAAGATGGCGGGCAGGTCAGATGCGGTGTTGTGCCATAACCACGCAGTAGACCAGAGCCAAAAGATACTCGAGGTTTTCTGTGGCCTCTCCCAGACTTCCCAAAAGCAGAGAGGATTTTCAGCCTAGCAGAGAATATGGACCTCTCTCCAGTGAGCATGGAGACAACCACATTTAATAGCTACCAATATATTGAATAGAAAGTGAGTTTAAAAGTGTGAAATCAGTAGGTTGGAAATTGAAGGCCGGGGTTGGGAAGTTAAGAGGAATTGCATGTAAAGGGACAGTGTGCTGCTCCACACATTAACCAATTCAAGTCTGGCTTTTTGTGATAGTCCAGTGTGTGTGATGTGTGAATGAGTGTGTGTACATTGCTATATTGGTGTGTATAGAACACTTTGCAAATGGTACAAATCCAAAGGACGTATGGGAGGCATTTCTGGCAGAATGAGTTTCACGCAGCCTTTGAACCAATAGGAAACCCTACATTCACCTCTTCTGAGTCTGAGCTAACAATTAGTCATACCTACTGACCAATAGGCCAAGGGTAATCAATGTAAACAACTGGAGGTGCACTTATATTGGTCTAGCCCTGTGTTTAGCAAACTCTAATGTATAGAATAAGGTGTCGAGTAAATACCCTGATCCTCATTCAGTCTATCTGGGGTGTGGACCGAGCCTCCACCTTTTTAATACGTTCCCACGTATGCTGTTGGTCTGTGAACCACATCACAGTCTGGAAACATTTCATAATTATCTCTTTGATGTTTATGTAGTTTGTGTGAGTTACCACATTGGATAGGTTATGTGTATTCAATGTGACTTTCTTGGTCTGGGAGTCAACACGTTCAGTCTAGATCTGATACCTGTGAATGTTAGCTACCTCCATTGCCTGCCTCGGTAGCAATGTGCACATTCAAGCTGCATTTCCCATGAGACTTGTAGCAGTAGCGCCTGCGTTACCACTAACCGTTCACCATGTCTGAGCGAAGGGCTGCGGATTAAAAAATAGAGACAAGAGACAGCGAGTCATTCGTACGTTTGGATGTCGAATGCCGTTTATTGAAAGAGGGAGGAAACCTTAAATACAGGCTTACAACACAAATGGAGGATCCCCTGAGGGCAGAAGTTCGCTACCAATGGTCTACATTCTAGACCCAAAGTTCTGCATTCTTGCATCTAAGTTGTTTACACCAAATACAGGATGCACCTAAGTTGTTTACATCACAAGCAGGATGTAGGAACAAAGAACCTCCGGTAAGCTCTCCGATGATCCTAAGCCGAGAAGGACACCGGCAGGGAATCTGAATAGGAAGGACACCTGGTCAGGCAAGCAAGGCAGCAGCCACTCACAGTCGGGGGTCAGGGCCCATGGCGCCCACAGGTCCCCCCTTTTTATTAAATGAGCTTCTGACTTAGGTTGCGTGGGACCAGCAGACCACCTTACCCGTCATAGAGACACTTGCCCAGGCCACACAAGTGCTCTGTCTTAGGTTGGAGGCAGCGGCCCAAGCATTACCCGTCTCTGAATACTCATTATCATACAGACTCAACCATGTGAGCTGTAGAGTGACTGCCGCCAAAGATCTCAAAGTGGCACTGGGCTTGCAATCTGTGCGACACAGAAAAGACCAGCAGGAGTCCTAACCCACCCATAGCCAGAGGGCTACAGGCAATTGAACCATTCCCTATTTAAACGAGCCTTACCGCAAATAGGAGTCCTGTAAGGTGGTATCCTGAGCAAATGGAACTTGAGTTTTAAATAATTTACAACTTACAAAGCCAATTATAATGTATAAAAGTGGAATTAAATTTATCATGCCCAATAAGAAGAAAGATTAACTAACTGTGGTAGCTACTTTTGCTGCCAGGGTCTCCATTGTGCTAGCTGTAGTAATCAATTATGAAATAGCAATCCCAGAAACAATAGCAGCAGTGGCAACAGCGATGTCAGAGTCTCTTCTGGAGCGTGTGAGCATCATCTGTGTCTAGCTGCCACGGTCCACTGGTATGGACACGGCTCCAGGAACACGAACCACCAAGGCCCATTTTTCTTGATCCCAGCACTACTTAGGCTGGCAGGTCTGCAAGAGAACAACTGAGAAACATAAAGAAAACAGAAAACAAAAACAGCAAACAAGGAGCAGAACTAATGGCCTCAGTAATGGCTACATTCAGGCTCACAAATTTTGAGGTATCTTCAAAAAGGCTAGATGAATTTCAGGAGGCAAATAAATGTTGCACAGAGCCATTCCTGAAAAGTAGGTACTACACCAGCTTGAGGGGGGTTGCAAAATGCGAAAAGCTTAGCTGGCATGCTACTGTTAGCAAATGAAGTTCATTGACCTTCAGAGTTATCCTTAATCTCCAAGGTGTGATACATTCTCAATGTTTTTTGAAAAAAGTTACCATACATTACCTTCTGAAGAATCCAACCATATGGCTACAGTTCCTAGGCTTACAATAATGTTTGCCAAGGCTGGCCATATTGGGCTCTCAATCCCCATTGGCATCAGAAGGGGAGAGTTTTTTACGAAGGCCCAATAGGTCTCTGCCATGTTGGGATTCAGCAGCAGCCACAGAGCGTACACAGCGTTCAGGAACCCACAGAGGAATTTCATTGTCCTGCGGAAAGACACAAACAGATCCCCGGGCCCACACCAACACTGGATCGGGTCCCCTCCAAGTGCCAGTAGAAAGATCTTTCCATCGCACCAGAGGATGATTTGCAACAGGAGCCCTCCAGTGCTTATCTGCAGCAGATACTCCAGCAGAATCCACCGATAAAAAATTTAAAATATATAAAACAAGG
This sequence comes from Peromyscus maniculatus bairdii, assembly GCF_049852395.1. Classification (NCBI taxonomy): domain Eukaryota; kingdom Metazoa; phylum Chordata; class Mammalia; order Rodentia; family Cricetidae; genus Peromyscus; species Peromyscus maniculatus. The sequence goes on along the minus strand of NC_134859.1, from coordinate 76,709,058 downwards.
GAAAGAATAGAATGTGGAGAGGAGAGATGAGCCCCTAACTCCCCCCTTTTTACTTTAGCAATATAAGTTTTTAAGGTACGATGGCAGCGTTCTACTATAGCCTGCCCTTGAGGATTATAAGGAATACCAGTCTTATTAACAATAGAAAAATCTTGGCAGAATTTTGAAAATCCCGTACTACTGTAGGCAGGACCATTATCAGTCTTTATGCATTTTGGCACTCCCATGTAAGCAAAAGCATGAAGACAATGATTCTTTACATCCTTAACCTTTTCCCCTGAATGGACAGAAGCAAAAATTAGAGAAGAATATGTATCAATAGACACATGGACATGTTGTAATTTTCCAAAGGAAGGCACGTGTGTGACGTCCATCTGCCACACATGATTAGGTAAAAGTCCTCGAGGATTAACTCCCAAATGAGGAACAGGTAAAAATTCCACACAAGTAGGGCATGATTTAACTATCTGGATGGCTTGTTCCCGGGTTATGCCTGTATGATAACGGAGAGATCCAGCATTAAGATGATAACGCTGATGCAACTGAGTAGCCTTATCAAAGGCAGAACAGACTAATGTGACAGCCATACGAGTAATGGCGTCAGCCCTCTGATTACCTTCACTTAGAGGTCCAGGCAATTGAGTATGAGCTCTGATGTGGCCCACATAAAGGTTATGAGAGCGAGACCATATAAGTCCTTGCACTTGCAATAAGTATTCATGAATGGAAGAAATGGATGGTATGTAGGCTGTTGTTTCCAAAGGCATAATGGCATGTGCCACATATTGACTATCGGTATAAATATTTACACTCTCATTAGAAAACATCTGTAAAGCAAGCAACAGCGCCTGTACCTCTGCCACCTGGGCAGAAGTGCCCTGGACTTTTATTCTCTTTACTATGTTACCAGAAACCACCACAGCAAAACCACGTGAAGTGCCATCAGTAAATACCACACGGGCCTGAGGAATAGGAGTCATTTGTACTATCTTGGGAAATATAACAGGATGCAATTTAAAAAATTGACACACATCATTGGAGGGGTAGTGAGTATCAAACTGACCCTGCATGGAGCATGTCAATATGGCCCAATCATTATCATTAGCTTGCAACCATGCTACTTGAGACTGGGTGTATGGGGTCACCACAATATCTGGCTCCTTACCAAAAGTTTGAACACTGATCTTGATTCCCTTAAATATAATCTGAGCGACAGCTTGTGGATAAGGAGTGATGATTTTTGCTGGAGAAGCTGGGGAATGTACCCATAAAATAGGACCTGTTTGCCAGAACACTCCAGTAGGTGAATGAGTAAAACAAAATATCAAATACAATAAGGGAGAATTAAGATCTATATACTGTACGTGAGCCTGTTCCAGGGCCTCTTGCACACGTTGTAGGGCTACACGTCCTTCAGTTGTTAATTTACGGGGAGATGAAGGGTCAGGGTCGCCCTTTAAGACATCATACAAGGGGCGAAGCTGACCTGTTGGAATTTTTAAAGTGGGCCGAAGCCATTGAATATCTCCCAGAAAGGTTTGGAAATCATTAAGTGTGCGTAGCTGATCCATACGCAGAGTAATCTTTTGTGGGCGTATGCCCGTGCGTAACAATTCATGACCTAAATAATGATAGGGAAAAGATACCTGTACCTTTTCTGGGGCTATCTGTAAATTAGCCAAGCTAAGAACCTCTTGTAAATAAGAAAAGGCATCAAAAACAAGTTTTTTATCTTTAGCAGCCATTAATATATCATCCATATAGTGAATTATATAAACACCTGGAAAAGCTTTTCGAACTGGAGCTAGGGCCAAAGACACATAAATTTGACATATAGTAGGACTATTGGCCATTCCTTGAGGCAATACCACCCACTGATATCTCTGATAAGGTTCCTTAAGATTCTCTGAAGGAACACTGAAAGCAAAGCGAGGACTGTCCTCGGGATGCAAAGGAATGGTGAAGAAACAATCCCTCAAGTCAACCACAATTAACTGCCAATGCTTAGGAATTGCCACAGGGGCAGGCAGGCCAGGCTGTGTTGCTCCCATGAGAAGCATGGTTTTATTTACAGCTCTAAGATCCTGTAACAGCCTCCATATTCCTGATTTCTTTTTAATAACAAATATAGGTGAGTTCCAAGGTGAAGTGGAAGGAATGATATGTCCAGCATCTAACTGCTCCTTAACCAATGCATACGCAGCCTCCAATTTTTCCTTAGCAAGGGGCCACTGCTCCACCCATACAGGGTCATCACTCTTCCAAGTGATTTTTATCGGTTGTATTATTGAAGGCTGCTGTGCAGTGACCCCTACGGAAAAGATCCTAATCCTCTAGTATCGCCAGGACCCCTAGTGACACAGTTTTTGTCTGCCGCAGGGAGCGGGTCTCCTTGCAACATTTTCCCTAAGCCTTTGCCCGGGCAGTAGCCCTGACTCTTCAGCATCTGTTGTACAGGCTGTGTAGTAAGCACCGCTCCCATGCCATCCAACACATCCCGTCCCCACAAGTTCACTGGAATGTCAGGTAGCACAAAGGGTTGAAAAGTTCCTGCATGACCTTCCTCATCCTTCCAATTTAAAAGTAGCTTGCTCTGTAATGGCGACTGAGCTGTGCCGATACCTTGTAGGTGAGAGGTAGAATCTTTAAGGGGCCAAGCTTCGGGCCAATGTTTTAAAGAAATAACTGAAGTGTCAGCGCCAGTATCTAAAAGACCCTGAAAATTGTGATCATTAACTTTTAAATTTAGCATGGGTCTTTGTTCTAAGGTGGAAACCCAGCACGCTAGAGGGCCCGTAGAGCCAAATCCGCCCTCACCTCTGTGTGGTTTAAGAAAAGGATTATTAGTATGAAAGCGGGGCATCAAAAGCAGTTGTGCTATGCGAGCACCCTGGGGAATAATAGTCACCCCTTTACCAGCCTCAACCATGATTCTAATTTCCCCTTCAGAGTCTTCATCTATCACTCCTGGAATTACTCTAATACCTTGCATAAGAGCGCTACTCCTGCCCAGAATCAGTCCTAAAGACCCTGCAGGTAGTGGACCCATAACTCCAGTACCGAGAGCCTGGGGACCCATCTGAGGTGTTAATACTGTTCTGGTGGAGGAGCAGAGGTCCAATCCTGCGCTTCCAGGGGTGCCTCTGATAAGGTCTTGGACAAAAAGGGGTTCCTTCGAGGAACAAACTGGATGGGATGGTGGGAAACTGGGGATGGGACAGGTGTATCCAGGGCTCCGTACACCTGGCTTTGGGGGGTCCGGAGCGGACCCCGCTGCCCGTTTCCCGACGGCGGTAACCTATTTCCCTGAGCATCAGCCTTAGATCGGCACTCATTACTCCAGTGATGCCCCTTTTTACATCGCGGGCAAAGTCCCGGTGTCTTTGCCGTTGCTTGGGCTCCAGGACAATTTTTCTTAACATGACCTTGCTGGCCGCATCCAAAACAGGTTTTTGGGCGGTTTCCTCCAGAATTAATCCCCCTCATGGCTGAGGCCATTACCTGTCCCATGATGTGATGCCCATCTATATCTCTACATAGTTTAAGATAATCATTTAAGCTCTTATTTTTATGAGGCCTAATGGCCTCCTTGCAATATTTATTGGCATTTTCAAAGGCCAGTTGCTTTACTATGGGCATGGCTTGATCAACATCCCCAAACACTCTCCCTGCTAGTTGAAGCAGGCGATCTACAAATTCTGCAAATGGTTCTGACGGCCCTTGAATGACTTTAGATAGTTGTTCACCAGCAGCTTTATTAGGTAGCCCTTTCCACGCTCTGGTAGCGGCCACACTAATCTGTGCATAAACTGCAGGATCATACAAAATCTGTGCTTGTAAAGTGGCATACTGCCCTGAACCCGTGAGCATCTCAAGATTACGAGCCGGGAAGCCTGCAGCAGCATTTCTATTAGCTGTAGTTTGACAATGTTCTTGAAACTCACTCCTCCAAATTAAATAATCCCCCCCAGAGAGAGCGGCGCGACACAGCTGCATCCAATCGCTAGGGGTGCAATTTGAGGCAGAAAAAGATTCAAGTATAGCGATGGTAAAAGGAGCATGGGGCCCATATGACATCACAGCTTCCTTGAGCTGTTTGATGCTTTTAAAATCTAGAGGATTGTGCTCCCTTTGTCTCTGCCCTTGAGCATTTTGAGTCTCTATAACCGGGTAAGCAACTCCCCCCGTCAATCCCTCCATGGGTGCGGAAGGAAGGACCTCCGTGTTGCAAAAGTCAGGATTATAGGTTGGAGGTCTATCCTTGCGAGAAATCTGTGATTTCCCTCTTAGGCATCTAGCATCCTTTTCTGATCTGACTTCTACATCATCACCCTCTAAAGATGACTCTGCAGAATCGGAAGACGACTCTGCCGAATCAGAAACATCAGAAGTTTGAAGGGTTCTGAGAGCCTCCTCTATCTGAGACTCCTCCAACACAGTTTTAGCTTCATTTAAATGTTCTTGGACTTCAATATCATCACTAAGCAATGCATCCTTAACCAAGCGCCACAAAGAAAAAGTAGCTAAGGATACGGAATCAGGTCCTTCTTTATGCAAATATTTCTGTAAGTCAACCTTGACCTGTTCCCAATCTGGTATATTAAATCCTCCGGAGACCAGAAACCAAGGACTAGCATTCTGGAGGATTTGAACAAAATCTTTAGCCGTCTTGCTCTTAATGATAGTGCCTTGCCGCCTCAACAGTCCAATTAATTGTTCCTCGAGGAGCGACTGTGAGCTAGTAGCACCCATTCCAATCCACTCTTACCGTAAAATGCCGGCCGGCCTTCCAAGAGTGTCCGTCAGCTGGTCCTTTCTTTCTCAGATCTCGGTAGGAACCTCCATTTGTAGCAGTAGCGCCTGCGTTACCACTAACCGTTCACCATGTCTGAGCGAAGGGCTGCGGATTAAAAAATAGAGACAAGAGACAGCGAGTCATTCGTACGTTTGGATGTCGAATGCCGTTTATTGAAAGAGGGAGGAAACCTTAAATACAGGCTTACAACACAAATGGAGGATCCCCTGAGGGCAGAAGTTCGCTACCAATGGTCTACATTCTAGACCCAAAGTTCTGCATTCTTGCATCTAAGTTGTTTACACCAAATACAGGATGCACCTAAGTTGTTTACATCACAAGCAGGATGTAGGAACAAAGAACCTCCGGTAAGCTCTCCGATGATCCTAAGCCGAGAAGGACACCGGCAGGGAATCTGAATAGGAAGGACACCTGGTCAGGCAAGCAAGGCAGCAGCCACTCACAGTCGGGGGTCAGGGCCCATGGCGCCCACAGAGACTCAATGTAGGATTTTCCAGAAGTCACTCCTGGCAATAGACACAGTAGAAGCCCAATGATCTATTTACTCAGTCTGCTGTCTACCTAGCTCTCTTGGATCTGGGCTTGCTGGGATTGGAGTCTGGGTTCAAATTCATTCTAACTCTTTTGTCTAAGATCCCATATATCTCCTGACCCAGGGCTGAGCCAACTCGCTGCTGTTCTAGAGTCTCAGACAAAAAAAAAAAAAGTGTTTTTTCTGGAATATCTCCCAGGCAAAAGAATATGAACTCAATTTTCCCCTTTGATTGAACCAATGGATTCAAATACCGCCTGGAATGCACTAGCATTCAACCCCTACTTACTACTAAATGGTTAATCCTTACCAGACCAAGGGCTGAACTTCTTCTCAGTTGTCTCAGCCTTTACCTCCGACTCTTCACTTCTCCTGGCCTCAGTGAGACCTCATCATGTGCCTAATAGCAAGGTGAATGTTTCTTCCTGGAGCCTACTTGGGACGACAAAGGCAAATGAGCAGTCACTTGTCAGGTGGCCTCACTTCTCTACTTTGCCATCCACACTCACCCTCTTCCAGGTCTTTAAATCCTTAAAGCTTGAAGGACCCATTGCAGCCACCATGTTTTCCATATAGCCTGAGGAGAGGAGAGGAGAGGAGAGGAGAGGAGAGGAGAGGAGAGGAGAGGAGAGGAGAGGAGAGGAGAGGAGAGGAGATCACTTCACATTGAGACCCCACCCCATGACACATTGTCTGTGTATGTCTCATGGTGTTTACTTCTGACCATCCAGTGCCATGAGGCTTAGTCTCATGACTTTCTCTGTGTCTCTGACTACACAGAGAGAGCTCCTGCACATGGCCCATCAGTGTATCTCCAGCAACATGCTCTACTGGATAAAGAGCTACCAGCTACCAATAGACTGGAATTATTTCCAGTCAGACAGGGCAGAGAGCAAAGAGGTAGACGAACAATGGAGTAACAAGGGGACTGAGGAGACAAGAGGAGACTCTGGAAGTCTCATGGAAGCAGTAAGTTACAGTGGCAATTTAAAGTTACCTAGGTATTTCCCATGTGCCCAACACCACCTAATCCATGGGCTTATTTCCTCTTAAGGAAGCCTGATAAAGTAAGTTGACCCCATAATAGTCTCAACTTGACAAAGAATCACACATGAAGGCGCACAGAAGCCATAACATTTGCCTGTCAATAATGAGATGGTGCTTTGAATCTATGCTATGCATGCTTAGGGTCAGTGCTACAGACAGAAGTAGAGACTGGAGCGGAGCAGACATATCCCAAAACATTGCCTCAGGCACATAAGGGACCAGGGCACAGGCAGCTCAAGATGGGGCTGTGGTAACGTCAGACAAGGCTGGGAGGTGGTCTGGGGACAGACTAGGGTCATGTTTTCCCTTCACAAGAATGAAGAGTACGAGCCACAGAGAAGAAATACCGAGTCAAATTTGCACTGAGAAGCATTATTTATGTGCTGTCTCTGGCCTGGCCCTGGGGCTGCTCTTGCATAGGGAGCGAGGATGTCAGCCAGTGCCCCTGGACAACTCTGCTCACTGCAAAGTCACACTTTGGAGAATAAAGCTGCTGGTGATGCCCAGAGTGGCCCAAATAAAAGTCAAATACCACATTCAGTCCTCCAGGGGTGTTTTTGCTATTAAATTAAGTCTGGAAAAAAATAATTGTCTTTGGATTTGATTTGAGAGATTTTGGGGAGTCGAATTCTCAGAGTAGGGAGCAAGGATATTTCTTGAAGGATTCTTTTGACGGGCTCCCTCTGACAGATGACAGCAGGTCACAATGAAGGCATGCAATCTTTGACGAGACCCACCCCCACCCTGACACAACTATCCCAGAAAAATAGAGGGGGAGGGGAGGATCCGTCACAGGTTCCAGTTTTTATTGCTACATTCCTTGGATGGCCCCGTATGTTTACCTTCAGCTGAGTTTAGACTTGGTGTTCTCTGTGGCCGCTGGCATCAGCCACAGAATTCTTTCATGTCTATTACTTTATTAAGGAATGTAAAAGCCACATACAGACCGACCAGGGGACACAACAGTAGGAGACACAAATAAGCCTGAATTTGCTCACAAAGAGCCTTAGGGAGGCTTCCCACCTCCTTCTCCCAGATGAACTGCAAGGCTTCCAATGACCAAAAGGGGGCACTCTTAGCACTCGCTCCTAAAACCAATTAACAGTACCATTTTGAAGAGTATATACAGCAGAAACAGCACTGGGCTTTAAGACCAGTCCTGGTGGAAGCTAGGTGAATAAAAGAATCAACTCTTCTTATGAAGGACTTGTGTTTTTTTTTTTTTTTTAACTTTCATTGACTAGAAATGGAGTCTTGAAATTAGAAGGATAAATGCACAAATAAGTGCTTTGTACGGTGTCTTTACTCATCTATCATAAATGTCCCAAAGAGAGCTATTATTTGAGCATCTACCCTAACTTTTTTCTGCTTCTTAAACAGGCACTGAAGCTAGGTTTAGGCTAACTTACAGTCGGTATGGAATATCTTTACAGTGGATGGCATTTCTTGGGATGGGAGATAACTGGTAATTTTCAACCATTCCTGTTCTCTATGTACTTCACATAAGTTATTTTCTTGATGTGGAAGTGAGAAGAGGGGCAGGATAGCAAATTATAGAAGCTTAGTACACATCAGGGGCAGGATTTGAACCTACAGCCATGTAGCTTTCCCATCAAACGAGAGAATACAATTAAAGACCTAGTTCTCACAATAAGTGATGGTTTTCTCTTAGTTTCAGACACCCCCCCTACACACACACACACACACACAGTCTTCTTATCAAGGCTTGAAGTCAACACTATATTCCCAGGCAACTTCCAGATACAATTCCAATCTTCCTCAACTGTCTAAACTAAAATTTTTGGTTTTATTCAGCCACTGTGCATGTGGTGAGATGGAGGGAGGGGAGAGACTAGATTGTGGAGGTGGCCCCTGTGCCACCTGCCTCCTAAAAGTGTGTGTGTGTGTGTGTGTGTGTGTGTGTGTGTGTGTGTGTGTCTGTCTGTCTGTCTGTCTGTCTGTCTGTCTGTCTGTCTCTTATGCGTGCTCCTTTCTGTGAATCTCTTATGGTTTTTACTATGAAATGCTTCTCAACTAAATCCTCACTGGCACAGAATAAAGACTGCATTTTGATTCAGCTCCAGGATTTTCACTCAACTTGAAGATTTCTGCTTCCATAGGAGTTTAGAGTTGGCTTTCTAACCAATATATCAGGAAGCAAAGAGAGTATTTGTTCAAGAAGAGCTGGGAAGACATTATAGAGTTTGAGTACATTTTCATCTCTCTGTCAGGGGCTAGCAGCCACCTGCTCCTTCCCAGGAGGTTCTCAGACATTAAAGGTAGAAATGCTTTGGCATGGCATGCAACGGAAAGAAGACATCCTTCACTGAAATCACAGACCATATTTTGGCCTCAGGATCTTCCATGAGCTACTGGGGCAGGTAGGCTGTTTGCAAGCAAAGGATGTTTTCCTTATCAAGAGGATCACACTTCCATCCAAACTAAGAAAGTGATCACCCTTGCTTCAGAACAGGCGTCCTGACAGATAGGGAGCTCTACTCTGTCGTGCTTTATTGGTTCTTGTGTCCTGTAGTCCTTCAAGAAGCTCTTCAGACTCAACATCTTTAGTCCATTTTTATATCACTGGCCTAACTTTATGTAACACTAGATAGATACTCATTCCAATGAGAGCTGGCTAGGCATACCTAATATTTACACTGGGGCTATGTGTCCCAAATTGGTAGTAAAGGTTCTAAGAAGTCTTGTAGTAAAGAACTTATGTCACTTTATTTAATCCAGGGATTCATATATATATATATATATATATATATATATATATATATATATATATATGACCACAAAACCTTATTAGTTAGCATCTATGAATGTCCCTTGGAAGCTGTCTACGTGAAAACATAGGAAGTCTTGAAGCTACTGAGAAGGGGTAACCACAAAGGACTGATGGAATGGGATGAACTATTTAAGGCCCAGCTATCGGTCACATGTATGGGATAAAAACTGAAGGTGCCTTAGCGGTCTGTTGCAGCTATTTTTAGCGCTGTGTATGTATGCATGTGTTTGTATATACTACTTATAAATATATAGTTTAGCTATGAGGTTAGATGGTGGGTGGGTGGGGTGAGGAAAAAGAAGGGGTATTCCTTTCTGGACAGAATCAATCAGTATCCTGTGGGACAAGGTCTGTGAGTTTAGGGAATTATTGCTACCTTCTGCTGCTGAAAGACTAGCCACAAAGCAAGCATCATGTGGCCACTTGATACTGATGAGAACATCAGGACTCCTGCTCTCTATGATGCCCCGGCTGTTGGAGACGTCGCCCCAGCACCCACTTCCTGGGATTAGGTCCCCTCAGTCTGATCCCTCTTCTAGCCCTGCTTCAGCATCCAAAATGCTTCAGTCAAAGCCATTGATACCCACATGCTGTGTTCATTTATAACCTTTATAACCTTATAACAATGAACTAAATAATTCAGAAAATAGCATTGTCTTTTCAATGTTATCATTTAGTTTTTCATTCTCAGAACTCTGTTTGAAACTTTCTAAAGGCACTATTTTTTTAAAGCTACAATTGTATGCATTTTTAATTGTAGAAAATTGTGGGAGCTGTTTTGACATTATTTAAATTAAAAGCAAGATTATTTTCTGAACTCGAACTTTATCTGTGGCTTTTTTTTTAAATTGTCACATCTAGAGTGATTTTTAAGTAAATAAGAGCACAAGGTCCATATTATTTTAAATGTATATTGTATTTGTCTTCTCAACGCTGTGGTTTTTAGGCCTGTGAATGGCATCATAGTATGTAGACAGCCTATTAAGCAGCCTGTTTGGGTAAGGAAACCCTTAGGCCAGTACAATGTTGCATTGCTCAGTGTGTCCTTCCAATATGGCTAGAATTCTACAACCTAAATGATCATTTGTTGAACAAATTCATGCTTTTATTAGTCAAAATACAGAGAAAACAGAGCCTCCCTGTTTCAAGATATTTGCTAATGCATGGTTAATTATCACATATAGCTTACTATAATTCATTTTACAGGGGAGACCTCCTGCAGGTAACATACTAACAGTTTATGAACCAAAATAACCTCGCTATAGATTAGAGCTGTTTCAGGGCCTCTCAGACAGTCGATGCTTCTAGCCCTTCTCACTTCACATTGCTAATTCGAACAAGGCTTTATTTTTTGTATTTGTCAGCAGCAATACTGTAGGATGGTTGTTAAACTTCTCCCAGGCCTAATTAGAGCAGCAATGCTCGCATTCATAACGAAGCTCGCGTCTTGCTCCGGGAGGCAGTGAGCAGGCCTGTTACGGTAGCTTCCTGGCAGCCTGTCGCTGGCAGTTTTAAGGTAGCTAGTGGCTGCGATATTAAGTAACTGTTGAAATTCATTGACTCCACCACGGCTAATGTGTCTAGATGACAACAAGTTTACACGGTTCTTTTATAGTTACAGCAAATGGGTCCATTTAAATAGTTATTAGGTGATTATGGTGATGTGAAATGGAAAAAAAAAAAAAGCAAAGTGCAATGTCTCAAGTCTGACTTTTTTTTTTTTTTTAACTGTTTATGTGGGGTCCCGGTCATGCTGTCACTCAAAATGGCTGCATCTTTCCCTTATAAATATTTATACTTGATCGGCAGTGATGAATGCTAATTTATTTGCGTCTTGTTTCTTTATTGACTTCTCAGTGGGCGCAGGTTAGCTGGGAAAGATTTTGCAAGCTTCCTGTGTTTCAGGATATTTCGATCACCCAACCAAGGCGCATTTTGATGATTGAAGGGGCGTTCTTTTTGCTGAAACTAAAGCATCCTTTTTGCTCTTGGATATGCAGCCTGGGAGAGTCTTCAGGCTGCTGAAGTTTTAGACTCTGGGAGCTGATGTGTAGGCTGGCAAGCAGGATTGCCTCCCAAGGACTGCTTTTCTGTACAGCAGCTTGTCAAGTCGTCTTGGATTGAACAGTGTAAGGCTGACTGAGCCCAGTGTTTGGCAGAGTTCTAAACTATTTTTCCCCTTAGTATTCTATGAGCCACTTGAAAGACCACATTTTCACAAATGCCAGAGGGCATTTATCTCAAAATGAATGGAGTATCTGAGACAAAAGGAGATGTGCAAGTGGACCAATCTCCATCCTTCTAAAGCTAAATCTATGTGATACCAGAGAACCTAAGAAGTCTGCACAGGCACTGTCAAAACTAACAGGCAGGGGTCTGGGGAGATGGCTCTGTGCTTTGAAGGCACAAAGACCTGAGTTTGAATCCCCAAACCAGCATGCAAAGCCAAGCTTGGCAGCACGAGTCTATAATCCAAGTGCTGGGGAGGCAGAAGCTGGCCAGCCAGTCACGCATAATGGGTGATCTTTAGGCCAATGAAAGACCCTGTCTCAAAGGAAATGGATGCCATTCCTGAGGATGACCTTCAAGGTCCTCCACTCACAGGAACACACACACACACACACACACACACACACACACACACACATACACACACACACACATCATCATCATCATCATCATCATCATCATCATCGAAAGGCAATAGAAGGTGTTGCATTGCACTGAAATACTTTGGGTTACATACACTAGTGATTCCTCGATTCACCATCCACATGGCTATTCATTACTTTCTTTTAGCCTTGATACATCTAAGTATAGAATTTGTGACTTTTTGAAATAGTCTGTTACTCCATGTGGGATTCTCTGAAACTTTGCATGGAACACATGAGTCAGAAGTCTCTGAAACTACCAGAGATGCTTTGGCTGAGAAAATAAATCTGCATGTGGAGTAGGCATGTAAGCACACATATGTGCACAGATGTACATAGCGGCATGTCGAGGCCAGAAGAAGATGGCAGACATCTTCTCTTACTGGTCTACCTTAGTGCCTTGCAAGAAGTCTCTCACTGAACCTGGAGGTTGCTGGTTGCTGGAGTGTTTGTTTATTTGGTCCTGGTCCTGGTCCTGGTCCTGGTTGTGCTGGTGATCACCAAGCCCCAGAAATCCTCCTGTCCCTGCTCCCCTCTTCCCCGCTAGAATCTGAGTTGGGATTATATGCACAGCCACACTTGGATTTTTGTGGGGGTGCTTGGGATTTGCACTAAGGTCCTAATACTTTCAAAGCAGGTGCTCTTGCCCACTGAGCTATCTTCCTAGCCTGGGGGAAAATAAACCTTGATTTTTGACTTTACCGTTTTATCTCTCATTACAAACTACACTAGATTCTCATGAGAGCTTGGCTGGAGACAGTTGTCTTCAACTGTTGATCAGCTACGAGGGCATTAATTCCCAGCTTACAGAAGTGCTACACTGTGAAGTCAGTCACACAGCCCTCAGCAGAACTGGGGCAAGAATCAACAACAGTGGGATTCTACAGAGACCATCTAGAGAGACGTATGATATTTGGGAATGTCACTATTAAAAAGATGTAGTGAATCTTTGGTCATGTGTAGACTTCTTTGATGATTAGAATAACTCTGAAATCTACAAATGTATATCCCAACTTTGAGAGTCTAATTGGATGGTCCAAGATAATAAATGTTATGACCACAGATTCCTTAAAAACTAAAAATCCATGGTTTGTTACTGACTTCCCACAAGCATAGCTATCTGTGTATGATCCAAGGCAGATAGCTGGTCATGTTGTTGTTATTGTTGTTCAAATCTTCTGAGCTATGAAGAGGATAAATAAAGGTGGATAGCTCAGAACAGAGGAAAGACCCTATCTTAGACTTGTTTTGTGGCACACAGTTAACGTAAAGAGAAATTTCATCCTCAACACCATGAGGACACATTTAGCCTCCTCTTTTGATGAGCAAAGAAATAAACATAAAACCAAAGCATCTCTGGGATTTTCTGGGGACCTCAGAGTGGGCTGCCACCCACTGAGGAGAAAGCCCCACAGAGGAGAGAGCTGGCTAGTTCAGCCCTATTCATCTGTAAGGTCTTCCATGGCCTCCACTCTCGGAGTGTACCTTTTGTAACTGTGAGGACTCCATTGTAGTGAATGATTCAGTATGTTCAGAAGAGATGTAAGAGAGTCAACATATTTATATTTTAAGTTTGTAACTTTCCAACTTTCTACATCAAGGTCTCTCTGTAAGAGGCTTTTCCAAAACAAGGATATATTGACATACAGTTGATACATTGATGGAATTCCGTAAGTCTTGGGGGAAGGTCCTATCTTTGTCCATTTGGGGTTCTATGGCACAGTGCCTTACAAGCAAAGGGATTTACTTCTGGTTGTTCAGTAGAGTAGAAAATCAGAAATCACAGAGTCAGTATCTACTAAGGGCCTTCATCTAGGTTGAGCTGCTGACTTCTCCCTATTATGTGCTGTGCTGAAAGAGGCTGGTAAGAGCTCTGGTTTCCCTTTTATAAAACCAACATCATTTAAGAGGGCTCACCATTAATTATGTCATCACCCCCCCATCAGTTCTACCTCCTAATACAGTCACCCTTGAAATTAGGCTTTTCTTCTAATTTTATATTAGTGTATATTCATTGTAGAAAGTGAGGAATTTTGTGACATTTCCATCCGTGGATGTCATATTCTGCCTCAGTTATCCTCTCCATCCCCTGCTCCCTAATGTCCCCTGCTTTTTAAAGGAAACATGATGTTTATCTTTCTGAGTCTGGCTTTTCCTACTTAATGTGATAATCACTAGTTCCATTCATTTCCCTGAAAGTTTCACAATGTTACTCTTCTTTGTAGATGAGAAAAAGTCCCTTATGTATACATGCCACATTTCCTTTCTTCCTATGTCTGCTGATGGGCACTCAGGCTGATTTTGTAACCTGACTATTGTGAATTGAGTTGCCATGAACAGAGGTGTGAAGGGACCTCTGTAATATGCCACCTTAGTATCATGTGGACACATGAATTTTGTGGGGACAGAAACTCACATCATAGGGGGGATCAGGAGAATGTCAGTTCCATTTTCCTTAAAATTGTTATGTTGGTAATTCTATTTAAGTGTGAAAGGCTACCAGAAAATAATTCTTTAGGTTTCCCTTTCTAGATGGCAACCCAGGAAAGTTAATTCTCCATTTCACGAGTTTCAAAAGTAAGCAGAGAAATACCAACCATTTCTGCCCTGTCATTATGTCTGTGCCTCCTGGAGGTGGTTGGCCAATTTCTTCCGGGTGAAAAACTAGCCAATAACCTTTCACTGAGTGTACAGGCTTCTAGATCTTTACATGGTGAAATGTAATTGCCAACTATCCTTGTTTGCTTGTGTGCTGTGACCCCCAAAGTCAACCAACTCCACATTTAAATTAAAATCAACTTCAGCATGAATGACTTCAAACAAAAACAATAAAACCCTCAGTGCACTTTCTGCCAATCAAGTGTTTTTCTTTGTTTTGTTCTACTGGGGGAAAATGACAGAATCAAAATGATACAGCATTTCACATTTGTCCTTAGCTGTGATGCCATTTAGGGGTAGTTGTAAGTGGGGGTGGGGGGTGGGAGGGGCGCGCACACATGTATGAACACTATGTGTTCCCTCCATATGCTCACTGAATTCAGGCTCTCTGGTCTCTGTAGCATGACTATACTTTTCCAGGCCATGTAGCTGACTCCCTGAGTCCATACCCACCAATATACTTTGCTTTTTGCTTTTAACTTTCAAGCCATGTCAGTATTGAACTATTGTTATTCTGAATTTCCATATTCATTCCATTGGAAGTCAGAGATGATTCTTGCAGGCCAGTCAACACAGCACTCTGATGGCAGGTATATGGAATTATCTCACACAGTTACCCAGCACTGGTGGAAATCCTAGGGCTCAATTTTATTCTAACATTATTTACCTGAAAAAAGAGGGTAACAGATCCCCTTCACTAAGGTCTCAGTACCACAGTGCTGCCCCCCACTGTGGACACCAATCACATAGTAGGTCAGTTCCTGGAATTTTGATTGAAAAATCTATGAATGAAGTGTTCCTTCTATGCCCCTTTTTAGATTTGGTTGCTTTCCTAAAGCAGCTCACAGGACTCAAGGAAATGTCTCTTCTTTGGTCAGCTTATTGATATAGAATGTGACAAAGGATGCAGATAGGCCCCCCAGCAGCCCGATGGAAGAGATAAGCTCCGTAAAGTGTGCAAAGGTTCCAAACATGGGAAACCCTGTGCCCGTGGACTTGGGGTATACTATGCTCTTCACATACATATGTGTTTATCAGCCTAGAAGCTCTCCAAACCCGCGGTTCTTGTGATGATTTTGATATGTAACTGTAACCCATTATTACCTGTGTTTTCAGTTCCACCTACCCCTTCTCTCTAGAGAATTAAGGATGTTGCTGAAAGCAGCAAGCTAGATCCATTGGTTTAGTCTTCCTCATGACCTGGCCCCATCTGTGAGCACAAGCGTCACCTCACTAGGACAAATGGTGATTTTTTTTTTCTCCGAGAAAATAAAGGACTTCGGGAGCTCTGTAGAGGGACTGGGGTCAAAAACAAATATTAGAATAAAAGATTCTCCCAGTCCATGGATCACTCTGGAAATTACAAGGGTTTTAAGAACTCCGTGTTGTGACTCAGATGTAATGTCTATATTTTAAAATAGTTTCACAGTTTAACAAATGAATGGAAGACAGAAAACCAATTAATTAAAGGCAGTACAACTGTCCAAAGCTATAATCTGGAAGGCTAATAGAGTCTACTTCTCTCTAGTCTCTACTCTTGAATAGACTACTCAAGAAACACCGATTCTTCTCAGCCCTCTTCAATAATACATTGTTTGTCTGGTGCAGAAATTGTTTTTATTGTTTTGTCTTCTTCTGTGTTGTTCTGGTGGACTCCAGGGGCAAAGTTATAGGCTGAGATGTGAAAGGTGAATTTTCTTCCGATCTTTCATTAAGGGAGGAGAGAGACAGAAATAGGGCCGACAGCCTGGATTATGTTCACGGAGGGAAAACATCTCCTTCGGGCTCTGGGCTTATTCATGCTAGCCTGCCCTTTTTATGGGACTCTCAGATGCCCAGCCAGCTTTAAAATGCAAACCCCCAGATATAAAATTCTTCACTACTCTTCAGTTTGTAAAATATGTATGTGCATGCTCATGCACACATTGGTGTCCCTTTGTCTACTCCTCACAAACGAAGTGAGAAAAACAGAGACTGTTTCCTGCCCTGACTTAATAGATCAGAAAATAAGATTCAGGGTTTGGAATAAATCACCTCAACATGCACAATGCCTGGGGTTCAGATTCACTTCTCCAGATGTGACGATCATGATTATTACAAAGCTTTCCAATATCTTAGTACCAGCTCTTGAAAAACAACTTGGGGAGTATCAAGAATATACACTGCTATTAAGAGAAAATGAATGAGAAGACAGGTATGTATTTGGGTCAGCAAGATTTGGGAGCAAGTGCTCCCTGCAGCCTTGGCACATTTCTTGGGGTTAGGATGAGGGCTCAAGTTGATTAGAATTTTCTGACCTTGAGAATCCGTTTTCTTCCTCTCTCTTTGAGGTTATGGATTAGGAATCCTGTTTGTTCTACATTGTATCTTCAGTGGTTGTTAGAGAAAGAAAGGACTTCCTTGTCCTATTCCAGTTTATAGAAAATGAGCGTAATAAGTAGAAAAATCAGAAGCAGGTGGCTGAGGCAACATGCTAACGCTGTGCCTGGAAATGAGACAAAAGTTATGTGCATGAGAAAAAGAGCAACTCTGTCAGAGAGATTCTTACAACAGAGACATTTTGATTAAAAGGCACCATCCTGGGCCAGGGAAGTGGCTCAGTGGAAGTGTACTGTGGTTGATATATTATGCACCCCAATAAACTTATCTGGGGGTCAGAAAACAGTACAGCCACTATATTAAACATAGAGGTTAGGCAGTGGTAGCACACACCTTTTATCCTAGCATTCCAGAGGCAGAGATCAGTCTAGATCTCTGTGAGTTTAAAGCCACACTGGAAACAGCCAGGTATGGTGACTCAGGCCTTTAATCCCAAGGAGTGATGGCAGGGAGCAAAAAGGTATATAAGGTGTGAGGACCAGGAACTAGAGACCAGTTAAGCTTTTAGGCTCTTAGCAGCAGTTCAGCTGAGATTCATTCTAGATGAGGACTCAGAGGCTTCCAGTCTGAGGAAACAGGATCAGCTGAGGAATTGGCAAGGTGAGGTAGCTGTGGCTGGTTCTGTCTCTCTGATCTTTTAGCATTCACCCCAATACCTGGCTCTGGATTTGTTTTTATTAATAAGACCCTTTAAGATTCTTGCTACAGAGTATTTCCTAGCATGCCTTAAGTCCTAGGTTTAATCCTCTGTACTGCAAATAGTGAAATAAATTAAATTAAAATTCTGTAGCAGCAAGAGCTTTGTAAAGGGCATCAGGTAGGATAACTATGAACATATTCTCAGAGGAAATGACTTGTAGGCAACAGAATGAACTATACACTAAGGGACAATCAAGTAAGCCATGCGGAGAAACTGGATGGGGAATGTGCAGCAACATCCCAGAAAGACCCAATGTCCTACCATTCACTGTCTCTCCTAGGAAAGACATGAATGTGCTTGGCCAGAGAAGTGAGGAGGGATGCTCGGGGAATCCATTGACTCCTTCATCACCACTTGGGCCTGAAGGTCATGTCTTTGGAAAAGGAAAGGGGTTATGGAAGTGGGCTGCAGAAGGTAGTAAAGAAGACATCGTGGTCTTTGATACAGGAACAAAGGGTCTGGTTAGGGTGTGGGTACACATTTATAAAGTCTAGGAAGAATGTATTGGAAAAGAATTCTGACATGATCAACAGTGTGGGTTTTTTCCAGGAGGCGGGGGAACAAAGGTGTCCAAATCAATGGTAAAACAAATATATGGAAGATGTTGTATTTCCATGACAAGAAGCACAGTTAGGGTGGGGGTTTCTAACTCTTCATGGGGAAAACGTGATATTTATATACCAAACCCACAGAATAAATATAACAAGTAATTGAACCTGAGATGATAACATAGAAAGACATAGACAATCTCTAGCTTTGTCTGTGTTTGCATGGGGAAGCCTCTGGCTAAAATATGCAATCAACAAACCATTGGAGGGATGGAGGGAGATAGTTCAGTCAGCAGAGCACTTGCCTCGCAGTAATGAGGTTCTGAGTTCTAGATGTAGCACCCACCCACCCCCCCAAAAAAAGAGGAGGAAGAAGAAGAATAAAGCCAAGCTGATGATGCACATTTATAATTCCAGTGCTCGGGAGTGGAGACAGAAAGAGTCCCAGAGCTCACAAGCAACTATTCTAGCCTACTTAGTGAGCTCCACACAACCTGGCACATGGCACTTCAGGTTGTCCTCTGCTCTCCACGAGTGTGCACAAATGTGAACACACTCTGAACATACACACACATACACACACACACACACACACACACACACACATACATAAGCACATGTGTACATGCCCGATTTCATATGTACATAAAGAGCTTTGGAAGAAAAGGTAAAAAAGAATATCACCTCCATTCAGACAAATGCGCGTGGCCAGAACTCTTGCCCTGTTCATGTCATTGAGGGCAAGAATTCTGTTACTCTTATAAAGTAGGGCCACAGAGAAGTCCAGATATCCTTACTCTGTGCTCTCCCACAGCTGTGATGACACAGATGATCATACTATTTATTCTAAAAATGACAACTGTGTACTAGAGATGAAGATGCACAGATGAAGAGGGCATAGTCAGAGGCCATAGTTTTATACAGAAAACAGACATGAAAGTGAAACATTTAAAGTCTCCCAGGCTCGTGTGTGTGTGTGTGTGTGTGTGTGTGTGTGTGTGTGTGTGTGTGTGTGTGTGTAAGTGTAAGTGTAAGTAACAGAGATATAAGTGAAAATGCTTCAGGGCTGGAAAAAAATGAATGTTCCAGTAGAGAATGGCTTCTTCTTGAAGGCAGGCTTTGAAGGTGTGTGGCTACATGAAAATACTTTGTTCCCTTAGGGCCTCTTTGCATAAGGCATAAACCTACAAGGATCAGATGGGGTTTGCCTGAGCAGGCTTGATGCCAGCCCCCTGAAGAGTCCCATAAAGCCAGAGCCTCCCTTGTTCAGCACAGCTCTGATGAGCCCTTGTGTAGACTTCTGCTCTACCCACCCCAAACCTTCCTTTCGCACACTGGTTGATGGCTGGTCATTCTCACCTGTTGGAAATCATTTTCTGTCCTAAGTGAAGAAACTGAGGATGGAGAAGTGTGACTAACGAGGAAAGAAGAGGAAAGGAATTTGGGCTTGTCACATACCTGTGCAAAGCCCTTTAGATTTGAGAGGGAACATCAGGTTGTATCATCAAAGCGTATCATCTCTACAGGGGAGAGGAGGGTCAAAGGGTCTATTTTAGTGACATTATACCATAGCTCACTAAGACAGTGTTTGAAGATGATCTCTTCCTAATACCAAGCATTTTCAAAAAAAAAAAAAATGCACCCTAGTGCCAGATTTTATCTTTCAAAATACAGAGATAGTAGTCTTCAGAGGCTGGGTAGGTTTTAACTCTATAAGCATTTACCAGAAATCTGATTTCATGAAAGCTAGGACTTGTCACAAATATTCACCTCATTCACCACTTTACTGTTTACAGAGTCTACTTTGTAGCAGCTGGGACAGCCTTGCTGCTGACAATGACTCAATAGTTCATGGACAAAAATTTTGAGGGAGCCAGCTCTGAAAGGTTCAAAATATGATACAGGTGAGTAGACATGTATCAAAGGCCTCACAAAATTCAGAGACTATCACAGCAAGCCTTATATCTAGAAGCCTTCTGGGGTGTATGAGAATTTCTGTATAAAAGAAATGATAAAGCTGCTGTTCTTTCAAGGAGAATAGTGACTAATGAAAGCCATGGAGATGCACAGGGGGGTGTCTGCACTTTGAGCTCTAAAGGATCCATTAGGAGATGGCTTTGAGCTAGAAGAAGCTGTCTTGTTAGTACTATTCATTTTCTGACTGCTGGGGACACTGGAATCCAGAATGATGCAAATCTTGGCAAGAGCCTCATGTTACCATGGCCTGCCATATTTCCTAAATTAGTTGCTTTTCTCATTGCCATGACCAAATTCTTGAGAGGAGCACTTTAGGGAAGAAGGGTTTATTGTGTTTCAGAATTTAAGAAGAGACACACACATCATTGGGAGGAAGGCATGGTGGTGGGAGTATAAAAGGGTTGGTCATGTTGCATCAGAAATTAGAGAAAGATGAATGTTGGTACTCAATTGGCTTCCTCATTTGGTCTGGACCCCAGTCCATGGAATGGTGTTGCCTACATTCAGGATGGTCATCCCTCCTAAGTTAAATGTCTCCAGAAACACCCTCACAAACACACTCAGTGGTGTGTCTTCTAGGTGATTCCAGGTCCAGTCAAGTTCAAAATGAAAATTAACCATCATGTTACCCATAGTAGGCACTTAATGACTTGCGTTGACAAAGAGAGAAAAAGAAGGACCTTTGACATAGCCTTCTCTTCAATTTCTCCAGCAAGAACTTCTTCACATTCAAAAGAACAAAATAGACCACACAAGAGAAATTCAATAAAGGATAACAGTTGGGCTTTGAGAGTTCAATTTTTAAGCCTTGAACAGTTTTCTCTCAGGCTCCTTCAAATACATACACCTATGTCTTACTGGTGATCATACCTCTTTTTCTCCATAATGACAGCAAGAATTTATCAGTTTTCAGAAGGTTAATGATGGCAAGATATTCAGAATTATTAAAAATCAAATTTAAGTGGAATTTTTTATTAAGTCCTTGACAAAATTCTACAATTAACATATAGGTGCAGAATAAAAATCAGTGGTCACCAAAGCCCCACATTTGCCCAAGATGAAAAAAATCAGGGAACCTTGGTTACATCTGCCTTTGAAATAAAATTGACTGGGTGCACAGGAGTTAATGACCTTCAGCAGGACATACATCTCCCAGATGGATTCCTATTTGGTGGAATGACTCCGCTCAAGGATGAGGACAGAGGGAAACGTTTGTACCATGAGAACGCAGGCTGTGCCCTTGGTTGGCAGATTTCTCTTTCTCGGCAAGGTCTTCACATTGGGACCCCTGTGGATTTCCCATCACTGGGCACTGCTGCTCATACAGATAAAGGTTTTGAGGGTAAGCCATTCTATGCCAGGGAATGTTAGCAGAGCGGGGAGAGTGCCTGAAGACAGGGGGGGAGGCCCATCCCATTTATATTGCCAGCATGGAAGCCCTTCTCCTACCTCAGTCTTGGATAAGATAAGCCCAATTCCTCATAGCCCCAGAACATTACACCTGACGGGCCACACCACTTTCTTCTATTGTCCTGGTTTCTACTGTGTTAGGTTAGCACAATTAGAATATTTAATGTTCCCTACAGGGTCATGTTTTGAATGTTAGTGGTACTAGTTGGGACAGCTTGGGGAACTTTAGCTGAAGGAAGTAGGTCACTGAGGCCATTGGGAGTATCTTGTCCCTGGTCCTTCCCTTGCTCTCATAGTCTCTTGCCCACCAAGAGTAAGAAGTCTCTGTCTCATGCCACCTACCATCAGGATGTTCTGCCTCACAATGGATTCAGAACTAACAGAGCTGAGCAGCCATAGACCAAACCTTCAGAAACTATAAGCCAAAATAATTCCCCTTTCCCTTCAATTATTATTAAATTATTCCTCTCAGATACTTTGTCACAGTAATGAGAAAAGTAACTAATACATACCTTTCTTTTTATTCCCACTTTTTCTGTTTCAATATTAAAGAAATTGCTTTTCCTGGCAAATGGAATGAGACAGCTATTAAGTTGCTCTTCTCCTGCACTCTGTCCCTTTTTCCTTGGAGCAATGGCATCTGTTCACCTCTGTTCTAATTACTCCTAAATCTTCAAACCCAAGCTTGACCACTTTTTTTTAGTGCTGGTCCCACTGGCTCAATTGCTTGATGGACTGGAGTAATTAGTAGTCCCGTTGTCTGCTCAAGGTAGCTAGAATATCATGGATTATTCTAGAACTCATGCTTCATTTTGGCTTCCCTAATTCCATCAATAGTATCATGATAATTTTAGGTCAAAACTTCAGTGACGTCTCTGGCATTTGTTACAGCTGCAGCCTAGTTGTGCTGGGGTGGGGAAGAAAGGGCATAAGGTATTGAGAGACTACCAAACACATACAGTAGAAATGTGAGGCATGGGCTTGTTGAAGCTAACAGAGAAAGCCCATGAGGATGGCATACAGTTCAACAGTTCAACTACTTGGAAGAGCCAGAGACAACTGCTAGACAAACACACTTACTATCTCTGCTGTTTCACACCTAGTCACTGCAGAATGTGTAAGTTAGAAGACTACCATCAATAGCATCCATGTTCTTGGATGGCCAGCATCCTTCCCACATGCAAGAAATCAGGTGTTCTTCCAATTCAGATAGTTTACAGAGATTATGCAAAGCATCCATGTGCCTTCATATTTCACTTCTCAGACCTTTTACCCTAGCCCACTTCTCCCATTGACCTTGTGGCCTGGCAAAATAATTGGGAGTGGAAAGGCATTCCAAGGGCGTAGCATGCAATAACTTCTTTTTCTTAAGGACCACACCATGTTCCCTGAACTTTGGTTTCCTACCCAATTACTCATCCATTTGTGTCAGCTCTTTCCTTAGAGGTTCTTTTGAATTCGTCCATTTATTTTCTTTTCCACAACAGGAACCAGAGTCAGGCATTAGCTAAATCACAACACAGTCACTGAATTCCCCTTCTCCATCCCCTACACTTTGCCATAAGATCAACCATACAAAACTGAGAGACAGAACCTTCACCAGGTGCCTCTCCTCCTCAGCAGCTGGAGCCCCATGCCCCTATCTGGAAGACCTTTTTTGCCTTTCAAATCCTACCCCCACATTCAAAATCCAACCAAAGCTTTTGTCTTTCTTAGGTTTGAATCTTACCTTTACTACTTAGTTGCTGATTTGCCTTTAGTGAGTTCCTCAATCACTGTTTCAGTTCCTTTATCTTAAAAAAATGACTTCATAGGATGGTGAGAGGCAGGTGAGGTAGCATGTAGTTAGGACAACCAGAATTAGCTATTGGCTGATAAATGCTGTGCAATCTTTAATAATACTTTTGGTGTGTGTGTGTGTGTGTGTGTGTGTGTGTGTGTGTGTGTGTGTGTATGTGTGTGTGCATGTGTGTGCATGAGTGCATGTGTACATATGTACTACAGTATACATGTAGAGAACAGAAAACAGCTTGCAGGAATCATTCTCTCCTTGTGTTGTATGAATTCCAAAGATCCAACTCAGATTGTCAGGCTGTGTATGCAGCAAGCACTTTACCCACGGAGGAACTTCACTGGCTCATTCTAACATGTGAAACAACACAAGAATGTGTGCAATTCCTAACGGTTTCAAACCTTCTCCTCTCTGTCTTAACACATCATAGTAAGGCTGCAATCTGGTCTACTTAATAAGTGATGCTCTCCAGTGGGATGTGTCAGCTACCCACATACACTGAAATGCTGGTGGCAGAAATCATATGATCTATTTCTCTGCATTCCCAAAGTCCTTGCTAGTAGCCTTACCTGCTGAGGATACACACGTATTATTCATGCACTGGTGTACCCCCTGATGTTCTAGAAGTACAATCTCACCATCTGCTTTCTTTTTAGAGTTGGGCTTCACTGGATTTTTCCATGGAAGTGCATGCTACAGTCAGGCATCCTTCTTGGCCATCTCTGAGTGTTACATTTATCAGGGACAGTAGGACTTGGCAGGCAGGCAAGAATCACAGTATGTAGACGGAGCCACCACAAGGCAACCATGCCAGCAGGATCCCTACAGTTCAGTTCACTGACAGCAGTGTATTAGCTTTCCAAATCGCTGATATGGAACACCATGTGGCCCTTTCTGAGAGGTAGTTGAAGATCAGGGTGACAGGCTGCTTTTTCTTTAGTAATCATCTTTAGAGGTCCCATGCTTGGCACTTGATTCTAGAAAGATCTGGGATGGCATGGCTGTCACATACAGAATGATCCCAGAGTAGAGTGAAGTTTTGGACTGAATTGGTGTGAAAGCTTCAGCAATCGTCTGAAGACCGTCCAAAGACACACATAAATAGTGAGTTTGGAAAAGCAACAGGAATGTGTGCGGCGTGGCCTTCAGAACCAGCCATACAGTGCTCACAGAGCAGTGGGATATTTAGTAAAACAGAGCATTTGAAAACATCCATCAGGGTGTGGTGGTGGGAAAAAGCTTTATTGAAACCAATTATTCTGGTACACTTTGTTCCACCCACAAACCCATCTCTGTGTTGTGACGCAAGCTGGGAAGAACTACTGATGTGTGGCTTCATCTCCACACATGCAATTCCAATATCCTTACCCAAAGACATTAGCAACATGCTGTCCTATGTATAATAAGATCTCACTGTTTAGAACTAGGGTTCTAAACTAGAGACTGTGGATCTAGACTTTGTGGTCTAGACAATTTCATGGGACTCAAATAACAAGCCACCCAGACGCTGTTCTGGTCTTCCATGGGCTGGGTGAAAATGATGAGTCTCCTTACAAGACTGCCCCTCGGTGCTTCTGTCACTATTGGCCAAGTTCACTTTGTGAAGGGCAATTTTAGTCAACAGAGATGTCTTGGAAACACATAACCTTAGTGATCTAATAGTGAGCTCACAGGATGGCATGCAAGGGCTTACTTGTGTTTTCCTGGGTCAACTCACCTCAAAGAGGTTTCCAGAATGAAATTCATTCATTCCCTGGAGGGTTCTGACCCTGAAGGGAGATGGTCCTGTCTCTAGAACCCTCTGTTCTCTGAGTTTTAATCACTTGTTCATGCACCCAACTTCTGTTTCCTGACATTGAGGCCTTAGTTCCTTGAGAACCAGGTGGTCCTTAAATTTTAAAAGAGGTGTGTCGTTCTTGTGGGTAAGCAAAAGCTGTTTAGCTTCCATGTGCCTTTTCTAATCTGGGGACCGTTGTGGCTGTGTTCTCTCCATTATTTGTAATCCATCCTGAGTATGGATTTTTCTCCCTTCTACCTCAGTCATATTCTGCATACCCTACCCACACCAATTACATGGGTTTCCTCACTCCCACTATTTCTTTCTTTGTGATGAGTTGACCTAGGGACAGGTCCTGATTATCTACCCAGAATGCATTTGGATGTTGAGGCAGACAACACTGATCAATGGAAGTGTATTTAGAACTCACACCAAGGTGCGATTCCCACAAAAGACAAGACTACACAGAACTCCAATGAAGAGAATAAAAAGAAGCAAGATAGGAATGGACTGCTTTTTTTTTTTTTGCTCTGTTGTGCTTTCTGGCAGCTCATTTGTGGGGCTATGGCTGAACAACTCCATGCATTTCGGGATAGAAGTTGTAGTGTTTGAAGTACCAGCCAGCATAGGAAGGTCTTTGCTGTTGGAATCCACTGATGGTAGTAAGGAAGGAGCAAAATATGGGGAGAACATTTCAGGGGTCCATGGACATTCATATGCCAAGGTTGGAGTCTTCCCTTCCCATACCTCTAAGGCAAATATAAATGGGCTTTCTGAGTTACTTGTCCTCAAAACAAACTCTAAAAGTCCATGGCCTATACGTTTGCCTCACACTCCAGCAGCAGTGACTGCACTCAGTTGTAGCAGTAACCCATGCTTTTCCCACTTTTATAGCACACATCATGTTTAGTTTTCATAGTAGGTTGAATTGTGTTTTCCTCCAAAAGAGATGTTCATATCCCAAACCCCATATTTGTAAACATGGCCTCACTTAGAAAGAGGGTCTTTCCAACATTCTAAAGCCAAGAGTCCCTGAATAAGTTCATCTTGGATTGAGTGTGGACCCTAAATCTAATACTGAGAAGGAAGAGAGAGAGCTCTGACACAGAGGAGGCCACAGTGAAGAGGGAGGCAGACTGGAATGATGAGGGGACAGATCAAACAAATCCAAGGATCGTCAGCCACCACAAGACACTAGAGAGAAAGATGGGTCAGAGACTCTTTTCCGTTCTCCATCAATCACCAGCCATGCAAACTCCGGGATTTCAGATGTTTGGCTTCCAGAACTTCAAGAGAGCCACCAGGTCCAGCCACCAACCCTGTAGCCCTTTGCTATGATAACTGTAAGACAAGAAAGTTTTGTAATAGAATTGTATTCCTGCATCTTTACAGTTATCACCAGAGCTGCGAGCTCCCAGAGGGCAGTAGCTGTGTTTTATTTCACAGCCTTGCACACAGTGCCTGGTACTGCATGCCTGCCCTGTTTGCTGAAAATTAGTGCTAGATCCAAAGCAATAAAAGAGCCCCTGAAATTCTTTCTATAGCAGCAGGACTTCTACAAAATCTACAAGCTCTGGCGAAATCACCCAGAGCACTGCCTTCGTGTAAAACATCAAAGTTGCACTCTGGGGAGACCCATATTTATTTTTAAAAAATAAGTAAATAACTTGTCACATTTGGTGTGTGTGTGTGTGTGTGTGTGTTCATGGGTGTGACTATGGAGGTCAGAGGAACACTTATAGGAGTCAGTCTCTCCTCCCACTATGTAGGACCCAGGCTCCAACTTGGGTTGTCAGGTTTGGCCAGAAGTTTCTTCCCCCACTGAGCCGTCTTGGTAGCTCTAGACTCTTATTTCTTACCTAATGGTAGACTTCTAGAACTGTCTCGAGTGAAAGAGTCCCTGTTCCAACCTGCATAGGCACTGAAGTGCTTTGGCATGCACCCAAGCTTTCCGATTTTGCTAGATGATTGACAGGTAGCCCAGATTCTTGTTTTAACTACTTTTTTTTTTTTTTTTATCCTGGGAGTACCTGAAATGTTGGGATCCACTTGGCCAAGCCGTCTGCTGCTTCTCTTGGATTCTCTCTTCTCTAAGCAGAGAGATGATTTCCCCCTCATAGGTAGGAAGCAAATGAGCGATGATAGAACCATTTGTTTGGGGAACCACCTAAGCCAGGTCTAAACCACCGGGGCCAGGTGGGAAGCCTCAGCTCAGTGAAAGGTCTGTGTTTTGGTTAAAGAAAAAGCGCACATGGACAGCCCTGGAAAACTGGGGGACACGGATCCCTGTAGCATACCCAGGGACCCCTGACTGCCTGTACTTTTCCATTACTTCATTTCACAAATGGTGAACAGCCAGGCCACCTGTTCAAAGCTCACGGGTTTACTTTCCTCTTTCTCCACTCTTTTTATTTCATTCCCCAAAGCCACAGGAATCTTAGGTGATTTTCCCCCTCCCTGCCCAGGGAACATTACAGATGCTTGACCTGCCCCCTCTCTGTGGGGCTGCTCAGGCCCTGAGACCAGGAGTATAAACATGGAGAGAAAGAGCACCCACACATAAGGGGTGGGTGGGTTTTACTTTATCCTGTTCTCATAAGGAAGGTCAGGGTGACAAACGCCCTCACTCAGCATGTACTGACGACTGAGCAAGCAACAGAAAATAGAAACCACAGAAAGGGCTCAGAAGAACTGAGGAATCCCTCCCCTCCTCCCAGGAGCTTCTGGAAGCTTCTCAGCCTTCCTAATGCTGCAGCTCCTTAACACAGTTCCTCATGTTGTGGTGACCCCCACCATAAAATTATTTTCTTTGCTACATAACTGTAATCCTGCTACATTGTAGTGTACATCTCTGGGTTTTCTAATGGTCTTGAGTGTGACCCCTGTGAAAGGCTCCCTTAACCCTCAAAAGGGTCCTGACCCACAGGTTGAGAACCGCTGTTCCAGAGAAGCGTGCACCCAAAAGGAGTAGAGACAAAAAAGGCTTCTTGTCAGCAGTGCTATCCACGTGCTGCCTTGCTTTATTTAAAGAGCCCCCCCCCCCTGTCCACGGAACCCTTTCACACTCCCGGCACCCCTGGGATCTGAGGCGCCATTTTCCTCAATGCGGAAATGGACAGGCAGTGTGAGGGGCTGCTGTCAAACACCTCGCCTGTGTAAAGGTAGGACTAGAGTGCCAGCCCTCTAGTCACTGACCCTGGTACTCTCCACCCTCAGAGCTGTTAGGTCCTGTTTTATGTAGTTTGCCTGCAATTGTCTCATGGGTTTTCACAGGACCCCTCCAACACAGGGGCAGTTGTTATTCTTTTTCAAAAAATTTTATTTGTTTGTTTGCTTGTTTGTTTGTTTATTCGTGTGTGTGTGTGTGTGTGTGTGTGTGTGTGTGTGTGTGTGTGTGTGTGTGTCACTCTATCTGTGTGTATATGCCATGTGTATGCAGGTGCCTGAGGAGGCCAGAGGAGGGTGTTAGACCCTCTGGAGCTGGAATTACAGGAGGTCATGAGCCACCTGGTGGCGGTGCTGGAGATGGAACTCAGGTCGTGTTCAAAAGCAGGACGTGATCTTAACTGCTGAGCCATTTTGCCTGTCCAACAGCTGGAAAGACTGAGACTTCCCCAGACAACTTCCCCAGCTAGTGAAAGTCAAAACAACATGGAGTCTAACCCCAAACACTGCTCTGAAACTGGGAAGACAGTGAGAGGGAACGCCCAGCGAACATGAGGACAGGCTAAACCTTTAGGGGGGAAAAGTGTTCCCCCACAGCCAGGTGATTGCTCTTATTTTACAGAGGACTGGACTTTAGCAATATTTGTTATAGCTGGGACGGTGATAGAATCAGGGTTCACATTTGTGCTGGTTAGTTTGGTCAACCTGGCACAAAACTAGAGTCACCTAGGAAGAGGGGACCCAACTGGGGAATCACGTCCATTAGATTAGCCCATGGGCATGTCTTTGGCACATTTGCTTTATGAATGGGTGATATAGGAAGGCCCAGCCCTCTGTAGGTGGTGACCCCCTTTGACAGTTGGTCCTGGGCTGTAGAAAATAGCAAGCCTGAGCAAGCCATGGTGAGCAAGCCAGTAAGTAGCCTTCTTCCACGCCTTCTGTTTCAGTTCCTACCTCTAGGTTCCTGACTTAGCTTCTCTTGATGAGTGACTGTAACCTGTAAGTAAAATAACAAACAAACAAAAAAAAACTATAATAACTTCTCTGCCTCCGTTAATACAATAAAAATAACCGCAGAATGTAACACAAATTTTAAAAGGTCTTATTAATAATAATTAAAAAAAAAACAGAGCCTGATAATAGGGTGAATGCTGAAAGATCAGAGAAGCAGAACAAGCCATAGCCAACCTCACCTTGTCAACTCTTCGGTCGATCTTGTTTCCTTAAACTGAATGCCTCTGAGTCCTCACCCAGAAGGCATCTCAGCTGAACTGCTTAAAAGCCTAAAAGCTTAAAAGCCCTAGTTCCTGGTCCTCATGCCTTATAGACTTTTCCCCTTCCTGCCATCACTTCCTGGGATTAAAGGCGTGTGTCTTTCCCAAGCAAGACATGAGATCTCAAGTCCTGGGATTAAAGGTGTGTGCCACCACTGCCTGGCTCTCTTTCTAGTGTAGCCTTAAACTCACAGATATCTGCCTCCAGAGTGATAGGATTAAGGGTGTATGTGCCACCATTTCCTGGCCTCTATGTCTAATCTAGTGGCTGTTCTTTTCTCTGACTCCAGATAAGTTTTAGTAGGGTACACAATATATTGGGGGACACAATGTATGACCACAGCAGAATGTGCTTCAATGTCTCATTAAGGGATGCAAACAAAGCAGTTTCTTCATTTGACCAAGAGGGAGCCCCAATTTGATCTGTCCATTTCTTTTCCTGTATCTTCCATCTGTCTGTAGTTTGCAGTCTGTGGTTACTTGCTAGTCTCCACTGTGTGTGTGTGTGTGTGTGTGTGTGTGTGTGTGTGTGTGTGTGTGTGTGTTATCTGTCCTTGGGTCTGTCATTTGGTCTGTCCCTAGCAAAGGGTTTTCCTCTGTAGTTATTGAACAGCACAGAAAACTTTGCATGGGAGAGGAATGGGAGGGCTCTTTATAGAATTTTCTAACCACATTTTAGAAGGGAAGCAGTTACTGAGTCCAGTTGACCCAGAATAGCAACAGTACCACATAAAAAAAGACATTATCAACCTATATCCATGTCGTTTGCAGTATTTAGTCGTTTGCAGTATTTATGGTAGATGTTTGTTTTAAGGTCATTTTCAACTTGTTGACTGTTTTCAGCAAATGATAGCCTTGACATATACATACATTATTCTGGGATAGGGACATGGAAGAGTACATAACTTTAGATTAAAGCTATGCATTTAGTTTAGATTATAAAAGCTGACTTCATGGAAAATCCAAGGCATAGGAAGTTTGGGCACATTGTTCTCATAAAGGCAAGTTAATTAGTCTGAGCACACAGTAGGGCAGCAGGCTAAGCATATAGTTTTAAATTATCACTAAGTGAATTATTAACTTGGTGACAAGGTCCATCAAAGTTCAGCCTCTTTGAAGTCAAGATAAATTTTCAGGAAAAAAAAAAATGTATCACTATGCCTTTCCTCTCCAAGTTGCTCTTGGCAGGGTTTTGTCACAGCAAGAGAGAAACAAACAAATACGATATTAAGTTGGCTTGACCCTAAACAACTCGTATGTCTCCACCATGCTTAATGGCGCACTGAAGGAGGAAGGTGGCTTCAGTCCATGTGGCTCACATGGGAAATCCATAAGCTTGCACACGAACCGGGCACATATCTATGTTGGCGAATAGAGGTGTAACATAACTAAAACATTTGAGGATGAGAGAGGTTGCAGAACCCAAAAGCTGTAGCTTTTCATCTTTTAAGTTTTTGTTAAATTTTCTCCCACTAGACTAGAATGCGTAAGCGGGCAGAGTTTCACTGTTTATTTAACATGCTTCCCATTCTTTGGCCATCCTTGGCTAGCTCCTGGCAGATGCAAGCACCCTCTTGTTTTCTTCTCATGAGGCAGCACATGAAGTGAGTAACATTGGGCACCACTACCCGCTTTTAAGTACTTACACGGAGAGGGCATGCAATAGCTCATCTCATTCTTCTAGCTATTATGCAAGGGCAGTATAATGTGTCTCAATTTTAGGACAAAGTAAGAGAAGCCAGGTCAAGAGAGGTCACATAAGTTGATGACCGAACACAGGGAGAAAATGAAGGAGCTGAGATGTCAACTTGGATCTGCATGCTTCTAAACTCTAACCCCTCTCTTCAGGGCATGTGCTTGTATTTTAATTTGAGGTGATAAATCATAGAGATTGCATGATGGAGACCAGTGCTGGAGACGGTGGGAAAGAGAGCAGAGGCAAGAAAGACCTTTACAGAGATCACGAATAGCAAGTCCAGTTGGAATACGGAGCACCCGGATAAGAACAGTGGCTCTGGGAAAAGGAAATGGTGCTTGTGGACCAGTAGACATTGTTGGCAAGTGCTTAGTGAGACTCAAGTCATAACACAAGGAACCAGAAAACAACCGAACTAGATACAAAGGTGAGTTCCCTGGTGTGCGACACAGCATCTTAACTAGGAGACTGAAGAGAGCAGTGAGGCAGAGAAGGGTCTGGAGACTTAGGAGGTTCCCTCCTCGGTAGGAAGTAGAGAGGCCTCAAGGAAGGGCAGACACCAAGAACAGAAACAGTTGAGTCACATGCAGTCACATCCATGCCTCCACAGATGGTCACAGTCAAGGAGAGGTCACCTTCGGAGAAGAGGAGGTCACCATGGCACCCCCTTGCCAGATGTGAAGTCTGGAGTTTACACTGGCTGAGAAGTGGGAAAAGTGTATTTGAGGCCAGAGAGAAAAGCAAACCTGAACTGAAACACATATCTGCATGCTTGGCATGGCAACCTTGTTACCATGGTGATACCCCTGCACACCCTAAGTCAGCCATCTGTAAGTCTTGCCTCCTTTCACTGCAAAAGAGGGAAAACTGAGCCCGGAGCTGTCCAGCTCCCAGGATCTTAGGGAGGCCTTATCAAGTCCATCAGTGCTTTTACACAGCCACACCCCCAATGGAGGACTCAGACCCTGCAGAACCTACTTCTCTATTCTCTCCTGTCCATCACTATAGCATCATCTTGTTCACTTAGTGGCACGATGACGTCATATGTGCCTCCACCATGTTGACCTGTGGATGCTTTCACTTAAGTTTTATAGCCTTGATTATTAACAAAAGCTTCACACTCCTGCCTGCAGATGCTTATACACACACTCTAGAAAGTTCTTTATGTGTGTGTGTGGCGGGAGGGGGGGTGTCACAAAATGGCAGCCCACAAACTGGATATAACCTACCAATATATTATGTTTGACTTACACAATATTTGTTGATATTTTTAATTGAGAACTTTCACATTCCCACGTTTCCCATTTTTCTAACAAAGACTAAAAAGCTCTGGAAATATGACTGAAAGCCCACACATTAGTAAGCACCTGGTTATTGCTGCTCTCTCTACACATAGTATTTGTCTCTGTTTTGCTACAATCTCCATCACTCCTTATTGCCTGACACAAAGACTTCTGCCTCCCATTTATTTCCTTTAGCTAAGATACATTCTCCAGGCATTTGACTTTGAGATCCTAATGTATGATGAGCATGTTGGCACTGGCAGGACTCAGTCGGTGCCCAGAAGAGGCAAGAATGTGCTTGGGTAAAAATGGCTCGGTTCCAGATGCTCTGCCCTTCCTTTATGTGTTCTAATTACAGCCTCCTTACAAAAGAGTCAGAATCTCGTGATGAGTGCTCAGCACCAGCATACCATCCCACTCTGATAATACAGATTAACATGATCCCAGGTGGAGCCTCCTTCAGCCAACCCTGATTCCATAACGCCTCTCTCTCTCTCTCTCTCTCTCTCTCTCTCTCTCTCTCTCTCTCTCTCTCTCTCTCTCAGCTCCCTGACACAAGCAGAGAGATCTGACCAGCTGGCCCCAGCAGCTGTCAGCAACTCTGTGGTCATTTGAGTCATTTTGTATGGTTAACTACAAAACAAAGAGCGTGGTGAGGTGAAGTCAACTTTTTGATTACTTGGGAAGATGCAGAAGCGCTGGAGATCCAAATGGAGTTGAGGCACAATGAGGAAGGGCAGATGTGAGGGTTAGCTTTGACTTAAAATCATAAATGCATAGGAGATTGATAAAGCACACCTCTGTGCATGTCTGAGGGAGTCTCGGTACCTCAGGGGGTGTTAATGGTTTGAGTCTGGAATGTTCCCCCAGAGGGAAACAGTTGCACTCATGGGTTTGAGCATTCAGTCTCCAGCTAGCAGCACAGCTTTGACAGGTCACAGAAACTTTGGTACACGGGGCCTCCCTGGCAGCATAGACTACTAAGAGTAGGCCTTGAAGGATATAGCTGAGCTCCGATTTGGTCTCTGCCTCCTGATCCACCAATATGTGGAAGCAGCAGTTCTGAGCTCCTATTGCCATGGGCCAAATCATTTGCCATGGCTTCCTTGCTGTGATGGTCTGGTACCTCTTGGAACTGTGAGCTGAGAGTAAATCTCTCCTCCCTTAAATTGCTTTGATCAGATATTTTGTCACAGTGATAAGAAAGGTAACTGACACAAGGTGGGATATTCTCCCTGAATGTCAGTGACACCACCCCATAGGCTGAGGGCCTGGGTGGAATAAAAGAGGAGGAAGAAAGAGGAAGGCTAACACAGGCATTTTTTCTCTCTTTACGTGCTTCCTGGCTACCACAAGGTGAGCAGTTGGTATACTATGTTCCCACTGCTGGAGCTGGAAGTTTTCCTGTGTCCTGCCTGGTCCTGCAGCAGCTCAAACCCAAATAAACATATAGAAACTTATATTATGAACTATATGGCCATGGCCTATAGCTCAAGCTTCTTGTTAGCTACCTCTTATAACTAAACTCAGCCCATTTCTATTAATCTATATGTCACCACATGTTCTGTGGCTTTATCTGTGTACCATTACATGCTGCTCCCTGGATGGCAGGATGGTATCTCTGCCTCTTCTTTCTTTCTTTCTCCTGGATTTCCCACCTGCCTCTAAGCTGCCTTGTCATAGGCCAAACAGCTTTATTTATCAACCAATCAGAGCAACACATATTCACAGCATGTAGAAAGACATCCCACAGCACACTGCTATGATGATCTGCCTCACCTCCAGCCCAAAACTATGGCACTAACTAATCATGATGTAACCATGAGCCAAAGCAACTATCCCCCTCTTAGTCTCAAGTATTTTTCTCAGGAATAGGAAACTGACAAAAACCACAGGTTATAGGAAATGTGGGGAACTGGACTTGTTCCCAGGGCAATGGAGAGCTGTGGACACATTTAGTCTGAACAATGAGTGAAATCACTAGAAGGAGTGGAGGGTCTTCAGAGAGATCACTCCAGGGCCAGGGTAGGATGAAGACTGGAGAGGAGACCCAGAGCCTGGGCTGAGCTTGGGAGAGCACTGGGAAAGGTATGACTGGGTGCTTCCAGGCTCAGAGTCTAGTCTTGGCTTTTCTTAGTGTATCACCACCTCTCTGTGGCCTGGGCTGAATCTGTGCCCTTCAGGTAACCATCAAGCTTCAGGCTTCTGTTATTCTTCTTGCCATTCTAATGCTCACCACCTACCTGCTGTCTCCATGCCCCAAATACAGTGAGACTAGGACTTAGCTCCCCTTTGGTCAGAATCAACACCCACATGGCAAATCTTGATTGATTTCTTCCCCCAAGGTAGTTCTGTCAGGAATGCTAATGATTGCGTCATTATTCCAATGCAGAGAGCCAGGAAATGGGCAACTCTGGACCCAGCTATCCCTAGATGTTGACAGTGTCTAAAGTCCTGTGTATGTCCTGGATGTGTGCCAATCGAAACTTGTGCATCTTGGTAGTAGATTTTATTGGATTTAGATTAGTCTTTTACCTAAGACAGAAGCCACATCACAAAACAGGATCAGGGCCAGAATGGGACTATTTCCAAACCTGCTACCCCTAGGTAATGCACCCTAATTAACCAAGACCTCCATAGGATGCAAAAGCAAAGGGTATTGACAGGAAGAAGCAAGTGTGTTCCCCCCAGGCTTAGCAGAGCCTGTTTGCAGCTTGGGCTCCTGGGAGTTCACAGCCATAGTCTCGACAGATGACAGTATGGAGGGAGCTGTTCTAATCTGCTGAATAAACACATCATTCCCATTACACTCAGCTGTACCTACTGTGATAAGCTAGAGTTGTATGAAAGGCCAAATCCTCATCTTTCCCAGATCTTAAGCTTCTCAGTGGTGGTAGGTGCTAAATGTTCAGCTTCTCTTGACTCCTCCACTGAGCTCTGTGCAGTTGATGTTCAGCATTGCACAAACTCCTATGTAAGAGGCATCTGAGTATTAAAGAAAGGTGCTAAAAGGCATGAAACCTGGTGCCTTCATCGTTGTTCTGGAGAGGGATGCTATGGTTTAGAAAGGATTTAAGTGTCTCATATGATGGAAGTTTGGTTTTTACCATGGTGCGTTGGGGGAGGCAATGCAACCTTTATGAGCTGGAGTTTAATGTAAGGTAATTAGATCATGGAAGGTACTGCTCCCAAACCTCCAAAACTGTGAGCTGAGTAAACCTCCTTCATCAAGCCTAGGATGCTTGGCTATATAGCAATGGAAAACTAACTAATATAAGAGTCATGCCTACAAGTAAGTACATGTGTATCAATGACTAAATCAATGTGGTCTCTGTGATTAGGGCAATCTATAAAAAGTGCTTTCAAAGCTGAACTTGAGAGTAATTACAGAAGCTTCTAAAAGCAAGTGATGCTAAAACTGTGCCTTAGGAGATGACTAGTATAAGACATTTACCACCTTGCAAGGATGTGTGTATGTGTGTGTGTGTGTGTGTGTGTGTGTGTGTGTGTGTGTGAGAGAGAGAGAGAGAGAGAGAGAGAGAGAGAGAGAGAGAGAGAGAGAGAGAGAGAGAGAGAGAGAGAGAGAGAGAGAGAGAGAGAGAGAGAGAGAGAGAGAGAGAGAGAGACTTTTCTTGGTGTATCTGTGACTCAGTGTGAACAGCTTCCCTGCATATTTAACCTGGACCAGATGCAGAGGGTGCAAAAAAATCATTGTGCCTTGCTTAATCTGTCCTACCCCCCACATCCATTGTTCAGGAGCAAGACTGAGTAGACAGCTCTCTTGAATTCTCCATCTTTAAAAAGGACATAGTAAAGGGAATGGACTCTGAGTTCATGTTTCTCCTTCCTGTCATTTGTGTACGGCTCAATAGGTAGGCCAGGTCTTTGGAGGCACAACTGTTCCATCAGGTATCATCCTTTCCAGACAGATAGTCCACCTCCAGCAGCTGTGGAGACAGCAGGAGTTTGACTGAGCACATATACTATCCCAGGCACTAGGCTGGGCAATGGGATCTGTCTAAACTTGACAATCCACTCTTCAACCTGGCCTGCCATTGACAGACATAAGTGGTCCAGTGTAAGCAAACACATGATGCCCCCTCCTTTTTATGTTCCCTACAAGCTTTGGTTCTGAAAAGGAAACCTAAACCCAGACCTTCAAAGTGTCAGCCACATGAGAACTGACATGATTCTTAAAATGAGGCTGATATCTTTCTGATGCTCCCCATCACACCTGAGGAAGACAGCCATGATTGCTTTTCCCCAATCCAGCAGTCCAAATAATCCAGATCAAATCTTCATCTAAGCGTCTTTACGTAGTTAACTGCTGACCTGTTTAATACCGCAGTATCTAGAGGAGCACAGAAATACACACTTCTTTCACCTTTCCCCCTCTCTGTCCTTTCCACCTGACTCCTTTCAGATATGTGTTCCAGTCCTCCTCCTTCCAGGGGTCCGCAGAGCCCAACTCAGACAGGATGGCAGCGGCCTTCATCACTGTGCCTGCCCGCCACCGGCGCCTCTCTATGCTATCATTTCCTACAAGTTCTTTCATTCTTTGAGAGTGTTGTGTTTATCACCAAGCACGTGCAGCATTTTCCCTGCCTCTGTTCTTGACCCTGCATGGAAATGGGGCTCTCCCTGAGGCGGGCCCTGGGAGACGCAGCCATTCGCAGCCTCCCTGGACAAAGCCAGGGTTCCCTTGGCAACCGCAGCGTGTTCACGTTTGCAAAGGGGTTTCCCTCCAGCCCCGGGCCTCTGCAACTCTAGAGCTCATCCTGGTGTGTGTCCCTCATGGAAGCATCTCTAAACAGGGTAGGAAAACAACTCTCGTTTCATAATTGCCATTTGCAGACAACTGGTTTGCATTCAACAGGCAGGAAAATGTGAGTTGAGTGGGTGAATGAATTTGGCTGCAAGCTGGTGAGCACCCTTGGGGCGGGGAGTGCGGGGAGGGGGGCATTTTGCTTCTGGACACAGGCAAGTTTTGGTCCCAGAGAATTTGGGGCTGTAAAGTGTGTCTTTGTCTGCAGGGAGGTGGGAGGATGGGGTGGGGCAGAGGAGAGGGGCCTTTAGGAGCGAGCATTTCTGCTTGCCTTCTTATCTTTGGCTACTTAGGTTTATGAATATACGGACACCAGGCATTGGTCATTTCCAGGTTAGTGCCCGCGATTGCTGCTAACACTTGCTTGGGAATGTTTCTCTTTCCTTCCCTCCCTCCCCACCCCCTCCTTACTACACTGATGGAGTAGTGAGCACTTTTGGTGGAGTTCTGAATGGCTGAGCAAGGTTAGGAGGGTTGCAACCAGCCTGGTGAAAAGCTTCCTCCTAAGTGGGAGTCATGCAGTTCTTTGAATCCCTTCCGCTGACCCAGGAGACCTCAAATGTGTGGTTGCTTGTGGGAAGAAATGTCTGTTATTGACTTGGCAAATAGTTATCAACAGTTTCTATGGCAATTCAAAAGCGCGTTACTCAAGTCCAGGCTCGTGTGTGTGTGTGTGTGTGTGTGTGTGTGTGTGTGTGTGTGTGTGTGTGTGTGTGTGTGTGTCGGGGGGGTGGGGAGGGAAGGGAAACTCATCTGCCTTTCTACTGTAGGACTTCAGCAGGCACGAAGGTTGCTAAACTGCTCCCAGAGACTGACCTGCAGGCTTACCGTCTGGGAAGGCAGCAGAAATAGGTGCTGGAACTAAAGGCTACACATGAATCACCTCCCCTTTTCTTCTCTCTTCTTTCTCTTCACCTCCTTTCCCTCCCCTCCTGCTTCTTTCCTTCTTTCTTTCCTCCCTCTACACACCCCTTCCCTTCTCTCCCTCCCCTCCTTCCCTGTGTCCCTGTCTTTTGAAAAACCACTTTCAGGATGAGGTCTAAGCATGGCTGTTCTTGCAAGCAGGTACTTTGAGATGCTCCAAGT
The DNA here is from genome assembly GCF_049852395.1 of Peromyscus maniculatus bairdii. Classification (NCBI taxonomy): domain Eukaryota; kingdom Metazoa; phylum Chordata; class Mammalia; order Rodentia; family Cricetidae; genus Peromyscus; species Peromyscus maniculatus. Next base: position 76,670,651 of record NC_134859.1, on the reverse strand, counting down.
TTAAACTGGTTACTGCTGGTTACTGCATCATCCTGCTCACCACAATAGGAAATAATCTGATCTCTTTCATTCTGTGTTCAGTTGCACAGTAAACCCTTTGGGACAAGGACTATATACTCTTTTCACTCTTCCCTCTCAGAGCTAAACAATCATCATAGGCCCAGGAATGTTTTGTGTGTTCCATAGGTAGTTGTGGAATTCACTTGCTTTTCATTCTTAGACCGTGTCTTATGTAGTCCAAGGTGGCCCTGAAATCACTGTATGAACAAGGTTAGCCTTGAACTACTGATCCTCCTGCCTCCACCTCCCAAGTGCCGAGATTATAAGTGTGAGCCACTCAGCTAGGCTTTGAGTAGTCTCCAGAGGGAGCAGCCTGACGTATCTTACTTAGCTGCTTGCCTTTCCCATTGGTTGCCTGGACTGAGGATCTGGGACCAGTCTGATCTACTAACTTGGGCTCTGGCCAAAAGGTGACATTAACCAAAGGTGGGACCTCACTCAGGTCCCTTTGCTTATCCCTGTTTGTCTAGCGGCAGCATTCAGATGAGAATGCTACCACCAGAACTACATCTCTGAAGGCCTCAGCCTGAGGGAGGAGTGGGGAAGGGGAGGCCAGAGTGGTCAGGGGAAGCTGCCAAGGACTGTCAAGAAATGGGTGGGCAGAACTGCTGGGCAGCTGGATGGTGCAGGGGCCCAGGATGTGGTCCCTTTTAACTCTGACATCCTATAATCATGAGACTGGTTTGTACCAGTTCTGTGTCACCTTTCCTTTGTTGAGACCCTTTACTTTTGAAGGCTAAGACAAGGTCACCTCTTGATTTATTCTAAAGAAGGCAAGGAAGCTGTCTTGGGGGCGAGAGACTGAGGCTCCTCAGGCAGACCCGACTCTGCCCTTGGCAGTGAGCTGTTCAACTTGAGCCAGCCACACTCTGTCATCTGGGTCCAGTGTGTCCTTCCATGTACTCAGCAACCAACAGGTAATGATTGAAAGAAAGTTCGTTTTCTCTGGCAGAGTGGATGAAAAATCTTCCCCACGAGGAGGTGACAGTTAAAGCTGCAGCATCCATTGAATGGGAACAAGCTGTGCTGGCTCCAGGCTGGGGGACCAAACCACGACTATGAAGTTCTTGATGTGGAAAGGGTGGGCTCGGCATGTTTAAAACAAAGCGGGGTATCTCTAGGACACAGGTGGTGACATGGAGGAGTCAGAGGAGTTAGAGTAGGACAGTGTGGGTCTCCATCCTCAGAGGTCACGGCAGAGACTGGTGGCAAGTCATCGGACATGCTTTTCACACGGAAATGATGATCTCTGATCACTCCAGCAACTGCGGAGAGAAGTATGTTCCAATGTGCAGTGTGGCTGGTTAGTACAACATGCTTGGGAATGAAGCAGCTTACGTGGGCCATGATGTGATGTTCGTGAAACTGAGATGTGTCAGATGGACCGAGATGTGAGTCCTGACCTTGAGACCTACTCACTATAGACTAGCATGTGCATGTTATTTGAATTCTAATATGGTGAGTGCTGAAGATATAACAGCCAGAAAACATGCCAGCTCAGAACAGATGCTTGAAATAATGGACATGAGTGTCAGAACCAGTCTCAGGACCTCAGCGCTGCCAGCCACAGATGAGCAAGAGATCAGGTACACAATCTCAAACACTGCTCTCCGTACATCATGCTCCTTGCCCTTGAAACTTTGCCCTTGGTCACTTTGATTCCACAGTCAGCTATAGAAAGTGAATGAGGAATGTGGAGGAGAGATCCTTGTACCAATCTGTGTTTGGCCATCTCTGAGTACATTGCTTGATGGTGGTGTCTGTCTGGGGCTCACCTATCAGGAAAGTCTTACACCCCAGAGTACATTGCTTGATACCTACCCAGACCACCATTGGCAGCACACTGGGAAATAATACTAGCTGATTCTCAGAGACCACCGGAAAAATGCTTATGGACCTCTCTGTGGGCTCCTTCTTTCTTTCTCAAGACTTTAGTAGGTATATTGGAGGACTGTGGTGTCTCGAGAAGGACCTGCCTGACATGCAAGATGCCCATAGGTTGACCTGTCTTTTGCTATCCATGTTCCCATTAATACACTTACACTGGCCCTTCCATGGCGAAGTGACAGCCTTGTGAACCTTCCACTGTATTCAGTATTGTAAGTGACCATTTCCCTCATTCATGGTGTTAATCTAATGTTTGTGGAAACACTAATAGGAGGCAGGGGCAGGCTCCCCTAAATTAGATGTGTGGAAGTGGAGCTCTCCACTTGCCCCAAGGTGTTCCTCTCGACTCCCAGTTTCAGACTCAGTTTGTTGCCTTAAGCAGTGGAAAGTGAGTTGCCCAGCCCTTCAGCTCCAGGTAATACACACACAGTACCCTATATTTACTGGCACTCCTCACTTTCCAGCCAGCCCCCATGGAGAACACCCCATCTTCTTACAGTGCTAATCATCTACCAGACCCCTCAGCCATGGCACTTCAGAGCACTGCGGTCTCCTCCCACTGATCCGATGAGCAGATGCATTCATTTTTCATTTGCTCAGGATGCTTCTGCCACTTGAAGACCATGGACTTGGCTTGGCTTAGCCTTGCAAACCCTAACACTCTAGCTAATGCACAGCCTGAGCAACTGCCCTCACAGACACCTGAGAACCTCGCCTCACTCCTAGAAGCAGAGCAGTCACTGGGAGAACAATTGTCATGACAACTAATTCCAAGGTGGACTTGTCCTCTTACCCAGATCTTTTTTTCTTGGAAAAAGAAAAGAGGAAAAGACGACCCATGGCCTGGGAGCTGGCTCAGTCAGTAAAGTGCCTGCTGTGCGAACATGGGGACCTGAGTTCAATCCCCAGAACCCCTGTGAAAAAAAGCTGAGTGTGGTGGATCCTCCTTGGTATCCTATGCTGGAGAAGTGCAAATAGGCGGAGTCTCAGTGGCCAACTAGCCTAGCCTAATTCGCAGGCTCCAAGGCAATGTGGGATCTGTCTCCAAAGAAAAAGAGGGTTGGGTCCTGAGGAATCACTTTAGGAGGCTGACCTCTGGCCTCCATGCATACTTGCTCACATTTGTATACCTACATGAATAGAGAGAGAGAGAGAGAGAGAGAGAGAGAGAGAGAGAGAGAGAGAGAGAGAGAAGAGAGGAAGAAGAGAGGAAAAAAGACAGCTAAGACTCATTCAACTTCAGTTCCCTCTGACTTCTTCCCCACTAGCACTTAGATAAGGCTATGACTGTTATAGCTAATGAAAATGTAAGAAGGGGCAAAAATGAAAATCTAAATAAGAAAAAAATTGACACAAAATCTGTCGGAAAGCTGGCCATGGGGCCCTGGGGACAAGAGGTAAAAGCAGGGAAATTGGACCACCTCCTGCCTTCAGGGAGCTTCCCTAAAAACAAAACAAAGTCTCCCGAGATGAAATGAGCCAACAGGTTCCAGGAGGGAAAAGACAACACACTAAACAAACTGTGAAGAGGAAGTAACCGTCACAGGAGCCCACACCAAAAGGAGATGGTCTTTCACTAGTGTGGCTGACTTTACTGAGTCCTAAAGTTACCAAACACATTATGTATCCCCCACCACCACCCTCAGAGAAAATGAGATTTTGAAAGGATTTGCTCTGCCTCGTGTGAGCAACTACAGAAAAAGAAGGTATCTTTGACAGCCTTTAAATCCATGACTGTATTTTCAGTGTGTTAGCCATCAGAAATATTTAATGCTATCAGGAACAAACTAATGTGCAATTGTTTTATTTAAATCAACTTGTTCTTTTATGCTGATCCATTCAAAAGTTTTCCTAGCACCCTTATTTATTAAAGAAAAAAAAATCTGTCTATCACTATTGAGGAATCATCTGGGAGTGGAAGAAAAGACCAGTTTTGTGGCAATCCACCTAATGGGACAATTCCCCTTCTTTCAAAAGAAACTAATCTTTCATTTTGTACTCAATCTATAGCCAGAAAGTGACAGTAGATGCTAAGCCTGACAGTTGGTTTTGTTTAGTTGGGAATGGAACCAGCTCATGATTGGACGACATTGCCCTTAGGAATGTCCATAATCTGTGTCCATAATCAGCTGATATCCCTAATTTTGAATTGGATATCTACCACACAGGCCCAGCCCTGCTGTGACATTGCTTTGCACTTCAGGGCACTGCAATCGGCCCACACAGACAGCTCACCTGTGACTTCTCAGTATGCCAACAGCGCTCTTAAATAAATATGAAACGTGCAGCATTCTCTAGCCCACATCTACTTCCCAAGGTCCAATGCTGTTTCCATATTCTGTGATATGGACCAGTAGAGAATACGGAATGATCCTGGGGTCATGTGATGGAAGTTATCTACTGGAGTGACCAACAGAACACCCTATAACTCTGACCTCCTTCTCCCCAAATTCAGAATATTTGAGTAACAGCAGCTGCCCTCCCACACCATTTTCTTAAACACTGTTGGATTGAATGTTTTCACACTTGGGGTTTGGGTTGTATTTTTGTTTGTTGGATGGGGGGAACAGTTAGAAATGGGAGAACACATCAACTTTCCTGAATGTTGTCAGCCCAGGAATGGTAATGGAAATAAGAAAAATGTAAGTTATAGGGTATAAACTTGGGGGAGGGGTTGAGGCAGAGGGTAATGGATAGATTTGGCCAGATGATCTGGGGCTGGGTGGGAGGGCATGACAGATGTGTGGGGGCACCCGATGTTAATCTCTTACAGTATGTCTGCAGGGAGACAGAGTCGGGGGCAATTCGTTAAAGTCCAGTCTGCTTCCACAGACAGAGATGGAGCAAATGGGAGATTAATACATGTGGTTCTAACCACCTTTCATATCTTTGCAGCTAAACATTATTTATAGAAATCAATTAGCCCTCTGTCTCTGCAATTTTGTTACGAGGCTCTGTCCAAGTTTCTGGCGAGCCCTATTGAGAGGATGATTGATGGCTAACTTTCAGAATGAATAAAAAGTGAGCACTCCCCTAGGAATTGGTACAGTAAAGAGAAAGGTAAATGATTTTGTACAAATTCCACACTTTGCACGTCACTAGAAAACTAACACAGGAGCAGTGTGGCCCTGGTTCCAGGCTTTCCTTGTAGCTAGCTGGCTTTCTTTTCTTTCCTTTTCTCTCACCCCTCACTCAGCTGTCTGCTGTGGAAACTTTAAGGAAGCTTGATGGCGATAAGTGAACTTGTGGGAAATTAAAGGTTTATTCACTTGCCAAGCTAGGAAATGCCACGTTGATTATTGATGCTCATAATAGATTTAAAAAAAAAAACTGGGGTGGGGGATGAAATAGAGCTCTCAGGTTTTCTCTCGTGGAAACTTTCAAGAGATGGGAGCTGCAATTGGCCTGCTTCGAATGAATCTAGGAGCCAAGTAATAACAAGTATAAAAATCCCATTGCGATGAATTCCAAGGGAGACATGTATTGATTTCTTCTGCAACTCTAGTCTTGTAGGTTGATATCAAAGTGCATTCCCTTCTCACTCCAGGGCCTCACCCCAGGCTGAGACATGAGATGTTTACGATGCTTGAAAGTGAAGCTCTCTTCAGAAGAGAGTTTTTTTGTTGGCTGGTTTTGATTTGTTTGTCTTTTATAGCTGTTGGTAGTAAGTATGCAGAGGTTGGTTCATCAGTGGTCCAAGGGATGGAGTGCTGGGCACTAAGTGGGGTCTGAGCCATCTACGGCTTAGGGAATATTGAGGAAGAGACTGTCCAGGAAGGGAATGACCAGAGAAGAAGGCAGTGTGCCACAAAGGGACGTCTCCTGGACATGACATGACTGTTTTACTCATGAATTCTCTGGAGCGGTGGCTCCCTGCACAAAACATGGCCCATCAACATTTCGTCATGGGGTGGGAAGGAAGGAAGGAGGCTCCGTTCCTCCCTGATGGACTACTGGCAGTTGAGGGTTGCTGGAGAAGGAATGTCCTTTTCATCCGTCGTACACCCATGCTCATCCAAGCCACCCTAATGAAACTCAATTACACACACACACACACACACACACACACACACACACACACATACACACACACACACACGATCCAGGAGTTGAAGGAAAACTTCTTGAGTAGAAGAGTCATGTGGAAGGGGGCAGGCATGAGAGAGAACAATAGGGGTAAAAATTATTAGAATGCACTATATACATGTATGAAATTGTAAAAGAATACACATTTTGTTTTCATCTTTTGTTTTGTTTTTTAAAGAAAGTGCAGACAGAATGTCCACATAAGACAAAAGTCTAGCCTCAATGGAAGACAGGGCCAGAGGCTCATGGAATACAGACTCTGGTACCATTGGGCCTTAAGGGAGCATTTTTTGTTGTTCTTAACTCTTCTGAGGGTATATGAAGGTTCTTGGGCCTCTCATGCTCAAGGTGTTGGTGGCAGCAAAGAGGAAGTAGAATTCCTGGGGGTCCATGTGTCAGTGTTACATCAGGAATCATGAAAGATACTGGAATGCTCTCACTCATGTTTGTCTTTCTCTTCTGTGAGCAAAGGAAGGCCACAATGGTTGCCTGCTGTCACAGACACATGCTGTGAGGATCCGGTGGGACCCAGGGGCAGTGGTAGGGGGCAGAGGGGTGCTTTGCATGCTGTAAGCACAACAGAGCTACTGGGGTAGCATCATCTGGGTTCAGCTGAGTCAAGTGAGTCTTCTTGCTTGATAGTTTCATGTCCAATGGAATACTTGTTTCAATCTATTAACTCTTACATATACTGAGGTGATCTAGGTAAATGCATCATGGGAAGGCAATACCTAATTGTTACTTGGGACCTTCTCTTCATAACTTTGATATGTATACAATAAGTACTGTCACATTTAAGACCTGGTAGATTCACTTTTAATTTTATTTGTTTCCTTGTTTATGTATTTATTTAGCTTTTTTTTTTTTTTTGAGACAGGATCTCATTATATACCCTTGGCTGGCCTGAAACTCACTGTAGCTCAGGCTGTTCTCAGATTAGCAGGAATCCTCCTGGCTCTACGTCCTGAGTACTGAAACATGTACTAAAACTGTCTTAAGCTTAAAGAAAACTTTCTGCTTGTTTAATTTGACCTCTCAGTTGTAAATTTGCATAGACTCTGCAGAATGAAATTTAATAATATGAAAAATGCTGACTTCTAAATGTTCAGTAACTCTTCCATATGATAAACATGGTCATTCAACATGCAACAAGGTCAATCTAACACACTCCCTAACACATGTGCTTAGAATGATGAGTGGCTGACAGAAAGGGGAATAAAAGAACTATGTGAAGGAGGTCATTTTAAGTAAATAAAACGTTTAACTTTTCATTTAGATTTCAGTGGGAAAAGAATTGTTCACAGTGTGCAGATGATGTGGCTTTCTAATTTAAGCTAAGGCAATTTGTAGAAACGTTGGGATAGACCTCAGAGTCCTTGGAAATGCTAAACATGTGTGTTGCAAACTTGCAAGACCCAAGTGGCAAGGCAAATCTGCACAGGAGTGAGCACTCACTATTCAGCTCCAGGAACAAGTTGCTATCATTCTTATCTTCAACCCATTTATGTCTCCAAATAGAGCTAGATAGTTTTCCCTCTATTGTCCCTGAGTTGCACATCCATGCATTTAATCACATTTAACCAAATGGTAAATATGGGGATGGGAAGAGTTGCATCTGGGCTAAATAGGTACATACCTGTTTTCCTGTAATGATTCCCTAAAAAATATAGTAGAACAGCCATCGGCCCTCTGTACGTGTTGAATTCAGCACTGTAACTAGTCTAGTATACAGGAAGTGGGCGCAGGTCATCTGCAAACACTTCATCATTCTATTCAAAAGTCTTGAGCATCCACAAATTTTTAGCACCCACAAGGATTTTTCAACAAATTCTCTGTAGACTCCAAGGGATATTGAACTCCAAGGTACTCAGAATTAGTATTTCAACATACGAATTTGAGTGAAGGGACTCAATTCATCCCATACTTTACACTGAAGTCACAAATAGGTGGAGACTGACCAACATCTCTGAGTCAATAACACTTTTGGCAAAGACAGAATAATCAATCCTTCAAGAGAGTCCACCAAGGTGTTTAGCATTGCAGATTTGCTGGATGAGCTAATGAAAGCATGGATAAGCTGGCTTTCCTCCCTACGTTGTCCAATACACATTTAAGCCTGACAGATGAGAACTACTAACCGCTTTTTATCTGAGACGCCAATTTTGCCTATAAAAGTTTACAGAGAGAATTTTTTTTTCGCAGAGCAGAGCCAAGTAGGAATGACTCGTTATTACCTCCACTACACACAGATTTTCTCTTGGACTCTGGCCACTGTTTAGACTCAACGCTGTCCAGCCTTGAGCAGTATATGAAACAAGTAATATTAATACTGTGAGGCAGAAAGCCCTGGCTGGCTCCTGGGGTATTTAGCTTGTTCCTTCAAACTTCCAGCTCCCATAGTTCATGATACTGTTACTCACATGTTCTCAGCACACTAATCTGCCACCTTCTTCCATAGCCTGTGTCCACTTTCTTGGAGATGCATCCTTTCTACCTGTGTTTCTTTGGAAAGGTGCCATTCTTGACAGCAGGTATCTATTGGCCAAAATCTCAAGAGCCTGCTTCTGAAAATTTAGAGGTAGTTTATACCATTGAGATCTTTGACAGGGGAGAGATGTCAGAGTGGTGTCATGAGGCCCAGTCACTGATGGGGACTTGTCTATCCAGCTCTGCCTAGTAGCAATCACTTACTTCTTTTTCTCTTCCAGTGTTCATGAACACTGATCCACCATTCCCAGAAGGCCAGTCAAACAAACGCATAGGTACCACAAATGAAGGCATCAGGTCTAATCCATGATGGAGAAACAGTCACAATGTGTGAATATGGCTCTTGTTTATTGTGCTTACTCAGGGCAAGGGCATGTTCTAGCATGGTGTGTGTGTGTGTGTGTGTGTGTGTGTGTGTGTGTGTGTGTGTGTGTTGATGTTCACACACACAACCATGGAGTTTAGACAAATCTCCATCAGCAGCAGTGGGCAACACTCATATGAAAAGTATTCCCAAGCACACCTAACAGTCAATAAGTATTTGTCATCTGTTCAGATGTCCACTTTTGTCTGTTTCCTCTGCTCTGGCTGCGTTTCTCACCATAGTTTCCCACCATCCTGAGCCTTTATATCTGAGTCTCCCTTACCCCCAGAAAGTCCTTCATTATGCTCCATAATCCTGCGTCCCAGATAACCTCAGCTCATAATTTGCACCTTGGCCTAGACAAGTGAATTCTTGTGAATTCTTCTCTTGCCCCTGCCCTTTTGTCTCACTCAAATACTCATGCTGACCATTGCATAATATCCTGCCTATCTCTATGGTGTCTGTTCTCAAGATGATTTGTCTATTTTTATCCAAACTGTGAGCTCCTTTGGGGTTAGGATTGTATATCTCACATAACCTCCCACTCTTAACACAGTATCTAGGACATGGTTAATGTTTAATGAATATGAGTGATTCAATAAACAAATAAGATGAGAAAAACTGAAGACACCGCTTTTAAAACATCAGCAATTTGAGGGATCTAAGGCCTCTTCATTTGAAAGTAGCAACGTCCCTTCAATACAGAATAGCATTTCCCCATACACACAGATTTCAGGTTGAAAATAGTCAATGATTCCAAGCTATTCTTGGGGCTTCATGTTACAGAGTTCAGCCCATTTCTCAAGATTGTTAAAATCAATCCACATGAGTCTAATTAATGGGTAATAGGGATTTATTAAGATACAAATTGAGGAAATACACTCACAAATACAGAACTGAGTAAACAGCTAAAGTCGTCCTCTGTTCTGTCCAAGCGCAAAAGCACCTTGCTGTCTGATCATGCCAAGAAGAACATGACCCCTCTCCCTTTCCTTTTAAGAGGTCATGTATGATGGCAGGAAGCACCGCCTCTTTTGGGCCATATAGCCCAAGGTCATGGGCAGAGCAAATATTACTACATTTTTCCCTTTTTGTCTAAATAAGAACGTTCCAAACCTAATATAAACTATCCACAATAAGAACAATTATCAATTATTGCCCAGGAAAATTAAGGATGATAACATAAACATAAATGGAAATACAACCAACAAGAACAATATCAAAAAGAGATACATACTAAATGTCCAGAAATGTCCAGACCATAGGTAGATGGCAAATTACAGAGATTACTCCAATAACTGTACTATCCTGAAGAATCTAACTCTAGTAACTACTCTGTTCTTAGCTAAGATATGAGAGGATTGTAACTGTAACTGTCTAGTCCTCAAATCCATCAGAGACCTGAGAAGAAAAAATTACCTGAGTAAATAGCAAGTGCAAGCAAGCAACTTCTGAAAAATTGTAAGATTTGACAGAGACAGCTGGCAGCCTGGACAGTCACCCAATGTTTCTCAGCACCATTAGGGCAACCATTTTTGGCTACAGGCCTAGAATATCTGACATATCATTTACATTAGCAGGAATTTTGAAAGACCATCTTACCTTGTCTTGGCAAGGTTCAGCAGTAGCTTTTCCTTGTGTCCTGCTTACCCAGAAAGGACAGCGTGTATACTGTCAGCAGTTGAAGCAAGGGCAGTTCTTTACCTAGCAGGCCATTTTTTTGCCAAGAAGAAAAGAAATTTCCATATGGAGTGTCTTCAAAGCCCAACATTGTCCCAGGAGTAGATCGGTGCTGCCAAGAGCAAGTCTCACATCAACAGAATTCTAAGTTATTGAAACATGTAAATGTCATATTCTCTAGGTCTATGAAGTGTTTGAAAATTACCTATCCATCTGACATACATTTCTGTATATCTGGAAAACCTGACTATATGACTATGATTGTTACAAGCATGAGTGACTATTAACCTGTAATTCTTATCTACCTAAATAACTTAAAGACTAAGGCTTCACATTATAAAAGTAAACACTCTGTAAACAGATGTACAATAGAAGGACAATGACCTCAAAATTGTGTCAATATACAAAACATATTAATCAGAGGTAGAAATGTATAGTGCAATATGACAACAATATCCTCAATATACAAAATAGCCTAAACAGAGGTAGAACATACATACAGTGTGACAAATACAATTTTACACTTGAATCAATATATATCAAACAGAAGTAGGAACATATGTACAGTATGACAAATATAGTTTTGTATTTGTATCAATATACAAATCATCTTAAACAGAAGTAGAAAAATAATTTTATATTTGTATCAATATATAAGAATCCATACCAATGAAAATTATCGAAAGCTGATAGTTACTGATTTCGTTTACAAGTAGATACAATTATCTACCTTATTATCCTATCCTATCTATTCCCCTTTCTTCTTTTCCAAAGGAGAATCCTGAGTCTAAACTTTATGGTTCCTCAACAAAGTTCAGCCCATATCTCAGGATCATGTACCAATTTATTTCTCAGTAATACACTGTCCACTCAGTTAAAAATACTCAATGGTGGAAACTATTGCACAAGCCATATGGAAAACAAAATCCACTATGGACAGCCAAAATTATAGTCTACTGAAAAGAAATGGCAATAAACACATATGCTCATTATTATGGTGTCCCAAAATTTTTACATCAGACTTAAGGCCAAAACAATAGGTTCATATCTGGTTCCCCATGTCGGCAAGGTAGGTGGTACAGGGCAAGTTCTCTAGTGTTCAAGTCTAGCTAACTTAATTTTGTGAAATGAAATGGGCTTCATAAGTAAACTTTAAGCTCTACAACACTATCATGGAATTAAAGTTTATGTGTACTTTTGGTATGAGCATGTACTTTTGATATGCTAAATGTTTTAAAGACGAGTAAACTCAATACAGATTCCCCACAAAGTCATATGCAACCTGTTCCTTTCTAGCCTTTAAATGTCATCATTCTCTAGCCCAGGCCTTAAAACCCAGGTATTTATTTTGTGCATTGTGTATATTGTGTGTATGTGTAGATTGTGTGTGTGTGTATGTGTGTCTATGTGTGTGAATACTGCCATGTGTGCAGAGGGCAGAGGACAATCTTAGTATCAGTCCTTGCTTTCTTCCTTATTTGAGACAGTATCTCCATTGCTGACACCGCATAAACCAGTCACTCTCCAGGCTCTCCCCTGTTTCTGCCTCCTGTCCACCATAGGATCACTAGAATTATAGATGTGCACTGCCAGCTTTACATTGATTCTAAGGATTTGAACTCGGGTCTTCTCTCTTGCATGGCAAGTATTTACTCAGACCTTGTAATTTATTATTTGCGAAATCATTTACAGATATCCAGATAGTCAGAACACCTGCTGCTCTAATTGGTATTGTAGAGGCTTTTCCCTATTATCCAAGACTGCTATTATTAAGACCATTTGTCGTTCTAAGCAGAACTTGATTAGAGTAAGATAAAGCATTTCCTGTTTCATCTCCTTGTCTAGGAAGTGAATTTCCAAAAGGATTGAAGTTCAGTCTTGCCTGAGTAATGTGTCCTGCACACCCACGTTCCTCAGAGTCCCAATGAAATCTATAAAATGACAAGTCAGTGGTCAGCACAACATACCCTGTTGTGCCTCTGAATCAGCTGTGTGGGATGCTTGGCGTCAGAAAGACCAAACATTTGGGTGCTGGATTCTTTTTTTTCTCAGTTTTCTTCTGAGTGTTTGGCACTAAAAGAAACAGGCAAATTTAGCCTAGGATACAGATTATTTAAATATGGTATTAGTCTGGGATTTCTTGGGGAAAGGTTCTTTTCAACATTACTTTTCAGAACATTAAATTGATTTGTTTATGTATAACAGCATGAGGCTCCTCAGTTGGAGTCAGAATTCTTCCTCCTTTGTTATAATCATGCTCTAGCATCCTTGTGACCTCCTCTGTCCTCTGTCATGGGATTATGACCTCCCCTTTGGAATCAGCCTGACCCTTCCTGCCTCTGATTTCCACAGGTCAGTGCAGTATGCTGTCACAGCCACCTCACTGTCACCTCCCTGATGAAAAATGTGCAGGTTTGCTCTCCACTTTGATGACTGTTCAAATGCAACAGGTTTTCTAGCTCTGTAGTGTGGAGGAAGAAGGCAGAGACAGAGAAAGTAGGTGGCCTTTGTTCCAGTGCAGGCTAGAACTCTGGAGGATTGTTTCTCCTCTCTACATCTCAATTCCTTTGAATGTGGAATGAGATTACTGGACAACACCAAAGATGGCAGTCGGAAGGCACCACCACTCTCTTTTGGTACCCTTGAAATCCATCATGAACTGATCTTTGCCTTGGCTCCAGGGAACTTCAAAACCAGTCTGAAGCCACTTCCAGCAGATCAGTGTTAATCTTTAGATCAAGTTCCTTGGGCCTCTCTGGAGGGATAATCTCTGAGTTCACATTGTTCTCTGACATCCCACTGTTCTGTGGTCTTTTTTACATTCTAACCACATACGACTCCTGCTGCAAAGCCCACACTACAGCAAAGAGCATTTTGAGCATTGCCTTCAATTGTGTTTGGAACATTCTAGACCTTTGGATGCCCTCTAATTTTGCAGTTTCACAGTCTTCCATCAAAGTCCGACCCATCCTGCAAAGCTCTGTTTACTGAAACCTTTTCTAGTAACCCCAGTAGCCTGTGACCATACTCCCCACTCCTGAATCTCTGAGGCTTTTTTCTCCCTTTCAGCTAAAGCATATTTTGAAGACAAACTCCATACCACTTCTTCAAACTTCTCAGCTCTGGTATTTAATTATGTTTAAATTATATTCTTAGCTTAACACCTGACATTTCCAACCTGTGTGCTAATCCAGCTCTTCCTATCAGTTTTTGATCATCCCCTAGACAAGTCACTGGATCACACTAATACTCAGGACTGTCGCCGCAGCCTACCCAGCAGCTAGAGCAGCCTTTTACACCCTAAAGAATCAATACCTACTGTTGCGGGATATTTGATCACACTGTGAAACCCAAGACTGTGTTAATAAATTCAACCCTTGATCAAGAGGTGGAACCAGCAACTAGTTGATGGGAATTAGCCATAGAGAGTACCAAGAAGCCAGGAAGATGGACAGAGAGATGCACAGGAAGGAGTAGGGAGGGACTTGGGAGTTTCTCTGGGGCAGGGAAGCATTATTTCTTTGTTTTTGTTTGTTCGGGATGGCTGAAGAGATGCTCTTTTTCTTGCTGGGTCTCCAGCCAAAAAGGAAAGTCAGCTAGTTGCTTCTTGGCCTCTCTGAGCCAGCAGGTTTTCACCTCAACATCAACTGACTTCTGAGTCTTTTTTTGGTAAAGAGAATGATAGAGACTTAGCTAAAAATGACATTTGGCGGCAGCTGCAAAGACTGTACTGGTAGGACTGGATATTTCACCAGGTCAAGGCCTGAGCAGCAGGGCACTGACTGCAGCCCCCAGGGCCACAGACAGTAGTTAAAGCATCAGTAGATTCAGGTGCAGCCACTAAAGGGAAGGAAAAGCTTGCTGCACAGAAGGAAGAAAGAAACAGGCATGCAGACAGAGATTTATCATGATGTTGTGATATTAGTGAGAAAATGAAATGAAGGCTACATCACCATCCTGCTCCTGGGTCATCGGGAACAAATGAGAACCCCAGTGTGCAAGAAGAGGAGGAAGGAGAAAAAAGGTTATCTTGTAAGCCACACACAAAGGAAATGACCCATGCCAGGTAATCCCAGTGGGCCTGGCAAGTATAATCTTCCATAGACTCAGAAAGACAGGTGAACCAGAGATTGATGAATAGTAGACATGTCTGCTAAGGACAACAGTACCTCATGTGTAGAACTCTTGGGAGAATCCTATAACAACTGATCTTCAACAATGGCTGCCATCTCTCCCCTTTTCTTTCTGATGAACTTGGGATGAGGTGGACATATATCTATGGGCTGGTTACTTTTTTAACAACCTGACACAAACTAGAGTCATCCATGATGGGGAAACCTCAATTGAGGAAAGACCTCCCTCCATCCAATAGGCCTGTGAACATGTCTGTGTGGCAATCTCCTAGTTGTTCACTGATGTGGGAGGGCTTAGCCCACTGTGGGTGGTGCCAGCCCTATAAAGGTAGTCCCAGGAGACAGAAGAAAGGTAGCTGAATGTGATCCTAGAAGCAATCCAGCAAGCAGTGTTCCTCCATGGTTCCTGCTTGAGTTTCCTCAATGAAGGACTGTGATTGGGACTTAGAAGCAAAATCAACCCATTTCTCTTTAAGTTGCTTCTGGTCATAGTATTGTTTATCACGTAAAGAGAAAAAAAAATCTAGGACAATTTATTATTAGTTTTTTCTTAGAATTCAAGTCTTAACACAGAGTGCTCAAGAGATTATTCACTAAGTAATTTTGATGAGAAATTCATAATGATTTTCCTCAAGCTAACTTCAGTTCACAGGGAATGTATCTTTTTAGTTTGTTGAAACTGACCAGTCAGTTGCAAAATTAGTCTGATAGTTGGGGTAATTATACTTTCTAGAATCTGTATAAGGCACCAAAAATATTTTCTTTTTTTTCCCCCTTGTTATTTTTTGTTGTTTAGTTGGGGTTTTTTGTTTGTTGTTTGTTTGTTTTAGTTTTCATACTTTAAGAACACACAGAACTGGTTAATAAATCTATCTCATCATTATTATACTAAGGCCTGGTGTTAGCAGTATGGTAATGGTTCCACGGGGGGGTTTGCTTTCTCTCCCCTTGCAGCAGAGTCGTTGTGAGATTCTCCCGACCCCCTTACAGCAAGACACCTGGAGCAGAACTGGAGTCATCTACATATGCCCCGGTTTGCACGCCATTAGACAAGAGAGGAATGTGCGTTATCACTTTTGTCAAGAGTGAAAGAGCAAGAGGGAGACACATGCATGCACGTATGCACGCACGCACACATGCACGCACACACATGGACAGAGGAGGGAAAGGGGGCAGGTTTCTGGTTCCTATGGTTGGGTGGCCAGGGACTCTACCACTGCTGTATACCAGCCTAGGGAGAGGCAGAGGCTAAGGTACACATCACAGAGATGCATAGATAAATTCCTCAGTTTTTGGAGTTTGCCCTTGATGCATCTGAATATAACCTTCAGCCTGACATTTTCTTTTTTCCATTTTAGTTTGTATTTTGAAAATCTTTTTACTTATTCTTTGAGAAATACATATATTTTGGTCATATTCATTACCCTCCCCAACTCCTTCTGGATCTTATCCTACCTCCCTACCCACCCAAATTCTCTGTCAAAACAAGCAACTAACAAACAATAAATAAATAAAGTTCCTAAGCATGGGGCCTGCCTCATAGTATGATTGAAATGCCTAGTGTCATTCCATTGAAGAAAACAGCGTTTCCCCTCTCCTAGCAGCTATCAATTCTTGATTGGGGTGGGACTTGTGCCCGCTCCCCTACCTCCATGCTGGGATTTTAACTGACTTGAGCTTGTATAGGTCTTGTGCATGCTGTCACAACTTCTATGAGATGTGTATCTTCCCTTTTGTGTCTGGAGAACACTGTTTTGTTTTGGTTTGGTTTTTAAAGTCATCTGCTACTCCTAGCTCTTACAATTCCCCTGGCCGCATCTTCTACATGGCTACCTCAGCCTTGAGGGGAGGGGCGTGATATATTCATCCCATTGAAGGCTGAAAACTCTGTACATTGTGGGTCTATGTTAATTATCATCTACAGCAAGAAGAAGCTTCTCTGATAAGGGCTGAGTGAGGCGCTGTGCATACACTCTGTATATACTGATGTGCCATTAGGGGCTGTTACCTACAGTGTTCATTTAGCAGAATAACAGTAGCGTGTTTTCCCCTAGGGCCCATGACCTAACTAGTCTCAGGATCTTGGCCTCATTAGCAGTGTCAGGTATGAGTTCCTTCTCAGGGAGCAAACTGCAAAGCCAGTTTGTAAAAGTAGCTGGTTACTCCATTACATTTGCACCAGTGAGTGTATTTTGCAAGCAGGTCACTACTGTAACTTTCAAGGTTGGGTAAGGGGCTGTAGATTAAGTTTTCTCCTCTAGAGGCATGTATAACTCCTTCCACAACTATGAACACTAGCTGGTAAGGGTGGAGCTTCCAGGCGAGTACACTAGATTTCTCCATGTTTATATCAATATTTCTCCATTTTTATAACGTAAGTATGCAATGTCTTCAACAAGAGGGTCTTAACTGTCAAACTGTGGAAGGTAACACATAGTATTGGCAATAGCTTGTTTGGGGGTTCTATCAAGACTGCTTTAGCCAACAATTGAGAAAGTCATAACCCTTTCCTTGTTCTGGGGATTTTATTTGGTAGTATATGATGTCTAGTTAGGGTATTGCCCCCATTATATGGTAGCTCCCTTTAAATTCATTTTATATATGCTTTTATTTAAGGAAGTTTCTACAGTAGTAGGTTTTCATATCATTTTTCAAAGGGTCTTTATAGAGTTTGTTATCATTCCCCATATTACCTCCCCTTCCCTGCCTTTCCATCCCCACCCCATTTAATTCTGTTTTAATTTCTCCTTTATCCCTTTGTAACATTATGTTCTATTTCCCCTTCCTTGGAAGATTCCCTATTCCCTCTGGTCCCTTACAAGCTACCTAACCTCTATGGGTGCTCTAAATGAAACACACATATATAAAGCTTAAGTGTTAGCATCCGCATAGGAGAGAAACGTGCAACATTTGTCTTTCTGGGCCTGTTCACCTCACCTAGCATGCTTCTAGCTCCCCCCATTTATCTGCGCATTTCAGTTTCATTTTTATTAACAGCTGAATAAGATTCGATTGTGTATATATGCACCACATTTTCATTATCCATTCCTCAGTTGTGTGTATCTGACCATTCCAGTTTCTGGCTATTATGACTAGAACAGCAGTGGACAAAGATGATCACGCATCTCTGTAGTAAGATGAAGAGCCCTTTGGATAGATGACCAAGAGAGGGAGAGTTGTACATTGTCTAGATGTGGGGCTATTGTGGTAGATTTATTTTCAGCTTCTCAAAGAACTCCTTCGCTGTGGCTGTATCACTTTATACTCCCACCAGTAATGAATACGCACGTTCCCCTTTCCCTGTATCTTTGCCACCATCTGCTGTCACTTGTTTTATTAATCTTGGCCATTCTGACTGTGACAAGATGGAATCAGAAAGCAGTTTTAATGTGCATTTCCCTGATGGCTAAAGATCTTGACCATTTTTTAAGTGTTTCTCAGCCATTTGGGTTTCATCTTTTGAAAACTCTCTGTTTAGTTCCGTGCTCCATTTTTAATTGGGTCATTTGTTATTTTGATGCTCAGTTTTCTTTTTTGGTCATTTGTATATTCCAGATATGAACCTTCTGTCAGAAGTATAATTCATAAAGGTTTTTTTTCCCCCATTCTGTAGGCTGCGTCTTCCTTTGAGTGATGGTGTCCTTTGCTGTACAGAAGCTTTTTAGTTTAATGAGCTCCCATTATTTACTGTTGGTCTTAATGCCTACACTATCAGGGTACTGTTTAAGAAAATCCTTTCCTGTGCCAATGAATACAAGCATTTTCTCTGCTTTCTCCTCTATTAGATTTAGGTATCAGGCCATATGCTGAGATTCTTTGTCCATTTGGACTTGAATTTTGTACAGGGTAAGAAATATAGATATATTTTAATTCATGCTAGCTTATTTTTCTTAATTAACTTAACTCAAGACTTTCTATCATTTTTATCTGAAAACACCCTAACTGAAACTAATACCCTGATCAATTATATGTTTGCTTACTCTTTAGAGAAATCATTATAGAGGACTATGAGTTTGGGTATTTTGGAGAAGCAGAAACCATTAGGGCTTAGGGTCTCAGAGACTTGCCTTTCTCCAAAAGCCTAGCCCTGCCCATCCTGTTTGAGTGGGTGGCATGGTCTCCTTCCCAGTTGGGCTCCTAAACACCTTGGCTCATCTTTGAAGACATCTTTTTTTTCTCTTGTATCCCTTACTTAACTGACAGCAGATGCAAATACTTTCAAACTCTTTTCAAAGTCAACCTACTCTCCATCTCCCCCATGGCCACACCCTGGTCTAAGCTGTCGTATCTTACATTCTACCTCCCTGCTGATGTCTGAGTGACTCTAACCCTGCATCACAGTCAACACTGTTTCATTAGAAACTTAAGAGATGTTGGGAGAGGAAGTGGAGACATAGGCTTAGACCATGGCTTTGGGATTTTGTGGCTGTGAAGAATTCAGCAGAGTCCCTTCCTTTGCAGCATCATGGTCTCTGGGGGAGCTCGTTGCTGTTTGGGGGTGCTGAAAGCAGACACTTCCTTAGCCAGTACTTCACGGAATGATCTAGAGGAAAGGGAGAACTGGAGCATGCAGGAAGAAATGGGAATAATTGAGAAGGAGAAAGTGCGTCAGGGACCTTTTGGGGTATGTGTTCTCCTTCAGAACAGAAGGAGAGGAGGAGCTATGGAAGGCGGAACAGGGGAGGTCCCTCCAGAAGCTCTATATTCTTAGAGTAGGAAGTAACATTGTCCGCCAGAGTGAGAAGGCAGCGATGGAGGTGCCAGGTCAAGGCAAGAGGGGGAGCACAGCTTTACCCAGAGCACTGAGCAGACCTCATGGCACTCATCCCGAAGGTGATAGTGACCATGTAAAAGGAACTGTGCTGTCCTATCTGTTCTGGCAGAGAGGGTGCTCCCTGTTGGTAGCATCTGTGGAGACCCTAAGGATGTTTAGGTTAAGAGAGGTATAGGGCAAGAATGGATTGTCTCCATGTCACAGCCCTATGATGTTGAGAAAGTAAGCAGTCCCTTTGTATTGATTGGGCAGCTAATGAGCCACAGGAAGCTAAGGCTTCAATGACTGTGTTTACTGTGTTCCTTAATCACTCATGATCTGCATGGCCAATCCTTATGAATCAGTAGCAGCCGCACTGTAGACAGGAAAGCTTGCAGACTCTGCCTCATTCTAGGTGTGTATAGTCAGTTTCTGTTTTGAGACTCAAGCCTCTGCAAGCTTTCTTTGCTTAAGTTGAAGAAAAAAGGGCTTGGGAGAGGGAATATAAAAGAAAGCAGGAAGAGAAAAAAATCTTCAAGTATCTTCAAAACATAATCTAATGGCTAGAGAGGTAGGTAGCTCAGGGGTTAAGGACACTTGGTACTTTTGGAAGAGAAAAAACAACTTCAGGTATCTTCAAAACATAATCTTATGGCTAGAGAGGTAGGTAGCTCAGGGGTTAAGGACACTTGGTACTATTGCAGAGGACACAGATTGGATTTCCAGCACCCACATGGTGCTTTGTAATCATCTGTAACTCATATGCTAGGAGGATCCAATGTCCTCTTCTGACCTCTGTGGGTATCAAGTATGCACATGGTGCACAGACATACATGTAGGCAAATCATTCATACATAAACTAAAATGAATAAATGTTATTTAAAAAACATCTCGGGATGAAAGACAATGATTATTGAAAACTCACATTCACTCGCTTATTCATTCAGCTAATATATATTGAATTTGAATATATTCCAGGTGATTCTACAGATACTAAAATAAATAACACAAGTCCTTTGTCATGGAGGGTTACCTGCACAGAATGAGACTGAGACAGCCAAGTAAATAATTGTCATTATAAGTACAGAAGTTGTATGATCTGGAAGAGCAGAGAAATAAGTGACAATGTCCACAGGATGCACTTGGGATGAGGACATCTAGGGACATGCTTCAGGTCAGACTATGCAATGTATTAAAATGTAGGAACATCCTCATTTTTCTATTTCTGTGTCTCTGCCCCCACACAACCCATTTCCTCAAGTTGATATAAGTCCTAGGAAATAAGAACAGTGTTTGGAAGAATTTTCTGGAGCTGGAAAGAGTTTGAAACAGAAGATTTTCCCAGAGCCAAGCGGGGTGAGGCTAAGCCCAGAGAATAAGGTTGTGGGAGTCTCAGAAGGAAATAGGAGCTGGCAGAGGATGTTTACTATTTGGGAAATGGCTGAGGGGGTAGGGAGACTTCCCTGTAAGTCTCTGTGGTTCCCACCTTATTTCTATCTCTGTTGGTTCTTGGTCTCTACCTTGGAAGTATTGTGAGACTAGAGAGGCAGAGATCAGAGCAAAAAAGTTTTGACCCCTGTGAGAGGAGGAGTCTAGTGCAAACAGATTCCTGTCTCCAGCACAGGCTAAGAGCCTGGGTTCTCCCTCTGCCTTCAGCAGCCAGTATCTTCCTCCAAGTAGGTCTTGCAAACAGAAGGTTTGCAACATGGCTTACATCCCCAATGCCAGGGGTAGCCATGGCATTCCAGGAAGTTGTATTGTTTATCTCCAAGTTCCCTGTCCATTTGTGCGTAAGTAAGTGAAATGATTCATTTTCCGTAAACAGGGGATGCACAGAAAAGGAAAATCCAAAAGCCTGGGGCTGGCACTTTACTCTCTAGAAACTGCCAGGGGAAAATCCACTTCTCCATTTGACATCCCTATGAGAAGTGTGCAAGTCTCTGCAACAAGGTTTTGTCTACAGCTGGGCTGCATCATCCTGAGCCTGGATCTTCACACGGACCCATTAGCTCCATCCTGGCACAGATGTCCACACACATGAGAGGGTGACTATCAGGGGAACATGTGGCTGACGGAACTGCACCTCTATCCAGACAAACACTGAGGCTTTGAGGAGAAATTTCCCAGCTACCAGAGCCAACCACAGAAGCAAGGAAGGGTCTCTCCACCCTGGCCTCACTACAGATCACTCTGACATTTAACCTCTCTGATTAAGACCTTCCAGAATTTAACCTCCAGTATGATTCATGTATCTGTTATTGTCAGGAATAACAGCAAAAAAAGAAAGTCTGTGTGTAATTGCATGTCACACACACACACACACACACACACACAGAGAGAGAGAGAGAGAGAGAGAGAGAGAGAGAGAGAGAGAGAGAGAGAGAATTTGATTGAGAGCATCTATTTTCTACTATTGGCTGCTCCGACAAGCATTGTTCTTATTTTACAAGTGAGGAAAAATGCATCTTAATGAGATTGTGGAGTTCTGGTCAGAACCCAAATGTGGGGCAAGAGAGATTTCAACTCTCTATACGTAGGACTGGGAAGAGCTTTCCTATGGAAAAGGCGGGACTGGACTCCTTGCTCGGCTTTTGAACTCTGATATTCTTCTTTCCTTAACACTCCCATCAAACTTCCTTCCCCTGAAGCCTGGAGAGTGGACAGGGCTTTCCCCAATCCATACTCTCTACCATGCTCCCACTTACTGCCGGGCTTCTCATTCTTTCTGCTAGGCTGTCTGAATGAGTTGCTTTCAAGATCCATCTGTGGGCCGGGCGGTGGTGGCGCACGCCTTTAATCCCAGCACTCGGGAGGCAGAGGCAGGCGGATCTCTGTGAGTTCGAGGCCAGCCTGGGCTACCAAGTGAGTTCCAGGAAAGGCGCAAAGCTACACAGAGAAACCCTGTCTCGAAAAACCAAAAAAAAAAAAAGATCCATCTGTGTCCACCTCCCACAGCTGGAGTTGTAGGCATATGCAGCCACACCTGGCTTTTTACCTGAGTGCTGGGGATTAGAACTCAGGTACTTGTGCTTGTAAACCAAGTACTTACCTACCAAGCTGGCTCCTAAGCCCCTTATCTGATTTTTTCTAATATACTTTTTTATTTCACATCCCAGTGGCAGTTTCCCCTCCCTCCTCTCCTCCCAGTCCCTCCTCCAACCCCGTTACCTCTGTTCCCACCCCGCAATCCATTCCTCCTCCACTTCTGTTTAGGAAAGGGCAGGTCTCCCACGAGTATCAGCAAAATACGGCATACCAAGTTGCAGTAAGACTAAGCACTCCTCCATGTATTAAGGCTGGGCAGGGTGACCTAGTATGAGGAGTAGGGTCCCAAAAGCCAGTAAGAGTCGGAGACAGGCCCTGTTCCCACTGTTAGGAGTCCCACAAGAGGACCAGGCTACATTCGGCCTATATGTTCCGGTTGTGTACCTTGTATCTGATTCTTGATCACACTGGATGAAACATCAAGACTATGCTAGGAGGAACTGTCTCTATCAGCTCAGACCCAGGAAGCCGAAGACAGGTGGCAAGCTGGGCAGGACCACAGGGCAAGGCTGTGGAGGTTGTCAAGGCCAATGCTAAGAAATAACAGTGAGACGCCAAGGGAAGGATGGAGACTGGGGATGCCACCCAAAACATCCAGAGCCCAAGCCCACCATTAGGAAGAAGGGAAGCTGTAGAGCAATGGAAACTAGAACATGAGCACATGGGCTAGAATGGAATGGACTCCCTTCACCTGGCAATTCTATCAGGCACTTGCAGAGAATTCATGAGAGTCTGCTTTCTCTCAGCTGGCCCCTGCTCACATGATCTCTAGCCAGCCACTAGAGAGTGACAGACAGGTCCTTGCCTTCCCTAGGGAGCTTGTGGCATCTGTAATGTGCTCCACACATGGCACTCCCAGCAGTATGCAGGCACCATCATCGCAGGGCAGACTGTAAGTCAGATGTCACTTACACCTGCAACTGGATTCCTCACCAATCACCAGCCTCTGTCTTACCCTCAACCAGATCCTTAGACCTGGGCACCTCACCAGGACAGGCTGGTAATTGTTCTTGGCTCTACCATGGATTTTGCGCGGTCTCTTCATTGTATCTACTGGTCTGCCCTCCTCTGTTCTAGGTTCTCACTTTCAGCTGCCTCTATGGTTCTAGGCTCAGGCGTCCCCACTGGACGTCACTCACACACTTATGTCTTCAGCCACTACTGACCTCTGCCTGTTCCCTTCACCCAGAATGCATTTCCTCAGATGACATGGTCGACTCCTTCACTGTCTTTTCTTGAATACTCTTATCAGTATGGCCTTTCTTGCTCTTCCCACTGCCCTAATCAATCTGATAAGCCCACATGTCAGCTCCTTTCGAATTCTCTGTAGAACTCTGCACTTTCCAACTTCATGAACTTCACTAGTTCCCTACCCCCACCCCAAACACTTACACACGCTCTCTCACACACACTAGAATGTCAGTTCCAGAGCCAGAGTCTGTGTCTGCTTTGCTTACTAGTATCTCTCCAGTGCTCAGAACAATGTCTGGCACCCTGAAAGGACCCAATCCATAGTTGATGAATGTGTGATCATCCCCTGAGAAATGTGAAAATTCATTTGCTGGGGCCACAGCAGCGAGACGATCACAATCACGTGGCTGACAGTCTCCATCATCTATCTGCCTTAATTATTCCTTCCTCACTGGTGTCGAATGCTGCTGGCTCCAAGCTTCCAATCAGCCTCCTCTGTGCTTGCTCTGTTGGCTGTGTTGCTATCTGCTGAGAATCCTCAGGCCATCCAGACACTGTGGGGTGCTTGATCTGCATCTAGGAGAAAAGGGGTGGTAGTTCTTTCCTGGGGCTGTCATCTCTGTCTCTTTGCCTTTCTGTGGACTTTTATTGGGCTGCCCAGGGAGTCAGATGCCACAGAGTTACCTTTACTAGCAGGCTGTTGGGGCTGGTGAGTCCCTTCCAGTCTCTGAATATATTTTCTTAGAGAGATTTCTGTTAACCCAGCCAGGGGACACCAGATCCCAAGCTACTTGCGCTCTCTAGTGAACGGGTAGAGCTGTCAATCCTTTTCCAAGATAGTTGGACTGAGGGAGGGGGCAGGAGTTGAGGTTGGCTTCCAGAACTCCTAAACCTGCAATCTTTGTAGCAAACGGTAGCATCTTTGGCTAGACCTGATACACTGTGTATTGCCCTTCCTCGTGAGCCTTCCCGCACCCTTGGGATGATGACCTTTCCCCACCTCAGCATCTCTAGGATTTGTGGCTGCTTCCTGCCGTGTGCATCAGCTGTTGGTGCCTGTTAAGGATCCTATAATTAGAGCCCAGAGCTGCAGCTCTTGGTTAGCATTTTGTCCAAACAAGGCTCTGGGGATACTTAACTGCCCACTGCATCTCACATTTAGTCATCTACTCTCAAGTCCGAAGAATGAAGATGAGCAAAGGTCCGTTCCCTAATTGTCTCCCCTCCACTGACTGGAGGTCAGAGTTTGAAAGCTAAACTCAACCCTGGGGAATTGGCAGGGGCTGGGAGGGAAGGGGCTTAACTCAGGTCAAAAGGAATCATCCAGCAGGCACACTCAAGAGGGCCTCCTTGAATCTCACTAAGTGGGAGGGAGTTCCTCTTCTCTCTGTGTTAAAATTTCTTTTCTTGTCCCCCAAGCAGCCCACTCACCGTCTGAGGTAATAAAAGGAAAGCACTGTCTGCATGTGAATTCACCAGCCTTTGGACCCAGATTCTTTTCTTTCTCTACTGTTCTCTAAGGAGAGACTGGAGGCTCATGGTATCTGCACAGCTTTAGCTCTAATACAGCAAGATCTGAAAATGTGTGGAGAGGCTCCTTGGTGCTTTCGTTTTTCTACCTAGAATATAGATTATAGAATATAAAGATTAAGCTTTTTCCCCCAAAGAGAGAAATGGGGGTGGGGAATCACCTGGAGATACGTGTGTGTGTGTGTGTGTGTGTGTGTGTGTGTGTGTGTGTGTGTGTGTGTGGTTTGTTGTTTGGTTGGTTGGGAGTGAAGACACTTTCTCCACACAGCTACTTGTCCTTTAAGTCCCCACCAAAACACTGTGATGCCACGGGTAATGACTACAGCTAACATGAGTCTGTAGCGGCACTATTTGGGGTATTCACAAGACACATTGCAACTCCCCTGTGGGTCTCCATTAAGGACAAGTGACTCAGCTCATAAAGTGAGGGCCAGTGAGACCAGTGACCAGGAGGTGGTACCCCCCAGATCACCACCTCTCTTCCCAGGGTACATTGCCCTTGCACCAGCCCTGCCCCATCTTGCAGCTAGAAACTCTCCTGTGCCTGGCCCTGCTGTCCCAGCCCCTGCTGCCCCAGCCATAGACGTTCCCAGGCCCTTGCTGTCCAGCTATCAGCCATTGTCTATCTCTGCTACAGGGGGCAGGAGTGGACAAACCAGCCTTTCTTTCTGCTGACAGGGAATGCTTAAAATAACCAGACACACAGCTCAGAGGGATGTAGCCCCAGCTCACACACTACACCTCAGACAGCTAGGGGTGGCTGGAATTAATAGCCTATTACTAGGTGGTAGCAAGAAGGAGTGGCAGGAAGAAGGCAGGAGGGGCAGAAACAAGCAAATAGCTTTCTGTGACCTTCTAATTTGAATTGATTTTTTTTGCAGAGTGATATGTAGGCAGCTAGGGATCCATGGTTTCTTACCTTCCTGCAGGAAGAGAGGAAGTCACATTTCTTCCTCTCTCTCTCTCTCTCTCTCTCTCTCTCTCTCTCTCTCTCTCTCTCTCTCTCTCTCTGTGTGTGTGTGTGTGTGTGTGTGTGTAAATGATGTAAATCCATGTGATTGGACAAGGAGGGGTTAAAGAGGCTAGGTAGTGTGGGACTGAGGGAGAGGAGAATGGGATCTACTTGGTTCACTTGCTTTTATGGCAGGTTTTGCTAGCCAGCTGGAGAGAGGGAAGGGAGTTTAAAACCCTGGTAGATAATTTTTTTCCTTGGTCTGAACATTGTTTAAATTCCTGAAGTGGGTGATCCCTGTAATAAATACTTGGGACTTTGTGAGACAGATGTATTTACTGCTCAGGTTTAAAGTTTAGATTGGATGGGTACGAGCTTGGGAACTCATGGGATCAGGGTGTGTGTTAGATGTTTTGTTGGTTCCTGGTCGGCATGCACAAGGAGTTAAGAGAATTCCATTTATAGCAAAGCAGACTCCTGTCACCATTCCTTGTGGCTGCTTGGTCGGGGCTGTGCCTCACTCTGTGGTCTGAATATGATTGGCCTCAAAAGATGTTAGATGCGAGGGGGAAACCGGACCTGAGGTCCAGATGCTCTCACTCCTTGTATGTGAATGAACCACATCACCTGCTGTGTGGATAGGGAAATAATCCTCCAAAGGAGCAGCCATGGAAGCAAATGCCAAAGCAGGGGAAAGAGCCAGGAAGATGTGAGCATGCCGCCCACATTGTATAGTTTATCTACTTTACAGGTTGGGCAGCCATTACGTATTTATTGTAGGAGAAAAGATTGTATCATTTGAAGTATGGCTCTTTAAGGGACATGTTGTTGCTTGTTTTCGCTCTTTTAAGGGGCCCACCACCCAGCTCCCAAATAAATCACACGTGGAAGCTTATTCTTAATTATAAATATCCGGCCTTAGTTTGGCTTGTTGCTAGCCAGCTTTACTTAACTTACAATTACCCCATCACCCTTATGCCTCTGGGCTTTTCCTGTTCTCTTATGTCTGTAAATCTTACTCTTACTCTGTGGCTTGCTGTGTAGCTGGGTGGCTGACCCCTGGAGTCCTCCTCCTCTGGCTACTACTTCTTTCTCCCAGATTTCTCCTTCTATTTATCCTCTCTGCCTGCCAGCCCCACCTATCCTTTCTCTGCCTCACTATTGGCCAGTCAGCTCTTTATTAGACCATCGGGTGCTTTAGACAGGCAAAGTAACACAGCTTCACAGAGTTAAACAATCGCAGCATCAACAAAAGTAACACACCTTAAAACAATATTCTACAACAGGGACGCAGGCGCTCTTGGCCAGGTCAGAACATGTGATAGTCCCCTAAACAAGTGACCTGGGTGATTAAAATGAAGCATACAGGAGCTGGAGCTGTCTGTGGCTGTGAGTCACCATTGCCTTCTGGATTCTCAAAAGTACTTTTGCCCCTGGAGCCATGACTAGAAAGCTCACTCTGTTCTGAGTGACAACATCCCTCCACAATGATGGGAAGAGTAGATAAGTGACTTGTCACTACAGACTTGTGTAGTGATATATTGTGCACCCTAATAAAGCTTATCTGAGGATCAGAGGACAAAGCCAGCCACTATATTAAACATGGAAGTCAGGCAATGGTAGCACACGCCTTTAATCCTAGCATTCAGGAGGCAGAGATCATCTGGATCTCTGTGAATTCAAGGCCACACTGGGGAACAGAGCCAGGCATGGTGACACATGCCTTTAATCCCAGCACTAACCACAGAGGTTTGGAGGTCTGTACAGATAGACAGAAGTGATGTAGCTGGGCAGAGAGAGGAAGTGAGATGCAGAACAGAAAGGCATAAGCATGAGGATATAGGAAGTAGGTCTCTTTGGAAGCAGAGGAGTTGGTGAGGTAAGATTGGCTGTGGCTTGTCCTATTCCTCTGGTCTTTCAGTTTTAACCCCAATATCTGGCTCTGGGTTTTTTCCTTTAATTAATAAGACCGTTTAGCAATTAATCTTATAGACTTCATTCAACAATTTAGTTTGTGTTTCCAAAGAGAGTCCCCAGTCAGCTACCCACCTCTCTGCCTGGGCTGTGTGACATGCCCATGCCTGATGAGGCCTATGCTCAAGGAGAGTCGGCCACAGGCCACTGTGTGAATGCTGTCAGCTGCCACCCAACAACACAGATGGTATTTTGGTTTTCCATCATGGGAATGAATCCCCAGTGTTCAGTGGTGGTGAGGTATGAAATGGAGCATCATCTCACCTTGGCCTTGAGCACAGTCCTCAGAGCCAGCACCAAGATCAACCTGGGTATTCCTGGCCCATCAGTTCTGTAAAAGGTTTCAAGGGGGCCTTGTTTTCATAATCCACTTACAGCAAATTTACTGCTTTGTACACCATCATTCTGGCTAGACTCATTCTCTGGAATCAGGAAGGGACTCAAAACAAATAGGTAATATAGCCTTTAAGAAAACATGCATCCTATAAGCTAAAGCCCATAGTGTCTGCAGCAATAGGAATCAAGGTGTAAAACTATTTTAACCAAAGCTTTAGTTTTACTTTATTTCCTGGAGCTTCCAGTACCGTTTTTGTTTGTTTTGCTTTATATGTTTTATTTCTGTTACTCTTGAGATCCTGGGAATCTTTCTTTAGTATATCATTGATGTTTGTTACTTCCAGCATTTTCTAGCAAGGCTTATAATTTCCACTAGGACTTTATTATCTCTTAAGGAAAGTTGATCACAATGGGGTTGATCATAAATGCAGGACTGCTGAAGAACTTCCTCCCTACCACTTGTCCCTGTGTGTTAATGGAACTGACTTTAAAATCAGCTGATTATTGGTCTCAAGGATGAGTGTCATTTGCCCTTCTCTTACAAGTCCACGTTTGCTTTGTTGCAAGCAAACCAAAAAGTCCTAAAGGTTAACGTAGGAGGCTCCGAAGAGAAGGGAGTAGACTCAGAAATGTGGGTGTGGCCCCAGAACCACCCAGCCCAACAGGTTGTCCACCCAGGGTGATCCATGAATTGTGTGTCTTTCCAGGGCATGTCTGTCAACTGGGCATCTCCACAACTGTAACATAAATTTATTATTTTGAGGACATTTGTTTGAATATCCCTAACTAGCTGTGGAATTCAGTATTAGACATGGAACATGAGCAATATAAGTAACTGGCCACCTCAGCACTATTTGTTGGTGAACATTTTTAGCCCCTGGGTACCTGAATAAACAGTGCTAGCCTAGAGTCAGATTTGATGATTCACTAGGAAAATCTCAAAAGTAGAGGTGATTTCATGGGTAGGTATTAAAGCTCTCTGGAAATTACTTGAAATATTCTTAAGAAGGTGCTTAAAGGTCCCCGGGAATTCTCCCAATAGACTCTAGGGTGGCCTGGGACACTGAGGTAGAGTGAGATTTCTGTCCTCAGAGTGAGTGAGAATGGAGTCCAAGAAGTGTGGAATTTCAGGTGTGTCCAGCCTGCAGCCCACAGGCTGTATGCAACCCAAAAGAACTGTGAATGCTTTCCAAAACAAAACAAAACAAAACAAAACAAAAAAACATAGCCTTACTCAAAGCAACTTCAGAATGCTTTGCAACTCTATTCATTTATTTATTTGTTTCTTTGTTTATTCATTCATTCATTCATTGTAACTGGATTGCACAGTCCTCAAATTTGAACTTTATAGATAGCAATGTGGAACAGTAATGGCAAAATTGTGTTATAATTGTATGATATAAATGTATATGTAATTTATTTTTTTATTTCAATCTAGACTGGCCTGGAATATTTTACAATTTTAAAAAATTTTAATTAAAATCTAAATACATCATTTCCCCTCTCCCTTAGGGCCCTCCAACCCATGTCCCCTTCCTCCACCCCTCCTATGGTCCCCATCTCACTCCCTCTCAAATTGATGGCCTTTTCTCCTTTGTTTATTATTGTTACATGTATATGAATGTAGATATATAAATGTTACCCACTGAGCCTGTTTGGTGTTGTATGTATGTATATGATTTCAGAATTGACCACTTTGTACTGGATAACCAATTAGGGAGCTCATCCCTGAGAGAAACTAATTCTCCTTCCTCCCCAGTCAATCATTAACTACCTATAGTTCTATGTCTAGAGGGAGGACACCACTCTACCACTGCTGCTGTCCTCAGATTTCCTCTTTCCAAATTAGAATGTCTATTGGTATTGTCATTGTTCAGATCTTGCTTTGGCAGTCGTATTGTTGAGGTATCATGGATGCTGCTTCCCCTTCACTTCTAGTAGACATACTCTTACTTCCTGGTCCTCAGGCTATTATAATCTTCCTGCCTGCACCCTTCTGCAATGTTCCCTGAGTTTTAGGTGCTGTGGGATGGTCTGTATGTCAAATTGCTCTGATTGGTCAATAAATAAAACACTGATTGGCCAGTGGCTAGGCAGGAAGTATAGGCGGGACTAACAGAGAGAAGAAAAAAAAGAACAGGAAGGCGGAAGGAGTCACTGCCAGCCGCCGCCAGGACAAGCAGCATGTGAAGATGCCGGTAAGCCATGAGCCACGTGGCAAGGTATAGATTTGTGGAAATGGATTAATTTAAGCTATAAGAACAGTTAGCAAGAAGCCTGCCACGGCCATACAGTTTGTAAGCAATATAAGTCTCTATGTTTACTTGGTTGGGTCTGAGCAGCTGTAGGACTGGCGGGTGACAAAGATTTGTCCTGACTGTGGGCAAGGCAGGAAAACTCTAGCTACATTTAGGTGTGAGAGTTGTATTGTAGATGTGTCTATCAGGACTGGGCTCCCCACAATTGGTTGGTCTCTGCACTATGACCAGTTGTGGTTTTCTGCATGGTCTCTGATGGCTGCAAAGAGAGGCTTCCTGGATGCAGGGCGATGGCTACACTTCTCTGTGGGTGTTAGGGAGGTTGTAGGCTGCAGTTAAGAATGATGCTAGTCTAATAAAGTGGTGGTTGCAGGTTCTCCTCAAAGACCTAAGAGCTCATTAGCCTGGGTACTTGGCTAGGTTTTTAGTACCAGGCATGATTTATAGTTTGGTGGAACAAAATAGAGGACGTGAACGTGAGTCATCTGATCCATGACAAAGATACCTTTTGTTATTTATTTATTTATTTATTTATTTATTTATTTATTTATTTATTTATTTATTTGTGTTAACTTGAATTCTCTGCCTAGAACTTGGTATATGACATTATCTCCCAGTGTCAAAGGCCTGGCCAAGGAAAGGCTGTGGGTTTGATAAACATTCCTGACTTGCTGCCTTCAAGAGGGCAGCAACTTTCCTTCAAATCAAAAGCATTTGTTGGGGGTGTTCTCTATCATAGCTGACTGAGTTAATGTATGGCTTGATGAGTGACCAAAGGAGTTCCACATTTCCTAATAGTTACATGAATACCTAAGTAAACAAAGAGAACTGTAGATGGATGGTTTTTGGAACATGGGGTCTTGCTGTGTAACCCAGGCTGACCTCCAACTGGAAATCTTCAGCCCGTTTATTGGGATTGTAGGCATGCACCATTTTCATACATGGTTTGGGTAGGAATTCTTTTGGCCTCTCTTTCCATCCTTTATTTGACCTCCCCAAAAAAAGAGAGGTAGCCAGGTGGTGGTGACACACACCTTTAATCCCAGCACTTGAGAGGCAGAGCGAAGCAGATCTCTGTGAGTTCAAGGCCAGCCTGGTCTACAGAGTGAGATCCAGGACAGGCACCAAAACTACACAGAGAAACCCTGTCTTGAAAAAAGAAAAAAGAGGTATTACTCTGCTGGTTCACTGTACCACATTTTTTTAGGGGACAAAGTCACTTCCCTGTCTCTGATAGGCAATTAGAAGAGGGATGATCTGAGAAGGCGGGGGGTGCTTGGTACTTTGCACCCCACCCTCACCCCTGCCTGCACTCATCCTCTCTGCTTTTGGTTGGAGGAGAGCATCCAGCGTCTGCTCTGTTAAGCCCTTTCATATCTCTTCATAGACCCCACTTTGCAACCTATGATTCAGAATGGATGGCTTTCCTGAGCCCCACCCAAGCCTGCACGTGCAGCTAAGCACTCAAATGGAACTTCAGCACGGTAGGGATGACACTATTGAAATAGCCAGAGGAAACCATTTAGCATTGAATTTATGAGATGAAATCATAGGTTCTCCCCACATATAACGTTTCAGTGGGTAAAACAATTATAGTGTGTTCAATCCTGATTAACCCTCCTCAGGGCAACGTTTATTGGCATGCCCCATGACAACATAATTAGTATTCCAAGGGTATTTTTCACCAGCTGCTTATGTCTTGAGTTAAAAGTCAACAGCTAAATATATAGCAGGGCAAGTGCATACACAGTAAAATTGATTTTAGTACTCAAAACGACTTGGTTATCTATCTGTATTTATAGCTGTAATTACAGAAAGGCTTAATGCCTTCTATAATCAGTTCTTTATTGAAAGTTTCACGACAGAAGACGTGATGCTAATTTACCTCGTGGCATCAAGGAAGGAGCACCGCCCTGTAAGCCACACTACTGGCCTCAGCTTCTAGGTTCATTAACTACAAAACACGTGGTCCTGCGTTCCGTGTGGTGCATTAAGGGCTCTTTATTGAGCAGCTTTCAAAGGCAGTTTCTATTTCAAGTTGCTAACATTATATACGCCTTTCCCCAGGGTCTGGTTGGCTGTTTGAGTCTAGGGAATGAGTGATGCTCTTTGTTATTAGAAAAAAAAATGTCAGTTCTGTCTGACGTGTGCATAACATAGCCTAGAAGTTTCATCTTTCCTGTGTGAATGCCTTTATATCTGGAACATTTTTGAGTCGCTCCCATGTAGTGCCTTAGTTCTGTTTGTGTTCTGGTCCCTGAAATGGGAAGGTGTTGCACACAGTTTGTTGTTTTGTTTTAATTTACACTGTAACAGAAATGGCTATGGGCTATTGAATGTGCATTACAAATATATTGGCTTTTTTATGTGTGAGGTGGATGTTGTGTTTCTGTGTGTGCATATGCAGGTATATGCATATGTAACTGTGTGTGTATGCAGGTATATGCATATGTAACTGTGCGCCCATGAGTGAGGAGACAAAGGGCATCAGCAGAAGATTTCCTCAGTCACTCTTACTTTATTTATTTATTTATTTTTTGAGACAAGGTCTCTCAGTAAACCTGGAGCTCAAGAATTCCATTAGACTAGCTGGCCACAAGCCCCGGGCATCAACCTATTCCTACCTCCCTAGTGCTGTGACCAGCTTTTATGTGAGTGCCAAGATCTGAATTCAGGTCTTCATGTGTCCACAATAAGCCCTTGACTGACTGAACCAGCTCCCAAAATATAGTTTTCATAATTATATATTGTGGTGATAAATTGTGTACCTTAATAAAATTTACCTGAAGATCAGAGAACAGAACAAGCCACTAGATTAAACAAGGAAGCCAGGCAGTGGTGGTGCACACCTTTAATCCTAGCACTCGGGAGGCAGAGATCTATCTAGATCTCTTTGAGTTCAAAGCCACACAGAACTACATGAGATTGACTCAGTCTAGGAGAGAAACAGAGCTAAGAAGTGGTGGCACATATCTTTAGTCCCAGTACTTGGGATCACATGTCTTTAATACCAGCACTTGAGATCTCATGCCTTTGCTTGGGAAGCACATGTGCCTTTAATCCCAGCACTAAGAAGGAAGTGATGGCTAGGCAGAGAAAGGTATATAAGGCATGAAGAGATAAGAACTGAAGCTTTTCAGGCTAAGGAGTCCTAGAGGTAAGATGTGGCAGTGGCTTGTTCCTTTGTTGCTCTGATCTTCAGGCAAATTTTATTAGGGTACACAATATATCACCACAATATACATGTGCTGGGCAGTGGTAGCACATGCCTTTAATCCCAGCACGTGGGAGGTAGAGAAAGGTGGATTTCTGTGAGTTCGAGGCCAGCCTGGTCTACAGAGTGAGTTTCAGGACAGCCAGGACTGTTATACAGAGAAACCCTGTCTTGAAAAACCAAAAACCAAAAAAAAAAAAAAAAAAACCCAATTATATATATGCACATACTAACTACACACACACACACACACACACACACACACACACACACACACACACACACACACTTTATCTGACACACATACACACACACTTTGGGAAGCAGGCACTGGTCCTTTCTATTTTATAGATGATGAATTGAGCTCAGAGAGGTCAAGAGGTTTACTTGAAATGATATAGCAATAAATGGAGTCTCTGCAAGCTTAGCTCCCAAAGATGAATTCATGAATTAATTCCTATGCAGACATTATTATTATTAATTCCTATGCACTCTTATGACTGCAGGCCATGGAAAGGAGCCTCCCAGCACTCAGACCTCAGCCTGCCTTCAGCTTTCTCATTGTTATTGTTGTCCTCTTAAAACAAACATTAAACAAGCAGACATAGGCATCAGCATACATCTGCCCTGCACGTATACATGTGTGAGTTTATCTACATTCATATATACTACATAAAAGAATACAAGAACTAGCTTTCTCTCCACTGTTCAAAAAGAACTTCATTGCACATGTAGCTAGAATTACTCGAAGAACATGTCTCCTTTGTGTCTTAGACATTATTTTAGAGAATTTCAAAGATCTGCATCTGAAGCATAGCCCTCATGATCCCAGTTGGTCCTCACGTCATCTCCGAAAGCCAGCAAATCTTGTGTCATCTTGTCTTATTTTAGAATTGAAGTAACTTGTCCAGGGTCAGGTCACCACTCAGAGTAGAACTCAATCAGAGTAGCTCAAGAGTCTAGGGAGCTGTGCTACCTCTATGGGTCACCAGGCAGAGAATAGTAGTCTGACAGATGAAAAAAAAAAAAAAAAAAAAAAAGGCAGCCTTCCCATAAGTAGCAGAGCCTGGATCTCATACACAGTGTTTATGGAGAAGAGTTTCCTGGCTGGTCTGTCTTTTTGTGGGCCAAGGGTCACCTTGGTCTTTCACCACTCTCCATCAATATCCTTAGCCACAGTTGCTTTGTGCCACCTAGAAACATGACTGAAATTCTAATCCATTTGTTGCCCCAGAGTGATACATGGTGGGGGAGGGAGAGGCAAGTCTGTGTGTGGGTCTGCATATGTGTGTCTGTGTGTATTGTGTATCTCTCTGTGTGTATTTCTGTGTGTGTATCCCTGTGTGTCTTTGTGGGTTTGTACTTGTGTATATCGTGTGTGTGTGTGTCTGTCTGTCTGTCTGTGTGTGATTTCCCTCTAATAGAATGTGAGTCTACGGTTCAGTTTATAACCTGACAGTATTTACCCATTCATGCATTTGTTCTACATAAATTTTTGCTGTTTATCTTCAATGATTGGGAAATAAATACAGAAAAGAGAAAAAGACTCGGAGACATCTCAATTTTAATTACCTTGCCACTAGACAGAATCTCCATAGACTTTACAACCCCCTCTGTTCAAAATACCAAACTTTGTCTAGAAAAACATCCCTAAAACTCCACTTTCCAAGAATGGACTGGGACAGGTCTGGAGTTCCAGAAATGGTCCACAAAGATGTCCTTTGGGGACTTAATGTGCCCTCCAGGACAGTGGGACCTATAAAATTGGAGGAGGAAATTCTAGGGAGGAGACATGGTGGTGAATGAAACAAATGGTTCCCTCCCACCCCAGAGTTAAAACACAATGTCCAGCCTTGAAGTGGTGGGAAAAGCTAATGGTGAGCTCTCTCTCTGTCTGGCATAGGTCGCTGACTATTAAGTCGTTTGGGAAATGTGGACTTGTACCAATCTACAAGATTGGCCATGGCCATTTTAATGTGTTTTCGAAAATCAGTGAGTGCTTAAAAACTCGTAGTAAAAGCCCTAATAAACTAAATTAGACCAGGACTCTGCCAGAATTGTGTTTACCTCCTAAAGTGGAGGGTTAGGAAACCACAGGAAAAATTAAAAGGGGAAAAAAGAGAGAGATGAAAGATCAATAAATCCATGTGTCTTGGGGGTCATTTGGTCAGCAGAATTTGCTGTCTGTCAAGTGCAGCTCATTTGCAAAGTGGCAGGTGAGATCTTTTGATGACACATGGTTATGGATAATGCCACCCTCCATCTCCTCCTTTTTTTTCTTTTACCTTTGTTTTGTTTTATGAGTCTTACTTGTTTTTACAAGGGTAAGTTTGGAGAGAGGGGGCATAGTTACTGTAGCCAAAGAAGAATAAATGTTTTGTGCATTGTGTGTACCCATGTAGTATACTGAACAAGTACTAATAAGAATAAAATTATTGGGGCAAATAAAATCACATATGCTTTTTAGTCACCTGGGACAGCAGCCATGCCAACCTTCTTGAGCATATAAAAATAATAATCCTTCACATCTGAGTACCATTATGAATCTTATAAAAAGTCCTTTCACATACATTATCATGTTTGATCCTCGACAGCCCTGTAAGTCAGGAATGATCTGTGTTATTATCCCATTTTACAGTTTAGGAGAGGTTAAGTGGCTTGTCCAAAGTCACAGAGCTACCAGACATCAGTCAGTACTTCCAATAGCTTTTTGGTTCCAAAGTGTTCCAGGATGACCTGTGGGATCCATGTTTTAGAGCAAAAGTCTAAGGTGCTTTTGTGGAAGGAAAAAAAAAAACAAGGCTATGTCACAGGAAATGACATCTCTAGATTCCTTAGGGTTCAGAAAAACCATCTACCCCAGAAGAGGATAGGACCCAGGGTTTTGTATACTGCACTGAAGGTATGGACCACAACAGACTCTTCTAACTCTTCCATAAGGAAAGAAAGAACCCAACTTGAAAATGGACCACAGACCTTAAAGAGGCACCTCATCAAAGAAGATGTGTTGGTCACAAGTAAGCCTCTGAGGGGGGTTGCACATGATCTGTTACCAGGGAACTGCACGTTAGAACAAAATTGAGATATGGGGGCTGGGAAGAGGCTCAGTAGATGAAGTGCTTGTTGCACAATCATGAAGACCTGAGTTCAGATTCCCAATACAACATCTGCCTCTGACCTCCATCTGTACACACCTACACATGCGTGTGTATTTCACACGTGTGCACATAGCCTTATGAACACACACACTGTACACACACACACACACACACACACATACATGTGCGCACACATGCACACAGAAGCTGAGCTGTCATTACCCACCTGTTATGTGTTGCTAGAGAAGTACAGATTAGAATAAAAACAGGAAGTTTCTGTATATCTGTCAAAATGGCCAGAGTTCAGAACATGAACCCTACCAAATGCTAACGAGAAAGTGGAGCATCTGGAACTCTTGATGCATCATTGATGGGAATGTGGGATGCTACAGCCACTTTGGGAGACAGGTTAGTGGTTTCTGGAAAACTGAACATCACTGTACCATACAACTGAGTCTTAGTCCTTGTCATTCATCCGAGGATTTAGGTTCACACAAAGGCCTGCATGTAGATTTCACATAACAACTAGAATCATTGTCTCCAAAACTTAAAAGCAACCAAGAGTCCCTTAAGCAGGTGCTATGATATCTTCATTACAACCTGATGACCTTGCTTTGCCACACTATGACCATTCAGAGTCCATCCTTTATATTAGGGTTTATTCTTGGCATTGTACGGCCTGTGGTCTTACCATGATGGTGTCATTCAGAGTAGCTTCAAGGCCTTAAGTACCTTCCTGACCCATTTGTTCAGCTCGTACCTCTCCCTTCTTAGCCACTGGCAAGCAATCTTTTCAATATCTACATAACTTTGCCTTTTTCAGAATGGCATGTCGATGGACACATACAGGATCTAGCCTCTCCCTTTCTTCCACCTATTAATACACATCTTAATCTTCTTCCTTTTCATGGTTTGATAGCTCATGTCCTTTAGCACTGGATAGATTCCACTGTATAGATGTACCACAGTTAACAAAGGTATTACGGTGATCGAGGAAGCCATGCCCATACAGGAGTGGGATAGATGAGCACTCTTTATACCCTTCTCTTGGTTTTACTATAAACCTGAAAGTGCTCTGAGGACAATCTTTTTTTTTTTTTTTTTTTCTTTTCCGTTTTCTCATAATGCCTTATCAGGGCTTTTCTATTTTTTTTATTTCTTTTTTTTATTTTACAATACTATTCAGTTCTACATAACAGCCACAGATTCCCTTGTTCTCTCCCTTCCTGCCCCCCTCCCCTTCCCCCCAGCCCACCCTCCATTCCCACCTCCTCCAGATCAAGGTATCCCCCGAGGACTGAGATCGACCTGATAGACTCAGTCCAGGCAGGTCCAATCCCCTCCTCCCAGATTGAGCCAAGCGCGGCAGGCCCTCTGAATAGGTGAGACAGTTGATTGGCTTGATATGTTTGGGAGGCATCTAGGTAGTGGTACCAGGTCCTGGGCTCGTTGCATGAGTTAGCTGTTTGAAACCTGGGAGGACAATCTTTTAAGAAATCAAATAACTCAGCCGGGCGGTGGTGGCACACGCCTTTAATCCCAGCACTCGGGAGGCAGAGGCAGGCGGATCTTTGTGAGTTCGAGGCCAGCCTGGGCTACCGAGTGAGTTCCAGGAAAGGCGCAAAGCTACACAGAGAAACCCTGTCTCAAAAAACCAAAAAAAAAAAAAAAAAAAAAAAAAAAAAAAAGAAATCAAATAACTCAGTGCAGAAGAGGAGATAGCTCAGTGAGGGATGACGTGTGTGTGGACAAGCTTAGGGACCTGAGTTCCATCCTCTGCATCTACCTGAAAAGGCCAGGCATGTTGGTGCGCTGCTTGCGTTTCTCTCAAGAAGGAGGGTGACAGGGTGGAATCCTGAGGCTCTCTGGCTAGCCAACCCAACCTAACTTAATGCCAGGCCAGCGGGAGACCCTGTGTCAAACACCAAGGTGGACAGCTCCAGAGGAATGGCCGTCAAGGAGGAGAACGGGGGCGAGACCACAGAGGCCCGCCACTGAGTTACGTTTCCTACAGTTCTGTTGTCAGAGGGAGGACTATTTCCTCAACCCATGTCAGCAGCTCGCCCATGGGCTTTCTAACTCCTCCATCTTGGCTGACATCTTCCTGGGTGCTGTCAGGAAGCCAGTTCCTTCTCTCTACTTTTAATCTCTGTTTTGTTATTGTTGTTGTTGTTGTTGTTGTTGTGTGTGAGTGTGTGTGTGTGTGTGTGTGTGTGTGTGTGTGTGTGTGTGTGTGTGTGTGTGCATATTCACGGAGAGGAGCATGTGCCCATGTGCCAGCGGCTGGCTGCGTGTGGAGGTCAGAGGACAACCTCGGGTGTTGGTCCACCTTGTTTGAGATGAGGTCTCTGCCGTGAACTCGAGGCTAGCTGGGCCACCTGCCGTCTTGTCATAAGGGTGTTAAGATTACAGATGTGGATTGCTGCATCTGACTTTACGTGGCTTTCAGGGATCCAGACTCAGGTTTATAGTTGCTCCATAAGCACTTTACCCACTGAGTTTTTCCCATCCACACATTCTGCACAAAACACCGAGCAAGCACTGAGCACTTCCAATGTTGAGAAGTTCTGCTTTTTCTCCATCATTAGATTCTTTGCTCCCTGAAGAGCTAGGTCTGTTCCTCTCTGCATCTTCCCGGGTCAACCCAGACTCTGTAAACAAGCCCTCAAGAAAGGCTTGTGGGATGTGTGCAGTGCGGTGCACTTTATTTGATGTATTCTCAGGCTCCAGAAGAGGACTCAGCTCCTGGTAGTTCCGCTCTCTTGGCCTCCACCTGGAGTTTCCTCTTCACAACTGTGTGGTTGTCTGCGACTTTTAGTGCCCCATCAAACGTCAGGTCTTACACAGCTTACTTCATAGGAAGAAGCAGATGCTTCCAGGCCAAAAGTTGAATGAACTTGAATTGCTTCTATCTTTCCATTAAGAAAACTATGGGGTTTTTGACAGCAGCCAGACTCAGAGGTAATGACTTAGTGTCACTCAGCATATGGTTCTCTTTGTTCTGTGAGTGCCTCCAGCTCTTCAACCTCCATTCAGTTACAGGTACACATCTCAACTAACGGCTGTTGCTGTGCGTAGCTTACTAAGTAAAGATATTCAGACACTGACTGCAAATGATATGCATGGGTATTGCATGAGATGCTTAAATTGTACCTCCCCTTCCCCACTTTAATACTTCTTACTGACATGAGATGGACCACTTAATAAGAACAAAACAGAGTTGCACACCAGGTATCTCCAGCCTTTTATTTCTCTGGGCCACAATGGGTGGTTAGGAATTATTTTGGGCCACACACAGGACCCAGGGGTGTCAAACTCATGGCCCATGAATTGTGAGTGAAAGCATACATATGTTTATTACATGATGTTGAAACGTGATGTTATCTGTAACATTCATGCTGGAGAACCATGTGATTGAGTTACAGAAACAAATTAACAACAACCAAAAAAACCCTAATGATGTTTTAAGTAAGGTTATTATTGTGTGTTGGACCACACTCATAGTTAATCTGGCTGCATGAGCCTGCAGGCCATAGGTTGGACACCCCGGTAGAGTCTCCAAAATTTGAAGTTATGCCTCCACTGGGGGTGTGGGGGCAGGTAAACGTAAAGGGTTATTATTTCCCGCATATATGCACAGAATGAAATGAGAGCGCCGTGAGTGATCCAAGTGAAATGGGGAGGGATCCTAAATTTTAAACCTTTTCCCTCAGACGAGATCAAGTGTTCTTCACTCCTCAGATCAGGGGCCTTGCTATTCTTTAGTTAGGCTCAGCCCCCGGGATGGCTCTGGAACCTCATAGAATACTAAATACTTGGGGAACATGTGTGGCCAAGCAGAGTGACCCATCACACTGTGCCACACAAATGGCTCAGTCTAACCTGACCCTGAACTTCTGCCGGGAGTGGATCGAAGTATAACTTGATTGTAATCACGTTGGTACTTGCTTCAGCAATGCAACTTTATGGCTGGGTATTTCCTAGTACCCCATAAAAACCGCTCTTGTGTGTTTGTTCAAATGAAAGAAGATTTGTCTCCCAGGAAAGCCATTGAAACATGGAGAGACTGCAATCTCATTTCGGAGTATTGGGTTTCGTTTTATGACATATCATGCTGTTTAGTACAACATATCTATATTAAAAAGCATGAACAAGTCAGCCTTGTTCTGTTCCATTCCCGTCCCTCTCTAATGTACATTTATAAAAACACAGACATATCTGATTCCACACACACTGTACAATATTTTATCGATTACAGGGGAACTTAGTTATATCATGTTTCCAGAGACTGAGAAAAGAAAACATAGAAAGTGGGAAACACTGAATTTGATTATGCAAGGCATGGTGTTTAAAAGACCTGAATTGTGGGGAGGTCCTATATGTAAGGATAATAAAAATAGGTTTTACTCAAAAACTACCCTTTTACAAACTGTGGGGAAGGGATAGATAGTCCCTTTCACAAAAACTGCCCTTTTACAAACTGTGGGCAAGGGATAGTATTCTTTTATGTCTAGACACACAGTCCACAGGACAAGTTCCCTGGGAAGCTGACCCTGCTTCCAAAGCTTTCTCCGGATTTCTCCACTGTCAAACCTCAGCTCAGCTATCCCTAGCCTGAGTTATTCCAATGACCTTCTATCTAGCCAGCCCGGCCTGATTCCTTCTGCAGTCAGCAACCACTTTGCAAAGAACACGTCTCCTCCACGTGTTTGCTTGGGTGTGTGTCACTCAAAGACATTTAGACCACGAAGAACAGACTTCAACTCCAAAGAGCAGATGAATGCTTCTCTTATTGTCTTCCTTTGGACTTAATTTACACAATTAACTCTTTAATGCATCACAGAATCGGTGTTTCCTATGAAAAGCAAATGGGTTTTTTTGTTTTGTTTTTTGTTTTTGATTCCTGTTCTGTTGTTGCTGTTGTTGGGGTTTTGTTGTTTGTTTTGCCAGTTAGATATCCAGCTATTTGGAATGCCTTTCCCTTGAGTGGCCTTCTCCTTCCTGGCAGGGTCCACATTGGCTCTCCTGCCATGTGAGAGGGTGTTCGAACACCAGGGCCTGATTCTGGGCTGTCAGATGTCCTCTGTCTTTCTGTCCTCAAACACAGCTCTGATCTAGGAAATGAAGCTTTGAGGACGATTTAACACAGGGATAGAGAGACAGCCCACTCTTCCATGAATATTTTTTTCTTAAATTTCTCCTGTTTTCTTACTAATTTATTGAATCCAACCAAATAGTAGGGCCATTTTGAAGTTGCATTTATATCCCAGTGGGACCTCTTGCTCAATTACCTATTGTTTGTTTTCCTGAAACAGAATCTCACTGTGTGGCCCTGGATGATCTGCTCATTCACTGCCTAGCACACAGCATGGCCTCAAACTCACAGCGATCCTCTCAGCCCCCTGGGACCTTGATTGTGACTTCATTAATTCTAAAACTAAATTTTGAGAAAATTTACATCTCTGCAGTATATAAACTTTGGACTCTTTTGATGTTGGGGTACAGAGCACCCTCCCCTTCTTTCCTTTGCCTTTTACATCTTCGATAAACTTGCTTGATTTTGTTGTTCTGGTTTGGTTTGGTTTGCTTGTTTTGTTTTGGCAGGTGAGTCCTGCACATTTCAGAATTTCGTGAGAGCTTTAGTTTTGTTGACAATCCAAATACAATCTTCTCTGATTATATTTACTTTTGGTTGTTTTAAAGGGAAGAGACTGACTTCTGATTGTTTATTTCCTGTTTGATGAGCTTCTTCAGACCTCATCTATTTTGTTTTTTTGTTTTTTTTTTAATCTGATTCTTGTGAGATTTTTTTCAAAGGCATTTTCTGGAAAGAAGGACTTTCTCCCCACTTTTCCAACAAGCAGAGGTCATGCTCCTCATTTCGGGTCTGGCTTTCATGGCATCACCCACAACTCCTCCAACAACGGAATCACGCAAACTCAATTTGATCCTTCCACTTTGCTGCTCCTCTTTCCTTGTCTCTGGCTCTCACGGGCCTCACTTTTCCTGATCTGCGGTGCTTACAGACAACTCCGTCTCTTGGATGGAACCTCTGCCTGCCCACACCAACCCTGGCATTTTCCAGCCTGCCCAAGTATACCTCCTGGGGTGGCCAGACAACATTCAGCACCCCAGTTCAATCTGAACTTCATATATCAACAACAAATGTGCTTTTCATATGAATACATCCTATACAATATTTGGAACACATTCATACCAAAGAAGGTTTTTGGTTTTTTTTAAGAACTATTTCTCCGAAATTTAAACCTGACTGTGTGCCGAATGATTTCACTTGGCAAAAGTCACCCGAGTACCACTTCCAATTCCTAAGCCAATTTCTCCTCTGTGTCACATCTCTATGTGCATAGGCCTATTACATGTCTGTTCGCATTCTCCTATAATACGTTCACATGGAGCTTTGTGTCCCCACACCTAGAAAAGACGGCATAGTCTAGGCACCTAATGTATGTGTGTTCACTGAATTTTAAAAATACATGAGTGGTGGCAAGCCGACCATCAAATATTTATGGAGCATTCCTGAAACACATAGAATGTGAAAAATGTTGATGTTTAAATAGAGGAGCAAGCAGGTGTGACTGTACCCACCAAATTCCGAGCATCCAGGGGAAAGAGCAAAGTGAAGCCAGGTTTTGGGTGTAAGCATTGGATTTTTCTTGAATTCAAAAGACAAGTGAATGTAGCACTTTATCTTCATTCATTCGAAAGAGCCACGAGTCCACAAGAGTAGTCAGGAAACCTCAGGTGTAATTCTGACTCTACCATGAATTAGGAATTTGACCTTACATGAAGCATGTCACCTTCCTGTCCCCAATTTCTTCATATTTAAAAGGGTGTCATTTCTGTGCACACCTTTTCATGACAGAGTCACTCAGAAGTGAACTATCATGGAGAACCTGCGCACTCCTAGACAAGGGTATGATGACTATTCTGTTGGAAAAGCTGTAGCAGAGCCCTGTTCCTCAATCCCAGCCAGGAAGGTCTTGTGAACAGTAACAGAAACACCCTGAAGAGTTACATAGCACCCCAAATGAGTACCAAGAGGGGGAGCCTTCCTCCTCTCCCTCAGCACAGCCTCCCACAGGGCTCCCCTAGCAGGTTGCCCTGCCTCCAGTTTGCCTCCACCTACATCTGGCCACCAAGACAATCTCCCTAAACACTGCATGCCCCTGAGGCACCATCAGAGGCCTTCCTTAATCTCTCTACATCTTGCAGGATGTCTAGGGAGCTTCTTACCCTAGGAGTGTAAACTCTCCACTACACCCTACTCCCTCCCTGCTTCCTGCTTCAGAGCACCTCTCTATGAGGATACAGACAATCCCTGCCTTGCTTCTGCCTTGCCTGAGCCCAACTCCCCTGCCCCTCCCCCAGCCCTTAGCTTCTGCACACTCAGAAATCATCTGGGTTCCATGCATCTTGGAATAGGAAATGCCCTGCCCCCTCCAGACAGGTATCCCTGGTCTCCCGGCCCTGTGCAGCGCTTCACAGTGGTAGCACGTGGACGTGTACAAGAATGGATGCCGGGAATGGGATAAGAAGAGGAGGTGGGAGAAGCTACTCTCCACATGTTGCAATGTTCGTAA
This sequence comes from Peromyscus maniculatus bairdii, assembly GCF_049852395.1. Classification (NCBI taxonomy): domain Eukaryota; kingdom Metazoa; phylum Chordata; class Mammalia; order Rodentia; family Cricetidae; genus Peromyscus; species Peromyscus maniculatus. Next base: position 76,626,002 of record NC_134859.1, on the reverse strand, counting down.
CTGTTTAAAACCAAGGAATGCTCACCATCACATAAGGAAATGGCAGAAATTGCACCCGCATTTATAACCGTGCTTTGGGGGGAAAAAATAGGCACACAAGAAACACTAAGGTAAAATGTCAACCAAAGGTGGTAGTCATTGTGATTTCCAGGTCAGGGAACTTGGCATTACTGCCCTGTCTTTTTCAAATTCTTTGCCTTCTAAACATTGTCACAAACAGGCTTTGCTTTTATTTCGAAGGCAAACATGTTTAAATAAGCTGGGATTGAGATTCAAGCAAGTCATTTTAGTCTGGATGAATACCTTCTCTCTGTAGCCTTCCTGTGAAATCAGCTCTCTCTCAAGAATCATCAATACGTGCTGCTTTCCACACATCAGTTTGAAGACCTTCCCACATACAGACTTCCACAGGGAAGAGGAGACACTTTAGACCTTCGCACCCCCAGCTCCTGCACTTGGGGCTGAAGAAACTGATTTTGTGGTCTTCTTATTTACTCTCAACTCATTGGCCAGAATTAGTCATGTGACTTCATTCATAAAGGAGCCAGGAAAGCACTCTCCCACACAGGTAGGAAAGAGTAAGAGAAAAAAGGAAGAGCATGCAAGCTTACTTTTTTCTCAGGCTTCTTTTATTTTTTGAGATTATAATTAAATCATTTCCCCTTCCCTTTCCTCCCTCCAAACTCTCCCATATATCCCTTCTTACTCTCTCCTTTTTCATTCATTGTTGTTACCTGCATATATATTGAGAGTTGTCAACACACACACACACACACACACACACACACACACACAATCCTAAATATGACCTGTTAAGTCTGTACAATGTTATTTGTATGTATGTTTTCAGGGATGACCATTTGTTGTTGGGTAGCCAATTGGTGTGTTCTTCCCTGGGGAGGACTATTTCTTCTGCTCTCAGTATTCCTCGGTTGTACGCTTAGCTTGAAGCTCAATAAAATTGGATATAGCCATGTGTCTGATTTTCTAATAAAAACATATAACTAGTAAAATAAGCTGATGGTAGGGAATATATTAGGGACAAGAAGACAAGAGATGGGCAAGCTGTCATACTGTGCCTGCTTTCTCTGTAATGGTATCAGAAAGCCAGGCAGTGTTTATGATCATACTTTATGGGTCAGAAGCCATTATTTTCTCAATGTAGACAGTTCAGCTAATGTCTGACACTTCTATAATCTGTGTCCCTCTTTGTACTCCCACTCACAGCCCTAGTGCTACTAGATTCAAGGACGTGATGTCACATCCTTCCTAGCCCCTTTCTCCTACACTAAGATGTCCTTGGTTGCAGAAGGAGACTTGAAAATACTTGTGTTTGGGGGTTGGGGTGGGGCGTAAATGAAGAGTTGATTTTCATGGCACAAAGGAATTTCATGGCACCCAGAGAATTGTGTCCCTAAAAAGGACTCTTAAGATCAAAGGCCTTAGCTCAGCTACTGAAGTGCTAACTGGCCTAGTCCAGTTGTCAAAAATTAGCTTCTGTGTGAACCAATTAAAACAAAATAATTAGAAGTTGTCGGCACTTCCAAATATTTATGCCGGTGGATGCAAATATTTATTTACATATCATCTGTTTGCAATTTTTCTCACTTTGCTCTCTGTGAAAACTCCTCATAAAACCACCAGTTTCTCTCTCTTGATGCTGAAATCATAAGCTAAACTTATTTGACTCAACTGGCAGAAAGCTAAAATATTTTTGTTAGGCTCTCTTGACAATCTGTATTTTTGACAATGTGTTTATATTTCTCATTTATAAAGGAAAGTGATACTGTATCCATCCTTTCAAAGGGAAAACTCTGATTTTTCCCCCAGTCCATTATATTTTTCCATGTGGTCCTCATTAAAGCAATTCCCAACTTTGTTGATTTTCATTATATCTATAGAGTGCAAAAACCTACTTTCACACTTCTGCAATTGGTTAGCAATTATCAGTCAGCTCTGCTGGATGTCTTTTCTCCTACAGTGCTTCAACTCTATCTCAATCCTGAAGTATCAAGAAATGTCAGGGTATTTTGGTCAATATTTCCTACTGGATCTTCCTTCTGCAACCTTAGTCATAAATCTCTCTATCTCTTCCAAGTGTGTCTTCACATCTTCTTTACCCTTTTGAAATCCATCTACTCATCTGCTTTCTATGAGAAGCAAAGGCCCCCATCCATCTCTTGCTAAGGCTAATACAACAAATTCATTAACATACTTACAGGTGATACCATTTACTACCCCAACTATGTATGAAACTCAAGTTCATCGTGGAAAGTCTTGGGGGAAATTCTCACTGTTTACTATTAGCCCTTGCGTGTATTTCCAGCATCCCTTTCAGCAGCTTTGCATGTTAATGTTTTGTTTTTGTGATTCCCAAGTACATGTGATATTACATATTCAACTTCATTTCCCCTAAACATTCTATCATAGCACTTCCTCCGTATAATTACAACTGTTCATAAAGCTACATTTTCCCCCCAGTGGCTATAAGATAGTCTCTTATTCGATGGGTATGTCATGGTTTCATTAAACATTCTCTTACTGGATTTAGAAGCATAGAAAGTGGTTTGTTCTAGATCTGACTATTTAATTGACTTTCCTTCTGGTAGACACAGAAAACAAGGAAGGTGCAATTTACAGGACCAGACCCACGATCTTGGCTAGCAGCCCAACCTGAAGTATTGTCCAAGGAAGGAGCCAATTTTAAAAAAAACTGGAGAAAAGAGAAGTATTCTTTACTGGCATTTCCTAAGGATGCCCTATTGGAGTCTGTGACCTGAGAGTGTAGACCATGGGGCATAACAATTGTGGTTCTCAGCAGAGGTGAAGAAGTCCACTGTGACCTAGGTTCCCATATCCTTGGGACAAAGAGGTAGACAGACCTGCACATCCTGTTCCCCCTCTCTCCCTCTCTCTCTCCCTCTCTCCCTCCCTCCCTCCCTCCCTCCCTCCCTTCCCTCACTCCCTCTCTTAGAATCATAAATATAATTGACATAAATGAGAAATTTCTATAATTTATGCCAATTATATTTATGATTCTGTTCTTTCTCTCTTAATTTTGCAAACTCAAGACATCTCAGTGGTGGTTCTTTGCTTCAGGTCTTTTGTGGCTCAGTCCTGTGACACATATTCTGGCCCCTTTTCTTTCCAGGCTAGTTTGACCCCTCCACCAAGTGCTGAACCAAGGATGGGTTCTTCACAAGGGCCCAGTATCTCTTCCTCAAATTTTTGTTTTACTTTGGAATTGGCCATCTCTGCCTCCCTGCCCTAGTTACTTTCTCATCTCTGTAACAAAATATCAGGACAAAAGGCACTTGAAGGAGAAAGGGTTTATTTTCGCTTACAGTTCAAAGGGGATACAGTCCATCAGAACGAGGAAGGCATGGTGGCGGCAAGAGTAGAGAGCTGTCTGGTCATGGTGCACCCACACCCAGGAAGCAGAGAACAAATAGGAAATGGGGTGCCACGGACTGGCCCATCGGGGGTGCCACGACCGTAGGGGGACCAGAGCTTAGGTAGTCAGGAAGGCAAGGATTCGGCAAATGACAGACAGACAAACCACTCAGAAGTGGTTTGAATCTGCTGCAATTTTACTTCTGCAAATCAGTAGTTTATATACAGAAAAGAAAATTATCAAGTCATACAAGGAACAACAAGAGCTTGGCAATAATTCAATTACATCATCTTTAAAAAAACCAGCAAGTTGCACGCCTTTAATCCCAGCACTTGGGAGGCAGAGCCAGGCGGATCTCTGTGAGTTCGAGGCCAGCCTGGGCTACCAAGTGAGTTCCAGGAAAGGCGCAAAGCTACACAGAGAAACCCTGTCTCGAAAAACCAAAAAAAAAAAAAAAAAAAACAAAAAAAAAAACCCAGCAAGCACACAATTATTAATCGGCGCTAGACATATCCCTTCACCCACAAGAACTTTATGACCCAAAGAGCAGTCTGTGTTTTTTAAACTTAGTACAGTTCCTAGACTTGTGTAGGCTTCTTGCAGCTGTGTCCTTCATCTTTATCTCAGCCGCTCGCTAGTTTATTATGCACTTCTACTTTTCTGGTTCTCATGACCCACTTAGCCAATTTGGATGTTGCAGATCCTCCTTAAGTCTTTCTTCAGTTCTTTTATCACATATCTGTTTTAATATAAAACCTTTTTACCTGCTGGAATATGGACTCTTGTACTTTTACTCCTGTAAGGGGAAGGGGTTCTGCTGTAGTCCTTACGTTTCCCATGCTGAACTTCCTCAACAGAGGGGCCCACCATCTGCCTCCTATGAGATAATGTCTTTTGTCATAAATCACTTTAGTTAGGATTCCTAAAGGATTCCTAGTGGGCGAGTGTTCATTCCCTAGAAGTGCCTGAACTATTATACTTTCTATTATCTAGCGGCTTGAGGCTTGAGGTCTTTAAGGAATAGCTCATTCTGCTATATCTAAATAAGGTCCATGTCCAGCTTCCCTTTTCCTCCATAGTTCACAACCCAAGCATTCATTAATTTTGGCTGTGTTTTATAGATTAATTAAAACATTATCAGAAAAGCAGTTATACAGAACCCATAGCCCAGAGAGCTCATGATCTGTGAAGCACGTCTCCTTCAAGAAGGAGGCATAACACAGGCACTCTGCCAGGGACCTCCAGGGAGCTTAGTCCCGTGGGACACGTATCTCCCATCTGCTATTATTGACATAATTGTTTACGTCACACGGATAACACTGGAGTTGGTGTGGTAGTGGGGCCAGGCAACAAAGCCTCAAGACCAGCCCCCGGTTACCCACTTCTACCAGCAGAGCTTCACCTCCTAAAGGTTCCACAAGCTTTCAAACAGCCATTCAGCTGAAGACCAAGCATTCAAACACACGAACCTATGGGGAATATTTTAAATTCAAATCACAGCATTACTACACCATAATTGTGCAGGCCAGTGTTTAGATTGTGCCCCTTTGAACAGGCAGTATCAGCCTCCTCCAGAGGCATGTCAGACATGCAGGTTCCAAGGCCCCACCCAGCTTCATCGTAAGGACAACTTGGGAGTGCGGTCCACATCCTGGATTATGACAACATACCCAGGTGATTATGGGAATCACACCAGCGGAGCCAATTCTGAACCTTCCTTTGCTGACAAATTCACCTCAGAGCATTTGATTTCGAGTGATGCTACAAGAAAACCTCTTCCTGATGTAGTTCATGTTGGCACTGCCTCAAGCACGCTCTTGTCCCAAATCTTGACTATTCTCAGAGTTTAAGTCCTCAGGCCTTGAGAACATTGCACTATTTGATTAACAGCAAGAAGTGTCATGTCTGTGGCATCCACCTACTGCAATGGTGAATGCCTCTAGCATTGATTTCCCTCTCGGCCTCCTCTCTTCTCAAGCCATCCTGCCATTTTTTTAAGGGTAATATGGCCCTTATGTGGTTTCTCACCTTATCTATATGTGGTGCTGGTGCTGCATCCCAGTACTTCTCACCTTCGTCTTTCCCTTGCTTCCAGCCACATCTGTCTGTTTGCTTCCTGATGCTGTGTCTGATTTTGTAATTTGAGATCATTCATTAAGACAGGTGACATCAGTCACTTTAGAAGCTGCCCAAAATGCCATGGTTCAAATAAATCTTGTCGGCATCTAGCTCTCCCAGTAGGGGTGGATCAGTCCATCCAACATCTGCCTCCATCCATACTCAAGGCTTCTCTTGGACTGTGGGATGGGTCATCTACATTGCCAACCTGACTACATTTAGTGGCCTCAGACATGAGCGAGGCACATCTCTGGGTGTATCTATGAGGATGTTTCCAAAGAGGACTGTGGGTGCCGTGGCCTGACTCCTGAACCAAATACAAAGGTAAATATGAGAAAGCTAGCAGAGTGAAAGGACGCCCCTTTCTCTGCTTGCTGGCCCTCCATGAAATTAACTGTTCTGCTCTACCAAGCCCACCCCAGGAGGACGGATTAACACCTCTGACATCATGATCCCAAATAAATTCCTCCCGCTCTAAGTCGTCTGTGTTCCAGGGATGTGAGAAGCAGCTGGCACAGGCAGAGCTCTCAGTCTCAGCAGTACCGACGTTGGCCTTGACCACCGTTGGGGGTCCTTTTTCTGTGCAGCACAGGAAGTCAGTAGCTCCTGCATCATAGTCATCATGATAGTCTAAAAGTTGCTTCAGACAGCGCCAAATGTCATGTGATAACAGATAAGGGCAAAATCCTTCAGCAGAGAGCCACAACCACAAGGCTGCCTATCTCATTTTCTTGAGCATTCCAGGGAAGACTGGCTGCATTCAATTCCTATAACATCCATCAACCCTGCTTCACCACTACAGAAAAAAACAAACAAAACAACAACAACAACAACCACCCCTTGTCTCATTGGCCAAATGGATGAACTGCAGAGCATTCCATTTTAGCTTTCCTAGACTGCCTGGATAGCTCTGTGGAGAACCATGTAGCCATTCCAACTTAGTAGATTTAAGGGACTATCTCCCAACAGTTCTCCACATGCGATCCACTCCGAAGCTGTTTCCATTATCTTCTCTGATTTCCTGTTGGAATTTTTGAGGCCCCGATCATGGCCCTTTTCTAGCTTTCATTTTAACAGCACTGAAAACTTTCCAGGTTCGAGTATCTTCCCTCGATCTTCAGAAGAGCTGGTGTCCCCAAGGCACAGCACTAAACTGAAGCCCAAAGCTGAGACTCTAGGTCTCTCCTCCAGGTGGAATTTAGCACTTTCGTGCAATTTGAAGTCTGCATAATGCACTGTTGGCCTCAAAAGCACATCTGTGGCAAGCCATCATCCCCAAAGCTAGTCAGAGATGAAGGTTAACCAGGCATAATGACCCACACCTATAACCCCAGTTCCTAGGAGGCAAGGAAACGGGGGTTCGAGGGCAGCCTGAGCTACATAGTGATACGAAGAACTGGCAATGTAGCTCAGTGCGAGACCCTGCTAACTCCAGTCGTGAGAGCTGTCCCAAGAGTCAGAGTTTCCCACCTGAGTTCTTGTGCTTATTCTTGATGTCTCGGAGCTTTCCAAACTGCCATGATTTGCTGGGATTGGGATGCTAACTAAGCCTTTACCCTTTCTTCCGTGCATGGGTTTGGAAGTAACAATTTAACTGAGGGTTAGGGAGTATCCAGTGACCCCAAACATACAGAAGCTGGTAAGCTTCATGGAAGCTAGGAAGCCAGGTTGTTTTACTCTGTACTGATGCTGGACTAACAGAGCTAGCCATCTGAGCACCGGCATAGAGGTCATCCATTAAAATGTCACCATCTCTTTGCTTTGCTGTCAATATCTTGAAAATCTGAGACTTTTTAGAACAAGGGACCCTACTTTTCATTTTGACACCAAGATGCCCAAATTCCGTGGCTGGTCCTGAGGTAGCAAGAAATCTTGGTAACAGAGGCGGTGTAGGTGGGGAAGCTGTAGGGGAGGCAGAATCCTCCTACCTGAGATGCCTGGAGGCTCGCCCTCTGTTGCGTAGCCACAAGGTGCAGAACATTTTTCTAAACACTGCAGAAGATGAATGAAATTTGCCAAAGTTCACACGCTCTGAATTCCAGCCATTTGTTCCCCAGGTGGAGGAGGATTAGAACAGTACCCATCAGGGTCAGCTTTTGTGAGAAAGAATTTTAGTGCCATCTCTTTTATTTTGTCTTGTTTTTCACAATTCTTATATGTGGGCTTCATAAAAGATCTTGTAACTTCAAAGGCAAGGCTTCATTAAAATTGATAGCTTGGTATGTACACACACAGTCCAGATTATGTTATTTAGCACAGATGAGAAAGATAGTCTATTCCCTACTCAAACCCATCACTTTGATATTTGAATAATTAATCCTAAGAAATTCATCATTTAATTATAAGGCTTAAACAGTGCTTAAGTGACATGAAAGGTTTCCAGGAGTCTGTATCGCCAGCTCACAGACAGAGAAATGAGAGAACAAATGTTTGAACACTGAAAATATTCCGAACTGGATCCTGTTTTAATGATGTCATGGAGGAGAGATTTGATGAGTGGAACTTCGGAGCATTCTTAGAGCAGACCACCTTTGTAGCTGCCTTCTCCTTCAGGCTAGGTTCCTGGTGCAGAAATTAAGACCCTTTCAGAAGATTGGTGTTAGTTCACCAGAGAGATGTGATTTACATAGCATGCCGTGCTGGTCTCTAAAACCTATGCCTCAGCTTACCCATCTGTGAAGCGGGGGCATCAGGCGAGAAGACCTTGTGTTGCTAACAAGCTCACTCTCTGGGTGCATCTCTGTCTAGGTCTGGGTTAAAGCAACCTCCCCAGTCCCCTACAATAGAAACTCAGTGTGGCACAGGCTAGTTGAACTTCCTGGTGGTCCTAAGCAAAGAAGCCTATTCTCAAGGACAATTTTCACTAAAAATAAAAACTATAGAGGAGAGGACTGGAGAATAACTTTAAAGTTTAGGCCCAACAGATGTTAATTCTGGAGATACCTTTCCCATGCCATAGCTGGGTGATTGTCCTGAGCCACCATTTAAGGACTTGAACTATGGAGGACTTCTAACCTGCAGGGTAGTAAATAACTTGGGGTTTAATTTTAGGATTGAATAGTCAACATCCCTTCCAATAAAAGCCCTCCATCTTCCAGCCAAGAGACCCTGCTCCTCTCCTAGCTAGCCAGCCACAAGGTAATTTGAGGAATCCTACCCCTTTCCCTTTCTTCTGTAGCAGAATGTAGCTCTTACAGCATCTCTTCAAGGCCTAGGTCAACTTTGCCTTTTCAAATGCTCATTAGTATAGTATAGAGGCTCAGAAACTAAAAACAGAATTATCATATAATCCAGAAGTCCTGTTATCAGTTGAATTTGAAGTTTCTTTGGTAGATCTGTGTGTGAACACTAGGTACCCAGCTTGTGTGGCTATTTTAAGGACGGTCAAGCATTTAGGGGCTTGAGCCTCCTGATGGAAGTAGTTCGTAAGGGGCAGGCCTTTGACAATGGTACCCACCCTTCAGGTGCTTTTTCTGCTTCTGGTCTGCGCAGTGTGAGCAGCCACTGCCCCGCATTCCTGCCACCATGGACTCACAAGCCCATCTACATCTCTCTTGTATGTTAACAGCCTTTGCATGTCTTCTGCAACTTTGAGCATAATAGTCAATGTGGCTGAGAGGATCTAACTTGTGTGCTTTGATCCCCACCTTAATCTTCCACGTGGAATTCTTTGGTCCAACTGTTGCATGCTATTTAGTGTTACCTTGGCAGGTGTCCTGTATCGGGGCCTTTTTGCATGCTGCTTTCTATAGGGAGTGTTCCTTCTAGCCTACATCAATTCACTGTGAAATCTCAGTGACCTGAGAGATGTATCCCTGGCCACCAAGGCCATTGTAATCCATACGTGTCCTTCAAAATGTTTGCCAAGAAGGTTCTTCTGATACATAAACAAGGAATCTGTCCTCTCCCTGGGGTTTATAATAAATATTAAAAGGTTCTAAAATAGATTAAAATGGATGTGCCAACTTAGCCATCTTGGATCCAAACTCACAGTTTCCCACAAATCGATATGGCACTCCTTTGGAAAAAGTCTATCTTGCTCTATGTAGGAACAGCTTCACTTGCTGCAGCATAGCTCTGTCACACCAGTCGCCTCACATCAGTGTAAATGTGGTCCGTTTTCTGGCAGGTCTCTTGTGTAAATAGTTGACTGACTGCAAATGCCCTGGTGGTATACAACAATAATGTATGTGTAACAATAATAGACCTAACGCCTAGAACACATTTGAAACATCTGCTATGTAGTGACTTATGTCCACAAAAGTAGAATTAAAGAATAAATGTGAGTCTGGAGAAAGGGTCAGCAATTAAGAACACTTGTAGAGGGCCAGGGTTAGATTCCCAGCACCCACACTGGGTGGCTCACAACCACCTGTAACTCCAGCTCCAGGCATCTAGTACCCTCTCCTGGCCTCTGCAGGTACCTGTACACATTTGTGCATACTCACACATAGTCACCCACATAGATTACATAATTGAAAATAAAATACATCTTTTTAAAAACAATAAAAACATGTTATATAAAAATACTGCATTATCTTATTTTCATTGAAAACACTTGAATGATAGAGATTTGCACATGTAAAGAGGTGTGGGGAAGTGTGTGCACACACATTCACTCACATGCTTACTCTGATAAGCATAGGCCATTAAGAATGATGCCCAGATGCACCCTGAATCATGTCTGTCTCTTAGATGTGAGACCTGATGAAGTAAAGCACTTGCTGCTTTATATACATCAAAATAAACCTGTGCTGTTCTGAGCTCCCTTGCCTCACTTTAGTGCTTTCGGCAGGTTCCAAAATGAACTTTCCGAAATGAAAATTGTTTATTTCAATTAAAAACACTTTAACTGTTAAGAAGCCAGAAAGAAATCAAAACACAAGAAACCATTTATAAGTAAACACAGCAAGGCAGTGGAACGCCCACCCAGGTCTGGGCAGAGACACCAGTGCTGAGACTCTGAGGAAAAATAGCCAAATTCCAATGCCATAAGAGAGGCCATTGGAAATGCTTAGAAAATTCTTTAAACACCAGCAGGGATGGAGTAGTGGACTGTGAACTAAAATGCTACTGTGTGTGAAGAGTCTCAGCAACCAAGCTGACAGGACTTTCTCAAGTTGAGCCTGTGGCATGTCAATACTGGACCCAAAGTCTGAGATGAAAGGCTGGGAAGGTAGGTGCCTGCCTATGGCTATTTAAGGAACAAGAGCAGAACCTTTTTGTCCACATAGAGGGTACAGTTCTTTGGATGGTACCAGCTCAGTTGGGGCTTACTAACGTCATTTGTAACTATTGGTATATCAAGCACTTAGGATGACCCAGGTGCTTGCCCTGTTCCTTATGTCCATTAAGTCTTCCAATAAACATAGTAGCCAGGGGAAGTCCAGAGCTGCTCTTATTCCCATTTTAAGAATGAAGTCATCCAAACTTAGGTCAACTAACTGGCTACAGGTCGCCATGTTGCTTGGTAGAATTGCAGAGACTGGAATGTTCTCAGAAGGGACTTTAGACTAAGGCACTTGGACTCGGACATCAGATCCCAATGCTTTCCATGTAAAAGGCCAGGTGGTTTTTGTTTTTTTGGAAGTATTAGGTCAGAATCTAGCACTTCATGCATGCTGGGCAAATGGTCTGCCACTGAGCTACAGCCCAGCACTGAAATGTCAAGTTCTATTTAAAGATTATTTTATCAGAATGCAAAGGTCACCCACCATTCATAAAGCCTTATCTGATAATTAGCAATATTTTCCCTTGAATAAAACTTCATCAATTCATTGTTGAGTTACCAAATCATTTAATACATTGCTCCCCAGCACTCCTGGGAATAAATGAAATCTAAAATAACTACTCCTACCACAGCCTCAAGCAAATAAGTAAAATGAGCATAAAACAGAGAAAAATTAGTTGAATATTCATCATAGAAGGTAAGAGCTGCTTCATCTCAAAATTCACAGTCTTGGAATCTCTGAAGTATGTGACAAATATTGCAAATGGCAGCCTTGGGTTTAGTCTCTCAAAGGAGCCAATTCCTCTTGCCTAGACTACTTGGCCTTGATGATAGACTTTTGCTTGGTATATGACACCCCCTTCTGCAAACACACACACACACACACACACACACACACACACACACACCTACACCTGCCTTCTTCCCTCCTCCTCAGGAGTGGGAACCAAATCCCCTTGGGTTCTCAGGAACAAACTTACTATGTAAAAGCATTTAGGCAGTTCATGATGCAGTAAGCACTCAGGACTCTTACAAGTTACCATTATTAAATGTGAATTTCTCTTTCTAAACCAGGTCCCCACCTTCCCCCTCAACAGCCATTACTGTAACTCTGAATCACGTTGTCATGGGGTCTCTCCAAACTGTCTGGTAGTCTCTAGAATCAGACAGATATCTTTTTAGAAATGATGAGATACATGATTAGGAGCCAGCAATGTGTCCTGCACACAGTGGTACTCAGCAGATCAGTGAATGAGTTAGTTCATCATAAGAGCCCTCTTTCTCCTTTGTCTGTGGTGGAAATAAGCCTTAAAAAAAAAAAGCAAAGATGAGGTTTTGCATAGCTGTGTAGTCTCTGTTCACTTATTCTGTACCCCAAGGAAAATGATGGGTACCACCACATTAGGTAGCTACACAATGCTCTCTTGAGGACAGCTTTGAATAGTGTTTAAAGTAATCAATGATGTCGTACAAAATTGTTGCCCAAATGAAGAGTCCTTGTCCATTGAATCTTTGAAATAGCAGACAATTTTCTTTGTTCATACTTTCATGACTAAAGAGCCAATTATCTAAGGAAATAGTAAAAACTTTTCTTGGTAGGTAAGAGAGTTCTAAATTTGTTTCTTAGCAACCAGTTCCTCAAAGGAACTCATGAGGACACAATTTTTGAATTTTCAATACACATTTATATTTAGAAAGACAAGAGGTAGGGGAGCATGTGCCAGCCTGGGAAGAGAGACGCATCTGTAAGTCCTTCCAGTTAGTGGCATGCACATTATATTACAGGGCCACTACAAAATTCAGCCAATAAAAATATATCACTTGCCTGCATAGACAGCAATTATCCCCATTCTTCATGTGGTCAGCAGCTTAGTAATTTGACAGTTTTGAGCTCCCTCTCCGTGGAAAGTAATAAAGGATTAGGTGGCTTGCTAAAATATTAAAGGATTTTCTAATGTAGATACTGGTTGCATTATACTCAGCTCACAGAAATAAAGTTCTGATAAACTAACCTGGGAAAGACATTTAGGATGATTCTGACACTCAATCGTGGAAATATGTTACCTAAGTAAGAATAACTGAACTGCAACCTTCCTGGGCCCTATTTCTTTGTTTTCCAACATGGCCTCCAATAACAGTAACAATGCCGATTAATATTTAGCAAGTCTTTAATGCGCTAGTCAGCTTCCTGAAACTGTAACAAACATCTGGTCTAATCAACTTACAAAGGACAAAAGTGTTGTTTTGGCTCAGAGATTTAGAGGCTTTACTTCATGCCTGGTTGTCCCATTGCTTTGGGCTCCTGACAACACACTGTGGTAGAAGCCATGGTAGAGGGGAAAACCATGCCTCTCATGGCCAGGAAGCAAAGGAGATATAAAGGAAGGGATCAGAGCTCTCCTGTCCCCTTTCAGGACACCTAAAGACCTTCTACTGAATTCCACTTCTGTCACTTAGCAATAGTGCTAAGCTGGGGACAACCACTTAAAAGCTGAGGTTTGGGGCCTGGGACATTCTAAGTCCAAACTATGGTATCCACCATTTTATGTAACTCTTTTGCATTTATTATCCATTTTAACTCTTAGAATAGTTCTTTGAGATAGCACTGTTGTTTTTGGTCCATCACTGAGCATTGAGGTAGCCTCTAAAAGTTACTCTGCTCTTTAGAAAGATGACAGAGGTCAGGGCTGACGGGATGGCTCAGCTGGTAACAAGCATGAGGACATGCATTCTCTTCTCCAACATTCATTTAAAAGACAGGCAATGGTCTTGTGTGCCTGGCAGATCTCAGGAGCTCACTGGCCTGCCAGACTAGGGAAAACAGAAGTTGCTAGATCAGTGCGAGACCCTGTGTTGAGGGAATAATCGGGGAAAGATAAGTGGAAGATAATAGAAGTCTTAGAAGTTTTCCTCTGGCCTCCACATGTGTGCACACGGGCAACAGGCACTCCTTTACTTGCCATTACATGTATGCACCCCCAAATACACACACAGAGAGGGGAGGAGAGGGAGAGAGGAGGGGGATATATACAAATTGCAGAGGTTGGAAATGTATTACTCACATAGTGACTAATCAGACTTCTCCACATCAGTGTCAATGGTGAGAGCTTTGTGAGGGTCTGAGGACCCTTGAATGACATGAATGTTCAGTCTAAGATATGTCCTGGATCCACTCAAGTCTCAGAATGTATAGAGTCTGTTGGGAGGGAGCCATGGGGATCATGGCTGCCATTGCCCATGAAACCTGCTACCCTAAAAAGTACTCCTCTGGATATAACCAAGCTGATTTTTAAAAAATAGACTTGGAAGCAAGCTGAAGTGTCTGAAGGGCTGCCACACTGAACAAATTGCCCGCACACTTGGCAAATCTCTTCTAAGCAGACATGTAGCTTAATTGTTTTCCCTTTTCATTGCCATCTTAAAGAAACCTGGCATCCACCGCAGTCCCCCTTCAGCGGCCCCACAAATGCTTTTTATTTCTTGGAAGAGAAAACTGTCCACTTATCCCAATAAGCATGAATTGAGAAAATTATGACTTTTTTTTGGAGGCCTTTCTTTTAATGGAACAATGTGTCAGAACTGGGCCTTCAAAAACAAGGTAGAATGTCAATATGAACCAGAAACAAGAGACCGCTTGCATCTAAGCTGGTGACCTACTCAGTCAGATGCCTCCTAGTCCCTCTTGCAGGATCGATGGTCCTAGGAGGCAAAGAAAGAATCAGCATTCAAGGATGCTCAGGAGTCGCAAACTGAGTATGCAAGGAGAGATGAGGGTTGACTTAAATACATCCTCTGTGGGTTCCAGCTTCTTGTTCCCTGAGAAGAGCCTCCTGATAAATAAGTTTTCATCTTTAGAGTCCTCATTATTTTTCTATCAGTGGTTATACCTTCAAAGGCAATTCAATGTGGTTTCACACACACACACACACACACACACACACACCATTTGAATTAGTTACTGTACAATTTCTTCAACGTTCTTCTCTCTTTATTACAGAGGCTACCCTTCAAAGACAGACATTTCACTTGCAGCAAAATGTAAGTACATTTCCTCTTCAAAATAATATCTACTTCTCAGCTGTCATTCTTAAGTCCTCCTTGTCTTTAAGGTTCCCATCTCCTGCCACTGCATTTTAAAATCCTGGCACAACCAAATTTGGTCACAATTTGAAGTAAATGTTTCACACGACTGATTTGGGTAACACCGTGGAAACATCTTAGAAATGGTTTTGGAAGCAGATTGAAGCTGATTGTGGCTATGAGAATATTGCATCTAAAACGCTAAATAAAAGTGAAGGGGGACATTATGCATATTCATCATGATATTATGGCTAAATGGCGTCAAGCATCGGAATATTCATAACCCCTCAAGTGGCTTAGTTATTTCTCCTCCCAGTCAGTCCTTACCATGGGTTCACAGGCCCCGCCCTGTTTAACTGCATGGTAGTTGCTTCAGTAATTCCTTCCTGTGTCTACATTGTAGCCACTCTGTAAACACCTGGTATTTCTAGAGCGACTCTCCTGTGTGTTACATTCTTTCTCTCTGGAACTCTGAGTGTCTATCCCAAACTCCAAATCTCTTCTCTTCTGGAAGATCAGATACAATTGAGGTGGGTCTGAGTTTGGATGATAGGCATTTCACAGTTTTGCCTTTAACATTAGTATGTGAATATATATCTCAGTAGGTGAGTTTATCTCTGAAATAATCTGATAATACGTAAGTTCAAAAGGCAGAAAATTGATTTAGGTTCAATATGAAGACAACAGATGATTCCCAATTATCTGAAAACTGTAGCAAGTTCCTTGCCAGTGAAAATAAGTGGTCATGAGATAAACAGCCACAGGGTAAAAGGTTGAGCCAGCCATTTGCAGCTCTGGGCTTATATAGAATTTCCAATAAGGGATACATCTCAGCAGCCATTGATACATTTAACTAGAGATTCTTAGACCTGTCAGAATCCCACGCTTTCACTGGAATTCTGCATACCACACACGTTCTAATAAATTCCCCTCGGATCATTCAGTCCCTGAGACAGTGTGTTCAGCTGAACTGCAAGAAAAACTTAGTTTATCCTGACTTCCCAGGGTGATGCCTCTATGTTTGCTCTCTCCAACAAATTGATCCCACTGCTCGCCACTAAATATTCAAACATCAGCAGCAAGAAGCATTCACTTTCAGAATCATTCAGACTTCACGTCCAAGTGTTATGCATTCACCAGACTGTTGCTAAATGTCAAGCTCCATGTTCAACTGTTTTTGTCTAGAATGTATTATCAAGATACCTGCATGTTACAAATATTTAAAGTGGCTTTTACCAATAAAGCCACAGTAGACTTTCATGAGAAGTCCTCCTTTTCATGTGTTATCCTGAGCCCATTTGTGTACAAATGTCCCCTTTTGTTGCTTTTCTCTCATTAGAACACGGAGCTCATTTCCAGAGAAACTGCCTTGTGGATAGTTTCCTATGTATTCATATTTAATAGCTCCTTAGCATATGTCACTGCCGGCTTAGTTCTACAGTGTTTTCAGTGATTTAATATTAAATACCAAAATGTAGTTTGCATGTATTCATGGTGAATATTAGGTGAAGGGCATTTAATAATATATCTGTGACGGGGTATGTGTATATGCATGCGTGGAGATCAGAAGAGGGGTTCAAATCCTCTGAAACTGAAATTCCAACAGGTGAAATTCCAACAGGTTCTCAGCACCTGATGTAGGTGCTGAGAACCCAACTTGGATTCTCTGGAAAAGCATTCCATGTTCTTACATGCTCATAATGGCTGGGCCATCTCTTCAATCCCCAGTTTAATATTTTCTATGATTTATTTTTATTAATTAATTATGAGTGAGTCAGAGAGAGTGCCACTACCTGTAAACATGAGCATATCAGTGATGACTGTTACCTCCAGATCTCTTTATCAAGATTTAAGTTAAAGCACCTTGTAGACTGCAGATCAGAAGGAGGACAAGGAATTGGCTGATTCACCACAGAAGTTGCAAATAATGATCATACACAATGCAAAGAATTCCAATGTGGAAACAGCACTGGAATTTTATAATACCCAGACAAAGGGGATCTTTCTTCAATGCCTGAGTCTTCTCTGAGAGACTGAGAGAAAGTTGGTCTTACCCAGGGAGTCACAGAAGTGCATTAAAACTGTTGGACAGAGACTGGAGAGATGATTAGCAGTTAAGAGCACTGGCTGCCCTTGCAGAGGACCCAGTTTGGTTCACAGAACCCACATGGCAGCTCACAATTATCTGTAACTCCAGTTCCATGGGATCCAATGCCCTCTCCCGATCTTTTGGGAACCAGGTACATGATTGGTATACAGACACACACACAGGCAAAATACTCATACTCATAAAATAAAGTAAATAGCTAGGCAGTGGTGGTGCACGCCTTTAATCCCAGCACTCAAGAAGCAGAGGCAGGTGAATCTCTGTGAGTTTGAGGCCAGCCTGGTCTACAGAGCAAGTTCCAGGACAGGCTCCAAAGCTATGCAGCAAAACCCTGTCTCCAAAAACCAAAAAAAAAAAAAAAAAAAAAAAAAAGTAAAGAAATCTTTTTAAAAGTATATAAATAAGTAAATAACACCACCAGTCAGTGGCTACTTGGTTTCCTTTTGGTCGCCACCGTCATCAGCATCTCTGGAGCACAAGCAAGGACCAGCTACACAACCATCACCCCCGCCCCAATCAGTGCTCCATTTATGGGGTTTTGGAGCTGTGTACAGAACATGGAATTACCAATTTCACTGGAGGAGGACAGCTCAACCCAATCAAAAAGAAATGCCCCATGGGAAAATAGGGCGGGGCCATGGAAGGAACCCAGGGTGAAAATCAGGATTCTCATAGTTAAGTCCATTTCACTTTCTCTGAGGTGACATGATTCTGAAAATGTTGCCACCTCACCTTCTACATTCTTTTATTATGGGATATCAAAGAGGAGAGAGGAAGAGGGCTTTTGCTGACTGTTTGAAAAGTTATTATGATAACCGCATAAGGTTACGTGGGTGGGGGCACCTAAAAGTACATTAGATGTGTGAAGGATTTGTATGAGGTTTTTTTTTTTTGCTTGTTTGTTTGTGGTTGGTTCAGTTTGGTTTGGTTTCATGATTCTGTTTTCCGGGGTCCTTGGCAATCTGGTGTTAAACTTTGGACCTTAAGGTCAGCGCTGTACCATCACAGAAGATAGAATCCTGCCGAGCCCAAGCTGTCTCCTTCAGTCTTGTGCCCCCGCCGTTGTGGGTCTCAACTCTCCATTCTTCGGGCCCACTGCCTTTGAGGGAGCACTGTCTTCTCTCTGGGTGGTACGGGGTGAGAGAGTTGCCAAGCAAACCTGAACTATCCAGGGGCCTGTAAAATGCGCAATTGCTTTTTAAGAGGCATGGCGATATTGTGTGTTCCTTTCCATTTTTTGGCAGTCTGGGTTTTCTGCTATTTGTGGTTTTGCAATTTCTCTTTTCACAGACAACACCCTGGCTCTCGTTCAATGCCCCATTGGTGGGGCTGAGGTGATGGGGGAGGGGGAAGCTTCCCCAGAGCTCCGTCTGCTCCAGTGAAAAGAAGGGAACAGTAATGAAAGAAGTCAGGAAGAATGTTTGAGAATGCTGGAAGTGGGGGGGGGGGCCACGGTCAGGGGGAAGAAGCAACTTTTAATACATTGTAGGCCTAGAGTTTTATCTGGGGCTTTCATCGATAGGGAGAAGATTTTTTTTTTTCCCAATAAAATCCTCTTAAAGTTTGTCTGGGCTACAATGTCAGTCCCCCCACACACACCTCCTCCTTTTTCTTCTTCCTCTCTCTCTTCCTCCCCCTCCCCCTCCTCCTTTTTTTCCCTCTTCCTCCTCCTCTCTCCCATTGTCCTCCTTGTATTGACCAAGCTTAGAAAAGTTTTGCCCTACCCTGATCCCCACAGGCTTCTGCTGGCCTCTTCTCTGGATAATTCTGTATGTATCAGCTTGCTAACTACTTGTTTCGTATGAATTAGCTCACATGTGCCAGAATCTGTTACCACTGTTCCGTTCTGATGGCCTGTGCATCTCCTTCCTAGTGGTTGTAGTGGCCTTTCCAGATCTGTGGCATCAGGCAGTAACGGTGGGGCATTTATCTAGGCTGAGTGGTTTGTTCTGTCTCTTTGCAAAGACTTGGCTGCCTTCAGTTGCTCTCTCAGAGCTGCTAGGTGCAATGTTGAAGAACCTGAAGTGGCATCCGCGGTCACCTTGTATTCCTTCTGTTTGTTTCTTTATCTCGAAACAGTCCCCAGGTCTCCACGTAGAGGATTCGCATTGCTCATGGTCTCTCATCGTTCAGCAGAGATCTAAGACTAAAGGCCATCTATTTCTATCCTGGTCATGACCTAAGTGCCATTGTTTCTTATGTTTCTAAGGAATTTAAAGGTAATGGCTATTTGTATGTTAACTACTATCCCTGAGTTCTGCCTTGGAGAAAATATGACCTAACTGTGTGTGTATTCCCAAGGGTTAGCAAATCACTCTTGTTATAGACTAATTGCAGGATTGCAGGGTTTTAATTTGAGAAGACACATTCCATGTCATAAAGTGCAATAGCCCAACCTAAGAAGTCACAACACCCGTGTAGGAAGCACCCTTCCTTTCCTGTCCCAGGGCATCCTGGTCCTCCTTTTTAACAGCTTACCTACCTGTCTTGCGCTAACCTGAGATGGCTTCGATATGACTCCAGGTCATTTGGGTTGCCTTTGCCCTCAAGGATTCACTTACAAGAATCCACTCTTCCCATAGGACAACCCTGAAAAAATTTTGGAATCTAATCTCCCGTACTCTCAGAGTCTTCCTTACCCAGACTTAAACTTCCCCAATTCCTTTAGCCACCCTTCTAAGAACAGGGTGAGTTAGCCTTTTCAGTTTATCTAGCTTCCCTTTTCAATATCTGACTTAAAATGTTACAGCCTGAAATAAAAAGATACTGTTGAGAAGCCCAGCCTTCCAGAGTTCCAAGAAAACAGAAGGAAATGATACTTTCATCCCAGGTGCAGGGTTTCTATTAGTCTAGCATGGAGTACATCCAAAAATTTAACAGCATTTTGTCCCCAAGGTTAACCTGGAGGCCTTAGGAGGCTACATCTAAGTTACCCTTGTGTTGTCTACGCTTCTGCACATGTTGTTCCATAACATGAGACCTTTACCTGGATCCCTGGGACACATCTCGGTCTCAGACTCTTCCTGAGAACCTATAGGTGCTTTGATTTTTTTTTCTTTAAATCCCTGTACCAGTTTGATTTGCCTCTTGACTTCGATTGATAAAGAAGGAACATCTGGATTTTGAGCTCCTGGAAGGTAGATCCGTATTTTATTCTTCTTTGTCTCCCCTGAAATGTCTGTGACATTCTCCTGCATGCTCCAGTGTTCAGTGAAGGCTTTGCTGGAACCCATCAGCAGTTTCTAATACAGGCTGCTTTCCAGCCCTAACAGGAACCTAGCTATAGATTGATACTGGTGCCCTGTAGAAACTAAACAGCTAGTTTTACGTTTGTCTGCTAGTGCATGGCAATCTTCTCTACTAACGCTGACTCCAGTGAGTCCTCAGGTCTCAATCATTCAGTTATAACCACATTAGACTTTGTCAGCTGTGTGCTTTGTCTCTGAACCTGTTCCTGATGTGAGAAGATGACTTTATGACTGTCTCACAGGTTATTATAACAATGGATCCATGTAAAGAGTCTAGGAAAGCCACTGGTAACAGGAAAGCAATAATCAATAGCCGAGAGTGTCACTGCTTTTGCTTTTGTTTTTCTCATGATGTCACCTCCCTGCATTAAGAGCAACGAAGACAACTGGGCATAACTTGTTCACAGCACCCCATAATAATCCCAAATAATTTCATAGTTGAAATGACAGTGCAGCTTGGCTAAATAACTATTTCATGGGCTACACATTCAATGGAAACAGACATCTGAAGAGGTGAAGAACATGATCAACCTTTACAAAAGACCTTCAGAAAGGACTTATATCTTGTTCTTCAGCCGAATGTCTCAAGATGGCCGCCCACATTCCTTGTGGTGACTGCTCAATCCTCGTGTATTGTTCACTTTTTGTTGCTGTGATTAAACACCATAACCAAGGCAACTTAAGGAAGAAAGGCTTTATTTCGGCCTACAATGGCAAGAGAGGCAGGTTATTGGGCTGCGCAAGCAGGAAACCAAGAGATCACATCATCAGCCACATGCAGAAAGCCACGACAGTAAACTGGAAATGGGCACAGCTATAAACTCTCAAAACCTGCCCAGGTGCTTCTTCTGGCAAGGCTCTACCCCCAAAGGTTCCATAATTCTCCAAACAGTGCCACTAACAAAGGACCGAGTGTTAAATACATGAGCCTGCAAGGGACACATCCCATTCATACCACCACACTTCCTTTCTTCCCTATTACTGCATGCATTGCAATCCCACCTCCTTCTACTTCCTCCTTCATTTACCTCTTCCCCTACTCATGCCCAGCCTTCTAGAATCACCAAGTTACCACTGGCTGATGATATTCTCTCCACAGCAACCCCACTTCCTAGCAATTTCAATATGACCTTTCCCCCACTGCTTCTGAAAATGATACAGGGCTGTGCAATGGTGAGCAAATCTTGCACACAAATACACACACCCACACAAGCATGTGCACATGTGTGTATACCCATATGTGTGTATCTGTGTGTGTGTGTACTTATTGTAAGTCTTACTGATATGATGGGTATATAGCACACAATTTACAAATAATAAAATATGGAATACAGATTTATAGCTTCCCTATAGCTATCTGGTTCTCACATGATTCTGCTACTGTTTTGGGTTGAGCTCTCCTATCCGTAGCCACCGTAAGGCTGAAATTGAGGAATGGATATAGTTTCCATGTAAATAGAGTTGACATTTCTGCTCATGCTCATGACTAAGGCCAAAATGAAACAAGAGTGCATGTAGGACACTGTCTTCCCAATGTTGTGCATACACTCTGTGCTAAACAGGACACTAGTTTCTTACTACAACTGAGTATTCCTTCAAATTTCTATGCTATTCATCATGTGACATCTGTAGGTAGAACATTCCTTTTTGCTTAATCTTCATTGTTAGAATTGTACCTATAACTTCTTAATCTAGACACTTAACAAGAGAGTAAATGAAAGCCTCATCTGTAGTATTTGCCAATCTCTGTGGAATAAGCTCCCTTTAGGGAGCTGGGGGTTTTAGCTCGGTAGTAGCACTCTTGTCTATCAAATACAAGATCCTCAGCTTAGACCCCAAGCACCAGGAAAGTGAATGATTAATTAATGAGTGAGCACTCCTTTCTGGACATTTCAAATGCCAGCATGCTACTCAATGCAGAGTTAGGGTTATAGTCAGTAACACACCTTAGTACATTACAGCATACAGATCAGACACTTGAAAAACAGCAAAATGGAGCGAAACAATTAAAAAGTGAATGACTTTTGAGGATTTCCTTCCTTTGTTCTGAATACAAGTTATGTAACTGTCCTCTAGAATTTAATCTCTCAGAATGTCCGTGCTTAGCAAATAGCTTGCACATTCCTAGGAACTCCAACAATGGCTTCTTGTACAACCCTCACTAGCATAACACTAGTCTTTCCACTTCGATAGCAGTGGGGAATAGGCGTGAGAAGAACAGCCCCAAGGCTGGATCTTTACGAGTCATTGCTATTGTTTGCATCTCTGACTTACAAATCATTTTTCTTAAAACCTAGTTTAGAATTTGGTCCAAGGTCAACGTGCTATATATCTCCTGAAGCCATTTCTCACTCTCTTTCTCACCACAAAAAAGAAAAAAGAAAAAAAAAAAAAAAGGTTGTCTCTTCACTGCTGATGAGCAACACAAAAGACTGTATCACTAAATCTGTTCTAAACAGTGTTTTAGAGTGTGAGGGCCATAAACACACGTTAATAGAGAATAGACAAAGAATTGCCAAAACGCCAATATTCAGTATATCCACAGATAGTGAACAGTGTAGAGGGACAGTGCATCACCTGAACAGTGATGCTCCATGAGAAATGGAGAGCTGCTGAGCAGGAGAGCTGCTCTCTTCCTCCTGCATCCTGAAGAGATCTCCTTAGGTGGCTGGGTCGATCTACTGACTCTATGGACTGTATAAAAGCCCATAAGCTTGTGGGCATTTGAGCTTCACTTCCCCCTTGGGAAATCCCCAGGGTTTACAAACTCAAATGAATGAAATCTGTGTGTCTCAGGCCTTTTTTTCCCAACAGCACACTGATGACATAAGACGTAAGACCCCTTACTTAGCTACTGAAACTGCACATGTACAGTCATACAGCTGGAGTGGCAGAATCCTAACAGAATCTTCTAGCAGTGCCCATTACCTGGCGAAAAGGTCATGAGACACGACAAAACCCAGTATCAGAGCTTTATTAGGAGAAAAGCAGAGCGGGGAGGGGGACAGAAAAGAGCAACCAGGCCTGGGAAGAACATGTGCAGAAAGAGAGAGTGGAGGGGAGAGCAGAAGGGAGAGAAGGAGTCTGTGTCTAGCTTTTTAAGGAGTCCCATGCACATGTACAGGCAGGCTTTTGGAGCTACGCCATGCATGCGATAATTGCATGACCACACTGCACGTATTTGTGTGATCATGCAGTGCACTGATGATGTAAGACCCCTTGCTTAGCTACTGAACTGCACATGTATGGTCATGCAGCTGGAGAAGCAGCAGAATCCTAACAGGGCCTCTCCCTGAACCTGGACCTAGGTGAGCAGCCAGAAAGCTCCAACAGTCTTCCTGTCTTCATCCCTCACCCCTTCATTCCCCATACTGTGCTGGGGTTACAAGCACAAGCATAGCCATACCTGACTTTTTACATGGGGTTTGGGGATTTGAACTTGGATCTTCATGCTTGCATAGGAAGCATTCTTATTAACTGAATCATCTCCTCAAACATAATTTCATTTTAAGTAGTTTTTTTTTTTAAGTGTTCTTTTAGGTATAATTGAGCTTCATCTGCCCCCTTTCTTATCCTGTTCTTCTCTGTCATTCTTAAAAACCAAACACATACAATCCTGTGTGTTCATCCAGTCTTCATGAAGGAGCAGCAGCCACCATCTCATTATAGTTTTTAGGACTTCACAAATACTATCAAATTACAGGTGCCATACATTACCTGCCAGTCCATTCTATGTTTCTGAGGTCAACCCAAATGGACATGTGGCTGCAATTTGCTGTCTTAACTTTAGAACATATTACATTGCGGTATGATGCTACTTATTTTGTTATCCATTCCACTGATGAGCAGTTAGATTATTGACAATTTTTACAATTAAAAAAGCAGGCTGAGCAGGCTGGGAAGATGAAGTGAGGCACTTGCTACTCAAACATGAGAACTTGAGTTCAAATCCCCAGAACCCACATAAATCCAGACACGATAACAAATGCCTGGAAGACCAGCACTCATACATTGAGAAAGGAGACAGAGACTGGGAGCTCACAGGTGGGCTAGCCTGGTATACACAGTGGTGCTAAACAAAGACAGTGTCTCCAACAAGGTAGAGGGCAAGGAACAGTACCTGAGGTTGCCCTCTGACCTCCAAACATATACACCTAGACTCACACATGCACACTTACACACAGAGATATACACACCAGCAAAGATGCTGAATGACCCTCCTAATGACATTACTCATCTGAGCAGAACTTTCTCCAGGATACCTAGATATGAACTTGCTGCGTCCTCAGGCATGTACCTCATATATATATTAGCAATATTGCCAAACTGTCCCACTAATGGCTGACCAGTTCATTTTCCCATGCGCATGGCATAGAAGTGCCTGTTTCTCCAAATCAACAGATAACTTTTAGACTCCAAAATGTTTTTAAGATGGCAGAGATAAAATGGTGACTTGCTTTCCACTTTTCAATTTCCTAACAATCAGGGGCTGGAACATCTTTGGACATATGTTGGTCACACCTATCTCTTTGTGACTTATCTAGTCACATTCTTTGCTTTTTATTCATCAGTTACTATTTTATTCCTATGCATTTGTACAAAGTTACCTACTCTGGATTCAAACCTACAGTCTGTTATGTGCAAATATCTTTCTCTGGTGAGCTGTGAGGTTGTCATTTTCTTTTGTAATGTTTACTATCAACACATTTATAGTTTGCTATCATTTAAATGTTTGAGCTTTTCATTTGGATTTTTTGTTGGTGGTGATTTGGGGGGGGTTGTTGTTTGTTTGTTTGTTTCTCCACTTTGATTTTATGTATGAAGATGTTTTCTCAGTAGCTTGTTTAAGAAGTTCTTTTGTTTCTTATCATGGTTTGATTTGGCCACAAACTTATGGTCTTCCTGTCTCTGCCTTTCAAGGGCTGGGATTATGGGTGTGTACAGCCACACCTGGCCACAGAGTTCAGCCAGGACTGCCAGGACTGCAGGCAGGATTCAGTGGCTTGGGAGTAAGAAAATAGCAAGAAGGGATGAGCAGCAAACGCTGCTTGAAGGAGTGTCCCACATAGACTATGACAGGGTGCTAGGAAGGACACAGTAGCTACAAGTACTGTGGGTGTGACTGGCTTCCCTCCTTTACTTTATCTGCCCCACTCAGTGCATTAATATTAAAAACTTTCATCTAACATACATCTTTTGTCAGACAGTAGCTAAGGGGCACTTAGCGAAGATGGTCAGTAAATAAGGTAAATGAGGGGCTAGAAAGATGGCTCAGTAGTTACAGTCAGTACATAAGATAGATAAGGGGCTGGAAGAGACGGCTCAGAGGTTAGGAGGGTTTGCTGCTCTTGCAGAGGACCTGAGTTCAGTTCTCAGCATCCACACGAGGTTGCCAGAGCCACCAATAACTTCACCTCTAGGGTGTATGTTGCCCACTTGTGTTCTTTGCAGATCACACACTCATGTGAACACATACACATACACACACACACACACACACACACACACACACACACAATTTAAAGTAATAAAATGAACCTTTTTTTAAAAAAAAAGGTAGATGATGACTATACCCACTGGACCCAGTGGAGAAGGCAATGTACACACAGAGAAAAGTAACCCTGTGGGACTACATTTTATGGTATAACCAGAATGCTGGAATCCATGCTGCTTTTCACCAAAACCTTGAATTTCCACGTTTTGCTTTATTCAGAATTTCAGCATATGCTTTATTCAGAAAGCCAGTGATCTTAAGAGGCAGTGGTCTACCTTTTCTCATCTCCAGCTAGTAAGCTTCATAGAAAGTGGAAACAAAGGCAGTCAATCATTCTGAAGTTCAATCTTATCTCCCTGGTCAAGTATTCTGCTTTATCGCACAGATTCATGATGTCGATGCTTTTTATAGTTCCTGAACATTCCCCTCATTATCATCTCTTTGTACAACTTGTTTTGCACACTTCCAAGGCCACTGAGCTTTGACTTCACCCCAAAGTATCACCTTGGATAGGATTAACTCAGAGCAAACACACCATTAGCTGTGTATAGCTACTGAGGTATTTACAGGGTATACTTGCATATTTCTTTCTGCAATATGAAGTAGAAATGTGCTCCTATTATATAGACTATAAAAGTGCCTTTAGCTGCCTGACCTGTGCCCAGTCACTAGGATGTCTATCATAACATTCTCAAGGTGGTTGGCACACACCACATGTCCAGAAAAAACTGTCCAATTGACTCGAAGTAATGAGCTGTGGTCATTCTCAACTTCAACTCACCAAAGGGCAGTCTCTAGGAGCCTAAATCTGATGCCTTTATAAGCTTAGAAAATTCATTTCTGGTGCATTTGAAAAGGGAAATAGACATAGAAGGATGGACTCCTGCTAAGTCAGCTCACAAATGACAGACTATGCCAAGTCTCAGCTGCTAAATAAATGTATATAGTTGGCTCAATTAGTGAGTTTTCCTTGAAGGAAAGACTAGGTGAGATACTAAATCATAGTTAGAAGTTTGATGTTAGGTGGCTCGGGAGGTTTGCTGGTGCTTACTCTTCTTAGGTATATGGTATTCTCCCAAGATTAGCATGTTCATCCACTGGGATGCATTAAGCAATGATGAGAAATAACTAAGAAATCCTTGCTCATTGACTGTTTACTTGGGTTACATGCTGTTCTGTGCAGAAGGCCTGTCTTCCAATGCATCTCAATATAATTGATTGGATTTCACATTCCTTATGAGATCACATTTTAGTCATGCCTCTCCAGGATTCAGCGGGTGCTACTGTGCACAGATCTCCTAGCCCACAGCCTCCCGGGAAGCCTCTACCAGTGATCGATCGCAATCTTTGTTTCTGTGCTCTTACCTTGTAAGGCAATCTTCTGTCTCATGTGTTAACAACACTCATAGTGTTGTGTCTTTTTTTCAGCTGGATGCTGGAAAAATCCAGAAAGGGGCAGCAGAGGGGCGGGGGGGGGGGGGATTGCTCGTTTCGAAGAGAATAGCTTGTCAATAACAAAACATGAGAAAGCTAAAAGGAGGAGATCCACCTCTATCTTCACCTCATTTACACTTTCAGCCCCAGAGACAAATGCTGAGTCAGCTCCTGAATGTATGCAGACTGAGTCAACCTTGGGTGAGCTCTGCACAGCTGTGAATACTCTCACAGGCATACAGGAGGCTGTAGACACAAGGAGATCCAGCTGACCCAACCTCCCTTTAGACCTCATCACCACAAGTTGTCCCAATTTGACACCAGAGTCTTGTTCTGGCCTCCCCTTGACTCCTGGTCCATGTGATCACCCTCAAATTAATGCAGACAAGCCAGCATAAAACATGGGCAACAGACAGAATGTGTTATATATAACATATATATGTGTATGATGTATAATGAGTGAGTTTCTCTCGAGTGAGAACAGGCAATGGACAGAGTTAGGCAGTGTTACCATCTACAGATCTAGATCAGGTTAATTTTCTCTGCCAGTTAAAGCATTGAAAGGCAGAAAAAATATGGAGCACCACAGTTAGCAACAGGGAGAATCTCAACACACAACAGTCAGCCTCTGAGGAAAGGGTTTATTAGAGGTGAAGGAACACATAGTACAGCAGGCACACTGAAAGAGAGCTCTTGTACAAAGAAGGGGAGATTCAAAGCCAGAAAATCCGATCTCTCCTTGCAGACTAGAGTTTTTAGGGAGTCTATAAGGAGTCTTCCTCCCTTAATTTAAATTTGGCCAGTTTGAACCAAAGGACAAGGAGACTGATAGGCCCACAACTTTGGTGTAAATATGTCTTGATCCAGAACTTGCGGAGCTGGTCCATCATCAGGACAGCCCTACTGTCCTGCCAGATTTTTCTATCAGGTTGGAGAGTGAGGAAGAGGTTAGCCATCTTGGAAGTCCGCCATCTTTATTTCCTAGTCACGGACCCTCTGCCTATCGATCTGCCTCACAAGATCCCCGAAGAATTCTGAGTTTAGGCTTCTGATTACCCAATAACAAGCCTTCTGTTTACCAGTCAAGGTCCTTCTGTCTAGGACATTGTCACAGTACTGCCTTTTGGTGGTGGTGGTAGTGGGGGACTGGTGTGGGGAGAGCTGTGGACCTAGCAGGAATATTGTCTGTACATCAGCATCCTTTGTGGCAAATGTGGCTAATTGATTCTCAGCCGATGGGAGGCTTCATCCAGACTCCTGTGAGGTGCCCCTTCTCTTTCCCCCGGACTCCTGTGAGGTGACCCTTCTCTTTCCCCCAGACTACTGTGAGGTGCCCCTTCTCTTTCCCCCAGACTCCAGTGAGGTGTCCCTTCTCTTTCCCCCAGACTCCCGTGAGGTGTCCCTTCTCTTTTCCCTGTCCCTGCCATTTTCCATGTCTTCCTGTCTGGCACCATCTCCTCATGGGGCTGGAGATACAACTCAGGTTCTAACAGAGCAGAGTAAACAGCATGAAGGAAAGAAAAAAAATCTATTTAAAAGAACACACTTTACCAGATGGAAAGAGCTTTGTCTTCAAAGCACCCAAATCCCTTGCTAACTCCACCCTCCACCTGTTTGTTGGACCCATAGTTACCCTTCCATTCTAAGGAGAAACATTTTTGATACTTTCCCCTTCTTGGGACAGGAACTGGTGTTATGAGATGGAGGGGTCAACCCTTGACATTCAAGCCTATTGAATAATAGGTAACTACCTATTACCTCTGATATGGAACACAAGACCCTGAGAGAAAACTCCAGCTACAATTACCTACCAAATTCTCTTCCCAGAGCAGTTACTTAAGCCACTGATTTTTGCATTTGTAAGGTCTTACCTTAAAGGGACTCCCGAGAAGGGCAAATTTTCTTCCATTCAAATTTCAATGTGTTTTGTAGTCCTGGCAATTAATGGGTTTTAAATCTCAGCGTTGTGCTTCCCAAAGCAGGGCTTTCAGTAATCCTGGGTATGTGTATGAATTACTCACCACTTTGATTGCTTACTTGTCTGAAGCCCCTTAACGCTGGCTGGATAGAACTCCAAAAATCACTTTTAATTCTAATCCAGGGGCTCATGTTGACAATATGCACATTTAGCTGTGTAACAACAAAGGAAAAATAATAGTTACATTGTGAAAGAAATGTTCCCTAGGGTCCTGCTCAATGAGCTTTTGCCCAGCATGAGAGTCAGTGGGAAGCAATCCATTCCATGCCCTTTGCAACCCATCACAAAGTGTAGAGTTCAACAACTATGAAGCAATTCTGGTATTTCGTGTGTGTGTGTGTGTGTGTGTGTGTGTGTGTGTGTGTGTGTGTGTGTGCGCGCGCGCGCTTGAGCTTAACATTATGGACCCTTTCTTAGCTCTTAGTGAGCCTAACTCAAAGAACTAGGATGCCAGTTGATCATAGTCTCCAAAGCTGCCCCTAGCCAGTAGCTTCTGGATTCATGGTCCCACACTCTCAAGAACAAGAAACATAGGCAAATAGTGAGTAAAGTAAAAGAAGTGATTTAACAAGGAAAAGTGAGAAAAATTCCAAAGCATGGAAGGGATTCCAAGAGGGACCCTACCATGTGTTATGAATTATTGTGCACATGGGGGGGAGAGATAGAGAGAAAAAGAGAGAAGAGAGAGAGACAGAGAGGTCGAGTGTGCACACCTCATGGGAGGAAAAGCAGGAGAGAGAGAGAGGAAGGGGAGGAGCTTTTGAGGCTTTTGTGTCAGAACGCAGGGCAGCACCAAGTGGTGGGATTTCAAGGGGCGGATCAGAATGTTACCACCATGCTTTCCTGCCCAGTTATCTTTAATGGACTTTATGTCAGGAACTGTAAGGAGGCTGAGGGGATCTTTATCGAGAACTGTCACTTCTTTTTTAGCATTTTATGGTACAAACCAGTGATGCAATGCTTCCCTGGCCCAACCACAGAGGTGATCACACTTTACTCCTCCAATCAGCAGGGAATGGGCTCATGAGCCCTGTAGCTAGCTCATAATCCACCATGGACTCTTCACTACAGGATGCTTCCTACAGGATCTACTCCTGTCTCCATGGCATCTATACATGAGAGAGCTACTTCATCCAGCACTCAGCGGTAAATAAACATCCTACCACACTGGTTGTTCTGGTCCTCCTGGGAAGAGGTCACACGGTATACTCTATGGATGGAGAGGAATTCATTTTCACTGTTCATTTTGACCATATCCATTTTTACTTTACACTTTGACTTTAGAACCCACATCTCACGGTAAACTCTGAAATCCTGTCAGGAACATTTCAAATCTACTCCATAAAGCGATACTATTTTTATCTGTACAAGAGAGAAAAAAATCTTGCCCTGTTTGTTTCTAATGCTTTGAAGGAAAAAGCGCTGGAGGCAGCTTTAATTGTGTCGTTAAACTGAAGACTAAATAGACGAGGGAGCTAGGAAACGAGATCAAGCGAGACAGCTTCTCTGAGGAAATGAGAATGCGAATTTTATTCTGAAATTTCCACATGGAGCTGCAGCTGTGCTGACGACCGGCTTTGGTCGTTTTGTGACAGCACTGAGTCATGTTTCTGGATTCTTTTAGGACTAGGAGAACTCTGCTGTGGTGTAGTTAAGAATGGAACAGCAGTATCAGCCTAGCAAAAAGCCAGAGAAGAAGCAGGGGGGCGCTGCTCCCTGAACACGGTGAAAAGGTCCTTCCTGCCTGCATCTCCTTACGATGTGTGTGATACTTGTCCAAACAGAGGCATAGGCCCATCAAGTATCACTCTTCACTGTCTCACACCATCATCTTCTCTAAGAAGATAAGGCAAAGCCAGTCCTATTTGCAAGGTGACGCTACGCTACCTGCTGGAGCAAACCTTTCTCCATTACATCTATCACTTCTTCCCCCCACTTTCTATCACCTCTGCCCAAGACACTACTCTCTTCTAGGAGATCAAGCCCTAATCTATAGAGTAGAGGCAGCCGCAGATCCGACTGAAGTGATTGGGTGCTATTCATATTACAGAGTTGCCAGACTGTGTTTGTGCAGTTTTCTTGCTTTCTAACTTTTTTTTATTACTTTCTTTACAAATCTCCTCTGTTCCCACCCCTAGAGCATGCACGTGTTTAAGGACTTGGTCTATTAAACAATTAGAGCCACGTGTAATGGCTTGTGTGTGTGATCTCAGCACTTTGGAAGCTGAGGCAGGAGAATCGGGTGTTCAAGACCAACCTCAGCCTTATAGCAAGTTTGAGGCCAGTCGAGGCTATATGAGGCCATATCTCAAGACTAAAACAACAGCAAAATCCCAAATTGTTTCAATAATAATGTTATGTTTTTAATCAATCAAGATGGATATTTCCCAATCAGAGCTTTGATTTAGGTTCTTGATTAATGTTGTCATATGAACTGTAACTCCTCTGGGAAATAATTAACTTTCTGTTAGAAAAAGAAAAGATGAGAGAGGCAGGTACACAGACAAGAAATCAACCCTCAGAATGAGCTTCATTGGGAGAAAAGATCTCACAAGAGCAGCCAGCCATGATCCAGCCTTGATGTGAGAGGGCATTAGAAGAGACAGAGCTTCAGAACATGGATGACATGATGGGACCGTGAAGGGGAACCCTTTGAATCCAGAGGAGAGCCACCTTAAGAGAGATAGTCACAGTAGACCAAGGTGGGAGAGACAGTCTCTTCCAGAGAACAAGAGTTTCTGAGTCAGATTTTCAGAGGAGTGGGCATGCTTTGTACAGCTAATCCAGCCTGGCCTGGCCTACCTGAAGAGGGCCATGGAGGAAGATACTAGGTGGGGCTATAAGCTTACCCTGTAGCTTTGATGGAGAGGAGCTGTGGGGGTCAGAGCATAGCATGTTTTTCCTCGCTCTCTTCCTTCCCTCCTTCCCTCCTTCCTTCCTTCCCTTTCCTTTTTTCTTCCTTCCTTTCTTTCTTTTCAAGACAGGGTTTCTCTGGATAGCCCTGACTCACTTTGTGGACCAGACTGGCCTCAAACTCCTCCTGCTTCAAGTGCTGGGACTAAAGGTGTGCACAGCCACCACCTCCTGACAATACAACATGTTTGCTTATCAATTCTGTCCCAGAAAGAGAGCTGCAGAGGGGCATGAACTGGTAGATATCATCTTAGATACAGGCATCGGGTAAGCTTCTTAGAAATCGAAGCAGCTTCCTCTGGTGAATGTGATACATTACTAACGTTTATGCAAAAACTGAATCCATGAATGCTAAAAGGTGGTCCTACATCAGGGAGAACTGAAGGCTATTATACAATCTCTACTTAGCGCTCATCTTTTATGCATTCATTGATTCCTATATTTTATGCATCTCAAGCACCAATTACTCTTTCCAAAGCTCTTTTTAATTTTGTCCTAGCTTTATACCACACTGTTAACCAGCCTGTGTCAAAAGAACATCAAAGCAAGGTGAGAGACACTCGAATTTCAGCATGTGCATTCCTTCTCAAAGCTCTACAATCATTACAGCCCTGGCTACCCTCTCTGTGCTTTCTTTTCATTTGTGTGGAACAGCAGGAGTCCTCCTTTGCTCTTTGTTGCTGTGGTAACAACAACAAAACCAGCCTTGGGGAGGAAAGGGTTTATTCTGTTTACAGATCACTGTCTATGATTGAAAAAAAAAAAATCAAAGGCAGGAACTCAGGGCAGGAGCATGAAGCAGAAACCACAGAGGAGCAGTGCTTATCGGCCTGTTCCCTCTGGTTTGCTCAACTACCTTTCTTATAGAGCCCTGGCCCACCTCTGCAGGGGTAGTGTCACCCACAGTGGGCTGGGCCCTCCTGCATCAATTAGCAAATAAGAAAATGTATCAGAGATGTAACGATAAGCCAATCTGACCTAGGCAGTTATTCGCGGAGGTTCCCTTTTACCAGGTACTGTCAAGTTGACAGCTCAAGCTAACTATGACAGCAAGCAAAATTATGATAAGCTACTGCAACGAGTGAGGGATAACGCTGCTTTGCAGAGGACAGTGGCATGGCTCCTCCATCCATCGCTGAGTACTTACAAAGATACTCGAAATAGTTATTTGGCCAAGTGAGGCACAAGTCTGAATTCGATTCCAAGAGAGGAAGTTAGGGCACTATCGTCCATTAGATAGACAAATGTGAGCACCATGTACAGTGTAAATAAGACACAAATTCTTTCATAAATATTTCAACCCCGTGTTTTTTAGAGGGAAAAAAAAACTTAAGAGGGGGATGAACAGGGCAGAAAGTGAGGTCCAGAAGGCCTGGAGCAAAGGCTACAAAATTAGCATATGAAAGACAGCAGTTGGCCTAGAGGAAGGCTGGAGATCCTCCAATTAAATCTGGCCAAATCAGTGCAGCTACAGAGGCACTCCAGCCTGTCTGAAGGTGACCAGGACTAGGTCCAACACTAAACTTCACTTCCCCGGGGTAGAGGTTTAAGATGCTAATGAGATTGTGATGCACAAGGCTGTTGGTAGAACTACAGAGGATGCAGCTTGCACACACCATGCAAATGAGCCCAAAGGCTCCAGCAATGTGACAGACATCAAGGCCCCCTGCCTCCGGAGCCGAGCCCCATATGCTGCTGCAGCGAAGCTTTCTCGCTACTCCGTTGGCAATGTATTTTTCTCTATAAACTGTTCCTGTTTCTGCTGCCCTCTGCCCTTCTCTGTCCAGTTCCTCATTCCAGGACACCCAAGAACCCAGAAGCCCATCCTTGGTGGCACTGAGACCCGACATCAGAAGTGTCTGTAGGATACTTAGACAAGCAGTGTGAAACAGTTTTACAATGATAGACGCCATTTATTATTATCAAATAATAATATTTATTTATTAAATTTAAATTTATTAAATTTATTGAATATAAATTATTTATTTAAAAATAAGTATTTATTTTGTGTCAGGCACTAAACCAGCTTGTGTACATTTCCCCCCCAGTTGCCTGGTTTATTCTTGTCAATAACATTGTAACATAGGGATTGTAGTCTGCAGAAGAAACTGACTGTTAAAAGCCAGGCTTGGTGGCTCAGGCCTATCATCCCAGGACTGGGAGGCTAAGGCAGGAGGATTGCCATGAGCTTGGGGCCAATCTGGGCCATGTAGGTAGTTCTAGGCCAGATGGGGCTACAATATGAGACCCTGTCATAAAAACTAAAAGTCAAGGTGAGAAGGGAAGAGGAACTGACCATCAGATATGTGTAGACAGCACCAGAACCTCTTCAAATCCATCCATCTGGGTCTGCTCCATGCTTATTCTTACACACTGCTAGTCTCTTCTAAGGCTTGTTCACGAAGACTAAACAAGACCAACCATTCTCTTGGCCTTATGGGTTGGCCTTAGAATGTTGTCTTTAGTACCTCATTTGAAATGCTTTAGATGCTGGGTGTAGTGGGTCCTGTTTGCTGAGTGTGTTAGTGAAGAACTGGGTAGCCATGTCCTCCAACAGTTGTAGTCCAACTGGACTTGTGTGACATGGATGGGACAGCAGTGTGATGTATTTGGAATGGACAGGAAGGGGGATGAAGGAGGAATCCCTTGCTGAGCCCCTCCCCGTTTCTACCCATACCTTCACTGACTCCTTACCCAGTCTTTTGGTAGAAGTCATGATTTCTAGTTTCCTTGTCACTAGCTTTCCAGAATTTCCTTTGCCTCATATTCATCAGTACACACACACACACACACACACACAGTTCCATGTGTCACACAGCAGTCTGAGCCAGCCACTTAACCATGTTCTTTACATATGTTATGCCTGAAGAAATAAATATTTGTCAAATGAATATAAGATTTAACACATCGTTTAATAGCCAGAGCAGCTTTATAAGGAAGGCATAAAAGATTATTTTGATGTAGGTGGAAGGCAGAAGTTGATAGAGAGCAGACAATGTAATGAAAGGAGCTAAAATTCAACAGTCTAAGCCCAAAGCCAGGCCATTCTCCTGAAGATCCCTCCCCAGGGATTACCCCAAGTGGAAGACTTTGCAGTTAGGTTCTGAGAACTCATTTTATTACATTTGACTTGGAAATCAATTTAATGCTTGTCGACGTTGCCTCAGAAGTGGCCCCTGAGACAGAGATGAAAGCCATGTGGTTTTCTTAGAAGGCCATCCCAGGAAGAATGAGTAAGAGGGTGGGGAAGGGAGCCCGTGAGGGAAAACTGTCAAGTGAGTGAACACTGTGGCAAGACCTGAAAGCCACAGGAAAGACAGGAACCAAGGGAGGATGGGGTGGTGGTGAAGAGGACACGCCCATGTGTGCACTGGGAAGGGAGCTGGAAATCCCCGAGTCATCCAGAAGCTGTCTAGAAGAACTCAGAGCACCCGATAGCCAGTAACTGACCCACAGCTAAATTCATCCTAACCACTGAAGAGTCTGGAAGAGATTGTTCGAGATCCTGACACTAGATCCGAATAAATGGCAGCTGTGTCCTATTTGTGAGCAGGAAGTCTCAAAATGATAAAATTTACAATGCTCTCAGCTGAAAATTCAAAGAAAACCTATTGCACATTCCAGTAGGATGATTCTTAGAACTTGACTAACTGATTCTAAACCTTGAATGGAAAAACAAAAGTCCCAGATTAGCCAAGACAATCCAAACAAGGATGAAGGTGGGACACATTTGCTGTGAATAGCTAGCTAGCTGGGCTTCCAAAGGCTTGGTCACCGAGGCAGCATGCGTTCCCATGGGGGTAGTGCACTAGGACAGAGCTTTCAGAAGGAAGCAGAGAAGGACATGGTTTATAAAAGCAGAGGATGTTAGACTTCAGGGCAGAATATTGGCCTCAGTGGCTTTTCAGGAAGAAAAACCAGCATATAGATTTTGCTTTCTTCCTCTCTAAGAAAATCCAGCAGTCCCAGCTCACTTGCCGAAAGCTAATCACTGAGGATGTTACCAAGGCTTCGGGATCTCATGCTACATCATAATTAGCACTTTCCCCAATGTGTGTGTGTGTGGGGGGGACTTTGGCAGATTAGTTTTATAGTTTGTCCCAATTGTATTGCACTCCCTCCCCCATCTTCTCAGGAACAGGAGCCCATCATTTACATAAAAGATAGGACAGAAAAGATAGCAGAAGCCAGGCACCTCCCATCATTCCCTATTTCCCAGTCAGTGCTGGGATGCCAGGATGTTCAACATTCCCTGCACCCTCTTATATTTTTTTCCTACTTTGAAGTGCATGGCAAGGGCTTAGGGATGGCTCAGTTGGCACAGTGTGTGCCACACAAGCACAAGGACCTGAGTTTGGCCTCTAGAACTCATGTAGAAAAGCCAAGCGTAGAAGCATATGTGCTTACAATTGCAGCCTGGGGAAACAGAGACAGGAAGATTTCTGGTACTGTTGGCTAGCCAGCATAGCCTATTGACAAGCTCCAGGCCAATGGGAGACCCTGTCTCCAGACAAAAGTGTAGATGGTACTTAAGGGACAACATCTAAGATTGTCCTCTGGCCTCTTCATATATGCACATACATGTGAACACCCCACACATTCACACACACACACACACACACACACACACACACACACACACACACACGAGCTCACACATATGCATGCACACCAAATGCATGACAAATAGCTTTCATGTGGCAGTTAGTGAACCATTGAATTATTCATAAACCCAGAAACCAAGTGCCAGCTCCTATAAAAGAGTAGGGTTGATTAGTAATGTCTGTGGGGGCATAGTAAGGGAAGGTGATGATAGCACACAGGTCAGGAATTATTTTTCTTTAATGGACATGCTCTCATCCAGAAATACAGGCATAATCAGTATCTCGTTAATCTAGGAGGTATGGAATTATATTCAAAATAGTAAATCAATATGAATTTCTTCCCACAAAATTCTTAAATAGGTCTACACATTAAGCTACAGCTTTTCTCCACTAAGAGGAGAAAACACACCTGAAGGACTAAATGACTTGTCTCCATTAAGCTAACCACTGATGAGGAAATATGAGCAATCTAAGCTCTCCCTACCCAGTACAATAGATGATCCTGCATGTGCAGATACTTTAAAGTAGCATGGTTACCATTGGTTAGTACCCAAGATTTATTATGTTTATGGAATTTGAATGGTTGTTCCCATGCAGGAAAGTAGGAGGGCAAGCTAAAACTCTCACACCACTTAATTTCTCAAAAATGTTGGTATTTCACCGCTTTCCAAAAAGGAGCTGAAATTGCTTGCAACAGCTATATACAATCTTGCTGGTAACAAAAGACAGCCTTGTTAGTAATCATGTTTAAAAAGTGTGTTCAGCTTTCTTCCAAAGAAAGCTCAACTCTACTTGCTCAGGATATCTTTCACTGGCGCCCTTTTCCTGGGAAATTTGCATAGTTTTGCAATGGTGGAAGGCAGCTCCGCTGTAGCTCCGTCAGAGGGGCTGCTGAAGACAGTCTACAGCTCGGTGAGTGGGCAATAGATGAAATCTGACTTCAGTGCATGGTTTTCCATCTCTTTGGGGGAGCAGATCCTATCCTGCTGAAGCCAAATGATGACTGACTTAGGTGCATTTAGATCAGTGGTGACTTATGTTAAGAAGTTAGCAAGGGGTGCAGCAGGTGCTGGTGAGTAAAGGTACTTGCCACCAGACCCGGTCACCTCAGCGGGGTTCCCAGAGTCCACATGGGAAAGGAGAGAATCAACTCCTGCAAAGTGTTCTCTGACCTCCTCTCTCACACACACACACACACATACACACACACACACACACACACACACACACAGACATACACACAGACACACACACACACATACACCCTCTCATATATCACATATATCCACATCACACACACACACACACACAGACACACACACACACACACCCTCTCATATATCACATACATTCACATCACACACACACACACACACACACACACAGAGAGAGAGAGAGAGAGAGAGCACTATAAATGAATCAATAACTGTGTTTTAAAGGGAAGTTAACAAGGAGCATTGACCTCTCACCGCCCAAAGGGTTTTTGCACCATTTTTCAAATTTCCAGATCATGTTTCCATCCCCAAACTGTGCAGTTGAGCAGGAAGAGGGGAGGTGGGCATAGAATGAAGACAGGGAGGAAGGAGAGGGGAAGGGTTAGGAAGATGGGGAGGAAACAGAGGAGGGGAAACAGGAGAACCTATGCAAGAATATGTTCCTAAATTCATCCATTCCCCGTTGATGTGCTTAGTGGGTATTCAGCATTTACTACATGGGCGCCCACCACCGTACTCTCCTCCCCTTCCCTCTCCCTCTCCTTTCTCTGTCCCTCCTGTCTCCCTCTCCCTCTCTTTACCTCCCTCTCGTAGCTATGGAGGAGAATGAATTTTGGGGTATCCTTTAAATTTTAAACTCTTTAAAGAAGGTATCAAGTTGACTCCCCACAATTTGCTGCCAGGTGTTTTCCTGTGCTGCTACGAGACTCTGGTGTATCCCAGAACTCGGGCCTATAAGCTGTTCCTACCTGCCAGTAAGACTCTCCATGGCTGATGATGTGAGCACAGGGAAGGCAAACTGCTTTGAATAACTAAGGCCTTACTTACTGAAAAGGATCTCAGAGACTAAGTATTTCTACTTCTTCACTCTGTAAACCCGCCCACCCACTGCGGAGCATTAAGTATTCTATGCAAAGTTACACACCTATCCAATGGTGGAAACAGGAATCAGGCTCTTGGCCGTATCCTCTTCTCGTTAAAGAAAAGACAAAGACATTAAACCTGCAAGTGAGTTATCTAAATGCATTGCTGGACCATCTGTACTTGTTTTCCTTCCTCTCACTTTGTAAGAGCATTTTTTAATTGAAATGAACCAAGGAATATAAAAATACACAGCTACAGAAAATAACTGAGGGAATCTAGGGCGAGAAAGAGGAGCGAGAAAAATTAGGTAAGAGATGGATTTAGCAAATCAAACATATCCAGATGACTCTATACGGGTGCCCAAACCAGGCCACCAATCAGTGTGTGCTCCAGTGACAGGACAGGGAAATCCAGCCCCTGGAAGGGGTTGGGTCAGAAAAGTCTTCATGCTTGGGAGAATAGGAGTGCTGTGCTCCTGGGCCCCAGTGGTACTTCTCCTGAGGGACCTTAGAAGAGCCGTGGCCTCTGTGGACCCAAAGGCAAATTCTGCAGGCTGCTCTTGAGCTAGTCTGATTGCCAGGGAGACTGTGATGCCAGGGCTGATGACAGCAGCAGGCCAAGAAGCCAAAGTTCTGTGGTCCAAGTGCATGGTTCCCTGACCAATGTACAGCTTGGTCTGGGGACTGTGTGTGCAGTACCAAGAGCCCAAGTCCTGCTCTGCTCAGAGTTTTGGTTTGGATGTGAAACACCTCCCAAAGCCTTCTGTGTCTGAACACTTGGTCTCCAGATGGTGGCTCTGTTTTGGGAGGTCGTGAGACCTTTGGGAATGATGTAGGTAGCAGAGGTGGGATACAGGGTGTGAGGGGGGTGGGGGATTGTATCTGGAAGGTGATGTGTGTTCCTGGTTCTGTTTAGAGCACTCTGTCTCCTGATGTGCTGAGATGTGAGCAAGCCTCCCCACAAAGTCCCAGCTGCCATGCCTTCTCTGCCATGACGGTTGTACCCATAAACACATATAAATCTATCCTCTCTTAGGTTGCTTCCGCCAGGTATTTGGTCACAGCAATGAAAAGTTGACTGAAGCCATGGGGATCGTACAGTGAAACCCAATAATGGCTATTGGGCATTTCCATAAGTGTCTTTACATTTCTGACCAAGCCCTGTGGAACTGGACTCCTAAAGTCTGAGTTTTCAGTGCAGATTGAGCAATGGAACACTCAAGACTGTGAAGATCATGGATGGTAGATATGAGGAACTACCCTTTTCTAATGCCAATTTGGTAGTTGTCTATAAAGATGAAAGTATTTCAGGACAATGTGTGCTATGGATGGTTTGTAAGACGGTGTATGCTGTGGGTGATTCAGAAGAACAAAGGCTGAGGCAGGCAGAACTGCTGCATGTTTCAGATAAGCTAGAGCATGTGCTATACTGCTTCCACAATAACTAGGTATCCTGCAAAAATAGTCAAAAGGGGGGCCCTGAGGCCAGCAGATTCCAGAGCCTATCAGAAAGCACCAACTTAGCAATGAGCACTAAGGCAGACCTTTCCTCAGGATGGGGTGGAGGGTACATAAGGCTTACCCTTTCCTGAAACCAAATGAGCTTGCTTGCAACCTCCCAGCATCTGCATCATTGCCTCCACATCTCCTCACCCCCTGACCCCAGGGCCTAGAGACCTCACCAGGCAAACAGCAACAAAAGACAAACCAACCAATTCTCCTGTTGGTTTTCTGAACTGCTACCTGGCTCCACCACTAACACAGGTGATTGGTCCCATAGAATATCCTGAGTCATTCATTCCAGTACCTAATCAAGTACAGAGCATACCTGTTCTCGCTGGCTTTAAGGTTATGACCTTGGGACAGCGTTACATGGCTAATATGAGCCTATATGCGGATAAACCAAAGCCAGTGATTTCATGCGTGGAAAGCGAGGGTGCTGCTCTGAAGACCTCTCCAGGTACAGCAAGGATGGCTGTCCATTGTCCGAGGCTATGTGTCCATTGTTCAGCAACTGGTATGGATGGCCACACTCCACAGGACCTCCCTGTATGCACTGCCCTTGGCCCTGTCTGAAGTACCTTTGCTTCTCCAGCACCGCACGCCGCTGTACCTCCCCATCATTCAAAAGGCCCTCCCGGGAGGAGGCCCTGGTTTGGATGTCTGCAGCAGTACCTCTCCACCCTTCCTGCACAGCGGACTCACTGGAGGAGCTCAGAAAAGCCCACACCCAGGCTCCAGAGTTCCTCAAGACAGAGACTCAATAGATCAAGAGAGGGCACTGCACAGGAGGAGCCTGAATCCTTGATACCTAAACCTGAGATGCAAGGAGGAGATGGTAGGGAAACGGGGCTGGTAAGGGACTTGTGCTCTGGCCAGAAGGAATCCAGCCCTGGCTGGGCCTCCAAGAACATGGCAACCCTCAGACACAAACAGATTTTCCTTCTTCACTCCTCAATGAACGTTTTGTGTCTTGTCAACAGACCTATTGGCAGTCTGAAATCTGTCTACCCCAGTGCCGAAGTGGCTGCTGTTACGGAGCCTCAGGAGGGAAGAGCAGAGGATGAAAGAAGCCCAGCCCTTACAGAAAAAACGTGAGGGTGGAAAAGACAGCAGAGACAGTAGCCCCTCTGCTCACTCTTCCCTTATCACTGCCTGGGGCCCGGGATGAGGCTTTTTATGCCAGCCTATGTTGATGGCATTTGGTGGAGACACCCTGGTGGCTGTGTCTCCACAATCCTTTAGCTGGAAACTGTAGAATACACTTGTAAGAACATTGGTGTTTTGGAGGGCAGGAGAGACAGAGAAAGGACTCAAGTGATAACTAAGCTTTGTTGGACTTCCTGGATAGCTCAAAGGCATGGAGGCAGGTCTCTTCCAAGATAAAGCATAAAGCCTAGAAACTCATCCCAAAGAAGTACACATGTATACAGATGCTCTACTTGTGCGTATGTGCACACATCTATGCAGATGCATGTATGTGCACAAGTGTATCAGAGGACAACCTCAGATGTTGTTCCTCAGGTGACACTTTTTTTTGAGACATAATTTCTTACCATGTGGGCTAGCCTCGCTTGTCAGTGAACCCTGAAGATTCACCCGTCTCCATGTCCTCAGTACACAGGTTACACTCATGTGCCACCACTCCTGATTGAGGATTGAACTCAGGTCTCTGTGCTTAGGGACAGGGACAACACCTTACCAGCTGAGACAGAGCTATCTCCCCAGTCTGCCACTGCTCCCTTTAGCCGCAGGTGAAGAGGAAGCAATAGTCTTTGTGACAAACAGGTTTCTGAACACACACACACACACACACACATACACACACAACACATCTCCATCTTTGGTTCCCAAAGTGGTCAGAACTAATTACACAAATTTAGAACCAGTTAGTTTTTCATGGAGATCGCGTCTATATTTCCCTCAGTGGAAAGGTAGCCTATTTACAAAGCAAGATCACTGTGGTAGTGTGACCCACAGGGTCAACTTCTCACTGGGATGGCATATGTCACACAGCTCTTGCATATGCCTGTCAAGCTGTAGACCATCCAAGACAATCAGATCTAAATACACAGGTGCCTTCAGCACGTCTTGTTACTATTTCAGCCTCCACGATCTAATATGAGGAACTCACAGAATCCATGTTTCTGTGGGAAAAAACATGAAAAACTCAGCATTTGCTAGAAGAAAGAATGTGCCGTGAGCAAAGGGCAGCCCAAAGCGTGGTGTTTACATTCTGAGTCTCTTCGGGGACCAGCATGGCCAAAAGCCAGTGCTAGAATGAGGCTGAGGAGAGCCCCATGAGAGATTGATAGAAGCATTTTTATGGGCTCAAGTCAAACCAGAGTATTGAGAAGGAAAGTGACATTGACTTGAATCTCTTGTGTGAACTATAATGATTTTTCTTTTTCTTGTGACCTGGGCATTCTCCCTTCGGCAGACGCGAGCCCAACATCTTCCAGTTCTTTGTCCTCATGAAAGAAGGGCTGTGGGGCCTGTGCTTGCATGGCAGGCAGTGATGGGCAGCTTACAATGTGGAGGGAGGCATAAAAGAATGGGCATCTGACATCCTGAAGGTCTGAAGTGACAGGAGGTAAGATCAGCAGGGGAGACTGCCTGCTCATAGTTTTGTTCTCTTGGAGGACAGCCTTTGGCCATATGTAACGAGCAGTCCAATACTTCAAATAGTGATGGATAATATACAACACGTAGCCAGGACCATCTGTACGAAAAGCACTTTATATATTATCCATAAAAATGTTATACCCGGTGTGCACACCTCAATCTCAGCCTTTGGGTGGTGAGGGCAAAAGGATCAGGAGTTTAAGACTAGCCTCAGCGACAAAGCAAGGTCAAAATCACCAAGTCTCAAAAAAGAATAAAGATTTTTTTTTTGTAATAAATCTAGAGAATAGTCCATATTCCCATTTTGTAGGTAGATAATTGCATTCATAGTTAATTAGGATTAGAGTCTCAGCTTGTTAGGTTTGGCCACCTACTCCCAATAAGCCAATTAAAAGAGCCACTTGCGGGGGTGTTGCCGGATTTCTTTGTACCTCTTCCCCACATGCCG
Source organism: Peromyscus maniculatus bairdii (assembly GCF_049852395.1). NCBI lineage: Eukaryota > Metazoa > Chordata > Mammalia > Rodentia > Cricetidae > Peromyscus > Peromyscus maniculatus. Next base: position 76,582,752 of record NC_134859.1, on the reverse strand, counting down.
TAATCACTAAGTGTCGTTTTCTGCTTTTCACGATTAATTTGGCTGTTTTAATTTTCATATGGCAGATGGGTAGCCAAATCTGGTTTGTTAGGGCTCCAGGCTATGAACTTAAGTCTGGTAATACTATCAGCCTAAGGCCATATACTAAGAATGTGCCTTATCTGGAATTCAAATCCAATTCTAGCTCCTTTGCTGGTTACTACTCTCTCCCAAGATAATCAGGAGTCCCTAAAGTGAATCAAGCTAGGCTTTTTGCTATTAAGCGCTAATTTACTCCTTCATCTATTCATTCACGGTAGACCAGGACTGCCTAACTCCACGCTAGACAACACTGTAGGCTCTGAGTCAAGAATTTGTTCTGTGCCCTTGCTATCTTGGTGACCTTGGTCAATACAATGACTTTGGGTTACTGATTGACAAATAGGATATTGTAGTGGGCCCAATCTGAAAAGGCTATTATGTATGAAATGAAATGGCCATGGTGCCTGGATACAGTAAGCATTCAATTGTTTGTTTTGATGAATATGGTGATGATGATGATGATGATGAAGATGGTGATGGTGGTGATGATGATAGTGGTATAATGGAACTAGGGGTGGAGCCTCTATCCTTACCTCTCTGGCTGTAGATAAAACTTTAAGACCACATCAGTGTGCTAGGTATTTGCTGGCCCTTAAACACTAACAGTCTTTGCCATGTTCAAGAATCTGGGAAACAAGGCAAGATCCCATATGCACAGGGCGTGCAAACACCCAGATGACATGGCGGAAGCATTTTCCAACAGTGTAGAAAACCTCACAGTCTGCCCTCAGCTGCTCTCCTGGATGATGCCCTCCTAGAACTCTTGCCCATTTTCTCAGTCACTGACCCTCCAGGCCACAAGAAAATGAGGACATGGGGCCTACTCAGGGGACTTCCGCCTCCAGCCTTCATCCAGATGTTTGGCACCAGGGGAGCAGGCAGAGCCGTAGTTTCCTTTGGACAAGTCAAGAAATTAATTTTAAAGGATGTGTCACCCTAGATCTAGAAAACAGGTTGCCACAGGATTTTGCCAAGCCATATTGCAAGCTTGGGGAGAGGATTCTGGCATCAAAGTGGAAGCATGCCTTGTTAGGTCACCTAAGAAGTCCTTGCCTCCCATCAACCTCTGACCCTCTTCCAAGAGCACTCTGCCAGATGCTTGCCCTGTTCCGATTCAGACACTAGGCCAGACCTCAGTGTTCCCCCACCCCACCCCACCGTACCCCGACTGCAGCCCTGAGAACATGTAGACAATTGCAGCAGCTTCTGTGACACACTGGTTGGTGACAGGGCTGGGAAAGGCTCCTCTCTACAAGGTTTAAGGTTTCAGAGTAAGAAGAGCCACGGAAGAAAGGGCACACAGAGTTGCTCTTTCTTACCTCCACATTCAGGCACACATGATGCTTTTATTAAAATGATAGAGCATTTTGATTCTCCATGAAATCTCCATTCCACAATTCTAATAGGCTTCAGATGGCTTCACCTGGTAGGTGAACTTTTAGAAACTTTCACAGCTCATGGTCTAAATTAGAAATGTTAATGTCCCTTAATGGCATGACAATTGTATTTCAGAGACAGACAGCGGGAGTGAGGGATGTGAAACCCAACAGGGAGTGAGTGGTAGCTGTGATGCTGGGCTTCCTCTCTCAGTGTCTCCACTTTGCATTCATTCACATCTCCACAGGATGTGAGGATGTTGCTGGGGACTCTGTGCAGGCATCATGAGCTCTGTGCAGCAGAATTGGGTGCACACGTAACCTGTGTACCCTTGGGTGGGGACGTCTGTGGCTAGGGACAGGTAGACTCAGGACATGTACAAACTATCTGGTAATAGAGTGACTACCAGGCTCTTTGTCCCTAAAATGATAAGGTGTGCTCTTTTGTCCTGATGAAATCTCCCAAGTGTTTGAGACAGAAAGTGTTTATTTGGAGGGTAGAAAATGATTAGCAGAAAATGATTTGTTGAGTATCTATTATACTTAGACACTGTTACACAAAGTGTCTTAGGTCATTTCAGAACAGCTCTGTCAGTGGATACTATTATTATCCCCACTTTTGAGGTAATGGAGAGAGGTTAATTAGCAGATCTGTAATCACTAACTACTGAATGGTGAAGGTGACATCAGATAGATTTCTGCTACATGGTGCTCATGTCAACCACTGTCCTTTAGCACAAAACCCACCTTCAAGTTCATCTTAGCCCTCTGTGGCTTGCATCAAAATCATCATGTCCACACTTGAGAAGTAAGAGCAGCATGGCCTGCTACATGAGGACTGTTTCAAGGGAGAGACCAAAGGTACATGACATGCCAGATTTCCACATAAAAGTATCTGAGTTTTGATCAATGTGACAAAGGGGCCTGGCTTTGGGGTCAAGTTGTTAATAAGCACAGCATTGCCTTTCTTCTTCTGGGAAATGGGGGTTGAGGGTGATCATAGTGGAGTTTACACCATTAGATTCAGGAAAGAGATGAGAGAGAGACAGAGACAAAGACAGACAGAGACAGAGAGACAGAGACAGAGAGAAACAGAACAAAGGATGGTGATGGACTTCCATCATCGCAGAGGTTAGGGAGAAAGAAACAGCAACATCTATCCAACCAGTACCAATGACTCAAGTTCAATAATTTTAGCTAGTCGATAACTAGGACTAGTTAACATACATCCCATATGGTTTTCATCCATGCAATAGCAAATATAACAGTCTCGGGTCATTTCTCTCATGCGTCTCAGCATATGGTTTCTTTTTAAATCCCACCTTACTACCAGGTATATTGAGGGTCAGAAGATTTAGTAGAACTATCTTTCAAAACACACGTGTGCATACACACACACACACACACACACACACACACACACACACACACACACAGGCACACCATTCAAATCATTCAAATTACTCAAAGGAAGTAACTTCCTTGAAGATGCAATTTAGCTGATTACATGCAATTATGAGTATTCATCCACCGTACAAGCAGAGCAGTGCACTGTGTCTTATGGGAAGACAGGCAGGACTAGATTTATCTAAACCACAGCAGCCTCAGAATGATCATGCCAAATTTAAACTTTTAGATATTTGATTTTCTCAATGTGGCTTCCTGTTTTGGAGAAATGAGCTTGAAGAAATAATGATAAAAGGAGGCTCAGAGTCATTCCGCACACCAAGCAGCTTGTTCAAAACAACATTTTAATGATTTAAGTGTAAATGAATCAGAAGCATATGGATTAGATTTCCCTTAAAATACACATGATTTTAAAGGCAGGAGAATGGAATGAAGAATTCCCCCAAATTTAGTGTTCCTTGGAATTTCCTTTTCTAATATGATTAAAAAATTGGTGATGGGGAGGGGGGCGGGGGAAGCCTGGGAACAGAGGGGATGGATTTACTTTGAACTGCACTTGGCAAATAAAAGCGGGATGGGGAAAAGGTTACTAACATCTCTTTTAAAGGGGTAGCATCCTTCTCCTTGGGCATCAACTAATTCATCCCAACCAACATTTTTGATGATTTGAGTGTAAATGAGTCAGTGACATGCGGGTTGCATTTGAAATACACATGGGAGTTAAAAATGAGGGAGGGGCGGTGGAGAGAGCTTGGTAAGGGATATCTGGGATTCTTGCCAAACCCATAATGTTAAAAGAAATAGTTTGAAACAATTGACAAATCCCTCACAGACCCTACCAACCTCACCATGCGGAGAAAGGGGGCTGTATATCACCGCTCCAGCCATCTTCTTTTTGACGTCTCCAGAGAACATCCAGGCTCCAAATCACTTCCCCTGTCTCTCTCATCTTCTTCACAAATGAGGACCCTTCCTGAAGGAGCAGCTACACTTGGCTGTTTAACCACTTGCTTTCCTGGATCAACATACGAGGTCACTGTACAGAGATCAGAATCTCTCCCTTACCGACTCTCCCTTCATCTTCTGTTTGTTTTTCAAATTCTTCATTTGGCCCTGGAGTAAAGCAAGCAGTGACCCCTGAACCTCAAAACACCACCTCGAAAACAGGGGCTTCCCTTTGTCCCCCTCCTAGATCTGTTGTCTTCCTCTCCACACAGATACCAGATTTTGAACTATCTTGTCTGTATACCACAAGCAGCTATGAGAAGCAATTCCCTCCTTTTGATAATAATCAAGAACTATCATTAAAAAAAGCAGAACCACCTTGAACACATTCTGTCAACAGCATGTGAGCATGAATTGAGTGTCTCTGAGTTCTCCAGGACTAAGTTGTCTCTGTGACCCATGAGCGTTGCTAACCTGGTAGACAGACCCCCCGCCCCCCCCCAAGAAGCCCATTTCTCTTTACCCATGATCCTAGAACAGTTAGGGTCCCAGAGAGAGAATCTGTAACCTACGGGGTCAGAAATACCTTTCAAGGTGGACAGATGTCCAGGATAGCACCATGGAATTCTCTGTCTCAGAGCCCACCACGAATCCCAGCATTGTTTTAACAAACCAATCCTAAATTCTAGGCAAGTCAAAAGAAGCAGAACCTCGGAGAATTGCCACAGGGGACAGAAGGTCCTTGAGGAAGTCACTTTCTCTCTGTCTGCTGTTTGACTCCTTAGACAGCTCATCAACCTCTCTCGTTATCTAGGTTTATTAACTCATTTGGGACCTGTTCAGCCCAAGACCTCAGTGATTTCAAATTCACTGCAACCTTCTAGGCACCTAGTTCGTTTTCAAGGAAATAAGTATGCATGGTCAAAGCTGGTTAAAGGGCCCGAAGGCAAACTGATTTGATGGTGTTCTTGCTGTGTTTGTGAGGGTGGGTGTGGGCATGGTGTGTGGGAAGCAGCTATTATTTGAAGGTCTATATAAAGATTCCAGTGTTATCCCTTTTCACTCCAGGACTTTGAGCCACCGTCGTGCTGTGTGGGAAGGCAGCTCCCTTAGCATTTTCCCAATGAGCTTGCTCTGTGGGTTTCTACAAAGCAGACAGTGTTAGCAAATGCCAGGGGGAACTATCATCTCCAGACAACTCTGGAAACACTTTGACATTAATGAAAATGTGCAAATGAGATAGTAAACGGAGATGGGGGAGGGGAGGACCATTTCAAAAGAACCTGTGACATTTATCGTCGGGCTCCCTGCCACACCTCACACGGCACAGAAAGACAGCAAGATGCAAGGTCTTTCAGAGAGATACAAGTCACAAGGGCCACCGTTGTAAGTCACAATTATGAGAGGAAAAGGGGTTTCTTGGCCTTTGTTTCCGGTCTCCACTGTTGTCCCCACCTTGGTCAAATGCTGCTTTTATGAGTAAACAGCTTTTGAAGTGAATCATGCTTTTGGCTTATGTACTGTTTAGGGTCCCAAAATGACCAAACATCAGCGCAGAGGCAGGACCTAGAAGCTCACAGGTCTGCTTAATTTTCTTTCCGGAAAGCAATCAAGGAGCACTTGGGCCCTCCCTCTGGCGGGGCCCACTCTGAACCAAGATGGACAAGTTCACAGGCCCCTGCTGACCTAAGATCGATTGGCCATCCTGGACCATTTAGCAAACAGTTTACACAGGCCGCCTGGGTACTGGATTTAAATGAAATGAAAACGATTGGGAGAATTCCCTATAAAGTAGACTTGATCTATATTAGGGAGCAGGCTAATTATAGGGATTGGCATATATGGAATCAAAGTGAAACACTATATGGGACTAGAGAGTGGTGGTCTTTTATACCAGGGTGGTCTGAACCCAGGGTTTAATGTTATGTACAATATACAAACATTTTTGACAGACCATTAACACCTGTAATCTTGTAAATATTTGCAATTTTCTAGATCATAAATATAGCTGCATAAGCAGTTCTTTCAGAACATCATTTATACACCATTAAAGGTTAATTTACAAGTTAGTACCTTATAGAAAGAAGATATGTGGGTTTCATGCTCGCTTTCTGCAAAGGAGACTGGTGTCTCCAAACGCAATTTGTAGCTCTCCTGTGGGTCTGACTGGGGTCCTATTCAAAGTACCATTTGAATTCTTTTCATCAGCTCATATTCACAGCAAACTTAATCTTCTGTTGTGGAGGGAGGGAATGAAAACAGAGGGAGAGGGAAAGACCCGAGGTCTTCAAGCTGTACTTGCAAGCATACGGCTGTTTATTTGAGCAACATCTCTCGATGCAGTCCTTGTTTGTCATTGTCCCAGTGATACCTGCCGCTGTACTGTGCAATGCATCCTGGAAGGCTGCATGCAAAGACCTCGTCACAGGGGCCAAGGGACAACAATAAGGCTGATGAGACTGAGCCCTGAGAACATTACTATGTTGTGTTTGAATCCTGTAAAGTTCAAAGGGCGCCAAGAAAAGAAAAACATCGCCAGCCAGGTTACCCGGCCTCACCAGTGAAGACAGTGGAGAGTCGGGTTCCCATAGGAGGCTTCTCACAAATTATAGATACTGAAAGAGGTCGGAGGGCCCCTAGGAAAATGGTTGATAAATGTGGGCCAAACCCCTGGTGGGAAAAGCCACAGATCGAGGTCGAGTGACCACAGTGGGTTTGTGTTGTCTCTGAAGAAGCCGTAGAGTGTAACTTACGCAGTAGGCTGGAGCCACACTTCCTCTGCTGTGGGATTCCATGGATATCATTGCCCTTGTTTCTGAAACATGAACAGCCTGGCCCTCTGGCTGCATGCCGGCCCGGACTGGCACAGGCATTTTTCATGCATCCGTGGAGCTAGTTTGTGTCTTGGGTCTCCCAAACGTGGAGCGGGAGGTGGTGTCTTAGGGCTCTGCCACAGTTCTGGTTTTTCAGCTCACTGGGATATGAGAATAACGATTCCGAGAGTGCGCAGCTGCCACACTTAACTCTTTTCCTGCTCAGCTACTGCTGTTGGGAGATTTCCCAGGGAAACCTGTGCTCCCCTGAGCTCTTCCGCCCTGTGAAGTCAAAAGTTCCCAGGATGGCTAGACAGATCTTCCCATGCTTGCAGCCCTCAGCAAATTTACAAGACAAGAAAGTGATGCTGAGGCTGTTGCATCATTCGACATGCAGCAATAACCAAGGCAGCTGTAGGGCCCGGTAGCAATTGCCAGCAAAGTCGACGGCATGTGTGGCAGTGAAGCTTATCACTTGGAGCCTTAGGGTCTTGGCTATTCTAAGCTTCACTTTTATTCTCTCTGGCCTTGGAGAAATGATCTTTAGTGGGCCTCCATTTTCTCATTTTCAAGTTACTACATTGGGCATTAGCAAGATGGCCTCATGACTCATATATCTCCCATGGTTCCTCTCAATGGAGACTGCACACAACCTATTGGGATTCTCTTCCCCCAGCTACCAAGATTTGCATAAGCAGCATAATCCTATCCCAAGCTCCACCTCTGGCCCTCTGGCTTGAGTCTTATCATCCCTTACGTGTGTGTGTGTGTGTGTGTGTGTGTGTGTGTGTGTGTGTGTGTGTGTATGCACGTGTGTATAATATATGTGATGTCACTATCAAAACCTGTCTGAACAGTTTCTATCATCTCGTTCTCTGCTCCACTTCTCTCCTTCCAGGTTCACTTTAATATGATTTAAAATTTGTGATAAGTATTGAAAGAAGTTCACGTGTCTTGTGGGAGTTACAGGTTATAGATGGGGAATGCACCCAAGATTTGAATAGTCTGTTTTAAAAGGTTGGGGTTTTAGCTGTGACCTAGGATTTGAGGAACCCACAAAGGACTCCACACAGCCTGGAGGCCAAGTGGTAGATTGCCTACACAGAATAACCTGTCAATCAAAGGCATAGTATTTGATGAAGAAAGATAGACAAAAAAAAAAAAAAAGTCTTAGCAGTATCACTCCAGGCTTTTCTGTGAAACAAGAGTAGAGGATTTTTGCAATCAATAAAGGATAAAGTGTGGTTGTCTTGATATTATTGACTTGTGCTGTGTCTGGCCTGAGTGTTGGGGTTAGAAATCTAATCCTGCTGGACCCTCTGCTGTGTAGCGGTCCTTTCCTTTATGACTCGTGGTCTTTGGAGCTGGGCCTTCCTGGGCTAGCACTGTTCGGTTCTCTACCTTGTGGAAATTCTGCTGCCATCTAGATCTAACTCTGGGACATCCAGACACATCCTTGTTGGATATCACTCATGGTGCATCGACCTGAGCCATTAGCCCCACTTCTCCATCTTATCCCTGCCACAAAGTCCCCACACCCTCCCTACTTGCCACGCAAGACCTCACCCCAGCTTATAGGAGTGACAGCCTTTCCTGTGCACACTGGAGGCTCCGTGGGCTGACTTGCCAGCTGCCCCTCCAGAGGCTCTGTAATCCCAGATAACCCGGTGTGAAGTGAAGTCGTGTAAGTGATGTTTCAGGGTACGTGTCCTTAGTCTGGTGTGACCAGTCATCCCAATCAAGTGCTGGGATTGTGCCCTGTGCCCTCAGTTTCTACTGATGTCAATAGATGGAACAGCTGTATGAACAGCTGTTTTTAAAGCCCATGTATTATGTTTTCCAAAGTTCCTTATGTTAAGAAAAAGAATCCCCCACCCACCCACCCACATAGGGTTTTGTTCTAAAAAGAGAAAAAATAAATAAATTCCTTGTATCTCTCTTCTTGCTGTTTGTGCCTTCTAAGAGCCTCAGATCTCCAGAGCATTGGAGGGATGCTCTTCTCTTGAGAAGGGGGCTTGTTATGTCCTGTGCTTCCTGCCTAATCCTCTAGAAGACTTGTCCCCCACCTCTCCCTCCAGGTTTCCTTCCTCCCTCCCTCCCTCCTTTCCTTCCTTTCTTCCTTCCCTTCATTTTAAAAGGAATCTTTAATTTGTTTATTTTATTGTGTGTGCATTGGTGTTGTAGGGGAGTCAGATCCACTGGAACTGGAGTTACAGACAGCTGTGAGCTGCCATGCGGGTGCTGAGAACTGAACCCAGGTCCTCTGGAAGGGCAGTCAGTGCTCTTAACGGCTGAGCCACCTCTCCGGCCCCTCACTCCAGGTTTCTGAATTAGCCCAATGCCTCTCCTTCCTCTCCATTCTTGGTTTCTTCACTTTAGATTTCTATTCTTCTCGCTTCTGTTTCTCCAATGTTTTATGGGATGAGGAGATACCGAATAATAACTGACTTTCCCCCAAATGATATGACTTTGCAGTTTTCTGAGGGGAAACAGTGCCTTAGCTTTTTGCCTCTCCAAGATGTTCTTAGGAAAGTCTTCTCTAAGCAAAAGAAAATGGAACAAAGAGGTCTCTAAGCAAGTTAGCTCAGGAAATGCTCTGTGTTCCAGCTGCCTGTTTGAGAGTCTGAGAAAGTGTTAAGACTTGAAGAAAAAAATATCCTAGAACAAAGAAAAGAAGTGTGTTTGTGTTCACTGGTATATCATGGGACCCAGAGCATCCAGAACCCCAGTGAACAGACCTGGCAAACTAGTGACATCATCTAAACAATGGCCTTCTGATGTGCATCTTCCAGGTACTGGGGACAGTACAGTACGGTTGTGCCAGTGCGGAGATGGGATGCTGGCTGTCTTTCTTCTCAGACAAGCCCAGCAGTGACTGTACTCTCTTCCATTACTCAGCACACAGACCTAAGCCCTCCCCTGTAGAGGCCCAGCAAACAACATTTCCCAAACCCTCATGGCTTCCACAAATGACCCATTCATCTCCATCAGCCTACACAGCTCCATCACCCGACACTAACAGCCCTGCCAAGCTCCTTGCCCACTGTAGCCGGTGTTTGTTAAGTGGAAGTGACAGAAATCCCTTTAGAGAGAAAGAACTTCATTGTTTCGTGTTATCAGGCCATCAAAGGTAGGCTAACCATCGTGTTGCCCCCTCTGCTCCATTCTCCTCTCCAACGCTACTTTCTCCAGTCCACGTCCTTTAAAAACTCTGTCTTCCTTAGAGAGAGGGAAAAGGGAGAGGTTGCCTTCTCTCTCCCCACACATGAAATTCTTCTCTTCTCGCTTGTGAGGCTCTCGAGTTTTGGGGCTATACCTTCTCCCCATCATCCCTCCATGGCTAGACTTCAAGCTTCTCCAGGACAAGAATCTTTATGCTCTTTCTAGCTGGCCACTCTGTACTCATTGCTGTTGCATGCCAAGAACTGGGATCAACCCTGGGACTGAAAAACATAAATAAGAATGCAGGGGCCTGAGGCTTGGGTTGGGGCCTAGGGGCTCTGTGGCAAAGGCACTTGCTTAGTGTGTACAACATCTGATTCCCATCCCTAGTGTGCATGTGCACACACACGGACACACACACACACACATACACACACACACACACACACACACACAGGTGTTGGTATATAAATCATGATGTATATTGATAAATAGACGCTGATAAAATACTCTAGAATAATCAGTCCTGTTCTTTGTAATAACCCTATGCTAAGAACTTGTCTTTTCCTCTCAGCTTAGACATCATGACTCCTTTAGTATGATTGTTGGATATGACTTAGTCTAGTCATTTCCTCCTGTGACCTGCAGAATTTACTTATTTACTTATTTATTTCATCTTCTTTCTATTAGACAGAGTCTCACTACATAGGCCTGGCTGCTGTGTACGCCAGACTGTCCACAAACACACAGAGATCTGCCTACCTCTGCCCCTAAGTGCTAGGATTAAAGGTGTGCACCATCATAAACACAGCCTAAGTTGCTTTTTTTTTTTTTAAATATTTATCTTTATTTTAGAATTCTTAAGTGTAAAATAAAGAGATTCTCACAAAACTCTCCAACCTCTAATTTCCTAGGGTTCCAAGTCATGGCAGACAGGTAGATATTGTTTATGAACTCCTTTCTAATTTCAGGCTAACCTAGGTGCTACTCTGATCCTCCCAAAGTACAAACAGAAGACAACACACATTTATTTCACTCTGAGACTAGTTAGATGAGCCTGTGTGATACCATTGCCAACCTTTCTGGAACATTCACTGCAATCATCCATCTTAATTGTATGGGCTCTTGGACTTATCCAATGCTCCGCCGGAACCACCCATGGACTCCAGGGAGATATTAGCTCCCATTTGGCAGATGAGAAAGCAGACGCTTGTGATTTGCAATACTGATCTGGCCACGGTCTCAGAGACTGTGTGAGTTCCACATGCTACCAAAATGCTCCCCTTCCCGCTCCCCAAGGCAGCGGAGTCATCTAAAATCTACGCCTCTGCTATCAGCAGCCTGAGTGTCCTGAGAAGAAAGTCTGCGAACGTCTTAGAAGTCAGCACGGCTCTGGTGAGGCATAGTTTTAACCACAGCATAACAAGTCCTTTGGCAAGACACAGGGAATGCCAGGACACAGTGTCTGCAGGGAGAGTGCCTTGGAATGTCACATACATCAAGCAGCTCTCGCAAGCTGGAGATGAAAGAAATTAGAGACGGGGAGGGGAAAAAAAAATCACACCATGTTGGGGGCCCTGCGTTCTGTGAAGTTCTCACTCAGGTCCTTGCAAAAGCCAGTCATGCTTTTCCCTCGTCCCCCAACCCCTTTTATTTTTAAATCCAAGTGCCTGCGAAGAGAGGTCTACGGCACATGGTTCTGATTCTTTTACACGTAACTCATCAAGCCCGGCTTAAGAACTGCTATCTGGTGTCCAACAGTCTTTCAGACTTTTTTTTTTTTTTTTTTTTTTTTTTTTTTAATACCAAGCCATTTTGAAAGCTTAAAAGAAATCCCCTAAACCCAGCATGTTCAAGCTAGAGTTGAGTTCATGGAGCAGCGCAGGGACAGTACAGTGTGTGATTAGCAGTCTCCTGGGAGCCATGGTAATGGTAGCCTCGGAAGCTGAACCGGAAGAAGCTTGAGATGGGTGGTACCCCCAGAGCCAACCCCACAAGTTCTGCTTCTGCTTAATCTAGCTTTCTCTTGTCCTGTGAAATTCAGGACCCAGCCTATGAAATGGTGCCACCCACAATGGGCTGTGTCTTCCTCTATCAATTATCGAGATACTCCCCCCAAAAAGGCATGCCCACAGACTAATCTGATAAATACAGTTACCCGTTTGAGGCTCTCCTCCTAGACAATCTTAAGTTGTAAACAATTTAACATTTAGAGCTAACCATCGCATTTGCTACAACAAAACACCGGAGGCTGTGTACTTTATCAGGAAAAGGCATTTACCCAGACCACGGTTTTTAAAAAATTAAAGGTCAAAGGTCGAAGCCAGTCAGTCCCTCTGGTTTGGCCTCTGGTGAAGGCCGTAGTGGACCACATCACACTGACAGTGCACTGTGGAAGAGGTCATGCCATGAAGCAAGCAAGGAGCGAGAGAGATTCAGAAGGCAACCTCTATCTTTTGATAACAATTCACTTTTGTGGAAATTAACCAAAGTCCCACAATGGTTCCATTAGTTACTTTGGAGTCAGCATCTAAGGACCTAACCATCTTCCACGTGACCCTGTGTCTAACAGATTCCATCAGCTTTCAAATCCACCACACTGGGGACCTGGCTTCCAACACACAAACCCCAGAGGGACTCACTCAAGTCACAATAAAGCTTGAGCATGGTCCTAGCTACCATCATCCTTCCCCAGATGCTTCCAGCAACCACCTGACCAGTGGCTCTGCTCCTAATCTTGACATACCTCCACCTCAAGAAATAAGTCAGAAAAGGCACCACCTAACCCTGCTCCAACTACCCCTGTACTCCCGATGGCTTAGAGAACTTTGATAAACCCCCAATTCCTAGCTATGGTTACAATATTGGCCACAGCCAAGCCTCACCAGCCCCTTCAACCTCAGCCCCTGTGGTTGTTGTCTTCATGTACTGCACTCCAGCCAGACTTCTGCTCTCTGGGTTTTAAGCTTCAAGTCTCTGCACTTGCTCTTCCCTCTGCCTGGAATGACCTGCTGGCTCCATCTCCTTGTCCATTCCTTTTCATGCCTCTCCCTTCATCACCCCAGCCACTCACAGCAACACTGCCATCACTACTTGGGTTCTCGAGTTTCTCCTTGGCACTTCTGAAGCCACCTGAGATTATTTTCATCACATTTGTTTGCATGATTATTTCTGTTTACCCTCATCAAAGTGTAAGCTCCAAGGAGGAGGAGACTCTTCTTCCTTAACTCTCAGAAGCCCCGGGATCTAGAGTAGCACTTGATACAGGGAGCATTTGTTTATTCTTTTAGATTTATTATTATTACGAGTGGTGTGTGTGTGTGTGTGTGTGTGTGTGTGTGTGAGAGAGAGAGAGAGAGAGAGAGAGAGAGAGAGAGAGAGAGAGAGAGAGAGAGAGAGAGAGAGAGAGAGAGAGAGAGAACATGCTTGCTCTGGTGCCCGTGTGCAAATCCAAGGACAACTTTGTGGAATCACTTCTTTCTTTCTAATCTTATACAGATTCAAAAGATTGAACTCGGCTCTTCTTCAGGCTTGCATGGCCAGCTCCTTTATCCCTCAGCTACCTCCCTGGCCCTCAATTAGTTTTTGTTACGCAGAACCACAAGAAGACAGCGAAAAGCTCACAGTGCCTGAGCTGAGAAGCGAGCACAGCTGAAGGAGTCATGCCTATTTGGGGTAGGGTGACATCTGGCATGACAACGACCAGGGAGAGCAGGGAATTACCAAACAAATGATAGTAGTTTTGAGGGGCTTGATGCTATGGGGCAAATTGGGACCTGGTACCCAGAGTTGCTCACAAAGAGGAAGTAACATGGTGAGGTACTCAAAGGGGGGCTAGCCTCCTCTGACATTCACTAGCTGTGTGAACACCTCCCTGAGCCAGCCTTTTTTTTTTTTCCAAATAGGGATGATACTATTTATGTCTCAGCCCATTATATTATATAGCCTGCATAAAGTACCAAACATAGAAATAACATAAAGACCACCCAGTAAATGGCAGCTATCGTTATTAAGGAGAGAGGAGTTGAGGAAATTCTGATGATGATGAACCAGAAAGAAAAAGAATGGTTTTGTTATAATATTAAGGACTTGAGGAATTGCTTAATCCACCAGTCAGACACATTTATGTTCCTATTGTTCAAATTACAGCAAACTACATAAAATGTATGATCTATTTTAAAGTGTTTGTTTCTGGGACATCAAGTACATTCACATCTGACCCTTACCCCACCACACCACGTGTTTGGCTCATAAAACTGTCACCCTACACCCACTGAACACCTCCCACCCCTTCTCCTCCAGGTCCTGGTGGCCCCGATGCTTTCTTCCATCTTGCCTGTGGCCATACCTCCCTGAATACATCCAGTCTTCTCATCTGTTTTCTGCCTTTATGCATTTGACTGGGCATCTCAGGAAAGTGGAAGCATCAAACATTTGTCCTTTCTTCATCTGCCTTATTTCACTTAACATGCTCTCAAGGTTCATTTGTGTTGTGGCTCCTATGATAATCTTCATCTGCCACGCTGACTAAGGTTCCAGAGTACACACCTACTCCATTTTGTTCAGTTTGTCCACCCATATGCCCATGAGTTGCTTCTACCTTTGGGCCACTGTGAACAACATGCCTGTGGACACACAGATACCTGTAAAGCTGTTTTCAGTTCTACCAGGTGCATAACCAGAAATGGGGTTGCTATATCCTGAGAGATCAGATGGTAATTCTGCTTTTAAGTTTTTAAAAATAAGCCCTGGTGTTTTCTGTCTTTTTCTTTACCTTTTCTCCCCTGTTTTGAGACAGGCCAAGACAGGCTTCAAACTTGTTATAGCACTAAGGATGACTTGAACTAATCCTCCTGCCCGCCTCCTCCTCCAGCATGCTGGGATTGCAGGTGTGTGCCACCAGGCCTGAGTTGCGCATTGCTGGGCATTGAACCCAGTGCATCCTTCATGTCAGGCAGACGCTCTATCAACGGAGCTACCTCCCCAGGCCAGAATCTACCTTGCCATTTTTTACTGTACAGTGGCTATACCATTTTATTTTTCCATGAACATTTATATTAAGTGAAGGCAGAAGGAGAAAAATCCAGTGGGTAAGTGGAGTATGTGTAGGAGGAATCCTAATTCTACACTTACCCTGTCCAGAAAAATGGCCCTGTTTCCTTAAAATGCCAGCTCAGAAAAGCTGATCCATAGTGTCTGTCTCAGGTTCTTAGCCCAATAAGCCACATTTTCTTTTTCTAAATATAGTGTTAACACATCTCAATGGCCTGAGCCATCCCACTATGGTGGGAGACCATGAATTCTAGCTTTTTGCTCAGCATGCGCGTGCTGGCTCTCTCTGGGACAAATACTGCATCACGTTGTTTCTTTTCATCTATGTTCACATTTCATTATTTCTATGTGTGCAATCTTCAACATATGTGAAACACCATGTATGATCAAATAGTAATATGTGTCCATCTGATCCCTTTTCCACTTGGTAGAACAGTGTGCTTACTTTTGTTATAAGCAGGTCTTTGTAATTGTCTTTATTTAAGGAGTATAGGATATTCAGTTCTGTAATTGACTTCATTTTCTTAGCTTGTACCCGGTGTCCTCATTGGTACTTTTATTTCCTTCCAGTGTTTTCACTGTTGTAAGTAATGTCGTGACACAGAAGTCTTTATCTGAATGTTATGTTTGTTTTGAAATGAATTTTTGTGTAGACTCTAGCTGGATAGTTAATCTTACTTTCGTGTGCATGTGTTAGGATTGGTCTGTCTGGATATTGTCATGCTTGTGAGCAGTAAGGCCAATTGCTGATGAAATATTGTTATAAGAACATGAAAGGAATTTTAAGGAGATATAAAGGGAAAAAATCCTAAAAGTAAAAATGTGGTTAAGTTGCCAGAAAACTAGACTTCGAAAAAGAGTAAAATAGAAACTAAACATATAGTATTAATGTAGATTAAGTACTATACATTTAATGTGTATTAGAGAGTTGAAATGTTTATGTTCATAAGCCACTTGCAGAGGGCTTTTTAGATGTCTCCAAGATCACACAGCTTGTAAGTGGCAGACAGCAATCCAAATGCAAGTTCCGATTTGTCTGTCTGTCGAAGAAGCACTAAGATCTTTGACCAAGTCCTCAAGCCTCTGGTGCTAAAGGAATCTTTTGTAGTCCCCAGGGGTTGGTAGGTTGACTGGGTTCCTTTCTTGACTCTGGTTTTCTCATGGCTGCAGAGTTGGCCAGAGGAAGAGATTTCCACTCATTCTTATTCCTAGTATCATGGCCATGGTAAAGCAACAGGTTGGGAAAGCTGACAAGTTAGATTCAACTCCCTAAAAAAAACCTGCCTTTAAGAAAGTTTCCAATCACGCTGATTCCTAATGTCATCATCTCAGTCTTATGTTCCTTTGTTCAACTCCAGATAGAAATTGTAGAAAGGTAAGCAATGCCCTCTGACCTGGCTTTATTCAGTGCGTTTGTTTGATCCTTCAGGGCTCAGACCAGTCCCCAGAATGGTCCCTTATAATAATAAATGGGATCACACAGAGCACCACCAGCTGCTGAATAAGGTCCCCGGATTCCTGCACACATCTTTTCAGTCCTTTGCTCTTGGCACTAGGGTTTACTCTTGCAGTGACAATCTACATCAGTTCACAAATAAAATTAAAAAAAAAAAAAAGACACTACTGCTGCTACAGTTACCCTGGGAAGGACACCTGTGGGTCAGATTCAGGTGCTGTGCCTGCAAGAGTTGTAAGGAAGGTTGAGGGATGAATTATCAGATCCAGAACCTGTTCATAGACAGATATATATTAGCAAGCTACTTGCGTTGAGCAGGAATTGAGAGGAATTATAGCCCTCTCTACTCCATCTGAGCATCACATGAGCTTGCCAGGCTATTTCCTCAGTGGAGTAACTCATAGTTTTGTCTGCTGTGAGAAAAAAGCAGGCTGAAGCTTGCATCATTGTGCCTTGGGTCCATATCCACTTCCTTGTTGGTACCCAGTGATGTCTGGCCACCACTAAGCACTGAAAGAAACGTTGTCACCTCCTCCTCCTCCTCCTCCTCAGGTGCAGTGGCTACTGCTCTCCACCCTTTGCAGGAAATGGTGGCTTGTCATTTTAGATCTGACTTCCAAAGTTGAGTGTAATGTGTGACCCCAAGAAAGCTAAATGAAGGAAGATCATCTTCCTGCAGCCTAAGATGCAGCTCCAACTTCAAACTGGAGTTTTCTGGTAATTATCAAGAAGATGGATGCTCTGAAATGGAGCTTGGAAATGTTTAATTCCATTTATTTACTGGGACAGGGTCTGGTATGTATCCCTGGATGACCTCAGATTTGCTGTGTAGACCAGGCTGACCTTGAACTTGAAGTGATCCTCCTGCCTCTGCTTCCCTGCCTCCCTGCCTCCTCCTCCGCCACCCCCTCCTCCTCCTTAGAAAACAGAATTTATTTGGGCTTATAGTTATAGAGCATGATGGCGGAGCCTAGACATGGCAGCAGGGGCAGGGAGCTGAAGGCTTACATCTTGAACCACAAGCACAGAGCAAATTCAACACAGCAAGAGGCTTTCAGCTCTCCAAGACTGCCCCTCCTAACATACCTCCTCCTCCTCCTCCTCCTCCTCCTCCTCCTCCTCCTCCTCCTCCTCCTCCTCCTCTTCCTCCTCCTCCAATAAGGCCACGCCTCCTCAACCTTGCAAACAGTGCAGCCGACTGGGGACCAGGTCTTCAAATGCCCGAGACCCTGGGAACACCTCACTGCAGCCACCACAGTGACTCTCTTTGGTCACCTGCTTCCCCTCTTTGACCACACAGCCACTGCTCTTTCCTTGTCTTTCAGAAGCCGGTGTCGTTCCCTTCTTTCCTGTTCCTTGTCCCCTTTGACGCATCGGATGCAGTGCTTGAGACCGGAAGATGTTTTGTTCCGAGAGAGCCCCAGTGTCACTCCAATGTCCTTGCCCTGTGTCAAGTTCAGTTTAAGGAAGAGGAAATCTCTCAGGAAAGAAACCATACTCGTTTGCACTGTGATGATACTGTTTATCAGTTATCCCACAAACTCATAAACCCTTACTAAAGACATCACAGAGGGGCAGGGAGAGCAGAGGGATCCTCTGGCCTGTCCTCACAGCCTCTCACCTCTACCTAGAAGAACAAGCAGCATGTGGTGCCTGGTATGCCCCAGATTTACATAAATAACTCTTAGTTTTCTTATTGACCTTTTCCAGAAACAAACTCTAAGATAAGGAATCAATTCTGGGGTATTGTTACTCCAAAGAATCAAAAGAGCCAAATATTTTTATATTTAATCCTAATTATTTCTTTAACCATCAATAGAACTCAATAATAAACTGGTCATATGACTCATAATAAAATTGAAGCATGCAACTTTTCATTGCTCTGGATGACACAGCAGGCCCTATGCAAACTTTGATAACGAGAGGCATCGGACCTCTCAGCTCCAACTTCTGAAAGTTCAGTCTTATGAACTCTTTGCTTTTATCCAAATACATTTATTGCCCTATAGAATGATTCTGTAATGGTAAATTCTATGGTTAGTTTTAATTGTGAACTTGACTCAATCTAGAATCACCTGGGAAGGGAAGGTTAATGAGGAACTGTCTAGATTGGGTTGGCCTGTTAGTGTATTTATGGGGGATCTCCTTACTTGTGTTAATTTGAGGCACAAAGATCCACTCTGAATGTGGGAAGCCCCATTCTCCAGGCCTGGGTCTTAAACTGAGTGCAAAGGAGAGATCAAGTTGAGTACTAGAAAGCATGTGTGTATTGATTCATTTCTGTGTTCTTGAGTATGGATGTGATGGGGCCATCTGTCTGTCCCAAGGTCCTGCCCCTGTCACAGCCCCACAACAATGGATTTGTAACTTGCAACAATGAAGTAAAACAACCTTTCCTCCACTATCTTATTTTGTCAGGGATTTCATCATATCAACAGGAAAAGAAACTAAGACAAAAAACTGGTACCATAAAGTAGAGTCATCACTATAATATACCTGAACATGTGACTTTCAGGCCTTCGGAAGGTTGCTTAGTGGGAGGAATGTGGAAGAGTTTGGGACTGTGGGTTGGAAAAGCCATTGAATGCTATGAGCCAAGCTTAACGGTCCATTCTTTTGAAGCTTGGAAGATAAGAATGCTGAGAAAAACATGGACAGTAGAAGGCTGGCTCATGAGGTTTCAGTGGGGAGCAAGGACACTATCAGGAATTGGGACAGGGTGCTGCTCTGTGTGATACTTTGGCAAAGAGTCTGACTGCATTCTATCCTTATTCTGAGAACTGAAGTGGAGCTAAATTTGAAACCAATGGACTTAGCTATTTGATGAAGGAAATTTCTAGACAGGACTGTATGCAGGTTAGTGCTGAAGAAGCAGCTGTAGCTAAGAGAAAGATAAAAAAAAATTGCAGAGAAGCCACCCATGTGGCACTGGGATGATGATAAAGTGTTTCCTGCCAGACGATGGTGGCGCACAGTTTTAATCCCAACACTCGAGAAGCAGAGGCAAGTAGATCTCTGAGTTCAAGGCCAGCCTGGTCTACAGAGCGAGTTCTAGGACAGCCAAGTCTATACAGAGAAGAAAGTGTTTCCCCAGGGTTAGCACACAGATGCTGGATACAGCTGCAGCGCAAGGCAACCAGGCTCCAGGCTCCAGCCGGCAACAGAACTTGCCAGTGTCACATGTGTCGTCCACGTGGTAAAGACAGTCAAGGTGGCATTATCGAAGGCTTCATGGAGAGGAGCTAAAGCAAAGTATTGTGTGGCAGAGGTTGTAGCAGGAATCTTAAAAGTTCTTATTAATAAAATCAAACCCAGAGCCAGGTATTGGGGTGAACTGGAAGATCAGAGAACAAGCCACAGCTAACCTCACCTGGTCAACTTCTCAGCTGGTCTTGTTTCCTCAGACTGGAAGCTTCTGTGTCCTCATCCCAATGGCTCTCAGCTGAACTGCTGCTCGAAAGCCTGAAGCTTAACCAGCCAAATGCTTAACCACCCAAATGCTGCTAGGTTCTGGTCCTCATGCCTTATATACCTTTCTGCTTTCTACCATCACTCCCTAGGATTAAAGGCTTGCTTCCTGGGATTAAAGGTGTGAGTCACCATGCCTGGCTGTTTCCCATGTTTCCAGATGGATTTCTGCCTCTGGAATGCTAGGATTAAAGGCGTGTGCTATCACTGCCTAACTAGTGGCTTTTCTGTTCTCTGACCCCAGATAAGTTTATTAAAGTACACAATATTTTGGGGAACACAATACCATCACAAGAGGTAATGGGCTACAGGTGGCAGAACCGGTGGACAGAGCTACCTAAGCCAGTTAGAGCCCAGCTGATGAGATTACGAGCTCCAGATGCTGGACATGGTGCTGCAGATTTGGAGTTTGTCCTGCTGGGTCTGGGTTTTGCTTCAGTGGGATCGTTCACTTCTGTCCCCATTCTTCCGTTTAAGAATTGCTTCAGGACTCTGGGCGAGCCCTTCAGAGATCTCTTTGTTTGTTTGTTTGTAATCTAGGTCACTGAAGTAGAGTCATATTTAATTTTATTTTGAGTGCAAATAGTATGTCGAAAGAAATGACAGGAGGAGTTAATAAAAGTCCCCAACAGTCACTGCAGACACATTTGTTTCAATGTAAAAGAATACTGTCAGGTGCCCTGTCACTTCAAATAGAGAGCAGAGTTTCACCTCTGTGGTGGTGTCACTGGCAACCTTCTTGCTGTATGACTCCACAAACAAGATCAAGCAAACAATGCAGCTCTGTGTGTCAGCACAGCTGATAAGGGTGAGTTGAAGCACCCTTGATCCCTTAGGAAAGTAAACATTTATCAAGCAAATATCAGCAGAACACAGCTCTTTCTCATCAATACAGAACTTAAAAAAAAAAATCTCCAGTGAAAGCCCAGTTGAACGGCCTACTTAGAGCAATATCAAAAATGATCAAAGCAACATGTGCCTCCCACGGAAGCCTTGTGTCATCTAAGCGCTCCTCGGCCGACCCCTCCAGCATCCTTAAAAGATAAACATAGGGGAAACAGCTCAGGCCCAGCAAGATGGTCCCCAAGGAGAAGGACTTGCTCCGTTGTCCCATGTCTTCTTTCAGTCACCCCCTTAGTTGGAGTCTTCTCAAATCCCCAAATTAGGTATTAAGTATATGTTTATTCCATCATCGTTTTCTCCTCTAATCTGGGAGATAAAAATAACAGAAAGATATATCTGCGGTCTCATTTGATCCTCTCCCTTCTCCAAAGTAAACTTCAGAAACTGAGCTCCTGCCTCCTCTTGCTTCACTTGACCCAGTCCAAACACGATAGCTTTGAGGAGGACCCCACATAGAGCCCCAGCTCATAAAAACTACTATGACTTTAAGGACACCCAGACAGATTTGGGGTATACACCTGGCATACTGCCAGGACATATAGAAACACACACACACACACACACACACACACACACACACACACACACACACACACGGAAAACCGTTTTATTTCAAAACCAAGATAATGGATCTTTCATTAGCAGTAGAGTTGAATAACATAGTTGATAATCAACAGTTTTTTCTGAGAGACAAAAGATGGCTGAGGTCTGGGTACAAATAACCACACACAAACCCTGAAAACATGCACATCAGAACCCAGTGGTTTCGTGGGTACAGTCATCTTTTGTCTCGAGCTGTCTTACCACAAGAAAAATTGCATAGTTATGACAGCGCTTCTGAAAGATGTGTGACATGGATCTTGAAGGTGAAGGACCTATTGAGTGTGACTTTCTTCTTAGAGCTCCATTTCTTACAGCTAAAGCAGGGGGACCTTGACTCAGGCTGTTTTAATAGAGCCCTACATTTTTCTCCTTTAGCGAGCTGCTTCAATGAAACACTCATTGACATCCACTCTGTGCTGTGCTAATGAGAATGTGCAAAGCAAGGAAAGAACAACCTCTGGCCTCAGGGAGCTTGAAAAAGTCTTATGCAGGAGGGAAAATTTACCAATTCTAACATACTACATTTACAGAGTTAAAAATTATGTAGGGTCCATTTTCCTAACTATTGTCCTATCATTTCCTCTTGCCACACAGAAGGAAGTTGAATCCTAGGGAGAGTGAGAAAAAGAGGGAGGATGGAAAAGAAGAACTGTGCATGCTGAGCACTGGCCCTTTTCTTCTCTTTCCTTCTTTCTTTTTTTTTTTTGAGACAGGGTTTCTCTGTGTAGCTTTGCACCTTTCCTGGGACTCACTTGGTAGACCAGGCTGGCCTCGAACTCACAGAGACCCACCTGCCTCTGCCTCCCGAGTGCTGGGATTAAAGGCATGCGCCACCACCGCCCGGCTTGACTTTTTAAAGCTATATTCTTTAAATACAATTTAAATAAGAACTGTTAAGATTGAACTTTGCAATATCTTCGGATGGTCCGTGTTTTCACCCAGGAAGTGTAAAGGGTTCGGACTCCACAGCCTTTCTCCCAGTGCTCTTTTATTTTTATAGTTTGAAAACTGACAACATAAAGGCAGCTCTTGACTTGGCAGTCAGGAGTGGAATAACATACCCGGCGTTGTTGATGCGTGCGCTTTCCCCTCCAATCTCCTGCCTCACTGTGCTCTTTCCCTTTGTGCCCAGAGCAAATGAATATGGAGACCTTTGCTGCAGCAACACGAAAATCTAGATAGCATTGCACTGGCAAGAAAGGAGCAGAATTTCAGCTTTGTTTGGAGGCAGCTATTGCTGTCCTTTAGAGTTGACATAACAGCTTTGAACAAATAATCTTATGATACCATGTGGGAAACTGCATATTTAGAGGAAACAGACTTGTAAACATAGGCTATTCACTTATGACTTCAGGGCTCCAGTTGCTATATCTATAAATTTAAACACAAAACCACTGCTTCCCAAGGTTCGCTGCATGTTAGAATACCAGGAGGGTGTCTAAAAGTCCTGCTGCCAGGCTGCATGCCAGACAATGAAATCGCAGCATCTCGTGGTGAGAGCCACATACATGCTGCTTAAAGATCTTCTGGTGCTTCCCATGTACAGTGCAGTCAGGAAACTACTCCTAAAAACTTCAACAGATGCACGTCTTTGTCAGCTCTAGAACTCTAACCTCCATGACTCTCTGGGCTAGCCTTTCTGTGAGGCTCTAATCATAGGCAGGTAACTGACAGCTTCAATCAAAACTCACGAAAGTCATTTTATGTGTTAGCTTCACTGGTCTGGAGATGCCCAAACAGATCGTAAAATCTGGTAGGTTTATGTGCCTGTAAGTGTGTTTCCAAAGAGATGAGCATTTGAATCAGCAAATCAGGGAAAGAGATCCATGCTCACCAGTGTGGGTGGTAGGTGATAGGGCATCATCTAGACAGTTTGTGGAGAGACCAGATGACAAGACCAACAGCCAGAGGAAAAGAAAACTTTATCTCTTCAATTGGGATATCCATCTTCTTCTGCCTCTTGTTCCTTTGTTTTAGAATTTGTGTGTTTGCATGATGTATGTGCAGGTGCATGTGTGTATAGAATGTCCGTGCACATATGGAGGCTGGTAAGCAACTTCAGATGTCACCCTCAGGAACACTATCCACCTCCTTTGAGCCAGGGTCTTTTACTGCCCTTGAGCTTATCAGTTTTCTTCCCCATCCTTTCCCCAGGTCTCGGGAACACCTCAAAACCCATGACGTTAGTTTCTAACTGCATGAGAATGAGAAATCCCTACCCTTCATGGTGTGTGTGTGTGTGTGTGAGAGAGAGAGAGAGAGAGAGAGAGAGAGAGAGAGAGAGAGAGAGAGAGAGAAGAAGGAGAAGGAGGGAGGGAGAGAGAGAGAGAGAGAAAGAGAGAGAGAGAGACAGAGAGAGAGAAACTTATACTTTGATATATACAACACATGTAAACCTATAGGGTAATTAGGAAATTCCAGCAGTGGGCTTAAGTGTTCTCAATTCCATTCCTAGAATACTAAAAAGTATCATAAAATTTCCAATCATAACTCAACCCTTTTAAGTTGTCTTTGAAAATATGGGTTTAAAAAGCCCGCAAGATTGTTCTATTGCCTTCTCTTTTCATAACACAGTCAACCTTCTTAGTCTAGACAGTAGCTAGCCAAGCCTAATGATTTCCAATTTATACTGATTGACTCCCTCCTGATCTAACAGAATAACCTAGCATAAGAAAGCCCCGCTCAGGACAGAGAGTGATAGAAGCCTCTCCAGTTCAAAGCAGGGTGCCCTGGGAAGATGTGTTTCTTGGTGAGATTTTTGTTTCAGTCTTACACGGGATGTATGTCTGTTTACAGAGTCATCCTGTTCAAAGTGTTTCTTAATATAAGTCATGGTTGGTTAAGTAATCCTGAATGCCCAGCCTGCATGATAACACAAAATGTCTACTCACTAATAGCGAGAAGAAAGCCCCAATCTGGTAGAAGAACAGAGGTTTAGGAGAGTTGATGTATGTATCAGAAGGAAGTCCAAAAAAAACAAAAAACAAAAAACAAATAGAAAATCATTTGTCTGTCTTAGAGAGGCATCCTCAAACAAATCACTGAATACAGGCTGATTGGAATAGGCAGGAAAGCTTCCTCAACTGCCCAGAGAAGGTATGATTGCCACATTGATCAGCAAGAACCCAAATCACCTGGACAGAACAATGCAGAATATGAAACACAAAATTATTTTTGTGACTATATAAATACCATGCTATTTTTTGATAGAAAGGAATCTTTTAGTACCTCAGCAAGTCCTCACATGAAAAACGTACAGCTATGATGACATTGTAATCTGTTCCCCCTCACACAATTTTAGCTGGATCACACTGATGTCATTTAGGGAGACAGAAGGAGTGTGGTTGGAGACTGTGTGTGGCCTTTCCCTTGCCGACAAATTTCTATTCTGTAAAGAGTACTGGGAAGGGCCTGGGGAGGCCAGGAAGGCCTTCTTTCCCAGAGCTACTGAGCTGGAGGTGGAAACCTACTCCTATTTGGACCTTTCACACCCCAACCCAGAGGTACCCCAAAACAGTATCCCCCCTCCTTCCAGAGTGTCCACAACCCTTTTCTTGTTTTTTAAAGATTTATTTTTATTTATGTGTACATGTGTGCATGTTTGTGTGAGTGTATGCCACATGTGTGTGGGTGCTGGTGGGAGTCAGAGAGGGCATTGGATCTCTTGGATCTGGAGTTACAGGTAGCTTTTAGCCACTGATGTGGGTGCTGGGAATAGATCTCAGGTCCTCAGGTAGTGCGGTTCCTCTCGGCCCTGTTGCTGTGGTCCACTAGCGTGCCTGACCCTCATTACTGGCGTTAAACTACTTACTCTCTGTGTCAGTCAATTCTCATTTGCCCAGGATGTCCCCATATGCAGCTGTGGTCTCACGGTTACTGTGTTAGCAACAGCCCATTCACCTTTAAATAGAGTAAACAGCACCTCGGTGTAGAAAGTCATGCTATCCAGATGTCAGCATCATCAACATCCTCATCACCATTTTTACTTTGCAACACTGGGATGGAATCAGGGCCTTACACACCCTCAGCACTGCACCCCAGAGCTACATCATCTGCCACTCTTACCATCATCTTAAATGTCCAAAATGGAAATCTTTTGCAGTAGGGTAACTCTTTGACAGAATATAATGCTACTTTGGAGTCAGTAGACCTGTTTTAATGTCCCTCCACATTAAATATCTGCTGTGGCACAAGGAAGCACCCCAAACATAGTGACCTAAAATAATGATAATTAGGAATTAACCTTTATGGTCTCGGTACTCCATAACTTGTATCAGATGCCTGGGGACAACTTGTCTCTAGTCTTTGGTGTCTGGGACCTTGTTATACCTCTTGCCTGGAATAGGACTTCTTCATAGCATTGTAGCAGGGCTCCCAGGGCAAATACCCTGAGCCAGATTGCTGGTACAGCCTTTCTATGGCCAAGGCTTACCCAGTGGTCAGGTCATACAGCCTCACTTCTGCTGTATCGCAAACTGAGGAAGCTGTAAGCCACCAACAAGATTCAAATGCAAAGTACAATAGACCTCCTCTATCTCATGGACAAATATATATGAGATCTAGCCAACCACCCCATCCCACAGGCAAGTGTCACTATCATTCTTACCTCCTTCTGTCCAACTTCTCCTAGGATACGTCCCTTGATAGTGCTACACACATGCCATAATCTTCTCTGATGAGGACCACTTCCATAATCTCTCATAGTCACATAGCATGTTACCATACCACGGAATTTTGTCCTTGATCTTCAAGACTCTGTGAGGCACACACAGAGTTTTACCCAGGAGAAGGGAAGCACAGTCAGAGAAATAAAGAGCCGGGGTCAGAACAGCCAGTCCTAGTAGAGCCAGACTCCTTTCAACTCACAGCTCCCTTGGCTAACAAAAAAGCAGCATGGTGGGGTGGGGGCAGGCACTGAACAGGCTGAGGACAAGGTCAGTCTCACCTAGAGTCCTGCTTTGAAAGCTCAGTAGCTTTGGATAAAGGACGTAACTTTCCTGAGTTTTGGTTCTCTTATCCTCAGAGTAAAGGCAACACATTCTATCTCACGGGTAGAGTCCCTGCCATGTGACATTTGTACCAAGTAATTCTGCATCTGGGGCCAAAAAAGCAGCAGCTCTGTTTCTAAGAAAATCAAGGAAGACTTCAAATATCAGGTATCCCAAGTAAATTCTTCCTCTGCTTGGCTGAGCAAAGCCAGCTCATCCTGTGGCTGCTCAGTGTGTTGATAGCTTGGCAGCCAGAGGCAGGGTGGCAAGTTCATCTCTGCTGGCGCCTGGAGCCCAGCTTCAGGGCAGCTGGCCCTGCCATCTCTCTTTCCCTTTGGATAGCTTTGAGAGCCAGGGTGTTGATGCACAAAGCCCGCGTTGGCCTATGGTGATGTGTGGCACTCTTCACTCAGTAGTAACAGAGTAAGTGACCCTCTGAGGTGCCCAAAGCTCAGATCCCTAAGATGAGGCAGCTGATCCCGAGCTGGACAGCACCCTCCTGCATCCCTCAGCCAATCACCCCTGTCTCCTGTAGTCTGTCAACCCCTGTGAGGAGTGTAGGGTGGTTGTGGCTGGTCTTACTCTGCAGATGAGAATACAGACAGAGACAGCTTGGTTACACAGCTAATTAGCTCCAGGGCGGGACCCGGCTTGCTCAGGCCTCATATCTTCCTCTTGTGGAGCTGAGTCTGTTGTTGATTTCTCTTTCTTTTCTTCCTGTCCTTCATTTCTGTTCTCCCTTCCTTCCGAACTACAGTCTACCTCTTCCTCTATCTCTTTTGCTTGCCCCCTCCCCCTCCTCTCTTCCCCTCTCAACCCCTTCCTCTTACTCTTTTTTTCCACAAGAATACCGGGCAAGGTCATAGATGAACCTTCTAGAATTAACACCAACTTCACCATTTATCCAGCCATGTAAACAGGAGCTTAAACCATTCTCAGAGGAAATCCCTTTGCCATTCTACAATCCATTATTTCTGGCTATTTAAAAAAAAAATGGGTACTGTGTGTAACGTTCTGAGATAGCAGTTGATAGGATTCCTTAAAGCCCAAGAAAATATAGACCCAACCATGGATACCAACTCTATAACCGCATAAGCCTAGCGCTTCAGAGCAGGTACGTGGAGCAGGTTTTCCTTTTACTTTTTAACATTTGACAATGCTAAACTGGCACACTGGAGTTGCAGCCAAACCCACAGCTTTCTCCTCACATTCCCTCCTCTCTACACTAGATACTCTAAAGATCCAAAACGACCCAGCAAGCATTGGCTCTGTCTGGCACTGTAAATATGGATGCCTCAATGATTCAAAGCAGTGGCATGACATTTTGCATTCACAGAACAGCTTAGGAAGAGGGGAACAAGCCTCATTAGTCACTCAACGATGCTTCCTAATGACCCTTCTCACCTCAATTTCTATTGATTTGCAGATGTGTAGAAGAATAGCTGATATCCAAATTACTCTCGGAACAGTGTCTGGTCTCATTTCCTCCCCTCCTGTGAAAAATTAATGATAGGAAGGCGAACTTTCATAAGTGCCTGTCTCCAGGCTCGGGCTGGGAAGGGTGACTCTCATACTTGGAGAACATATTAGCTTAATATATGTGGAGTCAAATACCTCCAGATCTTTATTGACAGACTACAACTCCAACCCTGGCCTTTTGCTCTTAGGCATCCTTTCCAGGGTACAATAGGAGCCTGGATCCTTGCAGTTCCATAGAAGAAGGGCACTGAATTATTTCAAGCATCTAAATGTCTTGGTTTGCACTTATGTCTCCACAGAAACTTCTCTAGACTCTCTTAACAAAGAAAGGTTCAGGTGGTGGTTGAACTCAGTAATTGATTGAACACAGGGACTGTTCTCTTTTGATTATATATATATATATATATATATTCTTATACTATCAGAAGAAACTCATATGACTGGGAAATGGTTGCCCAGAGTGACCAGTAATGTCCGAGTAGGGCAGGTCGGTGCAGGCCAAGGTAATGCATGATGATATGCATTTCCTACCCCCCCCCCCCCACAGAACTCACATTCTGGTTCCCAAGTGTGTAACCATCACATATTTAGGAGCTTAAGCACACCACTCCTGACTCATCTAGCTGCGCTGACCCTGGCCCTTGCTCGGTGCCTGTAACAGTGACCTTGGGTAACCTTTGCCCCTCACTCAGCTTGACCTAAAGTTCTTTGCTACAGGGCTTGGAACTAACTGACAAAGCCAACAGATGGCCCGGCCACCCAGCATGCTCCTGGCTCTTCCAAAAAAGCCATGCAGAACTCGTCAGGGGTCCTTCTGAAGCAAGGAGGAAGACGGCTGTTAATACTCTGTCCAGAGGCGCATCTTGAACTTCTTTAACTTGTTCCTCCATTCCTCTAAAGTGTCTTTCCATGGCCAAATACTTGCTTTGGAAATGAATTGGCCAAAGACCCCAGTGTAACAGAAAACCAAGAGCTAATTGACTTAAGAAAAGGGCATTTGATTCATTAGCCTCCATGCAAGCCTCCCTACCTTTGTAAAAATTCCTTGTAGCCCTTAGAGCTGCTGTCAGGCTTTGCTTCTTATTTCAGTGGAGCACAGGAGCCAATAGGGTGGCATCTCAGAAGGGGTATGCTGGTGAAAAACGCTAAGTAATGGGCGTGGTTTGTACCTCCCCCGGTGTTCCTTCTCATGGCTGGCATGGGCTTCTCAGTGCCTTCCAAAGAGACCCAGGCTGAGTCAGATTCCTGCTAGGACAAAGTCACATTTGGTTTCCTGGGGAATGCAGCCAAGCTGACTCAGAGGTTGAAGATTTAACAATAGCAGGAGAAAAAACAAACCAGACTTCAGCTCTCTTGATCCTGTACCATCTTAAGGCTGCCTCCCAGGGGCCAAGAGTGACGCAATTAGATGAGAAATATGGTCTCGTCTTTAGAGTGTGGCTCTGAGATGCTCCAAGCCATGCCTGAAGCAAACAGATTTGTTCTGCTAAGCATGCGCCAGACCTAAGAAGACACCGCTCAGGAGCAATGGAGGTCCACTCTGCCTCTGGGTGTGATGGGCCTCCAGGTGGTCTTACGAGGACCAGCCTACCAGCATCGGTATGTGTTGCTGATTTGTTCCAGAATTTTCTCTCTGTTACCAAAACAGCTTCCCTGTTAGCATCTGCAACCATTTCTGGTTAACATCCACATTCCCTTAAGGCACTGGCAAATAAACCAAACAAAGCAAAGTGAAGTTTGGTTTATGAAAAAGACAACTCTGCCATCTCACCTAGCTAACCCGAGAGTGTTAGGAAAGACCGCAGGATGAAGGCACGCTGCCGGGCTGCTGAGTCAACAGTAGGAAAGAGCTACTCACCGACAGAAAACCACCACACTTCCTCACCTCCAGAGCCATCAAGATGCCTCACTAGTTGAAGGAAAATAATTGAATTGTCTCCTTCACTTGTAATACCATTCATTCATTCATTCATTCATTCATTCATTCACCTGTTTATTCATTCATTCATTCATTCATTCATTCACTCATTCCCTTGTTCAGATAACAAAGGCTTGTTTAGTACCCATTTACATGAACATGGTTTTCATCTATCCATCTATTCACTTAGGAATCCCATATTCCACAACTCCGCCATATGGGTCGTGTGCTACCTTAGATGCGTGGTACACAGTTATGTAAGGCAAAGCTCACTGAAAGCTTAAACCTGGTAATTCATCCATTGGGTCATTCTTTCTTTTCATTCTAAAGGACCTTTTATAGGGTAGGTTTCCTGTTAGGCAAAACCAAACATTTTCATCCTAATCTTCTCTCCCATCCTCTTTTCAATTAATCGTCAGCCCTGCCCCACACACATATACCAAATTCTATAGTCAGCACTGCTAAGCACAGGAACAAAATGTGTGTGTGTGTGTGTGTGTGTGTGTGTGTGTGTGTGTGTGTGTGTGTGTGTTCATGCTCAGGAGCACTTGTGTGTGAGTACACATGCACATATT
This sequence comes from Peromyscus maniculatus bairdii, assembly GCF_049852395.1. Taxonomy (NCBI): domain Eukaryota; kingdom Metazoa; phylum Chordata; class Mammalia; order Rodentia; family Cricetidae; genus Peromyscus; species Peromyscus maniculatus. Next base: position 76,552,526 of record NC_134859.1, on the reverse strand, counting down.
TGGAGAAGGCCCTATGACAACCTCGGGTGTGGTTCCTCAGCTACTATCCTCTGTTTTTGTTGTTGCTGTTTGTTTTGTTTTTGAGCTAGGGTCATTCTTTGGCCTAGAAATCACCAAATAGCCTCGGTTGGCTGCCAGTGAGCTCCAAGGATCCACTTGTTACTCTCTCCCTGGCACTGGAATTACAAGTCTATGCCCAGCCTTTAAAAAAATGGGTTCTAGGGATCAAACTCAATCCTCACAGGTGCACAGCAAGTGCGTCCTTGTGGAACTAGTGCCCCCAACAGCTTTCTGGATGTGTGGATCTGTGAGTGTGCATGCGCACAAGCTTGTTTTAGGAGACCTCCCAATGGGAGACAATCCTCTGGAGTTATTCTGCAGTGTTCTTCCACAGACACTGGAACAGTTCAGCACAAAATCTGAGCAGTCGCACTGTGGGTTCAAGACAATAGAGAAAGAGGCCCTGAGCCGCGCTCACTTTGGAGCAACTGGATGACTGCCCCAGGACTCTGGGTGGAATCAGAAGTCACCGAGGACAGCGAGCTCTATGGAGGAGACTTGTGACATATTGTCTTCTTCCACTCTGGAAGTGATGACCAAAACAAGCTCCCAGCACACAGAAAGAGTTCAATAAATACTTACTGCTGAAACCTAAAGAAGCATCCAATAATTTGTTGACCTGTGAGCTCCTCTGAGGTACAAAAGCTGGGCCTTAGCCCATCTCACATGGTCTCCCAGCATCTGTCCCTTCTCTAGGGACCAGTTTGAAGGTTCCCCTCACTTCCTTCTTACTCTGCCAGGCATGAAATACTTCTCCATGTAGTTTATCCACGTGTCAGTTTCTCTCCACCCTTTATAAGCACATTCGTTATCTTTTTATTCAATTATAGGCTTTAGTCTCTGCCCTAATTAACAAACTGTCAGGTACCTTCCCTACCACAAGGTCTTAAATACTCAAGGAACAAAAATTAATTTTGCTATAAGCTACAGGGACAAAATAGCTATAAAAGAAAACAAATAATGCCTTTGCCAAACCAAACACTTGCATGGCTTCTGGATCAGCTCTGTTTGGCTCTACAGTTCTCTAGACGTAGATAATCAAGAAGAAAATTCATCATGGCCACAGGAAACCAAACACTAGGTCCCCAGTACTGTGCGCCAGACACCATAGCCTGAGTAAGATGGAGACAGGAGGAGCAGGAGCCAACCCAGATTCTTGGGCCATGGGCCACACCGGAATTCAGGTCATTGTCCTCTGCCAAGGATGTTTATCAAAGCAGCGAACAGACATTTTCTGACTCTGGTTCTATCTTGGAATGTTAGTGTTGGGAGTTCGGTTGGCTTCCATCCTCCTGGGCAGACATGGTAGAAGTTTGGGAATGTGATGGTTTGGTGGTAGGGAGCACATGGCCCAAACACAGCATTTTATATGTTATTTCACATTAGCAAAATCGTTCGAGATGAGAAGAAGTTGAAATAGGGGCCTGATCTACTTATTTATGACTGTGTCATTTGGGGACAGCCCACATCTGGCAGAAACACTACAATCTGTCTGCCACAGAACTCAGCCCATTAAATTGGATGGAAATATTCCTGATTCCAAACTCCCACGACTCTGATATTCTAAGGAACTATCAGAAACTGTATACAGAGCAAGGCTGGAGCTGTCTGGCCTGAAGGCCATCTCCAGGAACACTTCAGTGGGTAAATATGAGAAAACAGTGTCATTGTAATAGGACAACATGACCTTCTGGAGGCAGGAAGAGAAACCTAGCCCGTGATACAGCTACAGAAAATGGCTGGGCTTTTGTCTGTGACCATGCCCAACATTACATTAAAGAAGCCACTATCTTGTCCCAGTATTGATGAAGAGGGGACAGTGCCAAGCAAGCCTGTGGGGAAACACTGGTGCCCTCTGACTTTGATTGGTTAATGAATGTTCCCGGAATCTCCACGGCCATGGCTGTGAGACTCTATGCTGTGATGGAGAAGACACAGCTGGAAGTGAACTTGATTCTGCAGTTGACACTTTTCTCACATCACTGAGAATAGGCAGTGTGACACGGAAGACAGGCAATTGTCTATAAAACATGGTGACTAAGGCTGCTTTCTCCAAGGGTCTGCTCTGGCCTGTCCATCATTTATGCTGGCTTTTCTCAAAGATATTTCCCAGACCATCCCCATCAGCATCACCAAATACTCACTAGGAAAACAGGTCCATGGGTGCCATCTAGACCTCTAGAACCAGACACTCTGAGGCAGGCCTAGAGATTTGTGTTTGAATTAGTCTTCCAGATCATTCCGCTGCAAGCCATGACTCTACTTTCCAATAACAAGAAACCTGGGTCCCATCATCCTATAAAAAGAATACAGAGACACCTGTGTGTGTTTCCACAGTTCCAGAGGCTGGTGACCTCTGACCTTCTTGCTCTCACACGGAGAAGGGGCAGAAGGGATGGAAGTGAGAGATGGACGGGAGGATGGGAAGCCATGGGGCCTTCTTATGATGAGCTGAACCCCACGTGAATGGCACTGCTCCATTCATGAAGGTGTGTCCCCCACTTCCTCGTCACCTTTTGAGGGGTCCACCTCTTACGGTTGCACTGAGTGTTACATTTCCAGCATGGTGACCATGGTGTGTGGGGGCAGGGAAGGGGAAGGAGTTCATCCAAATCATGTGGAGGGTTTGGGGGTCTGGCGGTGAAATTTTGTAATAAACCTGTTTCCTATGGCATGAGTACCATGGGAGTGAACTGGTAGTCAGAAAATCAGGGTTTAAAATCAATCCTGCAGAATCTCCTCTCATTTCAGATTTAAAAAAGAAAGAAAGAAAACACAATATTTTGCCCCCTTTTGAGTCAGATAATCATGTGGAAATCGGTCACCTTCCCCGCTTTGAGATAGCATCTTCTGTAGCTCAAGCTACCCTCAAACTCTCTACATAGCCAAGGATGACCTTGAACTTTTGACCCTACCACCTGTGATGGGATTGTAGTCATTTGCCACTGTACACAGTGTATGTAGTGACCTCAGTGATGGAATCCAGGGTCATGTGCGTGCTTGGCAAGCACCCTACCAACACAGCCATAGCCCCAGTCTGCAGCTAGATGTCCTTCTTTTGAAAGAAGCTGATTCGAGTGGTGGTGACAAGTGTGCGCTTTGAAGTTAGATGGTTGAAGTTGTGTCCATTTCTATCACACGTTAATCAAGTGCCTGGGCAAACGGTTAGCCTCTCTGTCCCCCACTCCCATTTCTTCCTTGGTAAATTAGAGTAACAGTGCTGTGGGCCGAGATAGGGATGGGAGTGGGCAACGCACACAGAGCAGGCTTACGAATGCTACTGTCCAGGCAGGACCTGGGCTGCTGCTTGCCTGTGCTGAACACAGTTTACTTGCAGTGAACAGTACCCGCACGATCAAATGTTCCTCCCCATGAACTTCAGCCTCCCTGGAGCTCTTCAGAATTGCTCTTTGGGGTCCGTATAAGACAGGGACTGAGAAGCAGAACCCTAAGGCACAGGTTTCAGGTGAAGCAGAAGGGTGTTTATCATCACTGGCCTTTGAAGCTCTGGAATGATTGTGGTCATCCTCATTCCTCATTCTTATAGTGGTGCCAGGCAGAGGGGAGCCTCCAGACAGACCTCTGGGCTGTATGTGCTAAGGCTATCCAGCTGGCATTCACCGAGGGAGGAAACTGCTGTTTGGAAACCCTTGGCAGTTGATCATTTCTGTTGCTCACTTCGGAGCCTGACCCAAAGAGATGCCTAGAGCATCCTGCAGCACCACGCTGCTCTCTGAGAGCTCTAGAGTCTCTGTAACTATGAGCGCAATGGGACAAGCTGGCAACACCTTAGAACATCAACCTCCAGGGCTCTAGCTCTTCCCTGTGGGTTTCAAACTCATCCCCTGGTCCCTTATAGAAGTCACTGTCATCAGGAGAGAGAGTCTACCTCCCCAGGCTCATGGGGGTCCCTGCTGCATATCTACAGCATAGCTCAGGACCCTTCCTGAGGTGGGGTGAGGGTTTGGGTGTTCAGACCTTAGACCTATGAGAGTCTCTGTTTCATTCCACATATCCAGTGCGCTCCTAGCTCAAGGCTAGAGGCCACCTCACTCCTCTCAGAACTATTCTGTAAAGAAATGCAGCATCCTTCTATTAATTAGTATAGAGAAGGTCACTCAGCTATAGGGAAATGGCTGGCAGATCATGGAATAAAACATCATGCAACCACTTGAAAAGATATGAGGATCGTATGTTCTCTCTCAGACGTGAAAGCAACAAAAGTTGACCTAAAAGTAAAATACAGAAGGAGGAAGGTTGTGGTTCAGTGTGTAAGGCTGATAGATTTGATTAATACTCACCATCTTGGGTACAGAAATACATACTGACCTCCACTAGTACAATTAACACATATTAATACAGCTGTACTTAGAAATACCCTTAATGGCTTAGGGGAAAATGTTCCTACTATGATATATTAAAAAATCCTAAACCTCCCAGAGCCATAACCTCTGAGCCACCACCACCATCAGCAGCAGCAGCAGCGGTTCAGTACTTTCTAGAAATGCTACTTCTCAGGCCCCACCTGAGACCTTCCAAGTCACAAGTTCTGTGGGTGAGCCCACAGCAGTATGAATAAACCTGTGTATGGTCAGCATCATAGAAGAGGACATTATACAGTTATTTGAAAAGATCATGTCCATGAGCCAGACAGCTTCCGGAAAAAAAATTTTTTTTAACCTCTGTGTGGATGTTCTTGTGTATGAGTACAGGCTTATGCATGCCACAGCACACACACATGAGGACTGGAAATCCTCAGGTACCAGTCCTTTCACAGAGAAACAGATCCTCTTGCTATTTGTCACCATATATTCCAGGCTAGCTGGTCCCCAAACTCCCAGGTATCCTCCTGCCTCTGCCTCCCTTCTCGCCATAGGATGGCTAGAATTACACACAGGTATCACCATGTCCAGCTTTCTATGGGTCTGGGCATCCAAACTTAGATCCTCAAGCGTGGGGAAGGAGTACTTTTCCTGCTGCACCAGCTCCCCAGCCTGAGCTTTCAAACTTCTGAGTGTAAGACTGCTTGATAATGGAGCCTTGAAAGGGGGTGAAACCTGGAAAGAGAAGTAGATCTGTCTGCGGACAGATCAGGAGGAATTTCTTCTGTGGTGCATTCTAATTCTTCTAAAATGGGCATGTTTTGTTTTCACACTGAAACAAGTTGAAGCATAGTTCTGTTTCTACCACACACTATTATGTCTTTCAACTATTTGTACACCTTCAAAGGTCTTCGATCTCCTGTACCAGCTTCAACAGAAGACCTGTGATGAGTCATTCCCTCTTAGCCCCTCCACTTAGTTACTGACTCTGTCACCTCACATCTTCAGGACCCCTGCTTTATTTATAAACGGCTTTTAAAAACTGCGGCAAGCCCCATAGCCAGTTCTCTGTAAAGCACAGTATTTCCTTGTGTATATAGTTAGAGGTCAGTGCATGTTCACACATTAGAAACAGTTTTAGCATCTGCATATATTTTCATGAACAATTTACATTTTGTTTGGGTAGATGTTTGTTTTCTTTACCACATCCACTTGGAGTATTTTTAACAAGCTGACCCTTCTCCTTTCCAGGGTTCCGTTTACAAAGTAAGCAGATGGAGTAGCTTTGCTTTTAGACAAGAGGTTAGGTTCTGAAAATCAGCAAATGGAGTAACTATCGCATGGAGCCAAAATTACTCCATCTCTGTAACGACAGCATAGACTGTTGGTCCCCCAGCCCTGGGATGGACATTACCAGAGAAAGAATTGGTGCAGGCAGAGGGCCTGTTGGTCAGAAAGTTACCCCTCTCAACTCCAGAATCTCTTGGCACCCCAAGATGTTCGTGGTGCAGGAGGCCCTCACTCGGAGCCCAAGCGAGGAAGGTATGTGTGGTTGGTGGTAGAAGGCAGAGGTCAACTTCAGGTGTCCTTCTCTATCACATTGTACCTTATCTTTGTATATAGGCTCTCTCACTAAACCCAGGGATGGCCAATTGGCTAGACCGACCGACTAGCAAGTTTGAAGCAGCTGCCTTTCTCTCCTCCGAGGGTAGAGTGTGTGTCTTACTTAGGGTTTCTGTTACAGTGATGAAACACTATGACCGGAAAAGCAAGTTCGGGAGAAAAGGGTTTATTAAGCTTACACTTCCACAGCACTGTTCATCACTGAAGGGCATCAGGACAGGAACTCAAACAGGGCAGGAACCTGGAGGCAGGAGCTGAAGCAGAGGCCATGGAGGGGTGCTGCTTATTGGTTTGCCTCCCCTGGCTTGCCTAGTCTGCTTTCTTACAGAACCCAGGGCCACCAGCCCAGAGATGACCGTACCACCCACAGTGGGCTGGGCGCTCCCCCATTGATCACTAATTGAGAAAATGCCTTCCAGCTGGATGTCGTGGAGGCAGTTCCTCAGCTGAGGCTCCTTCCTCTCTGACGACTCTAGCTTGTGTCAAGATAAGAGAAAACCAGCCAGGACGCTGTGCCTCGACCACTGCACACAGGTCCCCATGCTTGCCCCCCCAGGCATGCCTCTAACTGAGCCAGCTCTCCTCCTTCCGTCTCACAGGGGTTTAGATGGCTCCTTTTCTCTTGTCGTGGCTGAAGTACATCACTTCACTTGCCTGGGTCAACTGTGCTCTTGGTAAAACCTCCCTGTATCCCAGCTGCGCCTTCTCTCATTCCGAGGACTTCTCTCTTTTATCCATCCCAGGCCAGCACCCAACACCCTAGCAGATGTTCTCCCCATCAAGAAGGATGCTGTCCACCCCACCCCACCCCCACACACATGATATTCAGATTTGACTCATCCTCAAATCCTAATTCAAAGACACCATGTCCTGACCTCACAGACAGGGGTCCTGATTCTGAGGGCTTAGGAATGTGTTTCTCTGTTGATTACATTTACATTTGAAGGTATCTTTATTTGCCCAGACTTAGGATCTTTTTTGTTGTTTAAAAAAACAAAACAAAACACCAAGGTCTTAATGTATCCCAGGCTTGTCTTGAATCCACTATATGTATGTGTGTACATGTACATATGTTTTATATATATATGTATATATATGTAGATGTAGATGTAACCAACCATCTTATTAAATAGGAAACACAGAGCCAATACAGAGATGAAAGCCAAGAGTTCAGAGCAATGGCTAAGAGCTAAAAACCTTACCCTTCACTGCCGCTGTCGCCCTACCTCTCCAAAAGAGACCCACTTCCTGTGTGTCTGTCTTTTTATAGTGTTTCTGTTCTGCCTCATCATTGGTCATAAACCCAACCACATGACCTCCTAGTCACTGTCTGTCTGTACAGACCTCCAGGTCTTCTATGTTGGTATTGAGATTAAAGGCGTGTGTCTCCATGCTGGCTGTATCCTTGAACACACAGAGATCTGCCTGGCTCTGCCTCCCAAGAGCTGGGATTAAAGGCGTGCGCCGCCGCCGCCGCCGCCGCCGCCGCCACCACCGCCGCCGCCGCCGCCGCCGCCGCCACCACCACCACCACCACCCAGCCGCTGCGATGGCTTGCTTTTAGCTCTGACTCCCAGGCAACTTTATTTATTAACATACAAATCACATTTTAGTACAAATAAAATATCACCATACACACATGCACACACACACACACACACACACACACACACACACACACACAGCTGGCTGTGAATTCTTGATTATCCTGGCTCCACCTACCACGTGCTGGGATTACAGATTGCATCACCACACCCAGTTTTCTGCTGTGCTGAGTATAGGACCCAGGACTCCTTTGTAGATGCTAAGGAAGCATTCTACCAACTGAGCTATATCTTCAGCCAAGGCCACATCCAGATACCTTTACATCGAAGTTGATTAAATCCTAGATCTGCTTTGCTAGTCAACATGCAGTAATTTATGAATCCCCATCCCCCATCCCAACAACAGCAACATACACATGCCCTGAGATAGCATGGTACTGACTTCTTGGAGCTGGAGTGAACGCTTGGGGAAATAGTGCACCAAGCAGCGGGCACAGTATCTGACACAGAATCTCTCTCTCTCTCTCTCACACACACACACACACACACACACACACACACACACACACACACACACACATGCACTCACTGCCCGTACATTCTAGCTTAATCTCTTGTCTCCTTGGTTACCAATGAACAGAGCATCTCCTCAAGCATTTGCTCACTGAATGAGCGAATGGATGAATGTGAAGCCCAGAGACCCCCCACCCCACCCCCGCCATGAACACTGAGGAGTTGGCACCACCAACCCCCTACAAACTAATTACAAAACATAAACCAACAAGTTCAGCCATTCTTGTGGCAGGTATGGGATGCTTATCAGTAAATGTTTTCTGTCTTGAGAAAACTTCCACAGACCGTCCAGGTTAGACATCATCACACACCACTGCACTTTCACCCGTAAAATTTGAATTATGATGCTGATCAGTGATTTTTTCTCTTGCCTCACCACAAGAAAACCTGAGGTGGATGGGGGCCTTTAGGGAGAAATTTTATAAATAGGGAATGTTTAAGGTAATTTGAAAAATCAGAGCAGGAGTTTGTAAATTAGCATATTTCAGTCACACAAATTCTAATCACTCAGCGCTCTCAATGTCGCCTGAGGAGGGCACAGGGCAAACCCAGCTGCTTTTTGGGTTTGTCAAGCATCTCAAGCTATTCCTCGGGAGTTGGGGTTTGGCAAAGCCAGAAACCCACATTGCCAAGTCCTCCTTTCCCCCTTAATGTTTAAGCCCACGTGTATTTTAAGGAAACTTAACCCGTATGTTTCTGTTTCCTTTACACTTAACTCATAAAAATGGTTTCTCAGAGCAATTTGATGTCCCCCAAATCTTGGGAGCCTTTATAATTATATTTTTTAACCTTTCTCCTTCCCCTGAGACACAGGAAATTGCATTTTTTTGAAAAAATAAAATGAATGAAACTGAAAGTCTCAGGGTCAGTTTGGATGGGTCAGACACACAAGTTCAAGGAGCAAAGCATTTGAGAGGATGCCCGGTCCCTCTGCAACACAGAAGCCAGAGTCCTCAGAACACCAGCGACAGCACTGTTGTGAAGCAGGCTCCTCAGAGGGTAGCGGTCCATCCGACCTCTCCTCTGTACGTCCATATTGAGAAGCCGGCTCCATGTGCCTTAGAATTTAGAAACCCTCACCCCTAGCTTCAGAAATCACTGCACACGAGTGTTGCAACATGATTGTGACCGCCGATTTCAAAATATAGTCATTATTTTCTTTTTGAAAAAATTGTGTGTGGTCATGTAGCGGGGGGGGGGGGGGGGGGGTGCATGTGCATGTGGTATTCCTCAGGAGGCATCCACCTTGCCTTTTGGGACATAGCCTCTCTTTAGTCTGGCACTCTCCAATTAGGCTAGGCTGGCTAGCCAGCAAGTCTCAGGGATCCTCCTGTCTCTACATGTCTAGTGCAGGGGTTAGAAGCGTGTGCCACCATGACCTAGGTGTTATAGCTTGGGTTCCTAGGGATCAAACTGGGTTCTCATGCTTAGACAGCAAGCACCTTACCAACTGAGCTACCTTACGGCCCTGGCCCCAGAATTTTCTTACCCAGTTTTCTGTATCCTCCAGAGAGAGAGAGAGAGAGAGAGAGAGAGAGAGAGAGAGAGAGAGAGAGAGAGAGAGAACACAAGAGCTGCATACTCATCTTGAAAGTCGTAGGCAATGCCGTCATGGAGCTCTGTAAAGAGACTGTTCTTCCAAAGGTAGTTTAGTTTCTGGACAGGTTACCATAACACCCTGCCTATCCACAGTGCAGGGAGAACTGTCCCAAGAAATAGCGCCACCCCTCAGATACACAGGAGGGTGCCTAGAGTGGTCTGACCTGTATCGCCTTGCTGTTAGCCTTCTCCCCTTGCCTGTGTCTTCTGGGGTTCCTCTCTGGTCCGTTCCCTTTCTAGCAGCTTTCTCACTAAAGACACTAGGTATTAAAGGTATCATCTCTCACAGTGATGACCTATAATAGTGTAGGACCAATCAATCATACTAGCTAAATTTAATCTGAAATGCTCTAAAACCATTGGACTGGCTCATCCCATCCCACTTTAACTTCTACATGGCATAAGCAAACTGTAACAGAATGGCCTGAGCTCAGGCTTTCTCTACCACAGAGGCCAAAAATCCATTTGGATATTCATCTCTCAAAGAGGGTTGCAAATCAGAGATCTAATTAAAGGACACCCTGGTGCCTTTTTTGGTATAATTTTTTTCAAGCTGGAGTCCTTGGATGATGAGGATAAAGGGCTCCGCAGGGCTTCTCTCCATCACTGAGGGCAGCTTATGACAGGTGAAATAGCAAAACTCAGTCCTGCATGGCTGATTGTAGAATAAGAGGTGAGCCTGTCTACTAAGCAGGAACCCCAAACCAGAGGCCCAGGGCTGCACAGATCTCGAATGACTGTCAGAAAGCAGCCAATCTGGAAAATTCAATGAGTCCACAGGGGTATCAGATTTCACACACTGATGAGTCACAGGTGGGCTGGTGGCATGGTTCAGAGTTGTAACACTTGCCTAGCGTGTGCGGGCCCTCAGCACCACCAAAACAATCCTCCAGACAGGCCAGCGGAGTAGTTTAAGATCTCCCACTCTCCAGTGCTCTCACACTGCCATGTGGAGATTCGCTGTGTGGAGTCAGGCCCTGGATCATATACTACCTACATTAATTCCCAGAGCTTTGCTCTGTATCAGGTGTCACCCCTGCGCCACACATCAGGAAACCGAGGCTCCTCAAGATGTTACTGAACTGACCCATTTGCTCAGTTAATACAAGTTCTGGAATTCGAACACAGTCAAACTCTGAAGCCAGCCTCTTCCTTTAGACAGGCATCTCTGTCCAATGCAATAATTACTAAGACTGATAAGAACCTATTCAAACAGACAGAAATAGTTACAGTCCCACAAACCCACCCTCTCCCAAGGCAACCATGTTGTTAGTATAGAGACTGTATCTCTATGTTTTTGCCTCTATTATCAAATCTAGAAACATCTAGACTTTTCTGACACAAACATAAGAACTGGTTTTGGACCTGTTTTTTGTTTTTTGTTTTTTTTTTAAGTTGCCTGGAGTATCCTTCTGTGTCAGTCATGTGTACCCACCCCCCCATGGCCCCTCCTCCTTTCTCCTGAGGTGGGGCTGCTCTATGTAGCCCATTCTGGCCTCAGACTCTGATCTTTCTGCCACACAGACTCCCAGGTGCTGGGATTCCTGGTGCATGCTACCAAACCTGGCACAGAGAGTCCCCTCTCTTCCTCCTCTTTAGAAACTTACTGACACACATTAGCTGTACAGAATAATGTGTCTCAGCGTGATGTTTTTATGTGTGTATATAATATACTTGGATTATATCTCTTTTTCCCCTCCTGATGACTTGTTGCTCTTCTCAGCGGCGCCTCTATTTTCAAGCCATACACCTATAGATTAGATGGGTAGGTAGGTAGGTCGAGTCCCACACAAGAAAGAAAATATGTTGTATTTGTCTGAGTCTGGCTTATTTCACCACATAATGATCTCCAGTTCTTTTCAATAACTGCCTAGTATTCTACTATAAAGGTTATTGTTTACTTAAATGTATTAAGTAATTCATTTGATCCCAACTTCTGATAAATGGAAACTCAATTACAATACAGTTTGTCTTGCTTATCCGGAAATTACTGCACATTTATTTACAAGCCGCTCTGTCTTCCAAGGAGTGTTGTTGATGTGTGAGTAAATAGCAGGCCAAAGTGTCAGGCAAGTCGTATTATCTTCCTACTTGGATACTTGGACTTTATCGCTAGAGAGTCTCTGTGAGCCAGTGATTCCATTAGTCTCGAGGTACCATCATTACAGTCCAACTCAGGAGCAGTTTTGTTGGCCAGGTCTTAAAAGTGAACATGTATGCTATATTACATTCAACAACCTCTTTCTGTCTGTCTGTCTCTGTCTCTGTCTCTCTGTCTCTCTGTCTCTGTCTCTGTCTCTGTCTCTGTCTCTCTCTCTGTCTCTCTCTCTCTCTCTCTCTCTCTCTCTCTCTCTCTCTCTCGTGTGTGTGTGTGTGTGTGTGTGTGTGTGTGTGTGTGTGTGTGTGTGTGTAAAACACTGCAATACTGCACTAAGCCCCAGTTAGAGAGCAGTGAACCTACGTAGCTTTCCTACCAGCCAATGACACAAATGACTTATGGGGAATCTACCTGCCACTCAGCATGGTGGTGACTCTCTGCGTTGACATAGTCTTGGTGTCCCCAGAATACTCTGTGATATACAGCCTCTCTCATTACGGCATTTGCTTCCTTCTTACCAGGATGTTTGATTTTTTTAGTACTGGGTTTTAAGAATTCTCTAAACTTTCTACCCACTTGTTTCCATTGAGACATGAGTTTTGGAAATCTCTCCCTGTGCTCTGTGCTGTACCTTGGCTTCCCACCCACCTCTTTAAGAAGTCTGTTGACAAAGCAGAGGGCCATCTTTCCAAAGAAGTTTATCGACATTCTCCTTTCTAGATGTGATGTGACAATAAGTCCCTCTGTCATCTGAGCCAACTAGGACATCCTGGAATTTGTTTGTTTCTATTTTGTAGTACACAGACACACACACACACACACACACACACACACACACACACACACACACACACACTGCAGAGGTCAAAGGTCAATGTTAGGTATCTTCCTCAACCTCTCTCCACCTTAGGCTCTGAGACAGGGTCTCTCATTGAATCTGGAGCTCATGGATTTGGCTACACTTGTTGGCAGTCGACCCCCCCACCTCCCAATCCCAGCAATCCACCTGTCTCTCCCTCCCCAGTGCTGCCATTATAATGGGGTTATAAGCAAACAAAGTCATGCCCAGCTTTTGTTTTGGTTTTTGTGTTTGTGTTTTGAGACAGGATCTTTCTATGTAGTCCATGCTGTCCTGGAACTCACTCTGTAGACCAGGCTGGCCTTGAACTCACAAAGTTCCTCCTGCTTCTGCCTTCTAAGTGCTGGGATTAAAGTCTTGCACCACCATACCTGGCCACACCCAGCTTTTTCTGTGGGTTCTTGAGGTTGAACTCGGGGTTTTCACGCTTGTGGGCAGGTACTTTACCTATCTGAGCTCTCTGCCCATTCCTATTTTTTGCTCCTGGATGTCTACCCACTGCTACAGCACTTGAAATGCCATCTTTCCTCCAGTGCAAAACTTTTCCATCTGTGACATGATCCAAGTCCATTTGTGTGGGCTAATTCCCAGATTCTCTGCCCTGCTCCATCAATCTCTATGTCTGTCTCTGTCAATCAGTTAGATGGGCAGCAGCATTTCCTGGGTATGTGTTCTGGACATGGATGGGTAGAAGTATCAAACAGAATGTTAAACATGCATGCATTAATTCTCTCTTTCCTCTCGACTGTGAACATGACTACCTACTTCAAGATCCTGCCTTGGCTTCTGCACACCTAATAAACTTTTTTTTTTTTTTTTTTTTGCTTGAAGATTGCTTTTGTTGGAGTATTTTATCACAGCAACAGAAACAAGACTATAAAACATATTCTAAGTCTTGAACTTCAGTAGACTGATCCCTACCACTTTATTTCCTTCTTTGGAGTCACACAGCTATTTTGTTTGCCTTTTTTCATTTTAGAAAACCCTTTTTGGGGACTTGCAGGGCCTTGGCCCCCGTTTTTGGGTAACTGCTGCCTTGCTTGCAGACCTTGACCTTGATATCCTCCCAATGCTAATTCCCTGCCAGGTTCCACCCTCCTGAATGCTTAAGGGAAGTTCCTTGTCTGTGTATCCTGAATAACCGGCATTAACAGCTTAGATGCAAGATTGTAAAACATCAGTCGGGAACTTCTGCCCTCTGGGGTTCTCCCATTGTGCTGTAAGCCTGTATTTAAGACCTCCTACTCCCTTCAAGAAATGGCATTCGACATTTAAAATTAAATATATATATATATAATTGAATACTGTGAATGTAATCTATGAATACCACAAATGTGATTAATATCATGAGTGTAATTGAAAAAATAAATAAATAATTTTTTTAAAAAAAGAAGCCCTTTTCTACAGAAAACAACAACAAAACCTACTTGAATTTTGATAGGAATTACAGTAAACCTATATGCCAACTTCGATGGAATAGAATTGGATTGTGTTTCCTTGCTTAGATTCCCTGCCTTAGCGGCCCTGGCGCTCTGTTGAGTTCAGTGGGGAGAAGCAGCTCCTATGAAAGGCTCTTGATCAAAGGCGAATGCCTTCAGCCTTCCAACACTCACTAGTCTGTTAGCTGCCAGTTTGGGTTCATGTGCCTTGTCAGTCTGAAGACCTTCCCTTGGCTAGTCTTCTGAGAACTGTTCTTATGAGTGATCTAGTAAATAGTGAATCTACCTAACCGTTTTTTAGGCATCAGTTGATATGATGTGAATTTTCTTCTCCCAACTGTTCATACAAATAAAACTGGTTTTCAGTAGCAAGCTAGCCTTGGTTCCCTAAAATACCCACTGCTTACTTGGTTTGTAATTCTTTCTATATGTTGGTGAATTCCCTTTGCTGATCTTTTTATTAAACATTTTATGTAATATTCATAATGCGTGTGATGTGTTTGGATCCAAACCACCCTCATCCCCTCTCTTCTAGCTCCTCCTGTGTCCTCCCACCACTGTTCCCTCTCAACACCATGTTCTCTGATTCTCTCTCTCTCTCTGTCTTCTCTCTCTCTCTCTCTCTCTCTCTCTGTCTCTCTCTCTCTCTCTCTCTCAAAATTCAATGCCTATTGAGTCTATTTAATGCTGCTTTATGTACATGGGTATGAGACCTTCTTTTAGAGCATGCATAACCTCTCATGTTCAGAATCCCTGAAGACAAGTGGCATTCCCTCTCCCAGTTGCCATTAACTGCCAGTGGGTCCTTAGTAGAGGTGAGATTCTCCCAATGCATTCTGGGATTTGGGCTGACTTGACCTTGTGCCTGCAGCCCCAACTTTGCTATTATTTAATCAGATGATTTTTGCATCTACAAATATGAGAGATATTAGTGTGCAGCGCTGCTTCCTCCCTCCCTCCCCCCGCCTCTCTGTATTTGGTCTGATTTTGTTCCCCAAATAGAGACATGTTTCATCCTCCTCTGTGTTAGAAGGGCTTGAGTTAGGATTAGTATTAATTCTTCTTTAAATGGTTGGTGGACTTCTCAATGATTGGATCAGGGCCTGAAGAGGTGCTTGTCTCAACATCATGAGTTCAATTTCCTTGATAGTTCAAAGACAAGTTATAGAATCTGTTTCATACAGGAAGTTGGGCTTAGCTGCACTTTTCAAGCAAGTAAACTATGTCATCGACGGTTCAAACTCAGGCTTGTGAAACTGTCCCCTTCCCTTCTGGTCCTTCCTGTAGTACCTGTGGGACAGGCAGTGGTCTCCTCCTCCCCCTCCTCTTTTCTCGCTCCTCCCCCTCCTTACCTCCTCCTACTCTCCCTCCTTCCCCCTCCTTCTCCCCCTCCTCCTCTTCCACTTAATTCCTCACACTGGGAAACTGTTTTCTCTCTTTTTTTTTTTTTTTTTTTTTTTTTTTGCTTCAGTCGTCTTCATATATGTAACAACTCTATTTAGCTTTTTGAAGAATCACTATTTCCATGATGTTTCTCTGTTGTTTTACTATTTTTAATCTCCTTGATTTCTGCTCCCGTCTTTATTTCCTTCCCACCCGAGTCATTGCTCCAGCCTCAAAGAAGCAGCTCTAGGTAACATTTCCCAACAACTGGTGATGTTGAGCGTTGCTTTCATAAACTTGCTGGCAATTCTTCTTGTAGAAATGCTTATTTGGGCTCTTCACCAAATTTAAAAACTGGTTTTCTTGCTCTTGTGTGTCTGAAGTTCCTATCTTGGATACTGACCTATTATCTGGAGTAGGGTTAGGAATGTGGGTTTTTTCCCCCTTCTGTGTAGATTGTCTCCTCACACTCT
Source organism: Peromyscus maniculatus bairdii (assembly GCF_049852395.1). Lineage (NCBI taxonomy): Eukaryota > Metazoa > Chordata > Mammalia > Rodentia > Cricetidae > Peromyscus > Peromyscus maniculatus. The sequence continues at coordinate 76,536,553 of NC_134859.1, read as the reverse complement.
TAATTTCTTCTTCCACTGTGCAGAAGACTTTATTAGTCTACTGTAAAAACATTTTGTTGTTGCTCATTACCTTGTTTTGGGGATCAGGTTTTAAAGATCATCATTGTTAAGTCGGTTTTCAGGAGGTTCTCCCTAAGTTTTATGTTAGTCATTTTCAATATACAGTTTTATATTTAGAACACCTATTTTAAGATGATATTGTACATAGGTCACACATCCATGTTCACTCTCCTGCCTGTGGATTTCCAACAAGAGTGACTGGAGAGACACCACCATCTTGTATACTTGGCCCCACTACTAAAGATCAATTGGCTGTGAATATGTGGATTTATTTCTGGGCTCTATATTCAGTTCCATTAACCTCTATATCTGGGTTTTTTTTTAATGTCAGTACCATATTGTTTTGATTACTATAGCTTTGAAGTATGTTTTAAAATCAGATGGTGTGGTATCACCAGCTTTGATCTTCCCTTACAAGATTGCTATGATTATTGTGGTTTTATGTGACTCCATATAAATTTTAGAGTTGTCTGTCCTATCTACAAAATAATGCCATTTTTTGACAGAGATTGCACTGAAACTATAGACCTCTGTGGCTAGTATACATATTTTGACAATCTTAAATCTCAAGCTGAGAAGATGGCTCTGTTGATAAATGCTTTGAAAGTCTGAGGACCTGAGTTCAATTCCCAGAACCCATATAAAAATATAGTGTAGTGATATGTGGCTTGTAATCCCAGAACCACAGAAGGAGAACCCCTGCATCTTGCTGGACACTCAGCCTAATCCACTTGGCTAGTCCAGGGCCAATGAGAGGCCCTGTCTCAAAACAATTGTAGATATACTGAGGAATGACACCCAAAGTTGTTCTCTGGCTCCATACTACAGCCACACCTATGTACACACCCCACACACATGTGCACCTGCACCTACAGGAACACCTACATATGGGACATCTTTCCACTTATTTATGTTACTCCTTTTTGGTTAAATTTGTCCCTTAGAATTTTAACTTTTGATGTTGGTAGTAAGTGTGGGTAGAGGCGAGGAACCTAGATAGGGACTGGTGGATAAAATAGGGGGAAAAAAGAATTTTAAGGGAGGGATTAGTGGAGCAATAGAACACACCTGATATGAAAGTGGAAGCAGGAATATTGGGGTGTAGGGTACAGTGGAGGAGCAGGAAGATGGGGAGGAAAAGCAGGGGTGGGAACCAATCAAAGCTGTGTATGAAAGTGACACAGAAATTAATTTTTTTAATTAATAAGAAAAAAATATTTTTAAATTGCTTTCTAGTACCCTAACTTTTTTCTTCTGTCTCTAAGTATGCATTAAATTTAAAGATAATCGCATTCAAAAGGTAGGGACATTAGTTTTATATGAAATTTAAAATTAATCAGTTATTAATAAGAAAAATCATATTAAAGTTATTTTCTTCTTAGTTAAAGATAGAATGATAGACTATGGAAACATTCTCTTTTGAAAATCATTGTATGTATATGTGTGTGTGTCTTGTGTGTGCCTGTCTCCCTATATAATGTGTGATGTGTGTGTGTGTTTATGTGTGTGTGATGTTTGTGCATGGTCATGTGTGTACATGTTCAGATGTGTGGTGTGTGTGCTTGTTCATACATGTCTATGTGTGTGATATGTGTGTGTGATGTGTGTGTATGTTCATGTATGTAAGTGCAGGTGCTTTGAGTGCCAGGGTATACATGTGGAGGTCAGAGAACAACCTTGAGTGTTGGTCCTCACCTCTTACCTTTGAAACAGGGTCTTTTATTTGCTGCTGTATACACCAGACTAGCTAGCCTTTAAAGTACTGGGAAGTCTCCCATCTCTACTGCCTATCAGTGTAGGAAGGCTGGGATTGCAGATGTGCTACTGTGTCTGGCTTTACAGGCAGGGGTTCTGGGGGTCCACATTCAGAACCTCATACTTGTGTGCACAGGCTTTACCCACTGAGCCTTTTTTTTCCCCTCACAGCAGGCACTTTTAGAGATAAACTTATACATCTGTGTTCAGTTTCTTAAACCTTTCCAGGTTGTAAAGCATGTCAGAGGAAACAGGACGGACACTGTGCACATTTGTATTGAAGACTGAATTCAGACTCCACAAGATTGATTCATATAGAATGAAATATTTTGGAAAAATTTGCTCTGTGAAAATCATCAGTGTAGATATACTACAATTTTTATTTCCAAAGTTATTTATCCAAATATTAGTATGGCTTATGAAATTCTCTCAACAGCTCCAGTTGTACTCTGTCAGCAGAAAACTCTGACAATTAAAAATTACCCATAATTAATTACAATATTGCATTTGTCAAGATCAACTGAATAACTTACTTTTTTTCCAATTATATGAATTAAAAATCAAGTTGCTAAAATTATACATTTTGAGAACATAAAACACGAATTTTCTGAAAAATCAAGTAAGAAAAAAATGTTGTGATCAATCAGGATCACATTTGTAAAAATCTTAATATTCATGACATTAGACTTGACCCCCAGTACTCAAGAGGCTGAGGCAGAAACTTGTAAGATCTAGGCCAGTCTGGGCTCCAAATGAGACTGTGTTCAAATAAAATTAACACTAAAATATTATCATTTCTCATAATTTTCTATTATTATTCTTATACCAACAACACCCTACCACACCATAGAAGGGATGCCATATCTTTAAAGACTTTATAGCTTAGCAATTTTTGTCTACTTTTTGAGCAAGCTCCACAGCTCTGGACTTGTTTAACACTGAGCCCCCAAAAGTGTAGGAATAACTAGTTCCATAAGTCACAGCAAAGTCCAAGGCTGACTCCCATTGGCCTGAACCACATGACCAGCCCTGAGCCAATTACTGCAGTGATTGATGCTCTCCCTGGCCACAGGTCAAACTCACTCAAGCCACATGCAGCTGTCCTATCTCACCATCCCTGGGAGGTTTTGAAAGGCAGCAGCACAGGGTCATGAATGGATCATGAATCTGGCTGCTCTGTCCTCTCTGCTCTCATGTGGAAGTATGTTAGCAAGAGGCTTAGTCAGTACTGTGCTAGCAAGCTGCTTTGTGGATTTCAGCATGGTTTTGCTTTTACCCCAGTATCATTCTTCAGCATGCAGTCACGTCCAGTTAGCTACTGGGGCTGGAAGTGGTCTTGTTACCAACCATTACTCATTGTTTGACTGTGGGGAGGGGGTATGTGTAACCAATACCCAAATCAAGATGTAGCATGTTTTAGTGGTTGGGGAGGTAGCTCGGTGGGTAAAATGCTTGTTACATAAGCCTGAGGACTTGAGTTTATATCCCCAGCACATTAGTAAAAAGCTGGGTGTGATAGCATGCACCAAGATTTCCAGTTCTGACAAAGGACTTCCCAGGGCTCTCTGGACAGCCAGTCTAGCCAAACAGTGAGCTCCAGTTTCAGTTCTTAAGACTGAAAATATAGTATTTCAAAATAGAATGGAAAGTGATAGTGGAAGACACCCAACATTGACCTCTAGCTCCTACACATAAATGCATGTACATGCGCGCGCATGCACACCTATTCACACACATGCACACACATGCACACACATACACATACATGCACAAATGTATAGAACATTTCTTGCATCCATGAAAATCCTCCTCTGCTACTGTCCAATCAAGTATGTCAGCCTTCCAGCCATTAGGAAGCCAGTGTTCCGTTTCTGTCTCTGGAGTTGGATTTTGCTGGTCCCTGATCTTTGTGGCATTCTACAGTGTCTGGCATCTTCTGTCCCATACAGTGTTTTTGAGAGCCATTCATTTACATCATTGTGTATCTCCATGATCCCCTCGGACTGTTGGACAATAGTCCATAGTATTAGCATGTAATTTGTTTACTTGGTTTTCATTCTATTGATGATATTTGGATATTTCCAGTCTGGGTATCAAAATAGTGAGACTGCTTACAAAATTCTAATATTATCTTTTATGGACATTTATTTTCACCAGGGTTAAAACTCAAAAGTAGAACATAAAGTGCATTCATTGTATGTAGTTTTATAAAAATAAAAAAAAAAAAAAAAAAAAAAAAAAAGGCCAAACAGTTCTTTGGAGCCTACCATCTTCCTTCCTTAGTGGTGTCTCATCTGTGTCTTCCAGTTACTTCCAGGCCTCCTGGTCTCTGATTTTAGCTACCCTTGTAGGCATAAATGTTCATTTAGCAGCTTGGTGATGGTTCCTCACACTGAGTCCACTGTTGACCATTTGCATAGCCTGTTGTGATTGGCTTAGTCAAGAGGTGTGTGCGTGTGTGTGTGTGTGTGTGTGTGTGTGTGTGTGTGTGTGTGTGTGTGTGTGTGTGTACATGAGAGTGCATGCATTTTGAGGCCAGAGGACACTCTCAAGTCTTTGGTCCTTCCTTCTACCTTCTTTGAAGCAAGATCTTTGGGTTTGTTTGGGTTTGTTTTGTTTTGTTTGTTTTTGCTACCTACACCAGGTGGGCTGGCCTGTGACTTCCCAAGGATTCTCCTGTCTCCACATCCCATCTCACCATAGAGCACTGAGATTACAGACACTCTCTAGCCCATCTCTGGATTTCCATAGGTTCTGGGAGACTGAACTTAGATTCTTGTGCTTTTCTGGAAAGCGATTTACCCACTGAGCTATCTCCCCAGCTGAGCCAATTCTTCTACAAGGCAATCACTATCAATTCTAAGAAATAAGAGCATGATGCATCAGATCAAGCAACTTGACAAAGATTCATGAGTAGAAACTAGCAAACTAGAATCTCTTACTCCACCCAGCTTTAAATGATATTTCTGTTCTGGTAGCCTGCCCTTTCATGTGGTAGATTGCCAGATTAGGCAGCCTTCCTCCCTAGCGTTCCATAGCATCCTGAACCTCGAGGTCTCTTAACAGTGCAATAGAGGGAACTATAGATTCAGAGGAAAGAATAAAGGGGTGATTTTAGGTTAACTAAAAGCAATAGAGTTGTTTCCTTTTTTTTCATACAGACCTCAAAACTAAAACTCTGGGGTCCTTGTGTGATGTCTGATACATTCTGGCTTGACTTCAAAATTTCCAGCACTCAGTCCTGCCAAGCTCAAAAATGAGCTCTTCTTGTGCAAGTGAAAGTGTGTTTCATGGGGGCACATGCAGCTCTCATCGGCCTATTTGAGTTTCATTCAATCAGTTAAGCCTGCTATGACTGGCCCCGCCCATCTGCCGTGTGGCAGTGAGCTCCATAGTTGGTTGATGAGATGGCATTGCTCCTGGATGCTCAATCCTCTCACTCACATATCTGGAGAGATGGAGAGCACATCCTGGAGGTTTTGTTTATCTGCTGTGAGAAGCGAATGCTCTTTAGAGTTGCAAGGGGCATAGAAAAGCCCTAGTCTTCCTTGTCACCGCAGTCAGGGAGCAATGGGAATGGGGGACTCTTTTCGTGTGTGACAGAGTGAGCACTGAGGACCTGAGGACTAGGAGAGTCTGCAGCTACAATGTCATTGCAGGGGGAGACATTGCCACCATCATCTCCAGCCTCTCTTGGCTTTCCTCTCTAGATGATGAGTGAAATAAGGACCACCAACCTCTAATTCTATTCATCCCTTTGCTCCCAGGTGAGGAGCATCCTTCAGGGCTGGCAGATGCTAAGGAAGGATCGTATGGAGTAGAGAGCACACAGAATACTCTGCCTCTTAGTGCAGAGCAGTCTAAGCCTGAAGACTACTCCTGTGTCCACCCTGATGGAAGTTCAGAGTCACATACGGAGTAGGAAGGGGCTTGGCACAGGTGCTTGAAAATGAGACCGAGACTGGTGGTCCAAGGGCATGGCCAGTGTCCATAGGGACAAGCCATAAATAACAGAGAGGCCAAAATGGAATGAGAGAGATCCCTGGAGTTCCCTAAATGCATGCTTACAGCTTTTCAAACTTTATTTTTCCCTTTGTTTTATTTTTTTTTCTTTTCCTCAAGTTCATCATATACCTCTTTGTCATTGTGTGCTTTAAGCCAGGTATCCCTGACAACTGATGCCTGATCTGGCAGCCTTAAAAAAAACAGAGAAGGTTTTTGATTTTTCCTTTCAAATCAGAGAGGTCTTAACGCGGAACATGGCATTCACAGGGTGGTATTGAACATAGAGGGGTGACTGCCTTTATAATCATCGGGTTCCATCTAAGGCTAAGGACTCCACTCCTGTGTTTGAATGTACACATACGGCTATCTTCCCTGCTCCTCCTCCTTCAGCCTCCTACACTGAATTCCTGCTGTAGTAAAGGTTACATGGGATTCCACCTTCAGTGCCAAGAACTAACATGAGGTGGCTGTAAGGATCGGCCTAGGAAGCATTCCCATTTGTCTTGTCACACAGATGAAACATTGCCTGTAAGGGTTAGAAGGTGAGCAATTTGGCAGGAGGTGGGTCACAGGCCAACCACTCAAATATTAGCTAAGGGGCAAGCAGGCTGTGCAGTGAATGAGGAAGAGGGCCTGGGAAAGGGTGAGGAGGCTCTTTTGAAATGTATTTACTTATCAGCTCACCATGGACCGAAGGAGCCTTTCTCAGCTTCATCTTGGGACCCTGGACTCAAACACCAAACCTAACTATTCCTGGGAGACTGTGAAATTTATTTTGATTGGCACTTTTGGGGTGAGCTGTTGAAGTAAGCCATCAGAGGAGGAAGAGTTTTCTTTGTAAATTGACTGACCATCAAAACTACCCAGATTCCTGGTGAAATAGTGCATCCCCCCTAAAGGGGCTCACCTACCATCACTAAAGGCTGGGATGCTCCGGTGCCACTAGGTACCATTCCCATCAACAGAAACTTCTTGTTAGCTTATCAAAGAATGAATACCATGAATAGAGATGGCATCCTAATAACATGTCGACAGTCCTTGGTTTATTTATTTTTAAGCAAACATTAATGATCCTAATGAGGAATTATTGCAAGCATATTTAAGTGCCCTCTAGGGGCTAAAGTGGTCACATATATTGACTCTGAAGCATCAGAGCACATCAATACAAACCAGGAGTAGTTAGAGAAAAATAAAGTGTCTGAGCAGAGATGCCCTTCTCTTGTGCATGCTCCATCAGCCTCTGGGGTTCACAACTGTGTGAGCACTGCAAAATGCACCTTCAGAGAGCATTGGTTGATCCGTTCTCTCAGTAGGGAAGAAGGCTGACTGTGAAAAAAACAAGAGGATCTTTCAGAAGACTTCGGTCACTATCAAGAGATGCGGCAAGTCGATCTGTGAGATTCTTTTGCAGAACAGCTCTGCTCTCTTCTCCTTTGAGCTCTTGGGAGGCATGGCTCCTACCTTGTAGTTCCAGTTTGCTTGGTTGTTTTAAGGTTAGGAAAGTCTGGGAAGCCCATTGAGAAGAACTTATTTGGAGGATCAGAGCATAAACTACCATTCCTTGTCATGGCCACTTTCTTTTAAAGATGACAGATTGGAGTAGCAGGAGACTCCAGCAGGAGTTATAGACAATCCGAAGAGGATTCTCTTTTTTCACAGTTTCTTGTTAGAGTCATTGTCCCGGGGGCATGACCACATCAGGTTTATCACCATGGTTGTGGATGAGGCTGGAAGCAGGGTAGGAAATCTGACGGCTTCCTTTCTGGTGCAACTCTGAATGGTCAGCCCATTTAACACCCTGTAAGACAATCTACAGCTGGGCTGTTGCAGTTGACAGCATCATGATGCATGACATTCAGCCCAATTAAGTCACTTACAGAGCACACTGGTATCTCCCGATTTATGCCTAATGGGTCGGATGTGATTTGGTGAGCTTTTGAAGAAAGATGTCTCCTCTTGGGCTTAGCTTTACCCTATTATGGCAAATAGCGGTCACAGCCAGGAAGAAACAGCACCGCCACGTTCAACTTTTTAGTTTGGATTGTGTCTGCAAAGCACACAGGGCAGAAAATGTTAGTGACTGGAATGATAGACACCACAGGGGTCATTGCATATCCTTGGAGCAACCTGTGCCAGACTCTGCATTTACCCTTCATATGACTGGGGCATTCTGTAAAGGACACAAAATTAGTTAATTATTGGTTCTAGTGGGTGGGGGTGAGGTGGGTTTGGACAAGAGAGGGCCAAGGTCACAAAGGCTGCCTGAAGTGGAGAATCATGTGAAAAATCAGAGCTATGACCCACATGTTGTATCCAACAGCCAAGCTGCATTTGTCTTTAAAAACAGACAAAGTAGAATATGTGCCTCGGAGTTCTCTTTAATTCCACTCAATGAAACATATATGTATTAAAAAATTATCTTCCTTGCAAAAGATAGTGGGGGGGTGTCAAAAGTTAACAAGGGCAGAGCCTTGCCCTCAGGGAGGTTCCAGTCTAGTATGGAAAGTAGACAGACCCCAGGTATTTTTTATAAAAGCAGCCACAAGCTGAGAATGCTCTCAGAGCCACAGATACCTCAGCTAGAGAGTGAAAGTCACTTGATCTGTGAAAGAGACTTGAACTAGTGTCCTGTGAGTAGGCAGAACACCTCCCAGAGAACATCAGCCAATCAGAGTTGGTCTATGTGTCTGGTCTCCTGAGACTCTGACTTGAGTCAAGTCCTTGCTTCCATGACAGAGGACTCTACTGATTGCTAAGTGTTTCCTGGTCATCACAGGACACGATCATTTCCAAGTATCGCAACTGAAAATGGAGAGGCCGGCGCAGGGATGTGCTAAGAATCTTCCAGTCTTTTCCCTTGCCCCTTCATCTGCCATGGCACCATCCTCTTGACTTTAAAACACTATGCTTTGCTTTGAGAAGGCTCCTGGTGCCAGCCAGAAGATAAAAATTGACTCTGGACTAAGACTTTGAACTATACCTATTTTAGGCATTAACATTTTCTTTATTAAGAAAGTGGGGAGCAGGAGAGAGAGAGAGAGAGAGAGAGAGAGAGAGAGAGAGAGAGAGAGAGAGAGAGAGAGAGAGAAGAACAAGGAAGAGGAAGGCTGTCTAAAATTCAGATAGATTGCTTATTTGTGTGCATCTTGACTATCGCTCTTAATCATTTTCATCTGTGTATTTGCATGCTTGCCTTGGGGCTGCTTTTCATACCTGCTCACAATCCTGTGATATGATGGGCATGTGTATGTATGTTTGCACATAGATTTGGAGAAGTTAGACCCAGACAGCCTGCTCATTGTTGCTTTCTTATCTTCATCTGAGCAACTGACCCCACCCCCACCCCACCCCACCCCACCCCGATTATGAATGATCTAATCCTAAGGCATTCACCATTTTATTCTTAATTTGAGAATCATGTACAACATATTTGAAGTAGGCAAAGACACAGAAGTCATCTCTGGCTTTGAATTGCCAGTCAAAGTGAGTAGCCCAAAGGGAGAGGGATTTCCCACACCTCTATAGGAACCACAGTCCTCTACCCTCAGCCCACGAATGTCCCAGTCTCAGAGTATAATGGCATGCTTGACACCCAGTTAGTGCCAAACTTGTTGCACACCCTGTTCGTTATGAACAAATCCGCTCTATCACAGAACATAGATGGCCTTGGGGATGGTGTTAGGCCAAGCAACCTGGGCAGACTCCTCTTGGAGAGATTTAGGTGAATACTGCCACCTATTGACAGGTGACATATATGCTTCTGGTTCCCAATCTGCCCTTACCCTGTGCTAAATACTCAGCAGAGCCCATCGTATTACTCAGCTGGCCAAAGGATAGTGACAGCCCTGAATTCACAGCTCTTAGTTCATCTGGGATGAAAAGTGAGTCAGCTTGCTCACAGAATGCATCTGGGATAGAAGGCAAAGGAATGAGGTGGAAATGCTGGGAGCTTGGCTGTGGGAGATCTGGGTTTGAGTCTGAGCTCGGCCCTTAAGTGCACATTAGCAAGCTAGTTAATCTCTCTGAGCCTTGGTTTCCCCATCAAGGAGTGGCTAATCCTATTTTGCAAAGTGTGAGGCTCAGGCGGGCACTGTTTCTGGGTGGCACACAGAATGCATTAAGAGTGACAGCAACAACGGCTTCTTATGTTTTGCAGCTGTAAATGGCAACTATGACAAACCTCATCACTTATGGGGGCTCCGGTGAACTCCTCCATGGGGGTCAGTTCTCCTTGGGTAATGCTCCTTGTCTACCAGACTATCTTTGACATCCAAAATTAAGACAGTGTGAACATAAATATTGGAATTTTAAGTGTGCCAATTGAGAAAATGAGGATAAATGGGCTTCATTACCAAACGTCTCTCGACTACCCTGGAGGATATATGGGGTTGAGTCGATAAAGAGTTATGATAAAAACTTAGGAGCTGTGTATAAATGGGGCTTTGTGACCTGCTGGATAAGGTTGTACTGAGAGCCAGACCTAGGAGGCTCGCATTCCTGCCTAGGCATGGTGTGGGGATCCTGGGCTCCTGCAGACAATAGGGGATTCAGAGCTGGAGAATTCTAAGGACGGCTGAGAGGGCAGCAGGCAGAACAAGAAGACTTTTCAGGAGTTCAGGGACTCTGATTATCACGTCGTCGGAGCTGCAGCGAGCCGGGAGGCTGCCTGCCGGAGAGGCTCACAGAGCCGTTCTTGGAAAGCTGTCAGTGAAGGGTTTGTAACCTCCCTAAGAGAATCGCGCTTCTCAAAATCCCCAGTCTGGAAAACCTCCCATGACCAGTCCAGATCAACACTGTGTGGTGACTGCATGGAAGAAGGACGGGGACCACCTCTGCCTGAAGAATCTTTCTGAGTGCCGTGTGTCTAGGCTCCTAAGACCCAGGGACAAACTCCACAAGTGGGTTCCCCAGCACATTAGGAAGCCATTGCTTTTATTCTGAAAGGTTATCTGGGACTTAAAACAAAGTCATCAAGAAATGGCATGCCCGTGAACAGTCTGCACATTTTGAAAGGGTCTGCCTGGAACTGAATAGCCAGTGCCCTTCCCAAACACTTTCTCCTTTGGGGCTTAGCAGTGCGTGCGTGCATGCGTGCGTGCGTGCGTGCGTGCGTGCGTGCATGTGTGTGTGTGTGTGTGTGTGTGTGTGTGTGTGGTAGAGGAGCGGGGAGTGTGGCATTCATTACTGACAACTTCACACATAATAAGCATGTTCCAATCCACCCTGGGGTGTTCATTTTCTTTTCTTTTCTTATTTTATGTCCCCTTTTTAGGTGTTTTTGATAAATGGCACATTTTATTTGGGAGGAAAAAGCACAGCTCATTATTAAACAGCAGCACCCTAGGGCGCTAAGGAAGGTCAAGAGATTACAGAACGGAAGTGGGCCGGGCAGCAGCCTCTCTGCTGACCACAGGGAAGGACCTGCCACTTTCCTCCCATAATGTAGTTTGGGGATTCTGATGAAAAGGCACCTCCCTAAATTGAAAACGGTGAACAAGGAAAAAAAAAAGGGTGAAAAATTATTCAAATGGTCATCAAAGAGTGATTAAATTTATGTCTCACAAACAAACCACATGTTACTAACCCCAGGGCAGACAGACCTTAGCAGCGATGATGTATATATACGGGCAGGGTTTTTCATAGGAATGGACACCACAGGCTTGTGACAAGGGCAGGCTTGGGCCGAACTTCTCAAGCATTCCACACTTCTAGATGTTACGGCGCCAAGCAGATGACAGAAGATGAAAGAGTCTTTCAGGTGACCAGGTCCACGTCACTCATTTATTAAGGCAAGAGAGAAAACTAGGGCTCAGTGACAAGAATCTGCTTGTCAGGGTCACCCAGCCCATGAGGAACAGACACAGCCCATGGGCCCAAGCACAGACTCCCATTCCAAACACCAGTTCTTTCCCAGGGGCCAAACAGCGGGGCAAGCTGTGGCAATGGATGAGGGAGTTCTGTTTCCAGGACAACCGTTATCCCTACAAAGGAGGAAAAGCATCAGCCAAGGGCCCAGTGTGCTGCTCCAGGTGGCTCGCCATCTTTATCAGTTCTTTATCAGACTCTAACTGCTTTGCAAAGTGACCTAAATGTGTTGCTCTGGCTCTTTGCCCCTGTTCTTTCTCTACTTAAAAACATGTGCACAGTCTGAATCATGAATGCTATGTGTGTGTCCTGCAACAACCAACATTGCCATCATCTGCTAATACATAGGTTAAACCTTATATACTGTTCTCTTTTCATTATGGAAAATCACTCTTACATATGAATAGGGTTCACTGTGGTGTTTCCATGTATACATATAGCATGCACTGATCCACAGATTCAAGGCAAATCTCATCAAATCTCAATGACATTCTCATAGAACTAGAAGGGGAAAAAAAATCCCAAAATTGATACAGAAGTTCAAGAAAGCCCCAAAGGGGGTGGAGAAACAGGAGGGCATCACAATTTCCAATCTCGAAGCATACTACAGAGCCATAGTAACAAAAACAGTATGGCAGTGGGCATAAGAACAGATACATAAACCAACTGAATCAGAATGCATATCCCAGAAATGAGCCCACATAGATTAAAACTTTGAAAACCACCTTTAGCTTCTTTCTGTCAACAAATCCATTTCTACCTCCAAAGTGCATCCCGCTCCTGTGATGATATATTGTGTACTCTAATAAAGCTTGCCTTGAGGATCAGAGGACAGAGCCAGCCACTAGATTAGACATAGAGGCCAGGCAGTGGTGGTACACATCCTTAATCCTATCACTCAGTAGGCAGAGATCCATCTGGATCTCTATGAGTTTGAGGCCACACTGGAAACAGAGCCAGGCAATGGTGACACATACCTTTACTCCCAGTACTGGGAAGCCTTTAATTCCAGGAAGTGATGGCTGAGCAGAGAAAGGTATATAAGGCGTAAAGAAATAGGAACTCACTCTCTTGAGACTGAGGATTTTGTAGAGGTAAGAACTACTGGCTAGCTTGCTCTGTTCTCTGATCTTTCAGCTTTCACCCCAATATCTGGCTCTGGGTTTTTGTTTTTTGTTTTAATTAATAAGACCTTTTGTTTTGTTTTGGTTTCGTTTGGTTTTGGTTTTTCGAGACAGGGTTTCTCTGTGTAGCTTCGCACCTTTCCTGGAACTCACTTGGTAGCCCAGGCTGGCCTTGAACTCACAAAGATCCACCTGCCTCTGCCTCCCGAGTGCTGGGATTAAAGGCGTGCGCCACCACCACCCGGATAATAAGACTTTTTAAGATACATGCTCCCATCTCTTAACCTACTTGGCTCTGAGCATCAGCATCTCCCTACTTCTGGGTTCCTACTACTCTCCTTGATTATCTTCCATGTCTAGATCAGAGAGCTCTTGCTCAGCAACACTGGCATTCTGCAGGTATCCTTGTCACCGCCAACAGGAAGTCCAGATTCAACACAGCATCGAGCCTTCCTCAGGCTCCTCAGGCCTGCTTTGTGAGAGACATTCTAATGAGCTCATCTGAGACTATTTACTTCAGTCCAGTCCCAGGGATGAACGACTCATCCCTCCCACAGTCCAAGGGCTCTATGCCTCGACTCTGTGCCTAGGACCCCTCCCCTTGCTTCTTGCCAACCTGCGGTCGTCTTAATTCCTCCACATCCAATTACAGTACAACCTCCTCTAGCTCCTCCCTACATGTTCCAGAAGGACATGACCAACTGTTCTCTATGGAGATCGCACAGATCCTGTGAACGGTACTTATTCATCCCCACCTGTACGATTGACAGCTGCGTCTGTCACCAAACACATCTCTTTTGTCTCTGGAAAGATACCCCACTCTCCTGCATGCCCTTCCAACCACACAGCTTCGTAAACACTTCTCTTTCTTAGAGTTCACTGAGCAGTTATTATCTACAAGGCATTAGGCCAAGAACTGCAAGGGCGGGAGGAAAGAAAAAAATAAAATGCAATCCCTTTCTTCAAAGGACTCTTTAATAGAATCAGTGAGGCATGATGACAACCTAAGCAAGGAAGATGGCTGTGGGGGTGGAACTGGGTGGAGGGACGTTCTGAAAGTGGAAGGAACATTCTCGGTGTTCCCAATGAGGGCACTGGTGTTAGGACATGGAGGGAGGGAGAAGGAAAAGAGAAGAAATCTGCTTTGAAATCCCCAGTCTGGGCTGGAGTCATTAGCAAACTCCCCCATCAGTCTGGTCCATCTAAGCCGTCCATCCCCCACAAGCCAGAGTCATCTTCCTGCAAGACTGATGGTGAAACTCCCCATTTGAGTGCCTGCTGTTCAGTGAATCAAGCATCCGCTAATTGTAGGCTTATGCTAGGAGTTATGGAGAATACCAGTTTGTAGACATGACACAAACCCCAGGAAACATCTGGAGAACAAAAAAGCAAGAACATGCTGTGAAAGTGCTAGGGAGCGGGAGACAGATGAGGGTGTGATCAGTATGGGCTGAGAGTAATCGAAAAGAATTAGTCAGAGGAGGCGATTCTTCAGTGCAGGCGCTCGGTGAAAAAAAAAAACTTAGACAGGACATACCAAGAGAACTTCAAGATCTTCAAATCCTGAGGCTTCTTCACATTTATCCTCCCAGGTTTTTTAGTTATCCATTCATTCACCCAACAAGTATGTAATAATTAAGCACTTTGACAAAACACTGTGTGTTTACTGAATGCCTTCCATGTGTCAGGAACTCTTCGAGACACTGGGATACAGCATTGAACAAGAGACCTTAAGTCACCCAAGCTCCACAATGTAATGTAGATGAGTGAAACTGAGCAAGTACAACACAAGGTGATGGGAGCGTTTTGGATGCTACCTCTCAGATCTCAGAGCAAGGATTTACAAGCCCAAGGCCCAGGAGAACATCACCAGGAGATGAAATCAAAGCCAGAACTCCAAGGCTAGAGAGGAGTTAACCAATAAAAGGGGGCTGACCCTCCAGCCAGCACATCGGGGCGCAAAGGCCTGATGTTAAGAGAACATCCAGCATGCCAAGGGACCAACACATACTCAAGATGACTGTGATGCTGAGTGCAAGGAGGGAGGGAGGAAAAGCAGGCTAGGAAGCTAAGCAAGCCCAGAAAAGGGATCATTTCCCCAAGGTATGCCTGGGATCTTACACCTGTGGGTAACATGCAAGTGTGTGACACATGTTTCTCACTTACTAAGGACATGATACATAGCTGTTGAAGACTAGATTAGTGAGACTAGAGGAGTCCTGAAGCTCCTTTGCTGAGGACCTTTTGATCCCACATTGAAGGTATATGAAGTATCCTTTACTCCAAACGTTTGGGACAAAATGTGTTGCAGATTTTGGATTTTAAACCAGTCCTGTCCATAGAATGAAGCCTCTTAGGATTTTGAGCCAAATCTAAACACAAAATCATTTGTTTCTCGTACACCTTACCCATGTAATCTAAAGGTATTTTTATACAACATTTTAAATCATCTTCATGAAGCATAGTTTCATGGTACGGACTTCTCCACTTGGTGTTGTATCTATCTGCAAAAAGATGCAGGTATTGGAGCCTTTGGACTTTGGGTTTTTAGATTAGGGATGTTCAACATGTTTTTGCCCCCAGATGCTTTATTACCGACAAGAGGCATTATCCCCTCAGGGTCATTATCCCCTCAGGGTGACACCAAGATGGAACCTGTGACACCCCCGCCCCCTGCTCTGCCCCCTCCAACCCCGGGAAATCTCTGATCTTGATAGACTTACTCAGAGTCACATGACTTGCCCTAATAGGTAGAATGAAAGTATCTCTGCATTAAAGTCAGGTCAAAAGTTCTCAGGTGTTATGGCAAACCTTTTTACCTGGGAGTCACTGGGCTTCAGCTGTGAAAGAACAGCCTGAATGTCTCTTAATCCCAGATGGAAAATAAACTGCTGTCTGATCCACAGGGGCAGGGCTATTCCCAAATTAAGTTATCCGTGACAGTGTTCCACAGATAGATACAGCTGAGGAGAGAAAGGGAGGGTAAGACCTGCAGGATGCCTCAGCCTCCCAGCTGAGGTGCCTGCCCCTGAGCCTGAAGATCTGAATTCAATCCTCAGGACTCCCATGCTGGAACAAGAGAATCAGCTCCCACAAGTTGTCTTCTGACCTCTATGTGCACTGTAGCACACACACACACACACACACACACACACACACACACACACACACACACTCCTCCACCCCTACCTCATTAACTAATTTTTTTTTTTTTTTTTTTTTTTTTTTGGTTTTTTGAGACAGGGTTTTTCTGTGTAGCTTTACGCCTTGCCTGGATCTCGCTCTGTAGCCCAGGCTGGCCTGGAACTCACAGAGATCTGCCTGGCTCTGCCTCCCGAGTGCTGGGATTAAAGGTGTTTGCCACCACCACCCGGCGTAACTAATTTTTTTAATAAGACAAATGTTCTAGAGAGAGAGAGTGAGTTCTAAACTCTCTAATAAGAATAGAAAAGTGAGTTCACTTTTTTTTTCTTTTTGGTTTTTTGAGGCATAGTTTCCTTGTGTAGCCCTGGCTGTCCTGGAACTTGTTCTGTAGACCAGGCTGGTCTCAAACTCAGAGACCCACCTGCCTCTGCCTCCCAAGTGCCTGGATTAAAGGCATGTGCCGTCTGGCTCAGGGGTTACAGCATTGGCTGCTCTTCCAGAAGACTAGGTTCAAGTCCCAGTACCCACATAACAGTTCACAACTGTGTGTAACTCCAGTTCCAGGGGATCTGACATCCTCACACACATGCAGACAAAGCACCGAGGCACATAAAATAATCATAAATAAATCATTTTTTAATTAAAAAATAGAAAAGTAAGACAACTGTGGAAAGCCAAGCTGAGCTCTTCCTTTGGACAGCCACGTTGTCTGGTTTTCTGTGTCACTTTTTGTTGTTGTTGTTTCCAGACAGCATCTTGTGTGTCCCAGGATGGCTTCTAACTCTGTACATAAACTTGAACTTCTGATCCTCTTGTCTTCGCCTCCCAAGTGCTAGGATTACAGGCATGTACCACCATGCCCAGCTGATGGGGTGTTGGGGAGGGAACTGCCTGTTAGACAAGCCTTCCACCAACCGAGATACATCCCCAGCTCCTTCTGAGTCACTTTCTTACCAGCTCCAGAGCAGCCACCTGCCACTTGTCAGAGTGAGCTGGCAGGCGCCAGGGTGTCTCCAGAAAGGGGGAGAAATTTCAGGAACACAAGGCGCTTTGCTCATTATCTTAGGACATGACCAGCCCCCTCAAATTAACGCTTTACCTCCCTGCTTATGACCAAGAGACGATCTCCTGATTCACTGCAGACTCACGATCAAATTAGTTTGTCTCTAGGCATAAATGACAAAGCAGACGCGGTGTCTAATCAAAGAGTCCGAAATTATATCTGAAGTCATTATAGCAGCTAAGCATTCGCTTGGCAGCGAGTATCTGAATAGAGCTTTGCAAAGATCCTTATGGCTGTTGCTAGGTTAGGGGTGTGTGTGTGTGTGTGTGTGTGTGTGTGTGTGTGTGTGTGTGTGTGTGTGTGTTTTATATATATGCTCTTCAGTGACAAATCCTCCCTGACATAGCCAAGATGTGCAAAGGTCACTGGGCTATTGTTTCAGAGGGAGATGTAAGAGAAGCCTTCTTGTATGGCTTTCGAGGAAATCCACTTCATGTGTTGCCTTAGTCATGTGAAGCACAGCACCGGTGAGGGAGCCAGATACACCCATATGTGTATTTGCTGGCACACAAACAGCACTGGGATCTTCTTCATGAGGCTAAAGCCTTATGGGGTCCGAAGCCCCGTGTTTGCTGCCTACTTTTTCACTTCTATGCGTAGGCTGAGCAGCCCCAGTACTTGTAAGGGCCCCCCATCACTCCTACTAGAGGGAGGGGATGTGGCTGCCACCTGTGTGCTTCTGGATTCAGGCAGCTGTGGGAGCGTGTCACTGAAGGGGCTCTCGAGCCACAGGTGAGAATTCTCCTGCTCCATAAATGTGGTGCAGAACTCACTGGCTGCCTCACTGTCCCTTTGTGGACCCTTGAGTGACAGTTGGTTCTGATTTAGTATTGTGTGCCATTCTGAATGTTCCTGGCAGATACAATCGGCTAAACACACACTAAAGTCATGGCACCCTTTTACTACACACACACACACACACACACACACGCTTGAGAAATCCAGCCTTCCCCCGCTGCAGTCCTGTGAATATACCTAGATTCTAAGCCAAGCTGTTTTCCCTCTCCCCTCCTCTCCCCATGCATCATTCACGCTTTTATTTTGCATTAGAAGCTTAGTGATCATGGACTTCGGCTCTTGCCTGGAGTGATCCTGTTCGCATTTTATTCTTTGCACAGAATAGGAAGGAGGTTCGCTTGCTTTGCGCAGAAGCTGAGCTACAGGAGAAAACAGAGCCAATGTGATTTATTGAATGAAAGCACTGGACACTTACCAGCAACTTGTTCCTCGGCTGCCTCGAACAGCTTCAGCTGGTAAGTCAAATTTATTGTTGTCTTTCTCCATGTATAAATGTGGGGCTTTCTCAGTCATGGATGATTTTTTAAATGTGTGTGTGTTAGTGTGGTTTAAATGATATATATTATTTAAATATGTTTTATATGTGTATATTTTTTTTAAATATCTGCATCTTCCAAAGTTCGCTGCAGGCGGTCCATGAGGAATACGACTAGGCATGCACACAGTGCTCTGCTGTAGTGCATGCACAGCCATGTGGAACAGCCAGGATGAGGGTGGGGGAGGCTCATTTCTGACAATTGGGCATTTTCTTTGCAGCAAGCTTAGTCACGTGAAGTGCTTGCATAACTGATTACCATTAGCTATTAGAAAAAAATAAATGACTGTTTTGTGGTAGAAATCATTTTTCACTCGGGTTCCTGAATACCTCAGAAAATACCTGTTGGATCAGGTAAAGGTGGGCCCCATCATGCTGATGACCCAAACTCAGGCAGGCTGCTGACTTTGATCTAGTGTGCAGGCTAGGCATGCAGAGTGTGAGATCAGAGATCTGTCCATCATGGGCTAGCCTGTCTGTCAATCACGTGAAGACTGTGATAGTGAAGATCCTTGCCAGAGTAACAGAGTGGACACTCGTTCGAGGTCTTGTTTGACCCTCTGTCTTCTTATCTCACTGATATCTGTTGGCAGGGAGGATTTGAGGTGCGGCATTGTAAGTGTCTTGTTGCCTATGTCGGATGTTGGTATGTCTGTGGCCACAAGTGGGACCACTGACATTCAAAGACGAGTCTGTTACCCTGCTGGCTTCTGAAAATCCCGATATTCACTTGCCTTCCCCACTTCCTAAGTAAGATGTAAACTGACCTCTGCAGAGGGGGAAAGGGAATGGAGAAAGCTGTTCCTTAGCTGGTCTCCTTAGTCTTGTTTGCCCGGCTACCCCGAGGCTTTATGGCAGCCTCAATCCATCTCCGGTGAGTTCGGAGTCCATATAAATGTCATAGAGAGTTTAATGTCTTTGGTGCACTCCCTCTGCTGTAGATCACTGGCCACTCAGCTGAAGCTGTGGCCTCGGGTGCTGACAAAGATGGATGATGTTAGAACAGTGAGCAGCAGGTTTCTTCAAATAAAAACCAAAGTTGGGAAATCTGAGAGATGGGTGAGGTTCCTCCTAGTCGAAAGGATCCCCAAGCCACTCCATCACAGAGAAAAGTCATTCTCCCATGTGACTGTTGCTGTTTCACAAATGACATCATCAGAGATGGAAGACAACAGAATGGCCTATTGGTTAGACAACTGGTAAGGTGGCCAGAGAGTGGAGTGTGTTTACTAGATCAAACATGTTGGACAATTCCCTTGGGGTCCCTGGATATCCGTCTCTCTAACTCCCCGATTCCTGGATGTTTCGAAGTAGACATGCTCAACTTGGTTAACATAGCCATGGGACACTGCTTTCAGCTCTGTCCACAGTGCCCTTGTCCCTACACTCCAACCACCAGAGACCCAAAGAGCATGCAGGGGAGGACTAAGGGTTCTGTGCCCTTTTCCCCCTCTGAGGGATACAGAAAATCTGATAGAAGTATGACTGCATTTGGTGTAAGAGAGAACAGAGCCGGAAAGTTACATTTGAAGAAACTCACATTCAAATAAATACAGTTTATCTTCAAAAATTTTTTTCAATTAGTTGTAACTGATTTTCTGTACACATGATTCCAAAGTCTTAAGTGTTTTAAAAGAAATATGCAGGTGTTGTATTGGGGGAAGGCAGGTGTGGATAAAACCATGTATAGAACTTACAGCAACTTACAGTTGTTTGGTTATTCAACATTAGCAGATATAAATATACCATAATATGAGGAGTCCTAGAGGTCTATTTTGCCCCCCAACAAACTATCTCTAGTATTAAGATATGTGAAGTTATTTCCCTGGAGATTTGGTACTTCTGGGTATTTCTGTCTTTTAGAAAATACATTCTCAGAAGGAATAACTCATTAGCCATTGATCCCTTCCCATGTATTGTTTTGACCTCAAGGGCACCCAAATGATGGATGATTGTGGTATTGATTATTCTGCTTTTTATTTACCTCACTCCAACTCCATGAGCTGCCTTTATAGTTACCTCACTCTTGATCAGAAAAGCAGGTAATATTTCAATCACGCTCTTACCTTCTTTCTATGGAATGCCTGACAATACCATCTAGATCAGTGGTTCTCAGCTTTCCTGATGCTGCGACCCTTTAATACAGTTCCTCATGTGGTGGTGACCCCCAACCATGCAATTATTTCATTGATACTCCATAACTGTGCTTTTGTTACTGTTATGAATCGTAATGTCAATATTTGACAATGTCAATATTTGATATGCAAGCTATCTGGTATGCAACCCCCAAATGGGTCAGTTTGAGGGTTGAGGACTGCTGATCTAGATTCTTTACAGAGCTTTGAGAGTGTAGAACACGGGGAAGAACAGATTCCTGTCCTCTCTGTGAAGCTCACATTTTGGCATAGGTGGGGAATTAATGTTTGATAGGGACACACTTGGTGTTTGTGAGAACATTCTAAAGGCAAAAATGGTGGAGGTGGCTGCACACCATTACAAATGTACTTCATTTTTATGCTAAGTATATTTTGCCACAATAAAGGAATCGTCAAGAAATACCCCATTGTGTTTTCTCTTAGATTTCTTTCGTGTGTGTGTGTGTGTGTGTGTGTGTGTGTGTGTGTGTGTGTGTGTGTATTTATTCCTTATTATTTTCATGCCTTTGTGTGTGGCCCTCTAAATTTAATTAGGGTTGTCTGGATGTGCATGGGTAAGAGTTGTTATATTTATTTGAGCAACAGCAACTTACCTGTGTCTACACCACTGAGGAATATGACTCCACTTCCCTAAACAACCATCAACCATTATGATTCCCCGGGGAAGGATGGGACATAGGAGCCTCTCCCTTCTGTGTGATGGAATGTTGATGGACCATCTTGGGTGGGTAACCACTGCTACTGTGAGTTCATAAGTTCAACAGCATGTCATGTAGAGAAGACAGCTTTTCATATCATTCCTTCCCATCCCCTGGATCTTGCAGTCTACTCCTCATCCATGATGTATCCTGAGTCTTAGAGAAAGTGTATGTCCTGTTTAGGGCCGAGAACTCCACAGCCACTCATTCTCAACACTTTCGTCAGTTAGAAGTCTCTATATTAATCACCCACCCACATCAAGCAGAAGCTTTTCTGACCAAGTCTGGGAGCTACACTAGTCTATGTGGATATACAAATATTTAGAAGGCAGTTTGACACCCTGTCCACATAGCAAAGTAACATCAGTCGGGTCCCTGCTATGGTTTGGGACCTCCACGGCTATGGGCTTGTGAGCAGACTTGCAGCACCAGGCATGCATTCCTCCTGGGTAGCGGCTTTAAAGATCCAACCCGAAAGCCCTGGTGACCCCTACAGTCACCAGCTCTGGGCCTTTTGCAACAGATTCATATTTGGTTGTCTCTTCCTGATATTCCCACACTCCTTCCTTTTCAAATCACTCTCTGGCTACTACCACATTCTCTAAAGATGCAAATTTCAACTTTTGAAGAATGTGTGTGTTTACTTTTAATTGGCGTGTACTAATTATCCAAGTGTGTTGAGTACAGTGTGGCATCCCGGTGTGCATATGGTATGAATGATCAGATGGCTAAGATAATTGATGCATCCATCGCTTACGGGCTTCTGGTGTTCCCTGCTGTACACAGCTTAACGTATTTGTTCCTTGTCATGTGTGCGAGCCCCTGGATGTTTCGGCCCTGCTACCTCTCCAGGCCTTTTTCCTAAGGTCCATGTACAGTATAGCGGATGAAATATACCACTGCCCATGTCAGAGCCCAGAGGCTTTCCATCCCCCACGCTTCCAGCATGTTCTGCCAGCCCATTTCTACATCATTTCCTGTCTCTACATCCTAACCTGGGCTCATATACCTGGAGTGTCATTTCTGCTCTTGCTAATTATTTCTCATTCATCATTCAAAATCATTTTCATGAGTCACCTTCTCTGACCCATTTTTCTCTGGCCCTCTCTTTTCCCATGGTCACGTCCTGTCACTCACTTCAGCCACTCACCTCTCTGTGGTACTTCTCTGTCTCTGGCCTTTTAAGGGAAATGTTTAGAGGTTAAGTGCTCAGAGGCATATCCACATTGCTTGCATGTTAATCCTAGATCTGCCCTTTAATAGAGCCTCAATTTATTGCCAATAAAATGAGGATAATAGTTCTGCCTTCAAATGACTGTTAAGAGACTCAAGAAGTTTGTATGTGTGAACGTACTGCAGTGGACTAAATGCTATGTCCCTTCAAAATTAAAACAATGAGATCCTAACCATCTGGTTAACAGTTGTCTTAGTTAGGGTTTTCTATTGCTGTGAAGAGACACCATGACCACGGCAACTCTTAAAAAGGAAAACATTTAATTGGTGTTCCGCTTACAGTTTCAGAGGTTTTAGTCCGTTATCATTTGGAGACACAGCAGTGTGCAGGCAGACATGGTGCAGGAGAAGGAGCTGAGAGTTCTACGTCCACAGGCAGCAGGAGTCTGTGTGCCACACTGGGTGTAGCTTGAGCATAGGTGACCTCACAGCCCATCCTCACAGTGACACACCTCCTCCAATAAGGCCACACCTACTCCAATAAAGCCACACCTCCTAATAGTGCCACTCCCTATGGAGGCCATTTTCTTTCAAACTACCAAAGCACTAAGACCGGGAAGACAGAGCTCTCCTAGCTGGAATTAGTGTTTCTCTAAGAGACCCGAGAGAGCTGGCTAGACCCTGTCACAGAAGGCTGTGTCTATGAACTGGGGAACAGGGACATTGAATCTGCAGGCATCTTGAGATCTTGGCTTCTCCAGTCTCTAGAACTGTGGAAAATAAGTTTCTGTTGTTTATAAGTTACCCAGTCGGTTCATTTGTTATAGCCGCATGGATGGACTGAGACAAGCTTGATTCTAAATACTGTCCAACTTTCTGAAACTCCTGTTGAGTATATGCTACCATTCTCACAGCACAATATTTCATAGCTGTGTGTCTGTCTCACTGCTTTTCCTTCTATCCCATGAGCACCCTGGGAACAGCTAAAGTAACAAGTTGCACTTATGTAGGACTTCCCCTTTGTTTGCATTGAAAGTCTTAGAATCTAGGCTTCTGCAATCCCAGGTGAGCTGACATTTCATAACTATGGAAGATCATATCTGCTTTCTCATGAGTTCCCAGGATCACATGCAGGATACCTAGGTTACCATCTAGACCATCTGTACATATATTTTGAACTTCAGAGTCACAATTAATTATTATTTGATCTTCTATCTTCTTCCCCACAAAACATATGCTTTAAAACTAAAAGTCAGGGCCAATAAGATGGGTCAGTGTGTAAGGGTACCTGCCACCAATCATGACAATCTGAATTATACCCTCAGGTCCCACAGAGTGGGAGGAAAGAACCAACTCCCAAAGATTGTCCCCTGACTTCCACATGTATGCTATGGAATGTGCAAGTGTGCACTGAAAATACATGTGCTTGTACATGTGTACACATACACACACACATACACAAATAAGTGTAATTTTAAAAATGTTTGTAAAAAATTTAAAAAGCAGTGTTCCTCCTGAGTCACCACTGACATTTCAAATATATATATTTCATTTCAAAGGGCACAGAGACTAGAAAGGCGGCTTCCACTGCTATATGTCAATACTGTAATAGAGTGGGCCACCCCTTAGCAATCAAAGACACACCTGTCATGTTAAGAGCGGGTAGAGAATGGATGGGGTCAAACTTTCTCTTTGGTCTAGTGACAGGCAGGTTGAAGTGGGAAGGTCCCCAGTTCACATCACAGCCTAAAGAACAATATTTCCTGAGTCGAATATGTTCCCTTCACTGAGTACGTCTGCCCACCCAGCTGTCAGGAGTGACTAGAGCTCTAATTTCTAATACACAGTGTCTTGAAACTACATCTCACACAAACTGGCTCAGACCACTTCCAAAGGACAATAACACTGAAAACTTTCCACAACCGAGCTCCGGTGAAACACGGATTCATAACTAGGACAAGAGCACAGGTCTTGGAGTCAGAGTTCACATCTTACTGCTCTATTTTCTGGTTGTAAGGTCCTGGATACATTACCTAACCTCTCTGGGGCTCAGTTTCCTTGTTTCTAAAGTGACAATAAATAACCGTTTCTTCATCTTTTGACTAAGTTCACGTATACAATGATGAAGACTGAATGGTGGTACTTGTATCTGTCCAGGTTTGGATGAGCTCTTCTAGAGGACTATGGTTCAATTCCCAGCACCCACAGGGTAGCTCATACTAGCTATAATTTCAGTTCCAGGATTTCTGATGCCCTGTCTTCTGGCCTCTGTGGGCATCATGCACTTACATGGTACATACATGCAAACAAAATGCCCACATTGCAACACATAAGCCTCCCATGTTTTTCCCCACCTTGCTCCCATCCCTAGGCATGAACATGATCTGCTAGACTCAGTAATATGTCAGAGCTTTTCGAAGCCCTTTATTTCCAAACTGTCTCATTGCCAAAGTTCAGAGCAATTTAAAAGACTTGTTTAAAAATGCTGATGTCTGCTAAACAACCACCACAAAAACAAATACTCTAGAGGAAGAAGCTCATTGCTCTTGGGGGGCTGCAAGTCAAACAAAAAAATGACAAGCATTCTGAGAGGCTCTCCTAGGGAACAACCAGAAAGATCAAATAATGATACTTCTAAGGGGGTGGAAATGAAATGGTGAAGGACCACCAACCTTACGGTCCCTCTACAGTGGCTGGCGGTCTACATGTTTTTTTGTTTTAATGAGTGCTGATTTTCAAGGCAACCAGAAACTGGGAAAGATGCGAATGGGGCAAAAGAAATTAGAACGAAGCTTGATACTTGTACTGAATTCAGCTCTCCACCTTAAATACGCAATCCTTTTTTGTCTAATTTTTCAACTTTTTTCGATTTATCTTTATTCTACCTTCCCTTCTAAGAGCTGAAAGTTCTACATTCCATTTCTATTTTAGCATAAGTTACTATAAAAATCCAAAGTCAAATAGCTATATTTGCGTTTTTCTATCAAAATAAAACAAAGCACATAAAATTAATTTTTTTTGTACATAGCCATAAGACCATGTTTAAAGCCTATAAGAAAGATGAATGCTGATGCTATATCCTGGTGTCTAGTTTTGCATAAAGACTTGAGATAACTTAATAGTTGCTGCTATTTATTGCCAGGCTACCATGCACCAAAAGAGATAGCAATAATCATTTCTTCATCAATTTCATCTTCATAACTCTTTATCCAATATTATGCCATCTATTTACATGTGGTAAATAAGACCAGAGAAGTCAAAGCAGGCCCCCCAAGCCACATCTGCTGCAGATACCAATATCAGGAGTCAAGCGTGAGTCGATCAAGTTCCAAAGCTTGCCCCTTTCCAGAAGAGTGAAAAACCAAGAGCATCATTGTTGGTGGAGACATTTCTATTTCTAAGGATAGACAACAGAAATTTTTCTTTCTCATTCTCTCTCATCTGAGAACATTTTAAATGTAGAGGAAAAAGGGAAAACATAAAGACAGATGAAAACTAGAAGAGTGGAAACATGCTGATGACTGGCCTGGAAGAAAGGGGCAGCTGGGGAGTAAGAGGAGGTAGTCAGAGAGGCAGAGAAAGTCAACCCCCAGAGACAGAAGGGGGCAGATGGGAGATGCGCAAGGACAAAGGGGGCCACGTGGGTAGGTGTCATCAGTTAGAGGGCAAGTGGATGGAATTCAATCAAACAACAGGAATTTATGTACAGGACTCCTAGGCATTGTGGGAGATACAAAAAGAATGTAGAGTTATTTTGGGAAGGATAATGATGTAGGCAAGACAGATGGCTTGAACTAGGGTGTCAAGGAAAAGTCTAGAGACAGAAGGCAGAAATAAAGAGGTAGAACAACCCCCACATGGTAGCCTGGAACCTGGACCTTTGTGGAAAGAAATATTAACAAAAACCCTGTAGTTGCTATTGAGTCAAAGATAAAAAAAAATCTGTAGATTGGAGAGAAAGAAGACAAATCACCAAACCATTCTACTTCTGCTTTGAAGACAATTAAAAGGCCTTTAAAAATATATAAAAATGCATACACACAAGCAGCGCCATGTATCACCTCTCCAATGTAAGAATGTCTGCCTAGTTAAGACTGAGTAGGGACTGATGGCCATGACTAAGACTTAATTGGGTTCTGCCATCTCTTTGTCTTGGAAGACGTTGCAAGCTAGTTTGAAAAGGTACCCAAGGACACTAAATGTCATTATGGTGGTATTCCATTTGTTGGAGAGAATATAAATCAAGGGTAGCTGGTAACAGCATTACAAGTAGAAGATGTCATTCAAAATGTGACAGGAAATGGTAGGAAGACATCGGTGCTTTTTCAGAGAATTCAGAGCCCCGTGCCCCAGAGGCTTCAGGGAAGAGAACATACTTTGCACCACAATGTATAGACTAGCAATTCTATTTTTGCATTTACCCATCTAATACACACCATACACCAGGCAAGCACAGACTTTCTAGCTTCCATATTTCTATAGCAATATCCAAATCAATGGTGGATGGATTTAGAAATGACATACCTGACCTCCCAGAAACTAACTTCAAGTGTGACATGAGGGGGGCACCCACTAGAGATTTTTAGGATCAATAGTCAAGTATGACTTGAAGACTGCTAAGCAGGAACAGAGGACTTCTGCCCAGGGTATCCAGGGTAAGCAGGGTCAATCCTATAGATAAAAAGTCCCTGAGCACACTGGATTAGTTAACCAAGTGGACACAATTAGCTTCCCTATTTGATTGTTATTCTCAGAAGAAGGTGGGTATGCAAAAAAGAATGGCATTTTTTGTTGCTTTTTTTTTTTTTTTTTTTTTTTTTTTGGAGACAGGGTTTCTATATGTAACAGCCCTGGCTATCCTGGAACTCGCTCTGTAGACCAGACTGGCCTTGAACTTAGAGACCCACCTGCCTCTGCCTCCAGCATGCTGAATGCTGGCTTAAAGGCATACACCACCACTGCCTGGCTGAACCACACTTTCTTATCCATCCAATAGAGGTCAACATCTACGGGGAGGGAGTTTAAAAATAGTCTCAATTACATATAACCAAGATTACACATACCTCCTAGATACAGCACTGAGACTCTTTCCTAACTGAGTGAGATACCAAGGGTTTTAAGTGTTCATGTATAAATGGATAGTTCATAGAGTAAATGGGGTTGACATTTCATTCCTGCCACCAATCAGCTCTGGAGCCATAGAAAAGCTGCTTCCTTTCCCTGGGTTTCCATTTTCTCCTCTACAGCAGGAAGAAGCTGGGATTGGTGATCTCCGCGGGCCTTCCCAGCTGGAATATCACATTTGGATCTGAGATTTCCAGATGGTTCCTGGAGGTGACAGAGTTCTTTGTGGTGTGTAATTGCATTGTGTGTAATCATCATGCATGCTGCTTTCCTCTTCCTAGGAACTGCCGCTCGAAAATGACCCAACAAATGCAGAATTTACATCTTTCTCAGTCAAAAAAGCACAGCGCTCCCTCGTCTCCCAATGCTGCTAAGCGCCTGTACAGGAACCTCTCGGAGAAGCTGAAGGGCAGCCACTCATCCTTTGATGAGTGCTATTTTAAAACCAGAACGGATCGGCTGAGTCTCAGAAAGACCTCCGTGGTAACAGAACTCTTTCTACTCCCATGTCAGTTCCATTGTTCAACAATGTAATGGATGTTTCATTTTTACACATAAAGTCCATTAAGACAGGAACTATACATATATAATGTTACATTAAGTTTGGATGAATGGAAGGCTTTTCCACCTCTCTTTTTCTTAACTTCTTTCCTTAGGACTTTTTTTTCCACTACCAGACCAAATAAACAAATCTCCAAAATAAGCAGCTTGAACAGATAGAGGTGTGGACATGGGGGTAGATTGCTTGACGAGGATGCACAAAGTCCTGGGGTCAATCCTCAGACCCCCAGAAACACACACACACACACACACACACACACACACACACACATACACACACACACACACACACACACACCACACACACTCAGTTTGGCAAATATCAAATGTTTCAGATTAAATGGACTTCCTAGGAGTACCAGTGCTCATTTAAATAATAGTATTAAAATCATTTAGAGGTTTCAGGTAAACGTGTGTGTGTGTGTGTGTGTACATATACATATTTCACATGTGTTTCAGAGGCATTCAAAATACAATCCAAGAATAGAATTCTGTTTATTATATAAAGAAAGAGGACAGAAAAGGCCAGCACAAGAAAATAGATGGAAAAACAAATATCTATACCAAAACTTTAGGCAAATATACTCCATGAAATGTAGTATTACATTCACCTTTGAGTCCCCAGGCAGTCAAAGCAGGAAATACAATTGGGTGTGACCTCCCATTAGCTGATATCTAAAAGTGTATCAGTCCATCAGGAAAAATGAACATCTTCCTGTTGCTAAATTGTGTGGCCTGTATAGCTGTCATGGCCATTAGTCCGTAGCCAGCGGCATACAGAGTATATTACAGATGTTCTCAGTAGTGTTCGGCACTAGCTGTGGGTCAAAGCAGCAGGCATGCATTCACATGATCGATGAGAGTATTTATGCAGGGAGGTAAGGGCTCCATGTGGTATTAAAGCAGAAGTAAGTCCTGGCCTTCACAGATAGAAGCAAACAAGTTAGAGTTTGGAGGAGGAAATCACCTAAAAGGGATAGTAAATATGGCAGGCAAGAGACAAGAGACACCAATAACCATAAACAAAGGCACACTGGAGACAGGGCAATGTTTTGATTTTTGAATTCATTTGTTTCCTAATATGGCTTCCTATTTCACACCCATCTTCTAGGAGGGCTTAGCTGGGCTTAGGTTGTGACCTAAGCACCAGAAGCCCTTCCGTTTGGCAGACTGTAGAAAAGCAACTTCTCTATTCAGTACAGCAGGAGAACAGCATACCAAAATAGGCTTCTCCTCTGGGTCCCTATTGTCAAAACAAGCATTTGCATAACCGCTTCGTATTCTCCCCAGGTTCCTATGCTGTGGTATGCGCTCAGCCGAAGTGGACTGGCAAGGCTTGCATAGGGAAAATCAATTTTTGATGAGACTAAAAATAAAACCGTCCTGCCTAAACATTCGGTCACTGAAGAGCTTCCACATATTAATCAGATCACAGCAGTAGGTCAAGGCCAACGGCATCCCAACATCTCTGAAAGCAAAGTAATTCTTAGAGAAATGACACCTAAATGTAGAAGTAGGATGTGCCTCCATCTTCCCTGGTGAGCTACCAAAAAAGTAGTATTTGTGAGAATCCGAGGGATCTTTTTTGTTGAATGTTAGTCTTTTACAAAAACTTTTTCAAGAGTCATATTGTCCATGCCATTTTTTTTTCTATAGATGATTTATATTTTTATAAATATTCAACATCTGGCCCTCTTAAACAATTATCCACTCAGCACTGTAGCTCTCCTAGGAAAACCACTTCCAACCCTGTACCAACCTGCTTTTCTTCTTCTTCTTCTCCTCCAGAATTTCCAGGGCAATGAAGCCATGTTTGAGGCTGTCGAGCAGCAGGACCTAGATGCTGTACAGCTGCTCCTCTACCAGTACACACCGGAAGAGCTAGACCTGAACACACCAAACAGCGAGGGACTGACGCCCTTGGACATTGCCATCATGACCAACAATGTGCCCATTGCTCGGATTCTTCTGCGGACAGGGGCCCGAGAAAGTCCACACTGTAAGTAAACCTAAACGTAAAGGCCCATATCATCCATCAGACCTTTGCTCTATGTCACCAAAATAACTGCTCAGGAATGGTTGACAAAACACAGACCCTGAAATCCTTAATGTGTTTCCTAAGACTTTCGTGTAAAGATCAATTAGTGTTTATCAGTTTAAGCACTTAATTGTTCTCTAGGGAAACCATAATCAATGTTATTGAAAGGAAGCCTCTCCAAATGGCTTTCCTAAAAATCAAAGCTTTTCAGGTATATGGCGTCTTTGAATGATGATGATACAGAATTAGGAAGTGTTTGTAGGAAATGGATGAGCTGTTTGTGTCTCTGCGTCTACAGTCAATGCAGGGGCTTTACTCAGTCACTCACAAACACTGAGTAAAGACTGTCCCAAGTCGAGAAATGCAGTGGCAAACTAGATAAATGCCTGGATCTTGGCAGAGCACTTGCATCCTAGTGGAAGAGATTCCAGTAACCAAATGAATTGATAAACTACACCATAAATTCAAATATCGGTAAATGCTGCGAAAAAGAACACAAATGAGTAGCGAGAGGTTCGTAAGGGAAGGTGTTGGTTTTCAATGCGGAGCTTTAACTCTGTGAAGAAAGGTCACGAGGCACGATAAAAACCTAGTATCAGAGCTTTATTGGGAGGGGGAGGGAGGAGGAGGACAGAAGAGAGTGTGGCCAGGCCTGTTGAAAAGACACAGGAGGAGAAGGGGGAGAGGGAGGGAGGAGGAGGGAGCAGAAGAAGAGGGGAGGAGTCTGTGACCGGCTTTTTAAGGATTCCCCTGCACATGCTCCTGTGGGCTTACGGAACTATACCAGGAATGTGCAGACTGCATGACCACGCTGCACACGTTGTGCAATCACGCAGCGCATGGATTACGTAGGACAACGCAAGATCCCTTGCTTGGCTACTGAATGGTGCATGTGCGGTCATATAGCTGAATGAGTGGCCAGAATTCTAACAGAAGGGTCCATTTTAAATAGGGTTAGGCAAGAGAACCTTAGCTGATGTGGCACGGTATGACTAAGTCCCAGATGATATAAAGTAATTAACCATCAGATGTGGGATCCATTCTGGGAAGAATCAATGCTAAGTAGAAGTCTCGAGACAGTCAGAAAGGAAGCTAAAGTACTGGAATAGAGCAAATAAAAGTGTGGATGAAGTCACCCGGACCAGATAGTAGAGTCTGGTAGCCATGCTACGATGTGTTCCTGTAAAGACTGAATGTGATGGGGGAAGCAGTGGCATGATCTGTGAATGCTGTGGTCTGTTTTTACTTTACAAGGGCCACTATGATGCTGTGAAAGGTGAAAAAGGAGAGGCGGTTGTAGAGGTGGGACAATCAGTCAGGGTCTACTTTATTGAATGATCCATGGGACAGGTGCCAGTTTCTGGGACTAGCATCGCAGTAATGTTGACCAGAGACAAATATCAGACAGATGATGGACAGATAATGTAGACAGAGAGATGGATAGTAGATGACAGTAGATAGGTAAAGATAGACAGATACATAGACAGACAGGAGAGATGAGTGACAGATGATCGATGGTTGATGAGTCATATAGAGAGATAGGTGATAGAGATGGTAGGTTATTGACAGAATGAAAGAGAACAGAGATACAGAGACAGAAATCACACGTCACAAAATTCACTCATTAAAAGAAAGATGTAATGTTGTTTAGTAATGCAAAACCAGGTAACCATCACCATAATCATTTAAGAACTTCTTTATCACCCTATAGAAATCCCACACCCTTGCCTCCTTACTCTTTAACCTCCTCCCCATCCCCAGCCCTAGGAGACACCAATAGTCATTTCGTGGTGGTGTTGCTGTTTTCACCAATCTGCCCCTTCCAGACTTCTCATACAATGGAGTCATACACAATGTGATTAGCTAGGTGCTATTCCGAGTACTTTACACACATGGACACCTTCAGTCCTCACAGCATCACCAGGTCAGAGCTCACATTCTCCTTGGTGCAAACTCTCTGATCCAACAACCACGGTGGCTTCAGTGCCACCAGACACTAGTTCTAGAAACCTCACCAGACTGTTCTTTCACCGACACTGCTTCACTTATTTCCAAGTGGTGGACCCCAGAGACTGGAAAACCAGAGGAAGCTCGTGCATGATTAGAGGTCACATCTCAGCTCCCAGATTTCCTAAAACTATCCCCCCCCCCCCAAAGACTAGGTCCAGAGACAGACACCTGTATCAGAACACTATTGCAAAAAAATCTAAGCTTACCAAGCCCATGTGGAAGAGCTTGAGGAGTACTTGGGGGATGGAGGGTCTTCAGAAGAGCTGCCTGATCAGAGGGCTGCTCCTTCTTAGCGAAATTTGAATGTTCAGATGGAAAGTTAAAAAAGGGGGGGCTGAGAGAGATCTCTGCTACCTTCTGATTCATTTGCAATAATGTCTGTCCTCCAGATTCAGAAAGAGTGGGGTAGAGGGAGAATTAGAGGGTTTGGACACAGTGTGCAGACTAAGCCCCATTCTGTAAGAACAAGGAGACTATTCATGTAGATACTGCCACTCCTTGTACCCTGAGTGGATGAAACATTAGTCCTCCTCACCTGAGACTCTGCAGAAGTATGCATTTTTTTCTGTGAACTGTAAGACTCCCCATGTGCCCAAGCCCTTCCATTTATAATTAAGTTTCCATAGAAGTGCTCATGTACTGAACTGGGCATGTGGTTTAGTTAGCAGAGTACCTATGCATTATGCACAAAGCCATGGCTTCAGTCCTCAGCACCCACCATAGAAGCTGAGCATGGGAGTGTATGCCTTTAATCCCAGCACTTGGGAGGTGGGACACAGGGATCAGAAGTTCAAAGTCATCCTTGACTAGAAAGCAAGTTCAAGATAACCTGAGCCATAAGAGTCAGAACTCAAGTACCAACTGTCTGGAAAGTCAAAACCAAATATGCTAAAGATTCTGGATTTTCCTTGCTCCCACTGGGATGATGACCATATTGTTATCACAAAGTTGCAAAAAGAGAAACAATAAGTTAAAATGAATAGGTTCTCAGGCTCTGGGGAAAAGGACACTTAAGTTATCATGACCACCCAAGAAATCAAAGTGACATCTCCAGGCTCAAACAAAGGCAAAATGACAAAGAAATACTGGTTGAGTGTCCATGAGGTCCCTGCACACATTACTTTTGAGTTTTAACACTAATGCATGTTGTTAACTCAGTTTTCAAGGTGATTTATTTATGATATGAAAAGGTGATTGTCTTATTTAGGTTTTCCACTACTGTGATAAAAATCCATGACCAAAAACAACTTGGGGAAGAAAGAGTCTACTTCAATTTACAGTTCCACTTCATAGTCCATTATTGGGGCAGAAACTCAAGGCAGGAACCTGGAGGCAGGAACTGAAGCAGAAGCCATGAAGGAGTGCTACTTACTGGCTTCCTCCTTGTGGCTTACTCGGCCTGCTTTCTTAGAGCAGCCAGGACCACCAGCCCAGGCATGGTACCACCCACAGTAAGCTGGGTCCTCCCAAATCAATCATCAATCAAGAAAATGCCCCACAAGCTCGCCCACAGGCCAATCTGGTAGGAACCTTTCTCAGTTGAGATTCCTTCTTCCCAAATGACTCTAACCTGTATCAAGTTGACACTAAACTCGTCAGCTCACTGGCCTAAGGTCACACAGTTAGCAGACAGATGTCAGCGACACAAGCCCAGGTCCATTGGATACTAATCCTGGGATCCTTCTATACAAACTTGTTGTCTTTCTGAATAACCAACATGGAGGGCTGTGGCCAGTGGGCTCCTGTATCTTTCCTTTCGAGCTATTTGCTGAAATCCTGTGGTGCATTTATTTGTTCTCTTCTGAGCACTAGGGAGCCATTTGTGTTGGATAAAGGCAGGATAGAAGAACACAGTGTTTGCAGGAATTTTAAATTTACTTTCTAAATCAAGTACAAAAGAAATAGGATTGCTTCTGTCCAGGAGTATGAGGTTTCCCAGGAGAAAAGCTGCAGCCTGCCGTCTGTAACCAGAGGCAAACACCTGCTACAAACTGCTCCCAAGCTGGAAAGGCATGGCTTAAGAGAAGAAAAATCCCAACCAAGTCTTCAATTCTTAGGATGCTTTGCATATACAAAAATGTTCTCTCTGGCTGAAGAGACGGCTCATTCAGTAAAATGTATGGAGGCCTGAATTTGATTCCAGGAACCCACAAAATGAGGCCAGGAGCAATTCTGCAGCCTTGTAGCCTCAGCACCAGGAGGAGGCATAGACAGGCAGATCCCTGGGGTTCCCTGGCAACCAGCCTAGACTATGTGATGAGCTGCAGTCCAATGAGACACAATTTCTCAAAAACTAAGGTGGAAACCACCCATAGAATGAAACCCAAAGTTGACCTCTGCCCCTCCCCACCACACACAGGCACACAACTACTTCTACCCATTATGTACCCTCACAAACACAAACAGACACCTAGTCATACACATGGACTCACATATACTAAAATATTGCTTTTCTCGGTATCACCTCACTTGATTCTCACAATTGACTTGTAAGGTAGGAGGTATTTTTCTCATTTTTCTGTGAAGAAACTAGAAATAAGAAAGTCAAAACATTCACCTAGCATTACCAAGCTAATGGGGTAGAGCCAGGATCTGAACCCAGACCTAACTTTCAAAGTCTCTCACTGTTACACAGTAGATGTTCAACTCTTTCCTTCCCTTGCTCTATGTCTGCTTCTCTAGTGACTACCCACTATTTCAAAGCAGAGTGTCAGGTCTCCAATAGAGTTAATTTCCTTCCTTCTCTTCCCAGGAGTAGTTTTCTTCTCAAAATTAGCCCCACCCTCCTTTAACTTTGCCAACCAAGGATCCCAACATGAGTCAGAAGAAGGTTTTGTATGATTTACCCCATTTCTTAGCAGGAATCACAGCATGGTTGCATTCATTACTTATTTCTAAAGTCATGGGCCCTGAACTGTGGAGCTAGATGAGGATGTTTGTTATGAGCATGGATTGACACACAACCATGTACTACTCCCCATGCATAGGGTAAGTCCCAGAAGCTGTCACTCAAAATTGCAGACTCCCCAGCCTAATCAGGAGATGAATCCACTATCTCTTTAGCAATTTTTTTCTGTTCCTCCCCACCTTTAAGCAAGCAGCACAGAGTAGAGTAGTACCATTGTCGTATGTTCCAAGACCCCAGTGGATGCTTAAATCTATGGGTAGCATCACATCTGTATGTGTGTCTATCACTATATTTAACTCTATATGTAATTACATATAATATTTCCCCTATACATACACAATAAGAGATTAATGATGACACTAGTAATAAAATATAACAATTGTAATATTACTACTCTCTCACTTTGGAAACACTATTAAGTAAAATAAATGTTATTTTTTTGAACTCAAGGACTGCAATGTCATGGAAGTTGATCTGATTCTTGGAGATGGCTACTTTCATTACTAATGGGTGGGCAGTGCATACAGCATGGACAGAACATGGATACCATGAACAAAGAGATGATTCACATCCCAGGTGCTACGAAGGAGGTCAGCACTAGATTTGATCCTGCTACCCAGAACAGAGTGCAATTAAAGCCTTAAGACCTGTTTATTTTGGGGAATTTTCATTGAGTATGTTTGGCCCACAGTTGGCTCTGAGTAACTGAAACTATGGAAAGTGAAACTCAGTTCATCTCAGGGGAGCTACTGTAACACTCACTCCTGCTGAGGAAAACATTGGCTGTTACTAAAGGGGCATCCCACATGGTCCCCTGAAGCCTAGGAAACAGGCCAGAACCTGGACAAACTGCTGCTGGGAACCACTCTAAGCACAGGAACCACAGGCAGGACTTTTGCTCTGGGCATTGATAGCTTCCCAGTAGCTAAGACACACTCCATGGAGCAGCTGCTACCTGAGAAAGCCTTGCCATCTTTGGTTATGAAAGCCCCAACTAAGCTCCTCTCTCTACCTAACTTACCATATCCTTCTCTACCCAGTAATCACAGCCCAACAGTCATGCAGGCAGGCTTAGTGAGTCATCAGTGAGAGTCTTCCCAATGTGAGGCTGCCATTAAGTTGGTACCATGAAAGCCTGCCAACACTAGTCCTAAAAACACCAGCTCCTCTGGATTTTTGCCATGTGCAGATCTGGTCACACTTGTGGATTTTTGCCTCATCCTTTAGTCCCAGTACCACAGCCATAACAGATATTCAGAAAACTTTGATAGACACTTTAGTCTTCTGACACCTCCATCTACAGAAGGAAACATTATAAATTTCTCAGGAACTTAAACTTTGGGGGTACTTTGGGTTGCTTCTGTGCCTGTGATTTTCTAGGCACCTTTGCAAAGTCTGATCATCAGTGTACCTGGCTAGCTTTCATTGTTCACTGTCCAGTGATGTGGACCAGCAAAACTGTGGGATGCTCCTCAGTGTGCATTTTTCTTCCCCCTCCCTTGCCTTGCATCTTCCTATCTCTCCAGAACCCTCCAGATTGCTGCACAGTGAGCCCCTCCCACACCTTCTCCCAGAAGCCGCCTGTGCCAGCCCGAACCTTAATAGTCAGGGACTTTGAACAATACCAGCACAGAGCTACTGTCGCTCACAGACAGTACCAACCCCTGTGCGGCACCCCGGCACACAGGATGTGCCTCTCGCTTCTGCTGTGGTAGGAGTCCGTGCTTGTGCTGAGAACGGGGCAGGCTGGGTCTGAGAGGTGTGACTATAAACTAATGAGGTTGGCTTTGTGTAAACAGCCGCCGCAGAAAGTCTGCAACCCAAGCCAATGTTAGTCTTTACCAGGGCCCTCCTGGGAGACCCCACGCTCACTCCGACTGCACTGCCCCCGCTCAAAACACTTTTGGGATTGTCCTCAGAGTTTGTGCATGAGAGAACCAGACTTGTTGATTAGTCACACCTGATTTTTGTTCCAAAACAGCATTGCCCAGCCTCACCACTCTCCATGTCCCACGGACTGAGCAACTCTCAAAGGACAAGGGTTTGCTGCCGTTGAGAATGTGGGAAAATGAGCCGGAAGTGGACCTCTTGAATGAGACACATATATTCCTATCTGCCTCACTAAATAAAAGAGGAGTATAAATCCTCACCCTGACTTACAAGTCTGCTCCTCGAAGTGCCTCCTACAGTATATCACCCTCTTGTCCCGTGTGCATGCCACACTGTCTTGCCACAGGGACTCTGTACTAGATGGCCTCTCTACTGGAGATGCTTGAAGGTTTTGAATCTCGATCGCTACATGTTCAACATCTTAATATCCCTATTTCCAAATTGAAGACAAGGATTCTACCAAATACAGAGTGGCTTGACCCTGTTTTATGTTTCTAAATAATTACTATCAGGTGGCTTTGGTCTCCGTTTCAATCACCCATTCTTTAATAATGGCAGCTTCTTTCTCTTAATTTCAAAATATTTGATTGGCAGGGGAAATGTGATTATCTTCAAAGCATAGGAGTCTGATATTTGTATACACTGAGGAATAATTGCCATAATCAAGTTAATTAGCACACTCAACATCATTCATGTTGTACATGAGATCCCCAGAACTTGTTAAGCTTCTGGCTGGAAGTTTACACCCTTTGATACACCTCTCCCAGTCTTCAGTGCCTGGCAACCAACCTTCTGCTCTCTAATTCCGTGAACTGGACATTTTAAGGCTCACATATACACATAATCATGTGGTTTGTCTTTTTGTGTTCTGGCTTCTCTAGGCTCATCTACATTATTGCAAATGGCAGGATTTCCTTCCCTTGAGAGTTGGCTTTTGCTTTGAATATTTAAATATCCCCCACATAGAATAAGCTCTCTTTGTCAAAACCTAAAACATTACAGATAATGTTTAACAATGTCTTTGATTGCCTTTAACAATGCCTTTGAGTGCATAGGTTCCTATCCATGTTTCCCAACATTCCGATTGCCATCAGTTCAGAAGGTATCCATACTTCTCCCCATTTAACACACATTCACCATCACACAATGAAGGATAACTACTAGAGATGGCGCTTTTAAACCAAATCCTTAGCATAGGCTAAAAATCAAATTTCTGGACTGAAGGAGTTCTGGTTTCCAAGTCCACATTTGATCCTTTGAAGGAAAAACCTCTAGTCTCTTCATGCCTTGGTTTCTTTATCTATAAGATGTGTATAATCTTATGTCTTATTATCTATATCACTAGGTATTAAATCACCCCAAACTAGGCAAATGATGACATTTATCTCAGTTTCTATGGATTAGACCTGTGGGACTGGATTTAGCTGAATGGATGTTCAGGGCTGAGCTACAGAATCTACCCCATTGCTCACTCAGAGCCACAGCTGGTAAGAACTCTGTATCTTTGGCTACATGGGCCTCTCCATGTGGCAAATTGGTGACATGGCAGTTGGCGGTCCTAAGTCATAAAGTTCTGAGAGGGTGAGAAACATCAACCAAGGCAGAAACAAATGCCCTTTGCCACCTAATCTCAGACGGAACATGCTATTGTGAGCAACCCTGCGCAGCGTGTGTGTGTGTGTGTGTGTGGAGGAATGCCTGGAGAGGACAGAGGTGAATGAATGGATCTTACTGGAAGGCCAGGGCTGCTACACTGTCACTCTAGGACAGTTATGAATGTGGTAGAATAGTACCTTTAAGTACTTCTCTCATGCCCTGGTGTGTTATAAACACCCCCTAGCCCTCCACAACTGTCATTCAATATAATTTTCAAGAAAAAAAATCTATGAGCTTCTGGCAAAGAATTTAAATGTTTACCATCTGCTACACAGTTTCTGTGTTGAGATAAACAGTACCAGCACTGTGGATTATATGAACTGGTACCCCCAATACCACACAAAGTTTGTAGAACTGTGCTACAAAACTACACTGTGCTATGTAGAAGTCATTAGCCATGCGTAACTCACAATCTCTTAAAATACAGGAGGGAATGGAGAGCTCCAGAATGAGCCCACACTCTGCCTGCTGACTGTTAACAAGGATGCCAGGGATAGATCAACAAAGGGAAAGTGTGAGGCCTCTCTAGCAGGTGGCGTTGGATACCCCAAAGCATGAAAATGAAATCAGACCCCTTACCCCACACCATATACAGATTAGCACAAAATGTGCTGAAGTCCTAAATATGAGACTAAACTATAAACTTATAAAGACTAGGGGGAAAATCCCATGATGTTGGTCTGGACAATGACCATGATGTTGGTCTGGACAATGACTTTTCAGATTTGACCCCCCCCCCCAAAATATGAGTAACAAATGGCAAAAATAGTGAAGGGGACAACATCAAACTAAAAAGCCATTGGATAATAATGACAACTCGGAGAAGAAACAGCAGGGATGGGCAATATCTATAAGCATGCATCTAACAAGGGGGCCAAGGCACAAAACATGGGAGGAATTCAAATAAAAAAAAAATCAGTTACAAAATGGGCAAGACTCCTGAGCAGACAGACTCAAAAGGAGATGTACAATGACCGTCAGGACTGTGGAGAAGTACTTAGCAACACTAACCTACAATGACCGTCAGGACTGTGGAGAAGTACTTAACAACACTAACCTACAATGACCGTCAGGACTGGGGAGAAGTACTTAACAACACTAACCTACAATGACCGTCAGGACTGGGGAGAAGTACTTAACAACACTAACCTACAATGACCGTCAGGACTGGGGAGAAGTACTTAACAACACTAACCTACAATGACCGTCAGGACTGGGGAGAAGTACTTAGCAACACTAACCTTAGAGAAAGGCAAGTAAAAACCGCAGCAAGATATAATTTTACACTTGTCAGAACTGCTTTTCTAAAAAGACAAAAAATAAGTGTTGGTGAAGATGTGGGAAGGGAACCTTTCATGCTGTTTGGTGGGGATGGAAATTGGTATAAACAATTTGGAAAATATATGGCATTTCCTCTAACAACTAAAAATAGGTCCAAGGATGTGGCCCACTGGCAGAGCACATGCTTAGCATATGTGATGTCCTGGGTTTGTTACTTGACTTAAAACAAAAAAAGCACTAAAAATAGTATTATCATATGATCCAACAATCCCACTTCTGGGTATTTAC
The DNA here is from genome assembly GCF_049852395.1 of Peromyscus maniculatus bairdii. Taxonomy (NCBI): domain Eukaryota; kingdom Metazoa; phylum Chordata; class Mammalia; order Rodentia; family Cricetidae; genus Peromyscus; species Peromyscus maniculatus. The sequence goes on along the minus strand of NC_134859.1, from coordinate 76,496,421 downwards.
CCAAAAGATTTGGAATGTTTGTCAAACAGACATCCACACTCCCATATCCACTGCAGCACTGTTCACAGCAGCCAAGTTATGGAAGGAACCTGGTTGTCCATCAGCAGCTGAACTGATGAGGGAAATGTGGTATGGACACACAAGGAAATACCACATCGCCTTGATGAGAAAGGAAATTCTGCCATTTGTGACCACATGGATGCAATGGGAACCTTATCCTAAGTAAAATAGTCAGGCACGGGAAGACAAATACGGTATGATCTGACTTGTCCAGGGAATCTGAAACAATCAGATTCACAGCAACAGAGAAGAAAATGGGGTTACAGAAGCTGAAGGGAGAGGTATGGAGAAGTAATGACCAAAGGATAGAAAATCTCAGTTGAACAGAGGACTGTGTCTTCAATCTGTTTCCCATACAGTTAATTATATTGTACACTTAAATTTTTCTAAGACAGCATATTTCAAATGTCATCATCACCAAAATTAGAGCTCTCAAATGAAGTATATGCTTGAATTAGCTTAATGTCACTATTTCACATATTAATAAATCACAGAATCACCTCAGACCCTATTAATATATACACTTATAAACTGCCAACTTACAATAAAACACAATTTATTATTAAAAATAAATGTAGCCCAAATCAAAAAGCACTAGAAATATGAAATTCATACTGGCTTTCAAAAGCTTAGTACAAAAACAAAGGACTATAAGATGTCTGGTTTTACATTGATTGCCTGCGCAAATGATAACAGTTTGGACATTTTGAGTTAGCTATAATACATTTTTAAACTAATCTCACCTGTTTTTAATGTTAGTGTAAGGAAATTTTCCTGACGTGGCTTAGACTCTATGGTTGTGGACAGTGTGAAGAGCAGCCTCAGAAGACATATACCCAAAACCTGATCTGGACTTATACCCAAACCTGATCTGGACTCCCTAAGTAACCTGGCAAAAACATGTGGAATATTTGCTTTCTCCCCCTCGAATTGAGTGAGCCCTGGGTGTGAGGGCACCCTCTGCCTCATTAAAGCTGCCTCCTTAACTTGACTCTGCAGAGCCACATTCTGGGAGGCAGCAGAGAGGGACACTCCAAATCCCTTTCCCAGGTGTAACAGGCTCTGTAGAAGAAAGATCTGTAGCAGTTAAAATTAAACAATCACTAGGTCTCTAGGTCTCTGCAACCTTTGTAAGTGGACTTCTAGAGACTTCAGAGCTGGAGACCCAAGAGAAGGCAAAATGGGCTTTGAGTTCTGGATCTCAACAAGCTAAGCAGATTGGACCTGAATGCTGACTCTCTCTACTGTAAGGGTTTAATTTTATACATTTAATCACTAAAATGCCTGTGTCTTGCTTTTCTTGGCATTACTACCTTAAACCAAGTTAGTTGCAGAATTGTTAGAAGGTAGTTGCTTATGATCAACAAAGATAAATCTTATGAACTGTTCTTCTTGGTTGTCCAGAGGATATTGGCTCTTAGTGCAAGGTTTATACCAAAGTGACCTCATTTTATCCTTTAAAATAACAGATAACATTGACTTTGACATCATTTATGAGTGTGTTATCTTTTTTTTTAAAGTAGCTGGAATAGACATTTTTTTAAAGATCTGGAACAAGAGATTATTTTTTGGTGGAAAAATACCAAACTATTTCCTAAGAACAAATTTGTGTTTATTTTTGTGTACCTCTAAAAATCAATAGGAGTAATATTAATAAAAACCTGTGTGGAGATTATCATTAACTTAGCATGGTTTGTGAGGCGGGAACCATTGTTATGCCCGTTTTCCGGTAAGAGCCTTGTGTTCAACATGGCAGAGAGACTGGCTAAAACTATACACCTTTTTTTTTTTTTTAAACTAAAAGCAAGTTTGGCTCAATAAACACTTCCAGGCATATATACAATGAGACAAAATACAAAGCCATTTCAGGAAGACAATTTGTTTTATGTGCATGCATCCAGCACATTAACAAACAAATCGAAGAATTCAGAAGCCAAGACAAGTTTTACCTTTTCTTCTACTGAGGGTGCAGCTGCCCAACATCTCGTCACTGATCATCACCCTTAGCAGTAAGCAAACAGCCAGAGCTAAGGCAGGAGGGACCAAATTTACTCACATGAAGTCCACCATATAGGCAAAGAAGGTGACCTGTGGATATTTGTGGTGGTTGAGATCTGGGAATGCAATTAGAAGATGTGGGGCCATGTCAGCTGCAAGAAAGGCAGTCACATGTAGAACGAGGGGCAGTAGTGATGCTAGGGTTAGTGCTCACGTGGCTGTTCATCATGTCCTGTTTAAAAATGCACAGCATGTCTAAATGTCCCTCAGACGAAGAATGGATAAAGGAAATGCTGTACATCTAACCATCGGAGTACTACTCAGTGGTTACATCATGACATCATGAAATTTCAGGCAAATGCATAGAACTAGAAAAAAAATCATCCTGAGTGAGGTAGCCCAGACCCAGAAAGACAAACATGGTATGTACTCTCTTATAAGTGGATATGAGGTACAAAGTGAAAGATAACCCTGCTACAATCCACAGATCCAGAAAGGCTCGGTAACAAGGAGGACACATGGCTCTCTCTGGGACCACACATCTTTTAAGGATACCACGTCATCTCTAGGATTGCAAGGGACCTTCGAGGATTATCTCCATTCTTGGAAATAACCATTTACAAAGCGTATTTCTGCTGAAGACAAGGCACTGTTTCAGATTCAGGGGTGCCTGAGGCTGAATAAGGCTGCCTTTGCAAACAGTGACCTTACGTGCAAAGCCGGCACAGGGGTGGGGATGCATCCAAGCTGGGCTAAGGATCCTTCCGTCACCGAGATGAAGCCGTTGTGTTAGAATCTTGTTTATCTCATCAATAAGAAAGAGAAAACTGGCAAAAATAAAAAGATGTTGTTAAATTGCAAAATGGCATGTCATCATTAAAAGCAAATGTATTCATTTTTTCAAGAAAGCCAAATAAATTACTCCCTCAAAACCTCCATTAAAATTAAAATTAGGGGAGCCAGGCGGTGGTGGCAGATGCTTTTAATCCCAGCACTTGGGAGGCAGAGGCAGGTGGATCTCTGTGAGTTCAGGGCCAGCCTGGCCTACCGAGTGAGTTCCGGAACAGCCAGGACTGTTTCACAGAGAAACTCATGTCTTGAAAAACCAAAAAATAAAATTAGGGTCTGGAGAGATGGCTCAGTGGTTACCAGTGATTGCTGCTCCTGCAGAGGACCTGAGTTGAGTTCCCAGTGCCAACGTCGGGAACGGCTCACAACTGCCTTTATCTCCTGCTCCAAGACATCCTGTGCCTACAGATACACACTCACACGGAGACAACATAACTAAAAACAAAAGTTTCAAGTTTTCAAATTAATCTGCATGTTGCCCCCATTCCTATTTTCAAACTTTATGTAACTGTCAGCCAGGCCCCATTCAACAGTGATGGGGGAAGAGGAAAATGATGGAATAGTTAAGGATCTACAGTCCCTAAGCTAGATTCCAGCACTAGACAAAGTCCATTCAGCCCCATCACTATTTATCTCAGGATTTAAACAGTAACCCTAATTGTATTCTTTGAACACTAAGTTCCTGCCCCACCTCCCACCCCCATCCCATAGTTAATTAGCTGGGCAGGTCTTATAACAAATTCCCACTCTGAAGCACTGGGTGGTAGAAATACTGTTGATAATTAAACACCACAATAGCAGGGAGCCTGTCTCAGGAGCCGTGAAGTGGTCTTGCCCGAGCCGGACGGCTTGCCACACACCCACAGACCCTCTATTGTGCTGGCTATGGCTGCTCAGAGGGACAGTCGCTGGGCTGCAGAAGGGACCAACTGCTAAGAGAAAGAAAAAGCTTACACTTGCAGAGGTCAGGAGTGCCGAACTCAGGAAGCAAACAGCCCGTGGGTAGAAGTAAAAGTGGAATAGAGAAACCCAAGACAGGGAGCAGTGGACGGGCAGGAAAAATCAACCGGAAAACAGCCACGACCCCCGCCCCCCATTTCCAACCAACCAGCCAAAATGAATGTGCCAATTTCCAGCTGAATATAAACTGCAATATATAAATAATATGTTGATTCATATTCCGTTTGGTTTAGAGAAGAGTTCTCTGAGTTCTTGAAGGTGTTTAAGAAGACTGTGACTAAGTCATCCTGCTTCCCTGGATTTCAGCTTCTTCGTCTTTAAATAAGGAGAGTAAAAAGGTTCCCATTCTGAAATCAAACAGACAACAACAACCAAAACAAACAAACAAAAAAGGTCCCCAGAACAATTTTCAAGGTGTCAAAATCTACCCTATCACACTTCCACTCATGATAAAATTACCCAGCCCGATATAATTATCATATTCACTTGCTTTTGCTTAAAGTAAATTAACCCAGTTAGGTTGATTATCTCATCTGAACAGGCGCTACTATTGGCCATTAAATGGGTCATTAATAATAAGCAGAAACATGACTGCTTTATAAGTCAGCTGGTTTGGTAGCAAAAAAAAAAATCTTTCAAAAGAGTGTTTTATTAAGCTATTTAAAAAAAAATCCATAGGAAAAAAATATAAAGATTTGCCTGGTGAGATGGTTGGAGAACACAGACTCAGCCAGTGCTTTGAGATTTGTCCACGCAGCAATTACCTGTTAACAACAGAGGCCAGTGAGCAGCAGCCTTAGGGACACCTGGGACTGAACCTGGGGCGGGGAAAGGTTTCAAAATACTTTCTCTTTTCCAAAAACACAAATCTTCAGTTTTTTAGGATTTTTCCCCCCATTCTCCTCCATAATAAACACATTTCTCATTCCTAAACAATACGTTCTTGCTCAGTTCCGCACATAGAATCCAGTGTTCTAGAAAAACACTGGCACTGGAGTGTTATGTCTCCAGACATGCCCTCCAATCCCTGCCCTACCCACCCTCACCATTACACCCTGCCACGGCAGGACCGTGGCGTTTTGCAGAGCACTGGGTTGCAGCCCCTCCTGGACTGTGCACCTAGCAAGCTGTGAAAGTCGAAGGTGCTCTCCTGGTAGACTCTGAGAGGGCAGAATTGCTTTGCGGTGAGGAAGAGGACTGAAGCCTAGGGCGAGTAGAGGGTGCAGAAGTAAACATGCTAGGCCCGGGAAAGCAGGAAAAATGTCAGGGCTTGGCGGGGGGGAGAACCACTCAGAGACCTCAAGAGAAGCTGTCCATCTGAAATGCCACCTGGAATTCCCACCCATAATAACTGTTGTGGATATAAAAATTAATAGGGGGGATTTCATAGTATTAGAAAAATTTATTTTTATAAATCATGTGTCTATCACCCAAGTGTTGACGCATGCATGCAATTCAAACACCAGGCTTACAATAAAAGGCCCACTGAATAACTTCACGAGGACAATTCCTCCATTTTCTCTATAATTTAGCGGGGAAGGAGGAGGGGGCTGTGGGGAGAGGGTGCAGTTACTGGGTCAATTAATCAACCTCAAAACTGTGACACAAACTCTGACGCCTAGCCTCTGTCTAAAAATACACAGATGTATACGGATTTGTTTGAAACTGTCAATGCCTATATTTAGGGCCTTCCCAGCAAGCCTATAATGAGACTGTGTTTGAGAGCGTCAGTCAGAGCAGACTCTACCATTAATCTGAAGTTAGTTAAATTAACAGCATTTAGTACTGCCTTGTCAGCCTTAACTGCTCCAGGAAATTGCACCTTGAGGCTACTAATATTGCCAATTTTTCCACTGGAGTGTGTGCTCATGTGTGTGTGTGCGCGCGCGTGCATTTTTCCTCCTGTACCGCCCTATTCATACACCGTCATGGCCTCACTACATCCCCAACACTTATATTATCATTTATTCTGGCCTCCTTCAGCCTCCCCGGGGGATTCTGCACAGCGTGGCTGCTCAGTCAAAGAGTTTTTTAGCTTTATATTTATTTGTTTATTTTTCTGTCATGGCTCATGACTGAGGCTTTAAAAAAAGAAGTGTGACAGTATTTTGAGTACATGATTGACTGCTCCGACAACATTCATTAACCATGCCAAACCTGCAGCAGAACACAGTCCCGGGTGTTCTGAACAGCAGCCCTAAGAAGAAAGAAGAAAAGGAAAAGAAAAAAAAGACTCAACTAATTTTTCATTGACCTCATCTGTAAATAAATTTAGACTGATGGTGCTCAGGGGCAATAATAAATTAGTATTCATTTCCTGTAATTAACGCAGACATGCTTATGAACACAGAGTATCTGAGTATACAACCACCTAATTTCCATTTCAAAATATGCCTAACACATTTTCACTTGAGTTATCTTCATCATATTTCCCATTAATTATAAAGAATGAAATGGGTGGGTTCTGCTTCCCACTCATCAGAAAGAAATATTGTTTTGGTCACAGGGAGTGTCAAACACATTCCAGTAACACATCTGCAGACCTTGCCTCTGGCTTATGTCCCTGTTCCTGTGGTCTTCAGCTACCTTTCCAGAATGAGGCTGTCTCCTGTCTTGCCACCAGTTGGGAGGGGCCCCTCAGAAGTGACAGGTGACCACCTAAGCAGACCCTCCCTTGCAGACCACAGGAAGCAGCCTCACAGGCTGAGCACAAGAATGGGCAACTTCTACCACTGGTATACATCTGACCACACAGGGCAGATTGAGTAAACAACGTGATGTAAGCCAAGCGAAGTTTGGGATGCATCAGTAAAATCCAAAGGCAAATCTCTAGTAAGTCTTACTCTCTGGGGCATGGATATTTCTGGAGAAGGTGCATTCCTGTAACCAGACCACAATCAAAGATCAGTGTGGGGGCCAGCCGTCAGAACCCACTAGCTCAACTGTGGCACCGGTTTGAGACATTTCATTAGCAATGTACGAATTGGTTAATACTAAGACACACACACGCAAAATTTTCTCTATGCTGCGAGGAATATGATAAGGGCAGAAAATTTAAACTGGATTCCACCAAAAATTTCTTTTGAAAAATCAACTTTGGTAGAATGCAATTTGTTCCACAGCTTTCATGGACTGATGGGGCCTCTGATTTCAAGCATTTGTCCCTCCAAAAGTCATCAACAAAATCATGACTAACTCTGCCAAAGGAGCTCATTGGGAAGATGTGACAAAATAGCCAAAGAGCAATGGGGATGTCTTAATTCGTTGAATTTACCACTAAATAGTGAATGTTGGTGTTAGGCTGTATAGTAAGATAGTTGATAAAAAACACAGATCCCACGTTCTCCAGGAGAGACACGGATAGCCTAAAGCCACCGTACTTCCTAAGGAGCGCTATCATCCTGTCTCTTTTCCTCACAGTCGTCAGCCGGGAAAGCCGAGCCATGCACCTCAACACACTCGTCCAGGAGGCCCAGGACAGGGTGAGTGAGCTGTCTGCCCAGGTGGAGAACGAAGGCTTCACTCTGGACAACACCGAGAAGGAGAAGCAGCTGAAGGCGTGGGAGTGGAGGTACCGACTCTACAGGCGCATGAAAACCGGCTTCGAGCACGCCAGTGAGTATGCGCAAAGGACGGAGGCACAGACCGAGGCTGAGCTTCGGTTAGAGCCAGCCAGGCCTTTTACTGATTTCTCTTCTCAGCTCTCCAGGCATAGATGGCTGTTGTCAGTCTGTTTGGGGCAAGAGCTCTGGGAGACTGTAAAAGGGTCTTTTGTCTTGCTTGGTTTTCTGGCTCCCAATTGGTTCTCTGGCCACAGCCTTGAGCCCTGGGTGCTTCTGGCCTCGCTCCACCACATCTCCGCTCATCTAGCACTTCCCACCAGCTACGCCCTAATGCCTAATGACCCGACAGTCTGATGGCCTAAGTGGCTGTATTTTGGGATGTGGAGTTGGAAAAATATTTATTTGCCTATTTGTCCAGATTCTGCTTCAAGTTCAAGTTTAAAGTGTTTTCAACTCTACTGTATTTTTTTTATAGAGAGCTATAAACTGAACTTAATACAGCAGAGAAAGATAGTCAACTGGCCCATGAATTATGCTTTTGTCTACATTTCCATTCTTTCTACCAGTTCTTTGTGCTTGGTTAAGACAGTCCAGGTTAATCCTTACTGGCAGTGCAGAACGCTGCTGAGTGAAGTCCCTGATGGAAGAACACATACAGCTCAGATGTTTGCGAGCCATTAAAACTTCCATTCTGTAAAGTTGTATTTTATCCTAGAAGATTTCATTAAAACTAAAATGTGCAAACCCAACACTTACAAAGCCCCCAAACCCTCATCCTAAAAGGTCTGATGTAAACAACTAGAAGAACTGGAGCTGAAATTCCAAATGGTTTCAAAGCCCCTGCCTCCGCGAATGTCCAACCACACGAGCTGACTCTGGGAGAGAGTTAGATGCCAAATGCAGGGGCTGCGCGGAAGGCTCCTCGGGTAAAGACCATTCACCGTGCAAGCTAAGGACCTAAGTTTGAATCCTGGGCACTCGTGTAAAAATTGAGGCATGGCCACACCACCACTCCAGCACTGTGTCAGAGTGGAGGACAGGAGGAATGCTGGGCTTTCAGACTGCCAGTCCAGCTCCAGGTTCAGTGAGAAACCCTGTCTCAGGAGAGTAAACTGAAGAGTGATCGTGCAAGATGTACTACATCCTCCTCTGGAGCAAGTACATGTACACACACACACACACACACACACACACACACACACACACACACACACTGGACCTTTTAAAGAAAATGTTCACAAGGGAAAGCTAGTGGGCTGTACAAACCAATGTCTCCAGAGTGTGTGCTCCCACTGCCCTATGAAGAGGCAGGAAGGCTGTTGGAGAAGGATTTGAGAAGCTAACACACTGATGATCTCCCTCTTGTGCTAGGACCCCCAGAGGTGCCAGCCAATGCCTGTCTCATGGTAACCAGCAGCACATCACTCACTGTCAGTTTCCAGGAGCCCCTCAGTGTCAATGCAGCTGTGGTGACCAGGTACAAAGGTACTGCACTCTCCCTCTTCTCTCTCTGCTCCTTCCTGGAAAGGTATGGGGGCGTGGGGGTGGACTGTGTGCTCCGAGTGTTTGGATTCACACTAGTGGGGTTGTTTTTATCCCCCTTTGTTCCTGAAGTCGAAATATAACCATGCATATCAATGTGAAGGTTCAGGAAGGTGAATGAGAATAAGTCACAGGTAGATGGAACAGGACCAGGCGGCCATTCCCTCATTGAACATCTCACTCATGTCTGCCGCACATCTGTCCTTCAGAGGGTAAGGCAGTGATAATGGACAAAAGAAAAACAGAGTTGATCTGAGGAGCAAAAGGGCTGAAATGTGGGTATCAATGGGGGCGGGGAGCAGGAAGCACAGGAACTGCCCTCTCTGTCCCCACTGACGTTCACTGGAGCCAGAAAAGAAGATGATGATAAGATGGTGGCATGGTCAGTAAAGTTCCCAGGATGGAGGTGGCCTTCAGACGTGGCTTTGGAGGACAGATGGGAGCTGGAGGGGGGGGGATACTGGGGACAATATAAATTCTACATGGAGGGAACAATGAATCCAGCTGTCAATGCACAAAAGTACTGGAACAGTTAGAGGAGGAAACACGCAGCGGGAGAGTAGGAAATAAGAGTTTGGCTGCTCTGGACCATGTAGAGCGGAGAGGGGCTGGAACAGAAGCAGAAGCCAGGGAGCTAAGACTTCATGTGATAAACTGTGGAGAGCTATTGGATAAGATAGGGGCAAGATCACAAGTAAATGGCTGAAGTGCTGATAGTGTGTATGGTGGACTGGGGGAGACAGACAGCGAGTTTGAATTCAAGAAAGAGAGAGGGTTGTTCAAAAGCAAAGGACTGACAGCCTGAGCCAGTCACTGGTGAAGGACAGGAAGGCCCCAGGGGAGGAAGATGTGGCAGGATGTAATGAAGCCAGCCAGCCCCATACACAGTCCCTGCTATGTGCTTGAGCCTCTGTGTCCCTGCCTGTCACGGCGATGTCACAAAGCATGTTCATCCTCACTTCATGAACACCAGGGATGACAAGATGATAGAGTTTTTCTTAGAAGCTCACAAAAGAGCCTGAGTCCTTGCACTCTGCCCACTTTGGCATACGGGAAAGGAAAGGTAATCAATCGATTTTTCCGACTCACGTGGGCATGTGGAAAGCTCTCTACACCTGCTCCAGGATGCTGGTCCACAGGAAACTGTGTGTTCAAGTCTCCACCACTCTCTCTAGCTGTGAAACTGCCCACCTAGGGTGCATGCCTTCCTTTCTGCTTCTCAAGAGCATCCCATACATCTCTGTAGATGTGCTAGCTCTCTGGGTGCTTGGAACTGTCCGGGGGTAAGTTCACTCCACATGTAGTGTCTGAGGTAAGAGATTACAAATGGACTGACTTGGTGACCACTGGATTTTCTGTGGCAAAGAGAAGGCAACTGTAGACGACCAAAGGCTGTGCACAGATGCAGTCCCTCAGGATGGCTTCCTGACGCTAATCCTTCGAAACGGTTCACGTTTTCCTTATCATCCTCTCTTCTGCCCAGACTGACATTGGTTGGCAGACAGTGCGACAACACCCACTTTTTATCTCTACCTCGCTCCAGCTCAGGATTTTGATGACATGTTTCATCAATGCTGCCCGACTTGACATGTCCTTCTTATATGTGATTAGTGAGCTATCAGAAGCTAATTTACTCAGCTCTTTCATACTTGACCAAAACCCCAGCGAATTCTACCAGCGTTCACGTTTTAACTCTTCTCTTGGGAAGCGTTTGGGTGAGGTGGAAATGAAAGGTTGCCAGCCAGTGCTCTGGGTAACTGGAGAGGATTAATTAAGCATTATAAATAGAATTGTCTGCCGCATTGTGAAGCTGGCTTCCTTGTGTTAATTTCTAAGGACACAAATGGAACCCTTAACCTGATCGCTCTGAAGGGTTATTTAAAGCAGCTGGCATCTGCTGTGTCCACAGAGACAGATGGGCAGTTTTTAATTCAGGGGTTGGAGTAATTATTTAATTGTGGAAATATTAGGAAAATTACCCTGAGACAAAGATAATTATTTTGTTTGCTTTAAAAAAAGGGGGAGGGGGAAGCAGCAAAACAATTGAGAAATCCACAGAATGAAACGGCAATTATCTAATTGCTTATAGGGAAAAGCTTAACCCTGCAGTATTTGGGGTTTGGCAAAAAGGCCTCACTCACCCTATGCTCCAGAATCTCTGGGCTCAGCAAAACCCCAAGCATATCTCAACAACTAAATGTTTTCCCCCTTCATGCTTAAGCCAATGTATATTTGGGGGGAAGGAGTCTGGCTCTCTCTATTGCCCATCTGTTTACATTCATCAGCATGGTTTTGAGGAATCTCTGTATATACAGACGTCTTTTGTAGAGCATCTCTTTGGAGGCCTTTTTAAGACTCCAGAGTCATGCACCAGGCTGACTGCCATCTCACTGTGGGAGATTAAAGGCATCCATTGCAGCTGAGAAGGCAGGAATATGGTTCTCAGTGGACACCTCTGATTCTCCTGTCTGCATTTTCACCCACTGCAGTGACTGAGGCTGTTTCTAGGTATTTCCACCTCCAGTGCAGTCTTTGCATCTTTCTGTCACATCTTCCCCATTTCCGTGGTTTACAAAGAGCAGCTAGAGTTGTCCCAGATGTTCTGATGCTTTGGACCATGGCCAGGACACTGGTCAACATTCTCCTCCTCAAATCCTTGGGTAACCTGCCTGAACTCCTCTTCTGGAGATTACGTGTTATTTTTCTGCAGGCCAAAACAGAATGCATCTTCAAAATGATTGTGCTGTTTTGCTTCTCCTTGCAAGGCTGGGATGGGGGAACTGGGGCCAATATAGATGAGAAACTCTATCCTGTAACAGGTGCAGTACCACCTTTGTCTTTCTCTCTCTCTCTCTCTCTCTCTCTCTCTCTCTCTCTCTCTCTCTCTCTCTCTCTCTCTCTCTCTCTCTCTCGGCTTGAATTAGTGACACCTTGTGGCTTGCTAATTACAAGATGCTGCAATAGGTACTACAATGTGTGAGCGCTACCATGCTTCCAGATATGCTCTTCTCTGCCTCGCTTCTCATCTTGTCTCCTGACAAATTAGAAACCACAGCACGAGGCTGGTATACTCCCGTAATCCCAGTACTCGGGTGATAAAGGCAGGAGCTTCCAGATTTCAATACCAGCCTGGGCTGCACAGTGAGTTCAAGGCCAGCCTTTGACATACAGTGAGACTTTGTCTCAAAAAACAAGGAGTGTGGATACAGCTCAATGGGAGGGTGCTTGCCTGGGATGCATAAGGCTCTGAGTTCAACTTTAGCACGGGGGAAAAAAAATATCCTAATGTCTGGTTCTTATCATTGAATTGCTTGGCTGTTCTTCATTTAGTCACATTGCTTTGACAAAGCAAGCATTTCCTCTCAAAGAACTTGCCACTTCCTTCTAGAAGCTTGTAGCCTATCTGCTGCTGCCTCAACCACCACCTCTAGGTTCTTTCTCAGGAGGAAAAGAAGTCAAAGAATGTCTAGGGGCAGTTCAGCTTCCAGGATGGAGGAGTCAGTCCACTGTATGCTCATGAAAGCCCTCAGCTTATAGTGTCAGCATGATGAGAACCTCATGATCAGGTCATCTTTTTACAAGATAGAAGAACCTGACTTCATGGGCCACAAGGGCCCAATGATTGGGATTTCAATTCCTTTTCCTTCTCCTGCTATTTTTTCTCTTGTATCTTATAGTTTCAAGGGAATTTATCTAACAAGAAATAAGAACATCACATTAAAAAATATAATTATTTTCCATGTGTAATTGAAGAACTAATCTGAGCATAAGCATAAAACTGCTATCTTGGTTACTAGAGCAAAGCACTGCTAGAATGTCATGAAGAAAAAGATTCTTGACTCAGTTTGTACAAGTTTGGACCGTTCAGATTCAGAGAGGGGAGAAGATGCCAAAGGTTTACAAATGAAGGCAATAAAGAAGGACAGAAAAGATCTACAACTCAAGGAATCAGCTTGCTTTCTTCCTTTCCTTCTATTTAGGGACATTGGTGAAAAGTGAGTTGTTTGACTAGCTGTAAGATAGAGAAATAGTGAAAGTCCAGTGAATGACAGAATGGGGAGACTGGAAAGCCGCTCTGTGCAAAAGCCTTGGGTATGAGCTGTGAAGGCCTCTGGGCCATTAGTTGTACTGTTTTCCCTTCATGTTACAGAGGTGTCAGGATCCTGCCACCTTACTCATCGACAATCTTATAAACTTCCTTGAAGTCTTTTCCCAATAATCTATATTGTAAAGAGTTGCATTTTTTCCTTTTTTCTTTCTTTCTTTTTCTTTTTTTCTTTCTTTTTTTTTTTTTTGGTATTTTGATCCATTTTAAAAACTAAGACTTCAAACAATACAGTGAAGGGCTATATAAAAGAGTCTTTCTCTTCGCTCTTCCAAGAATCCTACACCCCTGCCACAAAATTCAACTCTATGACTTTGATGTAGATCCCTACAGATTCTTTCTTGATCCACATAAGCATGCAGTCATGTGCCACATAATGGATGATGTTTCTGTCAACAGCAGACTGCCGGGACCACAGAGATCCTATATGGCTACACCATCTAGTGAGGTAGCTGTTCATACAAAGATGGATTTCTTCAATAACACCTTCTCAGAATGTATTCCCATGGCTAAGTGACAAATGACTATATATCTGAAAGTACATAGCTTCCTGTGATTAAATATAAATATTGTCACACTATGTTAGTCAACTTCGTGTCACTGTGACCAAACACCTGAGGGAATTAACATCAAAGGAGGAAAGATTTATCTGGGCTTACAGTTCCAGAGACTTCAGGCCATGGTCACTCAGCTCTATTATCTGCTCACCTAATGGAGACTGTAGCTGGAAGTTTTCCTGTGCCCCGCCCAGTCTGAAGCCTTTCAGACCCAAGTAAACACACAGAGACTTATATTAATTAAAACTGCTCGGCCATTAGCTCAAGCTTACTACTGACTGGCTCTAACACTTAAACTCAGCCCATTTTTGTTAATCTATATGTCTTCACATGTTCCGTGGCTTTACCTGTGTGTCATTACATGCTCCTCCATGAATGGCAGGCTGGCATCTCCTGACTCAGGCCTCCTCTTCCCAGAATTCTCCTTGTCTGCTTATCCCACCTATACTTCCTGCCTGGCTACTGGCCAATCAGCATTTTATTAAACCAGTGTACAAAAGCATTATTCCACAGGAAGAAAAAAAAAAAAAAGTCGGGTTCCCATCATTCCTTTCAAGGCCATGCCCCACCCCAGTGGCCTCGGTGCTTTCTTATTGGTCCTGCCTCCTGAAGATTCTCTTACCCCCTCAAGGTTCACAGGACTGTAAATTTCCCTCACCTCCCAAAGTTTTTTTGTTGTTTTTGTTTGTTTGTTTGTTTGTTTGTTTGTTTTTATCTCCTGAAGGCTTCACCACTCCCCACTAGCACCACAGGCTGGTGATCAGTCATTTAGACTGATCAGTTCCCCATGATTCTTGGGGGATAGTAACATCTGAACCATAACACACCACTTACCTGAGCCTACAACTAGATGAGTTTTTTTTTCAACTTAGTGATAATTTTTCAGTTTGCAATATACTATATTTCTAATCTGATGTATTTGGGTCTCCTTCATTCTCTTTAACAGTTGTGTAGTATTTTTAGGCCATAGACAAAAGGATAGCTTTTCTCCTACTGATTGGACATAGGTTGTTGGAGTTTTTTAAAAATATCTATTTATTTTTGTGTGTGCACACACACTCATATGCATGCACATGCCACAACATGCATGTATGTAGAGGCCAGGCAATAGCTTTCAGGAGTCAATTCTCTCCTTACACCATATCAAGGTCAAGGGTCAAGGTCAAGGGTCAGCTCAGGTCATGAAGCTTAGTGGTAAAACTGCTGATCCAGTCCTGTGGGTTGATCTTTTTATTAACTTTTTTTTCTAGTATATCATGTTACAATCTTAGTATTCATATATGTATTCACATATGTATTCATATATGTATTCATATATTCATATATGTCTCTATCTTACCTACCTCAGTTTTTTTCTAGAATGGCTAACTAAAAGGAGGTTCTATACATTTATATACACTACCATTGATTTGTCTTTGTCAAATACCAACAAGTAACTTTACAGCGTATTTTAATATATTAGGGAAAGTCCCTTCTTCTGGTAATATATTTCAAAATGTCTTTGTTGTTACATACATTTTCTCTTCCAAATGAATTTTAGAATTGGCTTGTCAAGTTCAGTTTTTAAAATCTTCCTGGGCTTACATTGTATTCCTAATATGGAGAGACTTCTTATCTATGAGCATGTTCTTCTAATCAGGTTGGATTTGAATATGTTCAGGACAGTATAATCATTTTCTTTCTGTGGGTATTCTACATACCCTGTTGGTTTTATATGCCCAGTATATTTCACAATATTTGTGACTATTAAGAGGGAAATTTATTTTCAAGATTTTCTTTAAGTAATTATCAGTAGAGTAATGCTAATATTTAAATTTTAATTGGCAACATTACTAAAAACTCGATTAGCTTCTCTTCAGTACATTGTCTGACATCTCATAATATTTTTACTTATCAAATCTTCCAGAATTATAGTTTTGTCTCTTTCTTTTTTCTTTTTTAAAAAATTCCCCATCATTGAGGAGCATCAGTTCTAGTTCCCTACACACTGGATGGGGAGCACTGAATAGGGAGCATTGATTATTTTTCTCTTGTCTCTGCTTTTGATAAATCTTATGTAATAGTTAACCTTCAGTGCACTGTCAACTGGGAGGTTTCTGGTAGGCTCTTTTGATCAAATTAATGAAGTTTTAATTTATTTCTATCTTGTTATTTTATTTTGATTTGTATAAGAAAAAGATGTTAGTTGTGCCTGTTTTTCTATTCATTTCCTAAATCATTGACTTCATCTGGAGTAAGATCAATGGTACAGAGTTGTACAGTCATATCATTTTTAAGGTTCTGTAACTTTAGACCCTTTATTTTTCAAAGAGTGTGTGTTTCTGGTACCAGAGAGATGGCTCAGTGGTTTGGAGCACTGGCTGTTCTTCAAGAGGACCCAGGTTCATTCCCAGCATCACATGATGGCTCACAACCATCTGTAACTCCAGACCCAGGGTTTCTGATACCCTCTCCTGGTCTCTGTACACTGCACTCATGTGGTGCATAGATATACATGCAGGAAAAACACCCATACCTGTAAAATAAATAATTTTTAAAATATATGTATTCCTGCCTTTTCTCTTATAATAATTGAATTTGGCTGTTTTGTTTGTGGTTTGTCTGTTTCTTAAATCATAACATCAATGTTTTGTTTATTTTCTATTTTATTAGTACATTTTAAATTATAGCTTTTAATATAAAAGATCAGGAACTACATCATTTTGTCTATGGAAACTGATCAATGCTTGCTCTGGGCTAAAATATGATCATGATAATTTTCTTGATGCTTGCACAACTGGGAGACAATAGTCATTCTTGTTTGATTAAAGTTTGTAATATATTTCTTCATAATAATTCATGGCCCGCATGTTTCTGTGTCGTTGGGTTTTGTATGCTTTCTCAGGATAGAGAGATGTAAAGGATGAGGGCCACATTCCCAGGGTCAGATGCACTTGACTTTGAAATCCAGCACTAGCCAGGCGGTGGTGGCACACGCCTTTAATCCCAGCAGGGGCAGGCAGATCTCTGTGAGTTCGAGGCCAACCTGGTCTACAGAGCGAGTTCCAGGACAGGCTCCAAAGCTACACAGAGAAACCCTGTCTCGAAAAACAAAACCAAACAAACAAAAATCCAAGCACCACTTCCAGTCAAGTTTGACATTTGCATATTACTTAAAACCTGTTCACATTTTTAAAACTGTATTTATTATTATATGCATATGTATGTGTGCTTGTTCATCTGTGTGTGCATGGCACATGTTGGGTTTCCTCAGAGGATAGAAGGGGGCATTGAATCCCCAAGAACTGGAGTTACCCCATGCCGTTGTGAGCTACTGGATGTGGGTGCTGGGAAATGAACCTGGGTCCTTGGCAAGAGCAGCAAGTACTCTTCACTGCTGGGCCATCTCTCCAGCCTGTATTCTCATTTTATAGATAATGTTATAGATTTAATGTTAGAGTCGTTTCTCTTTTTTGTATGTGTGTGTGATGTGCTTGTATACATGTGTGTTCACATGGATGTGAAGGTATGCTGTGTAAGGGACATGTGTCAGAGGCCAGAGGCTGATGTCAAGTGTCTTCTTCGTTTGCTCTCTATTTCATTTTACTGCTGCAGGGTCTCTTGCCGAGCCTGGGGCTCTCTAATCAGCTAGTCTAGCTAGTTGTCTTGCCTTTGGAGTCCCCTCTGCCAACCTCCTAAGGGCTAGGATTACAGTGGGAGCACCATAGGATTACAGTGGGAGCACCATAGGATCAACCTGGCTTTCATGTGGCTCTAGGGATATCAACTCTGGTCCTCATGGTTGTGTAGCGAGCACTTTATCCACTGAGCCATCCCTGAAGCCCTATTTTTCTGTTTTTAGTTTTACAATCAGATTAGTTTTTTTCTTATTTTGAAAACTTAACTTACTTGCTTTTGATTTTATTAAGTTTTTTTTAAGTCTGCACTATTGGGGTCTTGTTCAGAAAGCCCTATCCTGTGGCAATGAGTTCAAGCCTATTCTCCACTTCTAGTCTATCAGATTTGGGGTATCTGGTCTTTTGTTGAGGTCCTTGATCCATGTGGAGATGAGTCTTGTGCAGGGTAGTAGATGTGGCTCTATTTCATTCTTCTGCAATGCAGCTATCCCATTTGATCGGCGTCACTTGTTAAAGAAGCTGGTCTTTCTCCAGTGTGTACTTTTGGCTCCTTTGTCACAACTCAAGTGTCTGGAGGTGTGTAGAATTATGTCTGTGCCTTCCATTCTACTCCATTGATCAATGTATGTTTCTACACCATTGCCATGTTGATCTTCCTACCAGAGCTCTATAATACAACTTAAAATCTGGAATTGTGATGCCTCTGGGAATTCTTTTATTATTCCAGATTGGTTTAATTATTGTGAGCTTTTGTGTTTTCATATGAAGTTTAAGATTTTTATGTGAAGAACTATGTTGGAATTCTGGTGGGTTTTGCACTGAATGTGTAGATTGCTTTTTCGTAAAATGGCCATTTTCACGATGTTAATCCTACCAACCCATGAGCATGAGCAGTTTTTGCATCTTCTGACGTCTCTTCAGTTTCTTTCTCCAGTCTCTTAAAATTTTTATATACAAGTCTTTCACTTGCTTGGCTAGATAATCCTAAGGTATTTTTCTTCAGGCTACTTTGACAGGTTGTTGTTTCCCTGATTTCTTTCTTAGGATGTTTGTCATGTGTCTGTAGGAAGGCTACTGATTTCTATGTGTTAATGCTGGCCTGATACTTTGCTGAAAGTCTTTATCAAGAAGTTTTCTGATAAAGTCTTTGGGGTCTTTTATGTATAGAGTCCCGTCACCTACAAATAAGGGGTCCTCATGAAGCTGAAAAGCTTCTGTACAGCAAAGGACACCATCATCTGAGCCAAGAGGTAGCCTACAGAAGGAGGGAAATTGCTACAAACTATACATAGGACAGAGGGTTCATAGCTAGAATACACAGAGAACTAAAAAAAAATGGAACATCAAAAAAATAAACAACCCAATTAAAAATGGGGTATAGAACTCAACAGAGCCTCGAAAGGTGCAATGCAAATGGCTGAGAAACACATTGAAAAGTTCACCAGCCTTAGCCATCAAGGATATGTAGATTAAAACTACTCTGAGATGTCACTCTACCCCAGTCAGAATGGCCAAGATAAATAAAACAAATGACAGCAAAGGCTGGCAGAGATGAGGGGGAAGGGAATGTTACTCATTGATGGTGGAAATGCAAACTGGTACAGCCACTGTGGAAATCGGTGTGAAGGTACCTAAAAAAAGCTGAAAATAGAGTACCCTAAGATCCAGCTAGATCACTCTTGGACATACACCCAAAGGACTCTACATCCTGCTACAGAGATATTTTGTCATCCATGGTCACTGCTGCTCTATAACCACCAGGAACTGGAAACAGCCTAGATGCCCATGGACAGAGAAATGGACAGTGAAAAACCAGTATATTTACATAATGGAGTATTATTCATCTATTATTAAGAACTGAATTATGGAATCTGAAGGTAAATGGATAGCTCTAGAAACAATCTTCCTGAGTGAGGTAACCCAAACCAGAAAAACAAACATTACATTTGCTTTTACATGCAGATGTTAGCTTTTAAGCTCTACTATGTGAATTTCGTTTAGAATACTCACAGAGGTTAGATAGCTAATACAGGAGGGGGGGGGACCCGTGGTGGAGGAAGGGATCTTCTAAGGAAGGAGAAATAGAATACACTGTTATAAAGAGATAAAAGGAAA
This sequence comes from Peromyscus maniculatus bairdii, assembly GCF_049852395.1. Lineage (NCBI taxonomy): Eukaryota > Metazoa > Chordata > Mammalia > Rodentia > Cricetidae > Peromyscus > Peromyscus maniculatus. The sequence continues at coordinate 76,477,055 of NC_134859.1, read as the reverse complement.
GTTAGACTAGGGTGATTGAATGGAGAAGAGAATGGGGGACAGGGTAGAGGAAGAAACATGGGGAAGGATAACTAACACTAAAGAGCCTTTGAAAAGCCATATGGAAACCTACCATAGAAGTTTGCTTATTATATACATATGAAAAAGGAATGTGAATGAAGTTACTATAATAGTGGAGGCAATGCCCCAGCTAGGCATCTTATAGTACTATCAAGGAAAACCTCCACTACCAGGAAAGGGCCACGCCTTGTTGAATCACTGGTGAAAGGGGTTCCATAGGCCACGCCCCAAACGTTATAGACTACTGCCAATGCCATTATTACCCTCCATAACCTGACGATAAGCCCCTGTTGTTGAAGACACCACATCCTTATGTTATAAAACATGGAGAAATTGAACTGTTGCTCAACTACAAGTTTCACCCCTACTGACTAGCATTCATAGTGCTGGAAGCTATTATACCTACTACTAGAAAAGAAATATAAACATCAGTCTCACTCAACTATAAACCTTGTGAGCTACGATAGCAACCTGCCCTCAAGCTATACTCATTGATGAAATCATGGCACAAGTGTTATGAGAGTAACAACCACTGTTTGACTGGAGTTAAGTCTTGCTTCATGAGATGGAATCCATATCTGATACTGTTCATGAGGCCAAGTACCTGAGATTGGTTAGGTCATGGGACCCAGGGGTAAAAGTACTGTTATTATTCTGATAACTGAACATAGCAATAACATTACTCCTGAAGACACAGTCCTATCCACATAGATTAATGCATCACTTAAAGCTCGTGAGGAAAACATCTTACAGTAGATAGCAATTAGCTCAGAGACCCACAACAGGATAACGTGCAGGGAGTGAGAGACTCAGGAGCATTCAGCATTAAATGGGATGTCTTTATCACACCCCTCCCCTTAAGGCTCAGAGATCTATGCAGAAAGACTTTTAAGAGCTACAAATGATAGACAATTCCAAACAAACAGCAGTTTTCAGACACAACAGGGCAGATGTACATCCAAAGGCTGTGGTTGCGTGCACCAGAGCTGTACAAGTTCAAGTCGGACAAAGCTCCAGCACAGAGAAGAGGACCAAGTCCCACCCCTAACCATGAAGCTATTTGAAATTGACAGCTGTTAGGAGAGGTACCTTCAGTTTTCTCCAGTGTAGTGACACCGGGTATACTCCAGTGCAAGCCTCATGCTCAGGGGGAGTTGGCCAATGCAAAACCCAAAACCATTGTTTCTGCAGTGGTTTTTGGGTTTTAATTCTTTTAAAGAGAGGGGGGGGGAAAGTTTGTCGGTAGGGAGTAGGGAAGGATCAAGGAGGAGCTGAGGCAGGGGAAAGAATATGATCAAAATATATTATGTGAAAAAAGTTTAAAAATTAAAAAAACAATTTTTAAATTGTAGACTGTTACATCCTGTGGAGATCTTAAAATCCCCACCAGTGGCTAACAAGTTATATGTGTGCCATACGTGATGTTTGAAGACCTTATTCAAGCTCAGCTGAGGACAAGGGGAGAACTTGTTCACTCTCATCTCGGAGTGAAGCTATTCTGTCTGCCTCGGTTTCCACTTGACAGTAAACAGCGTTTTCTGTGTGTTTCCATTTGCCTGCGTCTCTTCTCTGCCACCCTTCCCAGCCTCTCAGTGACATCTGAAATACATTAGTCCCTTGTAAAACATTAATTATTAAGTCTGAGAATCTCTTTGTGTGGGGGGGAGTGGGGGTGGGGGTGTGTGCAAGAGCACTGTGCTATGTGTGGAGGTCAGAGAACAACTTTCAGGAGACGGTTCTCTCTGCCCACCATGTGGTTACTGGGGATCAAACTTAGGTCATCAGGCGTGGCAGGCTACCCACCAAGCCATCTCACCAGCTCCTTTATCTCTTTTTATATATGCTTTTAAATTCCCTTATTCAAGATGATATGACAATGAAATTTCAATTTTTTATCAAATGTATATAATGATTAAAAAAAGAAGTTGTTTTCTTTATCTCCCCCATCTTTTCCCCAGCTCCAGCTGCTCTTTATCTTGCACAGCTGTGGTAGTCACCTCTCTGGTCATGTGCTCTACAGCTGTTTTGGGACTCACTATCTGCCCTCGTTTACTCAATTACAACTGGGACAAAAGAATCGGACTCTCCCCTAAGAACCACATTCACCTGAATTCTCCTATTCTCCCAACACAGTTACATTGCTGTTTGTAATAGCATCAAGTGTGCCTACCACTCTGAACACAGGAATTGTGGACATTGCAAAGTCAAGAAGAACTCGTTACTTTTCCTATAAATTCCCTCCAGTCCCCAACCTTTCTGTTGCATCTCTTACGGTCCTCCCCATTCTAGTCTCGATTCCTTCCAGATGATCCTTTTGGAAGAACCCCTACTTTCCCAAGCACATTACTTATTTCTTTCCCAGCATACTCTCTGCTTCCGTTGCAGTACATAACCAACCACAACCATGGTTGGATAGCACCACACACCTATCACGGTGTTCAAAACCTCTACAGTCATGATGCCAGATGCTGATGAGGATTTGGAGAAAATGGCACCTTCCAACACTTCTAGTGGGGAAGCAGAATGCTAGTGCCACTCTGGAAAGTGAGTGAGATCATTTCTTTGAAAGTTAACCATGTGGCTCCCATAGAGCCTGGTGTCCGTACCACTGAGCACTTATTCCAGTAAAACTAGAGCTTCTAACCCTATAAAAATCCTTCCCAAAATGTTTATAGCAGTTTTATAAATGATAGCCAAGACCTGGAAATAAACCAGTTGTATTTCAACAGTGGTAGTTGAACAAACTGCGGCCCATTCTTGCCATGAACATGACCTCAGAAATAAAATCAAGGTATCTGTACAAACAACAAACTGGATGAGCCTTCAGAGTGTCATGCCGAGGAGAGAAGGTGATCCTAACAGACCTGTATATGTCACAATCCCATCTGTGTAACACTTGAGATGACACCACTACTGAGATGAAAACACACTGTAGTTGCCAGAAGGTAGTGAGGAGGAGGGAGTGTGGGGCCTGTGATGCCTGTCTTCCAGCCAACAGAATCATCGTAAGGTACCTTGTTTGCCTTTTAATGGAGCTGGAGAGAAAAGGAGTGGTTAGGCATGGATGTGTGCATGGCATCTTGATCCAATCTCCCCATCACTTGCATGTAACCCAGTCTGAATGCTCAGAAATGAGGACCTAATGCTAACCTGAGCCCAGCCAATACTGGACAAAGCACATCTGCTCCCTAAAAACTCAGTCACCTCAAGACACACATGACACTGAGTTTTGTGTATCAGCTGTTGGCGGATTATACCTGACACTAATTCCTTCTTCCCGGTATAGTTGGAAAATCATCAACTTATAATGTAATAGGAAAATTCTGGAATATATGAGCTTTCCATTAAGGTATGAGTTCCTAGAAGGTAGAAATCGTGTCTTTTCCATTTTAGGAGGAGGGAGTTACTTTGTTTTGTTCTGGTTTTTACCTTTACGTGTTGCATTCAAGCAACTCTGTTCTTTCTGTTGGTTCCTCCTGCCACAGGACATTTGCACAAGATTCTCCCTGTGCTGAAGCACCGTCCCATCCCACCTGCTCACCTGCCACCTAATTGTTCAAGTTGCTCTCAAAATGCATTTCAGCAGAGACATATTTTCAATATAGCTATTTAAATGAGGTGCTATAGCTTGTAACATTCAAATTATAAACATAATTCATAGATTATGATAAATTCACAGATTTATAAATAATTCTATCATTCATGCCCTTCACCTCTCCTTCAGAATAATGTTTACAACTTGCAAACATCTATTTACTTTTGTTCCATATTTTTATGTTAAACATATTCCACTATTATAGACTTTCTGAGAGTCTTTCATATCTAATGTAGCTAATAAATTCATTTCCCAAAATTTGATTTGGGCATTGCTGAACATTTTATGGGGAAAATGTTTCATGAAATCCAGAGAATATTTAGGACAGGAATTCCTAAACTAAGGGCACATTAGAACACACACACCCTGAGATCCATACCAACATGTCTTACAAACCCACCAATTCAGAGTTTCTGCAGGGTATCTCTTTTGAGAACAGTTAGATGATTTTGATGGGCAGAGAGGGTGAGAATATGTAGTCATATTATCCCTCCTACCTGACTGTAAACCTCATGTGAGCAGACTTTGTGCTCATTACATTTGTCACAGGGCCCAAAAGATGCACAGTCATCCTTAATTCATTTATTTCATAAAAAAAAAAATGTAGTGCTAACTCTTATGTGATGGGCTGAACTCTAGGCAGTGCACATAGCCATAAATTCTTGAAATATTCTGTATCTAAAATGCTTACATTTCATGAAGAAATAGTAACACGGACCAAGGACCTGGAGAGGATCTTCTATGCATTGACCCTTTTACCTCGGACATCAAACCTACAGGTGACATTATCTCTCAATTATGGTTAAGAAAACTGAAGTGCAGGGAGATTAAAAAATGTGTTCATGGTCACATGGTACAGAGGTGGCTGGGATGGTCTCGTAATCTTGTGCAAAGGTCCTGTGGCAGGAGGAACCCACAGAAACTGTCAACTTCATGGAATTTAGAATCACCTAGGAAACTAACTTCTGGGGTGTCTGTGAGGGAGCTTCCAGAGAGGTTTGCCTGAGGTGGGGAGACTCACTCTGAATGAGTGGCATCATCTCATGGGGAAGGGGTCCTTGGATGGATTCAAAGAAGTAAGTGGACCACCAGCATTTGTCTCTGCTTCCTGACGGTGGATGCAATGTGACCATCTGCCTCCTGCTAACATCGCCACGCCTTCCCACCAGCCAAAATAAAGCCTTCTTTCCGTAGGTGGCTCTTTTCAGGAACCTTGTCACAGTCAGGAGAAAGGGGACTTATACAGTGACAGACAGAGAATTGGTCTGGTCCTAGGGAAGTACTGTTCACAGGCCCAAGCTCTTACCACTGTGAAATCCTGGGTTAGGAAATGATACTGGGTGAAGGTACAAGGCAGTCCCTAAGTTCCCCCCGCCACCCCCAGACCTTGGGAAGTTTCTGGTTCCTAGAGAGCAGCCACCACCAGGGCAGGACTTTATCTGCTTCTCTACCTCCTCGTGTTCTTTAGAGGATCTGCCCAGCAGAGTTGACATGGCTCTGCATACAGGGACACACTTCTCTGGAGGGCAGCCTTCCCCTCCTTGTGGAAGAAGGGAGGGGGCCTTCTTACCCGTATAGCTTATGTGATTCATTTTAAAATCAGACTGGCCGAGTCAAGGGTAAAATCAACGCATTGTGGACACAGAGAACACATCATAAGATTCCTAGTCACCTCCAAGCATTCAATACAGGGTGGAAAAACTTAATAACCAAGAAAAGTAAATAAACAACTGTTAAGATGATTTACAGTCTGGCCATGAAGTTGACTCGGGGTCTGTCCGGCTTTCTCCATCTTAAGACAGTCTCTCAATTCTCCTGGGGCAGGGTGTGGATCCAGACTTCGTGTCAGACGTCAAAGGAAGCATATTTTATGTTTTCTGATTGACTGGTATATGCCCAGAAATGTGCCAGGTCCTTTTCTATGTACAGACTTCCTTATAACTTTTTTTTCCTTCCAAGCTCCTAGATATCAGGTCTTCAGATGTCTGAAGATTGCTATCCCAGCCCTCCCTCTTTTTCTGCTTGATCATGTTGTTCGAGGTTGCACATACTTCTGTATCTTTCATGAGTCTGGGATCAGCCCTCATCATGGACTGCCCTTTCTAGAGTGTGTAGGCTCCTAGGTGTGGGGCCCTCAGAGTTAAGGAAACCAATAGGACAGAGTCACTGATCTTTCTCACAGCACCCTCTGAGGAACTCACTGAAGATCTTCCCTGGCTCCACTGCAGGAAAGGGTCCCTAGGAAAGTGCAGCTTTAACCCAGACTGGCTCTTACGGAGCCCGAGCCTCCTTCACCGCCCAGCAGACCCATAGACATCCTTCAAAGCTTGGCCTGAGGAGCCACCTCTTCAGAAAGCCTTCCTTTGCTCTGTGTCTGTTTTCACCGGTCACACCAGGCAGCACTGACTTCATCTGCGTGCCTGACAATGTGGGAGACTGGCGTGCAAAAGAAAATGGTGTCTTAGGCTGAGGAGACAGCTCCGTGGGCAAAGAACTTGGCATGCAAGTGTGAAGACTTGAGTTCAGAGCCCCAGAGCCCACAGAAAGGCAGACAAGGAAGCATCAGTCTGTAATCCCAGCACTCCTACAGCAAGATGGGAGACAGAAAAAAAATCCCTGTATGTCTACAATCAGCCAACCTGGAGAACACAGCAGTGAACACATGAGACCTCTTTCAAACAAGGTAGAAGACAAGGAGCCATATCTGTGGTTTCCCTCTGCTCTCTGTATGACACAGTAGCAAGCGTACACTTTTACTCACACATGAATACACACACACAAACTCACTCATACACACTCACACAGAAATGGTATCTTACAAACCTTTGTATCTTCATTGCCTCTGGTCTGGCTACTGAATTGATCTATTGCCTACAGCCTAGCAATTGAATTGACCTATTGTCTACAGTCTGGCTACTGAACTGCTCTAAGTTCTAGATAAGAAAGAACTGGGGCCGGCTGGTGGTGGTGCATGCCTTTAATCCCAACACTCGGGAGGCAGAGGCAGGCGGATCCCTGTGAGTTTGAGGCCAGCCTGGGCTACCAAGTGAGTTCCAGGAAAGGCGCAAAGATACACACAGAGAAACCCTGTCTCGGGGAAAAAAAAAAAAAAGTAAAAGACAAAGAAAGAACTGGGAAATCAGAAGCTCTATAAAGGCAAAAGGAAAATGTAAGATGACCACTATTGTGTTATTAATTATTAGTCGGCCTTCAGCTAGGTAATGTGGGCACAATGGAGACCCTTCTCACTGGTTTCCTCCATAAGGAAGCCTATGGCCATTCAGTCATTCATGCATCAGTCACCCATTACATGCCAGGCCCTTTCCTGGTCATCTTGGACACAGCAATGAACAAGACCAATGTAGTTCCTGCCCTAGGAGGCTTCTGCAGTGACTTACAACATATACAACATTGACCATCCCTTCCTTCACCAGGTGATAAAAAGCACTTGTCCTTCCAGGTGCTCGAGGTGTGTGGGTGTGCAACAGTGAGGAACACATTCTACTTATTTATGGAACTTTTAGTTTATGGAGAAACAGCTTACCAATAGAAGAATTCATCTTGCAGAATAAAGAAAATGAAGTTTACGACTGGCCCAGAGTTAAACTGCAATTTCAAACTGGCTTTGTCGAAATTGTCCCCTCCCTTTTTCCTGTATGTCCCCGGAACTCTTCTCAGACCCTCAGCCCTCATCTGCAGCTTCATCCTACTTGCTCCCAGCTCCCCCAAGACCCCTGTTTTCAATGAAGTCTCTGCAAAAGTGGCCACCCCACCACCAGGCAAAGCAGCTTAGACTTCCCTCCCTCCTCTCCTCCCACACCACTCTGCAAATGCAGAGCCAAGAAGGCTCTTGGCACAGAGGGAGGCCCGCCAGACAGTCCTTCAGTGCCATGCAGCCATGAGAGTCCTCCCCACACTTCCTTGAGGGGCAAAGTCCTTCTGCCAATGCGGACTCAACTGGGCATGGTGATGTGCCAAGCCTCCCTACCCCCAACTAGTCCATCACCTCCTCTTACAGCATCTTCATCCCTAGTCTGAGCAGACTCCGGTCCTTACCCCCAGGAGCCTGGCAGTTGCTGAGCCCAGACACCTGGGAGTAGGGTGCTGGTGACTTTCCAGTGACCACGGCCACAGGTCTCCACTCCAGGCAGACACCGGCTGAAACCTGGCTCTGTCCGGGACTGCCCACCTGGACACCCAGCTGGCAGTACAGACCCAGAGCCACTGTCTAGGCCTCCTTCTCCCGACAGACACTTTTCTCTTGAGTCCTTTTTTGGCCAGATCCCTTTGCAGCATTATAGTTTGTCAATAGCCCGCGACTGCTTTCTAGAATTTCTCTCCAGGAGAAAGTGTGTTTTTCTAAGAAATAGGTGTTCTAGCCTGAAGCCTAATTTCATATGAGGGCTCAAAATTGAAACAAAAATAATCGCCCTCAAGTCTAGGAGCCGAGGGGCCTCTCCACACCCTGAAGAGTGCTTCCTCTTGGGAGGTGGGAGGCAAGGGTGGTCTTTTGTGTTATTTTAATGAAAATTTTCCAATTATAAAAATAACGTAGGCTCCTTAGATCAGCCAGAGTCCATGGAGAAAACAGAAACCGCACTCAGCTTGGATTCTGAATAAATTTTAAGGAAAAAAAAAAAAACTCAGAGGGAGTTGAGCTGGGGTTTGTAAGTGAACAAAAGACCTGGTGGTACATGGGACTGGCGACACTCAGGAGCGGTTAACTGAAGAGAAAAGAGAGAAAACCAGGAACTGGGGGTGGGGGGTGGGATAATAAGCGGATCCTAGCTGAGCCAACTAGATGCCTAGGATGTCTGGAGGATGCAGTCACCCAGATGTGGGGATGTGACAGCTCTTCAGGCTGATCCAGTCTCCACAGTCAAAATGAGATCTTCCAGGTGGGTTTTCTCTCACTGTCCCTCTCAAAATGGAACTTCGCCTTTATCCACATGTTGATTGCTTTCACAGCAGTTTTTCTCTCTAAATCTAGGTTCAGCAAAGATCAGGACTGTGCCTCTGTAGTTCATTATTACAGACTTAGAGAGTGGAGACTGGGAGATGGCTCGGCAGTTAGGAGTATGCTGTCTGCTCCTGCAGAGGACCAGAGTTCGGTTCCCAGTGCCCATGTAGAGCAGTTCACAACCACCTGTAACTCCAGTTCCAGAGGATCCAATGCCTTCTTCTGTCTTCTGATGGCACCCACACTCATGTGAATAGACCCACACATACACACATAATTTAAAATAAAATAAATCTTTGAAAAACAGCAAATCCAATATGTAGCATAGTACCTGCCACATGACTGTTTGTTGAATGGATGAATGAATGAATGAATGAATGAATGAATGAATGCACTTAACTTTTTTTTCTGTCTCTGGAGGTGTTTATTAACATAGAAATGATTCAGTTCCATAAAAACATCCAACATTTTCTCCCTCTTTTTTACCAAACCCAATGGTAAGACCTGTCTCTGAATTTGGACTCAGCCCTGACATCTTAGTAACTATATGATCTTGGTGACACAAATCACAAGTTCTCTTAATTTTGGTTCCTTTCTCTGGAAGGCAGAAAGAGTAGACTGGGATCTCTTAGGTCTCCTGCCCTCTCCTTCCATGATTTCTCAAGCCTTTCTCAAACTAAAGCCAATGGTCTTGCAAGGACTTAGAACTCTAGCATTCAGTTCATCTCTGTGCTATAGCAATGAGCTCCCTGACAAAGAGAGAAAACAAGATAGTCTGATAAATACAACCACAACTGTCACAAACCAGAACACAAGCAAGCCATCATTCTGCCATCTTCTGGCCTTGCAGACTTGCTTAGTTAGAAGTCTCCCTTTCAGAGCCCCGGGTTCTTCATCTATAAAGTAAGGACAATGATACCTGTTTCAGCAGCCCTATATTATAAAGCTCAAAACACATGAGATAATGTATGCAGAATGCTTTGTACAGTGCAGCGTACCATGTAAGTTTAAGATGATGCCATCATTGCTGCTAATCTAACATAAACTGACACATTATAAAGTCAAAACAATTAAGCAAAGCAGCACTGGTATAGAACAGACTGGTGTTATTACAAGGGGGGAAAAATCACTGAGTAGTTCCAGACACAGGATGTTAGAAGAAGATAAAAGTGGTATCAGTTATGAGGAGAGAAAATGTGCAGCTCACTAAGAAAACTAGCAGAGCACCATCAAAAGGCAAAACGAAATTAGATCCATGCCTTCAAGCTTGTTGCATGGTAAATTAAAAGGGGACCAGATATTTAAATATAAAAAAAAATCATACAAGTTCTAGAAGAAAATATTAGAGAAATTCTTTATAACCAGAGGAGGTGGTTTCCATTTCTGAGCTACTGTGAACAGAATAGTGATAAACACAGCAGAGTAAGTATCTGTGGAGTAGGATGTCGAGTCCTTTGGGCACATGCCAAGCAGTGGTATAGCTGGGTCATATGCTGCATCTATTTTTAGCTTTTTGAGAGTTCTCCACACTGATTTCCAAAGTGTCTGTGCCAGTTAGAAATCCCACCAACAGTGAAAGAGGGTTCTCTTTTCCCCACATCCTCTTGAGAATTTGTAGTCAGTCTTCTTGTTGATCTTAGCTATGCTGACTGGAGTAATATGAAATCTTCAAGGTGTTTTGATTTTCCTTCCCCTAATTGCCAAGGATGAGCAACTTTCTTTTTTTTTTTTTTTTTAGATATGTCTTAGGCTCTTTTATTTCTTCTTTGGAGAATGTTCTGTTCAGATCCATAGCCTATATTTTAAATGGGTCATTTGTTTTGTTTGACTCTCTCTTTTTTTTTAGTTCTTTTTATATTCTGAATATTAATCCTCTGCCAAATGCTGACAAAAAGATAGTTGGCAAAAACATTTTTTAAACAATAATTCAAAATATAAAATAAGTACAACTTGAAAAAAACTTCAGCGCAAACAACTATAAGAAAATATTTTTAATTTTATGCAATAGACATAGGCTCATTTTTCTATGTACATGTATATATATGTGTGTGTGTGTGTGTATATATATATATATGCATATATGTATATAAAATATAGATTCCAGGATATATACACCTCCTAAAATCTATATTTTAAAAATAATGAATGGGTTGATAAATCACAGAGAAGAGAAGATATAAAAAAAACTGTTAAAACTGGACACAATACAGTACATGGATAGTTCCAGATACTCCGGAAGCTGAGACAGAAGTATCACTCGAATCTAATAGTTGAGGGCCAGCTTGGAAAAAACTGGGAGACTTTATCTCAAAATAAAAACAAAAAAGAGACTAGAACAACTAGACACACACACACACACACACACACACACACACACACACACACTTCTTGTTCTAAGAAAACATGCAATTTTAAGCTCATCAAAGATATCACTCCTCACCACTCAAGATATCAAAGAATTTAAAAGTCTGGGCTGGGAAAATAATCCAGTTAGGAAACTGCTTGCCATGAAGGCGTGAAGACCTGGGTTCAACACCCAGAACCTATCTAAGAAAACTCAGGTGTTCTATAGAGAGTTTCTAGAGCCCCACATGGGGCAGGTGACAGGTGGGTGAGCTCCTGGGACTTGCTTGTCAGCCAGCCCAACAGTCCCAGGCCAGCCAGAGACCTTGTCTCAAAACACAAGATAGACAGCGCCTGGGTAGTGACACTTGAAGTTGGCCTCTGATCTCCATGTGTACACAAACATACGTGTACATAAATGAACAAGTACACACACACTTCAAATGCTTAATATGTATTCCATAAATTAGGATCTAGAAGGCAGTCAATTTCACATAATGCTGGCAGAAGGGTATTTTTTATGACTGTGTGAGTAGTACTGTTGACACTATGTATACAATTATAAATGCAAAGTAATTTTGACATAATAATCCTAATTTGAGGATTTATTTTATAAACACACTTAGCAATGTATAAAATGACAGATCCGTGAGACTGGTTTGCAGAAATAAAAATTATCATGTGTAGTTTATGAACAAAATGCAGAGTATATCTCCACTTAGTACTAGTCATTTATATCCAGATAAAGCAGCTATTTAAAAAAAAAAAGATGTGGATTTGCATTATGTACCAGTATGGAGAGCTCATCTTCTTGTTCAGATCTTGAATGACCCCAAAGGCTCAGGAGCGAAGGTTTGGTCTCCATCTGTGGTACTACTGAGACGGTAGGGTCATTAGGAGGTGGGCGTACTAAAATGAACTGAAGTTTAGGGGATGTGCCCTCAGGAAAATATTGGGGCCCTGGCCCCCTCTCTTCCTTTCCTTTCCCAGCCATCATAAGATGTCCATCCCAGTCCACTCTATGCCTCCCACTCTGATATACTATGCTACCATGACCCCAAAGCAACCAGGTTATAAAAGCATGGACTGAAATTCTGGAATCCTAAGTCCAAACCTGTCCTGTTAAAGTCGTTCAGTTCAGGTATTTGTCATTATGATGCCATGCTCACTAAGAGACCCCCAAGAAACATTGTTTAAAACAAAACAGAAAAGTTTTAGAAGGCTGGACATGGTAAGCAGCTGTGCCTATAATCTCAGTACTTGGGATGTGAAGGCAAGAGGGTCAAGAGTTCAAGTTTACCTTTGGATAGGTGTTGAATCTAAGGCCAATCTGAGCTAGATGACACCATATCTCAAAAAAAAAAAAGTTGAGGTTTCTATATGTGTCTGTTTGTATGAAACTGAGGAGGAAGGGATCTATATTCGTGTTTGACTCTTCTCACCCTGAAAAAGTACATCGAATGGTGCCCACAGTGAGTGTTCAGGGTGCTTGGACAAGTGTGAGAACTGGGACAGTGATAGACAGGAAACAGGCCTAGTTTTCACTATTGGCTGTTGAAGCACATTCAAAACAGTCCATTTAATTTTTTTTAAAAAATCTAAATAAAAATAAAGTTCATCAGAGCTAGAAGAAACACAGTGAGGCTAGAAAGGAAAGGCAATGGGGAATGGTCATGGCAGAAAGAGTCGGCCAGAAGGGATGAACAGTCCGTAGGGATGATCTAGGGCAGCCCAGGAGGTGAGGCTCCTCCGCCCGTGCCCAGAAGGAGAGAGAAAGGAGATTTCTGCCGTTCAGCAGTCAAACAGCAGAGAACAATACCAAAGATCAGCATGGGCAAGTTAGTTCACATCTTTGGAGAGAAAGGAAAAAAAAAAATGTGTTTCTATCGTTTCTTTGAGCATAGGGGGCGAATTTCACGGGGCAGGCTCCCATACTAAATGAAATAATAAATTTCTCCAAAGGAGTCTTTTGTAGTGCTTATTTAAGCTATCAGCGAAGTGGAGCGTCTTAAATGACAAGAGTGTTTACGCATTTAATTTTTGTGAAACACTAGAACCGTAAAGCCTCTCCCTTTAAGATGGGGAATATATGACACATGCAGTTAATTTCCACATTAAATTATTGAATGAAAAATACACACATTACCCATTGCGACTCCAGGATTAGGTCAGGTCAAATTTTATTGCTTTTGGCCAAGGGCTTTTGTAAGACTTACAAGGCTGAGAGCAGGTCCAGTGTGATCTTTGCTGTAAGTTAGAGTTAGTGTGAGGTTCTGAGTGGGCAAATGCTTAGCATTTTAGAGGTAATTTGGTAGAAGTCGTCATGAGACCGGCACAATGCGGTGTTGATGTAACGGGAGCTTTATAAGATCGCTTTAGCTCTGGTCTCTGAAACTGCCAAGGTTCCCATGGCCACCTGAAAACACGTAATGAAGCCTTTACTGCATTGATCTGGAATGGATACTAATTTGAGTTTGCCCCCAAGAAGTTACTGGCATAGAACCAGATTAATATGACAAACAAAAATAGGGAGAAAATATAGGTGATTCTCTAGCTTGGGGGTCCCCAAAATATATATTTCATGGGTGAAGGTGTCTTAGAGAATGACTTCAACCCTGGACATAAACATGAAACCCAAAAAGTGTTTGGTTTTTCTAACAAAATAAACATGATCAATGGGCCTGGTTTAAAAAAAAAAAAAGCAGCCTGAAAGCAGGATATTTTGAACAAAGTGCTGTTTCTTAGATTGGTTTCTGACAGAAATGAAGACATTATGGGAATGATCATAGGAATTATTTGCTGGGCCCTTGCTACATACCAAGAGAAATGTCTCGGACGGTTTAGCACAGGTGGCCCTTTGACGAGCTTATGTGGTGCCATCTAGTCTTACAATTGTGTTTTCAGATGAGGAGATTGAAGCTTGGTGAAATTAAGAGGTTTCCCAGGTCTACCAGCTGACAGGCTTGTGGTGTTGCGCTACACACCCATCAGTGAGACGCAGCTTCAGGCTCTGCTGTACTGAATAGAGCTCACCAATCAGAATAAATCTTTTGTGTTTGGTTATGGAGTCCTAAGCCTCAGCTTGGGGCTGGGAGATAGCTCAACTCTGAAAGCACTTGCTGCCCAAGCCTCGAAGAGGATTAGTGTTTGGATCCTCAGAACCTACATAAATACCTAGTGGTTTGGCAGCCCACCTATAATTCCAACCTCAGAGGGCTGAGACAAGGGACCCCCAAAGCAAGGTGGCTAGTGAGACTAGCTAGCTCCAGGCTTGGTTAAGAGACCCTTCTTCAAAGAATATGATAGAGAAGTAATGGAAAAAGATTCCCACCATTGACATTGGCACACACACACACACACACACACACACACACACACACACACACGCACACACATGCACACACATGCACACATGCCCACACAGACACATGTGTCTACACACATGTGGACATGCATAGACACTACACACTTATACACATGAAAAGACAGAAAAGCAGAGGAAGGCAGGCTTGAAGGATTCTGAAGCATCTGATCACCCCCAGCTCAGAATGCCAGAGTATCAGAACAGTATAAATAAAACAGAAAACAGTTTTCATTTTCTTAGTACAAAGGATGTCCAGCTATCTTAACTCTAGATCAGTCCAGCTAGGCACATCTACACCAGAAGTACTAAGCCAGACTAACCTTAGAACCAGGTTTCTACTAGCTACCTGGAAGTTTGCTTCATAGACTAAAATCACTGCCACTTTTCTCAGTATGAACTTTCTAGAAGGGCATTTTCTGACATACAAACAATGAAGTAGTTCATTGATCCACTGGTCGGCCTGTCATTTCCTGGGCATGCTCTCACATCGTTCAAGGAGGTGTTCAAGGTCTCTGTCTGTTTAAGCACATCATCATTTTTCTTTTAGAAGCCTTCATTTATTTAAACCCAGGCTTCAGCTATAAGTTAATAGTTCTAAATTGTTCCTGGTAGATTAGGATAATGATACCTGTGAAAAAAGAAGCATCTTTTATGTGGAACCAATGAAGGTGTTGCCCTCGTGGTCTTAGCAATGGAGGAAGGAGGCAGCCAGAATCTTTATTTTTCATAAACTATATGCAATTGACAGACAACTCAAGAGGAGGGGGGTGTCAGAATGCCTAAGGCTAGGCCATCCAACCCAAAGTTCTCACTCAGCTCCCTACTTCAGAACTGTCACTGAAGACACAAAACCAAGAGTTGCCATGCTCTGGGAAGCTGGCATCCTTCCTGGCTACAAAGTAAGCAGCCCCTGAAAGAGTCAACCAGCCAATTCCATGCAGACAGGGAAATAAATACACAAACACAAGTTTCTCCTTGCCAGTTAGACTAGGTTTGACTACAGGAATTAAAAATGACTAATAGCTGGGAGTTAGGCAGAAGTCATGAGATCATGTTACTTAGAAACACAAAATGCTTTTAAGATTTTTTTTTTAAAGCCTAAATCTTAAAATTTATTTCTCCATCTCATGAGATTCCAAGGAAGCAGCTGGATTGTAATAATCTTACGATCTCATCCAAGGACAATGTGCACTTAGAGGAAGATGAGGTAGACGTACTTTTCCCTAGTCCCCCTGCTAAATACAAATGAAAACATGGGACATTTTATGTTTGTGAAAAAAAAATAAAAGCATTAAAAGATTCTGAAAGGTGAAAGGGGGCAGCTGAGCAGCAAGGGACTGCAGGACCTAAGAACAACGGAGATGAGACTTCCCAGCCTAGAAGCAGAACAGCTCTTAGTAGTTATTTACTGAAAAACCTGTCCTAGTGCAGCTAAATCAATGCTGTGTGCGAGCCGATGGGGAGAGCGGTCTTCAGACATCAATCACATGGCTTGCGGTGATATTCCGGTGACCCTTGCTCTTCAGTAAGTTAAACTATTCTCAGACAGCTAGATCATGATCAAAATGATCTCATTATGCCTAATTTTGTTTCTAAAACACGAGGTGAAGGAAGAACAGAGGCTGTCTTTTTTCATGCAGGCAATCACAATTCTTTCCTCTTTTGTGGGACTCTCTTTGCCGCTCCTCTACCGAGAAGCTGCAAGACTCTGAGCAGCCCACTAACTCCATGTGGCCTCAGTTTCTTTCCAGAAATAAGAAAGCAGTGGTTGTTGCTGTCTTCAAATCCATAAAAGTGGGTTCACGTTAATTTAACTAATATAGAGCTTTTAAGAAATAGCTGAAAGTACAATTATTGCCACTGTGTAGGATAAAAGCCAAGGGTGATACACAGAGCTGAAACCGCAGCTAGAGATTTTCCGTTTTCTTTGGTGTCTCAAACTGGGAGTTTACTGGAATTCTCCAAAGTCTGCGTTCTTTTTAGTCTTCAAAGAATTAGGTCTTAAGATAGACAGTGTTTGTGCACGTGGGAGGTGGGGCACTTCCTGGAGGCTTCATCTTTCCCGTGTCACTGGTTCCTTCAATAGGAATCTATTCTGCTTTGTTAGGCAAGCACCCTGATTTCTTTCAACTTCTATGTGAGTAGTTTTCAATTGGTAAGTTCTAATCACTCAATAGAAATTGTCTGCCTTTTTTTTTTCCTACAATTGCCCGCACACTTGTTTGGTCTCATTTCTTCAGTGGTTTCTAGAGATTCTTTTAAGTGACAGTTCATCCCTCTGTTTTCTCCTGGTATCATTCTGCCCCATTTAAACAGCCCAGCATACTTGACAGTATGGTGGCGAATTCTTTGCTGTTTGCTGAGGAATTAACACGGGGAAGGAATGTGTTTGTGTTTGGTTCAGTGTCCTCTTCAGATCAGAAGACAAGGGTTTGGCCTCGAGATCCTCTGCCCGGTGTGTCTGTTCTAATTCCGGAAAAGTCCAAACCCAGTAAAACTTAACAAAAGAATCAGAGTATTCAAGGTGATCTTAAGAGATGACCCTTATGTTTAAGCAGTATGAGTTATCAGAGTGATAAAAGGGCTAAAGCTTAAAGTGCAAATCAGTTTTTAGAAACTGTTTGATTTAAAATGTAATGAAATCTTAAGGAGCATACATACGATCACAAAATGCTGAGACAGAGAGGAGGGAGAGAGGGAGGGAGGGGAGGAGGAGGAGGAGGAGGAGAGAGAGAGAGAGAGAGAGAGAGAGAGAGAGAGAGAGAGAGAGAGGAGAGAGAGAGAGAAAACACCCTAGGATCCTGGAACAAGAAAAACCCAACCATCACCCAGACTATTTCTTAGAAACTAAGCTCAAAGTCACAACATTTTTTGACAAAGCTGAGACAAAATCTTAAGACTGCTGACTCCTAATTCACAGTTATTTTTCAAGTAGAACTCAACAGAAACCACAATGAGGTCAGAGGTCAGGTGGCAAAACTAGGAATTTGAGGGATTAATGCACCTTTCCCATAATCTGAGAAATTTGCAGACTGAGGTGAGATTTCTTGAGTTTGCAGATGTTGAGAATTTTCAACAAGAGAAGCATGGTTCTACTCTGACCTCCAGGGGATTGGAGTAACAAGCCCGTGTGAAGGGTGTCTTAGCCCCTTGCTACTTCTACTAGTTTCAGAGGTTCACAGCTCAGCCCTCAATTCCCTGCATTTTTAACTGGGTAGACCCTGGGAACCAACCCACCAGATCAAACTCTCCAGGGTGCGAGCCAGCCCCCAATCAGTAGATGAGAGTCACCCACTGGCCCTCCATTACAGTCACAACCCTGGTCAGAACGCTAAGGAACCAAGTTAAGAACCAGACTTTATTCTTTGTAGAGATCATAACTCACTCCATGTGTCAATGCCTGGTTGGTCTCCTCAGTACACAGACAATCCTTTAATAACCAGGATGTATCACACACCCCCAGTTTCATCTGCCACTGCTAATCATCCTATATTTTGTGCCTAAAACCCCAGAGCAGCTTACCTAGCCTCGGTGACTGCATTGTATAATCTCATGCCTTTGTGCCATTCTGTATGCTATTTCCTCTGCCTGGAAAGGCATTTCACCTCTCCCCCTCCCACCCCCGACTTTCAGAGTGAATAAATAAATGGCTGCATGGATGGATGGATGGATGAAAAATGAATGAGGCAACGAATAAATATAATTTGAGGAGCACTAGGAAAAACCGCCATCTTAAAGCAGCCTCGGGTCCCACTCAAAAAGTAAAATTAAAACACTGCTGTTTAGTTTTAGCAACCTCGTGGTCCACATCAGTCTTGTGATTATCGGCTATGAGGTGCATAGCAAATAGTTTAAGTGGTCATTATGATTCTGACACCAGAGAAATGAAGCAGACTATTTCCTTTGTGTTTAATATTATGGGAAGGCTAATGGTATTCATACAACATTACTCTCACTCGTTGGCCTTCTTTGAGTGAAAAAGAGGTAAATTATACCTGGGGTGCAGGTGATTGTGCATAATGCTGAATGCATTGACTGAGCTCAGTATATATAAGAACGAATGATTCCCCAAATAAGCAGCAGAGAGGACGGGTTTGGCTTGGGAAATGTTAACAGTATCATGTGGCTGCATCTGACTCCTTTATAATGGAACTAATTAAATTACATCATCTCAGGGCATGTCTTTCTTCTATCATCATCACTCATATTTTGATATACTCCATCAATGAATTCTGCATTAATTACAAATCTATCTGGATTAATTAGAAGTCTCACTTTTCTTGCCATCGCCGGGCTCAAAGTTTTGATAAAGGCAGAAGTCAGAAATGATTGGGAAAGAGGAAGACAATGCTGCAGGGTTCAAGGCTCAGAGGAATAGGATGCTGGGAGTAAGAAATATGGAGGTGCTGTGTGAAGGGTGTGTGGGCTCGGGGTGAAGCCAGTTTGATTGAGAGAGGAAGGGGAAGAAGGAAAAGAAGACGGAGAGAGAGAGCTATTAATGGCTTCACAGCGTTCTTCTATCATTCACTTGATGCTCCTTCAGTGAACAGGGCACTGTCCCAAGATAAGAGCACTCAGCTTCCTTAGCTGATTTGGAACCACTTTGATATCAGTTGCCCTTTGAGATGGTCATGGTCACAATGGCTCTGCTGGTCAAGGAAAAATACAAAACAATAACAAACTATATTGGCACACAGACCCTATCTATTGGGTCTCCAATCTTAAGTCTTTAGTAGATACAACAATAACAACAACAATAATAATAGCTTTAGATTCTAGATTTCAGACATATAAGCCCTCAGGACTCTTTTTTTTTTATCATTCTGTCATTTAATATTTAATTACGTACCATCTTGCTTTACTAGCAAAGCAACATACCATCATATAGATTTATTGGGAGATGTCCTCTATTCTTATGTACATGGAAAAAGAATCTAAAGGAAGTTAAGAACTGATCTGATGTCTCTGGAAACCAGCAAAGGGGGGGACCTTTTACACTGGCACCAATTGCTCCCTGCATGATGTCGTGTTTTCTTTAAGGAGAGGTATCTGATTTGCTAGTTTCCTACCTGTCTTTTTGTCCCCCTCAGTTGGTGAAATGAGACAATAAACTCTTCCCAATGTCTTCCAACAATAAAGCCTTCTTTTATGCAAACCCATATATAATTCTAAAACGACTTCTCTCCTAATATTAGATAATTAATGGACAGATTATTTGCTTTAGGAGTAAACTTTTTCTCACCAGTGATCACAGTGAACCTTACTAATGCATAGTACTTGTATTTGGAATGTTCTATGTGGTCACTTCCTTCAAATTGTGCTTCAGTAGTTTTCCTGGGCCATGAAGTTTTAGCTCAGATTTTTTTGATACAGGAGATACTAAAATAAACTTTCTCCTCTTCATTTTACGATTCCAGGCAGCACCCAGCCACAGACCCTCCACCCCACATGTATGTCTTCTTTGTGTGTGCCACTACAATTCTTAGATAACTAAGTAATTAGTATCCAGTGTCTGAAATGTTTTTGGAAAAGCAATACCGGCAGTCAGCTTATATTACTTTTCATTTCAAAGCAATATAAGAAATAAAAAATGACAAGAACATTTATAAACAGACAAGGACAGTGAATATTTTTTTGCTTGGTTTCATGGAGGCTCTCACAGAGTCATGGTTGGCCTGGAACTCACACTCTTCCTGCCTCTACTTCAGAAATTCTGGGGACTTGCAGGTATGTGCTAAGGATGATGATTGTTTTGATATGAAAATTTACCATTCAAATTCTTTGAAGTAATCTATTGAAAGGTAGCCATAAAAGATACCTGAAATCTCAACTTCTGCCTTCATGCATCAATAGGCCTTTAGATTGCTGTTTAAAATGGAGGTACTCTGTCTCTTAAAGTGAAAGGCCAGAGCAGCATGGTCCGCTGCAGCCACTGCCTAGACTCTACCTCTCACCTCATTTCCTACCAGAGCTCAATGGCCGGTGTGCCAAGGCTTAACTTCACATGGAGTCCTCCATTGCTTTTCCAAAACAGAGGAGGCCATTTCCTGGGACTGGAGATGGTCCATGCAGAAGATGTCTAGGAGTGACCATCAGCTCAGCCACAGGCTGATGAGGTAGTCAGTTCTTCAGGCACCCAGTAGACTCATCTTGGTGAGGTAACAAGACTAAAAATATGTACAGGAAGGAACTCCGGGTCTACACAGGATTTCGGCACTACCTGGGCACAGTGTTGATAGGGAATGAGTTGGCAGACTACCCAATGGTCCTACATCACAGGTTCTATAGTAGACAGAAGCCTAGGAACATTGTCACACACACTTCAAGTGAGGTCAGAGGCCCATCTCTAGTAGTTCTCTGGGAAGTCCCTGGAACAGTTTGAGGATTGACTTCATGACCTATAGGGGTAAGAAAGCCAAAGTTGAATGAGTGTTAAATGTATCTAGCCATCCTCCCTGCACCAGTTGTCTAGAGTTAGGGTTTCTATTGCTGTGGTGAAACACCATGACCAAAAGCACCTTGCTGAGGAAA
This sequence comes from Peromyscus maniculatus bairdii, assembly GCF_049852395.1. Taxonomy (NCBI): domain Eukaryota; kingdom Metazoa; phylum Chordata; class Mammalia; order Rodentia; family Cricetidae; genus Peromyscus; species Peromyscus maniculatus. The sequence continues at coordinate 76,456,202 of NC_134859.1, read as the reverse complement.
GGCAGGAACGCAAACAGAGCAGGAACCTGAAGGCAGAGGCTTATGCAGAGGCCATGGAGGAGTGCTGCTTGCTCTCCCATCACTCACTCACCCTGCTTTCTTACAGCATCCAGGACAACCAGACCAAGGAAGGCACCACCCACAATGGGCTGGGTCCTCCCATGTCAATCACTAATTGAGAAAATGCACCACAGACTTAACAACAGGCCAATCTTCGGAGGCATTTTCTCAATTGAGAATCTCTCTTCCCAAATGACTCTCTAGTCTGTGTCAAGTTGACATTTAAGGTATCATACCAGCCATCAAACTAAAACATGAATCAGTCATGCCATTTTTCATTCACAAATTTCCTAGCGTACCCCATGAAATGAACACCAGCCCCTCAGTATGGCAGCCAATCATCCAACCTTCCCCCACATCTTGCTTTTCTCTTTTACACGACATCCCTCTGATAGCTGATCATGTTCAACTCTTTCAACTAAAAGTGACCCTGCCTAGAATGCCCTTCTGTGAGCTTAAATTTCCACTTTTCCTGCCCTGATCCCACCCCACTCCCAATTTTGTCGGTCTTTGAACTTCAACAACACTTGACCCACATGACTAATACAGGTTGCATCTCATTCTCATGCAGTTGTCTGTCTTGGTCTTCTATCAGGAGCTATGAGTCCTTCAAGGGCAAAAGATAACCACCTCTTTTGTGTTCACATCACATGGGGAGCCCTAGACAATTTGTAACGAAAAATGACATGACTGATTCATGTTTTAGTTTGATGGCTGGTATGATACCTTAAATGTCAACTTGACACAGGCTAGAGAGTCATTTGGGAAGAGAGATTCTCAATTGAGAAAATGCCTCCAAAAACTGGCCTGTCATTAAGCCTTCAAGTGATGAAGGCCTGTCTTGGCCTTCAGTCTTCAGATACTTAGAAAGGCATAGCTTCACCTATAGAGACATGAATGTCTCCGAACTGGAAAGCATCATTGAAATGTGGTACACCCCCTCAGTGTCCATAGGGATTTGGTTTTCCTCCAATCTGGATACTCAAGTTCATTCCATAAAATAGCCAAGTACTTACATGTAACCTAAGCCCACCCTTTGGTAAACTTTAAATCATTTCGAGATTACTTACAACACTCTCTTAGCTATGGTTTCTATTACTGTGAAGAGACACCATGACCATGGCAAATCTTATAAAGGAAAACATTTAATTGGGGCTGGCTTACAGGTTCCGAGGTTTAGTCCATTAATTTAGGTCAACTCAATTGTGGCAGGAAGTATGGCAGCACATAGGCAGACATGGTGCTGGAGAAGGAGCCAAGCGTTCTTTCTACATCTAGATCAGCAGGCAGCAGGAAGAGAGAGAGAAACATTAGGCCTAACTTGAGCATTTTGAAACTCCAAAGCCCACTCCCAGGGACACACTTCTTCCAACAAGGCCACATCTATTCCAACAAGGTCACACCTCCTAGTACCACTCCCGAATGACCAAGCATCCAAATAGATGAGCCTATGTGGGTCATTTCTATTCAAGCCTCCACAAACAATACAACAAAACAAAACATCTGTATAGATCATTGTTTTGCTACATTGTCTAGAAAATGATGACACAAAAGTTTGTCTATATTCAGGTCAACTCATTTGTTTTAACATTTATTTTTATTATTTTTAAGCCCGTGTGTATGTGTGTGTACACGTGTGCATGTGAATGCAGATGCCCACAGAGGCCAGGGGTGTGATCTGGAGCTGGAGTTATAAACTCCCCAATATAATGCTGGAAACCGAACTCATCCTCTGCAAGAGGTTTAACTACTAAGCCACCTCTCCGGCCCACCCAACCCTCCTTTAATTAACATTTTTTGATCTCAGGTGGAATCCATTGGTGTGGAACCCGTGGATGCAGATAGCTAACTGTAACTGCCATTATTAAAAGTGGAAAACCTGGACTAGGAAGATAGTTTAGTCTGTAAAGCATCTGTCTTGCAGGCACAAGGACCTGAGTTTGATCCCCAGAATCCATGAGAAAAGCCAAGTGCAGTGGTGTACATTTATAATCTCAACGGTAGAGAAGGCTGAGATGGGGAAGGATGCCTGGGGTTCTCTGACTAGTTACCCTAGCCTACTTGGCAAGTGAGAAACCTTGTATCAAAAAATAAGCTAGCCGGGCCGTGGTGGTGCATGCCTTTAATCCCAGCACTCGGGAGGCAGAGACCAGAGAATCTCTGTGAGTTCAAGGCCAGCCTGGGCTACAGAGTGAGTTCCAGGAAAGGTGCAAAGCTACACAGAGAAACCCTGTCTCGAAAAAACAAACAAACAAACAAAAAGCTAGATGGCTTCTGATTGAAGATGCCCACGGGTGTCCTCTGGCCTCCACACACACCCCTAAACACGCACACAGTGGAAAATAGTGAGAGTACCAGAGCTTTTCACCTGATGGAACCAGTATCACCCCTAGTAAATCTGGATGATGCAGGTTTTTCAGGTTCCGGCAAAGAAGTGGGTGGGTATATCAAGGGTTGAGCTGCTAGGGAAACCAGTCGTAAGACCAACTCCCTTCATTGTGAGATGGCTCCATAGAACTATCCCTTCAGACCTCAAAATCAAAACGTTCAAACCTCTAGGCAACCGCTTTCCTCCCCTTTTGAGGATGTACCGAAGCTTCATTATTCTCTGAGGGAAAGAGGCACGGCATCTCAATCCCAGGCCCTCCCATTCCTTCCCACAGTGGGCATGGACAGTGTGCTTGAGCCAATGAAGTCAAGAACTTCACCTCTAAAAGCAGAACTAATATGTCAGGGTTGTTGTGAAGTCTGAAGAGAAAACAATGGAAGGCGGGGCACTGCTGACCAAATGTATTGTAACCCTGCAGGACGCACCTCTCCTCAGGAGAGGTAGGCAGGCCCAGGCCCACCTTCCTTGGTCACATCTTCCCCTGTTATCTCACTTGGAATCTCTGCTGGGGAGCTGTGGTCTACAGGTCCATCTGCCTGGACGCGGGTGTGTTTTGCCCTCAGGCAGGTTTGCTCCGATCCCTAGTAAGGCCGATCCAGTTTCTTCCCTGCAAAGAGAAAAGTTCTAGAAGTGGGAGGAACCATGAAAGCAGCCCCCGTGGTGACGAAGTGTTTCTTTGATCTCTCGCCACTATGTGAGTGTTGATTTGAAAGTTATTTATGGATGAAAGCATCCCCCCCCCCAAAAAAAAACCCTGCTGTCAGAAGGGATTTCAGCTCACCTCATATCCAACCAGCTCTGAGGTTTTGAATGTGTAAAACTGAGATGGTGACGGCTACATAAATATTAAATGGGCAATAAGATGCCAATATTTTTATTGCTGTTTGCCACTGGACTCTGGGTAGAAGGGAGACCAGTTACATACACCTGGAGAGAGCGCCTAGTTTTCGATATGACCGTATTTGATTTGGAAACTTCTGAGTACACAGTGTTGCTAATAGTTCTTGGTTTTAAGGAGGTGGGGGGGGGGTGCTGAACTTCAGCATTCGCCATGCCTATGAGAGGCTGGGATGCCAAACATTTGGGTTTACGTAAAAATTCCACTCCCAGATGCCTGAAAAGAGAGCAACAGCTGATGTGGGGGGGAAGAGGAAGTGGGGCAGCTTGCTCCTCCCCCCTCACCAAGGTGAAACTCTCACCCCTCCTGTGTGCCTCCCAATCTGCACAGACAGAGCTCTCTGAAGTTTCCTCCTCCACAAACTACACCGGTGGGCTTCCTAAAAAGCAAATTGTATCCAGTGGCCCAGTTTTTCAGTCCCTCGAAGAAACCTTTCGATAGCATTGGCCCGTCTTAGCATAGCGCAGACCCTGCCCCCACCAGGCCCATCTCATCCCTGATGGAAATCGCTCTCCCTTCTCATCCCACCCCTATTGCCTATAATCGCCACTCATTGATCCTGTGCCTGTGTACACACTGCGGCTCTGCCTGGAGCATCCTTCCCCACTCTCCTCCCTCAACAGACCTACACAGCTCCTGTTTCTGCCAGCAGCCAGCTCCACCCTCCTGGATCTCTACCCAACTTCGCCCCCAGCTTTTGAGATTGACCCCACTCTGAGGCCACCCCTTTCATAGCAATCTGTTTGGATTTTTTCACACTCACTTGTTAGCCTCCCCCAGTGGATGATAGTCTTGAGAGTGAAAGTCAGGATTTTCATATTTTCATCCCAACATTTTCCAATGTCCGGCCCCTAGTGGGGTCTCAGTTAAAGACCTATAAATTAATCAGTTGGTCATCGTTAAACTTAAAGATGAATTTGACTTTCTCTCAGATGTGCCAACAATTAGCTTGGTGTTATATACAGAATTCAATAAATTCAGTTGTCTATATTTATGTACACCTAGTATGGGTGCTCCTTCCAGGAAGTCCACAGGATTCTCTCTCCACCCTCCATGGATCAAGCACCTTCCTCCCAAGATGCAATTATTGCCAGTGACTTCCCTGTCCTACCTTGGCTGTCTTAGAACAAACAATAAGAGACAAAAGACTTCCTAAGAACTGAAGAGGACTTTTCCCTACCACCTTAACAATGGTGACCTCTCTTGAAGATTTACGAAATAGTGATTTTGTTCTTCCTTTTCAACTGTGACTGACAGACTCCTTTCTTAAATGCATTTTGCTTCTTTCAGATCTCTTTCTTGGGCACGTACTACATTGTAGTCATGGTCCAAGAAAGGCGAGTATGGGCCAGTCTACATATAAAGCATATATGCTTGAAAATGCTCGACATTATACAGTTTAGGTCTAAACCTCCGGTTCCAGTGAACTTGGTGGGTGCTGAAGTTTTAAAGGCACTACATATAAGCAGAAATGCAGAAGCCAACGGCAACAAATATGAAAGAGATAATGCTAGGAAAGTAACCTGGTTCTTTCCAACGCCCCTGCTAAGGGACACGGCATACCTCTTGATGTTTCACCCTTCAAGGGATCTGGAGAAAACACAGACCTATTGCTTTCAACACGAAGTTTTCTTTGATGCCCTAAAGTCTATGTGAGACTCCCCAAAAAAGGAGTTCCTATGTGGACATGTTGCTGTGTGCCTCAACATTACCCAGGCTGAACCTTCTCACAGAAGTGCAGGCTGAGCCTGGGAATAGAAAATAAAGTTCTTTGTCTCCCTAGGAAGCCGTGGAACACATTTTCTTGCCTTGATGGGAAAATCTAAAGATTGAATTTTTTTCAGGATCAATAAGGTACCTTGTTGAGTAATTTACAGTAGAATGTGAAAACAAACTCAGAAAGAAAAGGCCCCAAACAGCACATTCCCCTCCGTGAGACAGAGAAGTGACCTCCACTGGGCTGCTCCTGAGGTGGTCCGTTTCTCCTTCTTATTTACTTACTAATTTCTGTTCTCTCTTAAAATCCTTCAGATCCTGAGTCACCACTTGGGAATTCGTTTGTTCCCATGTCTGTCTTCCTATCACATACTTAAGCTTGCATGTCTCCAGCCAGGGAAGAGAGAAACAGGTGGAACAAAAAAGAAGCATTGTTGGGAAATGGGCGTGCTCAAGGAGGCTGCTGGAGGGTGGTGGAGAGGAGGGCTGGTAGCTGCATGGTCTGAAGCAGACTCAGGTTACAGGCCAGCAGTTTCTCCAAGTCTTCAGTGACTGTTTCATAGCCGCTCACTCGCTCCTTCCTTCTCTCTCTCTCTCTCTCTCTCTCTCTCTCTCTCTCTCTCTCTCTCTCACACACACACACACACACACACACACACACACACACACACACACACACACACATCAGTACTTATCTTGGCTCCCATTCCCACATGTACCTGTCATGAGAATACAGAATATACTCTCGCAAGACTCAGGGTCCCCTGTTCTCTTTGGTGACTCCTACCCCCAACCATCGTTCCCTCTTGAGATCATCACAAGGAAAACACAGTGTTGAAAGACAGCCCTTTGGGCCACAGGAAAGGGGACAGAGGTGCCTTCCAGGAGTCCCTGCTTGGGCTGACAGAGCAGAAGTCCAGTACTGCAAGCTGTTTGGTGGGACTTCCTTAAGCACAGAAGACCTCAAATGGCTGGTGAATCGTGTCAGTTTCTCCCTGTGTGGACTCAGGGAGTTAGGGCAGAGCACTTTAAATCAGAACTAACCCTCTTTTAATGAACTACATGGGTTCAAGCTGATTATTTCCAAGTTTTGGTCTCAGATAGCTCTTCTGTAAAATGAGGGAAATGGTGTTTACCACAAAGGATTTTCATGAGAATAGAGTGAAGAATTTATTAGGAAAACACAGTGCCCCAATAAATATCAACACAAGGTCTCTCAGCATCCTCCGGTGAATGCTTTGTGTTACTTTCCCGTGAACCATTACACATTTTTAATTCAAGACTTTCTTCTTGCTTTTCATTTTCGTGGCATGAATCATTATTGGTTCTTTGAAAACAACTGGAGCACTTTTCTTAAGACCATCGACCCAGCCTCTGCTGCTGATTCCTACACACCGTCAAGAAACATCGGGCCCAACTCTGAACTGCCTATAGAGATACCCTTCATTCGGGCACTGGGCATCCCAGGGGCCAGTCTTCGGGGACTCTGCTAGTATCTCATTAAAATGAGCAGGCAGTGGAGTACAGACAGAGATCAAATGGATGGCATGAGGACTATAGCTAATATAGTGCCATATATTGAAAATTTGCTGAAAGTAAATTTTAAGTGTTATTTTCATAAGAATAAGGGTAACTATGTGACATGGTCAATATATTAATTAGATTAGCCCTAAAAATTATCTCACTATGAGTATTTAATAAATGACCACATCATCTTAAATATATACAATTTTAAAATGAATAAAATCCAGCAGCAGCAGCAGATAAAAAAATCAAACATTAATTTCACAAATGTGTATTTGCATTTGCTAGCTTCTAGGGACCACAGAAGTGGGCAAGGTGATCAGAGTCTCTGTCACAGGAGTAAAGGTAACTGCACAGCTCTACTCTCTCTGCTGCAGAAGAACAGCATTGGACGCTCTGAGAGACAGAGAGAGAGAGACAGAGAGACAGAGAGAGACCTATAGTTGTCTTTGGAGTCAGAAAAGACTTCTGTGCAAAAGAGATGTTTTTAGTGATTCCTGGGTGGGGGAACTATGAAAGTTAAGAGGACGGAAGAGGAAAAGGAGGAGAGAAGAGGACAGAGGGGTATTTCCAGCAAAAGGAGCAGTATGCTTAAATTTCATGAGAGGGGGAGCCTGACATGTCTGGGGCTCTCGAAACTAGAAAGTGAGAAAACACAACCAAGTATGGTGAAGCCAGAGGTGGGGAGACCCAATCTTCTAAAGCATGCAGAGGGGCTGAGACCTTCCCCAAGGCTCAGCAAGAAAGGGCACTTGAAGTGGGGCAGGAAGACCTGACTTCAGAGTCCTGCCACTTGGATTAAGTTAGTCAAATCTCGTAGACTGACTTAGTCTGTCTGGCAGACTATTGTCGAAGAATAAATGATGAAATGGTCTATAAAATATTAGCAGATAAAGTTTTGGGTTTCCTTCCCTGGGGAGAGGAGAAATGCAAGGAGCTATGATGTGAAATGCCCAGTAAAAAGGCCTTTATTATGTAGTTTACGGGGATCAAAATGAGCTGAGAAAGACCCAGATACCTGAGGCCCGATTCCCTAACTTCTAAGAGAAGTAGGGCGGATGCTGAAGTCGGTGTGGCATGGGTCCTTCCATCAATGAATGGGAATCTTTGAAGGAAATGTGGTAAGGAAAAGAAAACAACAACCACCATGGGGAAAAGAAAGCAAAACCACCTATCTCTGAAAAAACTCCATCACCTGGCCCTGACAGGGAAGCTGACGCATTCTCACGCTGGCCCCTCAGCTGGTGGTTTTTTTTTTTTTTTTTTTTTTTTGGTTTTTCGAGACAGGGTTTCTCTGTGTAGCTTTGCGCCTTTCCTGGAACTCACTTGGTAGCCCAGGCTGGCCTCGAACTCACAGAGATCCACCTGGCTCTGCCTCCCGAGTGCTGGGATTAAAGGCGTGCGCCACCACCTCCCGGCTCAGCTGGTGGTTTTAATGTCTTGAGCATACAATAAGATTCAAAAAGCTGTGAACTGGCCATATATCTTAGACCTTGTATGTGGTCTCGGTAATGTTTGCCCTGGGGCCAACTAGGTACTGTCCCCCCCCCCCCCCCGACACACACACACACACACACACACACACACACACACACACACACTTCTTCTAAAGTCCCAATGACAAAGCAAAGATGGATTCCAAGTTCAACCTGCAGAAACAGGGTTACTTACAGAGTGTGAGTGGGTTACAGGCAGGATGACAGGTGGCCCTAAAGCAGCAGTTTTCAACCTTCTGATCACAACCCCTTCAGGCAGTCAAATGAACCTTTCACAGGGGTCACCTAGGACCTTCCTAATGCTGTGACCCTTTGATGCCGCTCCTCATGGTAATTGAGTCACCAACCATAGAGAATTCGACAGACTCCAGGTACTACGGACCTGTTCCCTATGGACTAATACGAGGGCGGATCTTCTTTAAGATTTGGTCTTTCAGTGATTTTGGATTTCTGCGGGACAGCCCAAATGGCCACAGGTTTTCTGATGATTAGCAAACATTTATTTTTTGACTTGATTATTGTCTCCTATTCAATGAATTTATTACTGCAGTTGAAACCATGAATTTACCAATAAACTATCTGCTGCTCAGTCACCATGCCGCTCCTATGGTAATTCTCTATGGTTGGTGACCCCCAACCATACAACTATTTTTGTTGTTACTTCGTAACTGTAATGTTGCTACGGTTACGAATTGGAATGTAAATATCTGTGTTTTCCGATGGTCTCAGATGATAGCTTTCCCAAGATAGCATAGCTGTCCCACCACCCATTCTGTCTGTCCTCCCTAGTCTATGCACTCGCAGAATCTCACTGAGACTGTGAAGCTCTGTGCAGTAAGAACAGAACTGCATATGCCTGGTTGGGAGGAGTGGCTGAACACGCAGGTGAGGATCCAATGGCGCTTCCTATGCCCTCCTCCTTTTATGAGGGCAGGTCACCAACAACCATCAAGTCCCCTTGGGATGGTCTTACACAGGTAGAGCCAGCTGAAGCCATGAAGATGGGGCTGTCTGGCTTGGAGAATAGTCTTGTTCGCCATGTGTACACGAGACGACTGATCATTTGCTCTCTTTCTGTAGTATTTCTCAGAATTGGAAAATACCTTGTTATGGAGTTCTTCCTGAAGTAGCAAGGGCTTCCCTCTACTCAAAACAAAACAAAAATCTCAGATTCAGGAGGCTAATCCAGAAGACGGACTCTCACCCCAGGAAGAGCTACTCCTCGCCTGGGGAGTCTCCAAGTGCCACTCAGTTCCGAGTCCCTGCTTTTGCTCATTACAGTCTTGAAAAGCAAATGCTTCTTTAATGAACAAAATTTACCCCAAAAGTTTCTCCTCAAAAAAAAATTTTAAAAAGTCTAAAGTCTAAACAAGTGACAATCTAGCTGGACATCTTACAACTCTACACTATGGCAGTGTTCCAAACTCCAACAGTGGAGTTTATCTGGATTAGTGAACTATGAATCTATTTTCAGTTCATCGTGTCCTAAAACTGCCTATTCATAAAACCCAGATAACTGGGGAGTAAAGTATAATAGCCATGTATGATAATGCAATATTCTTATGAATTATAACAAGACATAATACTGATGATGAAGCCTGGATAATGCTGGAGCACTCTCAGGCCACTGGAAGCCCTGGACTGGTATTTCTGGCCATGCAAATGGTCAACATTCAGGTTTGTTTGTCAGCCCTGACTCTGGCACACAGTTGTCCAGTCGAGTTCAAAGCTGTCTACCTTGCACACTCTGTCCTGTGCCAATTTCTGGTCCAGCCCTGAATAAAGCAGTAAGAATTGATGTAGCAAGGATGAACACTCTGCTAGCCCCTGCTCAAGCCTTTTAGGCAGCAAGTCGTTGGTAACTGATTTTCTGATCTTCACTGTGCCACTCAGACCTACTTGTGGGGGGTATTTTGGTTTTGACCACTACCATCAGAATGTTACCTAATTTATGCCAGAAAACGCTGCACCCATCAGCAGATACCATATCCAACTTGTTAGTGAGTCTTCTGGAGCAATCTCATAGCATTTATCCACTGATGCAACAGTAAATGCTTAACTTGTTCCTTGGGAGGCATGGGGGAATGTGATTGATGCACACATGCATACATACACACAAATAAATCTAGTATGAATTTTACTGCAAGAAAGGACAGCATGTGATTTATAAATACCAATAAAATATGCTATATTCTTTATTGTAAAGTCCTTATAATCCAATAACTTTTTCCAGATACATTTGCTTATTTATTTGAACTCCTGAATCTGTAGCCAACAGTCATAATTAATATGTAAGTACAATTTTGATGTTAATATTGGCTATTTTTACTCACTTAACTATAGCAAGACAAAAATGAAGCAATGAAGTCCTCTTGGGAACCTGACTTGCTTACCAATAATGTAAGCAACAGCCTTATTAAATCAAATCAGAGATCTAAGATATTAGAAGAGAATTTTTTTCAATTCTTTGTGTGATTTACTATGCAACTGCCACAGAAATGTTCACTTAAAATGTATATTTACTTATTTATGTGTGTACGTGTACACATGCATGCACATACACATGTGCAAATGCGTGTCATGATTTGTGTGTGTGGGGGGTGTCAGAGAAAACAGCCTGGTCAGCACTCTCCTTCCATCAAGTGGGTTATGAGAGTCAAACTCAGGTCATCAAGTTTAGTGACAAGTACCTTTACCTGCTGAGCCATCTTACTGGTCCTGAAAATGTTCGCTTTAGTCTGCATTATTAATACCTTCCCCATTACTTTTTTAAATCTAGACCTTGGAGCAGTAAACTTCCTCTCCAAAAGACCAGAGAGTAAATAAATTGAGCTTTGTGAGCTAAATTTGGAAGCATATGGTCTCTGTCACATATCTTTATGTGTATGTTTTGTTTTTACAATCCTTTAAAAATGAAAAAAAAAAAAAGTCTAAAACTATCCTTTGCTTACAAGCCACACAAAATCAGCCTTGGGTCAGATCTGGAATGACAGTTTGCCGATACTTGGTCTAGACAGCTCATGAAACATAAATCACAACTTGTTTTAAGCTGTGATTTATATCACCTGCTAATTCTATGGTGTAAATATCCCCTCTGTGGACAATTCCAAGATCACATGACTTCGTGGGACAGGTGCTGAGAAGATGCAGCAGGGCAGCATTACCCAGTGTTCAGACATAGACACAGGAGTGCATGACCTCAAGAGTGAAAGAGTAAACCCTGGAGTGCAGTCTGAGCATTTGCTTTTTCTTCGTGTTATTTATTTTGCTTTTCATGGATATCATTTATTTTTTAGCAATAGTTGTGTTGACCAAATGTCTATCATTTTAGTGATTTCAATGAGTTAACTGCAGCCTGGGACGTCACACATCCTGTGCGGCTCCTGGGATCAGCTCTGCTTTCCTCCATCTCCCTATCTTTGGCGCCTAAAAAGTCACACTGTTACGCTGCATGGTCCCAAATGTGACCTGATAAGTAGATTTTGAACTCTATACTTGGTCATTTTCTGGGATCTTCCCAACACTCCATTTAATAGCCAGTAGATAAATCAACTCAGAAGATGCTTGGGGGGTTGAGGGTTATTGGGTTCCCATTTCCTTGACTGGGGCAAATTCCGTAGACTTTGCCATCCCAGACTGCAGAAACCACTGAAGTAAAATTCAATGAAAGCCACCCCTCCCCTGGCCAAGGGTCAGGACAGCATCTGAGAGAAAAGGTCTCACGTGTCTTCCTGGAGACATGTGGCTGGTGGCAGCTGGGCTTCTGAGGGACCGAAGTATTCAAAACGCATTTCATGCTGAGCATGACAAGAAAGGTCGAACTACTGAATGTAGTAAGAACAGTGAAAACAATATCTCCCATATAGGCAGCCAAAAAGATCAAGAAAAAGAACAAAACCACACCAAGTCACAGCGGTATAACTGTTAGGGAATTCAGAAGCCAAAGACAAAGGTGATGTAGCAGACCTTTCAGGGCTCCTTGTAGCGCTTGATCACTGCTTTAAAAAATGTGGGCGTTTACCCATCTCTGCTCCCTGGCTAGATCTTGGTGTGGTGCTGCCATAGGACAAGCAAAGCCTAAGAGCACAGAGAATACATGGAGGTAAATTAGCTCAGGCTACTTTTGTGGATGGCAGAACCTAACAGTAAATACTAAATAAATATAAATAAATAAATAATACAGCCTTATGCTTCCAACTTTACTTTTAATCTTCTAGAGGGAATAGGCGCAAGAAAGCGTCCCTGATATTGGGGTATAGGGGAGAGACTTTTGCCCTTAATTTAAATCATTGTTTTTCTAGGGAAATTTAATTTGGGGAAAAATGTTTTTCTAATTAACTGGATGACCATGTGCTGTGCAAACAATAAAGATTCCTGTTTGAAAGTAACGCATGCCCCTGCTCCTAGGACTACCAAGGGAATTTAAAATGGGAAAAAAAAAATGCAAGCAACTCTGACCTCACATTCTATCAGAGCTAAAAAGACTCCCCAGTGCCACAGTTTTCATGTCAGTTCCCAATTTAAAAGCCACAAGTGTTGAACTTGTTCACACTGTACCCAGACACCTTTTTCTCATCGCTAGAAATGGCTGCGATTGATTGCAATGTGGGTCTCTCAGTGGGTGTGTCCTTCCACTCCTCTCTGTTCCTCTTGTGCTGGGCTTGGCCTGCAAGGTTAGAAACTGCACATTCAGATGGCTCAGAGGAAGATTTCATAATGCTGGTGCTGGGCAGGGCTGTCTAGCCAAATTCCATTCATTAGCTCAGGCGCCAGCCAGAGTGTGACCAGCCAGAATGCCGTTTTGGTTCCATAGAAGAGCTGATAGGAAATCGGAAATGTCTTTTTATTTCCCCGTCTGTCTCTTTCTGTTTTGGTTCCTAACAGGCAATATATGGACAAATGGAGAGTCCAGGATTCTAGACTATGGAAGAAAGGAGTTAGTTGCTAACCTAACCCCTAATGGAGTAGCTCAACCAACCGCCATTCTCTTTTTGACTGTGTTTTGACATATTCCGATACTACTAAAAACTGGAATGATACTGAGAAGATTAGCACGGCCCCTGTATAAAGATGACACACAAATTCACAAAGTGTTCGTATTATTTTTAGTCAGGCAGTGGTGGCACACGCCTTTAATCCCAGCACTCGGGAGGCAGAGACAGGCGGATCTCTGAGTTCGAGGCCAACCAGGTGTACATGGATGCCGTGTTGTCTGTTGGTGCTTTTGCTCCTGTATCATCTTTATCCTTCAAAGCAAAGCTGCAGCCTGAGACTCGGGAAAGTGTGCGAGCCACAGCACTCTGTGGCTCACGATCATGTGCTCTGCTTGTGCACTCAAATTCTTTAGAGCCATGAGTCTTCTTCTGACATTGAGTCTGTGACACTTCCCATCATGTCGAAGATTTCATGTGACCGGGCAAGGCTGTCAGGAGCTCCTTTTTTTGTTTGTTTGTTTTGTTTTGTTTTGTTTTTCGAGACAGGGTTTCTCTGTGTAGCTTTGCACCTTTCCTGGAGCTCACTTGGTAGCCCAGGCTGGCCTCGAACTCACAAAGATCCACCTGGCTCTGCCTCCCGAGTGCTGGGATTAAAGGCATGCGCCACCACCGCCCGGCAGGAGCTCTTTTCTTCCTGAACTTCTGAACTGTGTTTTATATAGCTGCAATCAGATCACTGTGGTGTGAAGCTAGGCCTTTCCAGCCCTGTCTTAGTTCATTTTCTGATGCTAGAACAAAATATCTGAGAAAGAGGCGTGTACCGGGGGTCATGGTTCCGGAAGCTGGAAAGTCCAGGTACATGATACTAACGAGAGCATCATGCTTCTTCAACTCATGCCTGAAAGCAGGAATATATGAGGAAACAAAACAGCTGGACTGCCTTGTTTTGAGATAACCCATTCTTATGGTAACTAACCAGGTAATTAAGCACTCCGGTGAGAGTGACATTAATTCCTCCTAACAATCAAACCATCTCTCAAGGGCACTCCTGCCTCCCAGCACTGGTACCCTGGAGACCAAGTTCAACATGGCCAGGACAAACTGTACTCAAACCATAGCACTGCCCAAAATGAATCAATGCTTTTGAATCCTGGGTAAAAATAAAATCTGTGTTAAAATCACAAAGCTTGCCATTTGAAATGGCTGTAGTTACCTGATATGAATATGGTTAATCACAGTTCTGCCCCGCAGCCTGACTTTAAGGAGCACAGATACCTTTCCATGCTTGTTTTCAGTTGTTATGAGGGACTGCGTGGTTTAACCCTGCTTCTGTTTCCCAAACTAAACAGAGACAGTATCTATGATCTTTATCTTCAAATTATATAGCTTATCTGGTTTTAAAGTTCATCTACACCACTCTAGTCCTTCGGGGATTTAGGGAAGGCTCATATGCCATTTTCTCAGGACTGTCCTATGAAGTCTTTAAACCACCTGCAAGGAACTTTTCAGAGGGAGCATGTTCGGCTGCCTTCCTAAAATCCCCTGTTGCTCTCAAGGCAATGCCTGCTCACGATTCTCCCCTTCTTCCTCAGCTGATCAGAAGTGACTTCCGTTTTCCTGTAGCTTCAGGCCAAACAGAGCCACCGCCTCCCACCCCCCACAAACAACCCCACCCACCCCACACCACCCCCACTCCCTACCCAAAGAAGTACATGGAGGAGAAATGCAGTTGGCAGCCTGGAACCGACTGACTATCCCAAAAGGAAAAAAATGTTTTCCCTCTGATATGAATTCTTTTTCTCAAACTCCTTCACCTATGAAACTCCGATGAGTCACGGGATCTAATCAGACACTGGGTGGGGCCCTGGGACCCGGTAGTAACTCCCAAAGCAGAACCCGCCTCCTAACAAGCCTGCCTTTGGTTTTGTTGGTCTGTCAAGACGCCAGGCCTCATGTTCTTCTGAAACATGTTTTCATAAAGCACATTTCAATAGAGTATAAATACTTTTGATTCAGACAAAAATAGTGGTTTCTTCAGAAATCTTAAGCATTGTATCTTTGAGTAAAGTCTCATTAATTGCCTGCCAAAAACTCTGTTATATTTCCAAACCCTCCCTTTGATGTGAGGCCGTCATCTGAATTGTTAAACCAGAGTCCCAGCCCTTCCCTGGAAAACTTCGGCTTGGGTATCCACGCTGGGGTCTTCTTCCTGTGGATCAGGATTTAGAGAAGAGTGTCCCCCATTACTTGGAATCTTGGGTGACAGGAGTTTTTGATCTGAAGTTTCTACATGCTCCCGGTGCCGCTGACTGATGGCTCTCCTGCTGACACTGCCTGAGGTTGACACAGGTCTGTCTCAATGTGGGTCCCTTTGAGGGGGGTCCCAGTTTGCAATGAGATTCAGGAGGCCCTTGTCCCACCATTGCATACTGTATGCCAGTGTGATCTGGATCCTCAGATTCTTGTTGCTCCTGCTCTGCATCAGAGAGTAGAAAAGAGACAGCTTTTCCTGAAATTGGCTATTTGGGCCAATGACTCATACAGGTCCGAGGGGTATCAGGGTTCGGTCTTCCCTCAACAGCTTCTCGGGGCTGCATGATTGTGATGCTTGGGACTTGGCTGCCAGAGACTCAGAAGGAATCCCAAGGACCAAAGAACAAAGGGGCAGGTGGAGATGTCTCGTCAATGCAGCAGGAATTGGAGCAGCGGTTCTCAACCTGTGGGTCATAACTCGTGGGCGTCAAATGACCCTTTCACAGGGGTCACCTAAGACTATTAGAAAACACAGATATTTACATTACAATTCATAACAGTGGTGAAGTTATAATTATAAAGTAGCAATGGAAATGATTTAATGGTTGAGTATAGTCAGATATTCTTTGGACGGCCAGCTCCCAAATAAAGACACGAGACTTTTTAGTAATTATGAAAGCTTGGCCTTAGCTTAGGCTTGTTCCCAACTAGCTCTTAAAGCTTAAATTAACCTGTTTATATTAATCTATATTCTATCATGTGGCTCATTACCTCTCCTCGGTACCTTAGGTCCAACTTCCTCTGTGTCTGGATGGCAAATCTCCCAACTCTCAGATTCTTCCCCTGAGTTCCCCTCTCTCCCCAGAAGTCCCACCTGTCCTCTCCTGCCTAGCTACTGGCCATTCAGCTCTTTGTTAAACCAATCAGAAGGTGCCCCAGGCAGGTGAGGTAAAACAGAGACACCTTCACACAGTGTGATCAAATATCCTGCAACAGTTTTGGGGGGAGACCACAATATGAGGAACTGTATTAAAGGGTTGTAGCATTATATTACGAGAGCAAGGATACTTTTGTTCCTAGAGTGTTCCCCTACATGTTGTTCTTTCTAGATGTATTTGTATATTTGCTGCCTTTTAGAGATTTTTTTTTATTTTTATTTCATCTGTACATGTGAGTGCCTGTATGTGTGTATGTATGTGCACCACGTGCATGCCTGATGGACATCAGAACTGGAGTTATGGGCAGTTATTAGCTGTCATGTGGGTGCTGGGAACCAAACCCAGGAGCTCTGTAAAAGCAGCCAGTGCTCTCAACTGAGCAGCGGTCTCTGCAGTCTCTGCTACTCGCTTTGGCTTGGAATAATGCTAATGATCTCATTATTTTGTTAACCTGCTGCTGTTTGTCTTCAGTTCAGTGTGCTATTCCACTCTGATAACAAAGTCCCCTCAAATGCACTTCAAGAGACTCTGTTTAAGAGCTAGTAGCTCACAAGAATAAAACATTTTGGAAAAAAAATCTATACATCTTCTTTAAAGTACATATGTGAGCCAGATATGGTGGCTCACACCTGCAATGAGAAGGCTGAGGTAGGAGGGCCATCATGAGTTGAAGACCTGGCTGGGGCCAGACATGAAGACCTGTCTAGGCTACATAGGAAGCTCCAGGCCAGCTTGGGCAACAAAATGAGACTCCACCTCAAACAAATAAAATATATGTTTATAGGTTTCAGGGTATGTAAGTTGAGGCAATGAAGGCATGACTTGGAAGTTGATATATAATCTTAATCATTTGATTCTAATTACATTTTATAATATGTCTGAGAGATTCAAAGACAGGAGATGGGGAAAGATTTACATTAAAGAAAAATATCACTATTTTGTAGAAAGTACTATATGAGGGAGGGGCGTATACATATACAAACAGCAAAATCTATACTTAGTACCAGGGAGGGAAATAATAAGGGATACTTCTCAGGTTTCTCACAATCAACAAGGGAAAAAGCCACACACCATAAAACATAATACAGTATTAAATGTTAATAAAGTATGATGGGAACACAAATCAGGGGTATTTAGTTAATTATGTCCGAGGTCTCCAGAGTTGACTTTGTTGAGTCTCGTAGGCTCATCAGCATTCCACCAAGCAAAGGTTGAAAGACAAAATGTCACAAAGAGTAAAGTACACAGAGTGATCAGTTAGACAGATGTATACAGCAGAAAGCCCTTCTTCCTGCCCACAGCAAGGGACAAGGACAGTAGTCCTGGCTGGGGCCAGACATGAAGATCCTTGAATGCCTTTTCAAGGTTTCATTGTATTCCCAAAGCAGCTGGACACGATGAAGAGATTTGAGGAGGAAGAATGAACAATGACATAATAATAATGAATATGAATAATGAATAAGAGCCAAGTGGAAAACCTAGTTAGGAAACTCCTGGGTGTTGATGCTTGTGGTTTTGGTTCCAGGATCATTATAATGGGAGGGGAAATGGGGAGATGGCAGGAGACATTTTGGAAGTGGAAATTCTGTGCTTAGTGATCAATCGGTTATAAGGAAGTAGCAGAAAGACAAGGCAAGGATGCTCGGAGACTTGGGTTTGAGAGTTGGATAAATGGAAATGCCCGTTGTTAACACTGAGAAAATACTCTTGGCAAAGACGTGCTTAGGGAGAAATCAGACAAAGCAGAGATGCTCATGGGGAGATTTAAAGGAGGACTGTTGCTGGAGGGCTTCTCTCCAGGTTCCACCAAGCCCTGCAGTCCCACAATCCACGTATAAAATAATCACTCAGACTTATAAACTGTAGGGCCGTGGCAGGCTTCTTGCTAACTCTTCTTTTATCTTAAATTAACCCATTTTTATAAATCTATACCTTGCCACGTGGCTGGTGGCTTACTGGCGTCTTTACATGTTGCTTGTCCTGGAGGTGGCTGCAGTGTCTCTCCCTCCTTCTTCCTGTTTCCCCAATTCTCCTCTCTCCTTGTCCCGCCTATACTTCCTGTCTGGTCACTGGTCATCAGTGTTTTATTTATATAGAGCGATATCCACAGCAGAGGACCCTAAAGCGCAGAAAAGAGGCCAGACCTAGAGTCCCGCTTCCAAGACCCACAAAGCCGCAGAAGAGAAGGTCAGCATCAGTAGCAAGCACAGAGTGAAAGAAAAGGTCCCAGCGATCCCCCCACCCCACCCCAAGAACACAGCATCAACTGAAAAGGAGAAAAGAGGGAACCAGGGAGAATCTAATCAGAGGGAGTCAAAAGGATGGGAGAAACCCAGCTGAGGTGTAGCTCAAAAAAAGGAAGGCTGCGAAAACTAGGGGAAGTCAGAGATGGCTGCGTGTCCCATGTCGGGGCTGCTACCAATTATGGGAGCTCTAGAAAATTTAGGACAGTGATGCCTAGAGGGTGAAGAAAGCAAGCTGAACTTGCAGGAAACAAAGAGGTGAGGCAGGGGATAGAGACTGCAGTTCCACAACCAAAGATGGATGATCCACAAGGCAGCAAACTGAGATCCACTTTGACTTAACTGCCAAAGATTAAGGTGTCATAGAGAATATATCATAAATCTTCATGTTTCTGACTTGTTGTCAAGAGGTTTTCCATGTGACTTCAGCTCCTAAGGTGGTGCAGCTTGCTTTTTGTCCCTCCTGTATGTAAATAGTTATGTAAGATGCTCCTACCTGTGATGTCCAATTCATTTCCTGACCATGGCCTATAAAACCAGTGAAGTATGCTGTGAAAGGATATGATCATATAGTACAATAGGAGGTTGGGACCAGTGGAAGATGCTAACTATGAAAGGATACAGTAACATAGTACTGTGGTGATATTGTATTTGTACTGAAATGTGCTGATATTTTATTTGTATGTTAATAAAGTTTGCCTGGATATCAGAGAACATAGCCAGCCATAAACAAAAGTCAGGTGGTGGTAGCACACACCCTTAATCCAATCACATGGCAGGCAGAGTCTCTATGCATTCAAGGACACAGCCAAGCATGATGACTCATGCCTTTAATTCCAGTACCAACCATAGAGACCTAGAGATCTGTATAGACAAGCAATGACGAGGAAGTGAGGTAGCTGGGCTAAGAGTCAATGAGAAGGCAGAACAGCAAGGCAATAAATGTGCAGGTTAGACAGGAAGAGGTTCGGTTCCCTTGGGAAGCTACGGCGGTGTGGTGAGCTAAGGTTAGCTGATGGCTATTCCTATTTCTCTGATCTCTATGGCTTTCACCCCTGTATTTGGCTCTGTGTTTCTTATTTAATAAGACTGTCTAGAAATTCGTCTACATAGTACAATGGGAGGGTGGGATTTGGGTGAGGGGAGTATGAATGAACACCTACTTGGGGATGTCAGAGAAGAGCACTGGACAGGTCAGCCACAGACCCCAGATCCCGCAGAAGCTCCTGAGGAAGGCTGGGAGAAGGCTCAGAGAGGAAAGTAGAAGAGGTTAGTGTATAAGGCACTGTAGGAAGAGGGTGTTTTCAGGAGCAGGCATTGGATGATAAAGAGGAAATGAGCAGAAGTGTCTTCATTTGAGATGCGAATGTAACCCAGCCTTCGAAAATGCTTTTTCATTAAAATGAGGCCAAGTCAGGCTTAGGAGGTTAGTATCCTAATGGACCCTTTGGTCCTCATATTCAGTAACTTATATATTGGACTGCCATGTTCAATGACCTATTATCTACAATGTACCCGTATGTTTGTGTGTACACAGACATGGTGTCTTCATATAGCAATAGTCTCATGGAAAAAACTTAGGTTCTTTCACCCTATAGACATTTCAATAAAAAATAAACTAAATGCCTAGGGCCAAGTGCATCATACTGACTTAGGGTTGTGTAAGTACAGTCTACAGTATTCTTACAAGGAAATTATCTGATAATGAATTTCTCAGAACACATTCCTATCATTAACCAATGCATGTTTAATATAAATTACATCTCACATTAAGAAAGTCACAAAATGCATGCATACTGATATAAATTGTACCTATCAAGATTTTAAAACCTTATAAGGTATCTAAATGAGGATTGATTTATTTTTCTCTTTAAAAAAACAAAAACAAACAAACAAAAAATAAAAACATGAATTTGGAAAGTGACTTGACATCCAAGGAGGACTGAGAGCTACCCGAGGACGTGGGGCCAGGAGCAGGGTGGAAGCTGTTTCCTGCAGCACTGCTTGCCATGTAACTGAGTCTTTCATATCCTCCCCACCCCCACCCCCACCCCCTGCAGTGGAATGGAGCAAGTCTAAAGACTTTTCCCCTTTGGCCGGGGAGATCCTCATGGACAACCTGCAGACCCTGAGGTGCACCATCACAGGCCTCACCACGGTAAGTGTCCTCCTGAGAGAGGCGCCCTGCCCTGCCTTCTTCTGCACAGGGATGCTGGTAGCAAATGCTACTCTCCAGGCAACAGCCAACACCCGGGTCCTCTGGCAACAACTGCCATTCGTTAAGCGTGATATGTCTGGTATCCATAATCTGAGTCTCACAAAAGGCGAGGCAGACAGCATGAACCACTTTGTAAGCTGCCATGTTCTCAGAGATCAGAAAGGGACTGGCCTCGTGTGAGCCTTGAAAGCCTCTGCCTTCTGGATCACAGTCTAATCTGCAGGGGATCAAAGGCTCTGAGAGATCCAATTTTGACTCCCAGCCTGATGGTAAAAATAACAGCCTCATCTAGCCCTCACCCCCACTGCCTCATTGAGATCAGTCATCAATTGGAGTCACACAATTTCCTGAGAGAAATCCTTTTCCCCTGATTAAAAAGGAAAAAAAAAAAAAACTGCCTAAATCTGCTACTACAGAAAAGAAACTATGTATGGCAAAAGTACAATCTCTATGTAACATAAACTAACTTTAACTGTGAATGAAAAGCTAGAACTAGCCATGTTTATTTGTTTATCAATCTAAACTCAAATATTAATTATTTATTTTGAACCACAAATGAGCATCCAAAAATGCAAAAAAATAAAAACACCTAGCAAATCTGCTCAGACTGAGGAAACTACATTGCCTCAAACAATTACAATTCAGAAGATAAAAAAAAATATTATTTTAAATCAAGATCTTTTAAGAGTAACCTAAAACTTTTAAAATACAATTCAAATAATTAATACCTTAAGATTTTCATATGGGAGGAGCAGAGAGATATTTCTGTTATTTTCTTAGGGGTTAGCCAATTAAAACAGTTATCTGCAGCGTATAATCCTGAAACCCAGCATTAAAAAGCTGCCATCAACCAACGGCATCCAGTTTATTCTAAGAGAATTCTTGGTGGTTTGGTCACCACCAAGAATCCTGACTTTTAGTCCTAATCGCATGTCTACACCAGAGGCCAGAACTGTGGATTACCAGAGCAAACAAAGCCCCCGGAGTGGGTGGCCCCAGAGATGCTATCAGCAGAAGGCTGGCTCCCACACTCTGGCTCGCATGGTGGAAAGGGGCCAGGAGGAACCCCAGGGAATTTCCATTGCTTAAAAGAAAGAGTGATATCATGATAAAAATGGAAAACTCTCCACAGAGAGGTTCTCTGACATCTAAACTAGCTTCTCTAGGGATGAGGTTTTTTCCACTGCGCCATCCAATAATAGCGATGCAGACATTATCCTGAGCATATAAATGCCTGGAAGTGAATTTAGAGATCTAGGCCATCCCTATAACCTTGAGTGCATAAAACCCAATTTTCAATGCTAGAAAAAAAGTGTTAACTTCATCATATGGTAAGGTAATATCATTGAAATCCTAGCAAAATCTCCACAAAGATTTTTTTTGAATGCAAATGCTATTTTACACTTACAGCAAGCAATCACTCACCCAATATTGGCTTTTCTAACACCCCTATGGTTTCACAGGAAAAAAATAAAATAAAAGAAGAAAAAAAAAAAACAGAAGAAAAGAAACCTCAAAGCAAACATTAAAACCATACAAAACATTTTAAAGGATTATCTGTAAGCAAAAATCAACTCCTTAATTCTTAATCCCATAAAAAGATGTTAAAGAATATAGGCCATTCTTTTAATAGTGGCTTTGAAATGAAGTCACATCAGAAAGCTGATTTTTTTCATGCTTGAACAGCTGAGTGAAAGGATGTTCATAGAAGCAATATTTATTGTGGCACAAAATGGAAAGAGTCCCAGAATCCACCCGTGAAGGACTGGATGAAAAAAAACGGAGGCACCTGCTCAATAGTGAAGTACTATGCAGGCACTAACAGAATGAGGTCTGCCTTCATGCACACTAGTCTGCCAAGATCGTTACTGTGGCTTGTTCATTTTTTACAGTAACTTGACCAGCTGAGGCTGGTTGCCCCTAGGGAGGGGAAAAGTGGGAAAAGGTGAGGGGGGGGGAGCCTGCTGTTGTTGGTAAACCTAGCAGAACCTTGTGGGTTGTAGAACATGTGGGTTGGGGTGGGGGGGCGTCTGTCTGTCTCTTGGGCTTTTTTTTTTTTTTTCTATTTTTGTTTATTTTATTTTGGCTTCTTTGTTTGCCTGTTGGTTTTCTAAAGAGAGAAAACAAAAAAGCATGTTGAGTAGGTAGCAAGGTGGGAAGGATCTGGGGGGAGCTCAGGGAGGGGAAACTGTGATCAGAATATATTATATGAAAAAATTGACTTTATACAAACAAATATATATGTATGTATAAAATCAATTTTTGTATGTGTAAGCTTGTATATGTAATCGGTAGATAGGCGGGTATGCAGATAGAAAGATGGAAGACGTTACCTACGATTTAGGGGCATAGGGAGTCAGGAAAAAAAAAAAAAAAAACTATGATATTCCAGCTCTGAAATCAAGAAAGTAAGAGACTCCTTCAAATGTGAATATGATGAATTCTAATGCCTGATGCAGTTTCCTATTTCAATTCTTTGCAGGGCCAACAGTATTTTGTTCAAGTCTCAGCTTACAACATGAAAGGATGGGGACCAGCTCAGACCACGACGCCGGCATGTGCCTCTCCCTCTAGTAGGTGGTAGCTACTTCCAGGATGGCAACATGCTCAACTACTCCATCCCTAAGGTGTCCCTGCCAGCTTCCCTCCCCCCTCATCAGCTTCTCACAGCAGCAGCTGGGCTATAGAATGATGATCACTCTGCAGAAATGCTCACAGGAAGGCAACTCAGGCCAGAGAAGAAGGCATCTGAAATCACAAGTTTCCTGAGAGTGACGTCTTTTAGTTGTAGCCTTCAAAGGTTACCGAAACTCTCAACCTCAATTCAACATCTGTAAAATAGGTCTAAATCATTTCACGTCACAGGACTTTTCAGGGATGGAGAGGACACCATGAGAGTGGCCAGCCCAGAGTATGCAATCCATCTTAGCCCTTTGCTCCTTTCCTCACCTACAGTGGACACATCACATTGATCTCCTATGAGAATGAAATCAAACCCCTTTGCTTTATCTGACATTCTGCCAAGAGAAAAGCTTTTTTATTAACAGTCACTGCCCAACCAACACAACATCTAAACTTTTTAGTAGTGGCAGAGAAACCCAGCAAAGATGTCTTGCAATCATTTGAAGATTAATAATGTATGCCTGGTATGTTTGTTATAACTCCTTGTTAAACAGAAAATTTAATTAACCAGAACAAACAACTCCAGACATGCAAGAGAGTAGGCTGCTCTTTACAATGAGCCCAGTGCTCTGGGCTCTACTTTCATCTTTTTAAAAAGTCATTAATGTTATAGTCAAGAGGACTGTCATGTGCATCTTGGGAGAGTGAGAACTGCTTAATCATTTCTGGAACTCAACTTGGATCTTATTCAAATGCCTTATGGATAGCCATTTCCTTTACCTCAATTTACATCTTGGGAGAAACAGAGATGAGATAAACAACTATACACAAAATGTACACTGCATCAGTAATTAATAGTAGCTAAATATCATGTGTAGCAAAGAAAACAAATGCCCAATATTTGTGTAATGGTAAAGTATGGTATATTCACTATCTATATTAAAGAGCCAAATATGATCAATCACTTAAAAATAATGTGTTTAAAAAACATATTATGTAGAAATGTACAAAAAAATTCTACAGTACAGTTTTTATGTAAAATAATAATAGAAGATGCAGAGAGTCACTCATCTCACCATTAGTTCACCTATAATAACTAGGATGTGACTAGATCACTATCAAAAATTAACATGGGCTGGAGAGATGGCTGACTTGGTAAAGTACTAACCACACAAGTAAGAGGACCTGAGTTTGATCCCCAAAACCCACAGTAAAAAAGCCAGGTGTGGTGGTACACGCTTGTAATCCCAATGCTGGGGACGGTATAGAAACAAAAGGTGCTTCAGGCTGCCTAGAAAATTCCAGGCTCAGTGACAGACCCTGTCTTTAAAACCAAGATGGATAGCAACTAAGGAAGCCACCCAAGTTTTATTTCTGGCTTCCACATGCACACATACATATGTGCACGCGCGCACACACACACACACACACACACACACACACACACACACACAGGTACACACACATTTAACAGTAGATACCTAGGTTACGAGTTTGTGCTTTCTCATTTATGTGTTTCTAGTTTTCAAATGTTATAACAGCCTTTCACCCAAGACCAACTATGAATCAGGTGATACTTGGGGTTTTCTGTGCAGTGTCTCTCCTCACCCTCACAGCAGTCCTTCGTCCTCCCTATTGCCTTGTGGGTCAGCATCACTGTCATTATCATCTGTAGCATCATCACCATCAGACACAACCTTTGTAAGACTCATTCTATTCAGGGCATCAACCTAAAAACTTGACACAGTCAGCTTGATCTCTTTGACTGACAGGGGAGCTGTTAACATAAGAGGCATAATTACAGAGTCCAGACTTTGAACTGGAATTCAGGTGAAGCCTTTTTGGAGGCCACATCACTGGTACACAGCTGAACCATGATTCAAACCTGAATTGCTCAAGATCCTTCCATGTCTCCTGTTGTAACTAGAGCCCTATTATCAGTCAGAGAAGCAGGCTGAAGGCCAATCAACCATGCCTACCTCCTCTAGTAGAATCCGTAGTTATGCAGGGTCTCACCTGGCCTTGGACCACCAATGCCAGTGCTCTCCAAGGCCCCTGACTCCCTCTGAATTTGATGATTTCATCATTAGTTTGGTTTGGATATTTCCATTGCTGAAGATTTATCAGAAACTTGTGCTGGGAAGTTCAAGATTAAGACACTAAGGAGCGGATCCTAATGGCAATAGCAGGGGGTTTGTATTATTAGAGACAGAGCATTAGAAAATACAGAGAGAGAGAGAGAGAGAGAGAGAGAGAGAGAGAGAGAGAGAGAGAGAGAGAGAGAGAGAGAGAAGACTAGTCTCAGTTAAGCTGGAAGCACAGGAGGGAAACTGATTCCAAAGGTACACCCCACACAAATTCTGATCTGCATATGACACATTGACCTCTAAAGCTCAGATGTTTGGGCTCTATAAGCTGTACATTCTCTTCATACACTCCTCTCTAGACCTCTCTCCAGAAGGACAAGAATGGTTGTTTGGGGCTTAGGGGAGTCTTTTATTTATTGGTAATTAGCATAGTGAATAGCAATGCTTTCTAAAACAGTGTGTTTGATTAGCAAGGGTAGCTGGCAAAGAGTCGAAGACCTAGCATATGGTTAGAGTTGCTGCAGACATGCCATATCACTTGGAAATAACAATATAAAAACACTCTCATTCTATTTATAAACAGAGTATGACATTGTGATGTAACATGTATCAGTATTCAGATATTTACTAGAGGACAATGTACTCTAACATGACAGAGTAATTGGAAATTTGGTAATATGTTCCAGTAAGCTATAAAACTTTTTTTTATATTTTTACAAAAGGCCTTAATGTGTTTTTATAGACTTATGTTATATGGTATGGTACATAATAAGAGAAAAGCGCCCAGACAGGCTTGTCTGAGTTACGATCAGGAAAACCCTGATACGGCCAGTGAATGTAAGCCCTGCATTGTGTTGCAATTGAAGTGTCTCGTTACCAGAACAGTGAGCTGTATTATGTGCCACAATCTGCTCTTTTCCTACCATGTGAAGTTTACTCCTGTCAGGGTCCTGATTTCTTAATATATTTTCAATTTTCTCCCTCATCCCTGCAGTCTCCTATTTTATGTAGTCATCAGAACTTTCCAAACATCTATGAGAAAAACTCATTCTTTCCAAAATGTTGGCATTGTTCAGTGCTCGCTGGGGCTGCAATTGAGCATTAGCAATTTTTGTATGTATCGTAAAGTCATCAGATCCAGCTCAGCTCCCATGTAAAAGGGCTAAGCTGAGAAGCTGAGACCCATTCCAGCACCCCTCCCGGTACTGTTGACAGCATTAAGACTCATTAGAACACATTAGCATGTTCAGGTCCGTGTACTAACTCAGCCACCCGGTAGTAGGACTCCAGCACAGGCTCCTGCTCATCCTCACTGTCCCGTAGGCACTTGAGAGGCATCCCTCCAACTAAAGGAACAGTGACCCGCGCGCGTCCATGACGGCGATATTTATTCTGTGTCCAGATGCAAGCAGGGCTGTAGTCTAAAGGCCTCTGGCAGTCACTTCCCTAAACTTCAAATGTCCCAGCCTTCCTGAACACCGTCATGCTTAGATTCTCAGTGCCTTGCCAATGGCATACTGAGCGTTTCCTGTGTGCCTAGGATGCTACTTGGCTGGTTCATACTTTCTTTTCAATCTCATCCTACCAAAGAGATTAAAAACTAACTTTGCAATGGAGACAAATGGGGCAAAGAGAGGTTCAATCATGGCTCTTGCCCACAGAAGGCACCTGTGCCAATCTTCTGTCTCCAGAGTTGACCTCAACTAAGCCCCAACAGACAAACTCCAACTAAGATCTAACTCTCTTGCCCGAAAGAAAAAATAAACATGTGCAGTATAATGAAAGGAGCATGAACACTATATACAAGGTCACCAGGCCGTCATGTCAGCGCTGGCTGGGCCTCCAAGCTGAGCGAGGCAGGTCTGGAATGGGGAAGGGATGTCTCAGCTTCATCTTCCTTGAGGTAAAATGAACTACACATAAGAGAGAATGAAAAGGAAGAGAGGCTTGAAAAACTATGAGGCCCCCTTCTTTCTAGATAATCATCAGATGGGATAAAAAATAGTGTTTCTATACTGAATTGCCTTCAAGTCTTATTTACAGAATGCCTGTCATGGGACAGGCATTGTGCCAGATCCCTAATATACTTCTCATTTCATCCTCATAAACCTTTCACAAGACAGACACCATCCTCATTTTTCAAATTAGGGAGTGAAGGGCCTGTCGATATAAAGGACTTCCCTGCAGTGAACTGGGAACAGGAGGAGCCATTGCTTACATTGGAGTTTAGTGCATCCCGAAACCTAACTTTACATTACCCTACCTGATCTAATTCATCCCATCTCTGGGCTTAACTGACCCCCAATGATGTCTCTCCAAAATGCATACATCCCTGGACTTCAGATGGACCACTGTGAGATGCTTGGCCCTCTCTGCTGTGAAGGACTTGAGTGTCTGAACAACGACGATGCTGTACTTTTAAAACAATTCTGTCAGGGACTGACAGGCTTCTCTGAGGTGGAGTGACTAGCCTTCGTAGAGATGTACTTGAAGTTGTTGTTTCTGAGACATTCAGAAATCAAAAGTAGAGGAGGGTGAATAGGAGCGGAGATGGACAATGAAGTGAACTAACCGGCTTGGGGGGGGGGGAGGATCTAGAGCTGGAGACAGCAGAGTTGCAATCTTGACATTAGTCCCATATGAGTTATTACTCTTGATATCATTATAGCCAAATGGAATGAAAATAGAAGGGGGAGAAAATCTCAGCGGGGACTGCAATTTAAATTTGCCATGTAAGCTAATACTGTATATTTAGAGACTGAGCAGACAGGGTGGTTGGTGGCTCGGAGTATGTGTAGAGGCCGCTGTGCCAGCTCACCAAAGCAGACATTCATTAGAGCAAAATGTAGATTTCCATTTCTTGGCATCTGACATGGGCTCTTTCCTTGGAAAGAAATGTCAATTTGGCCAAAAGTGTGAAACCTACAATAAAAGCATTGGGACTGTGGATTTCATCTAGTCTGCACATTCCCACCCGTCTTTCCTACTGTGAAAATTCTGTTGAAACTCGGGGTGCCGAGTGAAGAGGTAACCGGGGGACTGATAGGACAGGGGGTGCTGAGCCGGGGAGGGAGGGCTAGGAGAGGAGATACTGGACTTCCAAATTTCCTATTTCTTTTGGCTCTCAAGCACCATTTTCTCTTGCCCCCAAACTGCCCAACACAAGAAGCCAACCACAATTACTGTTTTGCATAGAGTTCTGAACAATGGCAGCTCCCAAACCGACATCGTCGTCGGCATCGCCTGCCAGGTCTGCGTGTGCTGGGTGCTCATCCACGGAGCCTGTGGGTAGGGAACACAAAACCCCAGCACCTCAGGCAAGGCAGGACCGAGGCCGCCTCTGCTTTACCATTTCCCTCTGTTTGTTTCTTTTGTTCAATAGACTGGAAAGACTATGACGACAGAGAGCCCAGACACAAGGGACAGAGTGAAGTTCTGGAGAGCCTGCTGCAGCAGGTCCGAGCCCTTCATCAGCATTACAGCTGCCGGGGTAAGGATAAAATCTGTGCTGGGCCATCGACTGAGGTCTCAGTGGCGCCGGTAATTTTAGCAGTTTCCTAGCTGGGTCATACCTTCTCATTCATCAGGGAAAAAGAGATATTAATATTTGTACATCTGGAATCACTTTACAGCACTATCTTGCTTTAACCCTTCCACAGGGCCTTCCCTCTCTTTTCCTCCCCTTCCTCTCTCCTTTTCTCCACACAGAAAGTTTGAAAATAGGCATGAGAAAAAAAAAACAGCCTCCGCTACTGTTCTTGTCTCTCTGAGCTGGCCCTTCCCAAGACTCATCTGTGGGCCTTGAGACAAGCTTCCTCGGCCTTTCACCCCGAGCATCGTGGAGGGCGCTCCAGCGAGGACAACACAACACGCCTTCACGTCTATTGATAAAATAGCTTACAATGCATTTTCACATCCACCATGCCAACTTCAGCCTCGCTTTGGCCATTGCAAGGGAGGCTAAGTTGATTTGCCCAAGGTCATAACGACAAGCTATGGCCTGGGGCTTGTGGTGCCAAGTCCAGTCTTCCTGTTGTGCCTCATGTGTGTCCTGCTGAACTTCAATCCCGCCTTGAACTCTAGTCTTCCCATTCCACTGTTGGGGCAGGAGGAGAGCTCACCTCCTCTCGATCTTAGCCCCACTTCACCCAGAGACTCCGAGATGCTTTTAAAAGCTTCTCTGTTACTTGGGCTGCTCAGATGGACCAGGGTCAGGTTTCTGATCTGTGTAATGATTCGTGGAAGAGGCACTTAGTTTTATTTGGAGAATTAAAGCCTCCATAAAGTTTTCATTTTCCATGCTCCCATCAGATCTCTGACTACTCCGTGCTCTAGATTCAGGGCACTGCTGAGCCAGCTGGGTAAAAAAAACCCATGGCTCAAACTAAGATGCTGTTCTTGCTGTTTAGATGAGGCATAAATCATACTTAGCATTAGCACAAAGTTTCCCAATTACTGTATAGCTCTGACAACAGGGCCCTTCAGAAACGTTGGCTCTAGCTGGAGATGAGGACAAGTGTTTGCAAGAAAATGGTGTTTTTCTAATGAGTGGCTCATTAGGAGATGTAAATATGTACGAGAGCAGCTGGAGAAGGAAACCTAAGTGGGATTTTCATTCCTGGATCTCTAGGAAGACTTGACACCCCACCACCACCACCACCACCACCACCACCACCAAAAAAAAAAAAAAAAAAGGAGACCTGCAACATTCTACATGACCAAAGTCCTCTCATCCTGGGTTCCTGGGGCTCATTTCATCAAGTGTGGTGTTACCTGAGTTCCTCTCTTTTCTGCCTCTGACTCCTGTAAGAAAGCAAAGGTGATCCAGTGACTGGACAGGTGCTCTTTGTAACCCATAGCCACTCTGTGTTTGGTATTCTGAGGACAGAAACTGAAACTGCCCATGACCAGGAGGGGTTTTTATTTGTATATTGCTAAGGACTCAGATACTCTCCCTATTACGATGTGATTATTTTCCAGTACCCAAGAGATGATTTCCTGGGTAGCTCAATTATTTCTATAGTTTCCACCTCAACTCTTCACATGCACGCCCGTGCCCCTTTCCAAACCATGGCTGTACACATAATATTAGGAATGATGTAACTAAGGAATAAAGTAGACCTTCACCAAAAGGGACATTTTAAAATTTGGTAAAGTGTATCCTGGGCACTGAAAATAATACAACGTGAGAGATGCGGCAGTCTTGTGAGAGACTCAGCTCAAGAGCTCAGGTCAGATAAGGTTAGGAGACACTGAATTCTTCATCCCTCTCGTGGAAATGCAAAATAGACACCAGAGTGTTAAAGACTCCAGTAAAGAACCTAGAAAACACGGTTAAATAACATGGCCCAGACTCTTCAGCCATATGAAGCCTTTGCCACAGAATTAGGATTCTATGTCGTAAACTTTGGGAAAGACTGACCTATGACCAGTCAAGATAAAATAAATTAGCTCACAGAAAAAAAGAACACTTCTAAGACATGTCAACACAACTCTGTTTCAAAGGCTATGCAGAGGCTGTGTAAAGATTGCTCACAGAGACTATGAAGCTGTTGTTTTGAATATTCACTACATTGAGATACTGTGGTTTAT
This sequence comes from Peromyscus maniculatus bairdii, assembly GCF_049852395.1. Taxonomy (NCBI): domain Eukaryota; kingdom Metazoa; phylum Chordata; class Mammalia; order Rodentia; family Cricetidae; genus Peromyscus; species Peromyscus maniculatus. Next base: position 76,425,232 of record NC_134859.1, on the reverse strand, counting down.
TGGGGACATAAACCTTTATAAACTTTGCAATTAGAAAAAAAAGAAATAATTACCCCGAGTCCTAGTTCTACCATTTAGAGCTTTGGAAAGAGCATTTAACCTAGCCCTGGTCACAGCTTCTTTATCAGAAAACCAGGCTGTCTAGCTTGCAGTGTTGTTATGAGGAGGAAATGGGACCACAGACTCAACACACCCAGCTCAGTGGAAGCCCCGCACACACTCCGGCTTCTTTTCCTTCGGTGTTCTTGTGAATGAAGACTGGCGCCGCTCTCCACCCACAGTGCTTGGCGGACACATCTTAGAGTGGTGACCCCACTGTGCGGAGTGGGATCCGCCCCTCTACACAGCAGACACGGGTGCAGAAGCAATAGACAAGCTCCTCTACTCCGGAAACCCTGGCCGACCAGGACGAGAGCCTCCCAAGTCCTTTCTGCACGGAGGTTTATGTCCTTAATTGTGGGACTTCATTTCTTCCACCACCACCACCCCTTTGCCTCTCTTCTCTCCTACTAGGATTCTTGCTCGTTAGAGGTTGAAGTCTCCAAAACTAGTCCTTTTGATTTCTTTCTCGGCCCTTGTTTCTCATTTATGTTTTCTCAACATAAAGGCCTGGCTGACTTGGAACTCACTATACAGACCAGGCTGGCCTTAAACTTGTGGTAATTCTCCTGCCTCTACCTTCAGTGCTGGGATATCAGCTGTGTGCTGCCACACCTAGCTCAATTCTCAAAAAGAAAAAAAAATTATTACTTTCATTTCCTAAGCCTTCTGTTGGATTTTGAAGTTTCTGATAACATTTTTAATTTCCAATGCTCTTTTTTTCTACTATTAAGAAACAAGTAATCCCTGCCTTTTCTCTCAGAATGTTAATGGCAAGCTCTATTTTGATCCATTTTGTGTTTGCTCAACACAGTCTCCCTTCAAACTCGCTCTTTTACCGAGTGTTGGTCTTTGTGCTTCCTCGCGGGCGCGTCCTTTAACTGCCTAAAGAGCCTTCCTTCAGTGTCTGCTCAAATTTAAAAGAAGAGAGACCAGTAACCACTGGGGAGTTCTGAGCACATGGACAAGGAACTATATTCACAGGCTTCACTGTCAGGTGAACGGGTGCCATGTTTTCATTGGGAAGTCACCAATGCCATGATCCGAGGGCATATGCTCTGGTAAAATTCTTGGAGAAATTCCTTCCAAACTCCTGCCTAGAAAGTGCAACTTTCAGTATGTGTGTTCTGAGTACATAATGGGTAGATATCATATAGAAAAACATTTAGGCTACCCATTTTAAAACCTAGTACCATGACCATTGCCATCCCATTTCCTGTTGTCCCTGATGTCTCCCTGTCTCCTACTCTAAGAGCTTTGGTTTCTGTTGTTCGTTGATTTTCTTTTTCTGTTTGTTTTACTTTCTAGAGAACAAGCCACTAACTTTCATCTAGGGTAGGAAAGGGGTCTTTGTCTAGCTATGCAGTAGAGAAGGACTCTAGAAGTCTGATTTTTACAGATTTTGGAAACTCCCAATTTTAGCTGTATATGCATCCCCCCCCCCCCGCCCCCTGCTAGCAGCCATGGAGGCTGTGGGGTGAACCAGGTTTCTTCTCAGTGGTCCACTGCAGGTGTTTAAGCCTCATCTTTCTCAAGTCTGTTAAGTCCATCTGTCCACCTGCTTTCTGCTACCAAACCTCACTTACCGTTGTCTTCTGTCCCGTTGATTTTGCCCTTATAGAATCCATTTCCATCCCTGCCTGTTCTGATTTTAGTAAGGTTTAGACAGAGTGGCAGGTGATGGCTACGCTGACTCCCAGCCTTGAACAGCAGGGCTGTTCTCCAACAGTCAAACTCATGTTCAAATCAGAAACAGAAATTATCTTACCTTTTCCTTCCAGGAGCAACTATTACTAGCGCCACATCTGAAGCACATGTCAGCCAATGAAATGACTCCTGTAGGATCACAGGCAGAGCCACACTGGGCCGGCCGCTAGCAGGGGCCATTCCCCCCATCCCCAGGCTTCTCTGTCTAATGGCAGCGTTGGGGCTTCTGTTCTCATCCCTGGGAACAGGCCTGCCAAAGCTCAGTGATGACACCAATCACCTCAGCTTCCCTTCACTACAGACAACTGAATAAGTGGCAGCAGCGACCATCTTGCCTGAATTCATAGAGCATTGCTTGCAAACACCATTTACAGACATCTGGGGATTCTTCCACAGCTATCGGGGATAACTCTGGGTTATAAACAGGCGAGGAAACGTGGGCGATATGCTCACACTCACACCTACAGAGACACACACACAGCTGCTTTCCCAAAATGATTTATGCGGTCTCTCTGGGGACCGTCTTTGCTATTTTGGACAATTCATTTGTTTCTCAGCCCAGTCCCTCCTTCTAAACAATAAAGGTAATAGTGAGACCTATCCCTACATATATATTTTTATTTTGTTTTTTCCTGTTTAAAATTTTATGTTTTTAAATGAAAGAGAATTACATTACTTCCCCCTCCCTCTACTCCCGCTAACTCCTCTCTGCTGTCCTTCCTTGAATTCTTCCCATGTCCCCCTCCTCAAATTGATAACGTCTTTGATTATTAGTTACACATATACGTGTATGTGTGTACATATGCAAGTGTATGCACAAATGTATATATAAATACAATATAAATACAACCTGCTAAATCTGTTTTGGTTTTGTTGTGTATGTAGTTTCAAGGCTGACCACTCTGCATTGGACCATCAATAAGGGAACTCATCCCTGGGAGAGGCTAATTCTCCTTCTCCCAGCAGTCAGTAGTTTCCTGTAGGTCTTTCTCTATGTGTGAGACCTCGAGAAATTTCCCTCTTTCCGAGTCACCATGTTTATTGACGTTGTCATTGGTCCTGTCCTGTTTGTGCAGCCATTTCTAGGACAGCAGACTTCCTGGTATTGTGGCTCTTACAATCTTTCTCTCCCCTCTTCTATGGGTCCCTGAGAAGGAGCTGTGATGTAGATACATCTGTTGAGGCTGGGTTCTCTACTACCTACAGATGTTCTCATAAGTAAACACACATACTAGAAAAGACTGCCCCGGGATGCTAACTGTAGATATATCAAGTGGTGGGATGAGTTGGGTAAATCTGTTCCTTTTTCTTTCCTATTCTCCAGATCTTCTGTAATGTGCTCATATTAACCCTAAAAGGAAAAGATTTAACTAGATATCTAAACTAACAAGGGAACTTTGAAAGCATTGAGAAATGGTGAATATTAAAAATCCAGGTGGTAAAAGGGGAAGAGGTAGAGGAATTGGTTCCCTTTCTCTTCATCTTACTTGATAAGAAAGCACTCATTTGACTGAGAGATAACAAGACCTTAAGTGGTTTCCCCCGGTTATAAATATTGCCCACCTCCAACATTTGTGAAGAGCTGTTCACTGACTGAGCCAACTACTAGGAGATGAACCACTCTTCCACAGCTTTGACAAAACGCCAGGCAGAAACTGCTCAGAGGAGGAAGGATTTGTCATATCTCATGGTTTCACACCATTCATGGGGAAGGCCTGGTGAAGTGCTCATATATCATGGAGGAGATGGCAGGGGTACATAGCAGCAAATGTCATTCACTCTTTGGGGAATCAAAAGAGTAAGACAGCCAAATGGACAATACACCCCCCAAGGGCCTGGCCCCAGTAAGCTACCTCCAACAGCCAGGCCTCACCCCCCAAAACCTCCAAACTGCCAATCCCTGCAAACACCTCCATTCACTGGAGACCGAACATTCAAAACATGGGCCTATCGGGGCATTTCCAACGCAGGCCAGAGCAACCGGTACCTCAATAAAGACAAGTTTCTTGAAGAAACAATAAGCTGGACCCCTGTATGAAATTGGTAAGTGACACACAGGGGCAAGGGAAAGGCAGGAAGTAGGAAGGAAAAGCAGAAACGTCGACCTGTCCGATGGAACCCGCACTGCATCTTCTTTCTGCATTCCAGAAAGTTCGAAATTGCAAACCACGGGCCGCAAGCAGTCAGTGTCAAGGAGCCTGAAGCACCTGTTCCATTCCTCCAACAAGTTTGTGAAGACCTTGAAACGGTGGGTCCTAAGCACTCTCTCTAGGCAGTCTTAACACCTCAGGAATGAACTAGCCAGGGCTCGAAGTGGAAACCAAGTAAAAAGTATGTATTTTTATTAAAAGAATGAATTCTCCTGAGAATTTGGGCAAGACACCAATCTCTAAGTTCTAGCCAGTAAATTCCCGATACATAGCAAAAATATGTTTCTAGGTACATTTTTCAATTCAGCTTACAACATGTCTAATTATACTAATTATATATACAAACATATTTAATTGTATATTTAATTGTATACACATATCTGTATATGTAACTATATATATAATTTTTTATATAATTTCCTGAGACTTGTTTGGTAAAGCAAACCATTGAAGATTTGTTTTCTCTTTCTGTTTTTCTTTGTAGAGGACTCTACATAGCCGTTATATTTTATTATAAAGACAATATGTTAGTCACCAATGAAGATCAAATACCAATTGTTGAAATAGATGACTCTCATAGCAGTTCTATTACCCAAGATTTTCTGTGGTTCACAAAGGTACACTGAGTCCTTCCTCATTTCATTTTTCTCGATCTTGCACCAGGGTTACTGCACATAAATCTCTGAAACTTCAGTTGAGGGGTCTCTCATGATCAAAGTTTTGGGGTGGGAGTAAATTATCTCACAGATCCCTTATGGCCCCAGGATGCCCTATGTCATTTTTTTTTTTAAGGCTGAAGTAGTGTCACCACTACAGTTTCAAAGCAAAGAAGCGTGCATCCTGTCAGATTGTGTCTCCACTATTCAGAGTTATGGGATCATTTGGCAAAGACTAAAATGTAGATCTGACTGTTTCATTAGCATTCAGATCTTTTTCCAATTGGACGGAGATCAAAAAGTGGTTTCGTGTGTATCTGAAAATGGACTGGAGAACAAATATCAGGGGGGGTCAGGTTTCCTTCTCCTGCTTTGCTTTGATGCCTTAACCTAAATCATTCCCTGGCTTGGACGATGATATGACCTCGTGACTTCTTTTGCAGCTGTCTTGTATGTGGGAAGACATCAGGTGGCTGAGGCAGAGTGTGCCCATCTCCATGTCCTCATCCACAGTGCTCCAAACTCGGCAGAAGATGCTTGCTGCAACCGCCCAACTACAGGTGAGGGACCGGGCTTGAGCTCAGACCCTCAAGGAAAATGTCTTCAAACTTGAAGAGCTCAGTCACCAACCCTACCTGAAAAGAAGGGTGGGCTCCCTCCTCTTTCAGATCTCTGGCCACCAGAAGGCTTCTTGGGCAATCTGACTATGTGCTTACTCATGTTGGCCTTTGGTATGGAATCCTAAAGAAAGAGTGAGGAGATCAGAGTTCCTCATTTGATACTAATCGATCAGCTCGGTTCTTCTTCAAGGGTTCACGTTCATCACCTGTAGAACAAGGGGAACTTGACTGGATGAAGGGAGCAGAGAGCAGCAGGAGGTTAGATCAACTCTCTGGTGTGTTGCTTTGGAAAAGCCTATGCATGTATATGAAGCTGGTGTCTTTAAGAGAACCCCAAGCCTCTGTCGGTGATGTATATCTACTTACAAAACTATCTCTTATAATCGCTAGAAATTTGCATAATGGGAAGGTAGGCTATATTTGGCCAGCAGGCCCACACCAACCATGGTATAAAAAGTTCATAAAGATCTTCTAGCTCCACCCCCACCTACAATCACAAGAATTTCCTTTCTCTTTTTGAACCCCTGCAATAACAACTAAACCCTATAACTGCATAACAATTACCATGTTGCTAGAAAAGGTTACCTTTGCCCCTCTGTGTTCTACTCCACTGCAGAGACCATCTTGTGTCCTCAGTGGCTTCAGATTTTAGTAGTGTTCATTACAATTCACTCTTAATTGGGAATCTCCTCCTACGACTCAAAGAGAAGTTTTGATTGGACTATGCCACCATGTTCCAAACTGTTTTCTTTAAGAGAAAGAAGTTTCCAAGAGGCTCTACCCCTCCACCAGCCCATCATATAACTAGGATATGCCTGACCACACCCTCCACCAGCCCATCATATTACCAGGATATGCCAGACCACACCCTCCACCAGCCCATCATATAACTAGGAAAAGCCTGACCACACCCTCCACCAGCCCATCATATAACTAGGGTATGCCTGACCGCAGACTGACCCACCTTAGAATTTCAAGCAAAGCTCTTGGTTGTGTGCTGACTGGATTCTTCCTTGAACACTTGCATGTGCTATCAGGAACCTGAAGACAGGCTGTTGCTAGCCATACAGTTAGATGCTGAGGGATCCCTCAATGGCCAGTGCGACCCTACCCCATCCATACCACAACACTCTTAGATTTCCTTGCTTCCCGCTCCAAACTTCTGATCCCACCATCCTTTGAGACTATTTCCCTCTTTATCAAGCTGAGGTTCTGTGATATATCACAATCACTCTTTGAAAATATCCTAGATTTTTGTCTTGGAAAAAAAAATGTAAGCCTAGATCAATCCAACGTGTCTACACTAAAGTAGTTACACTCGGATTTCTCAAAGGAAACACATCGTGTGCATGAAAAGGACTGATAGTTTCTCTACTCCACACACAGCCACAATTCTCACCTAGGTTGTTGTCTAGTGATTTCGCTGCATTTCTGTAGTAACCTGCTTTCTCACACGACAAAGCAACTATTTAAAGCCCTTCTTCATTCTCCTACATCCTTTCCATTCCCCACATTCTCCATCCTGACAACGGTGATGATATCACTAATTTTCTAAGAGATGGGAATGGGTTTCCACCACCAAATTTTCAAAACCTGCCTAGATACCTTCTCTTTGCCCCCCTGTTGCAGCAGTTTATACAGTCCCGCCCTCACAACTAAGGGCTTGCTCCTCCATGCATGCTCTGAATCTCATCTCTTCTATCTTCACTTAAAATACTCATCTCAGACTGGAGAGGTGCCTCGGTGATTAAGAGCACTTACTGCTTTTGCAGAGGACTTGAGTTTGTGCCCTAAATCTACATCAGGTGGCTCACAATCACCTGTAACTCTAGTTGCAGGTGGATCCATCACCTCTGGCTTCCATGGACATTTCATTCATGTCACACAGACACGCATACATAATTAAAGGTAATAAAGAATAAATCCTTTTTCAAAAACCTCATCTTCAAGTTAACCCCATGCCTAAAGTGCCCTCACATACCCTTTCAGCTACCAAATAATCATTTTTCATTCCTCACATGAACTTCCTCGAAAGAATTGCTTATAGCCTCCTTCTCCACCAACCTTCGCATTCCCCCATCAGCTCTAGTACCATGCCTACAAAACTGCACTATCAGGCCACACAAAGTTGGGTTGTACGGGTCCCCACCAGAATAATGAGGCTGCAAGTATGGGAGATCCAGGGTGGTTTTTGGGGGGGAAGAGAAGTTAGGACTACAATCAATTGGCATTTCTGAGAAACTGCCTAAAGAATTTCCAGGAAGAAAAGGGGACCCAACTCCAGTATTGGCAGAGGAGGGAAGGGAATGTGAGGATTTCTTTTCTCATTCTAAATTAACATCCACTTTTGTATTCTTTAAGAGACTCCCCAAATTGTGTAGCAGGCCTTCATGAAATATTTCTCCATCCCTGCCAATGACTTCAGCATCACTAACTCCAATGGACCCTTGTGAGTCATCTTCATGACTGACAGCTAGCAGTATTTGGTACACCTGGTCCTGCTCTGCTGTTTGAAACTTGCACATTCTTTGGCTTCCGTAACACCATCCTCTCCTGATTGTCTCACACATTCTCGTTTGTCTTTCTCCGTCTCTTCTGCTAATGTATATGCCATTTTCTGCTTACAATACTCTCTTCTTTCACCTCTTTGCCTTGCTAATTCCTACGTAGCCTTTAGGTCTCAGCTTAATGTTTATACTTCCTCGGGAAGCCTTTCTCTGTCCTCAGAGTTAGGTCAATCTCTCCCACAGTACCTTTAGTCTTCATTCAGAGCAATGATTGCCAGACCATTACTTCTTTGTCTTTCTTCACCCCTCTTTCAACACTGGGTATAGTCTCATCCTTCCAACCAAAGGCTTGCTCCTCCACGCATGCTCTGAATCTCAGATCTCTCCTCCTATCTTTATTTTACAACATTCATCTCAGACTGGAGAGGTGGCTCAATGACTTGCTTAGTCTATCACTGTTTATAAGTCACCTTTGCAACATTTTAAAGATTACTTTCAAAAACACTCATCTCTGAATGAGAGGTGGCCCTAGTGACCTGCATAGTTTCTAATACCTGAGTTCAAAGACTGTTGTCTGTCCTGGTTATCACAATAACTTTAATGTCCGACACATGGTAGACTCTCACTCTAGGTATTGTGTAAATAAGAGTGTTTGACAGTCCAATCCCACACACCCCCAAAATCACATTGGAGAGAAATTTATATAAAAGAGACAAGGAATCACAGAAGTGTCTCGCAGACAGTCACCACCTAGACATCTCCCCTGCTCTTCACAGTAATCAGAGCCGCATAATTCTCAATCGATGCCCATGCTCTGGTGCCCTCAGCAGAACCCTGAGCCCTGTTCTGTGTTCTCCCTGCTCCATCATGCTGCTGCCGCCTGCTTTAACAACATGCAATGTCTTCACCTGTCTCCTGGAAGACCTAGTGCTCTACAAACAATGCTTCCTAGAATGTTGAAAACACACTTTTAAAGAGGTAGATAAGGTGAAGAAAAACCTTTTTAAGAGAGGAATTGACAAATACCATTTTAGGTTACTTTATCAATCTAAATTTATATGGCAGTGTTCTGAGGAAATTATTCATGGTTGGTATCAAGCATACTTAAATCTCATGGACTTGCCTGAGGCATATGGTATTTCATTCTACTCTTCTTTCCAGCCTTTCTACCATAGCTTTATTACTCCACTTACATCAGAAGCATCCCAGACCATTGCTTCTCTTCTGCTCTGAACAGTTTCCAACCCATCCTCTGTGCTTCTGCCAGAGTGGCCACTCTAAAAGATGTAGGCCGCAGCATTCCCTAGCTTAGACTCTTCCAATAGTGGCCCAGGTGTGTTGCCATAGCACACATGGCCTTAGTCACAGTCTTTCTCTCCCTCATCTGTAGCCACAGCACACTGGTTTATTGTCTTACCCGCTGTCATAGTACATACCAACTATTGTGCAATTTACTCCTTGTTTCTTGGTTTATTTGTACAGTAAGGTCCTCTTTGAGCTTATAATAACAATACTATGGGACCAACTGCTTTCATTCCTTTAACAGACTATATCAGGTATGTCCAAAACTTTTTCTCATTCAGTCTTCACTACAACCTAATGAGAATTTACTATTATTGATATTCATTTAACAGAAGACAAATTTGAGGTTTAGGAATGTCAATTATGCTCAAGGTCACACAAGTAGGAAGTATCAGACGATGGATTCAAATTGTATATGTGTAGCTCTAAAGACTGAATTCTCCCAATACTTCAACATATTATGGTGTGTTAACTTACAACCTGAAGAAGTTATCCACATTATAGTTAAAAAGAAAGAGTGGAGCCCAGCACTCAGGAGGTAGAGGCAGGCAGATCTCTGAGTTCAAGGCCAGCCTGGCAGCCTGGTCTACATAGCAAGTTCTAGGCCAGCAAGGGCTACACAGTGATACAGAGAAAGAGAGAGAGAGAGAGAGAGAGAGAGAGAGAGAGAGAGAGAGAGAGAGAGAGAGAGAGAGAGAGAGAAACTTGTCCAAACCTGAGAGTAAGCCATCATAAGTTGGCTTTACTCATAACTTTATTAAAATGGCCACTTTAATATTATTCCATTGTGTATTGTGTACTATGTATTAAGGAATATGTTTGGTAATTCAACTATTACTGAATTCTTCCTATGCATTGTAAAAAGGACCTAGAGACACAGAAAGGAAAGAGCCATGTCCCACAACAGGTACTTCTGTTACATGCAGTACAATCACATACATACCAAGAACTTTATACACAAGAAGATTGGAAAGAAAAGAGAGGATGGAGAATTCTACCTGAGATTCTATTGGACAGCTTTTTTGTTACTCTGTACCTGAAAGGAACAATTTAAAGAGGGAAAGATCACTGTTTGGCCTCACAATTCAGAGTCTCTACCCAGCTTGGTTAGCCCTGTTGTTTGGCATGACAGAGCATCATGGCAGTGCTTGCATGTGCAGAGGGGCCACCTGCCTCATAGTGACCAAAAAGCACAAAACCATGAGGGGCCAGGGATAGGATCTACCCTTCAAAGGCATACTTTCAGTGACCTATTTCCCCATCCCACCTCATTTCCTAGTTTCATTACCTCCAATAATGCCATCAAATTGTGAGTCTATCAAGAAAGAAACCACTGATTACATCTGAGCCTCATATCCCAATCACCTCTCAATGAGCCTGTTGGGGGATATTCCATATTCAAACTGTAACAGTTAGAAATGTCTTCCCAGAGAATCTGGAACTGGGCTGGTTCAAGAAAATATAGTTGGCCAGGTGGTGGTGGTGGTGGTGGTGGTGGTGGTGGTGGTGGTGGTGGTGGTGGTACACGCCTTTAATCCAAGCACTCAGGAGGCAGAGACAGGCAGATCTCTGTGAGTTCAAGGCCAGCCTGGGCTACAGAGCGAGTTCCAGAAAAGGTGCAAAGCTACACAGAGAAACCCTGTCTCGAAAATATATATATAGTTGGTGACTAAGAGGAGATTCCATTTACAGCAGATTGGTAAAATCCCACATTCAACAGCATAGCAGGCTTGAGAATTTGTGAAACACATTTTCATGTGTTGCTTGATTTAACCCCTGGACACTGTGAGGTAAGAACTAGCCAGAGTGATGCCTAAACTGTAAGGACCTTTTATTTAACATGGGGAAGCTCAGAACCAGAGAAAGTAAACAGTCGAATAGTTAATAAAGGGTAGCCAGCCATGAGCCCCAGCACCTGTATGAGAAAAGTCGTAATAGCTGTGTGTGCTAAAACCAACTCATTACTGCCTTGGAAAACCAACTGTTCAACGTTCAGAAATGTTGGAAGCTTATTGTCATATCCTAGGTAGCTTGGAATGGACTACACTATAGAGACTGTTACTGACTACAGACCAGCCACCCCGCTCCTTGCCCTCTTGTTTGTTTTGGTATGGCAGTTCACCGACACAACACTGCTCATATAATAAAGTGTCTGCATAAAACTATAGTGCTACATAGATGTAGACTAAAAATCTTACCAACATGGGTGGTTTTTATGACTTATAAGTAATTTGTTAGAAAAGAAAAATCTGAATGATTACGTTACTTAAAAATTAATCTTACCAAATGAGTTTTGTCAATAATTATTTATAAAGCTCCTTACTCATTCTGTGTCTGGTCTTCGTAAGGGGAAAACAAGGCTTAAGACACAGTCCCTATCTCTGAGGGAACATTCCAGGATTTGAGATTTGAATACTAGTCTTGTTTATTTTTAGTTCAACCTTGTCATTTCTACAAATTCCAGTTCTACATCGGCTCTCACGCTAGCACATCATCACATCGTCATTTATGTGAGTTCGCACGCACGCACGCGCACGCGCGCGCGCGCACACACACACACACACACACACACCAGCTAGGGACTCTCCAGTGGTTTGTATGGGATTCAATTTTAATCATCTAGCACTCTTGGCTAGAGATCTTCACCCCCTTCGTATTTGTATAATTCCTCTTTATTTTCATGAGCCGTGCCTCAGTCCCTTCATATTTAATGGAACATCCTTCTTACTTTTCTAAAAGTATTGTCTGCCTCTGTTGACAGAGTGCATAAGCAATTTCAACAAACCTTTCAGTAAACAGAGCTCCCTGAGATGCAGATAAGTCAAACCAGGCCAGCCTCCTGATTAAAGAATCTTGCAGGGAATGCGCAGTCATCAGGGGACCTCTGTACAATGTGCCACATTGTCAATTCACTTCTTCATTTTAAACAACCCCACCTCACACTAGCTTACTGTAGATCTCTTGAAAACTCCACAAGTAGCATACTTGAAATATCAGACATTTTTCTTGAAAACATCTGGGATTCTCTTCAAGTGCTGGTCACTGAGGTTTACGTGCTGGTGTGTCTATGTGGGCAAAAGATATTTACAGATATTGAATTTGCTTAAAGAAACATAACGTCTGTGCCTCTCACTATAGTCTTTGCAGGCTCACAGTGAAGGCGTTTCTTTGGGCTTTTTGTTAAGCACATTCCTGCAATGCCACCTACACCAGGTCTCAGTCTGAAAAAAAAAACAAACCGCAAACAGCGCCTCAGAATTCCGGCAGTTTTCAGCATCTTTTGTGCGGTTTTGTTGTTCTGTTTTACAACATCAACTAAGCTACCCATCATCTGTTGGTTTCTAGAATTTACTTGGAACGCACAACTTGGGAAGACTTTACTATGAGCCCATTAAAGATCGCCATGGCAACATCCTCATAGTCACCATCAGAGAAGTAGAGATGCTTTATTCCTTTTTTAATGGCAAATGGATGCAGATCTCAAAACTGCAAAGCCAGAGGAAGTCCCTGTCAACTCCCGAGGAGCCAACAGCCTTAGATATTTTACTAATAACCATTCAGGTATGTAGGATTTTTTTCAATTTTTGGATATTTGTAATTCTGATACATTTATGGCAGCTCTAATACCATATACCAAGAGCCATTCACATAAATGGTGGTGCTGAGATGATTCACTGTTCAGATTCCACAGGTGGGAACGATGCTGTGGGTGACTTTCATTGATTTCTGTCTCCGTACGGAACTGATCAAGCAATCCTAAGAGTGGGCACTCTGAAAATGCCCTGACAATTGTATTCGTCACTTTCACATTACTGTGACCAAACTCTCACCCAGAGAGAAACAACATAAGGGACACAGGTTTATTTTGGTTCACAGTTTCCCAGTTACAGTCCATCGCAACAGGAAATGCATGGCACATGGCTCAGCCACGGTGGAAGGAGCCTGACACAATGGCTGTTCATGTTGTCACAAGCCAGGAAGCAGTGGGTGGCCTAGGTGAGGCTAATGACCTCCAAATAGTGAGCAACTTCTACCAGCCAGGTCCTACATCCTGGAGGTCCCATGGCCCTCCAAGACTCCACCAGTCAGGGGAGCAAGCAATCAACACACAAAACTGTGTGTGGTACAATTCTGATTCAAGCCTTAACATTGATGAACCAGTGAGAATAACTGAGACAATCAGGAGAATCTGCAGAGATTAACAGTAATTCAACACGGAAATGGAGGGTACAGTATTGGGGGGGGGCAGTCACACATACATATTTATTTTTGCTTGTTCTTCTTAATACTCACAAGACAGCAAGGCACAATTAAATCCATTTTAGGAATGGGATAATTCTATCCCACTGGGGCTCCAGGAGGTTAAGGGACACTGGACAGCACACAGAGGTTGACTGGGTGAGGTTAATGAAGCTTTAAACCCATTTAGTCCTTCGCTTGGGCAAGCCCTTGTCTAGGCAGCCAGCATACAGAATTTAACAGTTCAAGTTGATACTCTTTCTCTGAGGCATTCCTTTATGCCTCAGAGTACATGTGGAGGTCAAAGGCCAGGATCAGCTCTCTCCTACCTTGTGGCCCAGGATCCAACTCAGGCTTGGCGTCAAGCACCTTTACCCGCTCAGCCATCTCACCAGCCCTGTGTTCTTTTTGTGAGAGAAGGGACCAGGAACTGTATTAGCCTCGGGTGACGAAGCCACAGACTGTGGCCCTACCCGCATAGCAACACAACGCCAAAACTGAGAGTTCAACTCGGATCATCTGAGGGAGGAGGTTTCTTTCAGCTGTCACTCACATGCTGTGGTACAAGTGAGAGACTTAGCAAACACTAACGGAGGAGTTTAGCGGAGGGTGGAAGGTAAGAGCCCCCGATAACCCCCAGAATTCAAACCAGAGCAGCTCACGGGCAGACCTGGGCTAGATGGCACCGCTAGCCACAGGCCTGGCTACCCCAGTGGCACACAGAGTCGAATGTGGCATGGTCTCCAAGCTGCATCTTTTTCTTTCGTCTTCTAAAAATCCACTGACTGTATAGAACTCACCAGGTAGAATTAGGTAGAAAAGCTGGTGGAAAACGTCTGTACTGAGCAACCATGGGAGTAGATCTACAAATCCGTCCATTCTGAGAAAGAGGGAGGAAGATCTCTGTTCCACACAGACGTCCCCTGGGATGGATGCCCTACGTCCCCCATTCTTTGAGAGAAGAGAGTGTAGCTTACTACTGGGACTTATCTAGACATCTTTGGGCCACCAAAGTCTAGTTCAACCTTCATGTTGAGTTGGTGAAGCCAGCTCCTGATAGAATTAGGTCTCTGGTCTTCAGTGTTTGGCTACCAACCCCGAGAGTCTTACTCTCCATTTCCTGTCCAGCATAAGGCCTGCATGGGAGGTGGGAGAGAAGAGGTGGGGGAAGAGAAAGGGGAGGGTTGGGTGGGAATGACATCAAGCAGGAATGCGCCAGTCAGCGGGGGTGGATTTTCCACTTGGATCTGTGTGGAAACCTGATCCTGCCTCTCTTTTTCGTCTCCTTCTCTAACAACCTTTCACCAGATTGGAATTTTTCTGCACCTGTAACACATTTTTAATGTAATAAGTCTAGGAGAAACCAGGTATTATATCATGCTGGGGCCTGTGTTTCTAGGAGCAAAGGTAGCCCAGACCCCAGTTTATCCCTATAGGGGATTAGTGTATTAGTCACCCTGTAAAAACTAAATTTCTTAAATGTTTCTTTTAGCACTTGCTTATAAAAGGTGAAGAGGGGAGCCATGAGTGTGTCTGTGTTCCCTGCCCCCACCCTCTTCACACATGCACGTACATTCTGTCGATTTCCTACAAACACAAATTCCACAAAATCAAATCCAGAGCTATTGGCCTTTGTCCATTAAGATGACCTTTGCCGTGTCGGACTTTGTCCTGGTTTGGGTCAGGGCAAGTGGTGACCAGACTCATTCTTGTATTAGACACCCCTTGGGAGTGAAAGGAAGCTAGCTATTTAAGGTGAACATGAATAGCTAGTGTGGCTGGGGTATCCCTTTGAAAGTAGGGTGACTGGGTATCATTCCTATTCCATCCCTTCAGCTTTGCGGCCAAAGGGATTCATTCTTCAGCCCTGTGTCTCCTCTTCTGCAGAAGACCCTACCTCACAGGGTTCTGATGGAGATGAGACAAAATAGCATATCAAATAGCATATCGGCATCAGGAGAGTAGCGAACACAGCGAATGGTCACGACTTTTATTACTTCTCCACTTAAGAAAACCCAAGCAATACTGGGCCCCTCTGCCACTGACTAGTCATCCCTTGAGGCATTCTATCGCTTCATCTACCTTTTCATAACAATTAAAAGATACTCTACAAAAACTATACAATTCACAACTGGAAATTCAAAACAGGTAAATGCTTCAACAAAATCTTAGCCCGTAACTAATTTACTAATCCCTGGGACCCCAAGGAAACGCCGACATCCAACTCTTTAAATTCCTGACCCTCTTAAGGCCCACGCCATTCAAATTGGCCTCTCTCATGTATCTGGGAGAGAAAAACCCTCCTGTTTGCTTGGGAAGTAAAAGAAGTGTCATGGACAAGTTAGAGTCCTGCTGAGCAAACTGACTGGCAGTAAGGGTATTTCCAACGAGAAGGCTGCCCTTGGATAATGCTCATTCTAACTTTGACCTTCAGGGTCACTCCAGGGACTGGTCACCTTGAGTGTAAAGTTGTCTAAGAACATTAATTTTATGCATGTGTGTACTATATATTCAAAGCTGCCAGCTCTATGTTATCATTGGGTTCTCATGAAAAACCAGTGAGGTTAAATAATTCTGTGTCCAGGCCATATATGAAGATACATATTTCAAGGAAATAACCCATCAATCTCACATTACCCCAAAATGAGAGAGAGAGAGAGAGAGAGAGAGAGAGAGAGAGAGAGAGAGAGAGAGAGAGAGAGAGAGAGAGACCCACACCCACTACCTCGCCAGGAGCCCTTCCATTCTACTTCACAGGCTGTCCTAAGGAAACTTGACCACTTTGCTTTCTGCTTCCTTTCTTTAGGCATTGCTTGTCACCATTAGATGCCCAGTACATAGACCCTTTTCTGCTGTCTTACCTGTACATTCCTCCTACCCCCTCCCACAGCATCTAACACAGTTATCAAGAAGGACTCACAATTGTCAGTGGACAAGAACTAACTGGGATAGAAGAAGTAAGAAACAACTGAGTTCACCCATGTGGATAAAAGCACCACCCATAAGCACTGAAGGATAGAAAAAACCTCCAATAGCTACTAAACGGGTGAACAAAACAGAGTGTAGCCATGTAGTGGAAAATTATTCAGCCATATAAGTGAGTGAAGTATGACCTTGTTACAGCTTAGATGAGCCTTGAGAACATCACACTAAGCAAAAGAAGCCAAGCAGAAAATATCAGACATTATGTGACTCCATTCACCCACTATAGCTATAATAAGCAAGATCAATGAGACAGAATGCCTGGGGTCAAGGGGAAGAAAGACTGGAGAAGGGTGGATAATGAACGTGAGGCTTCTCTCTAGAGTAATTGAAAAGGTCTGGACGTTAGTGCTGACATTACAAACCTTGTCAGTATGCTAAACACCAGAGTCCAATGCTTTATGAAGATGAAATGTATGAGTTCCTCCTCATTTTAAAAGAAATGGTGGAAGTACCAGAGACCCCGCGGATCTATAGTCATTCTTCCATAGAAAGAGGGCAGACCACATTATCAAAACTTGGAAAAAAGAAGTTGGAAATGCAAAGTTTAGAGTAAGATTTCCCTATTTTTTAAAGAGCCATAAAACAATTCAGAAAATTGAAATACTTTCTGGTCTAATTAGTCCTGGACCCACAACGACCACCAGCCACTCCTCTGTGACCCCTGCCCTCCTACAATTGGCTTCGTGCCTTCCCAACAAAATAAAAGTCCTGTACTTCCTGGAAAAGCAGCTGTCTATTGTTCCTTTAGCAGACCCTTAAGAGAACTGACCAGTGAGGACAGGCTGAGTAGAGGATTCTCGGACCCCATACCAGCAAGACTCAGGCCCAGACCTCACCCACATCTGTCCTTCACAGGCATGTTTTTGCAACATCAACTAGGTGCCAGGCTCTCTAAGGTGCTACAGGAAAATCAAATGAGTAAGTCAAGGCCCTTGCTCTCAAGGAGTTCAGTCAAGGGAGGGAGACAGACTTGTAAACAAATCAAGGTAATAGAAGGCAGAGTTAGAGCAGCCTGATAGCAGCACAAACAGTGTACTATGGGAGCACACACAAAGCAGCTATTAATCCTGCCTGGAGACATCAGGGAAGGCATTGCAGAAGAGGTGGCGGTGGGCTGAGCCGTGGGGGGACGACGCTAAGTTTATCAGATGGAGAAAAAAAAGAGGCAGAGAAGGGAAAAAGTGGGGAGCCAAATGAGAACACAAAGCAAAGAGTGAAGCAGCAGCTGGAGGGCAGCTTCAGCCCCCCTCGAGTTCACACGGTCCTAACACAATCTTCATATGGACTTTATTAGGCTGATTAGAAAAAATGGCTCGCAGCTTTCTCCCTCTCCCTGGAATGCAAGTTCCACAAAAGAAAAGATAAGCCTTGCTCATCTCAATGCCATCAGCAACCTAGCATGATCCCTGGCATGGCAGTAGGTGTCCTGTAAAAGAGCTAGACCTGGTGGTACGAGGCCACTGTGGCTGAGGCAGGAGGATCCCAAGTTCAAGACATGTCTGGGTTACAGTAAGTTCAAAGCCAGCCTGAGCAAGTTACTGGGAACCTATTTAGAAACCAAAGTAAAAGAGAAGGCTGAGGATACAGTTCGGTGGCAGAGGACTTCCTTCGCATGCCCCAGCCTGAGATGCCATCCTCAGCACCGCATGAACAGAGACCAGGAGTCAGCAATGAAGACGGTGCTGGGGAGGGAAAGGCGGGTCCTCGCGTCTAGGACAGTAGTGATGGAAAGCAGAGCCTGGAAATGCAGGTTAGAGGTTAAGTCAGGTGAGAGGCGTTCAGTTTGGTCTGAGAGGTCTTTCTAGTACTTTAGATTATGTGAATGAGACAGCTTTCTCTTCCCATTCATTTTTCAGGCTCCAAAAACATTCTGACTAATAAAGGATAAATGACTATGTAAAGACACAAAAATACATAGTAAGTGCTCAGTAACATTCTTTTTAAAAATTGAATGAAAGAGTGAATTACTCCATCCCAAAGTGGTGTTGGTTTTTACGTAACCACAGTATGTTCCTAACTGACATTCTACTTGTGGTCAGCTCTGACCCCCACATGTTTTTCTCTAACACCCTTACTCATCCTATATTTGTACCCTTGGGTTTGAGTCTTTACAAGCACATTTTCTTATTACATTTCAGCCCTAATTATGATAGGCTTACTTTTCCAATGTACTGGGTCATTCATCGCTTTATTGCTATTTTCCAGAAAATCCAAACCACACCAAATTTTGGACCCACAAATTTGATACACACATTCTTGATTTTCTTTGTCCAGAATGTCAATAAATGAGCTGAAAATACTGGCCCTTGGGACCAGTCCCTACTGGGTTATCACTCAATCTGTCGACTATTCCCATACCATCTTCATTATCCACAAATATTCAACCCAGTTATTGTGCTTGTTAAAGCAATGTGGTCAAGATTCTGCTTTTTCCCGTTATCTAGGGAAACAGATTACATTGGAGTTCTCACCCTGCTCTGTGGATCTCTATTTTGTTGCTATTAGATATGAAAACTGTCTCTATACTGACTCCTCTTCAGTGCCACAGGATTACCTAGCTAGCTGCAAATTGATTGTGTGATGGTGCTTTCTCATTTCCCCCCAAAGATCAATAATTTGAAGGTCTTTAATTACCAGAGACATCCTGTGTTCTCCCCGCTTCTGTTGCCAAGACAGGCGTATCTGTCCTTTCCTAGTCTTTAGGGACTTTTGCAATTCTCCATGAGGTCTGAAAGATAATGACCTGTGGGTCTACAGCCACATCTGCTTGTAGCTCTAGGGTATACATCATCACACTCTGCTGATCTGAATACTTCATTTTCCCTTCTCACATTAACCATTTATCACCCTTCAGTATTGTTAATTTCCCAAAATACTAACCTTGACCAGACATCTTCTAGTCAACTATGATCTGTTAGGAAGAGACATGGGAAAAACTTCTAAGTTCAGACTCACCCTCAATAGTGATCTTTCTTGATCATAAGATGGTTTTTCTATTTTGTTTTTTTCCAAATGCCTTTTGAAAGTTATTTTAGACTTTGTCTTTCTGAACATCCTGATGTGCTTACCGCTCCTATCTTAGCTTGTCTCTCTTCTGTTATTCTGTCTTAGCGATCTTACCTCCACATTGTATACTAATTTACACACAAATATTCCCGGCACAAAGCCAAAAAAAAAAAAAACAGCCTTATCATTGATTTCATTGTATAGTTGAAGAAGAAAACAAAGGGGCCGGGTATAAATCAGCGGCAGAGCACCCTAGTATGTTTAACTACTGGTGGTGCAAAAAGAAAAACAGAAAAGGAGAAATGTCTACGCCAAGTTCACCTAGTGCTCCACTGCCCTATTACAACACTGAAGTCGGCCCAGTGTATGGTCTATTCACTCACCTGTCTTTCTCGGCCTCCATGAAGGAAGCATCACAGCACGTTAACCTGAGGCCCAAGGGTTCCCTTTAGTGCCGAGCACCTGAAAGGTACTGAGCACGTGCTCGGAGGTACTCGGCGTGTGTGGGGGACAGGAGAGAGGATGCGGTGCAGGGTACAGTGCAGGCAGTGGACTCTACAGAGGAGGACTCATTCCTTCAGAGAGTATCTGTCCAGGCAGCCTCATTCCTTCCTCTTCCATCAAGGTTTCTGTACAGGTTCAGGTGTCTGTTTTAGTTTTAATTCTTGTCTTCCCTACTTTTAGTAGTAAAATTTGGTTCCCTGTATTTTATTCATCTAAAAATTTAATTCATCTTTCTTAACATTGTTTGAATTGGAAAGTCATAATTACAACTATTAACTGAGTACTAGGTGATGTTTTTATATATGTATACAATGTAAAAATAGTTAAATCAGGCTAATTAGCATATCTGTCCTCTTATTTGCTTATCATTTTTTGTGGTGATACATTTTAAATTTACTCTTAATTATTCCATCCTTTCTGAAAGCTAGGTTAAATGCAGCCTCAGAAACCTCCCTCTATAATCAGTGACCTGACATAACTTCCTGTCTTTTTGTCCTAAACTCTACTGTCCAAAGACTTAAATCGTTAGTGGAAAAGTCTACTAACACAGGGAGTGGGGGAGGGGGAATATCAGTTGTCAGTTATCTGAGTTTCTGCAGCTACACAGAAAGGTGAAAGTCATAACCCACAACATTTACTGAGAACTGATTACAGTAAACAAAAATCCCATTCAACCATATAATTGTGCTTAACTTGGCATACCCTACCATACCAACGACTTCATTCAGCCTTGGAAGTCTGTGGGACATTTGATATAACATAATACAAATTCAATGCAAAATCATTCAGACAATGTTTTAATCTTGTAAAAGATAAAAATAAAGTAAGTTTTTGAAGCTGATTAATAAGGAGACTCAATCAACTTTGCAAAGTCATTGACAATTGAGAATGGTAGGACAGTGAATGATTGAAGGGCATAAAATAAACAAGATCTCCATAAGGACATTATTTGCATGTCAACATTGTAAAGGTCTTTGGAAATGAATACAAAGACTTCAAATACTTTATAAAACTTGGTTTCTTCATAATGTCACTGAGAAAGTCAAACATGAAAAGTGTCATCAGCTACCCTATGGTGGGGTCTAAAATGCTGGTCCAAAGGAACCAATGCTCCACTCATTCTTTCTTCACTCTTGGAATTAATGTGTGTAGCTGAAAGTTTTCCTGTGTCCCAGCCTGCCGGCAGTTGGGACAAATCTCTCCCACTTGCATTCCCCAAGTAAACACACAGAGGCTTAATTATAACTGCGTGGCCATGGCTCAAGCTTTTAGCTAGCTAGCTCTATATCTTAAATTAACCCATTTCTATTAATCTATGTTTTGCCACATGTTCCGTGGCTTTACTTGTCTGTTGGTATGTTGTTTCTCCTTCAGTGGCAGCTGGCATCTCTCCCTGCCTTCTTCTAGCTCTTATATCTTAAATTAGCCCATAACTATTAATCTATGTATTGCCACATGTTCCCGTGGCTTTACCTGCATCCCATTACATGTTGCTCCTTGGGCGGCTTGCTGGCGTCCCTCCCCTCCTTCTTCCTGTCTTTGAATTTCCCACCTGCCTCTAAGCTGCCTTGCCATATGCCAAACAGCTTTATTTATCAACCAATCAGAGCAATACATATTTGCAACAAAAAGACATTCCCCCATCAAATGTGTAACTACAAATGCAACCTAGCTCTTAATGGTTGAAAAAATTAAATGAACCACTTGGTGCTCTTTTTTTCTTTTCATATTTGAGATAAAGAATCAAACATTTGTTTTTTTATTACTTACTATGTGGATTGTATTTTAAATGGTTTTCTTTAAAGTAGACTTTTCTACCTTACTTATCCTGAAATTAAGAATGATGTGTTTTGTCAGCATTTACACCACCAAATGTTTGTTTCCCCACAGCTAAACTGTAAGTCCTCCAAGGACAGATACTGCGAATTCTCTTTATTATCTGCCTCACCCAGCAGCAGCCTATTCCCTATCATAACCCAAACACGTACCCTTGGCACAGAAATCTGAGAAAGAGAAACATTCAAAACATATATTAAAGACTGATTACCTGACTTGGAGATGGAATTTTCCTGCAGATAAAACTAGCTGTAACCTTAATACCTCCCCACTACTCATGGTGGTACCTGAGGTTTCTTACCTCATCAGTTGCGGCTCCTTTCATACATAACGGGGCCAACTTGAAGAACAGGTTTTGAGAGAGCCTTGTGAGATGACCATTTGGTTTCATTTTGTCTCACCTTGCCCTACAGGATATCCTCTCCTATCACAAAAGGAGTCATCAGCGTCTCTCTCCTGGACTGTATCTAGGTTACCTAAAGCTATGTAGCTCTGTGGATCAGATCAAAGTGCTCGTAACCCAAAAGTTGCCCAACATTCTCTGCCATGTGAAGATCCGTGAAAACAGTAACATCTCCAAGTAAGTGGTCCCAAGTTGGGATTTTCCTTGGTCTGATGTATCCAAAGGAAAGTCAAGTGCTAGCTACCAGCATAGTATCTCTGGTGAGATGTTCCACAGCATGATGGAGTCCTGGCATCTAGGAGGAGCAAAGCCATTAAAGGGAGGCCCTGCACCTTCACTGTCCCTTCTGCTTCGCTCAGGTACAACCAGTGATGCCCTACTGGCTTGTGAACGAAGACTTACCTTTGCACACTGTTCCCACTATCCTTTTCACCATTGGAAATGTGCCCTTTGTGCTTTTTGTTTTTGATATCACCGATGAGAATGGCCTCATCAGTGGAGCTACTGCCTCTTGCTGACCTAATGGCCCCGCCCACTTTCACTCTACCCTCTCCTAACTCTCTGGCTTTCGGACTTTATATGTGTTCTACGTGTCTGACAATTCTCTAGGGAAGGAAAAAAGTAACAAGGCCCAAACTTCCAGAAACTTCCTCTATGGTTTGGCATTTGGTGACTGACTTTGTTAGTTTTGGGAAAGTTGCCTGGTCTTGGTACTCTGGCTCAACTTTATCACCAACCCTGATGGCAGGCCTCTCATTCATCAACTATAATGAACTGAATTGTGTTCAACATAAAAATGAAGGAAAAGAAGGTACACATAATAAAGAAAAAAGCCTCCGGATTTCTTTAGGCTTCATAGAATGCAAACTAGATTCTCAAATTCTTTACAAGTGTGGATTTGCTTAACAAAAACCAATATGGCCCTTTGAACTTTGGTCTCTACCATGACAAGACTTTGGTAACTACACTGTCTCACAGGTTTACCGAAGCACTCCCAATGGCAATGGAGAAGGTGATGACAGTGCAATAGATGTGGTAGTCTTTGGGAACTCTCTGCCCACCTTTTCCCCGTCTTTCACTTATCAATTGCACCTGGACTTTAAGTCCGCCCTCTGGTGGTCATTTCAACAATCAACATCTGCTATCTTCAGAGTCTTGGTCCAGAAGACAGCGAGGCTCCTTTATGAGTTGACTGGGCAATGGTCATTTTCATCTGTTTCTCGATTTTGTGTCATAAAATCTTAGTCACCATCTTTTAGTAATTATTTCAACAGATTTTCCCTTTCCAAGGATCCAGATTCCCTCGTACAAAAGACTGCACCAGCCTTCATTCTGAAAGTTCCATCCATCTCCCCATCTTCAGAGCCCACACTGACTCCTTAGTGGCAATGTGGTTCTTACTGGTGACTTTCTAATTTGGTTCCAGACTCTGTTTTAGCAATGTTGTCCTTTGGTGTCTGTGCATATTGTGCTAATCATAAACCTCTCATTTAGTTATGTATCAGTGGTGGGAAAAGGGAAATCATTCCCAAGTAGGCTCTCAAGGACTTCGATTGGCTGTAAGCTAAAAGTATGCCCAAATTGCAATAGGACTTAAGTTTGATTTTTTTTCTCTCTTTCTTATTGGAACAAATGATAGATTTTTCCACAGTCTTGTCCAGTATGAGGCTTGAAATAAAACAGATCTCTTAAAAACAGAAACTTTTCTAAGAGGGTAGTTAAAGAGAGAGCCCGGGGTTGGTTGATTGACTTGTTTGTTTCTCTTGTTTTTCTGCCTTTTTTTTTTTTTTTTTTTTTATGAACCTCCTCCAGCACAGTCAGTTTGGTTTTCTGAGTCAGAGACTGGAGCCCAGGCTGTGATGACCCTTTGGTGAGAGCCTTCCACCATGAAGAGGAGGCTTTCCTTCACTGCCTCGCCTGCTCCCCACAGAGCTAGAAGGAGAAACTGGTCTAACAGAAAGTGTTTGGAGACTTGGGCAAAATACCTGTGGAAACAATGTTGCCCAAGAGGCTTTTACCTTGATCTTTTCAAGCCCCTTTTGGAGAGTGGCTTTGGGGGGACCAGCCAGATGTTCCTTCCTCCCACCACCCTTCTTTCCCTTCCCTTCTGCTTGACAGTTGGAAAAGTTCATTAGGAAGAACTATAGAGCGTGCAGAATGAAGACACACATGACTGGTTTAGGAGGAGGAGGAGGAGGAGAAGGAAGCAGTGATGTGTGTCCCCTGATTCCTTTTATTGGAATTGTCTGGTGTTCCTGTTTGTGATTCTCCTCAAGCTTTTGGAAAGGGAACGAAACCAAAATAGTCCCCATGATTACAACAGGCCAGGGCTGCAATGTGCCGTGTGGTTTGTTGCCTGAGTTGGAGCAGAGTCCTGTGGTTAGCCAACTGTGGAATTAACCAGTAGATGCCCCTGTGGTAAAATGGAGGCTCTTAGAACCTACAGAGACAGGAAAACAAGGAGAGTCGGGAAGTGATTACAAACACCTGAAACACTTCAGTTTCAAGCGCCGATTCATACAGGCCAGCCCTATTATTCAGACATCCAGGGGCTCTGATAGGTGGACGAGGCTGAAATCAGAAATAGCCCATTTGAACTCCAGTTAGGTAGCAAAAGGTTCAAGTTCCATAAATAGCATTGTGTTTTAACCACCAAGAACTGGTTGTTTGGGCTCTGGACACCGAGAAAGTTCTGAGCTGTGTTCTGAACTTCTCTTATATTTCTAATTTTAACTTGATTCAACATACAGAGAGGAGTGGGAGTGGGTCCAGAAGCTGTCTGGCTCCGACTCTATGGAAAGAGCGGATCATAACGCTGACTGCCCCGTGCCATTGTTCTTCTACGAGCTCCAGACGGCAGTGAAGGCTCTCCTGAAGCAGATCCACGTACCTCTGCACCAGGTACAAGGCTTTGCCGTTCCTCTCTGCTTTTTATGGCTCATGGAAACTGGGTCGTGTCATAAAACTTACTCAAGAGGCATATATATGCACGTATGTTTATTGTCGCTTTTTAAATGCCACTCTGCCTAGGCACGCATGTTTTGAATTTAATGCCTACAACTAGACCCAGGCTGTGCTCTGGCTCCTTTTCTCTTGTTCCTTCATATCAACCTCTTCCAGTTTCCAGAACCCACTCACTATACTGTACCCTGACCAAGCAAGAAAATGCCCTCTAGCCTACCCTGAAAGATACCAAGATTCTGTTGTAGGACAGCACGAAGCACAAGAATATACTCACCCATTAATGAAAAACAGTATAGTTAGATACACAAATTATTTAAGAGCAAAAGACTAGCCATGGGATTTAGAACAATGGCCAAGTGATTCCATGTTGTCTGTTATTAACAAAATCACCGTCTAAGTCAAAATATGCACAACTATCCTCTAGAAGTCAGAACTTGAAGGGAAACTGTTGGCATATGAAGAGTAAAAATGTGTTTGTTAGGTTCTGTCTCATAGTTTAACACAAGCTAGCAACATGCCGAACTCAGGGGGCGGGGCCGTCTGCTGTTTGTTTGGCCTTTGTTCACGCCCCTGCCCCTTTCTCTGCCACATGAACAGAGATCCCAAGAGAACCAAGTGTATCCTGCATTAGGAAGATCCTTACCGTGAGGGCCTGTTCTCTTTTAATAAGAGAAAGAGGAACAGATTGGCCACACAAAGGCGGGGAGAAGTCAGAAATTCCAGAAGTGTCCTTAGTCTGTTCTTCACAGCCAGTCCAAACACCGGCCAACCCTGATGGAGACTAAATCACAAGAGATGCTAAAGACACTGGGGGAGCCCCTGGATTATCCAAGGGGTGACCCTGTGCTCACAGGGAGAAAAATAAGAACCCAGCAGCTCTCCCTGTGACAGTAGGTACTATTAAAGGGTTTCTTGGACCTAGCAGGTTTGAAGCAGCTCGTATTTCATTGGTAACTCCAGCTACACATACATGTTGGGAGAAGGCTGCTTAACTGCATAACAGTGCATACAACATTTTTTTTATACTTGTAAATTTTTCTCAGTCCTTGGCCAGAAACTACATTTTTCCCCCTTAACCGACTTAAATTGAAACTAGTGGATTTTTAATTCAATCCATTTTTGTTGCTTCATGTAATTATATTCATCATTTTGAAAAGCCCACAGAATGCAATCATTTTCTGCTTTTATAAGAAGCATAAATGTTGTTTTCAGAGTTTATGTGGAACATTACTGCCTTAAATCTTGATTTTATATAGCATTATTAAATGGGCTGAACCCTAATATTTATGTTGTATAAAAATTCCAGGCTTGAAGTTGTGTAATTTTGTGAGATGTTTTATGCCGGTTTGGTGTTGTTTATGTAAGTACCGTGTTGTAACTCTCCTATTTTTCCTCCGCGCGTGTCCCTCTGCAGGCACGGAACTTCCGCCTCTACACACAGGAGGTGTTGGAAATGGGTCACAATGTGTCCTTTCTTCTCCTGCTCCCTGCCTCAGACGACGTCTGTACAGCCCCAGGACAGAATAATCCTTACACCCCACACTCAGGGTTTCTTAACCTCCCTCTTCAGATGTTTGAACTCGGTATAGTGGCTTGTTTCACCTAGAAATATTAACCCAGCCTCCTTAGAATAAAATCACAAAGTGGTATCTGTTCCCCCTTGTCCCAGTGGAGGGTCAGTAAATCACATGATGGCTTTGGCAACAACCCCTCCTAGGACTGTGTACAAGTGTGAGCAAAAGCAAGGCGGCAGGACTAGCCTGAGCAGTGTCTACTGAAACCTAGCGAGGGCCCAGTGGAGAGGAAGGAATTCCAAACTGAAAGTTCAGTCATCAGGCTTACTTACTGCCTCCTCCCTCCTCACTTCTTAGAACATAAATACAAGAATGATGTGCGCGTGAATATGTGTTCATGCTATGCGCCCGCTCCATCCTCTCATAGCCAACTGGGAAAGAATAGCAATGAAATGAATATGTAGCGTTTATATCACTTTGGAGCAAAAAAAAAAAAAGATCAATAAGTAGTCTTGATTTATTAAATAAACAGATTGATATTAAATAGACTCTAAATAGCCTAGACAATTTGAGAAATGGACAAGATCTCCCAGGATGCAATGCTGTGATCTTAATGTGAGGGATCTGGGTGGTGGCAGATCTTGTCCTTGCTTTCAAAATGAATAGCCTGGCTCCAGTTTCTGCAGAGACCCCTGCTGCCCACTGAGAATGTGAACAGGGAGGCTTTGTCTCCTTTCCGGTGCTTCATCTTGTAACAGACCAATAAGAGGCAATTAGCAAGGGTTCCCTCAATTCAAATAAATTGCGCAATTTGGGGGAGGCTGAGTGAGTGGGTGGGTAGAATGAGGCAAACCCGTTTTTGACTGCTCCCAAGCCACCAGATTCAGAAACACACAGGGTGATTGCCTAAAACTTCATTTTGAGATCTGGGCATCTGAAAGAGATTGACCTCTTTTGGATATATTGTTTAAGCCGCTTAGTTGCCCTTGCTCCAAGCAGTTAAGACATCCAAGAGAGTGATGACTGGTCACTGGTGTTTCCCAAAGGTGGGAGACTTCCTAAGAGAAGCTGGAAGCAGATTTGCAGATGGAGATTTGACAGGCCTGGGTCCCCTACTATATGACACTGGTACTCATTTAACCTTACCACGCCTTTGCTACGTCACGTGATTAATAACAGTGACCGTACCACTCCCCAAAGCCCTCGCTCCGTGTGACCATTTAGTTCATTCCCTAGCCAGAAAACATCACCAGTGCGTATCCTGCAGCACTGATGTGATGAGTTCCTGTCTGGGAGCCACACAGATGTCTAGTCAATGAACAGCTCTTGGGCCAATGTAGAGACTAAGCGGTAAAGACAGCACAGACACTACACTCGAAGGACTCGGTATGTTGGTAGAAGTAAACTGAGAGTGCCAATTATCACCAAATGAGCCATAATATGCCAGAAATCACAGGTAGTCTATAGCTGAAATGATAGCACACGTGTGCTTCATTGAGCCAGTTTTCCCAGAGAGTAGCAGAAACCCTTCATGAAGGAGGGCACATTTGATGCAGTTGTTTAAGCATGGGCAGGTTAATAAACCTAGATTAACAAGAAAAGCTTTCCTGTCCTGGGGAGAAGAGCTAGTGAGGACATGGGAATGTAGTGGGAAGAATCCCAGAAAGAACAAGAGGCCCGGTTTGGTTAAATCAGAGAACTGTGGGCATGGAGAGGCCATGCGGCTGAACAGGAGGGTCCGTGCTGACTTGTCAGAGTCAGGAGGAGAGACGTAATGTGGATGGAAAGCAAGGGCCAAAACCTTCAGAGCTAGGTTTGAGAGTCCCAGGGGTAGGATGAGAGCTTGTGGGAAAAGGAGAAAGATGTAAGTGTGAGAAACTGAGTGGAAACGAGAGCAAGCAACTGCTAACACGAGAAAGGAGACATCCAGAGATGACTCAAGTCCCCCCCAGGGGTTGTGGGGATAATGCTGCCTCTACCAGAACTATGAGAGACCGAAAGCATGGTTTGGGTGCTTTTAGCTTTAAATAATATTGAATCTGAAGGCGCTAAATCAACATCAAAGTGAACATATCACATTGGCAGCAGAAATGCAAGAGAGCAAGCCAGATCCTAAACAGGGAAACTTCGGGAGTGTCTACAAGTAGCTGCTAAAACCAAAAGCACACAAATGCTTCCCACAGGACAAATAAAGAGAAAAGATAGAAGGAGAACACTTTATTGTGGAGCTAGCGAGTATTTCATTCTGTATAAGGTGAATCACGCCTTTCCCCTCATTATAAGGGTGTGTGTGTGTGTGTGTGTGTGTGTGTGAGAGAGAGAGAGAGAGAGAGAGAGAGAGAGAGAGAGAGAGAGAGAGAGAGAGAGAGAGAGAGAGAGAGAGAGAAATTCGTGTCTCCATGTCTCAGTGACACTGGGGGAACAATGAGTGACTTGGGATAATTATAATAGGGTATGTCCCCTAGGACCTGGTGGGTCACAAACATTTGAAAGTGTCCCATCAGTCCTGGGGATGTCACACTCTTCTTGGACAGCTACCTCTGTCTTGCTGCTCACCATCCCTCTCCACACGGCGACTGTTGAAGCCTCCTCACACACATGTTCCTCTCCTCGTTCATTTGTTCACCCACCGACAAATAACACCATGTGCCAGGCATGGCTAAGAGGCCCCGCAAACCCTTCAGCTCCTCAGAGAGTGCCCATCCTAGTTTGAGGGGACAGACGATAAAGCAATGAACAGAGGACACATGCCTCAGAGATACAAGGGCTCTGGAGAAAAGCCAATCATGGAAAGGGACTAGAGTGATGTGGCAGGGTTGCGACCCTCTAGAGGATGACCTGGGAAGGCCTCTGTGATGAAGTCACATTTGAGCAGAGACCTGACATTTCCAGACAACAGGAAGAGCAAGTGGAGAGGGCTGCAAGTAACAGTGTACGTGGACAAGAGAGCGGCGTCCATAGTGTGAAATAGTCAAGAACAAAGGTCGCAGTGGGAGAAGCCAGATCCTTCAGCACACAGAGACTCTGACAGGGAACTTAGATATAAACCCAGTGGATGCTTTTAAGCAGTATAGCGTTAAAAGCTCTACAAAACGCAATAGAAGCATCCCCCCCCCACTCCCCACCCCTCATCCCACCCTCACTCCAAGAAAGAAAGCTTGACTTTGTTTAACCCAGAATTTTCCAAATTCATCTGACCAGAACTGGAAACATTTTTGGCATGGCATCTATTAAAAAAATCCACAAAACACATACTTAGGGATACAATGCCCTAGAATAATGTTCCTCAAAGTTTAATGTTCATAAGAATCACCTGGAGAGCTTGTTAAACTATAGATTCCTGGAGCCCAGCCCCAGTGATGCTGAGTCAGTAGGCTGAGAAGGAGCTGAAAAAGATGTACATTTCTAATAAGCTCTCGGGTAATAGTGACGCCACAAATCCATAGTTTAAGTGGTTCTGCCTAGGACTCAGAGATAAATACATAAATACAGACTTAGAAATGTAGTCAGCAGAGTAATCTAGTAGAACCCAACTGTGTCTGCCTCTTTGAACTGTCTTACCTATTTGTATTGCTAAAAGCAACTGTAAGACCATACACACTAGCCTTCATCTATGAAAAATAGGCCATAGATCAAAGCCTGTGTCTCACAGATCCTGGCTTTAAATGTTTTTTACTATAATAACAAACTCTGGTACTCCTTTGGCCCTCCCTCATTGCTGTATCATGAGTTATCTAACTGATTAATGGCCACCATGTACGTTTCCAGAAAAGACCACTTGGTTGGCCTTGGTTCCATTGACACATCCAATTCTATTACTGTTTTTTTTAAGACCATGGATAAGTGTTGCCAGTAAGTAGAAACTGATACACTCTCTAGTTCAATGTTGGTTGTACCAGAAACAATTCTTAAAATATTACATGCTCTTAGAATCATGACAAGCTCCACCTTACCCTTAAACAATCAGCGTTTTCCAAGAGGCAGACCTTCTTTTCCTCCACTAGACTAGCCCACTGAAAAATTAATAAAAGCTTCTATAGGAACTCTTAAGCCTTGCTATATTAGACCCATACCCCTCTGAGGAAGATGCTAAAAAAGTTAACTAGGGCCTTCGACTCTAGGTCATTCCATATTAAGTGGTAGAGATACCATCTAAGCATTTCTGAGAAAGAAAAGAATGTTTTTGGAAATTCAATCAGAACTAGAAAAGAAACTTTAATAACAACAAGGGAATTCTAATGAAACTTGAAAAGGTGTGAATTATGGGAATATGTAAATTATAATAAAGAAGTGCATTATATTTCTATTTGACTTGTATAAGTCATCATCCTCTACCTAATGGAAGGATTTGAGCTTTGGCAACCCAGCCATGTTCCCACTAGTGACCTTAAGTGGATCATAAATAACTTGCTGACCAGCAATGGAAATCTCCGTCTGTGCCTAGTCCAGCACCAAACAGATGTGGCGAGGGCAAAATGATAAAGACTGGCCTCCTGTCTCCAGGAGTAAAGACCACTAGGTCACACCCACAGGATAGTGTTTCAGAGGGCTGTTTGTGACACTAAAATAGACTGACAAAGGGAGATGTTGTCAAGCTCTGGACAAGCAGGATTGAACACTTTCACCAAAGACCCATTCCTCTTTCCATGGCTTTAGGGCTGACACTCCATCATCCCTTAGGCAAAAGAAGACTAGGACCCTTGTAAGGCCATAAAGCCCATGTGTGGAAGCCCTTGAGAAATGTGTTCCCAGAAGCAAAGGAAAAGCAACGTCACAAGCTTAGACACACTATTCAGTGACGTGGCTTCTTGAGGCTCTGCCTAGCCTGCACAGAGGAGGTCACCTTGCCCTGACCCCATGGGCAGTCTCAATGAACAGCAAGGCTCCAATGAGAAAAGCTGATTTTTATTGATTTCCTTGGCTCTGTAATTTGTGCTAATTGGACGAAAAGGACAGGATACTGGAGAACTTTTAAAAATTGGCCATACCCTTCTTCATTCAACACACATCTGCTGAGTTTCCACTAGATACCAGATCCTGTGCTGGGTAGCCCTGCAGACTGTCACAGCACACAGCTTCAATACCAGACTCTCAGAATCTAGAGGGGATAGAGGCATTCCCACCAATGGTCCTAATACAGTGAAACCCCTACTATAAGACAGAAGCCACTGAATTTCAGAAAGACATCCAAGTCTTCCTTCAGAGGAATTCAATATTTTCAATGGATCGTGGAAGAGAAGTCAAAATTGAGGAGGTGAAAGGCAAAGGCGAGAAGGGAAGCGATTTTAGTCAGAAGAAATAGCATGAACAAAGGCTGAGCCCATTAGGTCTACCCTGGTAGTGTGATGGATGCTTAGCACCCCTGGGGATGCTGGGAGGTCAGATCATGGCAGTAGCTCCAAGGAGCTGAGACTACATCCTGTGGGCAAGAGAACGGTGAAAAGGTTTTAAGGAAAGGAATGATGTGGACTTACTGGGTTTCAGTAGTTCTGGGAGGGCAGATTGCAGAAAGCAAGGTACTGGAGCTGAGAGCAGAGGTGACGAAACCATAGGAGACTGTTTTGCTGGTCCAAGTGGACAATGGTCAGACCTCAGAACCAGGGCTGGCATGGGGGAAGGTACAGAGGCAGAAGGAGAGGCCAATGGGGATTCAGGAGTTAAAAATCAATGAAACTTTGTGATTGATTTGACACAGCTGAGGGGCAAGATGGAAGAGCCAGAGAGTCTGAAATGGGTCTAAGATGGATAGCACTGCCATCTACCAAGAGGAAATATGAGGGGAGGAAGAAGTTTGGAGGAGGGGAGGATGATGAGTCCAGTTTGACAAATGATGGGTTTTGAGATACCTGTGGGATATCCAGGCAATGAGCTTAATGGAATCCAGACCCAGGCTTTAGGGAAATGGCCCAGCACCAACCTTTATTCCTAATCCCTATTTTTCCTGATTTAAGATACCACTCCTGTATTCCAAGTGTCAGCTCGGGTACTACCAGGACACTGTGGAGCACTTTGGCCTCAGGTGCTTTCTGGCAAAGACTCTAAACTTACCCTAGGAGGTTACCTTATTGATTCTTTGGCCCTTGAAGGAGGAGTTTGAAGAGTTGGGGGTTCTTAGACTATTCTAACCCCCACCTGAACTATTAAGTGTTTCATCCTTCCTGGGAAGTGAAGGGATAGGATAGGGGAATGGGAACAAACTGATTCTAGTATGTCTCATCCACATCTTGTGTATTGTGCATACACTGTGTTTGTTCCTCTTTGGGAACCTTATTTGCCCTGTTTTAGGGATATTACTGAGGTCCCTTGGAGGTCATCTTCCTACCATGTACACTGGTAGCAAGTGGCCCAGCTGCAATCAAAAATCAGATCTGCATGGTATTTAGCCCATGTACTTTCTACTCTACTGTCCTGTGAGTGCTCAAGACTAATTGAACTTTAGCCTCTCTCTCTGTTATATGGGGGGAAATAGAAGAGAAACACCACCAGAGACAATTAGTTTCCGTTTGTGTGTTACTCCCCAATCACGTAGTCTCAATAATGACATTACAATCATTGCCTTATACCAGTTTGTCTGTAAAATGCATGTGATTCACATTTTTTAAAATATTAGAAGCTTCCAGTCTATCCTTCCTTCCTCGGGGATGGCTACCAAATGTATCATTGCTAAACCACAAAAGACTATGTTAAAGTAACATTTGTCAAAGTGACGTTAAAGGCTCTGGAGAGAAACCACTAGGGCAGGAAAAGTGCTACAGCTGAACCATGCACATAACTCACTTGTGGTGCGTGGCATGGATGGCACTGGATGGTGTGGGTATGGGAGACCACCCACTGATCCACAGCTCCTGCCACAAAACACAAGAGAAGACTAAATTCCCTGGCCTTTGAGAGAAAACTGAATATGCCGCCGGGCCTTAAGATTTCAAAGGGACTGATACTGTTTCGTTCAAAGGGATAGATAATTCAGTTTCTTTACACAGTCAACTTTCTTTCACATTTTAGAAATGGAAAAAAGTCGACTTTTGTCATTATTTCCAACTTCATTTGGAAAAGGAGTCTGTGAGACTCTTCACTCTCCAGCCGAAGTAGGGGATCTGTCAAGTGCTACCAGGATGTAGCCCCTCCTGGAAGGGCAGAAAGACCAAGAACCGCAAGGGTCAAAAGTGGTGGCTCCTGCCTCTGAGCTGCCAGGAAATATCACGGTCCTGAAAAAGACCTTTGCAAACAGGAAAATCCAGCACATAGCAACAGAAGTACACCTAGAGAGGAAAACAGGGAATCTTAAGGCCAGGGTCTGCCTTCTTCATCCACTCTGACGTTCCTTTACTCAACCAATAGTAGTTAAGAAGCTTCGGTGTTGGGAGTTTTAAAGAAATAAAAAGCATCCTAATACCAAAGCAGCCAAAGACACACCTACAACAGTGCAGCAGGGTAAGGTCTCATACATTCGGAATCATATCCCCTATGGGCCCAGGAGGAGAAATGAGATCTGCCAGAAGGAAGGAGACACCGTGGAAACTTCACTGAGTAGCTGTTTCTACCAAGTCCTTCAGTACCAAAGGGAGACTAGAAAGGACTGGTAGAGACAGGTATCTAAGGATGGGGAGGGCAATTGTAAAAGTGTGAAAATATAAAAGAGAGTGTATTAAGTTTGGTTTGATCAAAGCTGAGTTAATACAAAGCCAGCTGTATAACGAAAGGTGTAACTAAAGTTTTGTACTCAAACCCTAGACCATAAGAGTTTCCTTATGGGGAACGGTGTTTGGATTTTTATTCTAAAGAGGGATCTCTGTAGAATTTTAAGTATGGGAATCACATGAGAATTCTATTGTTTGGGAGAAGAGTAAGAGCTTTTCCTTTACCAGTAGAATATGAAATCAGTTCTTCTTCGAACCAGGCAAGAATGTTCTAAAGAGTGTGGGAAGGCTAGGAAGAAAGAAGCTGGTAACAGAAAAATGAAGTCCAGGTCTGAGGGTAGAGAAGTGCCTACTGAATGGGACAAGCTGGTGTAAGAGTGGGACTCAGTTAGAGTAGGGCACAGCTGGAGTAGTGCACAGCTGGAGTAGGGCACAGCTGGAGTAGGGCACAGCTGGAGTAGGGCACAGCTGGAGTAAGGATGAAGAACTGAAGCCCTCATGCTAGTCTCTTCTATTCCGTGTGAACAAAGACAATGCAGGTCACCTTTCCAGGGGTCTAAAATTTCTCATAAAAGAATATCAAGCAAGATATCAAGCAGGCTAGGACGTAAGGTACACAGAAATCTCTCACATGCAAAGGAGCAAGATTTCCTCACTAACTAGTGGAGATGAACAGCCACCCCATTCTGAAGCGTGATGGTTTAGCTTCCCCAAATGGCTGGGGTGTAGATACTGGAATCTACAGCAAAGGGGGTCAGAGGTAGTAAACTGGACAATATTATTAAAATTTCTCACCCAAGAAGATACAGCAAAAATAAAGTCTCCCAATCTAATGATGGACCAGGAAGACATTATAAGAGCACTGCCCTGCACTGGGATGCTTTCTCACCATATTGGAACACTAGGCTATTATAGTGTGTGGCCAGAGCTGGGCAGAGAGGAGAGAAAACTGCCGTGTGCCTCTCCTGAAAAGAGGCAAGGATGAGCATGCAGCTTAGACTCTTTCCTATGGCCTCTGTCACGTTATATTTTGAGAAAAGAAGGCCAAACCTGCAGACAAAAGGGGTATGGCCAAGAATCTGAACCCACTATCCTTCCAGACTTGCAAAGGGAGTACAGGCAGAAAAGGATTCAAAGCCCAAAGGTCCTGGGGGAAAGATCTAGTTAGACAAAAGACAACCTAAGAAAAGCATGTCTCATATCTTCTAGAAGTAAGCAAGATGCTTAGCAGAAAATTCAAGCTACTACTTCTTTTTGTTTGTTTTTGTTTTCCCTTTAAAGTGATTTTCCCAGTTGGTACATGTGTGTGTGTGTGTGTGTGTGTGTGTGTGTGTGTGTGTGTGTGTGTGTGTGTGTGTGTGTCTAGCCATACACACAATAACGTATATGCAATATGATAACTTCTGAAACTCATATCATTAGGCAATTTTCTTATTATGTAAACATCACATATTATGTTTACACACATTTAGATAGCTATGATGTCACTGGGTGATAGTCTTGTTGGGCCACCACTGCATATGCAGCCATCGATACATCATTGCATGGCACATGACTATATATGAAAAAGGTCCCAAATTTAGGAAAAAGTCCATCTAAACTGCAGCTTGAGCCAACCCACTTCCCCATACCTTACGAGGGATTGGTAAACCTAAAAGGGAATACTGTCTGACTAAAGCCAGACAACTGGCCCCTTAAGAGCACATTTATAATTTATTTATGGCTTAATATTTTCCACTGATAGGGTTAATAAATCATGTTTCCATTCGACTGGTTTTCTCTGCTGTATGAATTTCTCTATTTTGATACGAGATCTTAACATGTTTTATTTTGCTTGTCCTTTTTCCAGTTCATTTTTGCAGCTACAGAGAGAAATTTATTAGTCTGTATTGCCGTCTTTCTGCTGTTGTGGAGCTGGACGCCCTGAACACCCAACAGTCCCTGAGGGAAGCAATCTCAGACAGCGAGGTTGCAGCTGCCAAACAAAGACACCAGCAAGTGTTAGACTTCATTCAGGTAAAGCTGCTGTTCCTTGGATAATGACAGGAGAGGCAGGGAGAGGCAGGGTGAGAACCGAGCAAGAGCAGCTACCAGAGGCCATCAAGGGAACGCACTGTGCCAGCAGCCTGTGGATCTGGCAGAATGGTGCGGCGCAGGAGCGCTGAGTTTTCAAAGGCTTAACAGTGAATGACGGGTAAATCGCACTAGTCCTAAGAACTGTATCAGCCACTGTGGTCAGCAGCAGCTAATGGTCCAAATACTGTGCTTACCCACTAGTTCAATAAGGGGGGAAAAAAAAAACAGTGTAGAATGTCCTCAGTGTCCCAGAGAAAAAGAAAACAAAATGATCTACCAGTTTATAGTTAGATTATTCATGATTTGGACTTCTTTCCTTAATATGTGGTTACCGAGGTGAGAAAATGTATTCCTTGCCTGGTGTGATGCTGTGCAATTGTGATGCCAGCATTTGGGAAGGCTAAAGGAGAAGGATCGAGAGTTCAAGATTAGCCTGGGCACAAAGTGAGTCCCAGACCAGCTTGAGTGGCAAAGTGAAATCATGTCTTTAAAATGTATGTATCTGCATGTGTTTGTGTGTGTGGTGTGTGTGTGTGTGTGTGTGTGTGTGTGTGTGTGTGTGTGTGTGAGAGAGAGAGAGAGAGAGAGAGAGAGAGAGAGAGAGAGAGAGAGAGAGAGAGAGAAGGAAACTATGAAAACTATGTTCCTTGTCCATGTCTTGCCTAGAACCCTTTATGGTGACACTTCAGGGTTCATGAAGAGGGCACCAACCAGCAGTCTAGAAAATTTAGATCTGGCCTGAAATGGACCCTAAATGCCATATCCAAATCTCATCTTTCTATGAGTTACCAACTCCCAAAGTAGTACAATTGCAATGGCTCCATAGTAACCATCAATATTATATGCCTTCCAGCAATTTGTTAGAAATATTAAATATCCAGGTGTCAAGCACGATATGAGAGATACAAAATTGGAATAGCCATGACCTTAAACTGTTTAAAACTCATGAAAGTAGACAGGAAATGTCTATAAGTATTATTCTTAAAATGTGTTAAGAAGCCAGGCAGTGGTGGCGCACGACTTTAATCCCAGAACTCAGGAGGCAGAAACAGGTGGATCTCTGTGAGTTTGAGGCCAGCCTGGTCTACAGAGTGAGTTCCAGGACAGCCAGGACTACACAGAGAAACCATGTCTGAAATTTTTTTAAAAAAAAATGTGTTAGGAAGCAAGAGAGAAATACCAGAAAAGAAAGGTTTCTGTGTCAACAC
Source organism: Peromyscus maniculatus bairdii (assembly GCF_049852395.1). Taxonomy (NCBI): domain Eukaryota; kingdom Metazoa; phylum Chordata; class Mammalia; order Rodentia; family Cricetidae; genus Peromyscus; species Peromyscus maniculatus. The sequence goes on along the minus strand of NC_134859.1, from coordinate 76,387,819 downwards.
AAAAAAATAAGCCTTTCCTTTCACTTGTGGGGAGTAGGAAAGATGCCATGGAAGGGCCTGATGGAGTCTGAGCTGAACCTGTGGAACAGACTAGACTGTACAATGTAGAAACGGAACGTTCAGCACCCAAAGAAAAAGTAATAAGCACATAAGGTAGACAGGCAGGAAAACAGGGTTTGGAGAATAAGAAGGTGTTCAAGGTTGCTTGGGGGCATAAATTGAAGGGTGGGTGACTGAACAAGACTGAGACACCAGGCAATAATAAAAACACCAATAAGAACAGATCAGAGAACCATACCAAAGGCCATAATAAGGAATTCACACTTAATTCTGTACCTAAACCTCAGCTTTAGAGAAAGTAAGAATTTCTCACAGCTCTACTAAGACATACTGCCTCTCATGGAACTGCTATAACCACACACTGGTTGTTCACTGTAGGGATGCACTCTGCATGGTCCTACTCACTAAATAATCTGCCCATCTCTCCTGAATTTAAGGAGAGAGCTAAAGCTAGGGAACCAGACTAGACCAGAAGCTTCAGCAACTATCCAAATAAGCAGTAAAAAAGAAATCAATATAAGGAAACGCAAACTTGAGGATCGAGAAGTTAAGTCTCTTGGACTGGGGTAAAGTGCTTACCTGGAAGAATGAGGCCCTGAGAACCCACATAGAAAAGCCAATGAGTGAGACATGCTCTTGGAACCCCAATGCTGGGGACGCTGGGACAGGAGGACCTCTGGTGCTCACTGGCCAGCCTAGCCTTCCTGATGAGCTCTGGAACAAAGAGAGACCCTGCATTGAAAAGCAGAGTGGACAGAGCTCCTGAAGAACAATCCTGAAGTATGTACCCTGACCTCTACACACATCTATGCACGTGTGCACACACATGCACACACACACTCATACACACATATGTATGTGTGCATACAGACACACACACTCCCCATTTCCTAATCATTTGTGAAAAATAGTCATGATAAACTGATCATAGAAGCACACACATTTAATCCCAGCACTCAGGAGACAGAAGCAGGATAATCTCTGTAAATTCAAGGTTCGTCTAGTCTACATAGAGAATTCTAAGCTATCCAGGGCTACATAGCAAGACTCTGTCTCAAAAAAAAAAAGAAGGGGGAGGGGAGATGATAATAATAGTCCTACATACTGACTACACAATAAATTGTATATTCATTCATTAATAAGAAGTACAGGGCCAAGCATGGCGAGACATGTCTATAATTCCAATCCTTAGGAAGTAGACACAGGGGGGATTAATAGTTCAAGGTCCTTAGCTACAATAGTGAGTTCAAGGACAGAACTACATGAGACCAAGTCTCCAAAAACAAACAATAAAAACCATAGAAGTAAAAGTCCTTTGAACTATGAAAATGAGAGGAATGAAGAGTTGGTAGTATTTAGAAAGAAAACCATTACAAGCAGTGGAATTACCCTACTTTCCTCATCTACAAATGAACTGGACTCACAAACCAAAGAAGCAGCTTTTCAGGAAGCTGCTTACTCTCTCCACCTGAGATTTAGAATTTTCAAACATTCACTCCATTTATCATTTCCAGCAAAGAACAGATGATGATGACGGAAAAAGAGTAGAAAAAAGGATACAAGATGAGGAAGACAAGGAACTCTCTCTCTCTCTCTCTCTCTCTCTCTCTCTCTCTCTCTCTCTCTCTCTCTCTCTCTCTGTGTGTGTGTGTGTGTGTGTGTGTGTGTGTGTGTGTGTGTGTGTGTGTGTGTGTGTGTGTGTGTGTGTAGGAGCACAAGGGTACATAGTTGTGCATATCTGTGTATACACAGAGGTCAGAGGGCTAGGGAGATGTCCGATGTTCTGCCTGTCCCTCTGAGACAGGGTCTCTCACTGAACATGAAGCTTGCCATTTTTCAGCAAGGTTAGCAGCCAGCAAATCCCAGAAATCTTCCCGTTTCTGCAAACCCCTCCCTCCCGCCCAACCCCACTCAGCACTAAAGCCATCAGAGTGCACATGACCACACCCAAGTGTTTATGTGGGAACTGGGATTCAAACTCGGGTCTCCATGCTTGCCAAGTGCTCTTACCCACTGAGCCACCACTCCAGTCCCCCACTTACCTTTTGAGTCCAATGCCATAAGGAAGCCAGGTTTGTTGGCACACACATGTAATCCAGAACTAGAGAGGCTCTGACAGGAAGACTGAGAGTTCAAGCCTGCGATACACAAGGAGTTCAAGGCCAGTCTGCATCCCAAAGAGGGACACTGTTCAATAATAACAGGCCAGGAGTCAAGGAGCACAGCTTTTCATTCGGGAGCAGACAATGTTTTGTTAGATATGGACATTGGTGGGAGGGCTTGCTTCCCATCTCTGCAATAGAAAACTGGACTAGAAATATGCCCAGGTCCTAGGCACCTCTAACGTTAATTTTATGACCTACAACCAGAAACATCTTAGAGAAACACTTTGCTAACCATGCCTTGGGTTGTGTTTCTGCCTTGCTCTCCTTCAGCTTGCCCGGATCTCATTTGTCCAATGAGGATACCGCCTTTCTTTAGTCTGTGGCAGTCTTGAACCCTCCCAGAATCCCTGACTCATTCTCACTCCCTGACTATCTATGCTCCTCTTTCTCACTTGGCCTTGAGCTCCACTGACTCTTTTCTCCTTCCTTCTGATCACATTTTTAAGTGAGCCAGATAATGACAGGCCAGGCCAAGAATTTTTCAAAGTTCTTGCCTGCTCTGGACTCCCAAAGGCACATAGACTTGGATAAAAGCCAGTTGCCAAAGTGTTCAAAAAGTAACTTCTGGAGTAGGGTAATTCCGAATCATAGACCTAGATCCACAGCCTTTGGTATGACACCCTGCTGCCCTCAACATGAGCAACCACAGACAACTCAGTGTTTTGGCTCCCCTTCCCTGTGTCAGCTTCTTAGCCCCCCACCACCACCCCAAAATTAACAACTAGCTGCAGCCACTCACCCATGGGTGTTCACAGCTCAGCCCACCCCACACCAGAACCAGAACCTGCAGAGGCAACTGCCAGTTCCATCTAGATCTAAGACAGTGTTACTACACAAACCAAACATTGTAAAGAGCAGGGGAGTCTATGTAAATACAGCTAGGAAAAGAAGCCAAGGAGTGTAGCCAAAAAGGGGAGGCCTGGACTAGGGGAGGCATAGAAAAATCACAGATAAGGTATACAGGCTTTATAGACAGCACATGTAGTAGAAATGTCAAAGTGAGTGAAGGAAGACAGAGAGAGACATAGACAGAGAGAGAGAGAGAGAGAGAGAGAGAGAGAGAGAGAGAGAGAGAGAGAGAGAGAGAGAGAAATGTCAAAACATGAAGACCTAAGGCTTAGCGTACTTTGAGCTGTTAAAGCCAAAAGGGCAATTAGGCCATAATTTATATACTGTAATGCTTCAAATGCGCCTAAGCCGTAATAGAAACACAGCTCATTAAATATAGCCAATCTATCATCCCCTCAAGCACCTTGTGGCTGTGCTGTGAGAAAGCCAATCACCTTTACATTTTAATAAAAATATTATCTTGCCTGGGCACAGAGAAAGGGTATAATTTACAGGATGAAAACTGAAGTTTGTAAAGAGCAGGGTGAGAAATGGATGCAGACTCTTTAATCAACAGACTCGGGCAGTTCACAGCCGCTCGTTTGAAAAGCATGTCAGCAAGTCTTCAGAAGCTGAACTTGGACCTTCAAATCAGGGGGATTATGTTGTCAGTCGCTTTTAGATCAACAGCAGAAGGTGAAATGAGTGGAAATTGGACTTCTTTGGGGGCTACTTAGCGAGGTTTCATTAAACCCAATCCGCGGGCCTCCCTGAACCGATGGGGCTTTCAGTTTTCTTCAGTCAGGCCCTCTCCACCTCACCACGGAGAAACATGAAGTCAGCACCACTTCATCCAACTCTACCCATGCTTAGCAGTCAGCTGAAACGCCTTTATCTAAAAAGAACAGGTGGATTGTTATGAAAACTCACATACATTTACAGGTTACCACAAAGTGGCTGGTTTACCGTGACAGAACTTTATTCCAGGAGTTGGAGAGCAAAGTTCAAAATTCCCACTGGCAGAGCGGCACTCCCAGAAGGCTCCAGAAAGAGTCCATTCCCCACCTCCCCCAGCTTCTAGGTGGTGTGCATGTTCCTTAACTTGCATCCATCTCTCCTTTTGTGGCCACCTCTTCCCTTCTGCCAAGTCTCTCTTTGCCTCACTCTTGCAAGCAAGTCCTTATGTGGACATTTGTCGCTGGACTTGGGGCTCCCGCCGACAATCCAGGATGGACAATTCCTCTAGAATCCTTAACAACCCCAGCTTTGCCACGGAAGGCAATACTCACTTTTTTTTTTTTATCACATAAGGTAATAGTTCTAGGTTCCAAGGATTAGAAGTTGGGAAATCTCTCAGGGATTTACATTCAGCCCACTGAAATAATCGTGGCTGGCATCATAAAGCTGAAAACGTTATAACAGTGCCCTGCTTGCAGAGCTCTCTTACCCATCTCCCCTGAATCTTCTTTCCAACAACCCTGAGGGTAGAACTGTGTAGCCATTCCATCCTTTCAATCCGCTGGCATTCCCTGAGCATCTACTTTAAAAAAAAAAAAAAAAAATACAAATGCACATTCCTATCCTTGACAGACACTCTAAAAAAGTTATCCACATCACGTGATGCCTTTAAAATAACTTTGAGAACACTGTACACTGAATATGACATAGCCAATAAAAGCCACCCAAGAAAGTAACTGCTTCATCAGGAAAACCCATGCAAGTCTCACCTGGGAGTTCCAATTTGGCTTTACCTCATGAACTTCTGGTTCCCTTCAAATTCTCCCCTTACCATGGCTTAGTACCTCCTCCTGGGCCTGGCTGCTGTGAAACTTCCTGCCCAGCTAAGGGAGTAAACAAACCCTGGGCCTCAATCCCAGGCTTTCAACACCAGCCCTGAATCCTCTGCCAAGGCCTATCCCAGGGCAGCACAGAACCAGAAGGCAAGGGGAGGCCCCCAACCACACAATTCTGCTCACTAGCTCATTCCAGTCTACTGTCTCACTGAACATGACAACGAATGTTATAGCTTCAAAATCTATTCTGAGTGAGGAGCACAGGATTTGTTGATACTCTTTTTTAAGAGTGTCTGGTTAAGTATAAAGACCTAAGAAGGAATTTTGAAAATAAAGTAACACTGGGTGATACCTAATCTTTAAAACCTCTCCAGTAAGGGACACTTAATGGACCATTATTCTTACAATGAACACCTTCTACCTGAAGGTAGAGACACCAGCTTTCTAAGGATTCTCCAAAGAGAACCATAAAGTATAAGAGCTGGACTGTGGGAGCCCACAGAGGTTTCCTAGTGAGATCTGAGCTTGCTTTACCCAGAAGACCTGTGTAAGGGGATGGATTGACTATGTGAGTGGTTACCAGGTGTTTGGAAGGGTCTGCACTTGGCTGTGCGACGGGGAGGTCTTTTGCTCCACCCCTTGGCATTCCTTAAAGCCCTTTAGAAGAAACAGAAGGGGCCGGTGGATTAGGATCTAGGCCCTCCCGAGGCTATCCTGTGTTTCTATCCATCTCTCTCTCTCCTCTCTATATTTCTATCAAAATTTCTTATCCCTCACTGGAACAATGTTGCCTTAGCCATCACATGGTTAAATGTCCTCAATTTACAATTGAGAAATGAAAACAGAGGTTAATGCTTTGCCAAGGCCCCCAGTGAACTCACATGTAAAGCCAACCACAAGCTTCAGGCTCCCAAGAAACTGTTTAACTAGCAGCCTCTTCTTGGGAAACAGGACAACCAGGAAGCTCATGGCCAGTGCTCATCATGATCTGAAGAACACCTGTCATATACAGTAAAGACAAAAATGAGTGACTTTTAAACCACTAGCAACTACTATTGTACTTTGTAATGAAAATGTCACTAAAATCACTATAGTAACCCTGAAATGAAAGTGATACCGATCTAAAATATGCTACCATATGAGTGTATAAATTTTTTAACAAGAGCTTTTTAGAACTGCATTAGACTTTGGAAGCATCTGCTTTTATATATGCAAAAGCAGCAAGTTTAATAAATAAAATTATATCTTTCCCATAATACAGGTACAAGCATTCTGAAATTCATATATCATCTGCATCATATCACTTCCTGATACTGTATGTTTCATTACATAGAGAGAGTAAATAGTGCTTTATGTGTGTGAGCAAAGTACTCTGCATGTTATAGATACTTCCAAATTCATCATGCTATTCAATCATCACAATAACCTATGGGCTATTTGTCTGTACTTTACAAACAAAGCAAGTAAGGCTCAAACCAATGCCATAGAAACCAGTGATATAGAAAAATGGTTCCTCTTATACTCTCAGGAAAATGTATTTCTTTTAATGCCTTTCACCATTTTATTCCAAAGCAAACAGATGAAGTCTGGCGTGAGATGAGGTGGATCATGGATGCTCTACAGTATGCAAGATACAAGCAACCTGTCTCTGGCTTGCCCATCACTAAGCTGATAGACCCCTCCCACGAGCAGAATCTAAAGAAGATCAGCTCTACATCATCACATATAGACTGTCTTCCATCAACATCTCCATCCCCAGAGATGCACAGAAGAAAGACAGTGAGTGGTAAGATCAAAAGTTCTTTGGCCTGCCCACCAGATTCTTGGCCCCGTCTTCACTGATGAAGTTCTTTGTGTGGATGCATTGGTTCTAGCAAGCAGTAGAAACGCCGTTTAGGGGTAAGGATCAAACAGCATAAAAGAAACAAAGCCAGAACCATGGATGGATGGGAGACTAGGGCAATAACATGAGATTGCTTTACTTGGGAGTAGAGAAGGCTAGACCATTGCTAGCCCACATGCCCAAGAGATGGAAGGACACAGAGCAAGAATGGGAGTCCAGAAATCTCTAATGGGAACTACTGCAGTTCCAGATAAGGACATCAGGCCAGCCTCTGGTTCCAGCTGAGGCAAGAGTTGAGGGTATGCATCCCACCCACACCATGTTCTCAGGTGGAAAGTGAGAAAGAGAGAGAACTTGGATGAACTACTGAAGCCAAATAAGCTCAGGATAGTCGTGGGTATGACGATCTAAGAAACAAGTTAAAAGAAATGCCTCACAATGAACCTTGGGAATAAAGAATGAGATTATGTGGCAAATACTATTAGCATAAACATGACTGGAATAACACAAACTTCTACAAAATATCTTTGTGTTTATAGGCAGAAAAAAAGGATAGAAATATAGGCAATGCTATATAACACCCTTCCCTGGAGCAGGTTGAGTCCAGTGTCATTTTCTACTCAATAAAAATAATAGCCATTCAAAGCACCTTCCTTAATTCTACATCTTAAAACACTTCACTATTATAATCTCCATAATGATATTCTTCAGGAACAGTTCTGATTTATAGGCTTGTCCCATAGGGGGCAGCATGGTGCAGCAGAAAGAGCTTGGGCTTAAAAATCAAAGCCCTGTATTCAAATTCCAGTTTTGTTTTCCTCCATGCGTGTGCTTGAACAGATTATTACATCTCAGTATTAGTTCCCATATATGTAAAATTAGAATAGCAATGCCTGTACCTTGCGGAATCCTTTGTGAGTAAAACAAACTATCAAAGATACATGAACTATGATAGGAAATGTAAATACCATATTTAATGTTCTCATCTTAACATACAACCTTTAACAGGGAGATGTGCCTTTTCTATAAGCAAGTCTGTATGTGCTCCTGTTTTTAAAATCTCTCTAAAAGTCAACACTTGGCAAGCGGAGAAACCTGGGAAGCAGCTAACTCTTATTATCAAGGGTGTCTATGATTTACCAAGTGATTGTACAAAATAATTACCTCAGTAGTTTCTAGGCTGCGCTTGTTTGTTCGTTTGTTTGCTTGTTTGTTTGTTTGTTCTTCCACTAATCTGCAGTGGCCTTGGGGAACAAATCAAACAGCATCTCTGCCGGAAGCTGGCCTAATGGGCAAGTTAGATACGCTGACATAAAGCAGTACTGTAACGGCCTGTGGCTCACAAAGGGGATTGGTGGCATTAACCCGTAAGACCAAAGCTGGAGGTGACAGGAACCAGTACTGAGCAAACCGAAGATGAGTAGGAGAGGAAAGAGAGCTTAGTGTGCAAAAGAAGCAGATTGTTCCTTGTTGCACGTCAGGTAACTGCAGCAGTCTGCCTGACGGTCAGGATTGCAACTGCTCATTCCTTGTGTCCATTGGGGAAAAAAAATACACACTGGTTGCCTACTGTGTGCAGACACTGTTCTGAGTAGCCATAATGAAAAGGCCTCGGAGTCTCTACTTCTGTAGAACTCGGTCTAGAAGGGACAGCAAGGAAAACATAAATTAAAAAATGAATCGTACAAGACAAAATTGTAACTGTGATGGGTACAGACAGGGAGGTGTGGAATTCTGGGAAGAACAGCAGAGACCCACTCGAGAAGGTGAAATCTTAACCCACCACAGGACAAGATAAAAATTTGGAGTTAGAGTTTACTAAACAGCAAAATAGCAAAAGGCCTTCCGGTAGGGTGGAAGGAAGGCCGAGTGCCTGGGCCAGGGTGAGTGAAAGGGTCGGTAGTGAGAGACTGGAGCCACACCAGGCAGCGTCTGTAGGTCCTCACTATCAAGTTTGTGTTTTCTCCTACTTGTGACAGAAGGCCACCGAAACCAGAAGCAGGGGTGGATAGGATCTGAACTAACCTTCAGATAAAATCTCACTGTTATATGACAAAACTGTACAGGGAAAATATGAGAAGCAGGGAGATTGGGAAGCTCATAAAAAGAAGAAGAAGAAGAAGAAGAAGAAGAAGAAGAAGAAGAAGAAGAAGAAGAAGAAGAAGAAGAAGAAGAAGAAGAAGAAGAAGAAGAAGAAGAAGAAGAAGAAACTAAATGTTCTGGATTGGATGCTTCCGGGTTTCATGATGCTATTTACAAAAAAAAAAAAAAAAAAAAAAGGAAAGAAAAAAGAGAAAGAGAGAGAGGAGGAAAAATAAGCTTGAATAGTTAAACATATTAAATATGAATTGCTTTGAATATTTCCACCAAAATAAACATTCAAGAAAAAAACACAGTGTAAAGATGTACAGTGTCTGCCACTCAGAAAAGAAAATTGGGCTAATAATAATAATACAGACTTAAGACACTGTTGACACATGGATCATGTCTGACACTTCACAACTGCATGAGATTCCCTAGAGAGTGTATGTAAAACACTATGGAGGGTACCCCTATGGTGGGGATCAACCAGACATCCTAGATTAAGAAGGAACAACCAGAGACAGAACATAACAAAGCAGAGGCCGATATCACAACTAATGAAAGCATAGCAAAGGATGGAGAAAAGTTAAAATAACGGTACGTTTTCTCTTGTTTTGCCTTTTTTTTTTTTCCAGCAAGAAAGTCATCAATAATCTTGATGAGAGCAGTCTGTGAAGGAAAAAAAGAGAGAAGCTGAACATCAGTAGATCAGGGATAAATGGGAGGTGATGAAGTGGGACCAGTAGGGACACACTCTAAAGTCTTGACTGTGGAAGAGAGGATGAAAGAAAGGCAGCAAGTAGACATGTAAAGGTGAAAGCCATTTTTAAGGCAGGAAAGACATGCTCTCCAACCTTCCACTGTTTATATAATCCTACAAACGGCTTTCCATTCTATTTCCACCTTCACAGCTCATCTGCTCTCTCTGCTCACAGAATTTCCCCAGTGTTTAATCTTCTCTTAAGCCACAGGGTCCCAAGTGGGCTCCTCCTAGACTGTGTGAGGGTGGCCTCCTCTATGCCCTAGAAATGCCAGACTCTCCTGTTGGCCCAAGGATGGATTACACACACACTCCCTGCTGGGAGGATCTGCCCAATTGCATTCGGATTTTATTATTAACTTAAAATGTGAGTGATCATCATTCTGTTTCTTAAAATATAATTCTCTCTTGGGTCCATTTATTTCTCTGAAGCCAAAATTCCTTGGACTGTGAAACACAAGGACATGGAAAGCAGCAAATGACAAATAGAACCTAGTGACGAGAACTCACTGTTGAGCACGAGGAAGAAGCAGTCTCCCATCTCCTTGCAAAGGCAGGAGCACTTCAGCGCAATGGAACCTGGCCCTGGATGCTCTGTCCTCTCCATAAGTGTGACCACTCTGAATTGTTTGGAAATCACTTGTGAATGGGGAAAAGTCCAATTTAGACACACACACACACACACACACACACACACACACACACACACACACCACTGGGTTTTACTCGCAGCCCAATTCTTTCTATGTGGGTAGAGCTTACTCAGCTTCTAAGGAGCCTGCTGGAAATTCAGAACCTATCACAAATCTTATCCCTGATGCCAGCCCAAGCTTCTGTCCTAGAGTTGTTGAGTGTGTCGGATGTGTTTATGAAGATCTGTTCAGCATGAGAAGAGGGAGTAGAACTCCAACTTCCCAATTCTGTGTGGTTTTTCAAAACAGAAAGAACTCCTCTGAGTCAATTAAAATTAAGCATCTCCCAAGGACCCAAAGGGGAAATCTGGCTCCAAGAAAAGGCAGCCCAAGGCAGGGGGTAGGAAGATTTGATCCATTGAATGGGCATTTTTCTCCCCCTCCTTTTCTGTGGGTAGAGTGTCACAGGAAGCAACAACCCCCGCCCCCCAACACTGATGTTCCTCCTGGTGATACATGGGTGAGCAACAGAGGGAAGGCTGTGTGCGTTGTTTTCTCAGATGTGTTTGAAGATCATCCCAGTCTCCCAAATGTAAAACTTCCTGATAGCCTTTCCATAGAAGAGGTCAGGAACAATCTGGCATAAACCAAATAGCCCAGAAATTCAACAGGATTTGAATCCTGTTGGTACTATTAGAATCCTGAGGTACTATTTCTCTTGGAAAATCAAAATATGAACAAAACTACCTAGGGCTTAAAGAGTCAATACATTTTTTTTAACTTATAAATTACTTGAGTTTTATTAAACACATGGAAATGGAACCAGTGAGGCAATATGCACACCTATAGATAGTGATATATTACAAGTAGATATAGATTTTAGGGAACTATGATCTAATGTTCCTTTATTTCCACCTTGCCATTAACACTACTATCTCCCACCTTTAAAGAAAAAAAACAATAACTTTATTCAACTATTCTTTCCAGAAATGTCATCTACCTATAACACTGTCAAGACCCACAACAACTCCACTGTGCTCTTGTTGGCCTGACCCAGAGACCAGGAGTTACAACAGCCATCACAATGGCAAGCAAACCAAGCTTCCTAAGCCAGCACTAATAGTATACGCCGACTTTTATCTAGCAGCTCCCAGGTCAAGCAGAGAGGAAGCTCAGCTACTACCAATGCTGGCCTGCCCAATGCCCTCCAAGGAAAAGTGGGGAGCACCACCAGCTTGGCTAATACAAGTGGGGCAAAGTGCCTACCATGATTAATGGAGCATATGGCCTGGATCTAGAAAGGGAAGCTGTACCCTGCATTCTTTTCCAAGAAGGGAGGAAGCAGGAGTGGCCTAAGTCCTGAGAAATGCTCCTGGGTGCCCTGGATGCATCCTGGAGACTCCCCCAGCCTGTTCTGGGAGGGCTATGCCACTCCAAGCAAGAAGTTCCACTAAGTCTTCTAATAAATAACCCAACTGTCATGCAAGTCAAATACTAAGATCCAATCCTACTAGAATAGCATTTCCTAAGGGCAGGTTCATGGACCTACAGGATGTTTAACACTCCATTCTGTCTCTTTTACATCTCCTTCCTGGGTTACTACAGAAATAACTCAATCTTCTCTTGATTTACCTCTTATCTCCCATGCTATAGGAGCCATACTGTAAGTTATATCATTTACTAATTCACTATTCAATATAGTTAGGAAATACAGTATCGAACACCATGCAGGAAAGCATTGTTCTCCTGATCATCCAAAGAATTCTCACAGCAAAATCTTGAAGTATATTTGAATACTCATTTATAATCTTAATTAATAATCTTCATGCCTCAATAATACTAATATTTCTGTCTATATGGCGCTTTAAGTATATTTAACACTTTTTTTAATCTATATAACACTTGTGGAAGATAAGCAGCCTAACAACCTCCATACTACTGACAAGGTTCAAACAAGCTAAAGTCATTTGCTCAAAATCATATACACAATAAGAAACAAGGCAAGCCTTCAGCCAAGATTTGTCTCATTTTTATCAGTTGTTCTTTCTGCCTTATGTGGATGGACTCTTGGTTCAAATATCACCAAAGATAAAGAAATGGTGCGAGTGGTCGTCTTCACAAAGTCCTATGGCAAACCAGATAAATTAGGTCTTTCCCAGGATGCTTTCAAAGGTGCTGCTTTTCAGAGACAATCAGTCTCGCTCAGTCTAACTACTCTTCATGCCCCTGGATTTCAATATGCATCCTAGTTTCACCACACCTCCATGTACTTCCCACACAAGAGGCCAATGTAAGAATGGTTAAGACACAACCTACTACAAGGGCTCTCAACCTCCCTAATGCTGTGACTCTTTAATACAGTTCCTCGTGTTGTGCTGACCCCCAACCATAACATTATTTCATTGCCACTTCATAACTGTAATTTTGCTACTCTTATGAATCATAATGTAAATATGATATGAAATCTGATATGAAGGGTATCTTTGGGGGTTGTGACCCCTAGGTTGAGAACCACTGGTCTAATGGAAGGGCCTCATGCTCTTCTCAATGCCCATGTTCCGAGTAGATGGCATGGGAAATGCAGAAGACTCTACATCTCCTTTTGCTCACCTTGTTCCTTAGGCCGTTCCTTCATTGACTGAAGTAAAAATTTTACTAACCAGAGATAAGTAAGGTGGGGTGCATGCTCTTTTTAGGGTTTATAGTCCAGAGAATTGAGAGAAATGTGAGAGTGGATTGTTTATAATAAAACTCGGTAAGTGTAGAAACACAGATATAAATAAAATGCTCTGAAAACTAAGAGAGCTGAGCAACTAATGCCACCTGAAAGAGCTGGTATGGGCCCTTCCTAGAGACTAGATCTTCAAATATGACCCACCTCTGACCATTTAAAATGCCAGCTTCTCTAGAGTACGTTCTGTAACTCCTTAGTCTTCTATTTGCACACTGAAAGATAAAAATACAAACCAGGAGGCTGGAGAGGTGGCTCCGTAGCACGTGGTGCTCTGGCAGAGTGCCAGAATTCAGTTCCTAGCACCCATATAAGTCAGCTCACAACAGCCTAAACCTCTAACTCCAGGGATCCAATGCCCTCTGCTGGCCTCATCTGGCTACCTGTATGCACATGCACATATACACACATATAAGAAAGAAAGAAATCCTTTTTAAGTACAAATTACTTTTGCCAAGTACTTGACATATTACCTAGAAATAGACATTGTCAAGATCCTTGGGGATCACTTCTTTTTTTGTTTGTTTTTTGTTTTTTGAAACAGAGTTTCTCTGTGTAGCTTTGCACCTTTCCTGGAACTCACTCTGTAGCCCAGGCTGGCCCTGAACTCAAAGAGATCCTCCTAGCTCTGCCTCCCAAGTGCTGGGATTAAAGCTGTGTGCCACCACCTCCCGGCCAGGGATCACTTCTTGTTACAGTCATTTTATTACCTGTTTCTGCTGAAATGAATCATGATACCACTCCCCCACAAAAAAAGCTATATCCAAGTGTTAACCTTAGCATCCTGGTAGTGTGGCATATTCAGAAAAAAAAAAAAAAGATTTTGCTGATATAACTAATGATCTTGAGATGAGATCATTCTGAATTATCTGGTCTCTTAATCCAATAACAAGAGTCCTCATAAGAAACAGAAGGCATGAACGTGGAGGAAAGGCTATGAAACACTAAAAGCATAAAGAATGTTACCAGAAGCCAGAAGAAACAAGAAACCGTTCTTTTCCCCTTTAAGATCTGCCAGAGGGAATGTGGTCCTGCTAACACCCTGAGTTTGAACTTGGACTTCCAGAGCTATGAGAGATACATTGTATTCTCTAAAGCCATCCAGTGCTGTGCGATTGCTAGGGCAGCCTCAGGAAAACCCACGTGAGACTGAACAGCAGCAGTGCAAAGACTCCCTTGCCAGGAACTTACCTATACAAGTCTGGGTCAGTCACTTAGATGATCGCAAGATCCCTGATATCAGGACACGTCCAAAGCAAACCCAGGGAAATTCTTCAGTAGATGGCAGTCTCTGGGAAGGCACGAATCTCTATTTGGATGCCTATCCTGCCACTTATCAGCCACATAAGTTGCAAAATTTCATATGCTTATGCTTCAGCTTCATTTTCATTGGCAAAATGAGAAAAGCAAGCATTATTAAAGCTTTTAGGTGAGTTGGCATTATAGATGAGTCACAGTAAGTGCTAAGTAAATACCAGACAGCGTTATTACTATTGGGATACAAAACACACACTTCAAGGCAGCTTCACTAGCCATAGAGGAGGGGAGGAAAATTGAGCTAAAGTCAATTACTAATTCTCTGCATGGATCTTATTTCAAATTCAGTTTCAGATCTTCAGTTAACTTATCTTGGTTACTCCTAAGGCACCTATCCTGGCCATCGTCAGAAAGAAGCAACAATTAGGGGTTCCTGTTACTTCCAGTGCCTGGTTTCCCCCATTAAAGATCAGAGAAAGTACTGTCTAAACTATTTTTTAAAACATCGTGGCTGGGGATACAGCCCAGCAGTAGAGCACTTGCCTAATATGTACAAGGCCCTGTGTTCAATACCCAGCACTGGGGAAAAAAAAAAAAAGACAAATATGAAACTCATTCAGTCCAAGCCTTTATTTTTTTTCCTCTCCTTTTAATACACACATACAAATCTCTTTATATTTACCTATTTTCTTTCCTAATCATTTGTCTCTGAAAACAACATATTCTTCCATCTCTAAAAGCACCAACGCCAATAGTGATTCTCACAACCCTGATCCACCCTCCTTTTTATAATCATCGGTCTCCCCAATTTTATCGTCAACCATCCCCTCCCCAGTGGTACTTTCTTCCACACACCCACAAGCACCATCCCTCAGCCTTCCCATGTAGTCTCCTGGATACTCCGGCCATCTCTTCAAAACTCAACTTGTCCCAAATCAAATTCACCATCTTCTCCATTGCCCAACCTAAGCTAGGGCTGCAGTACACCTCTTCCCGATTACCACTTCTGCTCTCCCAGACACTGTGGTTCAAAATCTTCTAGTAACTCTGAGGCATCGTGAATGTTCTCCTTGAACTCCCCTGGTCACCAAGATCTCATGTAGATTCACAGATAGATGCAGAGATACTGGCCTTCTAATCAAAAGAACCCCTCTCCCAAGTCACCCTCCAGCTAAAATCCAATATCATTTTGTTCTTTGTCTTCTCTGGAGTTCATGTTTTCTGACTCATTGGTCGTCTGAGTCACACACTATTAGATGCTTAAAAACAGTCCTTAGCTGTCTGGCATAAATTCACGCTCCATAAACATCTTAGAATGAACGGCTTTCCTACACTTCTCCTTCCTCCACCCAACCACTGCTGCTCAGGACCACAGCCTGAGCAAGAAAAGCACTGAGGGATCATCAGCCCAGTCCTGGCTTCCTAGCTGTCCTCTGTGCTCCGCCTGCCTCACTGCTGTTTCCTGCTTTACCTGACACCTAACTATCCTACATCACACTTCTGTCTCCTCCATTCCTCAATACCCTTCAATAACTATCCAATGGCCATAAAACTTGGAGCAAGGTTCTTATCTAAGCATTTCATCTTCTCTGGTTCCACTTTCCTTTTAGATTAGATTCTCTTACAAATTTGTTTTGGAATAATTAGACACAGGATCACAGAAAGTTCCTGTATCTCCTCCCTCAACCTACACATACACACACACACACACACACACACACACACACACACACAGCTTACACAACACTTGTACATTATCAGAAGAAGAAAACTGATGGAACCCCCACAGCAAGTCTAGATTTCACCAGTTACGTAAATGCTCACTGTGGATGTTTATGTATCCACACATGACATGGCCTCACATGTGCAGCTTGACACAGTTCTATCACATATTGGGCATTGGGTAACTATCATCATGATCATGGTGCTCAACTGTAACCTTACCACAAAATTCCCTCTGTTACCCTTTCATTCAGCCTTACCCCCTTCCCTCCCTCCCCTTGGCAACCCACAATCTGTTCTTCATCTTTGCGTTCTAGCACAATTATTATGCATATGGAATTCTTTCTTTTTATTGATGAAAAGTATTCCATATTATGGTGTGCCACAATTTAGCCATTCATTCACTGAAGGACATACTGGCAGCTTACAGTTTTTACTACCAATAAAACTGCTATGAATATTTGAGTACAAACAAGCCTTAATTTAAAAAAAAAAAATTAAACCTTATAAGTATGCAATGTAGCCTCAGATCTAGCCTTCCATTGTAGCCTCAGATCTCCCAAACTCCATGCCTGCTCCTAATACTCTAATCAAATGAACTTGCTTGTACTATTTTCACTTTTCCCATTTATAATCCTGTTGTCCTTGTGGGTATATTTATTTTTAAAAACCTGCCTTGAATCACTTTTAGAAAGTGAATAAAGAAATAAATTAACATAGAAAAAGGATAGACAATGAGAGGAGAAAAATAAGTAAAAGATGGTTTATTAACTTTGTCCCAGTAAGATGTTATCTCTCTTTCCTTTAAACCCACATCTTATTTACTACATGTCTCTAATAAAACCTATTTCAGCCACAGTCCTACGAATGCATATTTACCTCATACTTCCACTAAAACAGTAAACTCCCTAAAAACAGATGTTCTGACTTCTTAGAAATTTTAGATCCACTGTGTACCAAATACGAATGTTCCACAACCTTCAGTGGAGTTATGTCCCAATAAGTCCACCAAAAGCTAAAAATAAAATAACTGAAATAAGCATTTACTACATCTAACTTACTAGCAGATGTACAAGTCACCTATAGTCAGGATGGGAATCAAAAGACAACACACACACACACACACACACACACACACACACACACACACACTTAATACCATGGGCATGAAACAAATAAGGAGGTTGGGAAGGGGAAACATTCTAGCTGAAGAGCCTCGAATACAAAAAAAAAAAACAAACAAACAAATAAAAAAACCTGATACTGACTTCCTAACAAAATAAACTTTATCCTTGTAGTTTTCAATATTCTTATATTCTTATATATATTCTTATATATTATATATCTAACTTTCCACCATGAACAAATGAACAAATGAACGAGAACACGGTGACCATATGGTTTTATTTTGTTGATACCTGTTGTATTTTGTAATCAGTAAGTCACTCCTGAATATGGACTCCCTTGCAGAACTCTACAAGTAAACTATTTTCCTTTTCTTAGGGCTTCTGTAGCTGTAAGTCTTCCTTTCATAGCATCCTCAACCACAAAATGATGTCTAGTTTTTCACTACTATAAATCACACTGCAGTAAACAACTTGTAAAATGCCTCCATGTGTACTTGGTGACAATTTCTCAAACAGATATCCAAAAAAGTGAGGACAAACAATATACACATTTTTAACAGACTCTGCCAAATTGAATCCCAATGAGCTGAACCAATTTAGATTCCTCATCATTACATGAGAGTTCTTGATTTCCTGCACATCAATAACACACAATATTGTCACTCTTACTTTTTGTAAGTCTTATGGGTAAAACTGCCTCTTTGTTTAACACTCCTCTCCTAATTACCATCTGAACTAAAGATAGCATAATAATGAATTAATTCACTGTTTGTATCAGTTATTATTCCCAAGGGCTGGTCCTTGCCTTCTACCCATTTTCATTGTCTTCTGGTTTACAATTCTTTGTTTACCCTGGGTTTTAACCTTTTATTATAATGCTATTATTCTCTTCTTACAATCTACTAATTGCTTTCTTTACTTAGGGTGTCATTTGTTTTATGAAGCATTTATGTCAAATTTATCAACCACTTCTCTAGAGTTCTAGGGTGTGTCTTATTTCAAAATACCTTCCCACACAAAAAATACAAATACATTGTTTTCTAATATTCTGGGATTTTATTATTATATTTAACCATATGGAATTTATTTCTAGATATGGAATGTGGTAGGACTTCTTTATTTTACTAAAGGGACAATCAACTGTTCAACACTATATATAGAAGAATCTCTTTCACTCTCTAATTTGAAATGTTATCTTTATCATGTTATCATAAAGTTATAGCTGCTTTCAGGCTTTTTTATATTCTACAGCTCTGTCCATCCGTTTCTATACTGATACTATAAACTTTAAATGACCAAAGCTCTGTAGTCTGTTTTATGTGGAAAGCCATCCTTCCCTATTGTATCTTTTTAAGTTAACTATTCTCATAAATCTCTTCTAGACAAATTTTCAAAACAATTTACTGAATTCTATTTTAAAATACTATGAAACTTTGTATTAGAATTGCTTTAAATTTCCAGTGGTTTTTAAGAAATAGATTATTCAATATATAGTGTTGTAACAATTGGCTATCCTTTTAGTAAAATAAATAAGAGTCCTACATACAGAAATAAATTCCATATGGTTAAATATAAGAAAGAAATCCCAGAATATTAGAAAACAATGTATTTGTAATTTTGTGTGGGAAGGCCTTTTTAAACAAGGCATATACCTAGAACTCTAAAGAAGTGGTTGATAAATTTGGCATAAATGTTTTGCAAAATGTTTTCAAAATTAATATGTACATTATTCACTATGTAACTATTATGGGTTTAAGTAGTAATGGGAAAGCCAAAGAATTTTAGACAGTGTTTTCCATCAAAAATGTATGACATCATTGTGGGAAAAGATATAAACAACTATTGCATGAAATGACAAATACAGAACCAATTCTTAGCTCACTCAAGCCCATTGCATATACCTTGAGATGGATTTCTGCCTCATTCATTTTTTGTTTCTTCTTTTGGCCTGTATAATTGTTATTTAATAAATGTCAATGTACTGAATGGTTATATTTACAATCACTAGGTTTTAGTCTCCCCAACTAAGTTCCAGTACCGTCACTTACAGAGAAGGAAACTGAAGTGCAAGGAAATAATTTTTCCAAGATCACCGAAAGAGGCACAGGCAGCTAGGATTTGAAAGCAGAATTCAACCTTCCTAATGCTGTGACCCTTTAGTACAGTTCCTCATGCTGTGGTGGCCCCCAACCAGAAAATTATTTTCGTTGCTCCTTCATAACTAATTTTGCTACTGTTATGAATCATAATGTAGATATCTGTGTTGTCCAATGGTCATAGGAGACCCCTGTGAAAGGGTGGAGAACCACTGTCTTACCCTTAAATGAAGACCACAACCTACTATATAATCTGCATGGCCCTGTGAAAAATGGAAATGTGTGGCTCTTGGTCCAAGTCTTAAGAATTTCAAAATGTGACAGAAGAGCAAAGTCGAATGCCCTTCTAAGCGAGAGTTGAACCCATTTAAGCCAACAAATCAGACCCTCGCTAAGAGTCGTCTGTCTTCTTTCTAACATCTGTCCCTGGCTTTGCAGAGTCACAGCCCTGCTCCGATGAAGAAGGCTGCTCAGAAGTCTTCCTCCCCACCGACAGTGACTATGACTCCAGTGATGCCCTGAGCCCACGAGACCTGGACCTGGTTTACCTGTCATCACATGACATCGCCCAGCAGGCCCTCAGTGGCCTCAGTGGCAGTGCCCCAGATGTCCTACAAGTGCACGACATGAAGGCCTCCCTGGGGCCCGGCCAGGACCCTCCGGGCCCAGTGCAGGGCCCAGACACCGACCACTCGTGTGCAGAGTTTCTCCACAGCCTGACCCTCACAGGCTTGGCACCCAAGAACCACACCAAGATGGTGCCAGGCACACGGCCCCCGCTGGGCTTCCTGGGGAAGAGGAAGCCAGGCAAGCACCAGCACTACGGTGGCTTCAGCCGCCACCACCGCTGGCTGCGCATGCACAGCGAGACACAGTCGCTGTCGCTCTCGGAAGGCGTCTACACGCAGCACCAGTCTAGGGCCGGTGGCTTGCCTGGAGATCCTGGGGAAGCAGAGGGGCCTGGAGCTGTGGTGGATGGGCCCCGGGGCCTGCCTCTGGCCCACGCGGCCAGCCTCCCAGAGGAGCGGAGGAGCTGCCTCCAGGACCCCAGGCGCTCAGTGCACAGAGTCTATGTGGAAGCCTACCCCGATACACTCATGGGCCAGGACACAAAACTGTGGGCTGGGTTGAGTCCTACCCCTGCGGGCCGTACCAGCCTGTCAAGCCCCACTAGTTCAGAGATGAGCCCAGACCCCACATCCCCGGTTTCAGAAATCCTAAGCAGTATGCTTTAGAGTGGCCCAGGCCGGCTCTCTACTGTGTCCCCCACCCACCCACCTCCCCACCCGATATTCCTTGCATTTCCATCACATATCCTGCCCCACTGTGCCCCCCTGTTCAAGGGTTACATGTGCAAGGCTCTTATTTTTCCCAAAGTGGGCACAGGATGGGGGAATGGGGAAGCTAGAGATGTCACAGCCATTTCCTCCTCACCCTAGGAAACGCATGGTGTCTGAGACCCACGATGCAAATATAGAATTCTTTCGGTGGCACCTGTGGCTAAGATAGGCCAGTCCAAGGAGGACACTTAATTCTGCAGTTGTCTCTGTAATCTCAACCCTGGCCCTGGAGTTCTTATGTGAGTTTGTGGTTGACGACGAAGTTCAGTCAGTGAAAAGAACAACGGCATAGCTTTTCCCGCAAATCCAAACTTTCAGAAGATTTTGGGGAAAAGAAGCCCGTGTGGTGTCTGGAGAGCAAGGGGTCATGTAGACTTGTGCTGGGGTTTCCCTCCACCACACCAGGACATTCTGAAGTGCAGGGTTCTTGGGACTCCCCAAGTCCAATTTATTCACCAGCACTCACCTGGTTAAGTGGGCCTTGGATAGACCTTTTTTTTTTTTTTCCTTCACTTAGTGTTATGTGGAGAACTCCAGAAACAGAAGTAGAGGGCACTTCTTTGCTAGCCCTGTTCTACCAGATAAAACAGGGCAGGAAGCAGCCCTTCGGGCACGCTCAGATCCCATTCAGTCGTGACAATGAACAGTAAATTACTCCAGAGTGCAAGGAGATGGCTGCATTAAGTGAAAGCCTACATTACAGCAGCAGAAAGGGGAAAGAACTAAGAACCTTTTCTTTACCATAAACCAACTGGGTCCATGGCAGCTGCACCATTTAGAACAGCTGTGGACAGGCACCATGTTTTAAACTGATCCAACAGTTATTGAACAAGAATGTGTCCACTAGATATGGTCAGGTAGTGATGGGTTCCTCTAAAAACCACAGGCACATCCTTCATCCCCTCATCACTGGTTAAGACTGTTCAGGGCTGGGGTGGCTACCCTCCACTTTGACCCCGGCTCCTTATAACCTGAATGTCATGTTCGCCCCTACCACCACACCGAAGATCATCTGGCCCATTGGCCACATGGGATATCTTTCCTTAGTAGCCTCAGCCAGTAGTTCATGCCAAGCATGTGCACGATACCACCTGGAAACGCTGCTTTAGTCACATCATCTCTACCTGAACTACTCATAGGTGAGAAATGCAAACAGAAGCCACACTGTGCATTCAAGTAAGGCACAGTTCTCCTAGAGCCAAGACCCATTCAGTTCACCAGCGTTCTTAATGGTCCTTTTCTACATAACAGGCCTCTCAGTTAACTACCATTCTTTGTTATCATGTCCTCAGACCTAATTCTTCCTTAAAATTCATACAAACCCCATGTTCACCATGGTGTTCTGATCCCCTCTGTTTAAAAAAAAAAAAAAAAAAAAAAAAAGATTTAAATATAATTAATTACCCCATCCAAAAGGCACAGCTTTGGCCTTGGCCTATGGTCATTAGAAAACTAAAGCCATGACCTCAGTCTATTGTTTTCTTTCTTTCTTTTAAGAGATTTTTATGCTCAGTGAACCATCAAAGAATCTTGATTAAAATGTCTCCCGGGCAGAGTGGCACCTGCCTTTAATCCCAGCACTTGGAAGGCAGAAGCAGGTGGATCTCTGTGAGTTCAAGGCTGGTCTACAAAGTGAGTTCCAGGACAGTCAGGGCTGTTACACAGAGAAACCCTGTCCTAGAAAACCAAAATAAATAAATAAATATAAAACGGCTAGAATTTCTCTGCCATATCTCAGTGACTTATGTATATGGACTTATGTATATGGAAGGCTTAAGTCCTTGGCCCTACAAGTAGGCCAGTTAAGGCTAGAGATGTTAAATGATTTACTGAAGGTTGCAAGAACTGACTTCATGTCAGAATTAAAACTCAAAAACACCTCCTTTATAAAGATATACCACTAGAAATCAGGACATACTTTGTCAACTAGTGATCATCTAGTCTGCTTTCTTTATTTCATAAAGTCATCTACTTCTTCCAAATTTGATTATGTGTTCAACCTTTACCTAACAGGTGTCCAACATCACAAAGCTCTTTATTGCTAGAGAACACAAATCTTATCAATATACATAGAAGATAAATCAGCTAATCAAAACCCAAGTTGAGGAGAAATGTCCGTTCAAATTATAGTTCCTCGTTAGTAACAGGACTGACAGAATTGCTACACTTAGTTTTTACTTATTTCTAATTAGAAGAGAAATTGGGCAGCCTCGATGCATTTGTGAGAGGAGTTGCTAGAACTGTCGAGGACAGAGAAGTCAGGCAATTATGATCCTGATAGAAGGGGGAGTTTGGGACTGAATTAGGTGAAGGATCTTCAACAAGGAGTCAGAGCTGAGGCTCACCCACTCTGCTAATCCTTTGTTCAGCAAGTTCTGGCTTACTAAACCCAACTGCATGAAACTTCAACCCACTCATTTATATTGACATTACTTGCTTCTATTTTCATTTGCCATGAGAAAAAGAATGTCCATGGAATGGATAATGTGCAGTAGATTTCAATGGATATGCTTAGTTCCACTGAAAATGTATTTTGCTAACAGCATTCCCACATAAAATAGTTAGGTTATAGCCCTAATAATTACCTATTTATTCAAATAACCTGGTTCACCCCAACCCCACTTTGAAAAACTTGTGGACCCAGTTGAAATTAATGCATTGTGGGAAAAATGGCTGTTCTCTAATTCAGTTTTGTATTCATTCATTTTGATTTTATATATATCAGAAACTCAGACCAGCCATGATGTTTTACTTTATTATCTTCATTTTATTTTGGATATGATAAATGTACCTTTTATTCTTTTCGAATACAATCTAAGAGGCTCTTGAGGAAACTTCCCTATCCCAAGTCTCTTTCCCAGTTTTTCACACTGCTTTACTCAGACCTGAAACATCCTTCTCCTAGCCTTTGTGAAGATCCTTAAAAATAAAAAATGTGGCCCTGCCATGTCTTTTTATGGTCTAAGCTGGACAGGGAACCAAAGAATCTACAGCAAAACAGGCCTCAGAGAGCTCACAATCTACCATACATCATCCCATGAATATATTGAAAAGGCAGCAGCCTGTTGCAAACAGACAGACAGACAGACAGACAGACATCCCTGGCTAGAGGTCTCTTAGCTGCTCTCCTGCTGTCTATTCATGAGAGAGAGTACATCCTAGAAAATGAACCTCATTTTGTGAAAAGGTAAATGCAACCACTTACAAAGCAAGGCTATCACATCCTCTAAACGGTGAGGGTACCTGGAGCACAGTAATTAAAACCATTAACTCCAGGGAAGGGGTATTTTGAGAAGTGGGCACTTAAAGATGAGCTCCATTGGGTTTTAAGAACATTCATTAATGCTCAAAGCAATAATTATACTGAAGAAAATGGTTCCATTTGGTTCAAAAACTGAAGCCAGTTACAAATAATATCCTGCCAGCCCCCTTTCCTGAAGGATCCCAAAGCACTTTATGAACAGCAATGACTGAAGCCTTGTTGTATTCCCCTAAAGAGACCTTGTCTGGGAGCCACCTGGCAAGCACCTACCCCATCCTTGCCAGGAGATCATGCCAGACAAGTGGGAAAGGAGACTGACCTCTCATTCATTGTCATCCTGACATACAAATGTGTACCCTGAAGAAGGTGTGCTCTGCCCTCCCCTGGAAGACAACTTTAGGACAAGAAAGTGTAGCAGAAAACCCAACTCCTTGGCATCTTCTTGTTCTTCACTCTCTACCCAAAATGTACTTGTTGTCTCAGACAACTGTCACTTCAAGCTGTCAAGGGGTCTGCAGTGCATTTCAGAACCATGATTATGTGACTAGCACACGGAAGTCACTAATTTCAGAAAATGTCCACAGTAGTGAGAGGATACTATTGTCTACAGTTTCTTAGTTTACTAGGTAAAAGCTGCATCCAACAGTGTGCATCTTTGCATATCTGCTTATTTAAACTATAAAATACAGATTAAAGGGGGTAGTTGTGGATTAATGAGAACACTCTCAGCAAATGTATCATTTCATAAAGTCTAAATAGTTTTCCAGATGATTCAATGAGGCAAATTGAGGCTTCCTTGTATACCTTTAAGGAAACATTTAAAGAAACTGTTTGGAAAGCAATGGTATCTCTTCATAAGTAGTTTGGTAGATATGGAAAAAATGTCTTTCGTTGCTGGTCACTTCTCGTAAGATGTCCAAACACATGGCTCATGACTGTTAAGCTAAACTTCCATGCAGCCTTACAAACAACAAGGGTAGTGTATAAAACGATGTTGTATAGCTTGGAAACCAATTCTAAGATCTTAATTCAGAGTTTTTCTGAGGTGTTGGACTTTGCCATTAGCAAAAAGTATTTTTAGAGAAAAATCCATTGACTGTTTATGAAGCACTGATTTTTGCCATATTTCAGGTCTCTGGTTTTTCCACTGCATCTGCACACAGTAGTTACATTTGTGTTCAACTGTATCTTTTGCTCTTATTGGTGATGAATTTGTCAAATGGTTATTCATCAAGATAATTGGTTTTACCTAACAATTGGGTAAGCAGATTTTTTTTAAATGTTCTATTTTGATAAAGGAAGTAGAAAGCTTGTTGTTGTTGTTGTTGTTGTTGTTGTTGTTGTTGTTTTAAATATTACCCTGAGGTCTTTCTTTCCCAATTGTAAACACTTGTAATTTCAACAAAAGCCAATATCTAACTTAGTGGCAAGTGTTATAAAGATGCTAGCTAATGCTCTTTGCCTCTCTTCAATCCACATGAAAGTCCGATTAGATCCTCATAGTAACCATTATCTAACAATTAATTTACAAAGCCAAGTCTGGCAACTTACTGTCATCTGAGTTTCTGTGTGGCTTCTTGCCTTGTGACAAATCAGATGTGTGGGGACAGTCCATGCATATGATTGTAAGCATTGTTTGATGTTTGTGATGAAAAAGAATTAAAGTGTGAGTGTGTGTGTGTGTGTGTGTGTGTGTGTGTGTGTGTAACAATGTGTGAGATGTTTCATAGAAATAGTGATTGGCATTCTATTAGGCAGTATTTGATTGCTTCCTGCCTGATGTGTACATACTAATCTGGCTGATAATTGGTTGTTATTTGTTCAGAACTTATTGTATCCTGTTCCTCTGTATGAAACTAAGTATATGTTAAAATGTAGGCTTCAGTACATTATCTGCACAACTTTGTGTGCTTTAGACCTATGTAAATATACAAATGAATCCTGTGTGATGTGTTCAATGTGACCTCCAATCTCGAAACAATAATATTTTGTAGTATGTACATTTGGAAACTATTTGAACCTTTCAAATGGATACTGTGAATGGCCAGTACTCTCAGTCAAACACAGCACTGGTGAAGCGCATGCCTCTTCAGGAAGAAGTCAGGAATTAACAAGAATTAAGATAATTTTTTAATGGCAAGTATTTTTGATAATTTCCTACCTGCTTCACTGTATTTTCAAGGAAAAAAAAGTAAACATAAGAAATGTTAGCTACCCAAGGGAATGACTTTGTTTCATAAGCATTAAATATACTTGATGTCTTACCACAATATTGTTGAGATCTATGTTAAGCATAAAGAACTCAAAAGCATTTTTGATTCTTCACATGATTTTTTTTTCATGTTTTAAGGGCAGTTTGTGAACCCTTTGTCTTCAGTGTGGAGAAATGTCCATTCAATAATAAACTAATAGAATTCTCTGTAGTTGGCTTACCTAATGCTTTTTCCATTTCTCAATGAAAACCAAAAAAATCAAAATCAAAATACCTTCAGCCTGAGGTGTTAAAATCTCTCACTAAAAATTTGGAGCTATTATTTGGGACACTGTTTTGACAAATGTCAGCAAAGTCTACTCAATTGGCTCTAGATTAATTGATAGCATCAGGACACTTCTCTTTCCTAATTTGTTATTGCCAAGTATTGAAAATACAGCATCAGATTACCATGGTAAATACTCCCATGGGGATACAGCTTGGCTATTGGAATCTCAGTGCTCCCTCCTCTGTATGCATGTTTACCATCCCTGGTGCATTCTGCATGACTGTTCTATCTCCAACGTTCTGTCTGTCCCTTCTATTTCCATAGCTGCAGGGCTCCTCTTCCCCTATGCCTTCTAGCAGAGAGTTGACATTTTTATTGTATCTAAAAGCCTATAGAGATTACTTCAATCCCAGGACCCTGCATAAAGCTTCTCCTGAATCTCCAAGAAAAGGAAAACCTATTGGTCTGGATCATATTTGTTTTAGGCTGCTTTACTGAAATCTTTTCAACACATATGTACATGTGTACACACACACACACACACACACACATATATACACACATACACCTTTTATTGGCATGTTTGTGGTTGGCTTTCCTAACAGCCTCAGAAGGCTGGTTTTTGTTATTCTGGTCAAATATGCTGTTTTTCCTGTGTAAATTGTCATCGTTCTAAGTAAACCACTACTTTCTTTTCTTAATTCTGCCTTTAAATAAAAGTTTGCCTTCTTTTTCAAACCAAATAGAAGACACTGCTCTTTAATATACCCTTTCTTCTGTGCTCATTCTTGAGGAGATACTGTGGGGAGGGATAGGCCAGAATGAAGGGTAATAGGATTAAGAGGTCACATGCAATGGCAGGGAGCATGTCCTCCTTCAGTCCCCGTAGCCCAAGATCATGGGCAGAGCAAATGCCACTACAGTTCCCCTTTTTGTCTAAATAAGAAGGTTCTAAACTTAATACAAACTATATACAATAAGAATGATTATCAAGTATTGTCCAGGAAAAACCAAGGGTAAAAGCATAAACAAAAATGGAACTACAACCAACAAGAACATCATCAAACAAGAAAGACATGCTAAATGTCCAGAAATGTTTAGAACATAGGTAAATGGCAAATAACCAAGATTACTCTAATAGCTGTCCTATCTTGGAGATTCTGACTCTAGTAATATGTTCTAGCTAAGATACAAGAAGATTGTAACTGTAACTACACATGTCCCTTCTCCCTGCTCCTCTTAAGAGGTTGGTACAATGGGCGGGAAGCACCGCCTCCTTCGGGCCCTATAGCCCAAGGTCATGGGTGGAGCAAATACCACTACAATAGGATGCCTTCCAAATTTTACTGGTTAAGTAAGAAACATGCTTCCACTGGATGTTTAGCCTTTTTGATAATATCGTGCCAATTTAGTATTTAGTATTTGCACCTGTCAACAAAAAATAATTCACTCCTCTCCATAATTTAAAAAAAAAAAAATCACTGGGTGGTGATGGCGGATCTCTGTGAGTTCGAGGCCAGCCTGGTCTATAGAGCAAGATCCAGGACAGGCACCAAAACTACACAGAGAAACCCTGTCTCAAAAATAAAATTAATTAATTAATAAAACCTCTTAAGAATTAGGCAAGTTAAAACTGAATGTTTGTTATCTATTTAGGGAGACAATAAAGACAAAAGGAGAAAATTCCTAAGTTATCTTACCCACTGTGGTTAGTATGAAAGAAAATGGCCCCCAAAAGGAGTGGCACTATTGAGAGGCGTGGCTTTGTTGAAGGAAGTGTGTCACTGTGGAGGTGGGCTTTGAGGTCTCCTATATTCATAAGATACCACCCAGTGTCTCAGTTTACTTCCTGTTGACTGCAAGATGTAGAATTCTCAGCTACCTCTCCAGCATCCTGTCTGCTTTCATGCTGCCATGCCCCACCATGATGATAACTGACTGAACCTCTGAACTTCAAGTGAGCCACCACAAATAAATGTTTTCCTTAATAAGAGTTGTGTGGTCATGGTGTCTCTTCATAGCACTAGAAACCCTACTAAGATGGAAGTTGGTACCAGGGACTGGGGTATTGCTGTGTTAGGCTAGACCATGTTTTTGTTTGAAAGAATATGGATCTTGGCACTATGGATAGAAAAGCAGTGGAATGCTTTAAATGCTGCTTTTAATGGGCCATCCTAGTAGGAGCATGGAAGACAGTGGTGCTGAGGGTGATTTGAACTGTGGGGGGTGGGGGAGGAAGGGCTGGCTCAAGAGCTTTCAAAGGAGAATATTAATATGTGGCCTAGAGATCATTCTTGTGATATTTGGGTGAAGACGGTGGCTGCTTTTGGCCCCTGTCAGAACAGTCTGCCTGAGGCTAAAAGTCAAGAGTTTTAGATTAATTCCATTGGCAGAGGAACTCTCCAAACAGCCTACTATAGACTCTGTCATGTGGTTATTAGTGGTAACTCTAGTAAAGATTTATAATGAAAAGGAGCAAGCTAAGCAGGCTAAATTACAAAATGTAAAATTTGAGAAGAAAAGGAGCACCAGGAAGTGGGAACGGAGCTAAGTCCTGTGTTCAAGGAGATAAACAGATTAAGAAATGGAATAAAGGGAGAGGTGACCTCAGGGCAAGATCCCACCCAGCTAAATTGCGAAAAGGAATTAAAAGCTTAGAGCTAGGTATGGTGGTGCACACCTTTAATCCCAGCTGGCAGAGTCTGGCAGATTTCTGAGTTTGAGGTCAGCCTGGTCTACAGAACAAGTTCAAGAACAGCCAAGCTTAGGTACTGAAGGTAGCCATCAAAAACAGAAAGTTGGTGAAGGTGTAATTGAATGAGGGGGCCATGTTCCAGCCCCAGTAAGCAGCAGAACTTGGCAGCTTTGGCCAAGTAGTTCTGGAATTAAGGATAGAAAAATAGGGCTATGGAATTTGTCTCTGTCACTAAGGAAACCCACTGAGGCCAGGCATGTGTCAGGGTATCCCTGAATGGAGGCCTAGAAAGGCCATTGTGTGAAGCTGTGAAGTTAAAGCCTGGATTGCCTTAGAGATCCCAAGATGTTAGAGATGCTAGAGTTGTGGAATATCTGTGGAGAAAAGCAGCTAATAGAGAGTAGAACCATTCCAAGAGAAAGTAGTATGTTGCAGTCATCAAAGCTGAAAGGAATTGAAAATCTGAAGAGAGCTTTGATATTAGAAGTAGAGATGGAGAGTTTGGATTTTGCCCAGCTGGTTTTTGGTCTTGCTTTGGTCCAGTATTTCCTCACTATGCTCCCTTCCCTATGTTTTGGAATGGTAATGTAGATCCTGTGCCATTATATGTTGGAAGTATGTGATCTGCTTTTTTATTTTAATTTTACCAGTTATTATAGTTAAAAGATTGCATGAATCTCAGAAGAGACTTTGAACTTTAGACTTTTTAAGTAAGTTTGAGACTGTTATAGACTATGGGAACTTCTAAAGTTGAACTGAATGCATTTTTGCATTATGATATGGTTACAAGCCTTTTGGGGGCAGGGAATGGAATGTGGTGGTTTGAAAGAAAATGGCCCACAAAGGGAGTGGCACTAATGGGAGGTATGGCTGTGTTGGAGGAAGTGTGTCACTGTGGAGGTGGGCTTTGAGGTCTCCTATGCTCAAGCTACACCCAATGAGACAGACCACTTCCTGTTGCCTGTGAGTCAAGATGTAAGGACTCTCAGCTGCTTCTCCAGCACCATGTCTGCCTTCACGCCACCATGTCACACCACGATAACAGACCAAACCTCTGAAACTGCAAGCCACCCCAATTAAATGTTTTTCCTTTATAAGAGTGGTCGAGGTTACAGTGTCTCTTCCCAGCAACAGAAACCCTAAGACACCCATGTTATCATGATGTCAAAGAAGTTAGAACTTTGCAATAATGTTTTTTATTGCAAAGATACATTGTGCATGCCTCTTCAAGTAGTGTATGGCATCCTCACTTTAGAGTGGCCTGTCTTGTCAGCCATTGCTTTCAGTCATTTTGCCAGAGAAGACACTGGTGTTGGGCATCAGCTAGAGGGACAGAGGTACCAAGCGGGTACTACATGAGATCAGAGGCTCTTAGTCAGAAGTGGGAGCCCTGTTATGTCAGTCATCACTCTCCCCAGTCACACATCACAGCTCCTGCCACTAATACCTACTAAATGGGAGACAGACTGATAACCACAAGAAGTTAGAGAGAGCACACTTTAAAATCAAGTTTGTTTCGCTGTAGAGAATGGATTCAGGACCTTTCCAAATGCAACCAGGCTTGAGCTCACAAAAAATGGTTCTGATGAAGTTCAGCTCATCTCCTCAGGATGCCTTGAAATTATTTCTTTAATTTTGCTCTAAAAGTACCACAATGCATCCCACACACATCCAGAGCATTGTGATTGGGGTGGGCCCCCCTGGGAAGAAGCAGAACCATACCCTTTGTGACAGAACATGTAGGCTCTTGCTCCTCAGAAATTATTCAAGTGTCGCCATGATTTGATATGGCACATCCCCTACCCCAGCTAAGATCTCTGAGATCTGAGAAAGCCTCTAAGTCTTTTTCTTACTCAGCTCTTGAGAACTGCAATCTCTGACACATTCATAAAATACTCTGTGAAGGGCCATCAGGTATGAGCTGGTCATACAACACTAGGAGGTGATCAAGACAAGAAGTGTATGTGTGAGTGTGTGTGTCTGTGTGTGTGTGTGTCTGTGTGTGTGTTGTATGTGTGTGTGTGTCTGTGTGTGTGTCTGTGTATGTCTGTGTGTGTGTGTCTCTGTGTGTGTCTCTGTGTGTGTATCTGTGTGTGTATGTGTGTGTGTCTGTGTGTGTGTGAGTGTATGTATGTGTGTGTGTGTGTGTGTGTGTGTGTGTGTGTTGTATGTATATGTACACTTCTGGAAACCAGAAGACAACCTCAGATGTCATTCATCTGTCACCTTCCATCTTATTTTTTCAACATCAAGGTCTCCTGTTAGCCTGGAACTTTACCAAATAGGCTAGGCTAGCTGCCCAGCAAGCTCCGAAGATCCACCTGTCTCTATCTCCAATCTCACCATCACTGGGATTACAAGTACTTGCTACCATGCCTGGCTTTTTTTATGTGGCTTCTTGGAATCCACATTCAGGTCCTCATACTGGAAAGGCAACTGAGCCACCTCTCTAGCCCCATGCCAAGAACTTTTCTCTCTATCTCATAGGTAAAAAGAGTAGGGCACAGAGAGTGAAACCCACACTCTCTGACTTTCCAGTGTACCAACCATGTGCCAATGAATTGCATCCTTTGAAAAGCAAAATAAAGGGTCATTGGCTGCTCCCTCCAGACACCCCACACAGACAGACACAGGGAGCATCTGAGCACATACATATAAATTTCACACACACACACACACACACACACACACACACACACACACACACACACCATGATCAGAGATGAAGGGAACTGGAACAACACAGCACATAGACATCCTCTTTCCCACAACACCCAGAGAGCTCAGGATCAAGGCTTTCTGTGACCACAGGAAACACACTCCTCCTCTCTGGACTCACAGCTGAAAATGCTTATAAAAATGTGAAAAAAAGCTCTTCCTCAGCTCTGAAATTCCATGAATGTAAGATGCCCATGTTGGGTAACCATCAAGGATGAGCAAAGGTTCTCAGACTATTTCTTAGTTGATTACACTTTTTGTGCTGTTGTTCTGGGTAGGAAAGCACGTGTCTGAGAAGGTGAGGAAATGACACTGATTCTATCAGAGAGAGAGAGAGAGAGAGAGAGAGAGAGAGAGAGAGAGAGAGAGAGAGAGAACCCGTGGGAAACCCATGCTGGGCATCCTGGGAGCCTCCTCCACTTCCATGAAATGTCCTTTGTTGTGGAAGGACTTAAGTCAGTACCCTGCCTCTGGCCCCAGTCTCTCTCACAAGACAATTCCACCTGTTTCAGTTTCCCAGGCCTTGGCGAGCCAGTCACGGCGCAGTCACAGTAGGTGTGGTCTGGAACATCTCTTGGACCTTCCCTGACATCTAACTTGGCACCAGCACTCCCCACCAGCTGTTCTCTTAGATCTTGCCTGATCACTGCTATAAGATCCCTTCCCTGGAGTGTCCCAGCCAGGGTCAAAGCATTGCCCAACTCCAGGGGGCACTATTATTAAGTGTGGAATGTGTTCCCATTAGCCACTTCCCAGAAGCCAGTCATGAAGCAAGCAGGCCCCTTTGCCAGACAGCAAGGCTGGAGTAGGCATCTCCTTTGAGGTGGAAGTCATGGCACACAGCACAGGGTCCTCTCGGTAGGGCATTTATCACCTCACAGTAGGACTGCTTTGAGACACAATGTTGGACGAACATCTGACTCTTCCAAGGTTGAACCAACTTGAGCACCAGCTTAGATCTTGCTTCGGCGGCGCTTCTAACTTGGCTGAAGCCCAATGCCAGGCATTGTTCTCTCTCTGACCCCAACCGAGTGTGTGAAGTCAAAACGGCATCATTTTCTGACAAACATTTAGCCCATTTCCTCGGCTCCCGGGAGGCCTGATATTGAAATGTTTCCTTCCCCATGGTTATATTTTCCTTGGTTGAAAAAGTTTTGTTTTGGAAGTTGCTACCCTGTCGAGGTAGTGAGTCAGTATGGGAGGTCGGTACAGAGGGGAAAATGCACATCACTGGCCGAGGCCAGAAGGATGGGGGTGAGAGGAGATGGGAGATGCTGGGTGGGAGAGAAAGGACCACACCCTCTGCACCCTTCCGCCCTTTCAGGAAGAACGGAGCCTTTCCCAACAAGCTGAGGGCCTCTTCACCAAGGTCAGGAGCCAGGCCTAGCTGCCTCCTGAGAGCTTGTTCATAGAAGGTGGGATAGGATAGGCAGGTGGGAAGGAGCCAACAGCAGATGGGACGCCTCCTGGGTGCCATTCAACCTTTTCGCTTGCTGCTTTCTGGGGCAGTGGGTAGCATCGCCCATGCTTTATAAATGGGAGACTGAGGCCTGAGCAGGGAAATCGCGTACCTGACGTCAGTCACACAAGTGAGAGAGGAAGAGGAGTTCAAGCTGAAGGCAGAAGTCCAGCCCTTTTGTGAGGTCTCTCCACCGGATTCCTTCCTTCCCAGAGAAAGAGACTCTGCAGGCTTGGCTTGGAAGGGTGTGAAGAGCTACCAGAGCTCACCTATGTGAGGACAGGCAGGGAAGGTATTGGCAGAGGAGAAGAGGTTTATGGACTCGGGCACTCAGCTTCCCTCTGTTCTCACTCCCTTGCATTTTTACCATCCCATACATTTTCTCCACGAGAAGGAAAAACGCCAGAAAGATGCAAACACACACACAGAATCCCCTGCTCACACATGTAACACACACACACACACACACACACACACACACACTCACTCACGCACATCCACACAAGCACAGAGGCACACACATCTGGAGGTAAATCTCGGGATTCAAGGGTTGGCCTCTTGCCAGCTCGGAGCCCCAAGTAGCCCGCTGAGGAGCCCTGGTCTGCAACACTTTGGGAGGTCAAACCCATGAAAGAGCCCTGCTAGTTTTTTTAAAAAGAGAAAGGGAGAAAGCAAGAACACCAGCACCTCTCATGATGGGAGGTCAGAAGGAATGAAACCAGGAGAGGAGCTGGGGGTGGGGTAAGAGTGTGGGGGTGGGGAGCCTGGTGCTGGCAGCTGAATTCCTACCCTGGCCCAGCTCCAAAAGATTAAAATAGAGCTCTTAGAGTGTCCCCTCCACAGACCAGCCTGCCAGGGGCCAGACAATACATGGGTTTGTGCTCCAGCGCAGGCCTCTCGAGATGTGATGTTTTTACCCCGGACAGCTAAAGGCACAGAGGCCGGACTAAGCAATTCCAGCGCTCCTTTGGCCCACAGTGCCAGTACAGGCCACAGCTCAGGGAGCGCTGCCGGCTGCTGGGACGCATACAGATCGGGCTCTTTTCTCTTCTCACCCCAGGGCAGACTCCTGGGCTCACACTTCTTCATTTCATCCACACACACACACCCCAAACGCCCAATTGGCAGGGCTGTGTGGGACCACAGGTCTTAGCAGATTCATTATACTTTAATTGGAGGGGGGTGGGTTCGGCTGTTAAACAGACAGCCCTAGTGAAGAAGTACAGACAAGGCTTCCAGGGCGTCCCCGAGAGCATCAAACTGCTCCAAAGAGTACAAACCCTTCATTTTCTCGACCCAAGGCACACAGCTTCGCCCAGAAGGAAGCCCCACTGGCCCCTTCAGGTTACAGCTGCTTCCCTGGAATTCTTGAGGATTTCAGGCAGCTGGAGCTGGAGTCCTGCATCTCACACCACTCACTAGGGCAAAAGGATGAAGACAAGAATGTACCAGCTACGAGTGGAGCTTCGAGAATTGGCTCAGCATGAGTTCTAATCTTGACATTGCCACTTAACACAGCCTTTTAATAAAGTCACTTTATCTCTCAGGGAAAACAGTCCCCTTATCTTTAAAACAGAACCTACCCATGGTCTTTAAGGACAGATGAGAAAAATGTAAAAAGTGACAGACCACTGCCTGCCATGTAACTAGCATAATTTAGCTAAGCAAACAAACCCCCTCTACTAGATCCTGCAGTGTGTGTGTGTGTGTGTGTGTGTGTGTGTGTGTGTGTGTGTGCACACGCCTATGTATGGATAGCCCAAAGCACAGAGCTCATTTGAAGATGTAGCTTTCCATGGTATACCATGCGATTTCATAAAAATGTTACTTAACATATAATAACATGATATATTTTAAAATTGTAAGATTATAAATAAGTGTATGGGATGATGGGTGGAAAATCAAGAGAGTTCTATCTGCCACCCTTTCTCCCCCCTTTCTGTTCACTGGGGAAAGTAGTTATTTAATTTTAATGTGAAAACCCTTTCTTCCAGCTCATAAGGACATTCATTTTCCACAGAACCGAAGTCAAGGAATTGAGACTAACTCCCAGGAGGTGAGAGATGGAAAACAATTTTCATGACATAACATATTTGGATAGTTTTAGCTACTCAAATTCGGAAGATCAGGATCCATGATGACCCAAACCACTCGTTGCTTAGCCTAAAAGACATTGACCCTGTAGCTTTGAAGCCAGGGCAGCAAACTAATGAATTTACATGCTTTAGTAAGAGAAGAAACCAGGCCTGGAGGGATGAGTCAGTGATTAAGAGCAATTATTGTTCTTGTAGCTGACCCATTTTTGGGTCTCAGTACCTCCATGGTGGTCCACAATGGTAACTCCAGTTCCAGAGGGTCTGAGGCCCTCTTCTGACTGCCCCAGGCACCAGGCACACACACACATGCAGGCAAAACACTCATACACATAAAATAAAATAAATAAATCTAAAGGAGGCGGGGAAATTGTCATGCCAAGGTTCTTCAGCACAAGGCTGCAACAAACAGCCCCAGATCCATCAAAAAGATCATGTAAATGCATGCCCAAACCAAACAGCACCCCAAACAGGGTGATCCTAACTGGTAGGGGGTATCTGGATCCTCAAGAGGGGAAAAGGCTGGAGTCACCTGTTGTGTGTGTGTGACAGGAGTCTTGAACCTCCGCCCTCTTCCATTAGACCTGGCCTGCCACTCTGAGGTGCCACTAGGGTTTGCTTTCCTGGGTGTTTTGAAGATCTCTCCAGGATAGTAAATACCTCAGTGGCCTCTTTCTGACTTAGTTTTTTGTTTTGCTTTGTTTTGTTTGTGTTAAGAACATCACCTTCTTCTGAAGGGTTTCACTTTCATTCAATACATTTAAAGCACTTGTGAGGTCTGTACAGTTTACAATGAGTGTGATCTCTCTCTCTCTCTCTCTCTCTCTCTCTCTCTCTCTCTCTCTAATAACTCTCAGAACCTGTAAGGTCAGTACCACAGTTGCATTCGCACTTTACAAGATCATCACCAACACGGGGAGAAATAGATGGTATCTGGTCTTCCAACTTTAAATCTTATGCATTCTCTATTATAGCACACCTCCCTACTAAAATCCACTTATTTGCTTTAGAATGGTATTTGAATATGGTTAGTCCTTACATTTACTTCTGTTGAATTAAACTATATAGACATGAGGTGGTGCTGGAGAGATGGCTCAGTAGTTAAGGGCACTGGATGCTCTTCCAGAGAACCCAGATTTGATTCCATGTGAGCATGCATGCAATGGCTCATAAACTTCTATAACGCCAGTTCCAGGGGATCCAACACCCTGTTCTGGCCTCCTGGGCACCAGGCATGCATATGGTACACTTATACAATGCAGGCAAAATTTCATACATATAACATAAAAATAAATAATTTTTTTCTTTAAAAAACAAAAAAATAGCATGCATTAACATACTCAACAACACACATAGCTAATCTCAACACTGGACCCATCTCAATAAATCCACCCCAAAGCCAGTCCAAACAGAAAGCAGATACATTTTCCTGGGTTTTTCTTCAACCAAATCAGCACTTTGGGAAAGTAGCCAGTGATATGAACAAAACAGAACAGTGGCTTAGAGGGTTGGTGTAAAGGGGAGAAGACATTGGTTACCGCAGCAGTAACTAGTGTAAATTAACATAAAAGGGAGTACTCAAGCACACCAGGTTCTTGCCTTGGGAAGCCTATGACGGAGAGATAACATCCCAAGGAGCTAGGAGTGATGGAGCTGCACTTCATTACAGTTGCTGGTTGTGACAAAACAATCTGCAAACCACCTGAGGATCGGGCAGGCATGTTTCCTCCATGGCACTGTAATACATGATGAATAAAGATCACTTCATTTTCTTTGGGCTCAGAGGGTGAAAGCACTGTCTGTCCAAGCCTGACCACCTGAACTCAACCCCCAGAACCCACAGAAGTTGGAGAGAACCAACTCTAAAAGGTGTCTTTTGACCACAACAGTCATATCTCTATGTATGTATGTATGTATGTATGTATATAGAGATCATATCTCATATACATACTCATATGCACACACAGTAATAAATAAAAACATCTTTTTGAAAAGCCATCTGTTTCTCTTGACCTCGAATGATACCTTGATGTATTGAGAAGACAAGAAGGAAGATGGGAAGATGAAATGTATTTTATGATCCAGTCTACTATGGCCAGTTGTTTTAAATTCTATTGCAGCATATGTGGGTTGTGTGTCTACACCCAGAAGTAAATTCAGAAAGAAACATGGACTGTTACTTTCATAGTTTAGACTAAGGAGGAGAAGCTAGAATTATTAGCATTTTTCACACACAATGAATTATTTGACTTAAGGGAAACAATATTTCTGTAATTTAAAAACAACCGTAAAGTAGCTTGAGATGAAAATAAACTAAGCCCAGAATTTGGCCATGTCTAATTTAAGCAAGGAAATCTCAGAGCCCTCCTTTCATATCTTCAAGTCCATCCAAAGGGCCTCTCTTAATTGACCCCAGACATCAACATTTGTGCAGGCATGTCCCTTTGTCACTAAGTTAGTTTTCAGAGTGGTCACCTCTACTGGATGCAAAGGCTGAGGTTGTGACCCACCTTCCCCATCCCACACTTCCCACCACCAAACACCAAGAAAAAAAAAAATCTGGTTCCTGCTAAAAAGGCCAAGAATAAATTCTTCCCAACCCAGCTGCTCTGCCAGCCCATCACCTTCCCAGCTCTTCTCTCCCAAACATCCAGATGCTGGGCTCTGGAAACAGGTGGCTGTGGGAGGCAATGGAATCTCCATTTCTAAAGGTCTTAATGGGGTTGGGGGGGGCAGAAAGGACGATGGAGAAAGAAGAGAGGGAGGGCAAAAGAGGGAAATGGAGAGGAGAGAGGGAGACAAGAAGAGGGGGAAGGAGGGGACTCAAATTAGTAACTTAATGATGTACCTGAAAGGCTTGGAAAAACGAGAGAAAGCAACACCTGCAAACAGGCGATAGGAAGAGATCATCAAAATTATGAAACAGAGACAAGCAAAGAAAAACCACCACAAATAATTTTTCTTTGAAAAGATTAGCAAGATTGGCAAATCTTTACCCAAATTGGTCAAAAGAAAAAGAAACTTAATAAAAACTAGAGATGAAAAGGGAGACATTACCACAGACACCGAGGAAACTCAGAGAACCATAAGGACATACTCTAAAAATTTATTCTACTAAACTCAAAAATCTAAAAGAAATGTATAAATTTCTAGGTGTATACAACTACCAAAATTAAATCTAGATGAAGTGAATAAACAAACTCATAAATATATTAAAAAAGAAAAATTACTAAATAATCTAACAGGATGGAGATTCTTAGCTGGACGAAGTATTTGAGGGATGGAGTGTGACCAGTTTGGGACATTTTGGGGTAAGCAGAAGTATAAAAAGCTGCTTTGTTTTTATTTTGTTTTTGTTGTTGTTGATGATGTTTTTCAAGACAGAGTCTCTCTGTGTAACAGTCCTGACTGTCCTGGAACTCGCTTTGTAGACCAGGCTGGCTAGAACTCACTGAGAAATCTGTCTGCCTCTGCCTCCCAAGTGCTGTGATTAAAGGCATGCGCCACTACTACCCAGCTAAAAAGCTGCTTTTTAAAGTCCCAATGTAGAAGGAAGTCCATTCAAAAGACCTTTAATGTGTTCACGATTTCAATAGCAAAGATTAATTGAATACCTACTCGAGGCCAAGCACTGTGCTTAGCATGCATTAATGAGCTCTAGCAATTATACTGAATTCTGTCTTCTCCATTGTCTCAGCCAAGATAACATGTTTTAGCTTTGTTGTCAGACTCTAAACAGAAACCAAAGATATATATACCAAGATATGCACAGAATAATCCAGGGAATTAAAAATATTTGGCTAGAGGTATTATGATAGCTGTAGTGAAATTTCAGAAAGACTCCTTTGATGGTTGTTAAATGAATCTCTATATTTAGTACCATGTAGGAAGGCTATGATGGTGGTCACTGAAAAGTCAGTCTATAAATTCTTTGATACTCCTCCCTTTAAAAGATGGAGTCAAGGTCTGGGATATAACTCTATCATAGAACATCCTTAGATGTATGAGGTACTAGGTCTGGAAGGAAAAAAAATAGATAATTTAATCTCCTCCCATCGCAAGTTGGCTGCACTTAATACACATGTATTGACTAGAACATGGCAGATGTGACTAGGTCATAGATTATGGATTCTACCTTGCTCACTTGTTTGAATCCCTTGCTCTACAGGAAGATGGCTGTCATGTCAAGAAGCTCAAGGGGCAATGGAGATGGCTGAGAGGGTGCTTACTATAAAGCATGAAGATCCAGGTTCAGATCCCCTGTACTCACATAATAGCTGGACCCGGCCTAGTGCATTTATAACCCCAGGACTGGGGGGGGGGGCGCAGAGACAAGCAGATTCCCAAGCTTTCTGGCCACTTAGCCTAGCCAATTGGGACCTCCAAATTTAGTGAGAGGCCCTGTCTCATAGATAGATAGATAGATAGATAGATAGATAGATAGATAGATAGATAGATAGATAGATAGATAGGGTAGGAAATGATAGGGAAAGATGTCATCCTCTGACTTCCATACTCATATGTGCGCACTCGCGCACGCGCGCGCGCACACACACACACACACACACACACACACACACACACAGAGGAGCTCAAACAGTTCTATGGAGAAGCCCATCTGGTGAGAAGCTGAGGCCCCTGCCAAGAGCCAGCAATGAAGCAATCCCAAAAGCAGATCTCCCAAAGCTCTTTCAAGTCTCAGTTACCTTCAGCCCTTACCAACATATTGATGGTACTTTCATGAGGTATTTTAGACCAAAACCACCCAGATAAGCTGCCCCTGATCTTATGTGCTGCTAGACTGAAGTAATTCATTATGCCACAGTGGATAAGTCAAATAGAAACCATAAGATGGATCTGGGAGAAGGCCAATTAAATGGGGGAAATGCACATAATCACCTTTGTGTAATAGTGAAATGGAACAGTTGCAAGGCTTAAGTACTGACTTCCTGTGTTCAAAAACAGGTCCACTGCCTTTCAGGGATCCTTATAAGGTGTCATCTGTTGACTTAGATGAACTTAGAACCCATATTCTTTTTTATCAACACAGTCTTCATTTTCCAAGAAGCCACCACTCACAGTTAGCTAAGTACGGTTACTCTCATGCTTGGGCAAGGTCCGGGTCTTCTTTGGATCCAGATTGGCTTCCCCCCACCAGAGGGAAGCCACTACTCTGTTTTTGCAATTCTCTTCCTTCCACAATTTAGAAACCCAGCAAATGGAAATTGGATTTAAGACATTGCACCAAGAACCCAGAAATCTCTTCAAAGCCTAACTTGTGGCAGTCAACATTCCCCCTGCTGCTGTTGATAATTTGGACCACATTGACTAGGTTACTTAACATTTGCAAATAGGATTCCATAGCAACTAAACGTCAAATCCATGAAATAGATCGTCATCCACCGAGAGTCTGAGCCCACCCTCCACCCACCCTTTAGCCACCAGAATGTCGAGTAGCCCAGGATGAACTTCCCACCCACATACCCACCCTCACTACCTTGTTCCTGCTAAGGGCAAAGACCTCACATTCACCATGCATGTCGCTTCTGAGGTCGAGAGAGGAGGAAGGAATGGATGGAGATTCTGGGGTCCCACAGACCAAATCCATGGCAGGTGAAATACGTCCAGGACCTAAAGGCTGCAATTATGCCCAATTGACAGGGATCCAGAGTTTTTCCTCTCAAATTCCTGAGGAAACCAAATTGCATAATGTGTGATTTATTCAGAAACACACACATCTCCGTGTTGAGAACTGAGACAGGGGCAATATGGTGGGGGTCCCAGGCAAGAGGTACAGGTGCGCAGAAATGAAAACAGACTAAAACAACAAGCTCCTGGGCCTGGAAAGAACAGCTTCAGGTGCTGCTAGATTTCTCAGTCAGCGCGTGTGTGCACACAGACACGGCTTCCTCTGTGTGTGTAGGGGGGGGGGAGCGCGCGCTGGGGCTGGGGGCAGGGAATGGAAGGCCTTCCAGGGAGGGAACAGGAACAAGTCCGCACATTTTACATGGCGATCACAAAGAGAACCATCAGATGTGTGTTCTCATGCCTACCTTTTGCCAGCTCCGACAATAACTTTCGAGTCTCCGCCCTCCTCATTTCATAAACATTTTATATACATTTTTAAGTTGGAATATTTCTGCTCATTTGGGGAGAGTGTGCCTTTATGGAACTGGGCCTGCCTAATTGGAGCCTGACACATTTCTTTGGAGGAGTGGGGAACAGGAGAGTGATGGCTGTTGAAGTGGGGGTGGGGAGGGGTGGTTGGAGAAAAGGAAGAATGGGGGAAGATCAATAGGAGGATGATTCCTCGTGGAAAAGAAAACTGCCTTATTAGCCTGCTTTCAGTCTGTTCCACACCTTTCCGATGTAAAACCTGTTTAACCTGCTTTTGAAAGTTATACATGAAGGCTGTGTGGCCTTTCTGTCAGATTTCCACCCCTGCTGGACTGAACAATTCAATCTCTCTTTCCCTGGTCTACCTGTGGCATGAGAGGCCTGCTTGGCTTGAACAGACGGCTGTTTATGGATGATAGCATCTGCCGCAGCCCTGGTGACGTCACTATGTTATGTTAAATATGTCTGCCTCCTGGTAGAGAACCCAGAGCTGCCAGCTCTGGAGACCACCACCACCGCCCAGCCCAGACAGCACAGCCCCCAAGGTAGCAGCTGCCCCTCTGAGAGGCCACTCAGGCTCCCCCATGAACTGGTGGACTCCTTCAGCGCCCCTGGCCTACAAATGCCAATAGTTACAACTATCTATCCAGCTTTTTCATGCGGGGCTCTGAACACCACGTCTGGTTTTATTCTCATCACAACCCTGGTCAGGCTGATGTGCAGCTTTGCTCTCCATTCTAGAGGTAAATAAACTGAGGCTCAGAGAAACCAAAGGAAATAGAAGCCGCTGAACTGAATCTGGGTTTTTCTGGTTCCAGAATTTTAGATGGTCCCACTATGGGTTCTGGAAAAAAAAAATAGTCTAGAAGATGAAAAGCATCAGGCATGCTGTGCAGTCTATGGTCTCACATAACCGTGCCTCAGTTTACCCTACTCTAAAAAGTGGGTGGTGAAGGAAAGAATATAGCCCAGCTGGTAGAGCGCTTGTCTAACATACACAAAGACTGGATTTGATGATCCCCACCAAGCCCATAAACCAGGTATTATGGTGTGCATCAGTAATCCCAGCACTTGGAATGTGGCAGCAGGAGCCCATGGCCATCTTCATGTACATAGCTCCTGGCCTGCCTGGAGTACAAGAGACCCTTTGGAAGGGGAAAACCAGGGGAAGCTGACTTGTAGGTCAGAATCCAGAAGACTCCAGGGTTATCTGCCAGAAGGGTGGCATGAATTATCCCCTCAGCTATAAGGTGGACATGATGTTCCCACCAGAAGACTTCCTGAGGTGAGGAGATAGCATCTGGAGACCAGATAGCTACTGCCTTCTCGGGACCGCTGTGGGTCAACTGAGACTTCCGTCAGGTTTGAGTGGCCAGTTTGTTGACTGAAACAATGAAGCATCATTCACGGGTGAACTGTCTTTACCAGTATTGGCATCTCACTACCATTTCTCAGAGGAAGAACTCCAAACGTCCCACTGCTTGCCACACCCACACCCACACCCACACACCCACACACCCACCCCTGCCAGGGTTCCTGAACAGAAATGCAAGCTGGGAGCTTTAAGTTCTCAGAGGTCCCGGCATGAGGTAAAAAATAAAATCCTACGAGGCCCCTGCTTCTCTGAAGCAGTGGGCCAACCTAACCCCCGTAAGACATATTTTTCCAATGTTCTTTCAGTGGCTATCCTGGGATGTGGAGGAGCATGTGAACAAAACAAACGGATTCGTTTTTTTAATAAGGTCGGAAAGGCACACCAAATATTTCGCTTCCCCAAGGTGTCTCCATCCCTCCAGCTGTGCCGGCTTCCCAGCTGGGTCTCAAAACCCAAGTTCAGGACACCCAGACAAGCAATTCTAACCAGCAGTGCCAGGAAAATATTAACGTTTTTTTTAAAAAAAAAAAAAATACAGCCGAGATTCGTTTATTTTTAAATATGTGCCTATCTTTCTAGAACATCTTTCACACCAAAGAACACTGGGCAGTTCCTCTCGCCTGACCTGGATTAGCCATTTCCAAGCCAAGTCGACTTGAGGTCTTGCTTCACTCAACCTTATAACGCGTCACCCCCAACCTTTGAGGCGAATTTTCAAGCGTTCAGTCTCCTGGGGAATATGAACTCGTTCTATTTTGAAGATGGTGGGGGCGTTGTGCTGGGATGACGCCATTGTGGCGAGCAGAGCTTGCCGAGTTGGTGGGCCTGAACCGCTCTCCTCCCTAGACAGCCAGCTCTCCAGATGGGGCAGCCAAGGCCTGCTGCCTCCTGCCCAGGGGTCGCAGAAGGAGACCCCAGAGAGCTGTAGGGTTAACCAACCAGCCATAAATGCCGCCTCCTCCGGAGGCCTTCAAAGACCTGGGGAAGCAAACAAACCACATCAATCTTTATCCGGGCTCCTTACAACTGCCCTGGGAGATGGCTCCAAGAAGAGCCCAGTGGTGACTGTACAGAGGATTAAAAAATGATTTCGGCAGCACCAAGAGACAGGGATGGATGGCTTTTATTTCTCCCCACCCCCCACCTCCCGCCCCGCCCCTGCGCCCGTTCTTTGCTTTCCCTTACCGCCACCCCCTGACTCCATAAGAATGAATGTTTGTTTTGGGCCACCCAACGGCTCCATGGTGAGAACCTTTGGTTCTTCAATTGGCTTCATCCTTTCCACAGCAGAGAACTCCCTGACCATCCAAAGCAGCATGAAACATGAGCTGGCTGTTTGAACCAAGTCGTCCTCATTTTTTAAAATGCCAACTCTTGTCTAAGCTGAGGGTAAAGAGGCAAGGGTCAAAGCCAGGAAACCCGGGAAGGAGGTGGCCCATTGTAGATGCTGTGACCTATACAGGGTGAGTCATGTGAGATGGCCACCACCCACCCCTGCTGAGAATCCTTCAGTAGTATACTTTGGCCCCACAGACTTTCTGTACTTCCAAGCAGATATGCAAGGTCACAGAGCTCAGGATCCAAATTCTACTGTAAGTTCCTTCCTTCAGCCACCCACCCTCCCTCCACTGTCTCATCTCCTCCGAGGCAGCATTCCAGAGCCACCCAGAACACCCAACCTAGCATGGCACAAATACAAAGCACCCTGTGTGTATTTTAACCGCAATACCCTCATCACACTCCTCTGAACTCTCACCAAGCGCATTTCACAGATGAGGAAACCAAGACCTTGAGAGGTGACGTCACACCCGGGGATAAAAGCACTGTCCTTAGAGTGAGGAGTGGATGAGATAATGTCTGCACCATCCTTAGCTCTCACTGACAGAGTTCACCACCTCTGGAAGCTATCCGTGACACCTGCCGC
The DNA here is from genome assembly GCF_049852395.1 of Peromyscus maniculatus bairdii. Taxonomy (NCBI): domain Eukaryota; kingdom Metazoa; phylum Chordata; class Mammalia; order Rodentia; family Cricetidae; genus Peromyscus; species Peromyscus maniculatus. The sequence goes on along the minus strand of NC_134859.1, from coordinate 76,343,260 downwards.
TCCCCCTGTCATACACTCATACACCTCCCGACCACCCAAGCCCCGCCCAGAAGCTCCCCAAGGGCAAAGACATGTCTTGTTTCAATGCCGCCATCCAGGAACAGAGAAGGTGAGTGTCAAAACAATAAATAAAACCGTGCAAGCAAATGTCTCGTAGACCGCACATGAAAAAAAAGAAGGAAAGTAAAATAAAAAGGAGAAAAGCAATAGAAAAACAAACACTAACGCCAAAATGACTTGCACTAAAGATGATTAAAAATCTAAAGTTGCCTGGAGGTGCCTGGAGGCCAGTGGGAAAATGAACAGAAGGGAATGAGGAGTCATCCTTAAAATCCCCAGCTCTCACTACAGCTCATGGGCTTCACAGACAGCCCTAGAATGTTCATGAATCATAGGAGAAGACCAAGAGTCCTGAGAGGCAGCCATCCTGAGTAACAGCAGCAAACATCCTCCAAACCCATGGGCTGTGCAAACCATAACCAAGTCCACCTGCCCACACACACACACCTGTACACACACACACACACACACACACACACACACACACACACACACACAAGTGCTCAACTCTATGCCGGAAAATCCATTTCCCCACACCAACAGAGCATGCAATGTTTCTTATGAAACTCAGAAAGAAGATATAAATCTTTTGTTTTGTTTAGAGAAAGGATCTCACTATGTAACCCTAGCTGACCTGAAACTTTCTGTGTAGACCAAGCTGGCCTCAAACTCATAGTGATCCTCTTGCCTCTGTGCTGTGGGTTGTCTTTCTGTATGCTGTGAATATATGTTGTTACCATTGGCTAATAAATAAAGCTGTTTTGGCCTATGGCAAGAAAGCTTACAGCTAAGTGGGAAATCCAAGAGAGAGACAGAGAGAGAAGAAAGGTGGAGTCAAGGAGATGTGATCCAGCCACCCAAGAAGGAAGATGTGACAGTACCGGTAAGCCAAGAAGCTACATGGCAAGATATAGGTTAATAGGAATGGGTTGAATTAAGTTGAAAGGGCTAGCTAATATAAGCAGGAGCCATAGGCCATACAGTTTGTAATTAATATAAGCCTCTGTGTAATTATTGAATAAGCAGCTACAGGTCCACAGATGGGAGATATTTGTCCAGTCTGTGGGGCTGGGAGAGAAACTTCCACTTACCATTGGCGCCCAATATAGGACAAGAGTTTCCACCTGAAAGCTGAGAGAACTTAAAGAGAGATTCTAGTTCATGTCTCTCATTACCAGCTGAGGTACAGAGACACGTCCCTGGTCACGGCAGCAACATGGTGGGTTCCTGCAGTCTCTCACAGGCCGAGATACAAAGAGGCTTCTCCTGAGGGGTTGGCATCACGGCCTCAGGCTTAAAAACACAGGCATACTACTTAATACTGCTTCCCAGAATTGGGGAGGTAAGCGTAACTCCTTGGTACCTGAGCCATGTTGAAAAACAGAATGCGGCAAAGCCTATACCTCTGTCTCCCAGTGATGGGATGGAAGGCACGTGACATCGCATCCCACAGGATGCAAAAGACCTCAAAGATCAGCTAGCTGTTGACGGGCAGGGCTGCAAGGAGCAAGCTTGGAGAAGTAAGCTAGCTTGTTACCATAACAATAACACTAGTCCCAATTTCCGGATGTGTGGCTGAAACCCAGCAGAATGTCCAGGAAGGTGTGTGTCCTTGGAAGAAAGACAGTTACTCATTGGACAAAGGCTTCTGGAACCCCTGCCATGTGCCCGGCACTGTTCTAGGGAGAAGAGCTGAAGCAGCCAACTAGACAAACGAATGCCTTGCCCTCTGATAGCTGACCTGCTGGCAGTCCTAAAGCTTGAAAAACTCAATACTGTGAACTTGGCAGTGGCAGCAAAATATAAAACAAACTAAACAATGTTCAAGTTGACCCAAAGCTACTCAGTGAATGGAAGGCGTAGATGGAGGGTCTGCACAAGCAAAAGAGTGAGGGTCCAGAATCTCTAGGGGCTTGGAGCAATGAGGCTTGTGTGTTTCTGAGAAGTGGGAATGGAAAGATACTTCCCAAAGGTTTGGACACTAACCTAATGCCCCTTCCAATTTGCAGCCTAGAATTACCTTCACTACTAAAATTTTTTCTACCATCATACACTGAATCATAGCACTGGGATAGGCAGAGAAAGTTTGTCACCCTGGGAATCAGCAGGTACATACGAACCAAAACAGTCTCTCAATCCTGTACGTCCTCAGACACTCATCTCCCTGGGTCATAATGGGATGAGGAACAGGAGCCTAAGGTAAATGTCCTCTTTAATTATTGCTGGGACTGTCATATGATTGCCATCAAACCTGCCTCCTGCTCAGGCTCTCTCATCTCCAGGTCATTCTCCTCCTCATAGGTGCAGATAAACCAATGGCTCTTGACCTGTTTTAAAACGGGGCAGTGTTAGGCACCACCCACACATTATCTCATTTAATCCTCTCAGTCCTATGAGAGGCGTGTTTGCCTAGTGATTGCTCAAGAGCCTACAATTGAACAATGGCTGAGTTGAGATTTGGCCCCAAGACTTCATGCCCTTAGCCACAACATCATACAAGGACCACCCCATCTTGAAAATGGCTTTCTTCATGCCCTTCCACACCAAGCAGTGACCAGCTGCTCCTAGTTCAAGTGCTTACTGTGGTTGGCCCTATTGGTACCTGCTGCAGCATCTTCCTCCTCCTTCTGTCCTTCACCTGGGTGCTGTCCTGACCCCAGCCCTCTTTCTTCTATCCTAGATCTACCACGGTTCTCAAGGTCACCTTCACCACTCATCTCTTTCCACACCTTTCTCCAGCCTCCCTGACCCTTGCCCATCTCCATCTCCTCTGGAGTATTGAGTTCACGTTCACTATCAGCACCTCCTGGATTAGCATCTACCTGTTCAATTCAATAAGCACTTCCTAAGCCCCTGTGGCTGTCATATATATGGTTCAGGCTGGTAGGAGCATTTGAAGTAGAATGCACCTCCAAGGTGACAAGATCAGCTGTAGAGAACTGAGTGTTACCCCAGGCCCCAATACACAGCCTACAAGCGAGGTTCTACCCTGTCTATGTCTCTTGCATGTCCTGGGCATACCTACAGTGTATGCAAACTCATTGGCTGCTCACACAATAAGATCAAACAAGGAGGAGCTGAAGAACTTGGGTTCTGGGGTCAGAATGCTCAGGCCCAAATCACCAATTCTATGGCTTTGGGTAAGTCAATGAACTCCCTGCCTCAGTTTCCCTGTTTGTAGAAATGAGAAAAAAAAGTAATGCCTTCCTCTTAAAGGGATTCTGAGAATTAAACTCATATATCGAATTTTCCACCATCTATCATGCTCAGTGCCTGGATCATAAAATGTACCCAATAAATGTCAGCTTTTATCAATAGTAATGCCATTATTAGACAGAAAAAAAGGAAGTTCCTTGGCTTCGCTAACCAGGTTTTTAGTGTGTGTGTGTGTGTGTGTGTGTGAGAGAGAGAGAGAGAGAGAGAGAGAGAGAGAGAGAGAGAGAGAGAGAGAGAGAGAGAGAGAGAAATCATAGTCATATACCAATTTGAGACATTACCACCTGACTAGTTTGTGGTCAACAGAATTCTATCTAGCTCATAGCTGAATGGAACTCTTACTGATTTCAGTATATGCTGGTTGTTGTTGTTGTTGTTGCTTTCCTGCCCCCAGCCTTTGAACAGATTGCTGTCATTGTCCCTGCATGTGAAGGGGACAGGGGAACACAGCTGTCCAAGTCAGATGAATGCTGACCGTAAGGATCCCGGCTCCTCCTTCAAGGGACATGGCCTGCCAGACGCTGTGTGCCCCTCCTTCACACAGCCGGCCCCCCCTCTGCCCCCCACCCCCAGTTTATGTCTCCCAGTGGGACAGTAATTTTCATTTCCAGCCAAAAGGCTTTGTTTTCATGGGACGCCTATGTGGTAACAGAGCGTATTGCAGGGGGGGTTTGCTCAGAGGGTCAACGCTGAGCTGACTTTCAAAATAAACAGCCCCGTGTCCTTCTGTCTTCCAAAAGTTGTGTGTGGAATTGAGAAAGCTGGAAGACACTAGAATCTGAGGAAGAAGAAAGGTAAAGAGGCCAGAAAGAGTTGGGGGTACTGAAAGGAAGAGGAGACTGGGACCCGGTGTCCTCCACAGACAAACCCAATCTGTGTCTGTCTTCCTGGGTAGTGTCAGAAATGACCATGGAGAAAGTCTGCGGCACAGCAGACAGTGTGCTGATTCACTGGTGCTGTCTCGCTTCATTTTCACAGAGCGCTGCAACGGCACCCATCTTACAGTGAGGACCAGACAAGCGGAGCTGCCTGCCCCACAGAGCACAGCCAGTGTGTTCGTGGATGAGAACCAGTTTCTCTGATGTACTGGCCAGGCGCTAGCTGGTATCCTGATTAGTAACAGATCATGTATGTCAGACATGAGAAGCACATTATGTGATCATATATTCCAAAGCAAGAATGGGTACAGAGCCACACACATAGTGTGACAAAGCCGGGTGCTATTTTATATTGCTCCTGCCTTGAATGGGTGGTAGACTAAGAGATTGTCCTGTGGGATAAGGCCAAGGCCAGCCAGACTAGAAGACAGTGAGCAGCTGGGTCATTCCGAATAAACTTGGGAAGCAGGATCCACTCTAGAGTCCTGGGAACAGATGAGGATGATGACGACCCTGGAGCTGGGAGTCTGGAACTCTAGGTCACCATTCAAAGAAATCAAAGAAAGCCTTGGTTCTTGCTACATGCTGGACAGAGGTAACAGTGAGTCATAGGAGCCTAAGGGCCATAGGTTATCACAGTCACTGCCAATGTCCATGAGCAGTAGGACTGGACTTCCAGTACACGAAGTTTGGTGATATTCAACACCCCCTTAAGAAAAATTTCAAAGAGATTATGCTTCTTTCCAGGCACCTAGATCAAAACCATTTCTCTGTCCAAATGGCTGCTTATCTGTGAATATCCCTCCTGCTTTATGTTGTGAGCACTCCCATCTAAAGGAAGTCAGGAGCAACATTGTAATCTCTCTTTAGAGAGAACAAAAGAATGATGGAGACATGGAAACTCCAGGCCCACTCCAGTGGTGTGGGTACCGTGCTTCTGGCATTGGAATTGTCTCTTTAGACAATCTTTAAAAGCCAGTCCTTTGTCACATCAAGCCATTGATGTAGCTTGGGGATCCTTGATTATTCATGACCTCACTCACCCCATAGAAATAATGAATGAGGAATAAATATCAGTTCACAAGGAGAGTAATGACTGCTGATTGTGTACATGAGCATTCCAAGAGACCCTGATGAGCAGCCCAAGGAATCTGAAGTCAACTCTTATTAAAGCATCGTAATCCATATTAATATGACAGTACAGAATTACTCTGAGGGAGCCATTAGGGTCCATTATGAAAATCGCATTCATTTGCAAAATGAGGAACATACCAAAATGCAAGTTGTTGTAGCTTTTCCAGCTAAATTGCACATTAAGCATGCAGACTTCCTCCTCTAACATTCTGAAATGGTTTCATATGGACTCAGGCTGGCCAGAACATGTCTATTCTAAGACTACCCCACAGGTGAAGGCTGGAAAATTGAGGACCAATTTCCAAGGCGACATTCAGCTCTGCAGGAGACTTGATGAGTAGCACATGACTGTACTTTGGAACTTCTCCTGGAAGGACAGAGCTTGACACCAAGAAGCGATCTGAGCACCAGGTGGCTGCCTCCAAGAAGACCTTTCTGCCTGCTTTCCTCCAGAGACTGGTGGTGGGTGAGATTTGGGGGATGAAGTGCAGAGGATGAACCTTTATACTGGCCTTTTGAGCATGCATTCATACCCTTTTCTGGTAACAGGTTACCAGAGTTTCTCTGGAACCATCCCTTCCCTGTCCTTAGGCAACAACAGCTAAGCTAATTCATGTGTACTGAGCTTTTGGCAGACATTGCTTCAAGCACTTCACACACACACACACACACACACACACACACACACACACACACACACGAACTCATTCAATCCTTCTAGAGCCTCTGTAACATGTATGCTACCAAAATGCCCTTTTGAAAGATGTCTCAGCTAGACTACTATGTATGTTCTCTTAAATGGAAGAACCAAGATTCCAGCCTGCAACCATTGTCCTAACCACTAGCAATTGCAGCCATCCTGCCCTCAGCCTCACCTCCGGGAAGAAGACCATGAACTAGGTCCAAGCCTATCCTAAGATCATTCTTAGGATATCATTGGATACCATTCTGCATTCACACTTGCCTCAGATGGACATACCACCCAAGCTAGAACCAACTTGTACAAGCAATGCAAACCCAGGAATGTGTGCTGAACGACCAGAAGTAGCCTCTTGTCTGAGTCTTCTGAGTTTGCATCTGAGACAAGGATGTCTTGAGTGTTAGAGAACCAGCAATTAGAGAGAACCTAAGAATGGAGCCACTACAGATAAGACCAAGCTGAAGAGATCTTGACAACACTCGAGCCCCTGAAATTGTCTCTTACGAGCTAACCATTTCTCATTCTATGGAAGCCGATTAGACTTGGGTTTTCCTTATTTGCCTTAAAAATGGTCTTAATGCAGAAACTAAATATTCATGCAAGAGCAATACTTTCCATTTAGGTGGCACTCCACAATGGACAAAGTCTTCCGTACATTTACTTCAACGTCGTATCCATTCAATCAACAATAAGCATTTGCTGTTCATCTGAACACAGGCACAGACATAAACCAAGGGCACCCCTCCCCTCCTACCCTTTTCCGAGTCTAGTTCCCATAATCTCATTTCTAACAGTCTTGTAATATGTACCTGTAATGATGGCATTTGCTTATACATAACAGCAGACCATGGACTCCTCTGAATTAGAGATTTATTTATCCCCAAACCCAGATGTCCATGTATATGATGATGATTAATCTTTAGAGTTAACTGGGAAGAATTTAAAATGACCTAGGAGACTACTTCCAGACATGTCTATGAGGATGGTCCCAGAGTCATCCAAGGAAAGACCCACCTTGAATGTGGGTGGCATTATCCCTAAGGCTGGGGTTTCAGACTGAAGAAACAGGAGACGGTGATCTGGGTATGAGCATTCATCTCCCCTCCTGACTGCAGAAAGACCGGCTGCTTGCACATCTGATGTAGCAGCTAGAATCGCTCTTGGTACCACCATCTTTTCACTATCATGATGGACTCTGACATCAGACCATGAGCCAAAACAAACCCTTCCTTCTGTAAGTCGCTTTTTGTCAGATATTTGGTGACAGCAGCAACAATAACAAAAGTGACTATTATACACGTCGTTGTGAAACGCCTTCCTTGCCCTCACTACCGTGCTGGGTCCGTGTAACGTCAGCACCCCGGGCTCTCCTAACCGAAAGCACGGCAGGCTGGCTTCCACGGAAGTGAGGTTTCCGGAAGGAAGCACCCAGAGGACCCTCCGCAAGACTGGAGATGCAATTAGTGAAAGAAATAGGCAGGTGCAGGAGAAGCTGTGCCTTGAGACTCCACCCAGATGGCTCTTGGGAGCACTGGGTCACGTGTTGATGCTGCATGACAGAGGCCAGTGCCAGGTCAGTTCTCAGGCCTTCCTGCTTCACTAGCCCAAGTTCCAAGACTCAGACAGGGGCCTGCACTGGCTGAGCTCAGTGTCCTGAATATCAGGGAGTGACCAGAATTGCTTGACTCCCTAGACAGAGTGCTGAAAGGGTACACAGCCTGACTCTCTTGATACTCACCCCGTGGCAGAGTCCCTGAACATTTCTTGGTGTTCATGAAGTGACAGTTGTCAGTGTTGAAAAACAAATGTTAGAATAAATTAAAGGAAATAACATGATCAACATAGTCTTTACCCTCACAAAGCTATAGGCTGGGGAAAGGAGCATTATTAACTGGACAGCCAAGGGGAAAACACCTCTCACAGCTATGAGGGGCACAGTGAAGAAGATAGCATGTTCTTAGTACTCTAAAATGATGTCTCCAGAGCCAAGTTAACAAACAGTCCCTGGTGGCTTTAACAGATTAAGTGGCTCTGATTCGGGCTTGGGTGACCAGTGGAGGCAGAACCACCAACCACCGCTGTCAGCTTAAGGCTGAGTGTGATCCAGGCCCCTAGCTGGGGTTCCTCAGCTAGAGGAGACCTCTCAATGAAACTGAGATGATTGACTCCCAAGAGCAAGCATGTCAAGAACCCCAGGTGGAAGACAAGACTTCTAACCTCGTCTCAGAAGCCACTCAGTGCCACTCTGCATCTTCCAGGGGTCAAGACTTCATCAGAGGGAGAGTAGACTCCCTGCTCCCCTGGGATAAGCTGAGCTGTCACAAACAAAGTATAAGAGAGGAAGCTGCTCCTCTGTGAGGGACCGAGGAAGATTTCCAAGAAAACATCATTGGCCCAAGGCCTGCCTGAGAGAGAAGTAAGAGTTAATAAAGAAGTTCTAGGCTATTCTGTGTGTGCTGTGTACCTGTATGCATGTTTGTGTATGCATGCATATGTGTGTGCAGGTGGAGGTCAGAGGTCAATGCATGAGCAAAGGCCCCGGAATAGCAAGAAGCATGGTATATTCAAATACAAAAAGGCAGCACAGATCTCAGATGTGCAGAAACTAAGGCAAAATGTGATTAAGAAATGAGAGCCTGGGTAGGTACCAGGTCTGAAAAATGTGCTACTGGCTATTTTTTTTTCTTTATCTTAATAGAAATACTTTAAAGTGGTACTTGGGAAATAGTTGAAGATTAAAGGAATGCATAACTACATTCAGTCATTCTAAAAATACCATTTGGACATTGACATGTATCAGAAGTCATAAGTGCTGTGATTCAAATCAGTGTGGTGGGAGAGCCTGGAGATGGATGATAAGATGGCACCCAGTGTGGCAAGTTCAGAGGGAAGAGAGATCTCAGTAAAGGACCACAGCTAATGCAAAAGCCCTGTGGTGGACGTAGGCTTAGCGTGCTCTGGGAAGAAGGGTTCAAAAAAGAAGTCAGCATACCCAGAGCACTGCCGTCTTTGCAGGGAAGACTTTGGAACCAGCTTTCTATAAACAGCAAGCATGCCAGCAAGACTTTCCTATCAGGACAGCACATCGCCAGGGCTGCAGCTTCGACGACTCCGGAATGCCTCTCCTCAGTAGAATGTCCGGAATGCTCTTTCCCTCTGGCCTGGCTCTGCCTGTCCTCAGCAATGAGACTCGCCTGTCATCATGTACTTCCTACAGCTCAACAAACCCCAAGGAAGCGATTTGGCAGAATGTTCAAAGAACCTTAAAGATGCCCGCACCCTTTGATTTGGTGAATCCCCGTCGAGGGGTCCAGCCCAAGGTATTGATCACAGATACAGAAGAAGCTTTATCACACAACGGAGCTCATGCCAGCATGATCCACAAGGATGAGAAAGAGCTAATAAATCCAATATTCAGCCATATGGGTAAATTAAATAAGTTAGAATGCATCTCCTAGACATGGCACTAAAAACCCAGTTCCTAGAGACGGAAATAGCACCAGGAAATGCTTGCCTTATTGTGGTAAGATTAAAGACTGAAGCTGCACAATAGTCTAGATGTGACTTCTGCAACCATTTTAAAAACTGACATGCAGGGAAAACACAGTCATCATTTTTAGAAAGAAATTGCAAGTGACTTACTTTCCTTTTTCCCCATGATCCTTCGACTTCCTATAATGAGCATTATTACTTTTAAGGTAGAAAATATGAGTTTCTTTTTTCCCCTCAACACAATCTGACTACGTAGTCCTGGCTGGCCTGGAGCTTGCTCATTAGATCAGCCTGGCCTGGAACTCACAGAGATCCACCTGCTTCTGCTCCCTGGCACTGAGATTAAAGGCGTGTGCCACCACCATACCTGGTTGTAAAAAGTTGAGTCAACTGGGGCATTATTTCACTCTTTTTCAATGAAAAATAAAACAGCATCAGCAGCACAGGTTGCCTGCCTCCTTTAGGACAGACAGACAGGCACTCAAGACCTCCACAATCTGGCCACAGTATTTTCTACTTAAGTGTGTGTGTGTGTGTGTGTGTGTGTGTGTGTGTGTGTGTGTGTGTGTATGTGTGTGTGTGTGTCCCAGTGACAACAGACACTTGAGCATGCTCTCCTCTCTGCTCTTCTCCTCCATGATGAAAGAAGTTCAAGAGAAGGAAGATGGCCAACCTCCCCCTGTCATCCTAATCCTACCCATCATTCCCCACCCTCCTCTGGTCACCCACAGGTTGTGCTGGCCCCCCCACTTCCCTTCACTCCCTCTCCATTCCAAGCAGCACCATGTCTGTCTGCATAACACGCATGGTATGTCAAGCACACCTGGCCTGACAGTGCTCTGCGGGGTCAAGGTATGTGGCACCTCCCCCATGGGACAATTAGCTCCTGATGGAGTTTGTCTTTCCCAGACCATCACTCCCTGACTCCAGCCCCTTGCCATCACGGTGATGTCATGCAACCAACTCGTATTCCATGAATGAGTGGATGGACGCATGGGAAGTAGATAAACAGATGGATTGATTGATGAATATTTGGACCAGCTCAGAGACAAAACAGCATCTGAGAGATGTCTCTGTGTCTAGCTCGGCCCAGCTCTCCCTGGAGGGGCCTTTGCTCTGAAGGAGCAGCTCCTCTCTCAGCTCCTCCCCGCCATCCCACCCACCCATGTCAACCTTACCATCTCAGTCAGTAAGGGTTCCAAGCCAGACCAGGACCACTCACCAAGGAACCCTGCACACACACCAGCCTACCCCAAAAGGACTTTTTGTCTCCTTCCCCATGGGGGACCCCATAAATTATGAGCTCAGCCTGAGACTGAGGTTGGACTAGAGAGATCGTAGCTCACCCGACAAGTGCTCTCTGTGGAAGCAGAGGTTGGCCCTGGGTTGAGTGTGCACATGCCATGAGGTATGTGGCTGTTTTAGAAAATGACTGTGTCCCCGTCCAGAGGCTGGAACATGCTCCTCTGCTGTCCCCAGCACCTGCCTCCCGGTACTCTTCTCTTTCTGAGGGGTAATTCTCTCCCAGGACACAGCTGGCCCTCCTTCTTTTGTCTGCTCAACACCAAGAACCAGCTGGGCCCTGAACTGAGGGAGTGAATGATTCCCCAAGGGAGGGGGGGGGGACACCTTCCTATGCTCATGCCCTGCTAGCTTCCAGTGATCAGTTTCCAGATAATACTAGCTTCTGCCTTACATCAGCTTCCTATGGTTAATGCAACAATTGCCACAAATTTGGTGGCCTAAAACAACAATTCTCGTAGTTCTAGAGGCTAAGAGTCTAAAATGAAAGAAGTCCTGCTTCTTCCAGCTTTGGGGGACTACAGACATTCCTTGGCTTGTGGCTGCATCTCTCCTGTCCTTCCATGGCATCTTCCTCTTCTCTCTGCATTACCATTGGATTTAGGACTCACCAGAATAATCCAGAATGAGTTCATCTTGAGAGTCCCAGCTTGATTATATTTGCAAAGAACTTATCTCAAAACGAAACAGACAAACAAACAAACCTCTGAGGCCAGCCTAGTCTACAGAGTGAGTTCCAAGACAGCCAAGGCTACACAGAGAAACCCTGTCTTGGAAGAAGAAAAAAAAAACAAAAACAAAAAAAACCCTCCTACTCCCAGGTCCTGGGGATCAGAATGTATTTGGGGAAAGATGGCTGAGGTACAGTGTGTCGTAGTTTGCTTTCTATTGGTGTGATTAAGAATACCATGACCAAAAGCAACATAGGGAGGCAATGGCTTATTTCATCTTCTACTTCTAGGTTACAGTTCATCACTGAGGGAAGTCAGGGCAGACATTCAAGGCAGGAACCCAGAGGCAAGACCTGAAGCAGAGACCATGGCAGAGACCATGGAGGAATGCTAGTTAGTTGCTTGTGATTCTTGCCTCAGTTTATTATGCAATTCTGGACCACCTGCCCTGGAGCGGCATCGTGCACAGTGGACCCTCTGGCATCAATCATTAATCAAGAAAATACCCCACAGGCTTGCCAACAGGCTAGTAAGATGAGGTCAGTTTCTCAATTGAGGTTTCTTTTTCCCAGGTGATGAGCCTAGCTTGTGTCAAGTAGATTTAAAAAAAAAAAAAAAAAAAAACTAACCAATGTACAATGCAGTGCAGTAAGTACCTTTTTACTATAGAGATCACAACATATTGTCATGAAACCTAGCATTGAACAGAGAGCCCTTGTTATCAACGAAATGAGTGGATGGAGAGTTGTGATGAGTCTGTCACTGGTCATCATCCTCAGCACATTTGATGACAGTACCTGCTGATAAAACATCAGAAAAGTATTTTATATGCATGAGTGGTTTGTTTGCATGCATATCTGTGTACCACATGCATGCCTGGCACCCTTTGAGGTCAACAATGGGCATCAGATCTCCTGAAACTGGAGTTATGGATGGTTGAGAGCATTGTGTGTGTGCTGGGAATCAAACCTGGGTCCTCTGTAAGAACAAGTGCCATGACCACTGAGCTGCCTCTCCAGCTTAGGAGAGCTATTTTCCACTCCAGCTTTGCTGCCATATCTTTGCCGTGTTCTCCCATCTCCTAAGACTGATATTTCCGGCATCACATTCAGGCCCTCCATCATTTTCCCATTAGCTGTCTCTATACCAGGAACACCATCTGAAAAGAGAAGAGGTTATTTCATACAGCTACCTTGCTCTACCAAATGCTTTAAGAGGTGTAATCAATGTGAGTTGAACAGAATCAAATCAGTTTAACTCAGTGCCAAGAACCTTGATTTTACACCCAAAGCTTACCTACATTTCCCTGAATAAAATGCCCCCCCCCCCTTAAGCTGAGCCTGATGGATTTGCCCTCTAATTCAAGCTACTTTTGAGGCTGAGAAAGGATGGTGGCAAGTTCAAAGGTAGCCTAAGCAACTTACTGAGACCCTGTCATCGAAGAAATTTTAAGAATTTAAGGGTTGTGTCCAGTCATACTGGCGTACCACAAGCATGTCATTTGCCATTGAGAAGGATAAAGCTGGAGGATCAGGAGTTTAAGGCCAGGCTTGGATACATAGCCAATTTGTGGCCAGCCTGGGTTAGATAACACTGTGACTCACAAAAAGGTGGAGGGTGAGGGCTAGAGACACAGCTCAGTCATATAACTCAGAGCACTTGCCTGCCATGTGCTAGCATATTATGCTGGCACATAAATGTATATTCCTTCTACGGGACAAATAACCTCCCGTCAGACGCCCTGTGCTGTACTCTATTACATCCTCAAAGGTAACAAGTTTGCAGAGCCAGCTGACAACATAGCAATGTGTCCATGTCTGGCTTCCTAATTGTGCCCGGCCCCTCAGGTGAACAGAATCGGAACACTGAAAGCCAGACCTTCACGAGGGCCAAAGCAAGAGAGGTGGTTCCAGAGGAAACGGAGAAGGGCAGAGGTGCCCTGCGATTCTTCAGTGTGGCTGTTTTTTAGAGCAGGCTCTCTAAGAAGCTCTGTGCAGAGCCCCAGGACTCAGGTGCACACAAAGCACGTGCATTATTAACGAACGAGTGGGCAGTGAGCACAGGGGTCAGCCTGCTATGGCTCACCAATGCATCTGTTTTGGCTGCTGGGATCCCAGTGTCGCGGTCCGTGGAGGACAGAACAAACGCTGGTCAACCCTGGTGGCTTCTTCAGGAGGAAGGCGGGCAGGCAGCTGCTGCTGCAAATTCCACTCCCTGGGAAGAATACACTTTATTTTTGGAAAGACAAAGGAGGAGAAAGCGATGCCGACGGATATACATTTGCTTTTCTATTTATGCAAAGCCCCTACCCCTGCATCACCTCAGCTACCAGTTGTTGCTGGCAGCCAGAGACCACATTCATTAAGTCCTCCCTGGCCTGCATCCCCATAGAGAGCAGCACAGGTCAGTCTCCAGCACTTCCTACAACGTAAAGAGCTACACAAATAAAAGCCGAGTTCCCATGGCAGGCTGCTAGCCCACATGGCCATAATTAATACTCCTATGGAGTAGATACGCTCTCAAGATCCTCCCCGTGTGAGAGCCATCCTCCCTGGCAAGAGGACTCTAATCAACACTGGTTTAAAAAAAAAAAAGGCACAGTAATACAGCCTCCCTATTATTTTCTGTTCTCTGTCTGCTACTCCCTATATGATTTCAAATGTCCCTTTAATCATGCTATCTGAAGCTGGATCTCAGCGGAAAGTCCACTAGTGGGGAAAGGGAAAAGGAGGGGAAGGGAGAGGGAAAAAGGGGGGGGGAGAAGGGGCGGAGGGGGAAGGGAATCCATCAAAGACAAAGAAAAAAACTGAAAGCAACGTCATAGGGCAACAACTCCGCCCTGTTTTCCACATAATCTTCATGACCTAGCTGACCTAGTGATCCTGCATAGAGTTATTCAATGAGTAACTGGGATGAATCTAAATTACGTAATGGTTGACTGGAACAGTAGACTCAGTTTGAAATGTCTGAGTATCTCCTTCTTCACTGTTTGTGCAGTCTCTTTAGGTACTCACTAATTTTACTAATTTTACTCTCTCAGGGAGAGGACCGAAAATCCATCTGAATGAATGGCTATCATGTGCTAAGTGTTCCAGCTTGTTATCTCAGACAAGTTCCATGATGATCCTGAGATACAGATATAGATAGATAGATAGATAGATAGATTCCATATATGTGCAATGCATATATATTAAACACACAGAAATGCATAGACATACATATATACACATATACATATATGTGCTGAGAGGTTGAACGGCTTGCTTCTGGTAGCACATCGTAAGTACAGAGCTGTCATTCAAACACAGGCCTGCCTGACTCCAGAGAAATAAATGCCACTCTGCCCTGCTGAATCCCAGGAGACAGTGTGTGTCAGCTTCAGTAGAGGCCAGGTTCCGGAAAGGAAATGGTGACCCTCCAGATTCCCTCTAATTGGATTTTCTGTGACAAAACCAGGGGAAGAGTTGGGGGAATTATCCACAGTGAGATCTGACTTGGAACACACAACACCAAGAGGCAGTTTTGTGAAAGAGGCCAGCACTGACTTGCTCCTTTGAGCTTTCTGAAGGAGACTTGCCCGATTTATTGCTGCTGTAGTAGCTGACCTCCTCCTTTAGACTGTGAACAGTTGGAGAGAAGTGATCACATTTGCTTTCCTCACCGACATAATCCTAGTACCAAAAACTATGCATAGGCCAGGTATGGTGGTGCACATCTATAATCCCAACACTCAAAAAGTGGAGGCAGGAACATCAGGAGTTCAAAGTCATCCTTGGATACATAGCAACTTTGAAGCCTAACTGGAGTACATGAACCACCCAAAAAATAAAAATAAAAAATAACAGGGTTCTGGCTATGTAGTTCAATTGGAAGAGTGCTTGCTTGACATGCATGAAACATGCATTGCATAAACCAAGAGAGCTGTGATCCTAGCACTTAGGAAGTAGAGGAAGGAGAATCAGAAGTTCAGGGTCATCCTTGACTACATAGCAAGTTCAGGTACAGCCTGGGCTATACTAAGACCCTATCTTAAAAACAAAACAAAAAACTATATAAAGTATTCAGTGACAAAGAATGAAGGTGATGGCAAAGGGGTCGCATGTAAGGGTCTGCATTGACAGGCAGACTGGGATACAAGGCCAGCTAGGATGGTGTGGGCGACATCCAGGAGCCTTAGTAAACCAAAACCATGGTCTGGGGGAAGAGCTGGAGAAAATGAATTCAGACATGGAGCATTGTACCCTCCCACACAGCTAGAGTTCATCCCTCCTACGTGAACGGCCCTGAATCAGATGGAAAGTAGCATTCATTCAGCAGCCACACCCTTTGTGGCAGCTGGTGGCTCCCGCAGTTATCAGTAGGCTGCAAGAGAGCCCTGATTCACCATCAAGGTCTTAATCTTCAAAAGTTCAAGACTCTGGACCACAGCCAAGGAGTTGACAGAAATGGAGGTAAACAGAGAAACTACCTTTCCATCGGGACATAGCCTATCCAGACTCAAGGAAGCTTGAAATCCCTTCCCTTTGTAACTGAAACAACTGGGCTATGGTCACCCCGCTCATTAGTAACAGAGACAAGGTTCAGAGTTAGGTCTCCTGACACCTCCTAGCCTACCTCAGAGAAAGGTGTCTGATAGACGAAGGTCAACACAGTATGCAAAAGGAAGCAGGTGGCACTTGGCCACCATTCCCAAGAATAGTCAGTCACTGAGATTCTGAGGTAAGTAAGAGACAAGGGAAGAACACAGATGCATGTTCACTGGGCCCTGAGAGACCCCTGTCTAATAAGGAGGACAGAGATGGGTATGTATTGAATACTGTCTCTGCAGGGTTCATGCGTGATTTTCTTCAATGTCTTGGAGGATGAGGTGTCAAAGAAGAAATACTACAGGCATGAGAAGCTAGAAAGTGGCTAAGCAGTACAGTACTTGCCTCACACTGGCCATGTCCAGGAGGGAGAAAAAGGAAAATGTACAGATTTGGAATGAAGAGTGTAGGCTTAAATTCTGGGCTAGCCACTTGCTAGTTCTATGAAATGCAGCCAGTTATTCACCCCCTCTGGGTCTCAGCTTCATCATCTATAAAATGTGGACAGCATGTCCCTCACAAGGCTATTGCCATCATCAAATAAAATTGTATATACAGAACGCCTAGCAGAATTCTCACACAGCGTGTGGGTTTCATAAACCTTATATTGGCATCCTCACACCTCAGTCAGTCTGAGAAACAGAAAGAATGGATTCACTCATATGAAAAATCCCAGGAGACAGCAGGCATGCAAGAACCGTATTTCATTCAGCATGATGTGGTACAGAGCCAAGTAAGACTTTTAAAATGTTGTCTTCAACAACAAATTCGTCTTTCTGTCCTAAGGGAAACCAATTGCCCCAGGAGGAGGGGAAGCCTTGGGTAGTATATGAGGAGCTCTCTCTTTTCCCTTCCAGCTGATTGGGTTGCAGCTGGAGTCTAAGTAAGAGTCCCCAACTAGCCCTGAGATGATTGTATATTTTCTCTTGCAAATTTGACCCATGAAGGATTAGGAGAGCAAAGCATATCGCAACAGTAAGTGGAAAATCTTGAGACAGAACAAAACCAGAGGAACCATCATGAACAAGATGAGTCACAAAAATCAGAAACGATGAGGTCCAAAAAAGAGAGATGAAGGAGAGCCATCAGTAGGAAGATTTAGAGAATTGTGCAGACCGTGGAGACACAGTGAGTCAGAAATTATGGGACTCTAGAATCAAGATCCCTACACTGCTGAGGCCAGCATCCCCAACCACTCAGAATTCCATCTGATGTGATGTTACATACCACCCTAGTCTCTGTGTGGCCCCCATTCTTCCCAAGGCTAGCTGAATGGCTTTTCCTGAGTTACCACGCATGTAATCCTATGACACACCTATGAATAACACAGATGAATCTTTCACATCCAGATGAGGCTGATTAAGTCAATGTTTGCTACATTTAATGCATACTCTGGATTTCCTGGGATCAACCAATTCTGTGGGTTTTCCCCAGTTCTTAAAGAGATTCAAACTCCAAAAGATGTATGATTTAGCTTTCACACATCCCATGACTTTTCTCATACCTATAGGGATGGCCTGGCTTATGGTTTGGGACATGGGGTCATGGGGTCATTGTAACGATGTTTTAGGACATTGCTTAGGCTCTCTGGAGTAAAAACGATGGGGATGGAGGACATGGAGCTAGACAGTCTCTTTTCCTCTGCTCATAAATGCCCCGATTAACATCATTCAGTAGAAGACTCACAAAAAAAATCAAGTAGAATGAATATGAACTCCATAAGCAGAGACAGTGTGTGTGTCCCATTGGTTATATCTCACCAGTACTTGACACCAAAAATGTAACCTAAATAACTGTCACCAAATACTAACAGTCCAGGTGTGGTCCATACCTATAGTCCCAGGCCACAGCGGGTTAGGCAGAGGGATCCTAACTAAGTTCATAATGCCACTCTGTTTAACAATAAACCTGAAAGAAGAAAGGGAAAAAATGGTAAGAGGAAGAGAGAAAGAGAAGGGAGGAAGAGAGGGAGGGAGGGAAGAGTATGGAGAAGAATAGAGGCATATAAAATGTGCCTCTCAGATCTCCTGTTATTATGTGACTAATGGTTGCAGCTGCCTATTTCCCAGTGTGCCACCGAGACCCACATCCCACCCTTACCAAAGACGCACACAGTTCTGGCAAAGGGTGTCATTCAGCTAATGTGGACTTTGGTCCAAGGACTTCCTGATAACCTGACCTGAACATTTGAGAATCGTATTGCAGTCTGAGACTCGGCCTGCCTTCCTCTCTTTATCTGGTGTCAAGCCTGCATCCGTAGCTCTCTCAATCACCCTCATCTATCCTCGCCCACAGTTTCTTTTCCCCTTTACCATCATTTCTCACAAAGCTGTCTTCATGAGGCTAGAGAGAGAGTTAAGTGGTTAAGAGAACATGTTGCTCTTGCAGAAGACCAGGGTTCGATCCCCAGCACCCACAAGTTTACAAACATCTATAATGCCAGTCCCAGGAGATCTGGTGTCCTCTTCTGACCTTCAAGGGCACCAAGAATGCACATGGTACACATGCATACCTATGCAGGCAAAAACACTCACACATAAAATACAATGAACACATGTAATTTCAAAATTAAATTTAAAAGCTAAAGCCATCTTCCCACCCATGTTTTGGAGAACTTAGCCACTATGAGGGAAGAAGATTCAAGAGAAGGAGGGGAGAGCTGGCCTCCAAGTCCTTAGGGCTTAGAGAGTTAGAAAGCTCTTCAATTCTGTCCCAGCACTATGACTACAATCAGGCGCTCTCTCTCTCTCTCTCTCTCTCTCTCTCTCTCTCTCTCTCTCTCTCTCTCTCTCTCTGATGAATGCTTTTTCCTCCTCTGTCCTGCTATAGATTGTATCTTCTGGGCTCTGAGTTCAGGAAGAGATTGAGAAATAATAAGCATCTGATGGCTGGAGACCAAGGGGTGATGGCCCCCAGGTCACTTCTTTATCGCCTCTCCCTTCGTTGCTGCTATGTGTCTCCCAATACCTGTGTTCTCTCATGCATAGCTCCTACCAAATGGCTGCCAGTCTACTGTCCCAACTGAGATTCTAGTAACCATCTCACAGAAGAGAACACTGATGATCAAAATACGGAGAATAAATGATGGTTGAATGCTCATCCATAAATGGGACATCTGTATTACCCACTCCAAGGCTGAGGGAACGTCGTGGAAGATGGTTAAGAGCAGAAAGAATAAAGGGGAAATGATGTAGGAGCTGAAGGAATCACTGAGTCACCAAAAAATAAAATAAAATAGATGAAAGTAGAAGGAGGCTAGCTGGGAAAAGAAGGGGTGTTAGCGGAAGTACAAGGGGGACAGCAGAAGGAAGGGAATGGGTTTAATTGAGGAGATGAATATAATTGAAACAAGTCATGATTAAGTAAATATATGAATGCCTCATAATAACTCATTATGATGTATAATTAAAATATGCCAATAAAAACATTTATTAAAATAGAACAAGTTGAGCTTATTGTTTGGGTGACTGTGTTAGTGCCCCCCCCTTAGTCACTCTGTACAAGTGGCCCCCCTTGTACCCTCACAGTCTCCTGCCACTTAGATTCTGGCCTTACTATTGGATTTTCTTCAGCCAATGGGAGAGTCAGGAGTGATGAGACACAGGAAAGCAAATGACTTAAGGAAACAACAAACAAAACCCTCAAATGTTTTTATATCTAACCATGATACGGTGAGAAATCACACCACAACCAGGACAGTCTTTTGGAAGGTTGCAAGGGGAGTCCAGTCTCCCAAACAAGGCTTTTTGCACCAACTATCAGTCAGCCGACTCATGCTAAGTCCTCAACCAAAGCCAGCAGAGCCACCTACCAGAACTTCACCAGGCTATAGAATCCTAGTGAGCTGGCTGAGGCCTTAAGAGCTATCTGCTAAAGCCTTGATCCACAAGCCATACAAAGATTCGTTAAGCCACCGAGTTGGGAATGGCTTGTTGCTAACATGACTGTGGCTGTAAAGCAATGATAAGATGCATCATCTCAGGGAGGAAGTAAATTCTGCCTAGTCAAGCTGGCTCTGTGGTAAAGAAGATGGTCCCTGAGGAAGGAGGTAAAGACAAGGACTTCTACTGTATTGTGGGACCAAGGGACCAAAGCCACTCCCTTGTGAAGAGCTAGCAATCCAAAGACTTTATGTTGCCTGAATTTCCTTGGCCCAAGCTAGGCCTAAGTCAAGCATTAGGAGCCTGAGACGGTCTTCCTCAGGGGAAAATACAACTTCTAGGTTGCTAGGAAAAGATCAGTGGCAGGTCCAATTGCAGTAAACTTGTACTGAGAATCTCAGTGACGCAAGAGCAAGCTCCAGGGGACTTACAAAGGGAGAGCAGTGAGTACCTCACATCCCATCAGCAGAGCATCCCAGACCAACCTTCCCACGTGCTCAGCAACCCAGAACTGGGAATCTCCAGGCAGAATGGATCCAGAGAAAGGGCTACAATTCAGATCTAGCCTGAGACACCGAAAAGACAGAAATGGCCACATATCTCTAGGGAGCTGAGAAGATCTGGGGGGTTTGCAGAGCATGGTGGTACATACCTGCAATCCCAGTGACGTTGAGACTTATTAGTTATGAATCCTCGGCCTAGCTTAAGCTCATTTCTGGCTAGCTCATTTAACTTAAATTAACCAGTTTCTCTTTTTCTACCTTCTGCCTCGAGACTTTTTAACCTTTTCTTTCTGTATGTCCTACTTTTTCTGCTTCTTCTGTGTCTGCCTGTCTGGTGGCTGCCTGGCTGACCCTGGGCATCTCTCCTCTCTTCCTCTTGTTCTTTTTGAGCCTAGATTTCTCCTCCTTTTTATTCTCTCTGCCCACCAGCCCCACCTATCCCTCTTCTGCCTAGCTATTGACTATTCAGAATTTTATTAGCCCAATCAGAATTTTATTAGCCTTAGGCAGGCAAGGTGCAACAGCAACACATCTTTTCATAATTAAACCAATGCATTGGTAAACAAATGTTAACACATATTTGCATCATTAACGAAGGCAGCAGAAACAAATGTAACACATCTTTACACAGTTAAAGTAATACCCCACACCATAAACAAATGTAACACATCTTTGCCCAGTTAAAATAATATATCACAACATCCCAGCAGGTAAAGATAGGAAGGCCAGGAGTTCAAGGTCATCCTTTGTAACATAGTAAGTTTGAGCTTAGTCTGGGTTATATGAAATACTGCCTAAAAAAAAAAAAAAAAAAAAAAAGTGAAATCAAACAAACACAAAACTCTGGGTTTTTCTGGGGCTGCTTTCCCTCCTAGAGATGGCAATCGCAGACTAAAACATCACTGAGAAGTATATGCCAAGATAAACACGGGGTCAGAAAGGAAATCCCCACTAAAAGTCAAGAGAGAATACGTGGGCATCTTAGCTGGAAGGTAACCACATATCAAGTTCTCTTGTTTTGTAACAAACCTCAAAATGTAGTCTTCAACAATACCATGACATTACATTTGAGGCATGCATGCATGGGTCAGCATTTAGGCGGGCACAGCTGGGTGATTGCCCTGTTCCCAAGCACAGCTGGCTGATCATTTCATTCCATGTAGGATCAACAAAGGCCACTTGAGCCAAAGGACACAAGTCAGCTACTCCTACACTGTACCCTGTGCTGGGATCGCTAAAAGGCTAGGCTCAGTGTTTCACGTGCAGATAATCAAACTTCTCCTCCAGTAGCGTGGGGACCCCAGAGGAGTGCCCCAAGAAGCCCATCCCAAAGCTCCAAGACTTTCTATGATACTGCTTTTGAAACCCAGAATACCATTGCCACCACCAACCTTTGTGCAAAACAAGTCACCTAGATCAGCTCAGGTTCAGAGGATGGGCAAAGGAACTCCGCTGCTCCATGGGAGGAAATGCAAAGAATGCTAACTCACTTCACTGTGGCCTAAATAGTCTCCAAGGTGTTACATCACCTGAATAACCCTCTTAGCATAGTCTAAGAATGGGATAATGGAATAATGGAGACTTAGAAAGTTGACCTTGTACTTCCCTCCCTTCATCTTGGACCATTCCATCTCATCCTATCCATAGCTTATGACTTCCATTAGATCTCACTAAGGCAACAGGGACCTCTGATTAGTATCGCTGGTCTAAGGATATTTCAAAATTCTAGTCTGGGAACTCTAAAGTGTGTAAAGTTGTCTGCATGACCTCAATATGTCACTTACTGAACAGAGATATTACCACATTCAAGTTTTCATGTAGCCAGTGTCATGCAACTTACTCTCACACAATTCCTAAATTTTAGGACACGCAATTCCTAAAGAAAGAAACAGCGGCACATTTGAAGGATCAAGCAGGGACTCGAGAGGTGGCTCAGCAGTTAAGAGTGTGGACTGCTCTTGTGGAAGACCTGAGTTTTATTCCCAACACCTGCATTGGGTGGCTTACAACTGTCTATAGATCACAACTGTTCATAACTCTAGCTTCCACACTCTCTTCTGAACTCCATGGGCACCTGTACTCACATGTGCACATTCACACACACACACACACACACACACACACACACACACACACACACACAAATAAATCTTCTGAAACTAAAAAAAAAAATACGTCTCAAGTAATGGATATAATTCTTAGTGAAGGAACTTTGTGCACTGGATCTGAACACTGAAAGCAGAATAGTAGTCTTCCAGTACTCTGAAGAGGTCCTGGGCTTTCCTCTACAATTTTCATGCACCATGTAACACATTCTGGTATTTCTGTTTTCAGATCATGTATCCCTTTGGTTTTAGTTATTTTTCAGGCTGAAGGGATGACTCAGCAGTTAAGAGCACTGGCTGCTCTTCCAGAGGACCTGGGTTCAATTCCCACATGGCAGCTCACAACCTTCAGTAACTCCAGCTCCAAAGGACCCAATAGCCTCTTCTAACCTCCATGGGCATCAGGCATGTACATAGTGCACATAAATACATGCAGGCAAAACATCCACATACATAAAATGAATAAATAACAAAAAAATAGTAATTTTCATCTCAAGATACATCTTCCAAAAGAGACGGTGATTTTCCATAGTTGATCTTAAGATTCCAGAGAAAGGACAGAACAAGCTCCAAGACACAAAGGGACATTAGCATTGCGATGCCTATTTACTTCCTCTTTAAATAAATTGATCGGGTTTTATGCAATTTCATGCCTATGTTAATACTCCCACTCTTCCTTGGTTTATTTATTTGTCAGATATAACCAACCCACACAACTCTCATGGTGTGTTGGGAGCTACACTTCAGGGCAGAGACCATTGGCAGAGACACCATGCGCTTCACTTGATCTCAGAGCATTTCTGTGTATTGCAGCCTATATGTAAATTAAGTTGTCATAATTCTCTGATTTCAGAATTCATCTTCACCAAAAAAGGATGAGTGGCCTTTAGAAGAATTCTTGCGAACAAAGTGTGGATGGGTAACAAGACAGACTGTGCAAACACAGGCGGCAGAAAGAGAAGAGAAAATGACCCTGGCCTGGCCACCTCTAGTGAGTCCTCCACCGGCTACCACATAAGGAAACGGGAGGAAGAAGGACCAGGAGTTCAGGGCCATTCTTGGCTACATAGTGAGTTCAAGGCCAGTCTGAGCCACATGAAACTCTGACTCAAAAAGAAAGAGGAGGAGGAGTAATGGGGTACTGATGTTCATTTAGGGAATCACCAAGGTCATTCCTTGCAAAACAAAGAATGTCCAGGAAAGACAGAAGAACCTCAGAGAAAGCCCTCCCCTTCCCCTACTGGTCCTGTTTAGGTACCCCCTCCATCCCACTGTCTCTCCATCTCTCCTAGAAATGTCTCTAAGAGCAAGATGCCCACCCTTGATTTCCCAAGCTACCTATGTCCCTCTAACTCTCCTTCAGAGGAGGAAGAGGCAATAATTTGAAGAACAGATGCGTATAAGTCCACCTTCACTCAAACCAACCTCACCCGTAAGGCACTGTCCAATGTGGATCAGCTAGTCAGTTACTGAGCCATTTAAAACATTTCACTTTTATCTCATCCATTTACATATTTTTGCCTTTGAAATATTTGATATGCACAATGCATTTTACAGCAGTTATTGCATACATAATTTATAAATACATAAATATTATGCCTCATTAAAATTATTTTGCCAATAGGAGACACAATCTAAAAATATACTTGAAAATCACTATTTAAAAAATCAGACATATAACAAAGATGGTGGCCAAAAGGTATAGAAAAAACACAGAGGGAGAAAAGAGGGGCAGAGCAGGCAATGATGACAGCCTGGAGGGACTGGAATATGTAAGTGTCCACAGCTCCTAGTGGGCCAATCATTCATGGCCCCAATGCCTCACCACCCAGACATATGTTAACTGGACCTTCTGCTGGTCCCCTTCTGTATTAGTTACATTTCTTATTGCTATGACCAAACACCTGACCAGAAGCAACTTAACAGGGGAAGGATTTATTTTGGCTCACGGTGCAAGAGGGAAATGTCCACCACAGAAGGAAGATACTCCCCGGGTCCATGTCAGTGGGTGCATGTGGCTGAGTTTCCTCACGAAGCAGTAAGCCAAGAAGCAGAGAAATTGGAATGTATGAACTCTGATGCTTTTCTTCTTTTCCCCTTTTCAATTCAGCCCAGGATTCTAACTCATGGGGTGGTGCCACCAACATTCAGGAAAGGTCTTCAACCCCTGGAAATGCCCTCCCAAACATATCTAAAAGTGGTACCTTAGCAACCCCCTAGGTGTTTCTTAATGCAGTCATCCCTGTCCTTAATCCCTTCCAGCTCCAGGCTCAGAATAAGGCTCAACCAGGGACTGGCCACTGCCCGTCTCTTCATCCTCAGCACCATTGGCAAGATCCCTTGCCAGCAAAGGAGCTCTGCCCCTTAACCAGTTCGAGAGACTCTTGTCTAACATGAGTTTTCTAAAGTCAAGTCAAGTTTTAAAAGTTAGGTCAATCAATCAAGCAATATTCTAAGTAGAGACCACAGTTTTGTGTCTCTGAGATTGAAGATGTCACCATATTGGTGCCACATTCCTGGAGGGTTTCAGGTAGTACAATTAGCATGAAAACGCTCCAGAGTGTTGGTTCTTCTGGGAATTTCTTCCCTGAAAAAGAGGGAAAAAATGATGCACAGTAGGTAACACAGATTCTGTTATGCAAACATTTAATTCATGTTCATTTAGTGGCCTCTGACTGCAACAGGAGTCATTGTAAGCAGTGAGTGCATGTCCTAAACACTTCTACCAAGTGAGTCTGAGCCAGGGCAAGCTGGTTATAAAGATGTATATCTTTTGACCTCTCAAAGTGACCTCAGATCAACAGCACTCATTGAAGTGAGGTACTTTCATTCGAGAGAACATTAAATGGCCACTAAAATATATTATTTGTTAAAATGTAAAGAGTAACACAAAATATCATAAAGTGATTTAAAAATGCAGACTCTAGCCGGGTGGTGGTGGCGTATGCCTTTAATTCCAGCACTCAGGAGGCAGAGGCAGGCAGATCTCTGTGAGTTCAAGGCCAGCCTGGTCTCCAAAGCGAGTTCCAGGAAAGGCACAAAGCTACACAGAGAAACCCTGTCTTGAAAAACCAAAAAAAAAAAAAAATGCAGACTCTATTGATAGAGTGCACTTAGAATGGTCTCATTGTCATGATGCTACAGTCATGTAGCTCCAAATATATATGTGTATATATATATATGTATATATATACATATATATGAAAAAATATATATCTCACACAAATATAGCCTTTAAAAATACCTAAAATAGTGAAGTACACCAAAATGTTATTAGTAGACAACTATGGGTAACAGTATCTAGAATAATTTGGAGTATGTATCCCACCCACAACTCAAAATAAGTATTTTAAGGACACCATTAAACTACTTTTAAAACTCAGCCTATGTTATTTCTACTCTTTATGTGTTGGAGTGGTATATGCAAATGTGCACATGTGTGCAGGTACGTTCACCCATGCAGAGGCCAGAGGTTGACATCAGGGTGTCTTCCTCAATCATTTCTCCACCTTGTTGTTTGAGACAGGTCTCTCCATGAGCCTGAGGCTGATGTGCCAGTGAGACCTTGGAACATACCTGTCCCCTCTGCCCAGTACTGGGGTGGGGGTCACAGAAGCACACCACCACATCCAGCTTTTGTGCAGATGCTGGGAGTCTGAATCAGCTGCCCATGCTGCCCAGTAAGCACATAGCTCACCAAGCCGTCTCCCCAACCACTGACTTCCACCCTTGAAGAAGCATGAGGCTCCCTCCCTCCACTCCCAATGACTTAGATTTTGTCATTCAGCCACTTCAGAACACACCAGAGATGGCCTAAAAAAAAAAAAAAAAACACAGGGTGTGTTAGGCGGCCTTAACACTAGACCTGTATGCTCACTGGTATTACCTCTTTTCTAAATTTGTCTGTTGCAGGGCTTTCACTTGGAGAGGGACTAAATTCCTTCTCCTTTACCTTGCACATCTCAGCACAGCATCCCTCAGCTCCCCTTTGGTGCTCCGCATGACACTCACTTATGTGCTTGTCGCGGAGAGTTGTCAAACACACAGCCACGTCTCCACACACCCCAGGGACCACTGCTCCTTAGGACCCAGCTGAGGTGCTGCTGCTTCTCAGAAGTCTCTCATCTCCCATTGCTCCTGAGTGAGCTGGCTTCGTCCATGTTTCCAGGGTGTTGTGTTCGTCATAGCGTTGTATTCTAATCCTAACCTCCAATTATAATGTATTATCATTGTCCCCCACCGTGTGTGTGTGTGTGTGTGTGTGTGTGTGTGTGTGTGTGTGTGTGCGCGCGCGCACGCGCGCGCACATGCATGCATGTGTATGCGTGTGTACACTAAGGCAGAGGCCAATCTTAGATGTTGTTTCTCAACCTTTTGTTTGAGACATAGTTTCTCACTTGCCTCGGTTCAACAGCAGGGCTAGATTAGTTGTTCAGGGAACTCCAGGGATCTGCCTGTCTCTGCCTCCCATCTCTATTCACTAGAATTTCAAGTGCCAAGCACTCTGCCTGCCTTTTGAAGTGAGTTCCGGGGATCCAAACTCAGGTCTCACACTTGCAAGGCCAGGCCTTACTGACCAAGCCGTCTCCTCAGCCCCCGATTTGTCTGGTTCTCAGACTAGACTTAGAGCTCCTTGGGGCAAAGATTTCACCTTATTCATTTTCATGGCTCCAGCCTAGAATAGACATTACACACACACACACACACACACACACACACACACACACACACACACCACATATAGAGGTAGGACCACAGAAGGTTTCATGCATGGTTTTCCTGTGCTGGCTTTCATAATTCCCTTCCCACGGCCTCCTTTCTCCCCCCCCCCCCATAAATACGTGTTTCTTGATTTGGCCAAGGCTCAGCCACAGCCAGTATGGCAAATCCTTTCTGCCTGCATTGTCCACATCCACAGATTCAACCAACCAACCAGAGAAAATATTCCGAAAACAAACGCATCTGTTCTGAACACACTCGGAATTTTCCCTTTTCCATTGTTCCCTAAACAGGACATACAGCAGATATTTGCATGGCGTTTGCATTGTATTGCCTGACACATGTCATCTAGAGCCAACTTAAAGTGCGTGAAAGGATTGTGTAGGTTAAAAGCAGATGCTGCTGCGCCGCTTTACAAAAGGGACTTGAGCATCCTCAGATCCAGGAATCTGTAGAGAGCCTGGAACCAATCCCTCGTGAAGACTGACGGACTGTGCCTTTGCTGTAGACAAGACTCATCCAGTAACCAGCTTAAACTAGTTTAACTAGGGCTGAAAAAAGAAGAGAGAGGAGGCCTGATGTAGTGGCGCACGCCTTTCATTCCAGTACTCAGGAGGCAGAGGCAGGTGGAACTCTGTGAGTCTGAGGCCAGCCTGGTCTACATGGTGGGTTCTAGGACAGTCAGGGTTATCTCCAGAGAGGACACAGGCAGGGAGGCCCATTCAACCAGAAGACCTAGGGATAAACCCTGCCCTGCCATGCTCTAAGCTTGACCTTGTGACCTTTTCTCACTGTCTTCCCAACATTTCCTGTGTGTTAGCTTCCTTCTTTCCTATTTTGCCAATAGACCTTCCCCTGAACAATAAAAAACATGGTCACCTATTAACACCCAATTTACATCCTTTGAGCTCTCTAACCTACTTTCTCCTCTAAATCCAAAGTCCCAAGGCAGGTGTCAGGGAAGGGGAGGCAACAGCCTCAGGGCAGAGTTCTGACAGATCTACCTGGGGGTCAAAAGCAGAATGCAGTCCTGTGATTGGTAGGTCAAGAGTATGTCCCACCCACTGCTGCCAAAGTCATGAGAGATCATGACGAGGTATATTGGAAGTCACATGATTGGAAAAGAAGCCAATGGGTTTTTTTTCTATTATTTTTTTACTTTTTAAGATTATAATACAATTATATCATTCCCCCCCTCCCTTTCCTTCCTCCAACCCTTCCCATGTACCCCCTTGATCTCTCTCAAATTCATGGCCCCTTTTCTTTAATTGTTGTTACATATATATGTATCTTTACATATAGTTGTTATATATGTCTATGTGTATAACAACAGTGTCTGGATCCCGCTTGTAGGTACAGGTTTTTAGGGCTGACCGGTTGGTACTGGGTAACCAATCGGTGGGCTTTTCCTTGGGAAAATTATTTCTCCTGCTCTCAGCATTCCTTAGTTGGTAAGCCACTATTTTAAAACAGAAGGTGTGGGTTACTATTAATAACAGTAACAATAGCTAATGATAATAATAATAACTGTCTTCTTCAGAACACTGGGAAGGTAGCCGGCACTGGCATCTGCGTGCTGACTAGAAAAGTCAGGTCCGGTACTCAAGCTGGAGGAACAGGAACCGCCTGGTGACAAACCAGTCTCTCCCTTCCTCTCCCTCCGGCTCCCGGTACTTCAAAGGATATTTTGGTGAAACATAATGTCACAAGCCTGCAATGCCAGTGCTTGGGACCTGGAAAAAACTGTGAGTTCAAGGACAGCCTGAGCTATAGAACAAAAACCCTGTCTTAATAATTTTTTTTAATTTTAGAAAAAAAAATTCTAATTTAAAAATAAATTGTTTTCTCTTATTCATGCCCCCTACCAACATGACGCTGGGTGGTCAAACTCTCAAGCCCCTCAGAGCCTCCAGCCAGGTTCTTTGAGAAGCCAGCCCGGGCCCCACCCCTCCCTGAAGCCTCTCTTCATTGGGCTTTGGCTGGATCATGCCAGCCTCAATTAAACCGGGGCCTGAGGGCCAGTCCTGAGGCCAGCGGCGTGCCGCTCCAGGGCTACCTCTTGCCAAAGTGTTATCGTCAGGCCTCAGCGCCCAGACGCTTCACTCGGTGAAGACTGATGCGTCTTGTCTTAGCCTGGCTCTGACACCCCGGGCCCCTGGCCTGCCTGGGGGCTTCTGATCAAGGGCACTTTGTCAGCTCCCGCACACCTTTAAGAAGCCTGAATGGAGACGTCTGCAGAAATCCTGGCCTGGGCAGGCCCTCTGCGTGTTTGGGTAAAGAAATATGCAGGCTGAGCTGTGGTCATGGCCGCCTGCGCCTCTGAGCTGCAATCAACATCAACCCCACAAGGACACAATATTTTCTCCCGATTTACAACACGTTCATTTATTTTGGAATTTCTGTGCCAGCTGAGGCTACAGGGCGGTGACAGTGGAAAAGTTGTCCTGAGGCCAAGCAAAAGAGTGTTGCAACGGTGCTCCTGTTCTGCAGAGTGGGTTCGAAAGCAGTCAAGAGCCAGGAGGGCTAAGAGGATGGCCTGCCGCACTCAGCGGCCTGCAGGCCAGTAGGGGCCAGCAGGGGAAACAACTCATTTGGAGGTCCGCTATTGCTTCTGTAACGCTCTGCAGAGAGGCCACTGGAACCCTGGCCTCCTAGAACTTCCCTGTGGCTACAAGATCTGTTTTGCTTCTCACAATTCCCTGGGGAATCAGAGCACATGAGACACATGGACACGGACACACACACACACACACACACACACACACACACACACACACACACACGCACACACTCCCACCACCCAAAAACAACTTTTATTTGAAATGGCTACAGAGAGGTAAAAATGATACATTATGGAGTGAGAAGATGTTGAATTTTTTCACACAGCTCTTGACTTACAGAGTGACCATTGACAAAAGTCTGACCTCTCTCAGCCTCAGTGTCCATGTCTTTTGATTATTTTATTTTATTTTACTTTTTTAGGTGGGGTGTGGGTATGTGTGTGTGTTTGTACACGTGCACATGTGTATGGAGATGCACATCTATAATGAGGCCAGAAGACAATGGGGTGGTGTCCTGCTCTATCATTCTTGGCATCATTCCCTTGGGGCGGGGTCCCTCATGGAACATGGGGGGAGGGGCAGGATGCCGGGAATGGGAAGTCAGGACCTCATGCTCAGGCAGCAGCGTTCTTGCCCAGTGAGTCCTCTCCCCTGCCTCAACGCCATGTATTGTCATTGTTGTGGTTTGGTTTGGGTTTTTAAGATAACGTCTCATGGAGCCCAGGCTGGCCTTTGTTGAGACACTTAATCCTCCTGCTTCCCCCTCCGAGTGCTGAAATTTCCAGTGTGTGTTATTACACCTGGCTCCACAACTGTTCAACAGAAATAGTATCTAACTGGCAAAGCCGTCCGTCCGTCATTAGAAATGGGGAATTTACTGAAGTGCATGGTCCAATGCCCAACTCCCTTTGGCACTTAGTATGGGGATCCCCAATTGCTCTGTCTTTCTGGCTCTTCTTATTGGCACATTCCCATATTTCCCATGAGGATTTCAGGGGTACCTGTAAAACAGCACCAGGTGCTCCCCCAGTGGTGGTGCTACCAGAGAGGAACTTGGTGTTCCCCTGTGGCACAATGTCCATGTCCTTTGTGTCTGAGTAAGAAATGGAGCAACAGCAATAAAACCGTAGCTTGGCTAACGGTGGAAGTAAAACCGTGGGCTACCTACCCTCTACCGGTAGGGATGGGCTCCAGCAAAAACACGGGGCTCAAAAGGCATCCTGCCCCCTGCTCCTAGGACTTTCCTTCATAAAGAAGGGTAGGGTGCCCGAAAGGGTGGGTACATCATTGCCTGTTGTTGCAAGTGATCGATTTTGTTTGCTGGATGGAGGTTGTACAATTGGGGGTGGGAAGAGCAGTCGAAGTGACAATCTTTCTAGGTTGCTGGGACCCAGAGTTCATCAAAGTCACTGATGTTTGGCCCTATTGTCTTCCTCCAGAGGCCTGGGTGTTGGGTTCCTCAAGGCTGAGAACTTCTCCAATTTGAAGGGGCTCCATGAAGGAAGGCAAGTAATGGAGAAGAAAGGAAGGCCTCCATCAGGAGGATCCCAAGAGGACTCGTCAGAGAGGTCAGCCTAGTCCAGATACAAGATGGTACCTGCAACGACAGTCTGTGGCCGGTCCCCCAAAAAGGACACCTCAACTTGGGCACATGAGGAAGGACCCCAGTTATATCCTTCTCCTCCTGCTGAACAGAGAACTGGTAGCTGCCCAGGGAAAGTAAGAACTCAAGATTACAGCTACCGAGATGCCAAGCACAGTGTCTGGTTTTGCCACATTTCCATCATCCCACCCAACCACAATGGACCTGATGTTTCTGTTTAAAGAAACCAATACAGGATAATCTGTAAGTCAATCTGACTAAGTCAGAAAATGCCCATATAGCCTGGCAAATCACCTTTTCTAGGTATAACTGTACCACTTTTTGTGGAAAAGATTAACATTTGAATTGGTAGACTAAGTAACAAGCACTGCCTTAATGATTGTGGGTGGACATCATCCAGTTCATTGAAGACATAAATATACACCCTGCCCATTAGAAAAAAAGGCAGAGGAAGGTCAAATTTGCACTCTCTGCTTGAGCTGAGACGTCCATCTTCTCTGGCCTTGGTCCCAAGCACTTCGGACTCACAAACTTCCAGACTGAGACTCATGTCATCCTGCACTCCCTAGTTCTTGAGCCTTTGGACTCAGGCTGAATTACACCATCATTTTTCTACATTCTGCATCTGGCAGATGGTAAATTGCAGGACTTCTCGGTCTCTGTAACTACACAGGCCAAGTCATAGTACACACAAATATATATTCCCTATTGATTCTGCTTCTCGGGAATACCTTGACTAATAGAAGATTTGGTATGCAGAACCATTTACATTTTCCAAATGGATCCTGGGGTTCCTGGAATTGCCTCTCCAATATCTGATCATAGTTAATGCCTTATTGCCAATAGTGAAGCGATCACTGATGATCCATGGGCAGAACTGCTTGTAGTTACAAAGAAGTATTACTCCAGATGTTCCTAATAGTTCCCATCAGCCATTCATAAGAAGCAAGGCTCTAAATCAGCGGTTCTCAACCTTCCTAATGCTGCAACCCTTTAACACAGTTCCTCATGGTGTGCTGACCCCCAGCCATAAAATTATTTTCGTTGCTACTTCATAACTGTAATTTTGCTACTGTTACGAATCATAATGTAAATATTTTTGGGGACAGAGGTTTGCCAAAAGGGTCATGACTTACAGTTTGAGAACCACTGCTCTAAATGACTCTATATTATGATCATTTCAACATGTTTCAGACAACTAAGAAATATAACATACTGACTGGTCTCTTAACATTATTGGGCAAAGGGGTAGAAGAAAAACATGAACTTAGGGATTCCAATACCAGGCATTTGGAATACTGTACAAATGACTTAAAGGTGTTAGGTATGCCCTGAGAGAAAGCCTTGTCTTTCACCAGCCTGCCAGACCAGCAGTTACGTTGCACCTGAACACCCAGCCTTGGAACAGCATCTGTTGTTAAGGGCACTCAGGGAAAGAAGAGACTCAACTTTGGAGAGACCCTGAAGAGGGTGGCTGGGGGCACTTGGCTCCTAAATTCTGATGGGTCTTCTTCGTCTATATGGGTAGTTCCCTCTGCTTCTGGTGCCGTCAGCTTTTCTATCCACCTCTATCTGAGGCATTAACTCTGCTTTCCTGTCATGGCCTCCTCTGGACTAGCTACCAGGCAAGATAATGCTGACTCTCCTCAGCCTCCCTTCCAGCCTTCTTTTTTTTTTTTGGTCCTATAATTCCACTCAAGTCTCACAAATTGTGGCCCTTAAGGGAAACTCCACTCCAAAAGAACTATTTGGGTTTTCTAAACTTTTCTTTCTGAAACATATTAAAAGGTCTTTGAATATATCCCAGGCTAGTCTCCAACCTAATACATAGCCAAGGATGCCCTTGAGTCTCTGATCCTTCGGCCTTCATATCCTAAGATCTGGGATTAAAGGCATGCACCATACCTGGTTTACATGGTGCTAGGGATGTAACCCAGGGCTTCATACATGCTAGGCAAGCATTCTACCAACTGAGCTACATTCCTGACCTGAGTTTTCTAATTTATAAAGTAGAAACTTGGGGAGAATGTTCAAGAGTGAGTGTGTCTAGTTACTGTTCTGTTGCTGTGAAGAGACACCATGACCAAGGCAACTTATAAAAGAAAGCACTTAATTGGGGACTTGCTTACAGTTTCAGAAGTTCTGTCATCATCATAACAGGAAGCACAGTGGCAAGCAGGCAGCAGCAGTAGTAGGTAGTAGTGGTAGTAGTAGTAGTTGGAGCTGGAATATTAGTAGCTGAGACCTTACATCTGAGCCAGAAGCACACAGCAGAGAAAGATCGAAACTGGGCCAGACTTAGGCTTTTGGAAACTCAAAGCCCATCCCCAGTGACACAACTCCTCCCACAAGGCCACACCTCCTAATCCTTCCTAAGCAGTCCACCAACTGGAAACCAAACATTCAAATATTCGAGCCTATGGGGGACATTCTCATTCAAACCAGTGCAGAATGTTAAACATGTGTGATAATTGTGAAGGGAATATAAAGTTGGATCAGGTTGAATTTATTAATTTATTACTATGGATATACTAAGCCAAGAGTATGCATATGATGTCCATCTCAGGAAGTTACAGAGGGTTCTCATAGTTTCATTGTCTGGCAGACTGAACCCTAGATCAAAAGATGGGCCACCATGACTAAACATGAAATGTTTAGCTCCCACCCCTTTGTTTAATCTAGAAGAAAAGATTTGAAGGTTTAGGGAGGTTAGACTCAGAGCAGATTTGTCATTTAAGATATACTTACCACACTAGGAAGATTCAGAAGATCTTTCACCAATACTTGAAGAAGTGCATTTGTGAAAGGAAATGCAGCATCCTTCAAGAGCTCTGGGACTGTCCTTCTCTGCCAGAGGAACTTACAGTGGGAACTGTAGCCATTCAGTTGAAAAAAATCTGACTACATTTGGAGTAGGCAGATCTCAGTGTGGCAGAGGCCAAGTGGTGTAACCCCTCTGCTGAAGGCAAGATATTACTTTAATAGACAACAGAATCTAAGTGGCAATCCAAAGAGGGTGGCTCCTGCAGACCTACTGTGTGACCTGGTTAATCCCAGTACTTCTAGAAGCTCATTGTATTCCCATTAGTTCTGTGTACAGAGAAGTTCTAAGTCAAGCCTAACTTATCACATAAAAATTCAAGCTAGGTGTGGAGGTACCCACCTGTACTCCCAGCATTTGGGAGGTAAAGGCAGGAATAATTCAAGGCTAACTTCAGCTACATGGCGAGTTTGAGTCTGGCTTGGACTACATGAGACCCTGTCTTAACAAAAAAAACAAAAGGAAAATTCAGAATATCATCACCCTTCAATTTCCAAACTTGAACCAGTATACACTTAGGATTCCTTAAATGAAGGGGAGACTAGAACCCTTTGGGGGGAAAAAAAAAAAAAGGACGCTGGTATAGTATTGAAATTTTATTTTATTAATTTTCCTCCTAGTCCTTAACCAAGGTGCCTGTGTCTTTTCATCAAGGCAATCATGCATTGAGATCAAGAAAATAAGCAGACCTCTGAGAGAAGTACTAAACTGACACCGAGTCCAGAAAGCTAAAAACATCACTGTAACCCCCAGTCAGAGCTGGGGCTTATGGAATGAAGGGGTGTGGTGGTACTGTGTTCCCCAAAATATTGTGCACCCTAATAAACTTACATGGGATCAGAGACAGATACAAAGGCTAGAAAATGGCGGCACTCACACCTTTAATCCTAACACTCCAGAGGTAGAAATCCCTCTGGATCTCTGTGAGTTCAAGGCCACATTGGAAACGGCCAGGCATGGTGACACACACCTTTAATCCCAGAAAGCGAGCCTTTAATCCCAGGGAGTGATGGTAGAAAGCAGAAAGGTATATAAGGCGTGAGGATCAGAAACTAGAAGCATTTTGGCTGGTTAAGCTTTCAGGCTTTCGAGCAACACAGTTCAGCTGAGATTCATTCTGGATGAGGCCTCCAGTCTGGGGAAATAAGACCAGCTGAGGATCCAGCGAGGTGAGGTAGCTGTGGCTTTTTCTGGTTCTCTGATCTTCCAGTTCACCCCAATACCTGGCTCAGGTTTGATTTTATTAATAAGACTCTTTGAGATTCCTGCTACAAAGGGGGTCAGTGGAGATTTACAGATCCATGTTACCATGGGCTCAGGAAGTACCCAAGCCCTCCCTGTGGTTGTTTCCCAGGTTCTGAAAAACATAATTGAAATCATCACACTTGAGCTGGAGAGATGGCTCAGTGGTTAAGAGCACTGACTGCTCCTCCTTAGGGCTCCTCCTTAGAGCTCCTCCTTAGAGGTCCCTGGTTCAATCCCCAGCACCCACACGGCAGCTTACGACTGTCTGTCACTCCAGTTCCAGAGGATCTGGTACCCACACACACGCAGGCAAAACATTGATGCACATAAAAAAAATAAATAAATCTTTTTTAAAAAGAAAAAGAAAGAAATAGTCACACTTAGCTGCCAACAGGATCTCTAAATTCATTCCATGACCTGTGATAGATGAGGGCTATTAAGGTAGGAAGGGCCAATGGAGGCCATTAAAACTGCCTCTGCTTAAGAAAATGGTCCATCAAAAGCAATTTTACCTTCCAGAAGAATGGCAGGCATTAGTACCACTACCAAGGGCTTGGAAGAGTCCAGCTGCTGATTTCCATCACATTCTCATTCAACACTTACACAGCTTACGAAGAAGACAGACGGGTCTTAAAAAATGGCAGTGGATTGCTGTGAGCGTAGTCCAGTGGTGGCTCCAATTGCTCCTGGTGTTTCAGATGTGGTATTATAAATTGAGCAAATTAACACACTGCATAGGACCTTGCATGCAGCTGGGAATCTGGCAAACGCATTTTAATCCATTCCTGTTCATAAAGTCTACTGATTGATTTCAGCTGGCAGGGGCAAGCAATATGCCTTCACTGTTTGAGCCTCAGGGGTGAATCAGTCCAGCAGACCTGTGCTAAGATTTAGTTCTCAGTGATTTTGATATCCTTTCCCTAGTATAAGATATCACTCTAGTCCCTTACATTGAGGACATCCTACTGACTAGACCTAGTGAACAAGTAGAAACTATTCTAGACTTATTGTTAAAACATTCATGCATTAGAAAAATAGGAAATAAAGGCTGGGGAGACAGTTCAGTGCCTGAGTTTGGATTCTCCTGAACCAAGATAAAAGCCATGTGTGGTGGTATATCCCTATAACCCTAGCACTCAGGGGAGATGGACACAGGAAGATTCGTAGGAATGGCTAACCAACCAGTTTAACCAAAATAGCCAGATCTGGGCTCATTTCCCTGTCTCAGAAAAGTAAGGTGGAAAGCAATAGAGAAAGTCAGCTGGTGTCCATCTCAGGCTTCATACATGCAAGCACAGGGACACACACACACACACACACTTCCACAAGGCCCTACCTCCTAAATGTTCCAATCCCTGTCAGTGGTTGTCACAGGCTGACAACCAAGCCTTTAACACACACGCCTTCAGGAGACACTTCAGATCAAAACTATAACACGTGAGTCCAGCGACTGAGGGGTGGGAACAAAGACCGCTCCACACATCACTGCTCCTAGTAACGCAAGGTCGAAACGTTGGCTTTGCATTCCTCCATTACACGAGCTTCGAGAGCTTAGCGCAGAGAAAGGAATGTTCCCACCAGAGACACAATCTCGGTTCTGTTGACCTAGAAGTTAAGACTGCCATCACCCAGACAGTTTGGGTTCCTCATGCCTGCCAGTCAGTCATCAGGGAGAAAAGAGAAAGGAAGGAAGGAAGAAGGAAGGAAGGGAGGGAGGGAGGGAGGGAGGGAGGAAGGAAGGAAGGAAGGAAGGAAGGAAGGAAGGAAGGAAGGAAGGAAGGAAGGAAGGAAGGAAGGAAGGAAGGAAAAAGAGGTGGGCAAGGGGTGGTTATGGTGTTTTGCCTGGGGTTGTTGACCGGGACTAACAAGAGGAAATGCATTATTATTACACAATAGAGATTTAAAAAAAAAATGTGGCATACAGGAAATCCTTCAGGTAGATCTTTGTATCCATGTGCCCTGTAGGGGAGAAAATCAATGGGAAACATCAACCCATCTATACTCTATAGAAATAAAGATTTGGGTTACCCTTGTGAGTTAAAACTATGTCTACCTGAGGGGCTTTGCTGAGCATAAAGGGAATACAGGCTGGGTAGTAGGAAAACATGTCATCTACAAAAGCATGCCCAGTTGCAGAAATGAGAACTTTAACCATTACACAGGTTTTCTCATTTTGCTAGTCATACATTTTTGTGTATACATCATATACAAACATTGGTTTGCTTTCCTTTCTTATCCCTCTACCATGTAACATAGCATGTGATGACTTTTCATCAGCATTTGAACACTATTACTCTCATAGCATAGCGTGTAAGTTATAGGATATTAGAAGAAAAGTAAATGTCACTCAAGGACTACACTCCCTTCTAGGGAAGGGATTGGTCATTTTATTTTACTTTTTTTTTTGTGGTATGAGGATAGATGTCAGGTGGGACCATGACCCTGTTGTCTGTAATGAGAGATTATGGTTTAAGGAGCTGTGTCTTAGTGGCACAATGACAGAGAGTGAACTGTTCATGTTTAATTATATCTGTCAACTTCACTAAGCTAAGAAACACCCAGGTTTCCAGTGAAACGTCAGCTCCGGGTGTATCAGAGAAGGGATTTCCAGAAAAGATTAGCACTTTGTTGTTTGCTTCTACTTTTTTTTCCAGTCTTACTGAAGCTTAACTAACAAACAGAAAATGTCTGACTTATTTACAGAGTGCCACGTGACCCTTTCTATGTCGATATAGACACCCTGAAATGATCCCCACAATTAGCAGGAGCCATTGAATTGAAAGCCTAAGCGATGAACACAATCACTTTGCAGGCTGGAATCATCCACTCCATTGAGGACCAGAACAGGACACAGTCTTGAGGAAGGGTGAATTTGATTGCTCTCTTGAACTAACACCCAGCATGCCTTAGTCTAGGTCATCAACCCTCTTGGCCTTCAGATTCATTGAATCTCACTACTGGTTTGTTTTTTTTTTTTCCATCTCCAGTCTGTAGACATCAAATCACAAGACATCTTGACCTCCACAAGTACATGAGCCAACTCCCATAATAAACCTCTTCACTTATGTATTTTTCAGTGATATATAATACTTATATGTATTTATGGGGTACGTTGTGATATTTCGATACATGTAGATGGCATCTTATTCACTATGCTGTTAACTCATGAGTTTATTAATGTTGCACTCATGGTTAACAGCACCATAACTCATCAAAACTCATCTAACACATGTATTTTCCCTATGAGCATGTCACAGCATGCTTATAACTGGGAACTCTAGACAACACTACATGTGGAGTCCATTGCAAATAGTAAAACCACCATCAAAGACACAAATGCAAAAAAAGAAAGAAAGAAAGGTACTGAACAGACCATGAAAGGATGCCTGTCTACAGTGCAAGAGCTGAGACAAGAGAGCAGAGAATCACCAGACTTGACTTCTGCCGAAATGCACCTGATGAGCAGTTGAAAGCCAATCCTTTGCTGCACTGCAGTTTGAATGGCCATGAGAGTAGCCGCAGAGTTCACTGGGGCTCACATATAAGCTCAGCAATGGCCAACTCATAACTAGGGAATCTACAAATAATGGAAATTAATTTATCATCCATACCAACAGCCTGTCTATCTATCTGTCTATCTCTCTATCTATCTATCTGTCGAGGGATCGATTGATTGATCGATTCTCTCCCCCATCCCTGTGAGACAAGATCTCAAGCAGCCCCGCTGGCCTTGAATTCTTTGTGTATCTAAGAATAACCTTGTGCTTCTGATCCTCATGCATTCACCTTTTAAGTTCTAGAACTTCAGACATGGATTACTACACCAGTTTATGTGATTTTAGGGGTCAAACCCAGAACATTGTGTACACTAAGCTAGCACTCTGTTAACTGAGCTGCATCACCAACCCCACACCAGGACTCTTTTAATAAGTATTACATTTATATTATATATTGCATTATATATATATATGTATATATATATATATATAATTTTTTTATGTGAATGGACATTTGAATAGCTCAGCATATATGTGAAGATCAGCGGACAACTTACAGGAACTGATTCTCTGGAAGGAGATGTAGGTCCCAGGGATCAAACTCTGCCATCAGGCTTAGAGGCAATGGCCTTGACGTGCTGAGTCATCTCACCAGCCCCCAAGACCCTTAGGAATACAAAGAGTTGCTATTGACGATACCAAGGCAACTGGTGGTGTCAACTGGAACTGTCTCAAGGACATCCGGATACGTGAGCGCTCCAGTTTTAGCCTTTGAGATCCCTTTGATGAAATCCATAGCACACACATTTTTTACAGACAATCTCAAGGAATTCAGAGACCCTAGGGTTCCTCAGATTACACATGTCAGCCTGAAAGAGCAATTAAAAAGAATAATATACAAACTACAGCAGGATAAAAGTATGACTAAAACTTGAGGCCAATGCAATGACGGGGTGAGTTTACACAGAGAACCCTCTAGTGAGACCCTTGGCATTCACAGCAAGGTTACTAGTGGCACACATTTGTCTACCAGAGCTACTATGACTTTGTCTTAGATACAGACTCGTGCTAAAATTGAGTTCATGCACTAAGAAGCTGACCAGAAAGGGGGGGGGGGTGAAAACAGACTCGGGGCGGGGGGGATCTTGAAAGCTTGGTAGGGTGCATCCAAAGCCAACTCCATTGACCTCTGCCAGATGCCCTGTCCTCATACTCCTGTCAGAAGTCAGGCATGAGGAACATCTGCAACAGAAGAGGGACAAGGCAGAAAAATCATCTGGACTCAGTAGAGAATACAAAGAGATTGCTTCCCATAGCCTGAAACCAAGTACTACAGATCCCTGGAAAGTTAACTGTCTTGGGGACTGATGGGCTGACTCAGAGGGTAAAGAAACTTGCCTTTAAGCCCAATAGCTAGAGTTTGATCCCTGAGACACACATGGTGGAAGTACCCCTACCACCTTATACTTGACATCCAAAGAGGAAAATGAAAAGAACCCATGGTCATTCAAGGGAGCCACAGATAGCCCTGAGAACTTACAATCACAATTTGATGCGTTCAGTCTGAGTAGGTTGATGAGACCCTTCGAGAACATTTATCTTTAATCTCTCAACACACTTCTGGCCCCTCCCCATTGCTCACCTCCTCACTTGGAAGAACACAGCTGTCCAGATGTGTGTTTTCCATTAACTCTACTGGCTCGAGTCTAAGCTAAAGAAGACATTTTCATGCCAAATTAAAAACGACTTGGAAATGTGCATTGTGTTGGGAGAATTGGCCTTTTGAAAGGGGTATAAAAACTCTGATTTCATCCCCTGCCTGCAGACAGGCCATCAAAGCATCCTGCCCCTGTGAAGCAGGCAGGCCTCCTCTGCTCCTTCCCCTTTACAGACTGTGTTAGCATCTCCATTATTTACCCCCAGGGTGGGATAAAGGCACGGTGCAAAGGCTAAGATCTTTAAACTGCCTTGAGTGCCCATTAAGCACATTAATAACATCCACAGTGAGACTTACCAATATAATTTCCGACTTCAAGCCGGGCGTGAAAAAAAAAAGGGGGGTGGGAGTTAGCCGGGTTTATCAACCGAGAAGACCACCTTAAATTAGAGGAGATTACGTGGGGATGGGGAGAGGAGAGAATTAGCCTGAAAGACTTCAGAAGACCCTTGAGCCATTATTTGGTTAGTATTGCCCCCCTCCCCTCCCCCACATCACTTGAAGGAGTGGGCTGAGCCCATGTGACCTCAGGAGCCTGTCCTCGGTGATGCTGATGCTGCAGTTTACTCTGGGAGGGCGGGGTCCTCACGCTACAAGCCACCACAGAAGGATCAATTTTAATGGAATGGGGGTGAATTGGAAAATGTGTCTTGGGTTTGTGTGGTTATTGTTGCCCACTCCGTTAAG
Organism: Peromyscus maniculatus bairdii; assembly: GCF_049852395.1. Taxonomy (NCBI): domain Eukaryota; kingdom Metazoa; phylum Chordata; class Mammalia; order Rodentia; family Cricetidae; genus Peromyscus; species Peromyscus maniculatus. The sequence goes on along the minus strand of NC_134859.1, from coordinate 76,301,882 downwards.
TGTGTGTGTGTGTGTGTGTGTGTGTGTGTGTGTGTGTGTGTGTGTGTTGGATGGGGTGGAATTAGAGGGAGGAGATTGTTTGAAATAATAAAAGCTACCACTTCCTGAAGGGTTTGGTTCCAGGCAATTCACATGTCTTGGAGGAGGATCCATTTTTTTTTTTTTAAAGACAGAATTTCACTCTGCAGCCACAGCTGACCTGAAACTTGCTAGGTGGCTTAGGACAGCCTGGAACTCACAGTGACCCTCCAATATTAGCTCCCAAAATGCTGATATTGTAGACATGGGCCACTATGCTCAGCTAAACATTCGTTTGCAAGTAGTTTGTTTGTTTATTTGTTTAGTTTAGGTTTTTGAGACAAGTAGCCCAGGCTGGCCTCAAACTCCCTATGTAGCCAAGGATGGCCTTGAACTCCTGATCCTCCTGGTTCCGTTTCTCAAGTGCTGGGATTTTGAGTGTGTACCACAATATAGGCCTGCGATTTCCATTTGTGACCTCACTTCCTCTTCACAGCCCTTTCAAAGGGATATTATTAAACTTTAGGAATCAATATCAAAGATGAGAACACTGAAGCCTAGGGAGGCTGAGAGCCTTGCCCTCGGGCCCAGAACTCTGAGCAGATAAGTTAGAGTGGGAAGTAGGAACTTCTGGCTGCTAAGAGAGATGCTCTGGAGCTCTGTGCCAGCCGGCCAGTACTGCCTGAGCATGCGTGGGAAAGTGTGTGCATGGGAAGAAGGGGGGGGGGATTGGAGCAAGAGCTGTTTATTTACTGGTTTGGAACAGAAGACAAGTTAGAAAAACTGATCTGAGGCTTAGGCCTGGGGCCTCGGAGCTGTGTGGGGTCAGAGGAGGGCCTAGCTGGCTGCCTCCTCCCCTCCTCTGGCAGCCCAAAGCCACAGGACCCAGCCTGCCAGTCTCCTCTCTTGCCTTCCTCATTAGCTGGGATTGGGACCAATTTGTGGATGCCTTTGGTGCCCTGAGGCTGCGTTTGAGTCATCTTCCCTGATGCTAAAGAGAAAAGAAAGGAGGAGACAGCCATCCCCCGGGAGACTGGAGACACTGGGAGAGAGAGGAGTGATGGATGGAGGTCAGAAGGGAGAGGCCAGTGTGGCGAGGTCATTCCCAGTCTGGCTTTCTTTAACCTCACTCTTCTCTGGAGACCTGCTCCCCCATGAGATCACCTCCCACCACAGACTTCAAAAAGAGAGGCTCACTCCAGGATCAGCCCTCACTCTTTTGAGAATGGTTAACTTAAGGGACCCACACTTCCAGCCCCCTCTAGGCGTCCTAATGCCAAGGAAGGGCCACAGGTGGAGCTCAGCAGGAAAATGGATCTTCTGTACCTGCTCAGGTGATAGCTTTCACTTCCTCCAGAAATTGTCAAGTATTCATGGGCCTCTGGGGCGGTAACAGGAGCAGAGGCAGGAAAGCAAGGTGATTTAGGCTTGAGGACTAGGCCTGGTACAGAAATGTAGCTCCTCTCTTTGAGTGATAGGGTGTTGGGGGGGCCACACCACCTCTCCGAGACACAATTACATTATGTCTTCTAAGAATGGAATCAGAGAAAGTAGTCACCAGGGCTTGTAAGCCATCCCATGCCAAACTGATGATTGTTGATGCCGTCAACTAAAATAATATGAAAGATGGCCGTCAACTAAAATAATATGAAAGATGGCTGTCTAAAATGCCTTGTCATGGGACTAGAGAGGGGGCTTAGTGGTTAAGAGTACTGGCTGCTCTTGCAAAGGACCAGGGTTTGATTCCCACCAGCACATGGAAGCTCCCAGCACCTGTAACTCCAGTTTCACAGGATTCAAGGCTCTCTTCTGACCCTCCATGGGCACCAGGTACACACATGTGGTACACATAAATACTTGCAGGTAAACCACTCATGCACATAAAATAATAAAGGAAAACAAATCAATAAAAACTTATTGTGTTGGGACATCCACAGAGGGGTAGCATCCTGTACTATGGTTTCACCTAAACCTCAAGAGAAACCTAAGACACTCCACAGACAGGTAAGCAGAGGCTACGCTAATTTTTTTAATAGCATGAAACAAAGTAAATGAAAAGGTTGACATTACAACACCATGCACACAACTATTTCCTAAGCCAAGAAAGAAAAAAAAAACAGTGAGGATGGGGATGGAAGGCTGTTATACAGTGTCTGGTGAAGACAGATGGGTGGTGGTATAGTGTGAGGCATCACCATGTACCATGTTGTTCAGACCTAAAGGATGGTGGACTCAAGGTCGGAAGACACTTACCCTGTTGGTCTGTAAGGATGAGCAATATCTGTATACTCACTCTAGTCACTAAACTTCCCTCTAACATACAGAAGTGACCCTAAGGTTGCAGGACACTGTCACTGAATTCTCCTTCTCCCCCAGCACAGCCCTCCAGAAGTGTGCCTGTTAGTACTGCACTCCTCAGCATGCTTCTCAAAGCTTTATCGGAAACCCAGCTCAGACTCGAACTCACTGAGTTCGATCCCCAGCGTTCCATAAACCAGGTGTGATGGTGCACATCCGTAATCTTAGCAGTGAGGTGGGGGAATGGGAGCTAGGAGGTCATCCTTAGCTCTGTAGCCAGTGTGAGGCCATCTCCACAGTTTATATGAGACCCTGTCTCGATAACAATAACAAGAGTTGTGTGGGGGATGAGTGAAGAAAGCGTTTCCTGTAGTCCGAGCTAACCTTAAACTCAATAACTTGATATGTAGCCAAGGATAACCTTGAACGCCTGCTTCTTCTGCCTCCTCTTCTAATGGGCTAGGCTTCCAGGCATGAGCCAAAATACCCAGCTGAAGACAAAGCTTTTACAAAAACCCTTTCTTAGCCTCGTGGGACAGGGAAGCATTTTGCTTTCCATAGCAAGCCCAGAATGTCTGAAGATTATATTACGCAAGTCTGTTCAGCAGGTAAGAAACCGGGGGTTCTTGGACTTGTACTTTGTGACCCGCCAAGGGTGGCACAGAGGACAGTGGCCATACTCAGGGAAGAGTATTCTTCCAGTTCATCCTCCTCGGTACAGACCTCTGTGCCCTTGAGTGGGCTACCTATGAAAGGCCAGTGCATCTTTTATTGAAGCACCTCTTTTTTTTTTTTAGCACCTCTTTTTAAAAATACATTTTGTTTATTGTATGTTTGCACACATGCCTCAGCATGTGTGTGGAAGTCAGAGAACTAGCCAGAGTTGGTTCTCCCTTTTCCTTCCACCGTATGGATCCCAGGAATCAAACACAGATAGTCATCCTTGGCGGCAAGCACCTACCCACTGTACCACCTCATCGATCCTTGAAGCCCCTCTTTAAGGGTTAAAAATTGTATCGGGCAACCTTATTGGGTCAGCCCTGCTCCTACTGGAAATGACTATTAGAAAGGAAAGTGAATGGAATTAGAATTCTCAAGGAGGTCCTGTCTTTCCCATGACTGGCGGATCTAGCACTCACCATCCACCGCTGATCTCCTGGAGTGAGTTTAAACAGAATAAACTACCCATTCTAACAGAGTAAGTAAAACCCGTGCTTACGGTTGGTGTGCAATTTGGAACACCTTAAAAAGAAAATTGGTGGTAAGAAAATTATCAATATACATACTCTCGGCTCCAACAGTACTTCCGAGGTTCTATTTTAAATAAATAAAAACAAATAAATAAATAGCAAGCAGAAGACACGTGTCAAAGTTGGCCCACTACAGCTTTATTAGGAGGGAAATAGAAAGAGACAAAAATGGGGGCTGGAAAGATTGCTCAGTGGTTAGAAGCATTTTTGCTGCACCTGCAGACTGGAGTCCAGTTCTCAACACCCACATTTAGGGGGTGACTATAACTGTAGTTCTAGGGGATCCGGCCTTCATGGGCACCATACACAGGAGTAAAATGCAGGCAAATGTAGTAAGCTTTGTCAGACTATCTTTGAACTGCCAGCCCACAAATAATGATCCAGAAACTTACTATTAATTATGAAAGCTTGGCCTTAGCTTTGACTTTTCCCCAACTAGCTCTTATAGCTTAATTAACCTGTTTCTGTTAACCTATGTTCTATCATGTAGCTCGGTTACCTCTTCTTAGTACGGCACATCTGATTTGCTCCAAGTCTGCTGGCAAAGTCAAGCACCTAGATTCTTCCTCCCAGTTTCTCTCTGTGTGCCCGGAAGTCCCGCCTGTACCTCCTGCCTGGCTATTAGCCATTCAGTTTTTTATTACACCAATCACAGCAACACATCTTCGCACAGTGTGCATATATCCCACAACAGGCAAGCGCTCACATACACAAAATAAATAAATCTTTAAAAAGTAGAAGAGAGTCAAAATGCTTAGTATCAGTAAGATACTTTTTTAAAAAAATGGTGAGGCTACCACGTTATGGAAGAGTCTGCAGCCAACAAAAAGGGGTACCACCCTTGAATCTTCTTTTGGGGAAAATAGTAAAATTCAATTTTGAAATCTCTGTAATGATCTCAAGAGGCATATGAAAAATGCCACTGATGCAGACACAGCCGCGAAGCAACCCAGCCCTGTGCCCTCAAGGGAGAGCCCTGCCCTGAGTACTTGTTAATATGTTACACGTTACATGAAAACCACATAGACATACCACAGGGGAAGAAACATACAACACCTAACCATGAACCCTGGCTACTCTAGAGAGGGGTGAGGAAGACATCCCGGCTTTCATATTTCTTTACTGCTTTATGTTTTAATACTGCCCTAGGCTATCTTTTTATTTGTTTGTTTGTTTTGTTTTGTTTTGTTTTGTTTCAAGACAGAGTTTCTCTGTGTAGTTTTGGTGCCTGTCCTGGATCTCGCTCTGGAGACCAGGCTGGCCTCGAACTCACAGAGATCTGCCTGCCTTTGCCTCTCGAGTGCTGGGATTAAAAGCATGCACCACCACTGCCTGGCTATATGCTATCATTTTTAAGCTATCAAACTTTAAAAGGTAAGAAATATACACTTATGCGTAATAGAAGAGACTAAATTTTTAAAAACCAACAAGAAGTTGGAAAGGCAATCTAGGCCTCTTTGTTTCTAATCCTCCTAATCAGACCAAATCCCTATTCTATGCTACTATATATAATAAAAGAATGGCATATCTGGGCTATTCAGATGGCTCAGCTGTTAAAAGAGTCCTGACTATTCTTTCAGAGGATTCAGTTCGAGTCCCAGCACACACATGGCAGTTTACAACCACCTGTAACTCCAATTCTGAGAAATCCAATAGGCTCATCTGGCCTCCACAGACATAAGGCACACACATGCATGCCAGCAAAATACTCATACACATGATATGAAAATAAACAATAAAAAACATTTCTAAATGATAGCATATCAATGGTTATCAAGCAGAGCTGTGGGGAGATAAGTGGGCGGTTCACCTGCTCTGTTTAGAACCAGGAACAGAGTCTTAGTTACTTTCCTCGGCTGGTCTCTGACAGAAGCAAGTTAAGGGATGAAGGACTTAGTTGGCTCACAGTTTGAGAGTGGACAGTTTGTAGTTGTAGGAAAAGCATGACAGAATTCATAACAGCCACCTGGAACTCCTTACATCTCCACCGAGCAGAAAACAGAAAAGCCGTGGGCCGGAAGCAGGGCAGGGTTAAACCCTCAAGGGGTCTGCCCCCATCCCCAGCAACCCACCTCCACTGGTCCCTCTTCCCAGTGTTTCCACAGCCTCCACACACAGCACGGATAGTCAGGACCCAAGCATCCAAACACATGATCTGATGGGGTACATTCTATCTCCACATGGTGCCTGGCCTCTGTCAAGAGCTCTAACATTACTGGGTGGATATATGGGTGGAAAGAGCCCTGGGTCTACAAGGAAAGGTCTGTTTGCTTGATTTAGAGCAGCTGAGATTAGGAGACTGGTTGAACTGTGGCTGAAGAAGCACATCCCTAAGAGGAAGGAGCCCTGTTCAGGCATTAGCACCTGGAAGCTTTTCCTATTTCAGGCACTCCTAGATGGCTTTTACATATACCCTTAACTGTACAGCTACTACTACAGCCCCTAGAATCAACCCTTGCCCTTAATAATGATACTACAGTCAAGCCATGCAAGTAGACCTATAGGCCACCGTTTGCAGAAACAGTCCCAGGCAGACTTCCTCGGCCTGACTATGTGACCTTTGACCTCTCACCTTGCGGAAATGTCACAGTGGCAGGTTGAGCCAAATTGTCCATAAGATCTTAATCTCATTATGCTCCTAAGAATAGGTTCTCAGAAACCTAGGCTTTCTAAGGCCTGCCTGAGAAACCCTGTACTGAGCCTTGCTGGAAAGGGCCCTTCAACTCAGAAGTGCTGGCCCTCAGCGTGGTGAACTTGGGGTTCTTATGACAGCAGCAGGATCTGAGGACGACCAAGTCCCCTTTGCTGAGGACGTCTAAGCTCAGCTGCATCCAAGTGTACACTGATCCCAAGCTGATGTGTGTCCTGATGGTTGACATCCTCCCTAGAAGTACCCAGTTCAAGCATCAAGACCCCAGACTTTCCATTTAGACCTCACTCCAGACCCAGAGACTGAAACTGTCTCGGCCTCGGTTTCTACCTACATGACTTAGGCTTGGTAACAGGACCTACTGTACACCCTTGCCTGAGAACTCCCAACACAGGACTAGCAGCCTAGGCGTGGCCAGCTGGATAAAAGAAAACACCTGCAGTCACAGAGTGGGACTCTAAAAGCTGAGTCCAAGGAAGCATCCTCAGTGGCTGCCTTCCTCCTTGGGCTGGGGTGGATTGGGATGGGATGCTGGGAAGTAAGGATGCCAATGGAGCTATGGCTTCCCCAGCCTTCTCTCCCTCTATTAATATAATATTCCATTCCTCTCCTGAATCCTGCTCAGCACTGGGTTCTCTCTCTCTCTCTCTCTCTCTCTCTCTCTCTCTCTCTCTCTCTCTCTCTCTCTCTCTCTCTCTCGTTTGTTTTTAGAAACAGGGTTTCTCTGTGTGGCTCTGAAACTTGCTCTGTAGACCAGGCTGGCCTCGGAGCTCTGCCTGCCTCTATCTTCTTTTTTTTTTTTTTTTTTTTGGTTTTTCGAGACAGGGTTTCTCTGTGTAGCTTTGCGCCTCTCCTGGAACTCACTTGGTAGCCCAGGCTGGCCTCGAACTCACAGAGATCCGCCTGGCTCTGCCTCCCGAGTGCTGGGATTAAAGGCGTGCGCCACCACCGCCCGGCTCTGCCTCTATCTTCTAAATGCTGGGATTAAAGGTGCACACACCACCACCACCCGGCAGCACTGGGCTTTCCTAAGTCCACCCCTCCAAACGGAGATGTTAGAAGGAACCCAAAACCAGCTGAGCGGGTGTGGTGACAACACCTGTAATCTCAGCACTCAGAAGGTCAAAGCAGGAAAATCAGAAACTCCAGCTAGCTGAGGCTATGTGGCTAGATCCAGTCTCAAACAAACAAAATCAGAGAAGGGGGTGGGGAGAGAGAACAGGAGATAACAAAAGGAACTTGTGCTGCCAATTCCAGCATAAGAGTCTCAGACCCTCCCAGGTCCCAACCCAAAGCCTGTCAATATGGAGCATACCTAGGAATACACTCCCCAAATTTTGTTTTCCAAGACTTCGGTAACCTGGCTTGAGGTCCTGCCTGGGCTAAACATAGACCCAAGAGATGTCAAAAGACCAAGTGGTCAGCCCTGGGCTCTGGGAGCCTCACACTCGATCTCTGCTTGTCACAGCTCTACTCTTGCTCCTTGCACACCTACCCTCACGTTCCTGTACTGCACCTAACTTAGCAGACACAGAAATGGGCAGAGTGGAAGCCAGCCAGTCTGGAGGGCCTGCGAAGACGGCAGCCTTGTGCTCCCGGGTTGTTTGAATTTTCCCAGGCAGCTCAGTTCTAATATGAAAAGTGTAATAAAGTGAGAGTATCAGTGTTCGCTGGAAATAGCACTTCAGAAGTGAAAAATAAATCCAAACAGCCAGTTGTAGAGACTAGCCCTCCTCAAAAATGCAGCTGTCACCAAGAATACATTTGAAATCTCTCTCTTTCTCTCTCTCTCTCTCTCTCTCTCTCTCTCTCTCTCTCTCTCTCTCTCTCTCTCTCTCTCTCCCCTTTCCTTCCTTCTTCCAGTTCTCCTCAGTCTTACCATTTCACTTTAATTGCCCTGTCAGCTGCTAATTGACACCTTTTATTCTGGGTTAAAACTCCTCAGGAAGACAGGAGCTCCCTGGGCCCCCAGAGCTGCCGGCTCTGCTGATTTGGCACGGTTGTCTCCCTGAGAATTGAAGCTGGGTGCTGCTAGTGCTGGGGGCAGGCGTGGGGGAGTCTCAGAGGCGGGGAGGGGGGCTGGGCAGGGGTTGGAGCATCTATTTTTAGTGAGGGTTTTATAGAGTGGATCCCTGGGGCTTGGCTCCACACTGAAATATTGTCCTCGTCTCAATGACATAAACACAGGGCAACTTGGAGATCTTGGCGCCAGCCCTGTCCGGAGCCTGTGAATGGGCAGAATGCTGGGGATGAGAGCAAGGCCTCTACTGTAATTACAAATAAATCCACCACCCAGCCCCAGCCCCAGCCCCACCCCCACCTCCGGCTCCCCTGGCTCACTTAACATGGCAAAAAGCCACTGCTTTTGTGCAAATACGATGAACTCAAGTTATCAAGAAAGTTCTACCAAGAGGCACCTAATGGAGTCATGATTTCGGTAGGCTTCGGTTAACAAAACAGGGAGGCATTCAAGAAGTAATTAAAAGCCACCATCGTTGGTGACAGGAAGGTATGGAGATAAAGCTGTGGCATCTTTGCCTCCTAGAATAAAATTCAGCCTGTGGCTTAGCTCAGAAAGCATGGAGCCCTCAGCCTGGCCCTGGTACAGGAGAAATTGGAACTGATAAATTGGAACCAATTAACACAACGTCTCAATATGATTCTTAGGAATGTCACAGGCCAGGCTGGATGAAGCTGTCTCCCTGGCTTCAGACATGCAGCCACACTTTCCAAAGCATATTTAAACATAGCCTTGCTTCCCTAGAAATGTAATCCCAACCTTCATTTTTATCCTTGGGAGCTGGGGGCCCGGGCCTGATGAGAGGAGAGGGAGGGGGGATTTTCATCACCCCCCATCCCCGGACTCCACAAACCTGTAAATAAATACAAGATTGCACCAAATTCCAATCGAAGCTGTCAGTCCCGGAATGGAACTTCTATCCCATTATGGATGTCATGGGTGAGAGCAGTGAGACTTTGGAGTGTGGCTAACACCTCCATTGAAAGGCCCTAATTGCAGTTGTAGGGCTGGCTGTTTGCAGACGCCACACTGTACACACGGCCGCATTCCTGGGAAGAAAGAGCATCCTATGAGAGTCAGCCCGAGGCCTCCCCTCAAGTCAGGATGACTGTCAAGGTTGTCACTTAAGCTTTAAACCAAAGTTGCCCTATCGAAGGGCCAGGGACTAATTTGGGATTCTGAGGTCCGGCCCAATTTGCCTTGGCTGACAGGGCTATTACTATACCCAGGAGGCTGGCTGGAGTCACCCTCCGGCTACCAGGAAGGGAGGAGCTCAATCCAAATGGACCCTTGAAGGACTGCTTTTGTTTCCAGATGACCTTCCTCCCACCCTGAAAGTGTCCAGCGCTCGGTCCAACCATAGCAGGAAGAACAGAGAAAGTCAATTTGACTCGGCTGCCAGGCCACCTGAGACAGGGAAGCTGCCTACTGAGAGGCCCAAGGGTAAGCGATGTCTGCCCTGGTTCTAGGTCTACTGTCTCCAGACACGATGGGGGATGTGGAGGGGCCGTTGATAATGCTGTTCTGGCTCTCCCTCACTGAACATCAAGGTTTTGTTTTCATGGTAGTAAGATATATATAGCATGCACCATTTCAGTCATTTGGAAGTGTGCAGTTCCTTGGCATTGCACGCATTCCCATTGTGCAACAGTCTTACGGTCCATCTACAGAACTTTCCCAGCATTCTCCACTGAAACGACACCCACGGAACTCTCCATTCTCTCATCCCTCCGGCCCCTGGCAACCAGCATTCTGTCTCTACACCTTATATGAGTGAACCCTCCTTATTTTGATTTGTGCAGTTAAGTATCCTCAAGGTTTACCATAGTAGAGGCCCTGTCAGAATTTCTTTCCTTTCTTTTTTTAAAAAAAATGTTATGTGTATGAGTGTGTGTGTGTGTGTGTGTGTGTGTGTGTGTGTGTGTGTGTGTGTGGTTTTTGCAAGTACAGAAGCTAGAAGACCATCTCAAAATCCCTGAAATGATCCTATGGACCTTCCATCTTGCCTTAGGCATGTAACTACACCCACCTCTGGGGATCCAAACTCCAGGTCTCATGCTTGTGCAGAAAGCGTTTCATCCACTGTGCCTTCTCGCCAGCCCCTCTTTGCTTTTAAAGGATGAGTAATTCTACTGTGTGTATGTACCACTTCCTCATCAGCTCCTCCCTCAGATAACTAGAAAGTTATCTCTACCTTTGGGCAATGGTGATAAACAAACTGTGCAGATCTGCTTGTCTGTGTTGAGGTGCATGCCCAGGAGCACAACAGCTACCTACTACACTAACTCTAGTTTTAACTTGGGGGGAGGTGCTCCATTCAGTTGTGACTGCATTGATTTACATTCCCACCGCAGTATGTGAGTCTTCGCATTTCTCCACATACTCCACGGAACACCTTCTCATTGTCCTTGGTTTTTCTTTTTTGGTTTTATGATGACAACCACCCTACTCAGTCTGATATCTCAATGTGGTTTTGAATGCTGAAGATTTTAATTTAATTTCTACTTCCCCCACCCCACTATGCCAAATAATAGCCAAGCACTGCAGTACAGGCCTTGAGAGGTTAAGGCAGGAAATGCAAGAGTTCGAGGTTAGCCTGGGCTACAAGATAAGGTCCTGTTTCAAATAAAAGAAATGAAGCGGGAGAGAGAAAAGAAGGGAAGGAAGGAAGGGAGATGTGAGGAAGAAAAGACAGAAAAGGAAAGAATATGCATCAGCATCTCCCAAGTGTTTTCTCTTTCTGCTTCCCCCAGCTGTTACCACCATCTCCATATGGGTATACCCCCACTTCTGTATAGAAACATCTGTTCATGGGCTGGAGAGATGGCTCAGCGGTTAAGAGCCCTGGCTGCCGCTGTTCCTTCCAGAAGTCCTCGATTTGATTCGCAGCACCCACATGGCAGCTCACAGCTGTCTGTAACTCCAGTCCCAGAGATCTGACACCCTCTTCTGGCCTCTGTAGGTGCCAGGCATGCGCATAGCGCACAGACATACATGCAGACGAAACATCCTTACACATTGAGTAAGTAATCTTAAAGGGTGACTTTCATGTACTAAACTACAATTTTATGGGTCACATTAGAGTCCACTTGCATGCCCTTCCATACTCTTACCCCCACCCCCACCCCCACCTCCCACAGGTGGGGGATGGAGCAAAACGAAGCTGCAGAGAGTTAGGCAGAGCGTTCTGCTGTTGTGCCCCTTCCTAGTTAGGCGACCTTGGTCAGGTCACAACTTCTCTGAGTTCCGGTGTCCTCACTTAGAAACTGAACTGTCTGCAAGACTAGACGAAACAAACAGAATGCCTTGCACTCCGCACACAGTAAGAACTCAGTAACCAGGAAACGAAGGAAGAAGTTTCCTTCTTGACATCCCTGTACTGGCTGGGCTAACACAGCTTACACACACGCGCGCACACGCTTCTCTCCATCTCCACTTTGCTCTGACACAAGACGATGTGCCCAAGTACAGGAGCAGCTGTCCCGGTTGCCTTTTACCGAAATGTGCCCATGTCACAGGGAACGACTGTCCCCTCTTTCCTCAGAGTAGGAAGGAAAGTAAGAAGAGGGAGTGAAGCCTGAACCACTCTGCCAAGTCACCCTTCTTGGGGAAGGACATTCAGCTCGGGCTAGAGCCTGGCCACAGAGACTGTAACTCAATACCTTAATCTATTTCTTCTTCAAAGCACTGCCCTTTGTGCCAGGTGCACAGGGCCCGAGTGACAGGGAGCTGCCCTGAGAAGCTCTTGCATTGGGCTGCGTCATTCAGGCTGAGAAAAGAATACGCAGAGGGGGCACCTTTGACCTGGTTATCTGGACAACTGTGACTGAGAACTGACAGCTTAGAGTACCTGAGGGATGTTTAAAGAATAGCACCCAGTCGGTGTTGACAGTGAACCCAGCCATTGATCCAGCCACCCCAGAGCACGCTGACCATGCCAGATGGTGCACAAGGCTCTTTGGCCATACAAAGAGGAATCGGACACCAAAGAGAGCGGTCTTGGAGATTAGTATTGCCTGTCCTTTTGGAAGTAGCTTCCGAGGCCACTTCCCCAAGAAGACAGGAGAGACTGAGGACAGGGAAGCAGACACAGAGGAAAACAGCCCCCAGAGAGTTCCAGGTCCTGAGGTCTCAAGGGTTGGAGAGGGGACAGGACCAGCTCCTTTCTGAGGGCATGGCATGAATTTACCCTCCCCTGTCACAGCAGTCACTGGTTCTGCAGAATGAGCTAGGATTAGTCAACTACCCCCTGTCCCACCCCCTTCTACCCCAAGATCCCAAGCTTCAGTCTCCTAGGAAAGAGCCAACCATGCCTGGTCCTGCCCTGCCCTGACTCTGCCGCCAAAGTCAGCTGCCCTCAAATAGCTGCTAATTCGCGAGGACTCGGGCTGTCAGGGGTTAGTGCAGCCATCAAGACATCGCAGCCCAGCATAGGCAAGACGCTGATGCGTGTTAGCTGAATAGCTAAACATCTATTTGAGTCAGATGGATCTTTTTCTTTTCTAGATACCTGTGAGGAAGCTGGCTTCTAAGAGAGCAGACATCAGTAAGCAATCTGGATCTGGATCGGCTACATTCCTTAAGAAATCAGCATGGTTTTTAACCATTCCTTCTTCCTAGGATGCACTCTGGTCACCAAAACCAAGAAAACAAGTCCAGAGACTCATTCATTTACAAGCTGGCTACTGAACAACAAACCAATGCTAGGCACGGGGAATATGGAGAGGACTCTGTTCTCCGAAGGAACTTGTCCTCCAGAAGTCAAGGCTGACGGCAGCTTGCAGTGTGGTCCAGTAACGGATGAGCAGCAGGAGGGAGCCGGTGGTGTGTAGTGAGAGAGGGGTGGGTGATGAACTCTCCCCAGAGCGGATCAAGGAGGGAGGGGGCAATGTTTAAGCAGGGCCTAGAGGTTGCAAATGATTTTGCCAAGGGGAGACAGTGAATAGATGGAATGTATAACAGTGAGGAAGAACAGACTGTGTGCACAGACCTCCCAGGAGGGCTGCGGGGCTCCCCAGAGCTCAAGCAGCGCCGGACAAAGAGGTGAGAGGGAAAGGCAGGTTGTGGTCATATTAGGAAAGTCACGGGACAGCCTAACTTTAGCTTCAGAGCAAACAAGGGAACCGTTAGACATTTTTTTTTGAACTGTCCCACGCCATTCATTTTCTATAAATTGATTTGTTTTAGTCCATGTCTCCTTGTGAAACACTAAAACCTTTCAAGAAATGGGGAGGGTGCACAGGGACAGGCCAGGGTTATATCCGAGCCTTACTTTTCACTGTGAAGTTAGAGCTGCTTCGGAGAGAGCCATGGACCTCATACCTGTGAGGTAAAGCATAGCAAACAGGAGTCCTCACCAGACACCCACTGCAAACCAGCGGTGATGGCCCTGAAGTCCCCAAAAAGGGACAAGTGCTCCACGACTCGCTTTGCTGTCAAAATATTTAGAAGCAGCATATTTAAGTCACGGACGGAACAATGGAACTAGCTCAGAAGTAAACGTTCACGCGGCCGAAAAAGGCCAAACCATAAACATTTAGTCTAAACTGTAGCTGCCTCTCCTTTGGGGCCAAGAGGGCTTGAAAGAAAAGCAGAGTTCTATAAAATGCGATATGCCCGGATTTTCTTACACCCGTGGCAAGGTAATTAAGATGCCGCTTATTAGACCTTTAAAGGCTCATCCCTGGAAGAAGTGGCGGAGGCGCCTGGCGCTCTTCTCAATGCACTTTGCCGGATAAATGTAGTAAATGATTTCTGAAACAAGGAAGGAAAAGGAAGGAGGAGCCCTCTCTCCTCGTCACTTGGTCTACCCCCTCCCTGCTTCCTCCAGGCACTTCAAGGGCCCTTCTCTTAGCTTTTGGGGGATTAGCTGTGTGGGTTTAATCAAGCTTTACTTAACTAGTTAACATGGGTAAGCTTTCATGGGAGGAAAGAAATTGTAGTGTTCCTGATTGATTTTGTAGGCAGAGGACAAAAAAGGCCTATGTATTGGGCTACACTCTTCAATTCTTTCTGAAATGTATGAAGAAACTGATTTCTAACTTACAAGTACATACTGATTAAAAACTTCCTCTGACTACAAAAAAAATAATTTCTAATTTTTTCTAAAATTCCTATGACTAAAGTTGAGTCTTTCCTGGAAAATCCCATTGAAATGAGCACGTGTCCACTAACCATGACAGTGAAGGAGTAACCAATGATTTACTCATAAGTGCTGATAAATTAATTAATAAATGTTTCTGCGGTTTAAATTTTTTTGTTTTTTTTTTTTTAGGGTGGGTGGGTAGATGTGTAGTGAGAGTGTAGGCTTGCTCGCGCAGTGGTGGAACAGCAGAAGATGCTCGACACTTTCACGGACAGTTCTCTCCTTCCACAGTGGGATCTGGGCCTCGGTTCAGGTCCCTGGGTTTGTGCAGCACCGGTTTCTACATACCGAGCCATCTCAGTGGTCCTGGTTGTGATGCATCAGCGATGCCAAAGAACAAACTGGAAGTTATTTACCCCAGTGGGCGAGGGAGAAGGCAGGGAGCCATTGTGGAACTTTGGGGATGCTCTGTAATAACTGGATATCTCTTTTCCATTTTCAACAGGTATATTTCATGAATTCAAATAAAGAAACATAATACTTTTTTTTTCATTGCAAACGTTTTTAATGAAGTTGGATTAAAACAGAAAGGGAGCAAAAAGTTATAAAAGGTATGGGTTTTAGAGACAAAATTTCTTAAGCACGATGGGGAATCAAAAGCTTCATTTTATTGTACTTGAATCCCAGGGCAGGAGGTGGGGACATTGTTTGGGGAGATGACACAACCCCTCTGTTGTACTTGACCAGTTACCACATGTTACTCCCCACAAAGAAGCCTCTAGGCCTGCAGGTACCGAAGACCCCTGAAGCCAGTGTGATTCAAAGCCAGAAAGCAGGTACATGGAAAAACCCCTGAGCCCCACACCGGTCACATCTCGGAGCTAAAAGCCCCTACTCCCACCCCACTCTCCCCACATGGCCCCAGAATCTTGACTTTGTCTTTAAGAAGCCCTCTTACCTCTTGGGTCCTCAACATGTCCACCTATAAAATAGGGAGGTGATTATACCCCCTCTTTCCCCTCCAGAAGCTCTGGTAAGGTCCCCGGAAGCCCCTGTCTGCAAGGCAGGTGATAAAATGCAATCTGTATTAACATTGGATCTAGTTTCTGAGACCTGAAACAGAATGAATAAATTGTGCTCCCTTGACAGCCCTGTCCTTCAGACCATCCACTCAGGTCACTTATTTCCAGTCCCCAACTTTCATTTCAAACTCATTCCAGACTGAAGGGCTGTGACCAAGCATGAGGTTGGTTCAGGCTGCCTTCACATTTTGTTCTGCTTTGTTTCTCAGCCCAATGGTGGGTTTTGACGTGGGTATCATTTTATGTTGAAAGCAATCTCGTTGCTCTGTAGACGTCTGAGACAGGAGATTAAAGCATCATGAAACAGCGTCTGTCACATATTCATACACACGCACGCACGTACACACCCCCTGCACTCAGGGGCTCGTCAAATGTGCATGTCCCTCACGTTTCCACCGTGCTTGAGCAATGAACCATTTAACCAAACCGGAAACAAAGCCCGCTGGCTGGCTTCAGAAATCTTTTCAACACCATCTCCAGCTTTATTAATGCTCCGTAGTTACTTTGGGGGAAGTTATTTCTTCTGAATTCACTGATGTAAATCTTGTATTGATTTTCTCCTGGAGTACAAAAACATTGATTGCTCTCTCCTCTTTTATTTTTAGAGGAGACTTAAAAGAAAATGTAAAGTTACAAAGTGAGGCTCATTCTTTCCTTGCCCCCACGTTCTAATCCTATTCTTTAAAATAGCCGTCACCGCAAATGAATTCTCACGGTAGTTTTAGGAATTGCCCGGAAGTTCTTCCTTGCTCACAAAATGATCCCTACCCAGAGACTTAAAGCAGGGGTTCTGGGTCTGATGGCCTAGACCTCTTGATGTAACTTTGATTTTGCCACACTGGAGTCTTTTTTTCTTTGATGTGTGGTGTGTGCAGTATGGTGTGTGTGTGTGTGTGTGTGTGTGCGCGCGCGCGCGCGTGTGTGTGTGTGTGTGTGTGTGTGTGTGTGTGTGTGTGTGTGTGTCTGTGTGTGTGTGTGTATGTGTGTGTGTGGTATATGTATGTGTGTGGTATGTGTATGTGGTGTGTATGTGTGTAGATACATGCATGTGCCCATGCCTGCGGACTCCAAGTTGACATCAAGTGTCTTTCTCAATGGCTCCCCACCAGTTTTTGAGACAAGTCTCTCATTGAACTTGGTACTTGCTGATTCCACCAAACCAACTGGTCAGTAAGCTCCAGGAATCTGCCAGTGTCCATTCCACCAAACCCCAGTGCTGGCAATATACATGTATGGCACTGTGCTTGGCTTTTTCACGGCTGCTAAGGATCCTAGCCCAGGCCTCCATGTTGGTGTACCAAGCACTTTACTGATTGAACCTTTTCCCTAGCCTCCTGCTTGGCCCGAGAACCTAAAACCATCATGCTGTGGGGCTTTGGAGATTTGCTTGTTTTGTTTGTTGTTGTTGTTTCTAATGTATTTAGAATCTCCTTGTCTTCCAGCATCTAGTTCTCAAATGACAGCTCACCTCCAGCCTTTTGGTCATGTTCTATCCCCTTCTTCCACCGCCCAAAATGTCACCAAGCCAGGGAGCAGTCCTCACTCCTTTGGTGTGTGACCTCCTAATGACCTATCAGGTCTTTTGTCTTGAGCACTGAATCTTCTGGGGAGCCCTTTGGACCCCCATACCAATAGACATCATCATGGCGGTGATACACAAATTATTGTTTTCTGTTGACTTTTCCATGTTCTCCTACAGTCTCTGAACTCCTCAGAAGGGATTCAGTCTTACTCTTCATCAGGCAATGCATCCGCCAGCAGGTCACCTGCCAGGTGAACAGAAGGGGGAGTGACAATGAGTGGTCACAGAGTGCCTTCTCAAAACTGACCTGGGATTTGGAGTCCAAATGAAGGGAAAACTCAGAGAGATAAAAATGCAGGGCTGGGTGGATTCGGTAGCTGGAACCACCACACCCACCTGAAATGGGGTCAGTTTCCAGCTTATGTTTTACTCTATTGAGCTCCCGTCTCCTTGTTATCTTGAACTTTGAGAGGATAAGGAAGACTAGACATTATCACAATAAACACCCATCCAAGGCAACAGGAGGAGAGTACTGGGGTGGCTGCTGGGGGGCGGGGGTGAGCCCAGGTTGACGTAGGTATCTGTGCATCTGTTTGAGAAGATGTGTGGGACCTCCTGGGGCACCTCACACCAGGAGCTGTTTTCAGAAGCCTGAAGAGCCTGGGTGGGGAAGGAGGGCAGAAAGGCAGCAGTGTGCATTCACGCGTGTGTGTCTGGAAGGAGGGTTCCTACATAGTGTGTGTTGTGTGTCCATGCACATGGGGCAGGCAATTGCTCTAGCATATTTACACTTACTATTGTCATATGCATTGGGACATCCTATCGCCCTCCTGCAAATGTGTGTGTCCAGGAGTATGTACCTGTGAGAATCCACAAGGATCTTCAGTGGGGAGTGGATAGTAAGTCCTCGAACATTTGGAGTTTAGATCTATATTAATTGGACTATAGTTGTCTTTTACAGGCTACTTGCTGGCCTAGCAATAAGACTGTAGCATTACATCCATTTTCCTTTTGAAATACTAGGTCATCTATGATATTTAAAAAAAAAGTCCAGAGCCCAGAACCAAATACTGCTTGTTTTGAAAAGTATGTAACAGGGGTTGCTGGGTTTCCTTTCCACAGAAAAACGTTGAGTTTCTCCTCACTTCAGACCTCAGCGTAAGAAAGAAACCCAGGGCCAAGCCTGCCCACCCAGGAGAGTCAGCCCAAAGCTCAGAGGCAGCAAAGCAAAGGGGAGAGATATGCCTGCCGGCACCCCCCCCACCCCCCCACCCCACCCCCAGGCCCCCCACATCAGGGCAGGCTAAACATGCAGAGGCTCCTGTCTCCAGGGTGGAGAGAGGCGCCCTCGTTAAAACTCAGATAAACAGTTTATCAGGAGATGAATGAGCCACCGGGCTCCAGAGACGTCTCCCCTTCACCAGCGTGGAGCCAGATGAGGAGGGGGGCCACTGACGGAGGGAGCCAAGGGGCTGTCAGGCTGGAGCAAGCCAGTCGGTGTTCCTCTCCTCCTTTGGTCTTAAACATTTTCTCTATTTTGGGAAGTGTATCTCAAACGTATTGGCCTGCTTTCTCAGGCCAGCCCACACTTCAATGCCATGCCCCTCCTTCTCTCCCTCCTCTTCCTCCCCTGCCTTACAACTTCACTCCTCTAACTAGATTCCCATCTGCAGTCGGACATCCATGATTATAACACACTGAGAAGTTAAGCTGCGTCTCTCAGCCTTCACCGGGGCTGGAGGGCCGATGTAGATGTAGCCACGACTGCCTCAGCTCCCTGAAGACCACAGGAACACACCAGCTCCATCTGCTTGGGCAATGGGAGGTGGCTTATGATACCTGTACCTTTAATCAGTCAAGGGATATCGGTACCTCCTGTTAATCAAGAGAAGAAAACGGCAAGCATCTTAACCCTCTCTCTCTCTGTGAAAATGTGTCAGATATCACTTAGTGGAGCAGAATCCAAAGGGAATGATTGTCGTGTGTCTGAGATGGTGCCAGACACAAAAGGTGGTCGTTCTCATGCCTTCCCCTTTACAGTGTCTCATGGTCCTCTCGATTTCTGATGTCATAGATTGCCCTGGAGAGGTAAAGTGATTCACTGAAGGTCACACAGCAGATTTTCAGACGTCAAATCCTGGGTCCCTTGGACATCTTCCACAGCTGCCTCAGGCCTTCTCTTTCAGGACCACATGGAAGTAAGAGAACATGCATACAGTTTCCCCAGGTCCTCCTTTTGTGACATGGACCTGTCCAAGCAATGGTTTGAAAGAATCCTTCAGTTCTTTGTCAGGAATGTGTTGCAAGACATGCAGCTGCCATGGGGACTGGCCAAGGCAGACCCACATTGTAGTTGTTGATTGGACTTCCTATAAAAGCTAGTGAAGCCCACAGCTCCAGCCAGTCCGAGTGTAATGACAGCCTGGTCAGGAGCTCAGCTGGCAGCCACCCCTCCCTGGGTACACATCCCACTCACAGCTTCCTTTCAGAGAAATCCCTCCCCCTTTCTATGGGCCGGTCAAGCTCCATCTTCAAGTGCCACCGAATCAACTAAATGGGTCAGCTATGGGAGTACCCCCAAGAAATTCTATTGCCTTTACTGCTGAAGATTGGCGACCCTGAAGGGGCAGCTCAACCATACACACTCAGAGCATGGGTGTTGGCCTTGACTTCCAGCAGCCTTCCAACCCTTTCAGCCCTCTCTTGTTCCAACCAGAGGGTGCTGATCAATGGAGGGGCAGCGGGACTCTCCAAATGAACACTCACTGAAATACCACTCAGTACCTACTCAGCCCTAAGCACCCTACTTATTGAGAGATCCTTGACCTGCTTTAGACAGGGCCATTCTGACAGATGTGCAGTATCCTCACTTCACAGATGAGAAGGAAAGCTGGCTGGGGTAAGGGTCACACGGCTGATGAGTGGCAGGGCCAGGCTTCCAACCTTGCTCCACTCGGTGCCGAAGTTATGTTTGTGTTGAACCTCCATAGGTGTAGTAGCAGTTCTTCCTCTACTCAGCATGTCCCAAGATCCTTTGGCTCTCCCTCATCTAGTGTGGCTCCTTTTTCTTTCAGACTTGTAGCCTACGTCTGAAGTATCCTCTTCTCTCTCATCAGATGGCTACATCACTCTCCTTTATCCAGACTAGCTAAAGTTCAGTTCTACCATTAAGATATTGGTCATGCTAGTCTCTAAGAGCAATGACCCGGAGTTATTTGGTACCTGAGTATATGGCTGCTCTCCAGTGTAGTGCAAAGCGGGGCTGCAGCCCCCCCCAAGTGTGTGACATTTCCCAACTCCACAAGTGTAGTTTGAGAACCCAATAGCTCGTATGATAATTGCTCTGATGCTTTTTTAGTTCACCCTAATGCATTATTAAATTCCAGGCAACCCTTGAAAAGGATCAGGAATTATTATATGTATCAAAAGAAAGTACAGGCTAAAGAAACTGGTGTGCAACGACGCTAGTTGACAATTTTATGGTGATCTATGGATCTTTTCAATGTCCTCTAAGTACTTCCTTCCCATGCTTGTCATTTCTCCCCTCTGGGGACTGCAGAAGTCTTGGCTGCGGGGTGGGGTCCCTGCTTAGTCGCCTTCCATTTGTCTCTCCTTCTGATCTTCATGTGGCGGGTTCTCCATTAATAAGTCTTCCAATCCATCAGCAAGTGTGTTTGGGTTCCTGCCCCTTTCTTTGCTGTTCAGCCAAACCTATTCAGCATTAATAAAGGACAGAAGGCTCTGGGTTGGTTTGTAAGCAAAAACAGGTGATTTGTGGCTGGAGAGATGGCTGAGTGGTTAAGAACATTGGTTGTCCTTCCGGAAAACCTGGGTTCAATTCCCAGCACCCACCTGCTGGCTCACAACTGTCTGTACTTCAAATTCCATGTGGGCACCCATGGTATATAGACATGCATGCAGGCAAAACTCTTATACACACAAAACAAAATAATAATAAATTTTAAAACACAGGTGATTTGACATTAAAATAAAACACGCACACAGATAATCTGAAAGAGAAAACAGCACAGTAAATGGTGGCTAGTTGGAACTTACCCTGTCTCAGGAGGATTGGACTGGAGTTTATCATCTCAAGTCTTTACTGAAAAATTACTTTCTTAGTTAATTCACAGCAGTGACAAAATTGCTCTGGAACATTTAATCTCATCAGACAACAAACCAATGCCAAACCACCATAAAACTTATCAAGCCAGGCGGTGGTGGCGCACGCCTTTAATCCCAGCACTTGGGAGGCAAAGCCAGTTGGATCTCTGTGAGTTCAAGGCCAGCCTGGTCTACAGAGCCAAGTTCCAGGACAGGTACCAAAACTACACAGAAAAACCCTGTCTCAAAAAACAAAAACAAAAAAATAAAACAACAACAACAAAAAGCTTATCAAAAAGTCTGCAAGACAGCCACAAATTATTTGCAAACTAGACCATTCTTTTTTTTTAATTAGATTTATTCATTTTGTTTTATGTATGAGTGTTTGCCTGCATATATGTCTGTGCACCACATGCATGTTTGGTGCCCACAGAGGTCAGAAAAGGGTGTCAGATCCCCTGGAACTGGAGTTAGGGATGTCTGTGAGCCACCATGTGGATGCTGGGACCAGAACTGGGGTCCTCTGCAAAAGCAGTCAATGCTCTTAGCCACTAAGCCATCTCTCCAACCCTAAGAACTAGACCAATTTTTAAAAACCAATGATTGTTTACCATTTTTGTTTGTATTGAGATAGGTTGGTCCAGAACTCGCTGTATAGCCCAGGCTGGCCTCAAACTCATGGTCCTCTTTCCTCAGCCCCACAAGTGCTGGGATCACACCAGTCCCAAGAGGTTACTTTTGTTTCCAGCAGTTATCAAAGCAAGACCTCATTGTAGACAGAACCCAGGGGTTCTAATTCTACTAATCTAGACGTCACAATGGAGGGAAGTGTTTGCACCTGAAACTGGCCAGCCCTCTCTACCGCTAACGTCTTACAGAAAGGTCATACAACAAAGTATGTTTGAATCCTCCTTAGAGGGTTCAAAGGAAAACTGTGTCTTTGGGGGTTCTTGAGGCATGATGCCGAGACATCCTAACTCCCACTCCTGGCAAATTCCGGAGCCACTCATTTTGTCTGTCTCCTCCACGTCCTTCCAGACTCCAACCCCATCACCATAAAGGAACTGAGTTGGGTCTTGATCCAGCTCTTCATCCAAAGAAAAATTGGTGGGAGGTGTCACTTCAGCTCCATTTCCCATCAAAGGAATAATACTTTCTTTTCAATGGGTAGTGACCCTTGGATGGGAAAGGGGAGGTGAATTTGGATTAGTGACCTAAGTCAGTGTCTTAGAACTAACTACAAGACGGTAGAGCTCAAAATGGCATGCTATCAGGTCATTAGTCCGAAGACTAAAGCTAACAGTCCACACAAGTGGCTTGCTTCCAAGGTCATCATAGATGTACCAAGGTAGACGACATCCAAAACTCGGGTTCCTTTCTTCTAGTACACCTTTGCTTTTCTAGCACCACTCGGCCCAATGAGGCCAGTTAGCCCAGCCAGATGGTGCAAACCTACGTTCTTGTGGAATCTGAGTGCCTTGGAGAAAAATCTCAGGACGTTTGTTCACACTAACGGCCTGGAGATCTTAGAGAAAACATCCAGAATCATACAGTACCACTCAATACACACAAAAACGGCACAGACACAGAATTTGAAATTGAGGCAGGCAAAGTGGGCTGCCTACAAACCCACCCAGCCTACACACCACCCCCCAAGCCAGCACCAGGTGCAGGGATCACAAAGGACCAGCAGAGGGCGCGCCGCCCCCAGGGAGGCGAGAGCTAGTTGTACCGAGCTGTGAGGGTTAGGGGAGCAGCATGCTAGAAGGATGCACCCCTATCTCTCCGCCACTCATCGTGCGGGACCAGGCCAAGGAGGAGGATGAGAAGACCACCACCCCCTCTACGTGGGCCTGAGGAGCAGAGGAGCAGGAATGCTGCCTAGGAATTGCATCACGCTGTGCAACACTGCGGCTCTTGGACTCACTGTGTGTGTGTGTGTGTGTGTGTGTGTGTGTGTGTGTGTGTGTGTGTGTGTGTGTGTGTGTGTATTGGGGGGAGGGGATTTAAACCAAGCCCCAGCCGAGAGAGAGGGAAAAAAAGAGACGCACTAGGGAAAACGTTCCATGCACATGGAGAAATTTCTTGCTGAGAACTGCATTGAGAAAGGAACCCAGACATCTCCCCGCTGCCTCCCTCCCGGTGCAAAGCACTCAGCTAGTGAGAGTCCCCCAGGCTCACCTCGACAACCCCACACCCCTTAACTCCAGCCCTGCACCCTCCAGCCTGGCTCCAGCGCCGCCGAGAGCTTTCCCCGGGACTGGCCCTGGCGGGGCGCCTAGAGCCCCATTGCATTGCTCCAGGAGAAAGGAGGGGGGCGGTGCATTTTGCAGGAGGAGGAGAACCGGGGTGGGGGGGGGGGGGAGAGAAAATTGCGCGGAGACCTGCCAAGCGCCACCGCCGCCGCCGCCACCGCCGCTGCCGCGCCGCCGCCGCCGCCTGTGAGCTCCGGCGGGCAGCCCGACTGTCGGCTTCCCGGGGCATCTGGGTCCGGCGGGGCACAGCCCTGGGCGCTGCCGGAGCCGCCGCCGCCGCCGCCGCCTTCGCGGCCAGTGCAGTCGCTCCCCCCACCCCCCCACGAGCCCGTGCGGCTCCGGCTCCTCGCGGGTGGAGGAGTGGGGGGTGGGGTTGTTGTTTGGGGGGAAGAAGGGGGAGGGGGCAACGCGGAGAGAGTCAGTGGTTTCCATGGTGATGGAGCTGAAAGTGCAGGAAATTTAAAGGCTTGGACCCTGCGAGACAGACAAACCGGTGCCAACGTGCGCGGACGCCGCCGCCGCCGCCGCCGCCACCGCCGCTGGAGTCCGCCGGGCAGAGCCGGCTGCGCAGCCCGTAGCAGGCGGAGGGAAGTGGCCCAGGACCCGCTCGACCCGCGGCGCCGCACAGAGAGGCAGGACGCCGAGCGGCCGGAGGAGGAGGAGGGAAGAGGCTCGTCCACGCGCCCTGCGCCGCCGGCCGCCCGGGAGAACAGCGAGGAGCCGGCGCCCCCAGCGCCCCACGGTCGCGCTGGAGTAATCTCGGATGCCCGACCGCGGTCGCCTTCCCAAGTAGAGCGGCGGGGGGGAGTTGCGACCAACTCGTGCGCGTCTTCTGCGCCGCGGCGGGAGCCGGCGCTGCGCGACCCGCTCTCCTCGCGGCTCATGCTGCCCGCCTTGCGCCTACCCAGCCTCGGGTGAGCCGCCTCCGGAGGGACCGGGGAGCGCGGCAGCGCCGCGGGCTCGGCGTGCTCTCCTCCGGGGACGCGGGACGAAGAGGCAGCCCCGGGGCGCGCGCGGGAGGCATGGAGCGCTGCCCCAGCCTGGGGGTCACCCTCTACGCCCTGGTGGTGGTCCTGGGACTGAGGGCAGCACCGGCCGGCGGCCAGCACTATCTGCACATCCGCCCGGCGCCCAGCGACAACCTGCCCCTGGTGGACCTCATCGAACACCCAGACCCTATCTTTGACCCTAAGGAGAAGGATCTGAACGAGACGCTGCTGCGCTCGCTGCTCGGGGGCCACTACGACCCGGGCTTCATGGCCACTTCGCCCCCCGAGGATCGGCCCGGAGGGGGCGGGGGACCGGCTGGGGGTGCCGAGGACCTGGCGGAGCTGGACCAGCTGCTGCGGCAGAGGCCGTCGGGGGCCATGCCGAGCGAGATCAAAGGGCTGGAGTTCTCCGAGGGCTTGGCCCAAGGCAAGAAGCAGCGCCTGAGCAAGAAGCTGAGGAGGAAGTTACAGATGTGGCTATGGTCACAGACCTTCTGCCCGGTGCTGTACGCGTGGAACGACCTGGGCAGCCGCTTTTGGCCGCGCTACGTGAAGGTGGGCAGCTGCTTCAGCAAGCGCTCGTGCTCTGTGCCCGAGGGCATGGTGTGTAAGCCGTCCAAGTCTGTGCACCTCACGGTGCTGCGGTGGCGCTGTCAGCGGCGCGGGGGTCAGCGCTGTGGCTGGATTCCCATCCAGTACCCCATCATTTCCGAGTGTAAGTGTTCCTGCTAGAACTCGGGGGCCCCCTGCCCGCGCTCAGACACTTGATGGATCCCTACCAACGCCCCCACACAGTCTCCAACCAGTTTCACCACCCTCTAGCGAGGGTTTTCAATGAACTTTTTTTTTTCTTCTTGGCTACAGAGACCCGGCTTTCTGGTTCATGTAATGCACTGTTTAACTGTGTAGGAATGTATATGTGTGTGTATATACGGTCCCAGTTTTAATTTACTTATTAAAAGGTCAGTATTATACGTCAAAAGTTACCGGCTTCTACTGTATTTTAAAAAAAGCAAGCAAAAGAAAAAAAAAGAGCAGAGAAAAGAGAGACTTATTCTGGTTGTTGGTAATAATGTTAACCTGCTATTTATATCCCAGTGCCCTTCGCATGGCGAAGCAGGGGGGGAAAGTTATTTTTTCTTAAAAGTACAAAGAGAGGGGGAACTTTTGTAGAAGGACTTTTTAAAAAAGCTATTTTCCATTCTTCGGAAAGTGTTTTGATTTTCCTTAGACCTCGAAGAAGCTATAGAGTTCAATGTTATTTTACAGTTATTGTAAATATAGAGAACAAATGGAATGACTAATCATTGTAAATTAAGAGTATCTGCTATTTATTCTTTATAATATCCCGTGTAGTAAATAAGAAAGAAGTGCAGAACAGGATTAAAGAAAACCACTAAAACCGACTGGGCTCGACACTGTGATTCACTGTGTTGGTGATTGATGGGGGGGGGGGGTGCCGCCGCGCTTACTATTCCTATTGGGAGACAAGCTCATCGTTCAGGACTCCCCTCCTGTGGGGTGATGAAGGTGACTGTAAAATTTTCAGTGGGGGTGGGTGTTATTCTCAAACCCTATCTTTTAAGTATCATGTGGCCTCCACCGAGTCTCCCTGGGTACCCTCCCCCGTGACACCAAAGCTCAGGCCTGTAGTGACCTCGACACCCAGCCGGCCCCCTGGAGCTGACCCCGGGCTGGGCCGATGAGGGAGGGAGGGAGGGGGGCGGCTGCTTTGTCCAGGCTGACAGGCCCTTCACAATGGGGACACGTGTCTTTCACACCTTCCCTGGGGGCGGAGTACCGCTGAAACTTGACCCCCGAGGAATGGGGGGGGGGTCAGAGCAGGCCCACCCAGATCCCGCCACCCCTCCCTCCTTGCACCCCCACCACAATATCCAGCCCTTGTTAACCCTTTGCATGCCCGGAAACCGCGGTGGTTGGTGCTCAAGCGACCCCTTGATTTCAACTACATAGAACCTCAGGGATCCTGCAGGTCTGGAGCCCCCACATCTCAGGCCCACAGCTGACGTGGGAGAGATAATTTGGATATTTGACACTCACCTGGACCTTCTCCAGGACCTAAGGAAGACTGAGGTCCCGAATTTCAGAGGGGTGTGAATTTGGGTATGAGTCATTACCTCTGGGGTCTGCAGTTGGGGGGGGGGGACACGACCCCTCCCTGGCACTTACTCCACTTGGGGGTTGAGAAGGGAAGAGAAATCAGAATGGGGTCTTTGCGCTTTAGGATTAGATAGAGGCAAATTTACCCCTTAAAGATTCGGGCAAATATCACTGCACCCCACCCCTTAAAAATCCAACTTCTCGGGACCGACTCTAGACTCTTGCGTGCATCCCTCCGCCTCAGTCCCCAGTGGCGCCCATGCTCACAGCTCCACGTGGGCCGGCTTCCTGACACCGCTCCCCCGCTCCTTTTATTTATCTTGGACTCCACAGTCGCTCTCCTTTGCTCCCTTCCCCACCCCCTTGCCACCTCGTCGCGCCTCCCTCCGGGCCTCGGGTCCTCCGTCCCTCCTCCCCCCTCTCCCCCCCCCCCCCTCCGCCCGCGCCCCCAGTCCAGAGTCGCAGCGAATCTATGCTAATTATTTCAAACCTGCGCCCGGGTCCCCAGCTCAGACTCAAAGCCCCGGGCCCCGCCCTCCCCGTCCCTCCAGCCCGGCGCTTTCTTCCCTCCCGACGCAGCCTCGGTGGCTCCTCATTTCAATAGCCTGGCCCGGGAGCCGGAGCCCCCTCCCCGGCGCTGCCTCCGTCAGTCGTGGGACAGACGTTAGGGTATTCATTAACTGGGAGCCGAGGAATAACGGCATTATTCCCCCCAGAGAGGGCACCCTGCCCCTGCGACTATCTGAGGCTTCATTGTAAAAGGATTAAAAGTTAAAGACCTCCATCTTATGATTCTTTCATTTAATCTTTCTGGCGCCTGGGAGACATGCTCGATGGATGATGGCTTTTAAAATATTCCTAATGTCGGCTACCTTAAGACTCCAAGCCGGGCAAACAAACGTAATTTATTTCCAGAAGAAAGAGGATATTGAGATGTTTAAGTTTATGAACCGCCTTCCCCATGTATATTTGTTAAGTTCTGACAAATACCCAAATAACGTTAAAAATCAGCCATTCATCACTTATGAATTTATGCAAAACTTTCTGTGCCCCGGGCCAATATTTTTGTAGACAGAGTTTCACTTGCGAGGGGCGGAGGAGGTAGGGAGGAGGGACGAGGAGGGGGCTTGGGTCGGGGATGGGGCGGGGGGTGGGGGGGGGCCCAAAGCAAGAATTTTCATGCCTGGTAAACACGCGAATTATGCGAAGAGAGTTATTCCCAGCTGGGCGGGCAGCCAAAACTCGGAGAGCGCGCGGAGGCCAGCGCCCCCACCCCCACGTTGGTAATGTCATTGGATTACAATGCGAGGTCTTCCCTCCGCGACGCCCCCTCCTCCCGCCGCGGGCCCGCCCGCCCGCACCCCTCCTCCCCACCCCTGCCCACTTGGAAAACCCGCTCGCAGCCGGCGAGCTTCTCGGCTTTCAGAGCCAGGAGCCAGGGTGAGCTGGGAGGACCCGCGCTGCAGACGTGACGGGCCACAGACCACCGCACTGACAGACCCGGAGGGCTGGCGCGAGGAGGCTCCGGCGGCGCGCGCACAGAGAACCCTGCAGGCCGCAGGCGGTCCCAGAAGAAGAAGGCAGGAGGCGCTGGTCCTGGAAGGAACGTGTGTGCCTGAAGATGCACGGCCCTGGCCGCTCTCTCCTATTATGATTAGTATGGATACTATAATACTAAGGGAGAGAGCTGTACGCAAAGAGGCAATGTCCCCGCGGTCACCCACTGCCTGTCTCCTAGGAGGAGGAAAACTGATCTAGGAGTCCTCTTAGGCTGTGGAAGTCTGTGTCTATGAACTGATGCAGCTGCTGGGGGACAGTGTCTTCCTCCATGGAGATTTATAACTATCACAGACACATTGCCTTGGACAAACCCAGTACCCACCAGAGTACAGAGGGTCGGAGTAACCCAGCACTCCCATCAATATTGTGAGGGTTCCTTCTCTTTCTTAATTGCTTCCCTTATTTCCTGTCACCCTTTCAACACCCAGCCACCCTCCATACTCAAGGAAACTGAGGTCAAATGTCCACGGAAGGCCCCACGGCCCCCAGAGTCTGGGAACGGGATCTGGCTCCCTGTTGAGACAGAGAAGCCGGAGGTCCATTATCAGTCTTGCTTGAGACTCCTGGGAAAGGGGGTTGAAGCTTGGTGGCAGCTGCAGGAGGAAGCTGGCTGTGTATTAAGAGCTCTTAGCTGTGCTAGAAGGGGACAGCAGGGGGAGGGCCCAGCCCATATTGGTATTTTGAAGGGGGTGATTCATCCTTTTTCTTTAATGCTCTTGGAATGTCAGGGCTGGAGGGGAGCTTAGATTCCATTACCCACCGTTCAATTTGCTGATGAGAAGAGTCCTCAGCAGCCGCTTGCTGACATCACATAGACTAATACCCTTGGCTTTGACTAGTCTCTCTCTCTCTCTCTCTCTCTCTCTCTCTCTCTCTCTCTCTCTCTCTCTCACTCACTCTCTCCTTCCTTTTTCCTTGTTTTTTTAAGAAAATGTATTGGTGGGAAAGGGTTCCCAGTTGACACCATCCCAGAGGCTCCTCAAGCTGGCTGCCTGATCTGTTGTACCCATTCGGCAGGCATACATTACATTAAGAGCTTGTCTTAGACCAAGCACTGAGCTAGACCCTTTGGGCCTGTTCTCACCTGAGCCCTCTCATTTCCAAATGAGGAAAGGGAAGCTCAGAGAATTGAAACATCTTGCCCAAAACCACACAGTGATACAGTTAGGGTTCAAAACCCAAGTCATCACCAAAGCCTATGCCTCACCTCGAGAGTTCTTTCTTCCAAGGACTTGAGCACCCGCCTTGGGAAACAGTGTGTGCCACTCCATGTACAGGTCAGCCTCAATGCAGACAGTTTGTGCATCCTTTTACATGCCGCTTTCCCATCCCACGCAATGCAATAGGGGATGAGAAATGAGTGAGACCCGGCGCAGTGGAAGAGGATTTACACCGTCAAGGGGAAAGGCCGGAGGGGAAGCCTCACGGGTGACCAGCACAGCCAGGGAAGGTGTTTGACCAAAGTCTCAGTAAGCAAGTTTACTGAACGAGATCGGGAGAGAAAAGGGCATTTGGACTGAGAAAGCAGAATACATAAGTGAAGGAACAGTGTTGGAGAAGTATGTGTGTGTTTGGGAAATAGCTCAAACTTTAGCATAGGCTGGATTCATGCCGAGAGAGCAGACAATAAAGTCAGAAAAGCAGGCTGAAGCCAGATGAGGGAGGACTGTGAATGCCAGCTACAAGCCCTTAAATAGGGCAGAGATACCACTTGAACCTCACAACAAGAGGAACCATTTATTCATTCAGTCAACATTTGGAGAGCACTATTCTGGTTATGTGTTAGTATATACAACAAGCAACCTCAAAATCAAGTCTTAAAATAACCATTTAGCTTTGCTCATAGTTCTATAAGTTAAGGGAGTTTACCCATGATACTCAGGGTGTCAGCTGAGCACAGGCAGATTGACTCTCAAAAGGGCGATTTAGCACCCGGCTGGGAGCCAGCTCAACCAGCATGCTGACCAGAGCCCCCACACCGGCTTCTGCATGTGCTTTGGGTTGTCTCACAGCATAATGGCTTCAGGACAGCTGGACACACTTGGCAGCTCATGGCTCTGAGAGAAAGTGTCTCCAGAGGCTCAGACGGTGACGGCAAGGCATCTTCTAACAGTCAGGAAAGTCTTGTGACACCACTTCCAGCTTAGTCTACTGGTTAAGCAAGTCTCTCGGGCCAGCCCAGACGCAAGGGGAAGGACACCAATCGCTGCCTCTCCATGGCAGAGCAGGGACAAATTGTGGTTGTGGTAAGCCACTTTCGTTAAGCACTGCCCTGGGCGAGAGCTGTTGAGTTTCCCCAGACCCAAACACAAAAAGAGTCATTTCTAATTGAAGTCTGGCGCCATTTGCCAAGAGGGATGGGAGATGGTGACAGTGGCTGCTGGGAAGACTGGCTATGGAGGACCTTGCTGAGGCCCGGGCTTGAGGAACACCAGGGTCAACGAACCTAGACCTTGTTGGCCAGAAGGCTGGAGAGGACTTGGTGACAGATGGTTGAAGAGCTGATGGCGGTGTCTGGGTGGCTGCTGATGTTTCAGGCTGCAAGGGACCGGGCACAAGAGGGGATCTCAGAGGCTTGTACTCTGGCCCTCTTCTGCCCTGTTGTTCAGTAAGCACTAGGCAGAAGGAAATGAGTCGGGGTCCGTGGGATGCCATGGTGAGATGTTCAGCAAGAGATGAGGTAGGAAGTGTCTTCTGAATTTAAATTTGCATATAACAAAAAAAAAAACGGTAAAAGTGCTGAATGGAAGACAGAGAGACAGCCCCATGGTTAGAAAGAAAAGGGTGCCCATCTGAGCCAAGATGTGTGGATAGTGTGGCTGCCAAGGAGACTGTTAGTGCCACCCAACAGAAAATTGTGAAGTTACTTAACATGTTGATGAGTCTTTTTCGGAACCGTGGTACATAGTTCTCAAGCATGGACTTTATATATGACAACATTGCATCACAACATCAGGAGGCTAGACACCCCTGGAAGGGAAGCAAAAGTTGGTTCCAGCCTACATGTTTGATAAAGTACTGATTTGCTGGCATTGGGAACAAATTGTCTCCTTTAAATAACACAAGCCCTTTGCCTGGCTACAGAGCCCACCTCTCTCTATTGGGTGTGTCAATCATTTTAGTGCCTACTGAGACTATTGTAAGCATCTGAAGTTGGGACCTTTATATTAAAAGGGACTTAAAGTCAAAAGTATTTTTATTCTTTTGAAATGGGGGGGGATAGAGACCATACATAGGACTTGGAAAGGGGATCCAGGTTTTGGGGAAACATTATACAATTACAGAATTTCTTTGGGAAGGTCCTGAAACTTCTCTCTACCCTTCATCTGAGGTAAAACTAAGGCTTATCAAGGTCAGTGGAAGGGTCTTACTTCTAGACACTTGGGATCAGAACTGGCAGTCGAGGCAACATTCCCAGATTTCCAATCAACCCTCTTTTTGAAGTCATTATCAATGTACATGGCATCAGGCTTCTTCAATTAATTCTTAAATTTATGTGCATGTGCATGTGCCATATGACTGCAGTGCCTGGGGAGGCCAGTAGGAGACATCAGATCCCCTAGAACTGGAGTCACAGGCAATGATGAGAAGTCCCATGTAGATGCTGGGAACTGAACCAGTCTGCTTCAAGAACAGCCAGTGCTCTCGATCACCAAGCCAGCTCTCCAATCCCACAGGGTTCGAATTTCAAATGCATGGTTTTAGGTGGAATGAGATAGAAGGACTCCTAAGTCCAGGAAACAGGTCTGCCCTAGCTCAGAGCCTGACCCGCAGCAGCGAATATGAACAGGGGTGACCATACAAATCCCCAATTCATGGGAACCAGAGTAGATGCCAGAGCATGTGGGCAGCAGACAGGGCAATTACTGAAGTCTTCCCTGAGTGGTGGAGGCTGTTGGACTTGTGTCCTCTGCTCTGGAATATCTAGCTGCTGCTATTCCCTGGAGCCGAGGCCCAGAAGCCAACCCTACATCAGCAGATACTCAGTGAATCTGAGCAAGGTGAAGACAGTGGGGGTGGACTCCGGCTTGCAACAAAGGCCCTGCAGTCACTAGCTTTGACCACTGCTTCCAGCCAGTGCTGCAAAGGACTCCCAACTGTCACTGAATATATTCAGTGAAGGAAACAAAATGAGTCAGGCAAGGGAAATAGTCTTCCCCATTTTACAGATTTCAAAACCTACAGCAACAGGAAGCCTAAGAGACTCCCAAGATCCAGCTGCCAGTTGAGGGTGGAGGCAGGAGTCCAGTGGTGCAAGGGCTCTGAGCGGGCTGCTGCAGAGGCAGGGGGCTCAGAGCTCCCTGAGTTTCTAATTCTAACTGTGCTCTCTCCTTCCATATTCACCCCAGCTCCAATCCATTCTCCACGCTACAGGCTGAGTGACCTTAAGACACACATGTGGTCTTGTCACTCCCCTGCTTGAAACCTCTCAAAGGCTTCCCATTGCTGTAGGATAAAGGGCAGGATTCTTCCCAGACTGAGCCCTCTCCTCCCTGCCTCTGGATTCAATCTATATAGGAGTCTCCCTATCCCCACAGGTTCCAGGGCCTTTGCACATGCCATAGTCTTTTTCTGGGGTGCCTTCCTATGCCACCAGAATCCCTAAATACCACTATCCTTCAGATCTCATTCCTGGGGGTGGTGCAGATCAGGTTTCTTCTACTCCATGCTGTCTAAACTGTCTGCATTTTCTTCATAAGACACACCAGACACAGATTCTGTGGCTGGTACTGTCATACATTGTTTAAATGGGACACATTATGAGAACTGTCTTGTTATGTGATTGTTATTTTTTTTTGCTATTGTGTGACCATCATAGAATGTACTTACACAAATCCAGGTTCAACTGTGTACATAATCTTTTGACATTATGACACAACATTGCCATATGCAAAGTTTATACTCAAGAACTATACAGCAAAAAATAAAATAAAATAAATAAATAAAAAATAAAAAACCAAGTTGTGGGGCTGGGAGGAGCTGGTTTGTCTCACTTAGTAGAGTGTTTGCCTAGCATGTAAGAAGTTGGGAGTCCCATAAACCATGCAGAGTGGTACATTCCTGTAATTCCAGCACTTGGGAGGTAGAGGTAGGAGGGTCAAAAGATCAAGATTGGGGGCAGAAGAGATGGCTCAGAAGTTAAGAATAGGTGTTGCTCTTGCAGAGGACCAGGGTTCAGTTCCCAGCACCCACATGGTGACTAACGACAGTCTATAACTAGGGTTCCAGGAGATCCAACACCCTCATGCAGGTTTCCATAGTTACTGCATGCACAGGGTGCATAGATACGAATGCAGGCATTACACCCATACACAAAAAATAAAAATAAGTCCTAAAAAAATTCAAGGTCATCCTTGGCTACAAACAAAGGCTGAAGCCATAATACCTCTCTAAAAGAAGGAGGAGGAAGAGGAGGAAGAGGAGGAAGAGGAGGAAGAGGAGGAAGAGGAGGAAGAGGAAGAAGGAGAAGGAGAAGGAGAAGGAGAAGGAGAAGGAGAAGGAGAAGGAGAAGGAGAAGGAGAAGGAGAAGGAGAAGGAGAAGGAGAAGAAGAAGAAGAAGAAGAAGAAGAAGAAGAAGAAGAAGAGAAGAAGAAGAAGAAGAAGAAGAAAAAGAAGAAGAAGAAGAAGAAGAAGAAGAAGAAGAAGAAGAAGAAAAAGAAGAAGAAGAAAGGAGGTGAAGAACATAATTGAGTTAAAAAATATTCTCATAATGTTCTGAATAAATTTGTGATTATTGTGTTGAGCTTTGCTGACAGCTATCCTGGAACACATGTGGCCCACAGGCTGCATGTTGGACACACCTGTTAAGTCAATCACTCCACATAGCCTCTTGATACTGTTGAGGGAAATAATAAACATGAGACAGAAGAGTCTGTTACAGAGTTGTATGTGTATGTGTGCGTGTGCGTGTGCATGTGCGTGTGCGTGTGTGTGTGTGTGTGTGTGTGTGTGTGCATGTGAGTGTATGTTGCAGAAGCCAGAAGCATTGAATCTCCTCAGGGCTAGAGTCACAGGCAGTGTAAGGGACCTGAGGTGGGTGCTGGGAACTGAACTCAGGTCCTTTGCAAGAGCAGAGCAAGCACTCTTGCCTGCTGCGCCATCTCTCCAGCCCCAGAGTGTACTCCAGCAGTCCACTCTAAAATACTGATTGAGGAAATAGCATAGCAAATACATGAACCAGGCATGTAGTCACTTATGCCCATGACCAAGCATCACACACCATCTCTGTTTGCATGCTCGGCTAGCAGCACAGCATATGTACTTACATCAGCATCCCCACAAACACATGAGGGATGCTTGGCACTGACAGGACCAGGACTATGATGTCACTAGGAGACAGAAATATTTGCACTGCAACGTATTCACATAGGACCACTTCCATATACGCAGTCTATTGTGAACCAAAGGGTTTCCAAGCAGTACGTGGCCTCTATTTATAATTTAATTATCTATTTTCTTCATCATGATATCCCCGGTCACTAGTGAAGTTTGAAGCCCTTATAGACATCATTCTATATTCAGAGGACTGCATACACTGAAGGAAAAAAAAAGAAGAAGAAATATTATTAGACCCCCTTCCTGGTCTAAGCCAGATTCCATCTAGGCCTCTGAGCATACCAGGAACTCAGAGTTCAGCTCCTGTTAAATAGTGATCCAGGGCAAATTGAAGAACATACTGAAACGTGTAATACAGGGCAGGGAGTAGATGACCCGAAGGTGACCCTATCAGTACTGAAGATAATAGTGACTCCTGGGTTACGGAATCTGAAAGTCCTGTCTGACAGTGTAGGGAGGGAAGGATAGCCATGGCCCGATAACCCCTTCCAGCAAGTGATGGGCTTCTTGGTCAATGAGAGATTACTGCCTGGAGATCATGTCCCATCAGAAGAAGTTCAAAGGGCTGAGTGATTTATGGAGAGAATTCAGAGACAATTTGCAGGGGCAGGAGGAAGAATCAATCCCCTTTCCCCACATCTGAAATCCTAAAAAATGGGAGAGATTAGCTTATCTGCCACAGAGTTAAAACCTAATCTTTCATGCTCAGGGAATAATAAAATTAAGCAATGACTAACTCACATCTATGGCTTGGCCGTTTACAAGCCTCGTTCATATCCGTTATCACTTTCAAATCCACATGACAGCTCATGGCCAGAATTTGATAATCATTTTAAAGATAAGGGAACTGACACTAAAAAGCCACTTGGCCTGGAGGAATTGGACCTGGGATCCATGGTTAGCTTTTAGCTGTGGTCCACTGATTTCCCCACAAGTGGTGGGAGGTCCAATGGGTTGCCTATTTGTAGCCTCTCCCCAACTCCGGGGCTATACTGTACCTCTCTTGACAGGATCGAAGCTGAGTGTCCCACTTCTAAAGGCAGTAACTAACTATATGCATGGGTATTCATTACCTAAGGTCTACTGCTGGAGGCCAAACACAGTGGATTCTTCCTTTCCTCAGCTGACACAAAGACTTTGGATTTAATGCCAGTTTTTACTCTTGTTTCTTTGTTGGTGATGATGGTGATTTTAAACTATAAGCCAAGGCCAGGGATGTTGTTAAGTTGGTCAAAGGCTTGCCTACCCGTGTGCAAAACTCTGGGTTTGATGCCCAGAAATGCATTAAAAACCAGGCATAGTGACACATCTGTAATCCCATCTCTCAGGAGGTAGAGGAGGCCAGAGTGTCTCAAGTCTAAGATTATCCTAAGCTCCACAGGGGAATTCAAGGCCAGCCTGTGCTACATGACTCAAAAAATAATAATAATAAAAATTATAAACTAAAAGATGATTGAAGGTAGGAAATCAATGACCAAAGACAAAGCTGAGAGAGAGGAAAGATTTAATCAGGATACAGGAAACTGAAAAAACCAAGGAATTTGTTTCACATGAACAAAGGAATGAGTTCCGTTTGAGCAAACCAGCCCTGATTGGTTTTCATTTTAGAAATTCCCCTTTTCTGCTTATTGACCCTCCACCAGTGATGATAGTTAGCAGGCTGTCCCAGAAGTGACTACCAAGACCTAGTTATGACAGACTCACAGCCAGGTATGGACAATGTCCCCAATAGTCACTACACAGTGTCGCCCACAGGGAGACCTAAATGGCATCTGTCTACTTACAACCCCTACATAAAGAGAAAAAAATGTGTCCTTTGGAGATTTTTTAAAGAATAAAAATAGCTAAGATCAAAAAAAGAGAGAGAGAGAGAGAGAGAGAGAGAGAGAGAGAGAGAGAGAGAGAGAGAGAAAATGGGGTCCAGAAAGGGGAAATGACCCGATCTATATCTAACCACTACAGCGGGGATCTTAAAAGACTCCTAAAGACCTTCTATTGAAGGGTATTTAACAGATGGAGCCTACTGGGAAGTCTTCAAGGCAAGGGAATTGTGGGACTCCGGCACCTCCTCTTTCTCATGCCTCAGGTATGAGATGAGTGGCTTTGTTCCATGTAGACTCCCTGACATGATATTCTGCTTCCCTATGGGCCCAAAGCAATGGAATCCTCCCGAATTGTGAGCCAGAGTAACTAATTTTCCCTTTCCAAGTTGATGATTTGTTAGACTGACAGGAAGGTGACACAAGCTTCACATCAGAAAGGAGGAGGCTGTGGAGGAATGTCAGTGGGGACCGGGGACTGCTGGGAACTGATGTGTGGACTTGAGCATCTCACACTCTCTAGGTTGGATGACCCTCTGAAATGCCACATTTCAAGACAGGTTGTCCAAGGGTCCAGAGCTCTGCTGTTGTCTTACTCCTGCCCTAGAAAAGCAAACGATGTAGATGAGAGTGTGCCAGATGCTGGAGCCCAGAGGCAGTTTGGGGCATGCTCAGTGCTGGCTCCCCTTCTCCCTGGCTGGAGGTAGCTACTCCTCAAAGTTCTGAGTCCCCCATAGAGAGAAGTATCACCTTGGGATGCTTAGTACTCTGCCTCAGGTCAGACATCACTTCTGAGTTTCACACTGCAAAATCAACTGCCTTGAGAACTTCACATAAACTACATGTCCAGAGTTGGAATCCAACCTCATTCTGTTTGTTTGCTTGCTTGTTTGTATTTGTTTGTTTGTTGAGACAGGATCTCACTTTGTAGCCTAAACTGGCCTTGAACTCCCTATATACTTAGAGCCTCAAATTCACTCATGGTGATCCTCCTGCTTCAGCCTCCTGGGTGCTGGGTCCAGGCATGCACCACTGCATCTGGTTCTAACTCTCTTCCTAAACCTCCTAATCTGACTAGTTTTAGATTTTTTTTTTCCTCTTTCTTAATTATCTGCTCTGCCATGGACACCGGTAAATAGTTCAAAGATGTATATCTGGTCTACCCCTCATTAGCATCATTCTTTCACAAAGTATCCTCCAACACCTCCTGAATCTCCCCTCAATTTATTTGTTCAGCCCTGTCCTACTATGTGACTACAACCTTTGTCATGGCCTTCACCTTCACCATGGCCTGATAGCCCCATTCTTCACCTCCAACACTGCCAATGGAATCACCACTTCCCAGCACACCCTTTAAACTTACAGGACCCCACCCCACCCCGCCTTCCTATAGAACTATCACTGAATGTCTCAGCATGGTACCCAAAGTCTTTTGTAATTCCCATCCCCAATTCACCTTCAACTACAATCCACCTTCATTTTCTGCTCTGCTGGCCCTCAGCAGCAGCCAACCAAACTGCTAACCCTTTGATAGTTCTGAATTTTCCTTATACAATTTGCTTCTCCTATATATTGCCTATTGTTCAGCCCTACCCTAACACCCTAAGCCAAGGAAGACCTTTAAGGCCAAGTTCACATGGCATCTCCTCAGCCCTTGGCCAGGGTGGAATAAAATTGCCCTTATTTTATATATTACATTATATATATATGCTTATTTATATACTACAAAGTGAGATCTTGTTTCAAGTAAACAAAAAAACAAAAAAAATAGTTAGACATCTATGCTAGTGACTGGTGATGATGATGATGATGATGATGATGATGATGATAGGTATTAATTGCCCATCTGTGCTAAACACTGTCCAGGTTCTTTATTTGCATCCTATTATTTAAACTTCATCAGGGAACCTGCATGATATTACTATTACTGTGAGATAGTTCAGGGCCATTAAGTAACATATCCAAGGACTTCTAAATATCGGCAAAATCAGGACTCAAAATCAGCATCCAGAACCAATTCAGCATCAGTCCATTGTTGCCTACTACATCCCACCAAATTCAACAAATTATACCAAAGAAAAAAGAATCCTTGTATTAGAGTTCTCTGGAGAACCAGAGATAACAGAAAACATGCCCTACATGTTGGTTTTCTCTGGAAGCACCCCCACAGACACATAGGGAGGTGTTTTACCCATCCTAGGCATCTCTTAATCCAGGCAGGTTGGCAACCAACACCAGCCATCAACAAGCTGTACATGTCTGGCTGCCTCTGTGTTCCAAAGCCCTTTGGGAGTATCTGCTATGTTTGATTCTAATTTCCAACCATATATCCAAAGTCATGTTTAACATACAGTAGGCATTCAATAAACATGTGATGAAAGGGTAATTGAATGACTAACTATGGAAGGGAGCTGTGTTTTTTCTCCTTACATCAAACCCAAATACCATTTGTTGGGTTGTTTAACGAACATTGGTTAATCCCAATTTCAACCTGAGGAGACCTTTTGAAGACATAGGTACCATGGAGCTGTTAAATACATAGACTTTGAAGTCCAAACTAGCTTTGTTCTGCCTCGCCCCAGCTGTGTGACTGACTGATAATATTAATGACATCCTAAGCTCTAAAACCCTGAGCAAACACAAATCTGTTATTAATAATATGTGCTTCTCTGAAGAGCACTCAAGCTGTCCCCACCCAGATGGAGAGGAAACAAGAACTATAACCCAGAGATCACTGGAGCATCTCTTGGGAAGCCTGTGGGCACCAGGCAGGGAGGTTCTTCCAGGAGACACTCCTGAGAGGAGCAGGTTCCACAAAGGGCCCAACCATCAGGAACCACGTATATTTATAGTAAGAAAACATAGAGAAGAGTTGAAGGGCATTAGAGGCATGCGTTGCAGCCGCTGATTTCATTGGAGGTGAGGAACCCAAGATCTAGACAAGGGTAGAAACAAACTGGTCGGCATGAAAGCTGGAGCCAGGTTCTAGTGGCATTCAGGATCATCACTGTCATCCCAACAGTACAATCACTTCCTTTTGTTATTTTATAGGGAGGGGTATAATTGGACAAAGAGTTTTGCTGTGCAACCCAGGCTGGCCTTGAACTCATCATCTTCCTGCCTCAGCCCCCCTACCCAACTACTGGGTGACAGGCATGTGCCACCGTGCTTCCCTAAAATCACTTTTAAAAAAAAAAAAAGTTTGAGATGGAGCAGAGGAGATAAGTTACTTGGTTGTAGCATGAATCTTAAAATGTCTTATTAATAAAAACAAACCCAAGCCAGTTATTGGGGAAGATCAGAGAAGCAGAACAAGCTACAGCTTTTCTCACCTTGCCAGTTCCTCAGCTGATCATGTTTCCTCAGACTAGAAGCCTTTGAGTCCTCATATCCGAATGGATCTCAGCTGAACTGCTGCTAGAAGCCTGAAAGCTTAACCAGCCAAATGCTTCTAGTTTCTGGTCTTCACGCCTTATATATCTTTCTGCTTTCTACCATCACTCCCTGGGATTAAAGGCTCACTTCTTGTGATTAAAAGCAGGTGTCACCATGCCTGGCTGTTTCCAATGTGGCCTTGAACTCACAGAAATTCAGACGGATCTCTGCCTCTGGAATACTAGGATTAAAGGCGTGAGTGCCACCATTTTCTAGCCTTTGTATCTAGTGGCTCTTCTGTTCTCTGACACCAGATAAGTTTATTAGGGTGCACAGTATTTCAGGGAACACAATATCACCACACTTGGTAAAGTGTTTCTGTGCAAGCACAAGGACCTGAGTTCGAGCCTCAGCAGCCATGTGAAAATGTCGGGTGTGGTAGTGCTTGTTTGTAACACAAGAACTGCAGAAGCAGATACAGGAGGGTCCCTGGAGCTCATGGGCCAGCCAACCTTGCTGAATAATCAAGTTCCGGGTTCTAGTGGGAGACCCTGTCTCCAAATAACAAAGATGGATGGTATCCTGAAGAATAGGATCCGGAGTTGGCCTCTGGCCTACACATATGTGTATGCACATGTATAAGAGCACTTGCATCCATACACACATGAACACATAATACATACAGTAAATGAATAATTTGATATGAACATCTTCTTCCTTTGTCCCTAAGTGCTATGTTTCTTCAAATAAGGTGTCCATCAGACTCCACTATCCTACAAATGCCAGAGAGGCCCTTCTATGGTCTTAGACACCCCAAGAGAAACATTAAAGCCATCTGTGGTATTGTACAACCCAATCTCTTTCATGCCCACAGGCTCAGCTGCCTCCTCCTTGCCAAGACAGACCATAAGCTGGCTCTCCAGGGCTTGCTATCATTGCTTACTTAGACACTTTGAGATGTGGCCTTCCTAAGGCTAAGAGGTCAGTCCTGCATCTGAACCAGGTCAACACAGTAGGCAGAATGAGCCCAAGTTTGGAATGAGAGAGGCAGTCCATTTGGAGAACAGCCATAATCTCATCAGTCCTTCTATCCCAACAGTGGCAGAACCCATGTCATGCTACCTTGTCATCTGCTGAGCCCTTAGGCCAAGGCAGGAGGTACATAGTGTCCACACATTTAAAATTCCTTTCTTTCCCAGCTGCGTACACAGGCAAACTCAATAATAGAGCTGTCATTAGCTCAACAGGTACCATGTATGAATCACTAAGCGTACTTCAACTGACTCCTCATAAGGCAAGAAAGGGCCACTATGCCTACAGATGAAGAAACTGAGGCACACAACAGTGACAGAACAGAACATAGTGAGAAGAGGGCAGATGCTGGATTCTCCTGGGTATTCTAGCTTCACCTCCCTGCCCTCTCCTCCATGCAATAGGGGTTATACTGTCCCCTCCACAGGGTTAGCGCATGGACAAAGACAGGTAAGAATGGAAGAGCCTGATGCAATGTCTGTGACATATGGGCCAGAAGGCAATGGATTCCCTGTCACTTATGGGGGCGGAGAAAACAGACAAGTAATA
This sequence comes from Peromyscus maniculatus bairdii, assembly GCF_049852395.1. Lineage (NCBI taxonomy): Eukaryota > Metazoa > Chordata > Mammalia > Rodentia > Cricetidae > Peromyscus > Peromyscus maniculatus. The sequence continues at coordinate 76,260,816 of NC_134859.1, read as the reverse complement.
CATAATGAGACAGGGCCAGGCTTCAGGGCTTATTCTGATCAAGTGTCCTCATGTAGTGGCAGTCATTGAAGACCATGTATGGAAGTACCCGTCCACCTTTGACAATGTCCTTCTGATTGTTAAAAAGCCAGGCCTCCCCCCTTTCTCTAGCTCTGGTGCATTAGTGTACAAATAGACACACACACACACACACACACACACACACACACACACACACACACACTATACAAACACCATCGCTTTTGTTCTACTTTCCAGCATCTCTGTATTCTATGTTCATAGCAACAACTAAAAGATAACATGGTTTCGGTCTCTTCACGCCCCCTCTTTATGGTCAAGGTCAACTACCTCATTTAAAAGTATTTAGATTGGGGGATCCCTTCAATAATAGAAAGATTGAAGACAGGGATGGAAATAAACAAAGGAATTTCACAAGAGTAAAACTAATGAGATTTGGTGGTTGTTATGGATGGTAAATGGAGGGGAATCTTGTCAGGGAAAATCTGTGTTCTTTCTGTCAATAGCCTTGATTAGCTTCAATATATTCCCATCCCAATACAAAGCTATGTGCATATTCATCATCCTGAGGCTTCCCGAAGACCTCAGACTTGGACAGAAAGAACATTCATGGGCCAATCAAAGGGCTGCATCCAGTTCTGCTTCCAATAAGCAAGATTCCTTCAGTATTGTCATTTAATTTTCTACCTTGGCTCCTCTTCTGAGGTTGGGAGTATCTGGAACCATTCTCCGGTGTCTTCTAGCCCTATCTAACTTTTTCAAACAATTTTTATCAAAGTAAAATCCACTAATTAATCCATTCACTCATACAGAATTATCCACTGAGCACCTTCTCTGTGCCTAACCCTGGGAATCCAAAGGTGAAAAAAGCTAACCCTAGCTCTCAAGGAAAAAGGATGGGATGCAAAAATACACAAAAATAACAGGGCCATTGTCACATGGGCTGTGGGATCAGCAGGCATTCAAGAGGAGGACTCTTTTTGCCCTGGTTGGCAATGAAGTGGATCAGGAATTCTTTCATTAAGAATGCCATAGATAGGTAGGTAGGTAGGGAGGTAGGTAGGTAGGTAGGTAGATGGGTAGGTAGATGGATGGATGGATCATTTGATAATGAAGGGTGAATAGTTAGTCTGGCAAAGAAAGGGGCAAGATATTCCAGGCTGCTATCACAACATTGAGCAAAATTCTGAAAACAGGAGACAGGATCAACTTGAGGAACTGAAAATAAGAACTGCATGTGTTATACAGTTTAAATGAAATTTTCCCATCTGGGCTGATAATGCCCCCATCCCTAAGAGCCATAGACTTTCAAAAACAAACAAACAAAAACACATGAGGAGCTCCCTTCCCTTTTGGAGAAGCTTCTTCTGAGTTGTTGGTTAGGGTTGTCCAAGAGACACCACAAACATTACAGGCTACTGCTGTTTCCCCTTGTTTCCTCCCAGAGGGGGAAGGTAAGTACCTACTGCCGAAGACTCCATGCACTTAGAACACACAACCCAGAGAACCTGAGCTAGATCTGACCTAAAAGCCTCCTCTCTGAGGACTAGCTTTCCCAGTGCCAGAAGACACCATGCAAGCTTCCGAGAGAGGGGAGCAAATAATAGTCCTATCCAGCTATGAACCACAGCAACAATCAGTATGACACTATAACCCTAAGGGTGCAACAGTGGTACCCATATCATGACAGTAACCAACAGCTCCTTAATTGGACTGAAGGCCAGCTCAACAAGAGGGAAACCATTCCTGGTATTGAAACCTAGCCAGCTACCCAGGGCTAGTGAAGCTATGTATCTTGGAGGAGAATTTAAACCATCACTTTACCAAACTAGCAAAATTCCTAACTACATTCTAAATATGAATCCTTAAACCCACAGATAAGTGTATTTCTCCCCATCATCATAGAAACTTCTCTTTTCAATAGAGAACATTACAGAAAACCATAATTGACCAAAAGGCAGAGAACAAGAAAGCACGTGGTGCCCAGTTCCAACGGGTACATCTATAGGGCAATTCTAAGGCTCAGAGATCACTGGGGAGGAAGGGGCAGAAAGGGAGTGTGCTGTGAGATTGTGTCTCCTAGAAATGTCAGAGAGGCTGCATCCATGAGTTCTTATCAACATAGCTGACTAGACAAAATCTGAACAACAACACGCTGATATGGAAGGGGGACCGCTTGTGAGGCTTCAACCCTAGACAGAGAACTATGGGCAGCTGGGGCATTCCGAGAGGGAGAAATGGTCTTCCCCAGGGAAAAGTTCTTCAATTGGTTATCCAATACCAAGTGGTCATGAGATCATATAGCTGCAGGTAATATTATATAGTCTAAGAAAGTTGTATTTATGTATTTAGAAATAATGTGTATACACACACACATAAGCATATGTAACAACAATTAAAGAAAAAGAATCCATGAACTTGAGAGAGAGCAAAAGGGGTCCACAGAAGGACTTAAAGGAAGGAAAGGGAAGGAAGAAAATAATGTAATTATATTGTCATTTCAAAGATTAAAAATGATTATACAAAAGGCATGTGGGAGTGTAAACACCACAGTATGTATTTTTTTTATTATTGCCATTATGATTATAAGGTACAGCCTGGCAAGATCACACCCTGAGCAGGGCATGCTGTATGTTCCCAATGACCACATTGTTTGAGTCTGTTGAATCCTGTATTTCCATTCTTTGGTTTGTGATGGAGACACAGAGAACTGTTTTTACTCCTTATTTTTTTGAATCATTCATTATGCCTTTTGAGTCTCAATCAATTATGTACAACAAGAGCAAAAAACAAAAGAGGCATCATTACCATTTTCTAGATAAATATGGTAAAATGATTGGCTGGCAGGAAAAAAAAAAAACAATATTTAAGTCCCTTCTCTCTGGCTCCAGGTCATTTACTTTTATCCAGACCCATGTAGACCTGTGACTGTGGGAATCATGAGACCATATACGCCCTTCTCATGGACTCTAGGACCCCTCTGTCCACAGTTAGAAGGGCTTTTCATGGATTATCTTGTAACCTGAAGTTAAACCATTATTTAAGCCTATCAATCACTTTGGCTAGAGGATAGGATCAGTCTGTGTTGGGGAGGTGGGTATCTGTCCCACAGGCAGAGAAATCTTACCCAAAATGAGCAGATTGCCCAAGTTTAATCAAGGAAACTCATTCCTGTCCCTGATGCTGTGAAGCCTTTTTTCTTTCTGCCTTAGCCAATGTTAGCTTAGATTTTAGAATCCAACTCCTTTAAAGGTCTAATCCATGAGGTAGGATGAAGGAGAGCAGGGTTAGGACTCAGAAGACTAGAATGGGAGTCTTCCTTGGCTTCACCTTTCACCATCTCAGAGACAAACCTTTTCCCATGGGTGTGTCTGGGAAGACTTACATCTTATTTGAATTGTAACAATGCTCATCATTGGCATTAGGACTGTTTGCAGAGTTATAGCTTCTCTGAGAAATTCCTTATCCAAAAAAAAAGAATGGAGTTGGTCATCATCCCCCACACCAGCGTGATGCTGCCTAACTGGCATTAGCTGGATGAACACCAGTTCACATATATATAGCAGAGGCTTACACTTACATTTGACTAATAGGAGACTAATTATTGAATACATGAAGGAGTTATGGGAGAGTTCCCTTACTCTTCCCTTCTTCCCTCACCCTCCTTTCTCATCTGTAGATTTGAGATAAGTCTTTCCCTTGTGTTCTATTGTGCTTGCAGAAGCTCTTGTGATGTTCACAAGTTGAAGATGACCCAAGGTAAACTTAACACTATCAAAGGAATCACACTCCCCACTTCTCACTCTCCCAAGTGTCCTACAGGGAGGGTATCTCCATCATTTCCAGCTCCAGATAAGAGACACCAGAGCTAAAGAGGTTAAGTGCCTTTTCCAGATTCACAAGATAGTCTGGGCTGGAGCTGAAGGATTAGAAGCCAGGTTGGTCTAACTCCAAATCCCATATTCTTCCCACTCGGGTCTCTGATCCCATTGGATCTGGAGGCTACAAGCCCAACTTCTAGAGCCAAGATACCTGTGTCTCATTCATTTACTGACTCCTGGCATGTTACTAGGGGAGACTTAAGGATCTTTCTGTTCCTTGGTTCCTTTGCTTGTGAGAAGAAAGCAGTACTGGTGTTGGTTCATGCTTTATAAGGCTCATTCACTTCCAGTTTCTCCAACTCAAAAATTAGAAGAATTAAGCCAGGCATAATAGTGTATGCCTAAAATCTAAGCACCCTAGAGGATCAAGCAAGAGGATTACTACAAGTTTGAGGCCAACCTAGGCTACATAGACATTATCAGACTAGACAAAGCTATATAGCAAGACCCTATCTCAAAAGAGAGGAGGGAAAAGGTTGGAGGAGGCATCATTGGCACCAAGGGTAGAACTTGATTGTGATTCTAGTTGAGATCTAAGGTCCTCTTTACTTGAAACTGCCTCACCTCCTCTGGGGAGCTCTCCAAGGTCATTAACATCAGATGTTTTAAGTCTTTGATAGGCACGGGGGCAAAGTTAATGCTTGTTTCTACTGTTATTGAACCAACAGGGTCTCATGTATCCCAGGCTGGCTTTGAACTCACTATGTAGTTGGTGATGTTAAACCACTAATCCTCTGGCCTCCACCTCCCCGGTTCTGGGATCACAGGGACCTGCCACCCTGTCCAGTTTCATTCAGTGGGGGGAATCAAATCAGGGTATCATGTGTGCTCAGCAAGCGCTCTACCAGCTGAGCTACATAGTCAGCCCTGAATCAATGTATTTAAACCTTTTGCACCTTGGCTCCTACGAGGAGATCTACAGCTCATTAGAACCCAATAACAACAACCATCATTTCTTGAATACTACCACATGCCTGAAACTAGACACTTAACCCCATAAACAAGATTTATCATTTGTTTATAGAAGAGAAAACCAAGACTCTATAGATGGTATTTTGCCAGATACCACACAGCTCTTTGCGTAGAAAATACTTGAAATGTGGATGGGGTGGTTCTTTGGAGGGGCAAGTGGGTATAGGATAGATGAATGAGTAAAGTATGTTCACAAACCTGTCGATGAAGTTAAGAACCAAGCTTTTGGCCTTATGCCCTTCCCCCAAAGCATCTAGAATGAAATCCATTGCATAATAATGTCCAACTCAAACTTGGTGAAAGCTATGGCCAAGGCATCAGATAACTTTCCAGAGGTCTCTGTCCAATGGACACATCCTAAGCAATGAGGGAGAGAACACACCAGGGCAGTTTTGAATCTTGCTATTTCCAAGTGTTGGGACCAAATGCTAACATTTCAGTGAGTTCTGGGTCTGCCAAGTGGCAGCTTGAAGTTTCATCTCTTTGGGGACATTTGATCCTTTGATAATCTCGGGAGCAAGCAGAGAAGTCATTTTCAAGTTGAAACCTTACCATTAGTTGCTAGTACTCATGAAAACAGGCTTCTCAGAGACCAATTGCCCTTGACACCCATAATCTCATTTTCCATAAGCCATGTTATGGAAATGATTGAATATCGCAGAATGGAATCCTCGCCATTCAAAGGCTCTTCTAGCACTCTCCACAAAACTTTTGCCTTTTCTGACACGTGGCACCCTAAAGTGGAGAGCAAAGGGAGGCAGTAAGTTCTTAGTTCACCCAAGACCCCTCAGCATTTAAGGAAAGTCTGCCAGGTGAGGTCAGAGTCATTATCCCATTTTCTGGAAGAGGAAACGACAGCTTCAGGAGGCTTGTCAAGACGATTAAGACATGGCCCCTCCCCTCAAGGAGCCCATAATTCAACAGAGGTGACAGACACAAAGGCCATCACTGATAGCGCAGAGAGCTGAGGACAAAGTCTCAAGGTGTGTAGAGGAAGTGTAATTGTCTCTGGAAGGTTGGCCTCCACCGGGAAGGTGTCTGCAAAGGCTGGACCGCTCGGCCGACAGTGGCTTGTTCCCTTCCCTGATTCCAGGCAAATGCCGGCCACTGAGCCCCCTCACCCAACTCTTGAGTATGTTTTCTTTTGAGAAGGGGTCTCACCCAGTTACACAGGCTGGCCTGGATCTCGCTCTGGCTCCCAAGCAGGCACTGAACTTGCGGTCTTCCTGTTTCACCTTCCCAAGACGCTAGAATGGCAGGTCTGTACCACCACGCCTGACTCCAACCATTTGACCTTGGCTCAAATCAGTGGCTTCACAGCAAGAGAATTTGCACCCAGATCCCTCTACCATGCATGTGAAGAGGCCCAGGGTCCCAAGCTTTGCTCTGATTCTAGACAATCTGCTCCATAGTTTAAGCCTCAGTTATTTTATCAGCAGAAGAGAAACACACAGTCCTGGTTCTTATTGGGATTGCTGTAATTTCTGTTGTCATCATGGCTCTCCCCACAAAGGTGCTGCGGGGCACGAACAGTGTCCCAATCATACCAAAGTTCTGTCAGCAGCAATATCTTGTTTATTTTTTCAATTTACATTGGGGGGGGGGCTGCACATGCTATAGCATGCATATGGAGGCCGAAAAGAGACTATCAGGAGTCAGTTCTCTCTTTCCTCCATGTGGGTCCCAGGGATTGGACTCAGGTCACCATCAGGCTCAGCACCAAGCACCTTTACCCTCTGAGCCATCTTGACGGCCCTGGGCCTGCTTATTTGTGAAGGATGTTATTACTGATGTTGTAGCTGCTGTTGAAGACGTCTTCCAAATCACCAAAAACTTCGTGTGACTTCTTAACAAACCAAACCCCATCCCTGGCATGAATCATCCTCCAGGGGTTCTCCTCAAACCCCCAAGGCGGGCTTCTGAAACTTACTATGATTGGCATGCCAGGCCAGATCATTCTCAGTAGGAACAGAAGCCGGCTCACCTGCACCTTGGGGATGCCACGCATCCTAGCTGACCCTCCAACTCCCGGCTGCCAGTGATCATCCTTCAGCTTTCAGATCACAAAGTCTCTGGACCCTGGCTGAAAAACAACAAAAATGACCTGCTGAGATGACCCATGACAATGCATCCCTGGGGCTTATGTCACATCACAGAGGAGAAAAACACCTCAGACCCAGAGGAAGAAGGAACATGTCTGAGTTCACAAGGGGTCTGAGAAAAAAAGAATCCCAGGATCATTTTCTAGAATTTTAAGTCCAGAGGGAGGGAGTCACAGATACCCAAAACTAGGCCTTGCCTGCACCCCTCCGGGCCTCTGACCTCCATGAACACAACCCACTAGGGTACCAGCTCCTCTCCCCGTCTTCTGCCTCATGCTTGGCCACTCTCTCTGTGCAGGGGGAGAGGTCACCCCTGGGATGCTCAGACAGAAATAAGACAACCCTTGCAAGAAGAGTGGCACTGTGACAGGCTCAGCCCTGCCCCAAATGTCACATTTCAGGACGATGCATTCACTGCACTGTTGCTAAGAAACAATGGATGGGGAGTGAGGGTAAGGGGTGGGGAGAGACCAAAGCCTCAGATGAGATCCCTGGGTTGCCCTGCAAGGAAAGATCTTGCCAAGCTCTGTGCCACCTGGGAGAGACTTGGGATGGGATGGGATGAGCTCAGAGGAAGGTGTTCTAGGTCACTCCTTGGTCCCCACCCTCCAGCCCTCCCACACCCCCTTGCACCCATCTTGGAAAGGCTCTTTAGAATGTGCCCAAATGACCCCCTCCCTCCTCCCTCACCTCTTGGAGCTTCGGTTCCATTTGCCTCGCTGTCCCCTGCTGCAGAAGGCCAGCACGAAGCCTGGTGCACAGGTTAGGGGTGTGTAACATTTTGTCTGAATAGGCTCCTATGTTCCCATAATTTATAGTGGTAAGTAATCTTATTTGCAAAGCAAGCCCTTACAGTTATAAAAAACAAGTTAATTGACTTGCATAAAAATCAAACATGTAAAAGTTTTCCATCTTAACACAAACAGGACACTGAGCCCATTTGTACAATAGCTATGATGCAGTGTGGCCCTCGTCTGGCTTACCTGGACCCGGCCTCTTTCATAACCCAAAATGGAATCTTAAACCCTGACAAGGCCACATACCGATGGGAGTTACTGAATTTAGAGTCAGTCACTCAACTAATTATACGACGTTTTATTTTTTTCCTTGTGTCAATAAACAAACTTGGGTCTGACTTCTGACACGGACTCCTAGAAGCCAATTAAGAGGCGTTCCCAATATATTACAGTCTACAAACAAGGATGGCTTTTCTTGGAAGAGTGAACATCATGTTTCTTTTAATGAGTGTGAAAATATATGAGTTTCTTAATCGCTGGCAACTTGGACGGAGTCTGTCTGAGACAGGGAAATCTCCCGACTAGGGAATGAACAGGGGCCAGACTCTTGATGGGGTTTTGACGATGGCATCCTCTGGGAAGAATGCTCAGAAGACAGCATGTGGCAGTGAAAAGTCAGAGCTGATGACCACATCTGTTCCAGGGCCCAGAAGACAGGGAGAACCTTTGTGGTGGCAGTTTTCTGCAGAAAGCAGTGAGACCGTGCCTTAGTGCAGTGAGGAAACATAATAAAGAGTGCACACACACACATACTCATCCCAAGGTACTGTCAACAGCAATATCCTACTCCTTTGTTTGTTTACATTGTTTGTGTGTGTGTTTCCAAGGGGGTTTTCATAGGGCCACCCCTTGTCTCCACCCCCCACTATCCTGAAAGCCCAATTCACAGGGAAGGAGAAGAGGAAGTAGAAGGAATACTTATTAACCTCCCATTATGTGCTAATTGCCTTGGCTCTCTATCCTTTATCTCCTCCAGCAAACTGCCTGCAAGATGTAATTGTTCCTGATTCACAGATGAGAACATCGAGGACAGGGAAGGGATGTGATTTTCATTCAAGTCATTCAGCAAACTAGTGGCAAGGCCAAGGTCAAGGTTCCATCCAGCCAGTCCTGTTACTGTACACTGCTCTGGGCAGAGCAGATATGGTACAAGCCAGAACTCTCAGGAGCTGAGCATGGGGCATGATCTGATGCATCCACCCTTGCTGGAAAATGGCTCCACCTGCCTGTCAATATCTTTTGAACTCCTACTATGTGCTTTGTAACAGGAGGGGCCGTGGATCCTGGGAAATGCAGCAGTATCGTGAAGAGCCACAATGAACACATTCTGGGAGAGGTGCTCACAGCAGAAGGGCATTGATCTCAGCAGGACTATAAGGATGGAAGAGTAGAAAGATGGGGGTTAGAATACACTTCCCGGAGTGAGCAGCCTTTACACACAGGAGGAGAAAGAGCATCCAGGTGATGGGCCAGCAGGAGCAAAGGCAGTAGGTGTGAGAGCAGAAGCTGTGTGGTCCACAGGGCTCAAGATAGACTGGAGAAACCAGCATGGTGGGCCCTGCACTCAGCCAAGGCTTGAGATATGGGATGTGCCCGGGGAGGGTGGACTTGAGGAGAGAAGGGCAGGTGGGAAGAGGCAGCCAGACACTGTTCTCTGAACCACACTGTGCGTGCTTACCACTGAGTCAGACAGTTGACAACAGCCAAGCCTCGGTGGAGGAGCTGCAGTGGCCCTGGGGCCCTGCTGCAACACAGTAAGGGGGAGGGACAAGGGCTGGACAGCCCACTGCCGGGGTCCTCCTGCTAGATTCCTATGACTCTGGGTCAGACTTAACTTCTCCATGTTTCAGCGTCTCCCCTGCATGATAGGGTAATAAAAGGCTGGGGAGAGATCTCAGTGGGTAGAGGGTTTGCCTTGCAAACACACGGACTTGAGTTAGATCCCCAGAACCCATGATTTTAAAAAACAAACAAACAACTAGGCATGGTGGCACACACTTGTAATCACACACACACACACATGCATGCATGCATGCATGCATGCATGCACGCACGCACGCACGCACGCACGCGCACACACACACACACACACACACACACACACACACACACACACACACACACGAGGTTGCACACATCCCATAGCCTATTCATACAGAACTCTTAGATTAGAGCCTGGCATGTAGAAAGAGCCTAATAAATGTGAGGTGCCCAAAAGTCCTCGCTGGGAGTCCTCCATCTGACAAGCTCTGTCACCTTGGACAAGTGTCTAAGCCTCTTGATGAGTGTCAGTCTCTGGGCAGGTGGCACCTAGTAGGTGCTCCCTCGACAAAAAGAAGTTCAGAGTGCTGTTGTTTAAACATCCCTGTCCCTGTCCCTAAAATGACACCCTGCTTTCCTGGTGGCGTGGGAGCTACCGCCACTGGCTCTTGACCACAACCTGTCCAGGCAGGCTAACATACCACCCAGGACGGGAAGACAAATGGACCTGCCACCTACCCAGAACACGCGTGCACACCCGGGGCACGTAGCCCAACTCGTTAGCACAACAGGGCTCCCTTCTTCTCAGGCTGCTTCCAGGCGCGCCATGTGCTTTGCTCGGAGTGGAGGTCCCCGTTATTTATGTTTGGAAAATGCATTCGGGGCAGTTCCCAGAAGCACTTACAGAGCTCTTATTTAATTGCTACTTTATAAACTCGCTGCCCCGAAGAGTGAGGGATTGATGGTCTGGCCTGGCACCTGGACTGGCCTTGCTGCAAATGCTTTTCCGAGAACGGCTTGGGAGCCGGACTCCCAGGAGCCCTCGGCCTCCTGCACCCTGGCCTGTGTCCAGCTCCAGAGGCCCCTGGAGGACTCATCACCTTAATTCCTAGCTTTTGGATAGCAGCTGTTGTGTGGACACACACAAGACCCTTCATCAGCTCAAGGCCAGGGCACCATTCACCCTCCCCTTCCCATAGACCTGCAAACCCCTTGCCTCTAAGGATGCCCTAAGCCCCACATAGAAGCAAGAGGGGCCCTGCTTGGGTCTCACTGAGCCCACTTGCCTCAATGCCATGTGTGAAGATGAGGCGATCTTGAGTCTGTACCCACAGCCTGCTCCCCACGCTGTGTCCACAGCCGTATTTCACCTCCCTGAAGCTCTGGTTTCTCTACTTGGAGCGTTCCTCTTACAGATTCCATTTCTCAGCAGCATGGAGAGAGTAAACAAGATGATTGTTGGTGCCACTCCTCTGAGGAAGCAGAGGATCGATGCTGTTATAGTCATCCTCCTCAAGAGAGGAGGATGGATTGCCTTCAAGGAAGAGCTCCTGACTCAAGGTGAAACTTCCCACCCAGATGAAATTGGGGACTTCATAATGACCCTTTCCATTTACTCAGTCAGGAGACAGCACCGTACTCCAGAGCTGTGTGGCTCCCCAAAGCACTTTACAAGCCGGCCCCATCTGATCCTTGAGGGTCTGGATTGCGAGCATCACTGTGCAGATAAGGAGGCAGAGGTTATATGGGTAACACAGCTAACAGGCTAATAGTCAGTCTCTGGCTCCAAATCCCACTTGCCTTCCTTCATCCCGGGCTACACGGCTTGCCTGCCCTGCCCCAAGGCCTGTAGTACTGTCCTCCTGACTCATAGCCTTGTCTGTATAGAGCTCTTGTTCAAGTTCTCTCTTTAAAGTACAATGGCACTGAGGATTGAAGCTAGGACTTGGCCCATATTAGGCATCTACCACTGAGTTACATCTCAAACCCTCTTTTTCCTTTTTTTCTTTTTTTAATAGAATATCACTAAATTACCTAGGCAGGCCTTGAACTTGCCACCCTCCTGCCACACCCTCCCAAGCTGGGGGGAGGGGCTATAATCTTGTGCTATCAAGCTGGGTTAGATTTAAAATTCTTAACATTATTCCATGAGGTTTTATAAAATTGGATGGACAAGCATGATTGAACCCCCAGTAATAATTTCTGGAAATTTTGTTAAAAAAAATTAAAAGTTAGGGCTGCAGAGGTAGCTCAACAGTTATGAGCACTTGCTTCTCTTCCAGAGGACCTGAGTTCGGTTCCCAGCACCCACATCAAGTAGCTCACAATTGCCTGTATCTCAACTGCCAGTGGATCTGATGCCTCTGGCCTCAGTGGGCACCTGTGCTTAAGTACACATACCTGCATTCAGATATGCACACATAAAATAAAAATAAAAAAGTAAAAGTTAATTTGGGGGGTAAAGAACAAAAGTATCTCCGGGCACGAATATACTAAGTATATTTGAAGTATTTTGCAGAAGTAACTCAACAGTTACAGCATCTCCATACTGTAGAAAAGCAGATGGCCTTGGTACCAATGGCCTTCTGGATCTTAGCCAGGCACCAAGGGATCTTCTGGGAAGGAAGGCTTCGGAGGTCACTCAAGCATAAGGACCAGGCCATCTGTAATGCCAGGACTCAAGAGGTAGGGTCGGGGGTCCCTAGAGTAAGCTGGCTAGCAGACTCCAAGTTCAGTGACCTATGGTATATATGGTAAAGAGTGATGGAGGAAGACACTTGAAACCAGCCTTGACCCACACAGGCACATGCATACATATGTGCACTCACCCACATATACTCACTCATGTGCCCACACACACAAAAACACCCATGTGTATATATGTATACACACATGCACCACACACACACATACATGCAAAAAAAAAAAAGTCAGTCATGGCCTTCCTACCCATCTCCAAACAGAGTTAGGTCCTGTCCATACTTCCAACAGTGTCTGTGTGATAATACCAAATGCGCTGTTAGAATTATCCTCTCCTCCTGTGATGCTGGAACTCCTAAAATTCTATCCATTTTGTTCTCTTGACGTCTAGGTTAAGACCTTGGCATTTAATAGATGCACAGTAAAAACTTGGTGAATCAGGGCTTTAGAGGGAGGGGACAGTTTTCATTCAGTGAGCCAGCATGTGTGCATCGCTCCAGCATAGCTCTGGGTATACAGGAGGCATGCCATAAATGTTAAAGCTGGCGACGTTTTCACTCCAGGGGCAGGCCTTATTTGATTAACTGTGACCTGCAGCTTCTCTTGAGTTTTCCCGGCAATTCCCGGGACAGTCTGATTTTCCACTCACTTTAAACTCTCCCTGAACTCTGTGGCCTGCCGATCCCCCATAGTCTCCATCCCTGCCAGGTCTCCTGGAATCTTTGTGTTTTTCTTTTATAAACTCCGCTGATGGGTTTCATAAGGTCATGCAGCATTTACCTTTCCTCTCCTCGGTTCGTAGACTCGCTGGCTTTCTTCGCTCATTCATTCTTTCAAACCCCCAGCTGCTCACTCTTAACATAGGAGTTAGCTCTTGTGATCCACCATGCTGCCTCATGACCAGGGTTCAAATCTTGGCAATCTCAGAGAGCCTTGGTAGGTAATTTAACTGCTTTGTGCCCTTAATGACTACATCTGCAAAGTACAGGCTTAACAGTGCCCATGACACAGAACTAGAGAGCGAATTGAGAGGAACTATTGATAGATTTTAAAAAAAAGAAGAATTTCATGAATATTGATGTTTTGTCATTCAACAAACATATCTCTAGTGCCCTTGAGGACCGAGTACTGTTGATGCTGAAGTGGGTTAGACAAGCTTCATGCTCCCCAGTGTTCTCAAAGCAGTGGGGGGGGGGGGGAGGGGAAAGAAGCATATAATAGGAATTAGAGCTATGCAAATGCTACAGTGGAGACCTTCCCAGAGTGGCTACTAGGAACAAAGGGGAGGAAGAAGTTCCTGTTCATGAAGGCATGTGAACATGTGTTGCTGTAAGTGACAGTCCCCAGGCCCCGGAGAGTGGCAAGGACAAAGGGGGCAGGTGAGGAGGAGCTAAGTGACGTATTCAATAAACTCCCAAGTTCGTAGCAACCGGAGCACTGAGCGTTTTAAAGCACTGTCCGGAGCCACAGACTCGGAGAGCACACTGTTCCCTTCCCAGGCAGGGAGAGAAAGGGGGCTTTTCAAGGACCTGTCATCCTTCCATGCACATTTCAGAGCCAGCTGGTGACTACTGTACTAGTCCAGGCAAGAGGTGGCAAACAGAGATAGGGAAACAAGAGTGAAAAAGCGTAAAAGATGCTTCGGCATACCTGCTCTACAAAAGGCCAGACAAGAACTATTTCAGGCTGGGAGGGTTGCACTCTACTACAGCTACTCGGCAGGTGCAGAGCAACCAAGACAATTTGCAGACCAACAGTCACGGTGATGAAAGGGAGGCTGCAGGCAAGTTTGACCCAGGGGCCAGGGCTGGCCAGCTCCTGATATGTAAGGTGGGTGAATAGTCATTGACATCTATCCAGTATTGACAGGGAAAACGGAGGAGGAGGAGGAGCTCAAGAGGTCCCCAGGGCCATCACTCTGCCTGCTTGCCTGCTAGTCTAACACTGTCCCCCTTCAAGTCACTTCCTTCAAAAACATAGAAACTGAAGTCTGGGGTGCAGCTCAGTGGTAAAGCATTTATTTATTCTAGCATGTGCAAGGCCCTGGGTTCCATGTCCTAAAACCACAAAAGAAAAACAGAAAGAACCAGAACATGGGCGAACTCTATCACACTGGAGAAGCTGCTGTTCCCGGCGTCCTGGAACACCCATGATCCTGCTCCAGTCTTTGGAGGGAACACAGAGCAATTAGGAGATATTGACCCACAGTATAAGCTTACAGATGGCCTGGATCCCGTGTCCAACACAAGCTCCCTGCAGACCTGGAGGAAAAGCCAGTGCAAGCCCCACCCAGCTGCGCCACCCAGCAAGGAAAGAACTGACCCGAAGGCAGCCCACATGCTGCAGCCAGACTGTTGCATTTGTGCAGCAACGGCCTGCTGGAAAGCAGCATGTGAATCTAATTTGGGAAGATCACAAGTACCGAGAAAGCTGGCTATTTAAAGAAATCCTGAGGCTCATTCTGGTGTAAAATTGTCTACTATTTTATCCCTGTGCATTGCTGGTGGGAAGAAGAATTGGGGCAGAACTTTTGAAGGGTGCTTTGATTACTGCTGGCGAAAACTTAACACACTCCTTCACCAACACTCTCGCATCTAGTACTCCACCCTCGAGCTCTAAGTATGCATGTCCTAGATTATCTGCCTGGGTTCCAACCCTAGCAAGCATGTAAAAAGACAGGTTCAGCAGCAGCAAGCACCTGTAACTCCAGTGCTGGGAATGCAGAGGCAGGAGGATCCCTAGAGTCCACTGGCCAGTCAGCTCCAGGTTCAGTGAGAGAGCCTGTCTCAAAATGTAAGGTGGAAAAAGATGAACAGAGATAAAGGAAGACATCCAGTGTTGGCCTCTGGCCTCCACATGTGCACAGAGACACACACATTGGGGGAGTGACATTTGAAATGGATTTGTGGGAGTTGACAAAATGGTTCTGAATCATTGTTGAGTTTTTTAAAAGTTTTAGTTACAAGCAACTACATACAAGTTGGGAAAATGGTTTTATTAGTACACACACACACACACACACACACACACACACACACACACACACACCCCTAGAGTAGGACCAGATCTAGGGTGAGGCAAAGCCAGGTGGCCAGAGAGCACATACTTTAAGGAGGCTGGCAGTCTCAGGTTCATAGAAGTGTCAGCTCTGAACTACATAAACCTGAAAGTGAGCAATTCTTTAAATCTTATACCCATGATGTTTTGTTTGCCTTACCCTGGTCCCAGGGCTTCTCTATAGGAAAAATATTTGGGGCTGACACAGATTGTCTCCGAAGAGAAACACTAAGATGTGACAAGGGGAAGTGAGGATCTGGGGCTGTCAGGATTTTGGATAGCAATACTATAGTCACCTGTCAGTTCTGGTTCGGCCCAACAGAAGTTGCTCTTCCTCCTCTCTTCCCAAGACTTCTTCCCAAGCAGATCACATGTCACTTCTTTTTTTTTTTTTTTTTTTGGTTTTTCGAGACAGGGTTTCTCTGTGTAGCTTTGCGCCTTTCCTGGAACTCACTTGGTAGCCCAGGCTGGCCTCGAACTCACAGAGATCCGCCTGGCTCTGCCTCCCAAGTGCTGGGATTAAAGGCGTGCGCCACCACCGCCCGGCCACATGTCACTTCTAATGCCCTTCCACTGCCCAGGGAAATGGCCACTCCTAGGAGGTGGTCTTTTTCAGCTAGAGGGGGTCTTGAGTTGAGTTACAGATCCTGTGGGATGGTATTGTGAATGTTTTCAATGAATAATTTCAACTAGTCCTTTTTCCAACCCTCTAACAAATGCCTGAGGTCACCATGTTCAGTGGAAGAAGTTATTGGGCTCTTGGTTTAGAATCAACTGACTCTGTGCTTCAGGGCCTGTGGCGAGGAAGGCCATCAGGACACAGCTTACCGCTCACTCTCTGGCAACGAAGTAAAAAAAAAAAAAAAAAAAAAAATTAAAAAGCTGGCATCCCACCATCCCCATGGAAGGTGCACCCCCAATGATCTAAGGACCTCTCATCAGGCCCCACCTTAGAGGTTCTACCAACTCTTACCATCCTGGAAGCTAAGCCTTCAACAACACATGGTCCTTCTAGGGACATTCAGCACCCAAAATACAGCAGAGACCAAGGCCTCTTTGTCTTGTTCTATTTCCAGCACGTGCCTCTTGAGCTCATGGCCACTAGAATGAGCCTCTGCCTTCTAGCATTTCACCTAAATGGTAAAGGAAAGGAAAGGCAGACATGTTGATGTCAGCTGTTACTGCACTTTTAAAAACCCTGGTCTAGAACATTTACCTAGTGACTTTCTAGAATGGCTTATGAAACCATGCTTAATTATCAAGAGACTGCTACACTGCAAGACTTATTGTTACCTGAACATCCTGAGGATTCTATTAGGAAAGAAAGAGAGGTGTAAAGATAACAGGCAGATAAGGAACTGGACTGGTCAATGTGCCTGTGTGTTTGCCCAGCTCACAGCCACTCAAGGAGATGTTTTGGTCCCATGCACAGATGAACTGAGATAAAAGGTCAAATGACTCTTCCTGATTGCACAATTGTCACATGGTTAGGATGACTTTCCATCCAGGTGTGTCTGCCTCCGATGCCCCTCCAGCAACTGGCAGAGAACGTCAGTAACATGCGTGCTCATCTCTTGTTTGACCATGCTTACATGCACCTGTGTGTGTGCATACAGCACAGGGAAAGATCAGCCATGGTAGACCAGCCACTTGTGCCTTCGTGAGGTGATATGTCAAGCAATTATAATACAAGCTTGGACAGAATCAAATTAACCCCCGCTCCCCCACACACACACATACACACTAAAGATGCATGATAATGAGAGAGCAAGTAAAAGGGCATAAGTGGGGTGGAATGTTCTCTGGAGCAGGGGTAGAAAGCCTGATCTTGAGCTCCAGGCTTGCTCATACCCATTCTCTATGAATAAATGCAGCATGCACGCAAGTCATTTACAAAATGTGATTGCCTCAGAGGCTTACTGGAAAGACTCAGGGAAACAATGCAAGTGTGATTGCCTAGCACAGACTAACTGTACCAGAAATGAGTCTTTTCCTTCCTGAGTCTCTTATCAAAATGTTTTATACACCACTCCATTTCTCCATCGATATGCACTGGTCATCTCCGAGCAGTTCTGCCTTTACTTTTCATGGCTTATAGGTTGGTAGAAGCCCTTGATATTACAGTTCAGCCAGACTAAGAATATAGCAGAAGATAGCACAATGGAATAAGATTCTCCTAAGAGATTCCAGATGCCAACCTTCAACAAGCAAAATCAACAGAATGCCTTTGAATTTTCTGATTCTTTGACCTTGGTACTATTTGAAGAGAGACTTCCATCAAGACTCCCCTTTGAAGACATCCTCACTTTTGAAGTAGATCCCCCACAAACCTGTACACAGCAGGGCAGGTTTGAGGATAAGTCCTTGGCATAGCTGGCAAAAGTTTTGGCTAAGTTTGGGGTCTGCTTTCCAGACTGACATGAATGTACGGATCATTGGTCTAGCAGCCAATGAAAATACCAGTGAGCATAGACTATCGAGTGCACTTGGTCTTAGAAGGGGAGATTTACGATGTGTGAACAGAGATATAAATGCATTTGTCTGTTGTTCCTTTGCTAAGAAAAGAATTGGGGGTCAGTATATCGCAGCTAGAATGAGATAAGGAGGAAGGGGATGAAGCAGGAGAGTAGCCTGGTTGCTCTATTGATGATGGAGGTGTTAGAGCCTGTTGGGGTGGAGCATACAGCACCCATTCCACTTACTTTTGCTGGTAGCATCCTGGTTATATGACCACACTCTCCTTAGAAACAGTTAACAGTTGATCCTCCCAGTGGTTGTCAAGGAAGGATGCAGTTGAGTAAGGGACTTGGCCCTGGTGAGAGAGGCAGATGCAACAGTATTTTATAGCCCAGTGGTCCCCAACCTTTCCGATGACACCATCCTTCAATACAGTTTCTCAAGTTGTGGTGACCCCCAACCATAAAATCACTTTTGTCACTACTTCATAACTCTAATTTTGCTACTGTTATGAATCATAATGTAAATATCTGTGTTTTCCAGGGGTCTCAGGTGACCCCTGTGAAAAGGTCCTTTGACCACCCCACCCTACCCTCCCAAAGGGGTCAAGACCCACAAGTTGAGAAACACTGTTATAGTCAGAAAAAAACCTCATCCTTCTAACATCTTACAAATGTAATGGTCTGTGTGTGCCAGGGAGTCATAGAGAAACAACAGTACCAAGCACCCCGAAACTGTTCACCAAGGGGCCCTGCCTTCTCCTGTCAGTAGGGTGAGAATTTTGTCAGAACACACCAGCCACAGTAATTGAATTTACTGCGTCAAGGCTAATTCTCCCCACCTTAGAACTCCATTCAGGAGCAGAGTGTCCAAGATTAAAGCAGGTAAGAGGGTGTTCCTCCCCTCGGCCTCACATGAGTAAGGCCCCTGAGCAGAACCCGCGACTGCTACCTCCCAACACTTTAGCCTGGCTTTCTCTTTTACAAACCCAGGTCATCAACCTTTTCACGTATGAGTATTCCCTGCTGTGTTTTAACTTTGTGTAGAAAATGGGTTTGTTTAGTTTGGTGTTTTAAGGGCTGCAAGTTCAAAATTGGGCCAAGCACATGGATTTGGTGTCTGGTTCGGGCCTTGAGGCAGAAGTAAGAACCTGGAGTGGAGGGGACAGAGGGAAGGGTCACATAGTGAGATAGGAAGCCAGGGAGCACAGGCTGCCTTTTAGTTCTTCCGAGGGACCCTCTTTTCAGATCTTAAGGTGACTCGTCAGGATTTCATGCTTGCAGCCAAAGGCTGATCACCACCGCCATGCTGCTGTGTGCAAAGAGGTTCTGTTCATGTGTGTGCATGTGTGAAGGTATGTTGATTTCTTCTTCGTACTGTGTGTAGCATAAGGTCCCAAGGACCCCCTTGTACTCATGAAAACCGAAACATTCTTTCACCCTCTCCCTCTCTGAGTCTCCCAATCTCCAGCTGTCCCTAAAGTCCACTGGGATATGAGGCAGCTGTGAGCTCTGGCCCTTCCCTCCAAAGTGCCCTGGTAACCACAGAGAAACTGTTGAATGCAGGGAAGACGGGCGCAGGGCTGAGAAGGACAGAGGACAGGCATCTATTTCCAAGACCCAGGGACCTGCTGTATGTCCACAGAAATCCCACAAGAAACCTTGTGCTAGTCTGCCCTTACAGGGTGGGAGGGGATTCTTTGTCACTAGGGAGGAAGGCCTTTGCTCTGGGCTGTCATGGTGGGAGGTCAGGAAGGAGTTCCCACCCATCTTTAAAAAGGCCACTCAGCCTCAGAGCAGCCAGGGGTGGCCCAGTCGGGGTGATATAAGGAGGTGAGCAATATAGCTGGTATTTACTATTGAAAGCACATAAGGGCAAATATTTGGCCAAGCGTTTATTTGCTAGTGGAACTATTTAAATGGTTGAATGGAGCCCAAGTGTCAGCATGGAGAGCTTGATTAAAAACAAACAGGAGAAGCGTCTCTCTGCTCTTGTGAAGTTGGAAGGGTTTTGTTTCTTTGGCTCTGGAACCCCAGCAGGCTCTGCCCCTCAACTCCAGACAGCCAGGCGGGGAGCCTCCAGTGCAGCAAGCTCATCCCACCCTCGTAGCTGATGAGGAGGGCTCTGGACGTCACTCTGGTGATAGCAAAGGCTCTTCCAACCCAGAGCATCCGGGCCTCCCTTTCCCTTCCATCTTGGCTTTTCTTTCCAAATGAGGACCAGTGCTAGAGAAGCACTTCCCCTTCAGCTGCCTCTGAACAGCTGGCCCAGGGGACAGCAGGGCCTCACTTCGTCCAGTGGTCTCCAGAGGACACTTCTGTCCCTCAGAGGAAAGTTGTCTGGCATCCCCTTCACTCCTACCCTGAGCCAGGTTTCATGCCACACCAAATGGTTTGCCCTTCCAAAGTACAGGGCTCTTGCTCCACTTTACAGGTAGGTAGACTGAGGCTCAAAGGTGCCGTGGTTTTCCCAAAGCCATGCAGCCGGAAGATGGCAAAACAAAGCCTGAGCCTAGTGTCTTCAGACTCTGCAAGTCCACACTGCTTTATTCTCTCCTCTTCCTGTATCCTGAGACCTTCTTTGGTGGCCACTGTGCAAGGTTCCTGGGACAAGGAGCCAAGTCAGAGACCACTGGGAAGGTAGATCTGCTGGCCGGGACTGAATCATAGTCACAGCTCTTGGTTCTGGGGAGTGGGGAGCCCATCCCGAATGAGCATTTCCCTAGATAGCAAACCCTCAAACTCCAGGACCCTAGACGGCACATTCTGGTGTCAGCCACTATTGTCATCCGCCCCTCGGATTCCCCTGCTCAGGTAGGCCGGCAAGAAGGCAGGAGAGGGCTTAGAGTCCCCACGCCAGAAGTGTGACTAGCTGCCCGCAGGAAAATTACTTCCTTCTGTGTTCCTACCTGTGCCCTGGAGGCCACAGACCTAGGAGCAGAGGCTGGCAACGTGCAGCTCAAACAGTTCGATTTTCTCTCTGAACCTCAGCGGGGAGAGTCACACCTCCAATTAGCATGATTCCTATTAACTCAGAGGACATCTAGAAAATGGTGCTGTCACCAAGCAGTACCCCACCCCAAAATTACTACTGTTCCTTTATCACACACACACACACACACACACACACACACACACACACACACACACACACACACACTTCCCCTGAATGGAGTATGTGAATGCCCTGGATCCTAAAAAAGAGAACTGTCCACACCTCCCGCCTAAGGCAGCCCCCCGCCCCCACAGGAGAGACTGAATAGTCAAAGCCTGTCCTTTACCCCTTGCGACTCTGCAAATTGCAAGCAAACAAGACTGCTCATGATAGGCGGCCCTGGAGTGTGGCCAGATTCCTGAGGGTGAGAAAAAATATCACACTAAATCTTCAGGAGACAGTCTCCAGAGAGAAGCAGGTCTTACCCAAGGACCCCTGCCTGGCCTCTGATGGTCTAACCTGAATGCTCTGGTGGGAAGCCGCTTTGGAAAAGGCAGGCAGTGAGGGCCCTGAACTGTCTCACGGCAGAGACCTGTGGGTGCTGGGGACCTTCTCAAGCCTGAAAAACCTGGTTTCATACAACAAATTAGGATCAAGTCCTTGTTGGGGAAGAGACTCATTTTCAGCAGGGGGACTTTGGTAAAGCATATAAGTGTTGTCAGATGGGAGGGGAGGGGAGGGGAGAGGAGAGAGAGAGGGGGGGAGAGAGAGAGAGAGAGAGAGAGAGAGAGAGAGAGAGAGAGAGAGAGAGAGAGAGAAATGTTTTGTCCCCAGCATTACACAATGGGTTAGTACCAGAAAGAAAATTCTAACCCAAGTGGTCTCTAATACTGCAAGCCTGTACCTCTGGCGGGCTATAATTCCCTCTGCTCATTTCCTGTCCACTTGAGTTTCCCACTGGGGACCTTAGCAGACTTCATCCCAGACTCTCCAGTGGCTGTATTTTTAACAAGATACATCTAGAAGCATATTTACCCTCATTTTATATACAGACTTGGTGTTTGGTGTTTATGATGAAAATATGTCACTAGGCAATTCTGTCATGTGTGAGCATCAGAGAGCGTACCTACCCAAACTAAGATGGCAATGTCACCAGGAGATAAAATTTTATATGACCATTGTCATAGAAGTAGTGCATGGTTGTCTAAACTGTATTATATGACTATATGTATGTGTATTTATGCATGTGCGCATTTGTATATGTGTACATTGTTATATGTAATAATTATACATTATAATATATGCATGTGTACAAGGACTACACATATAAGCTATGCAGTTATCTCACAGCAAGTGCATAGGTCTACATGTATGCATTTAAATATATGCATATGTGTAAGACCATCCTTGAAATCCATGAAAAGATAAGAAGGAAAAAACCCTAAAAGGAAGAAGAATGGGTGTAAGAAAGGAAGAGAAGAAAAAAGGGATGGAATGCCAGAGGATCCAAAAGAAGAAAGGAGTGAAAATTCAACAAACATGGAGAAAGCAAAAAACAGAAATATGTCTCTCCCCAGCATGAATCATGGCATCGCTTCAAGGCCATTAGCTTGCCAGAAGTTCTAAGAATGTTCCTTGGGTCCAAGAAATGTGGATTTGGCCCCAGAAGCTCATCAGAGCTATCCCTGTCATAGTGATGGCTGATGCAAGGGGAAGTACACCAGGCCTAGCCCTACGCAGGCTGGAATTCCCTTCCCTTTCCCCTGGAGCTGGTCAGGGTACCCTCCAGGTACCTTATGTCCAGGTGTCCACTTGTTATCAGGTCCTCCCTGGGGCCTGGCCCACACTTGGCCTTCCCCAAGACACTTGAGTCCCTAGAGAGGTAGACTGGCAATTTCCCCATTCCTGGTTTCCCATCTGTAGACTTGGCTAGGAGGCAAACTGCCCTGCTATGCTAGGACGCCACAGACTTTATATACACTAGAAATTTATCTCTCACAGTTCCAGGCTCAGCTGTTTGGTGAGGACAGCTTCCTGGTTCACAGAAAGCCACAGTTTCCGTCATGGCCTGAGATTGTCATCAGTAAGTGGCCAGAATCTCTTCTATAAGAGCACCAATCCCATTCATAAGCACTCTACCCTCATAACCAAGTCACCTCCCAAAGACACTGCCTCCTGAGGCCAGCACACTGCAGGTTAAGTTTCCACATGTGAAGGGGGGGAATTCATAAACAGTCTATAGCAGAATTTCTCAACCTTTGGGTCGAGACCCCTTTCTGGTTGAAGGACCTTTCCAATGGTTGAAGACCATTGGAAAACACAGATATTTGCATTGTGACTCATAGTCATAGCAAAATTACAGTTATGAAGTAGTAACGAAATAATCTTATGGGGGCTGGAGAGATGGCCCGGTGGTTAAAGAGCACTGACTGCTCTTCCAGAGGACCCGGGTTCAATTCCCAGCACCCACATGGCAGCTCACAACTGTCTGTAACTCCAAGATCTGACACCCTCACACAGACATACATGCAGGCAAAACACTAATGCACAGAAAAATAAATAAATAAATTATAAAAGAAATAATCTTATGGTTTGGGGGTCACCACAACATGAGGATGTCTTAAAGAGTGGTAGTGTGAGGACGGTTGAGAACCACTCGTCTAGATCCAAATCATCTCATTAGTATTTGTGAGAATCAGACGAATGTGCAGATACCATCGTTCTTAATGGCACATAGCCAAAGCCACTCCCTCAGCCTCACTTGACCCTGGCTGTTAAGAAGCAACATTCCCGAAGCATCAATCTAACATGAAGGAAGACTTCTCGCTTAAAGTCCAGGGAAACCAAAGATGAGGCTTCCAGCATTGGGGATTGGCCATGGGAGAGGAGTGCACTCAGGCCGATGACATCATCGCATACTCTCATCATGTATTTATGACATCATCACATGCTCTCACCATGTATTTATGACATCATCGCATGCTCTCATCATGCATTTATGACACCATCGCATGTTCTCATGCTCTCATTATGTACTTATGACATCATCGTATGTTCTCATGATCTCATCATGTATTTATGACATCATTGCATGCACTCATGCTCTCATCATGTATTTATGACATCATTACATGCTCTCAGCATGTATTTATGACATCATCTCATGCTCTCAGCATGTATTTATGACATCATTATATGCACTCATGCTCTTATGTATTTATGACATCATCACATGTTCTCATCATGTATTTATGACATCATCACATGCTCTCGTGTATTTATGACATCATCACTTGCTCTCACGCTCTCATCATGTATTTATGACATCATTGCATGCACTCATGCTCTTATCATGTATTTGGCTGTGTCATTGCAAACAGAGGGGTACAAGAAAATACTCCATGCACCTCCTCAAACTTTTTGCTTCTTTCTAAAAAGAAAAAAAAAAAAAGTCAGAGCCTCAAAGATGGAGGCTTTTGTTGCCCGTAGCACTTGGCATCACACAAACTAGATGCTTAACCAATATCTTGAAAGTAATTCAACAATCCGATTACATCCCCCCACTCCTGTGAGTCTCCCAGTTGGGATTCTGCCCCCTGCTTCCCTGGGTTGCTAGAGGAAGGAGAGTCGGATCTTGGCACGTGGTTTGGGAACAGCTCAAGATTTACTCTCTTCAATGGCCTATTTCTGGTAGCAATAAAACAGCCCAACATCACCACCACCATCCCCGTCAAACATGGTCTTCTCTAGTTTGCAAGAAACTTATGGGGGGAAAAAAGAGCTCCCAGGTACCAGAGAGAAGCAAGCTTCCTTCTACAAGAAAGAGTCCCTCTGTGGCTTTGTCTTTTGTTTTTTGTGTTTTTTTCAGACAGGGTTTGTCTGTATAACAGTTCTGGCTGTCCTGGAACTTGTTCTGCAGACCAGGTTGTCCCCAAACTCACAGAGATCTGCCTGCCTCTGCTTCCTGAGTACTGGGATTAAAGTCATGCACTACGACACCCAACCCTCCACTGGGGATTTTATTTTTAATTTTTAATCATCCATTTATTTATCCGCAGTGAAATGGGCACACACGTGCCACCGTGCATGACAACGTGCAAGGACTGGTTCTCTACTTCTACCAGGTGGGTTCCCAGAACTGAACTCAGGTTGTCAGGCTTGGCGGTGGACACCTTTGCCACTACCAGCCCCACTCTGAAAGTTCTGCAGGCAGGCTTTGGCAGTTGATGCTTTTAAGCCAATGGCATCATCGCCGAGTGTGCATGGTATTATAGTGTTCTCTTCACAGGTGTGTTAGCTCCTTTGACCCTTGTACCAGCTCACAGGATGGGTGCCACAGCCTCAGCTCACTGTCAAGGAG
Organism: Peromyscus maniculatus bairdii; assembly: GCF_049852395.1. NCBI lineage: Eukaryota > Metazoa > Chordata > Mammalia > Rodentia > Cricetidae > Peromyscus > Peromyscus maniculatus. The sequence continues at coordinate 76,235,777 of NC_134859.1, read as the reverse complement.
ACAGAGCTCTTTAAATGCTCCCTTGGGTTGTACAGCTCTTAGAGAGAGGAGCCAGAACTTGAACATCTGTCTGATGCTCGAGTGCATTTTCTTTCTTTGTCTCCCTGTGGCCTCTCCTCTATCCATATATATCCAGAACTTCATTACCATCATCCACTACGGTGAGAAACTGAGGAAATAAGAGCAGGGCTTGGGGAGGGAAATAGGAAAGAGACCAATGCAGACGCCACTTAAAACCACTCAATCCCATTTTTCACTGCCCGTCGAATCATAAGAACATAAAGGCCTCTACCAAAACCCTAAACACTTAAAGAATGAGAGAGCTCCAGCTTAAATTAATATCCATGTTCACACAGTAGCTGAAATGAAGCATTTGTTACGTTGTTTCTACCCTGTGAGGAAGAGAAGGGACAGAATAGTAGGGCCTTGGATCTAGGCCGTGAACTCAGAAGTGGACATGGCCATGCCACACCGGGGAGCCGCGACACAATCACATCTTTTCACCTTTCTGCTCAGCTTGCTCCTTTTCTCACCGAGCTCCCGGCGGCTAGCTGCCTCCCTCCAGCCACAATGAATGGGTACCAAAGTGAGCCGGGCTGTTTTGACACGAAGCATCAATGCCACAGCCCCGGGTTTTCATTGACAAATCAATTATTCTAGCTCGTTACAAGACCGGGGTGAGTTTTTCCCATCAGAATGGAAACTTTCATTCATTCTGCCTTTCATTCATCCAGGAAGGAAAGACAAAGAGAGGAAGGCGGGAGGGAGCGAGGTTCAAGTTATTAGAGAGCACTGCCTGTGTTTTCCCTTGGGACAGCCCCAGAGAGGTGTCACTGAGCTGAGGATGCATTTCCCAGGAGGAAGCCTGGCTTTCCTCAGAGTAGCCTAACTGGTCTTCGTGGCCTTCAGCTCTGAGCCACAGACAGGTGTCCACCCCTCCCCCTCCCCCTAAGAGTTTCAGATGGCGGGTCTCCATTATGAAAGCTATGAACAAGTCATGGGCCACACTAAAAGGTTGAAGCCACCACCACTCAGGCTGCCTTCTTCGACAAGCACAGTCCCCCCCACCCACCCCACATGATATGCAGTCCCTCAGAGACAGCGACTACTATGCAGGTGTATCGTGTCTCTCCCCAAGCACCTTCCATGAGGACCAAGGCAGAACACACAATGCCATGCGAAAAGAGTCACTGAATGTTTACTCCTGTTACAACCCTGAGGAGGAGTCCTGAGAGAGACAGGAACTGGGACCTGTGGCAAAGAAACTGCTCTCTCCATGTCTCCTGCTGGCTGCAAAAAACAAACAAACAAACAAACAAACAAACAAACAAACCGAAAAAACAGGCAGCACAAATCTTGTGAGGGAGACCAGCCTACAAACCAGCTTTAATAGTCATGCAGGAGTCTAAGTTATGTTTGCCTGCACCCTACCCTGCTCTGGCTTCATATGCCTCTGGCTTTATTTCCCAGGTTTCTTTTAATGTACTACCTCTCTTTTGCACAGCTCTTTTATCTCCTTTCAGGGAAGGAAAAAAAAAAAAAAAAGGATCGGAAACCTTAACAAGTCCCCATCAAACGAAGTGTGAACGCTGGCTTCTTCATCCGCACAAAAGCTGGTGGATCATGACCATGAGCCTTGTGCTTCAAAGAAGCAGATTCAAGTGCAGAGAGCCTAAATAACATGCCTAAAGTCACGCAGCTAGTGGGGGACATAGTCTGGTGCTAACACAAACACTCAAGCTTTCTCTTCTCTTCCCTCTTTCCTTTGAAAGCCTTTTGCTTTCAAAATTCCTTCTGCCTCAACTTCCTGGGTCCTGGAGTTATAGGTGTGAGCCACCAAGCCTGGTTAAGTGTCCTGCATTGCAGAGGTTCCCCTGGTCTCTTATATTTTGGGTTGTGAGCCTAGCCTTTAACTGCTGAGCCATCTCTCCAGCCCTCCCCTGGTCTCTTAATCCACAGTATCGCAAGGTCTCAAGACCTTCCAGAGTCCAAAAGTAGAACCCCAGAACCAGACAAGGCTCCCATCTTCTCCCTTTTGACCCAAGATGGGGCACAGGTGCAGGCTTAGTACCCAACATGCCCTCCTTTCCGGTACAAGGCAGGCCAGTCCTAAGAAGGCACATCACGGCCTTGGAGCCTTCATTCTGAAGCCTGCGTGTATGAGAACGTAGCCTCTGCATGTGTTTCTGATTTGCATGCACCATGCCTGCTCTTTGCAAAGCCATTCCAAGTCCGGGGAGCTGCAGGAGCCTGGCCCCCTCCTCTCCCCATCCTCCCATCTCTCTGTCTCTGCCCCTCTGACAGCTTTTCTCTTTGAATTGGAGAACTAGACCCTGCCAAGTAAAAAAACGTAACTCAAACCTCAAAGGGCTTCAACAGCCTCAGAGATGCCAGGACTCCTGCTGGGCACAGCTCTCAGCAGGCCAGAGACAGGGCTGTGGCTTGGGCTGGAGGGGTGATGATGTATCCAGGGGTTCCTGTGCACCTTTCAGGCTTATCTGTCCTCTTTCCAGGTGAGGACGTGAGGCTCTGGGGGCTCAGACAGCCTGGGGCCTGCTGTGTGCTGAGTGCCAGTTATCTCTATATCTCACCCACCCCCATCCCCAGAGTGGTCCAGGGAAATAGGCAGGAGACAGGCACTCTGAAGTGCCCAAAAGGTTTCCTAGTCACACTGAGAATTGAAGTCAAAACGTTTTCACAACCAGGTGATGCCAAAGTCATTCTTTAAAAATGTTTATAACTATTTTTCTGATATTATAATTACATCATTTCCCCCTTTCCTCCCTCCAACACCTTCCACGCACCACCACCACCACCACCACCCCTTGTCAGATTCATGGCCTCTTTTTCTTTAATTGTTGCTACATACCCAGAGCTATAGATATAGGTTCCTAAATACATAAACACAACCTGCTCAGACCATATCATGTTACCTGCATCTATGTGATCTCACAGATGACCACTCAGTACTGGATAACCAATCGGAGGGCTCTTCCCTGGGGAAAACCCTTTCTCCCCGTCTCAGCATGCTCTAGGTGCCATAGTTATTTGTCTAGTTTCAGGCTCTGTGGGTTTTCCCCTCTTCCATGTTAGAATGTCCATGTCCACTGGTGTCAGACCTGGCTTAGGCAGCCATGTTGGTAAGAATTCACGGATGCAGCCTCTCTGACATATCTAGGAGACGCAGTCTCACGGCACACTTCCTGTTCCTCTGGCTCTTGGAGTTCTTCTGCCCCTTCTTCCGCTCTGATCCCTGAGCCATGAGGCACAGGAATTTACATCACGATTCTGTTAGCTGGGACTGGTCGTCACACAGCCTCATGTTCTCTGCAGTTTGATCAGTTGTGGTTTTCTGTAATGGTCTCTGTTTGTTGCAGAAGAACCGTTTCCCTTGGTGAGGGGTGAGACTCGTACTTACCTGTGGGTCTAGTGGTTCATGGTTAGAACGCAGTTAGAAATTGTGCTAGTTTAATGAAGTGATGGCGATAGATTTTCCTCCAAGATCCGTGATGTTACTAGCTCTGGGTAGCTGGCTAGGTTTCCTTGCTGGGATGTTTCCACTCTCGTTGCCTTATGTCTAATTAGAGAGCTGTTGGTTACCACCATGTATGTGGTGCCAAGGTTGCGCCCTTAGGGTTACGGTGCCATGTCGGTCATTGTTGTTGTTTCCAGGAGTCCTAGCTGGATAGGGCTGTTGCTTGCTCCCCCTCCCTTGGCAGCTTGCATGGCGCCTTCTGGAACCGAGAGTTCATCCTCAGGGATGAGGTGATACAGCCATTTTTATCCACCCTGCCGTGGGGCTTCTAGAGGGAGAAGGAGAAAATATGGACAGATGCTGACAGAGAGGTAAGAACACACTTTTAAAGATACCCAGTGTTCCTCCTCAATAGCCTGATCCCACGAGCTGAGTGACTGCCCACAGACCCGCCAGAGAGAAGCTATGTAATTTGAGCAGGTGGGATGATTGGAAAATGGCTTCCACAAGGATTTTTTTTTTCCTGACTTGGTTGGGCTGAGCCAGAGCAAGAAGTCCTTCTGACAGCAGTCCAAATTCACCCTCCTAACGATCCGTCCACCCAACTGTTTGTTGTCCCGATCCCTCCTTTGTATTGTGAGATTTGGCATCTCCCTCACCCTTCCCTATCCACCCTTGACAGCCATGCCCTTTTAGAGGTCAAGGGCTCCTAAGAGAATCTGAAAGCTACCTCACACCCCAAAGACAAACAAACACAAAAGTTATATATACACCGACATCACACACTAACGCACATCTGACCAAACTCGTTGTTTTGTATCCACTGCTTAGGGGTGTGTCAGCTTTCCAGAGCCTGAGTGAGCATCTAGTGTGGGAATCATCAGACACAGCTTCCACCCCATCTTGCCTCTCTTTATCACTATGAAAGAATGAAGCAGTAAGCCAAATGCTGACTTCCACCAAGGTACATACACTTATATTCCAAGTATGACAGCTTCTAACGGTCCAGGGTCGAGGAATCCATGCCCATTCCCGGTTCCTTCCCACTGAGTATAAGCTACACCTAATGGCTTTCTTCTGGTGAACCTAGAAGCTCCCAGGTAGCAGGTGAACTTTAGGATGACATCATCCAGCTGAAGCCCTCACACGAGAGCTCCCCAGAGGACCACAGACAGGTCTGAGGACTCCACTAAGATATCCCTGAGCTCTGATCCACCCAGACTGTGAGTTAATAAATACCTTTTGCTTTGACCACAAAGTTCAGGGGTAACTTCTTATACCACCAGAGAACTGGCACTAGTAACAAGTCTTACTGAACATCTATCTGCTCTTTCCCATGGTTCCAAGGAAGAACTGGGTACCATTTACCCCGAACTCTTCTATAGTCTCCATCCCTGTCTACTAGAAAAATAGATTATTATTATTATTTTCTTATGTAAATAGTCTGATAACATTTTTGTTATATTATGATAGTATGATAATATTATTATCTATGAACAGAATAAACAATAACAATGTATTGGCCCAAGCAAGTAACAGGGCCAATTCCAAAGTGGAAAGAGCCAGAAAAATTACCCTTCCCTTTTAGTGGGAGGAGCCAGGAAGTCACATGAGGAAAGGTGAACTTACATGAAGGAAACAGAGACAGAAAGGAGTCTATCTATTCTATGGGACTGTTTCAGTTCAAAAAGACCAGACATACACTTAACACTTGACTTAACAGGTACTGAAAGTGTGTGTCCAACATTGACACTGGTTCAGGGGGGCTGCAGGTGAACCTTGCTCCTTCTTGTTTCTGTCTCCAAACATCCCACATTTACACTTAATGTAAGAAAAACAATGCTACTAAACATGTAGGAAGGGACCCTGGGCTGAGAAGGACAGAGGGCTTCTTTCTGAATGGGAGATCCAGGCAAGAACACGGAGCTGGAACTGGAGGGTAAGGTGTCCTTCATTGGAGAAAAGAACACACGAAGACCATCTCAGATCCAGAAGAAGATAGAAGCAGCTGCATATGCAAGGAGCATACATCAGTCAGGAGAGGATGGTGAGGGCGGAGGAAGAAGGAAAGCAGCACTATTGGAGGGGTCTAGAACATTTGCAATAAAAGAGACTCCAGGGAGCAGAAGAATCCCTTCATTTTGTTAAGTGGAGTTAAATGAAATAACAGGGAGGGGGGGCAACAAGGAGGCTCTGTGGATAAGGGTGTTTGCAGCACAGACCTGGTAAGTTGAGTTCAATCCCCAGAACCTGTGTAAATATGGAGAGACTGAACTGGTTCTACAATGTTGTCCTCTGACCTTCATGGAGGCACGCGCACGCGCTCACGCACGCACTAATAATAAATACAAATATTGGGGCACTTTTGACCCTGGAAAACAGCAATTTTGTATGGTTCACCCTAATGCCAGAGAAGAAAATAGAGCCCCAAGGACAACCTTTGCTCAGAGATGAGGTGGGTAGCAAAACTGGAACGTGCCTAGTATAACTCAGAGAACGGATGGGGGAGTGTCACACAGTCAGGCTTCTCCTATCAGTAGCTTACAGAAGGACAGGCTGTCAAGGAGCAATCTCAAGGCTTCCAAAACGCCAGTCTTGGGGGTTTTCCCCATGCGCACACCACAGACCTCCTGGTAAAGGAAGCGCTTTATATCCGACCTCATCGTGGTTAATTAATGCGGGCATATCTGACTTGGTCTTTAAAGATCTCTCGCTGACAGCTTCCAGAGGAACAGGTCTCAGAGGTTCCTTGCAGGCAGAGAGTATCTCATTCTTCTCTGTCGTGTCTGCAAGTCATAGCACATTTCTAGGTACGTGGTCGCGGCGCTGTTGTGCTTGCCAAACTCACGGGCAGCTGTCTCTTCATGTCTGCCCTCTTTGGCTCTGGAGCTTCAGCCAAGAGTCATCCCCATGTCTCCTGCTCTCCCTGGCCCGGATGAAGTTTTCCTCATTTTGTTCTCGAACTTATTTTTAGTCATGACAAGCTTTGAGTGGCAGGAGAAGCAAGAGAGGAGATGGGTTAGGCATGGAAGGTCCTGCCTTTCAGGGGCCGCCCAGCCGAGCCATTTTTTCCATTGCATTTAGAAAACACTAGTTTTCCAAACAAAGAGCAAATCCATCCCTGTCCAGGGGGCGGGGAGAGGGGGGCTGGGGAGCAAGCATTAGCCTCCTAAGAGGGTTCACAAGTTTATACTTAGTCTCTCTCCCTCTCCCTCTCTGACACCGGCACCGCGCACCCACACACCCCTTTCGTATCAAGCACCAGGTTGAGCAGGTCTGGAAGGAATGGTGCCATTGTTCCCTGTTTATGCCTATTTTTCAAAAGATTGCCCCAGAAAGTGCCTTCTCTACCCTTCCCCTACCTGAAAATGAGATTAGAACTTGCCCTTGATTCTGTCCCGGGTCCAGTCCAGCTCAGAGTGCTCACAGCAGAGCCATTCAGCGCGGACTAATCATTGCTTCCTATCTTCCCATGAGATTATAAGACTCTGGGCTCTGGCTCCTGGTACAGCCTGACTGTGTTAGGTCCCGACATGCTCCAGCCACTGTGAAATACCCTGAAAAGAAGAGGAAAAAAAAAAAAGATCCTGGAAGAAAATCTCTCCTTAGGGAGCTATAGCCCCACACCAAAGTTTCTCCAAAGTCACTGGCAGAGATGGGGGAGGGGGCCACACTGAGTGGACAAGGAAGTCATCCTTCGTGGGTCCTGTCCTCTGTGCGCTCTGGGAGCCATCTCCCGCAGGCTGCTCATGGTGGGCAGGGGGGATCTAGCAGCCTACTCCTATCCATGTAGGTCCCATCAATACCCTACTCCCTTGTGAATCTCTATTGCCAAGTGTTCAAGCCCTTCCTGGGGAGGCACTTCTCAATGTCACTTCCTGACTCCCCAGGAAGAGGTTCTCCAAGCCTTCTCCAAGCTCCCGCCAAGGAAGCCTGAGAAGGACACTTGTCTGTCCCTCTTCTCCCAGCTCTGTCTCCACCAGAGTCCCCCTGAATGTGGCCTACAGAACAGAAGGCTCCAGAGAGAAGCTGCCTCCTTGGTTCTTTCCAGCTGCCAGCTAAGAATAACCATACCCAAAATAGCACTATAGGGATGGTTTAGGTGTGGCTCCATCCAGAGGCAGATGGGTTGACTAGATGGCCTATGGAGGCTCCTTCCTCTTCTTGGGGATGCTGTATTCATTCACCAAAAACCATTCACTGCTCACACCTATTGTGTGCCATGCACTGTGCTAAGTCCTGTGGGATCATGGAGCCTTTGGCCAAGGAGTAAACCACAGACCACCTCTATCCCCAACTCAACTCTTGCCACAGGCTGTCAGAAAGCTTTGCTTCTAGGGCATGTGTTGTCTGCACCTCTGACCCCGCTTAGAACGCTGTTGTAAACTTATGTATCTCTTGAGTAGCTCACCCACTGGATTTTGAATTCTGGAGATAAACATTTTTTTTAATAGCTCCAGAGCTTGGTGCGTTGCCTGGGCCTCTACAGATGCAGATGGGTAGCTGGTGGGTGGATAGGTAGATGGTAGGTGGGTAGCTGGTGGGTAGATAGGTAGATGGTAGGTGGGTAGCTGGTGGGTGGATAGGTAAATGGTAGGTGGGTAGCTGGTGGGTGGATAGGTAGATGGTAGGTGGGTAGCTGGTGGGTGGATAGGTAGATGGTAGGTGGGTAGCTGGTGGGTGGATAGGTAGATGACAGGTTGGTAGCTAGTAAGTGGATAGGTAGATGGTAGGTGGGTAGCTGGTGGGTAGATAGGTAGATGGTAGGTGGGTAGCTGGTGGGTGGATAGGTAGATGGTAGGTGGGTAGCTGGTGGGTGGATAGGTAGATGACAGGTTGGTAGCTAGTAAGTGGATAGGTAGATGGTAGGTGGGTAGCTGGTAGGTGGATGGGTAGATACTAGGTGGGTAGCTGGTGGGTAGATAGGTAGATGGTAGGTGGGTAGCTGGTGGGTAGAGAGGTAAATGATAAGTGGGTAGCTGGTGGGTGGATAGGTATATGGTAGGTGGGTAGCTGGTGGGGGATAGATAGATGGTAGGGGGTAGCTGGTGGGTGGAGAGGTGGGTGATAAGTAGATAGATGATGGGTGGGTGGACGAATAAGAAGATGGATGCATCAAGTACATTACTTTAAGAAGATATTGAGTCAGGGGTTTTCTTCCATCTCCTTTATTTGGATCCATTTGGTTTGGGTCCATTTTATCAATTTGAGCTATGTTAAGATTAAATATAAAACATCTAAAGTGGATCCATTCTTTACAGTGCTGGAGGTTGAACCCAAGCCTTACCCCTGAGCTACATCCCTAGCCCTTTCACTACTTTTTTTTTTTTTTTTAATTTTGAGACAAGGTCTTGTTAAGTAGCCCAAGCAGGCCTTGAACTTGCCATATCCCTACCTTCAGCCTCCAGACTAGCTAGAATTACAAACCTGTGCCACCAGGCCTGGCTGAAAGGAAATGTTTAAAAAGAATGAGCAAGTCAAATATAGGGTGCGTGTGCAGGAACCATTGCATTAACTGACTAGCCCTCAGAATCTATCTCAACACAATTCTCAGGACATTTGTAGCCAACCCCTGGAGGTGTGGAGTATGTCAAAGAGCATTTGCTCTCATGAACCAGAGGATCAGGTTGGACACGATAGGGTTCTAATAGACCACTGAGGTCGAATGATTGGTGTCACATCTGACTCAGTCTTAAACACCCTATCCTATTGAAAGTACACTAAGAGGTCCTTACAGAATATATGAGCATCCTCATTCACATGCTGGTTAATGGACTCCTTCTATCTACTTACTATTGAATTGCTTATGGATCTCCCTCCATAAGAAACCTTGATATTCCCAAGCATCCCGGTGAATCCCAGCATTGCCAAAGCCAGCCCTAAATAGGATCAAATTCTAACTGGGGTCCTTTTCTCACACAGTACTCCCATGGCTGTCCATAATCCATGTGTTAGCATCTCAGCTTCTTCAAAGGGCATGACAGGCCCTCCATGAAATCCAATACAGCTTTAGGAAAGTCCTGCCAGGGTGCCAATTTACCATACCAAATCTTGGCCTCCATTCTATTTCTCTTGAGTCCTCTCTCTGCATCTCCACCTAGTTTCAGCCCACCCACTCTTGTGACAACATGGAAAAAGGCTTCCAATTCATGATTCATATTTTTAAAAAACGAATGTCATAATGTATGTTTAATGTGGCAACATACAATATTAATAACAATAGCTCGGGAGAAGCCATACCCAAGCTAGCAAGTAATGTAGCAAGATGGCAACCCAATTTGACATAAGAGGTCCCTGCTAATTCTTCTCTCGTATGAATGGTGGCTGATACAGTTTTGCCGTGTTTATAATGATATTGCACAGATCAGCCAACAGGAACAGCATGAAGCTGGAGTTGTTTATAAAGCCTACCTCTCTATCACAGTCCAGTGCAAATGTATCCACTCTGAGATGCCGTCCCTATTTATATCACATCCTGTCCCCAGAGACACAAGATCTTCCCCAGCATAGCCCACAGTCCCCTTCAGGAACATCTATTAGAAGAGTTACAGAGTTTATCTTGTATCACAGACAGTTTTAAACAAGCCTTTTTCCAGTTATCTGACAAGACATTATTCTTGACTTGATAAATGAAAAAAAAAAATAGTCATGTGTTCAGCATGCACCGGAGTTATAAAAATAATATCATATAGTGAAATAAGCTAGCATTCCCACCATTACTGCCTGACCCCTCTCAATGATGCCCCCCACCCCAAGAATTTCAAATCCCAGGCAGTTATTTGGCAAGTATTTAAATGACCAAAATGGAAGGACCTTCAGGGTGGGAACTGCCTGGATCCTCTAACACACATTAGCCTTTAAAACAAATCAAATCAACCACTTGGGTAATTCATTTGTAGTGAATATGAAAACCAGGTCTTGCCTGCAAGCTGTCTGTTCCTCTGTGGGATGTAAGTATTCTGCTCTTGCGTGAAGAATTAGGTGTGCTGAGGCTCCCGACAGTAGGAGAAAGAGTCTTCACTCCCAACCAAGGCTATGCAGGATCGCACTTCACACTTATACGGGTACAGCGTAATTGGTGGAGGGTTATTTGTTTGAACTTGCAAAATGGATTTCTTAAATGATTGGGCCAGTGCTCCAGATGTTTTCAAAGCGCCTGCATGCTCATCTTAAACACCCACGTTATTAAGGGATTTCATTTGACAGTTAACAATTTTGTATATTAATATTCTCCTCTTTCCCCTAAATGGCCTAATCCGTCTAAATCCACAGCATCAAAAGTCATTACAACAAAAAGAATAAGATGTTGCCAGAGCCACTGTGGCCCAGCATTGAATTTTCGTGAGCTGGGTTGATTCGGGCAGATTTATATTCTGTTGTTTCCTGAACTCAGAACAAAAAAAATCTCACAAGTTCAAGACTTTGAAAGCATTTGTCAGGGCCATCTCACGTCACCGCTTTGCAGAAGATGGGGTTTCTGCCATCTGCTTCACCAGTGGTGGCTTCGGGCGAACAAGCCTCTCTCCTCTCCCTTCCCCTCCTCTCTGCCCTTCCCTCTCCCTCTGCCTCACACAGGCACTGTCAGCTCTGAGGTAAATTCTCAAGCCTGTCACTATGGGAGGACAGGTCCTTGCTGATGGTTCTTCCACCGGAACTTTTCTTCCCTACCTCTTCTCTGACTTTGTGCAAAGTACATGGAGGGAGGGAGGCAGGTGTCTCCGCAGTTAAGAGCACCGGTTGCTCTTGTGGAGGACTGAGATTTGAGTCCCAACACCCACAAGGTGGCTCACAAGTGTCTGTAACTTTAGTTCCAAGGAATCCAACGCCCTCTTCTGGGTTCTACAGGTACTGCACGCACATGGTCACATACGTGCAGGAAAAGCACCCATACATGTAAAATAAAAATAGTCTCAGAATATATTAAGATACTCAAAAAAGAAAAGTTGGCATAAGTTAATATTCTTTTTAAAAAGAAAGTACAGGCAGCCCTTTACTCTGTGAACCTTTGCTCTTTTTGCTAGCAAATGGCATAAAGGATCAGCCTGGAGTAGCACTTTTTAATCAATTTTAAGACACACGGTTGAGAGTCTGCTGAAAGCTATGTACTGTCTCCCTTCCAGAAAAAAGTCAGATGTCCATACATGTAAAGATATTACTTGCAAAAATAGGTATTTTCCTTGGTGAATTGCTCATCTGTGGGTTACCCCAAGGATTATAAACCCGACGTGTGTGTTCCTAATCTAAACAGCTAATAATTGTATGGCTCTTTGTTTTATCTGATGACTAATAAGGTAGGTACCAAAAAAAGAAAAACAATAAAATGAATGAAAAAATTTTCTTAATTAAAAAAAATGAAAAAAAAAAGAGGTCTGTAATGTGAACCCAGCTTACCTGGGATATATTTTGACTTGATTTCCACCTACTTCTGTTGGGAAACTGTACCACGAGAAATCAGGTTCTATTTGTTGTTTTCAAAACTCATTTGTTGATGTGAATTCCTTTGTTTAATCATCTGTGTGGACAGATCACTGACTGGGTTCAAAGGGTGGGGCTATGTTCTGGAGACTTCTATGTCTAGACACCTGAAGGGACGTCCAGAGGATTTTATGAGTCACACCAGGTTCCTCATGTGAGCCCCAGGGGTACACATCAGCATCTCAGGACACTTTCAGTAGATCCATTGTTTCCATAGTAGACAAACCACAAAAGAATCAAGCATACAGAATCCTCTAAGCAATGACTGAGCAGACTGTAATGCTGCAGGAAGTGCATGATGTTGTTGCTGTTGTTGTTGTTGTTGTTGAAACAGTTTTCAACTGACAAGATCTCAGTGATTAGACATGCTTATCCCGACATTGATTTCCTAGCCTTCCCAGTGGGAAGCTACAAGAACCAATTGCTTTATCACATATTGACACCAATTTTTTTTTTTCAGCATAAAATGTGAACACCATCAGGGGTTTGGCGTGAACCTGGCCAGAATCAGTTTTGTTTTTTGTTTTTTTTACAACCCAGAGAACCCCATTAGGCGCCCATCTGAACATGGCCTTGTGCCTCTACTCCAAATTGCTACTCCGTCTTGCTCAACACATCTCAGACTTCTTCCCAGTAGGCTCTCAGCCAATGTGATCATGGCCAGAATGACATGTTGGGCACAGGGACAGAATAGGCTCCTCCTAGCATCTTTAACATCAATCTGGGATTAGACTTTGCCAACATGGATCTCCAGTGTTGGTTACAGATCATTGTTATTCACTCCGTTAACAAAGGCTTCAGAATCCTGTTCTATTTGCTCACATAGACTTTTGTGTCACATAGAGAAGGCAGCCCCCTCAGCCAAGCTGATCTTTTCCTTGAAGACAGTTCCTGGCAATCAGAAGGACTAGGTGTTAACCCTCACTTTACCCCCAGAATGGGATCAGTAGATAGCCTCAGAAACCCCGAAGTTCTCCATCCTTATTTTCCTGTGTTTTGGTTGTTTGTTGTTGTTTTGTGTTTGTGTATGTGTGTGCATGCTTTGTATGTGTGCAGACGTATACAGATATATGTGGAAAGAAAGAAAGAAAGAGAGAGAATGCTGATGCACACATACTCCATGTGTGCACGCATGTGGAGGCAGAGGTCAACGTTGGCGTCTTCCTCAATAGCTCTCCATCTGACTTTTTTTAGATAGGTCTCTCACTGAACCTGATTCAATCAGACTAACTGATCATCTGGATTAATTGGTCAGCAAACCACAGGAGCTTCCTGTATTGGCCGCCACAGTGCTGGAGTTATAGGCACGTGCTTTCTACGGGAGTTCTGGGGATCCAAACTCAGCTTTCCTGTCAAGCACTTGACCACCTGAGCTGTCTCCCTGGTCCCTAGTCCATCCTCTTAGGGTGTCTGTAAACCAATGAGGGCAGAAGCCTACAACTCGGATAGCGAAGAGGTCAGATGACCCCAGCCTGGGATTAAATCACACCAACACGGGCCTCCAGGGTTCCTGATACTGATTGTAACCATTCATTTTGTTAACGAGGGCTTAGGGAGCCCATCCCATTGGCCAACTGCAGAAAACTCACTGCTTTGGATTTCATTTGCTTCTTACAAAATCCCAGCAAAATATTCATAGTTATCCCCCATTTTACAGGAGGAAAAAAAGCTGACACTCAGAAAGATAGACTCATATGGGCAACGAGTAACAGGACAGGGATGCAAACCTACTTGTATTTGCCTCCACAGTCCACAGCAGATTCATCAGTGTTGCTGACCCTGGTTGGAGATGAGCATCCTCGGTTGAGCCTGCAAGTCATGCCATACCCCAGGTTCCCCGAGATTCTGATTTCGCTGGTCTGGATGGAGCCAGGCATTTTTTCCCTAGGATTCGAGTATCCAGCCAGAGTTCAAGAACCACAGTGTTGGATGAATCACTCATCCCAGCCCAACTCAACCCACTTCTGTCCCACTACCGGAAAGCACAGAGGGTCAGCCAGAGGGAGGAAATCTGATATGGTATAGATGAGACTCCCACTTGAAAGATGCTACTCCACCTCTGGACCTTGAACTTTTCCAATGGCCCTGTTTTATAATTCAATGATACTAATGGTTCCAATGCATATTAGTGAGTACCAGCATAGGACAAACGGGGCATGGAGAAGGGGGTTGGGAGAGTAGAAAGGCCCAGCGAAGTGGAAGGGGACAGGAGAGCAGACATAAACTACAAGAGCAATGATACTAATGACTGCTAGCCTGTCTGAAGTGCTGTTTGTACTCCTGGCCCCTTTCTGTACATGTTATGAGTATTAGTTCACCTACCCTAAGAGACAGGAGTATCTCCCTCCCTTATTCTTCAGATGAGGAAACTGAAGTGTAGCAAGGTGAGATACCTTGCTGTGTTACCCACAGCCCGACCTCATAGCACACGTCCTCTTGGCAGGGCCCCTTGACTGTCTGAGTGGTCTCCCCTACCTGCCTCCCTGAGAGTCCTGCTCCTGGAAGCCCCTGGAGAAGAACTTCAGCGTCCTGAGCTCAGCAGCTCAGCTCTCCTGTAGTCACTATATACCCTGGTCCCCAGTGGGGCGAAGGCATATGAGCAGAGTGGAGCAATGCAAAGAGCCCTCGCGGAGAGCCATGGGGTCTGGACTCTCACGGCAGGACTGTGCTAAATGGCTGTAAGACCTGGCCAGATTTCTTTCTCCCCTCCAGGCTTACCCTTCCTTCTTTTACCATAGAGGTTTGGTTTTGATTTATGGATAAAGGCTCTGAAAAGACCAGTGCCTACACCCAGTTCACTTAAACTCATCCCACTGCGGCAGATGACTTTGCTTCGCTGCTCCTGGTACTTAGCCCTTCCCCGTGCCCACACACTTTACCATGATTTTGTGGTTTCTGTCTATGGGGACAAAGTACATTTCCCTCCTTTCCAAACATTGACTTTGGCCATGTGACTTGGTTGACCTTAGTAGAGATGATGTAAGAAAAGGCTTAAGGATGGAGGAGGTGGCTCATTTGGTAAAGGGCCTGCTCATGAGTACCTGAGTTCAGATCCCCAGCACCCATGTAAGCGAGACTGGTGTCGTGGTATGTGTCTGTAACCCAGCACTCGAGAGGTGGAGGAGCACAGAGATAGAAGACTCGGAGCTCCCTAGTCAGACAAGCTAACCGACTGGTGAATACCAGAGTCAGTAAGAGATTCCATCTCAAAAGGTAAGATGCAGATGAACAAAGGAAGACACCTGAACACACATGTGCATGCACACAACCAATCCATTCACAAACACACACACATACACAGAGTTTGAAATGGAGGTGTCCATCAGCTTAGAGGGTTACACCCCTGTAAACCTACTATTAATCAAAAGTATTTTGTCATATATATATATATATATATATATATATATATTCAGTACACATAATATTCAATACACATAAATACATTGAATACATATGATCCTGAGCATCACAGCTCTGCCTGGCCTGTCTTAAACAGGCTGAGAATATGCATTAGCCCATAGTCAGGCAAAGCCATCACACACAAAGACTATTTTACAGTGTATTATTGTCTAGTAAGTTATTTGGAGATATAGGCTCACTATGAACATTTTAAGCCCAAAAGACCCCACTAACAGTACAGAGTATAACATCCACCTTTTACCCTCATGGTTGCAAGGAGTGATGTCTTACAGTCACTGCCCTACATCCCAAGAAAGCCTTGTGCTGTTTATCACTAGCCCAAGAAAAGATCAAACCTTTTAGGCTGGGGAAATGGCTCTGTCGGTAAATTCCTTGCTGAGAAAGCATAAGGACCTGAGTTTGGGTCCCCAGAATCCATTAAAAAAAAAACAGACATGGAGTGGTCCTAGCCCTGGGAAGCCAGACAAAGGCTTTTTGGGGCTCACTAACCAGACAGCATTACCCAGGCAGTGAGTTCTAGGTTCAGTGAGAGACTCTCAAAAAATAAGGTAGAGAGCTAGGGAAATGTACCCGTGGGTAAAAAGCATTTGCTATGACAACCTGAGTTCAGATCACCAAAACCCATGCAAAAGCTGGACCTGGTGACATATGCCCACCATCCTATACTCTTACAGCAAGACAGGGCCTGAGACAGGAGAAGCCCTTGGAAAGTGCTGGGATAGCAAGACTGGAGTTAGCTCACAAAGGCAAACAGCAAGCAAGACCCTGCCTCACATAAGATGGAAGGTGGAAATAAGGACTAGCCCTCAAGGTTATCCTCTGACCTGCACATGTGAACCATGGCACATGCATAACCTTGTACACAAATATACACACACACACAAACACACATACACTAAACAAATAAATAAACAAATAAATAAATAACTTTAGTTTTGTCTACCTTGACTTTTTATTTATTTATTTATTTTGGCATTTCTATTGCCCTACAGCTTTTTTCTTTTTTAAAATACTATTTTATTGTTTGACAGTCTCATATTTTCATATAATGTATGTTGATCTTATCAGTTCATCACTACCTCCCTCTAACTCCCTTGGAGTCTCCCCACCCCATCTCCCTCATACACACACATGAATGCACATCCACACATACATGCACACAAATGCATACAACACAAAATGAAATTGAGAAGATCAAGAGCTGGAGGGATGGCTCAGTAGTTAAGAGTATTGGCTGCATCAGGCGACCACATGGCTGCCAGAACTAATCCCACCCGAGTGGCCATTCCTTCCACCCAGAGCCAGGATGTCGTCTGGGCCCAAGCTGCTGCTGAGGGTCATGTCTGGGTCCGTGGTCCAGCTGCAGCTGGAGTCTGCATTGATGCCTGTGGCCTGTGTTGCCTCAGGAGGCCATAGGAACCTTGCCTGTTGAAATCAGAGGGCCATGCTGAGCCTGCCCCGCCCTTCACCACCCTGAGAAAGCTGGCCTTGCCCCTTACTGGACACTACAGCAAGGGAGCTGGCCCCTGCACTTGAAAGAGATGGCCCCCACCCCTCACCACGAGCAAGGATGAACCTACCCTGAGGGCATGCCTTGTAAGGGAGCTGACTCCACCCCCACACCTGAGGTGAGTGGCCCCAGTGGCTGAGACTGACCACCTCAGCTACCACCACCCAGGCCCACAGCCGGGCTTTGTGTTGACCCACCCTAGCATCTACCTCATCTAGGACTGGCTGGAGCTCATGAAAGGACTGGTCCTTTGGAACAGTACCTGCAGGATCTCCAAGACTCGGGCCAGCCACAGGATATCCCAGAGGAGTTCCAGTGAGGATCCAGTGATGATGGTGTACCAGGAACCAGAGGCCTTGAAAGAGACCAGTGACTCATCGCAATAAACATTTGCCAGTAAAGAAAATGGGACAAAGGGGTACACTATGTGACACACCGAAGCCTCCAACACCACCAGGACAAATGAAGAGGTGATGGAGAGGCAGGAAGGAAGGAGAAGAGATTTTTCTGCTGTGGTGGGTTTTATTTTGTTTTGGTTGGGGGGGGTTGTTTTTGCTTGCTTGCTTTGTTTTGTTTTGTCTTGTTTTGTTTTGTTTTATGGGGTGGCACAGCAGGGATGAGGGGAGGATAAGGGGGAGACTAGGAGTTGAGCAGAATTGGGGTGCATGATGTGAAACTCCCAAAGAGTCAATAGAGAAGTTTTTGTTTTTGTTTTTGTTTTAATAAAAAGAGTATTGGTTGCTTGTCCAGAGGATCTGGACTCAATTTCCAGCACCCATGTGGCAGCTCACAACCATCTGTACCTCAGTTCCAGGCCAGGGTCCCAGTGCCTTCTTTTAGCCTCTACTGTGCATGAACATGGTACACAGACATGGATGCAAACAGAACACTCATACACATAAGATAAATATTTTAAAAGTTTAAAGTATCAAAATTTGAAGAACTGTTTCTGCTGAATGTGTATTTATTTCTAAGGCATGCCTATATAGGTTAAAAAAATTTTTTTTTGGTTTTTCCAAAAAAATGATGGTGTTTCTCTGTGTAACAGTCCTAGCTGTCCTGGAACTCACTCTGTAGCCCAGGCTGGCCTTGAACTCACAGAGATCCACCTGCCTCTGCCTCCTGAGTGCTGGGATTAAAGGCATGTGCCACCACCACCTGGCAAGTTAAAATTTCTTTAAAGAATAAAAAAGCCTTAACAGTGAAGGGACATACTTTTATGCAAGTAAGCTTGTCTACTCCTGGTCCTCCCAGCTCCATGAGAAATGCCCTCAGTAGCCTCTGGTCTCAGAAGAATAAAAGGCATCCCAGCTGATACCCAGACCCATAATCACCCTAATAATAATAATAAATGACTGCTATTGACCTAGTGTAGGGTTGGTTTGTTACACAACATTAAGGCAGCAATAGATAACTGATGAAACTATCTACACATATTTCATTTAACATCTATTAAATGTTCGGTTGGATTAATATCCTAAGGGATACATTTTGTTTTGCTTTGTTTTGAGACAGGGTCTCTCTACATAGCTCTGACATTCCTAGAACTCACTATGCAGACCAGGCTGGCTTCAAACACACAGAGACCCTCCTGCTTCTGCCTCCCCAGTACTGGGATTAAAGGTGTGTCCCACCACTGCCCAGCTTCTAGGGAATACATTTTAAGAAGCTGCTTAGAAAGATCCAAGGCAAGCCCCTGCCCCCACTGGACTGCCTTCCTCACTGTTTGAGGTGCAGCCTGTGTTGAGTATTCATTATGGTGGTTCTTCTCCCTGCACAGCTATCAGGTCCCTGAACACAGGGGCTTCACACATCACCTTACTATACCCCCAGTAAAGAGCACAGAGCACCCTCAGTACACCTTAGGTGCTCCATAACTTCTGGATAAATGAGAAAATAAAATGGAAGCAATCGTAACTGGGCTTAAGACTGTGGGCTACATGGTCTCTAAGTATCCCTCCATCTCCAGTGTCTCCTCGTTAAGCATCTCGACATCCCTCCTTTCAGTAAGTTAGCCATGTAGAACAGGAACGTGCCCTGCATCCCTGTGTCCGCTCCAGACTTCATGTCCTCCCTACACCCAGCTACCATGTTCTGTGCTCTCACGAAGTACTGCTGTTGTGGAGGTGGCAAGGCTGTAGGACTGTAGGTCAGAATGCTCCAGTGAGCCTGTGCTGAGATTCAAGGTCCAGGGTCTCCATATGTCATCCGATAACAGCTCAGACCTCCCACTCTGAGCCCGAGGTCCTAGATACTGCTGTTCTCCCCTCCTGAGTCCAGAGCACAAACCGTGCAGCCTTCAGTGAAAACCCGGAGACTTCATCCATCCCAGCCCCAAACTTCAATCAACTAGGCAGAGTCCTTTCCCTCCCAGGCAACAGCAAAGGCTCCTCCAGCAAATTTGGGGCTTTCCTTGAGGGGGCCGACTCTCCAACAACATCCTTTCACACCCTCTAGTGGTTAGAGGGGAGCCCAGCATGCTAGAGGAGCCAAGAGACTCCCCTGGGCCTATAAAGTGTGCCTGCTATGCTAAGCGCAGTCCTCTGGGAAAGCAATTTGGCAATAAGTATCAAAAGCCATAAACACAATCCTACCCTTTAACCCAGTAATTCCACTCCTGGGACTCTATTCAAAGGTGATAATCCAAAACTAGGGGAAAGTCTGAGCGCACAGTGATATCCATGGCCTCCTTGTTTACAGTATCGAACACTGGTAAATATCCTAAGTGGCCAAAACCAAAAACATAGTAAAACACAGTGCATGCATACAGGTAGTGTGATGTCACTTAAAATGATGAGAAGTGTCACAAGAAACAGAGAGAGAGGCTATGAATGTTGGAATCAGAGAGACCAAGCTAATCTCCATTGTTTGATTATTGTTAACCAGCCTCAGTAAAAGAGGGGCCATGACACTCACCTTTCAAATGGAAAGAATTAGGTAAGAAAACATGCCCTATGCATGTAATAAAATATGGCATGTAATTATGTAATAAGATATTATTATCAAAGCCAGGCGGTGGTGGCACATGCCTTTCATCCCAGCACTTGAGAGGCAGAGGCAGGTGGATCTCTGAGGGTTCAAGGCCAGCCTGGTCTACAAAAGTGAGTTCCAGGACAGCCAGAGCTGTTACACAGAGAAACCCTGTCTTGAAAAACCAAAACATATATTATCATTGTTACTCAAATCTAAAATTGTGTTTCTACAGGAAAAGTACAACTGAAACCACAATAAGAAAAAGAACAGGACACAAAATTATATATTCAGTAAGTCTGTCAAAACGGAAAAAATAAATACTAGGGATGAAGGTTTAGGAAGACTATCAAAATGTTGATCTTTTTTTCTTTGCAAATGTTTCTTGGGTAGGATGTGCTAAGAATGGAGCATGTATTAGAGCTGCTGAGATAGAAGCTGGCCTGCCCTGGAGCCCCAGGTGAGGTGGCTTGGGAGGCCCATTGGACAGCACAGCAGTCTCTCAGGTTACTTGAGCAGACTCCTGAAGTCTAATGCATTTCCCTACCTGACGAGAGAGTTGCTGATGCATTTGGGAGTGTTCAGTTGCATGACACCCTCCCTGCTTCACACTGGCTGACGTGTGGAATGGGAAGGACAGAAGAGGCTAAGAGTACAGACACATGGACATCTGCTAAGGCCCACAACTGGTACAAGCCATGGGTCCCACAGTCCTCCTGGGTAGGGAAGTGTCTACCTTTAAAAGCCAAATCAGCATCATAGACCACCAAGGTGAGGACATTTCTTTTTTTTTTTTCTCAATATATTCAAATTTTCCAGAATCTTAAGTGTCGACCAAGGTCTTCCATGATTTAACAAGATTGTCCCCTGGTTGTCTTACAAGCCTCTTTGGCTCTCCCTTAAACATGACGCATGTCATCAGTGTTCCCACAGCCCCTGAGATGATGGAGAGGGCAGGAGGAGGGAAGCAGCTCCCCTCTGTCCCTCCCCCCCACCCCGCCTTCATCATGAGGGAAATCACTGACTCTCAGACCCGACCCAAGCCCCTGTGTTAGGTTGAGAGATTACAGCCATGGAAACCCAAAAATCGTCCTATTCTATTCCCATTGAACTTCTGGGCTCATAGATCCTGCGAGAGGCATCTGTAGAACCTAACTGGGGGAGGGGCTCTCAGACAGACCAGATACTGTTGTGAGTGATATCGGCCTCATTCTCCGGAGGACCCATTCACTACCCACAAGTCATTTCTGTCACACTAGAGTAGTTATCATTGCTGCAAAACAAATCTTCCCCAGACTTAGAGAAGAACGGGGGGGGGGGGGGGGGGGAGGAAGAGAGGGAAGGAGGGAGGGGAAGAAGGAAGGAAGGCAAGAAGGGAGTGAAGGAGATGGGGAGGGATGAACACAGATGAGGGAGGGAGGGAGGGAGGAGTGGAAGAGAGGGGGAGAAAGAAAGTCATTATAAAATTAGACGTATACAAATTATGACTAATACTGATTGACAACCTGATGGGATTTAGACTCCCCTTGGCAACCGGCCTCCAGGCATGGCTATTAGGGATTATCTGTGTTAGGTTAACATCCCCGCCATGGAACTGTGAGACAGGATAAGTCCTTTCTCCTGGAGGTGCTTCGGTCAGGGTATTCTATCATAGCAACAGGGAAGGAAACTAAGACACATCCAGCAGTTCCTACACAATCTCCATATAATTTCATTGAAGCTGTGGACTACAGGGCTCGAAAGCTTTCTAAGAGTCACGCAGAGCACTGTTCTGCAGGGCTGAGGCCTTAGCTAGGAAGATCTGGGCAGAGCTGACCTGACGGCTGAGATCCTGACTCATCTGAAGGTATGTGTGGTAGGTGATGTCGGATGCAGGCTAGGGCCTCAGCAGTGGCCATCAAGACCACTCCACGCAGTCTTTCTCCACAGTGGCTGGGGCTTCTCCCCATCACAGTGACTCAGGCCCAAGAGAAAGCCTTTGAGAACCCAGCCTTGAAGGTCACATGAAGTCACAGCTTCTGCTGCAGTCGCTGCCGCCGCCGTCACCCCCACCACCCCCACTTCATGTCCTGTCATAAGACATGGCTACCTTGAGGCCACCACTCACTAGGAAGAGTAAAGCACTCCTTTCCCCTTTCTTCCTCCTACAATTCCATCCACAAAGGATTCTAGAATCTGCTCCAAGGGAACCAAGCCAGAAAGCCACCTACCTGTAGCACTTCCTGCTGGTCCTGAGAAGTGTCCACACACCAAGTTCGGACATCCTGCCCCACCAGACCATGATCTTTCCCTGGGCTAACTGCAATCTCAGGGGTTCCGAGCAACCCTTTTTGCCTCCCCCCTTTCAGCAAAAAGCCTTGATCCAAGGACTAATTATCAATTCCAAAAAAATAGTCATTTTCATCAAGATCAAGCAAAGTAAACCCAAGGTCTCTAGTAAATGTATCTGGAGAGTCTCCTCTTGTACACTAGCTACTCAGAGGTTGACTAATGCTCAGGCCCGTGCAAAGGTGGCAGGAGATAAATATCTCCGAAGGTTTGCTGATGATAAAACCCTGAGGATGGCTTTAGGACAAACCACCTAAGAGTCCCAAATTGGAAAGAAGTTGTTGGATGCATACAAGCAGAACCCATTGTAAGAAAACCCAGTTGGCAATAATCCAAGCTTATAACAACAAACATTTTTTTAAAAAATGCAGGGGTGACTTCCTTGCTTTCTATTAAACATGCTCCTTTTATTAATGGGACTTCCTTGAAGGATTTAAGTGTTGGCTTATAGATTGGCAGCAACTAAGAGACAGAAAAATATAAAGCGAAGGGTTGGGCTCACAGCCAGTCCAGGATGAATCACAAACCAAGACAAACTTCTGAAGCTAAGCACTAGCATTATGGAAAAGGGATTTGCTCCGTGCACACAACACTTTAAATGGCAAGCCAGGAGCCCATTCACTGCAGAAAGTCAAGAATCCCTACGATGCAGACCCAAGACTGCATTCCAGGCTTGCCGAGTAACATGAACAAATGCACTGAATCAACAAGACATGGATGGCATGCTTACGGGATGAGGAGGAGACAGACATGCCTGGAGAAGAGGGTGTGTGTCAGGAAACAGAAGCAAATTAAGCTGGCCAGGTAGGGTGGGGCCATGAGAGCAGGCTTTGAAAGCCAAGCCTGCTTTCTCTGCGATCAGAAAGGAGTTTTAAGAAGATTAATTTGGTAGAGGCATTTGAGGACAGGATAGAGACAAGGACAGCAGCTAGAGGACTGCCACAGCCGTGACGCCACAGGGCAGCGCAGAAAGAACTAAGGCTCCATGTCATACATTTCCTCTCTGGAGGAAACTGATCTTCCATTCATCGGGCCCAGACTGTGCTCAGGTTTTCCTATCTTTGGAACAATGCTACGTCTACACTTCATTTGATTTTTTTTTTTACTATAGTGGGATTGTTTCTTGAGAATTGCATACATGCCTGTAATGTATTTTAATAACATTCATTTCTCAGATACACACTCCATTTCTCACCCCATCCCAACATCATGTCTTTTTCTTTTCTTTCTTTACTCTTTTTTTTTTAATAACTCACTGAGTCCAAGTTATGCTGTCCATATACTCATGAGTGTTGGGTCATATACTGGAGCATGGTCAACCTATCATGGTTACCCCTAAAGAAAACTGACTCTCC
Organism: Peromyscus maniculatus bairdii; assembly: GCF_049852395.1. Classification (NCBI taxonomy): domain Eukaryota; kingdom Metazoa; phylum Chordata; class Mammalia; order Rodentia; family Cricetidae; genus Peromyscus; species Peromyscus maniculatus. The sequence goes on along the minus strand of NC_134859.1, from coordinate 76,212,244 downwards.
TTCCCCCAGAAGCCATCAATTGTCAACAGCTCTTCAGTTGACTGTAGGGGCTCATAAATGCCACCCCACTCCATGCTAGAATATTTTTATTGGCTTGATCTTGTGCAGGCCTTGTGCAGGCAGCCATGGATGCTGTAAGTTCATGAGTACAGTGATCCTGTTGAGTCTAGAAAACACTGTTTTGGTCTGGTCTTCCCCACCCTCTGGCCCTTAGACTCTCTCTGCCACTCTTACAAGATGGTTCTAGAGCCTTTCACGGAGGGGGCTCCACTTGATTTCTATAGAACCATCTTCTTGGATCTCAAGCGCGTCTTCAACTCTTTTGCCTTCTCCTAAAAGTCTGTCTTGTTGGGGTAGGAAGTCAGAGAGTATAAATCTAAAGTCATTCAAAGTAAAAATTGAAAATTAATAGGACTGAGCAATCTAAACCAATGGGACCTTAAGCATCTAGGAGCAGAGTCATTATTCAAACTTGGACCCTGAAGAAACCATACTCTAATGACACATGCAGTGATTCAGTCTTCACACTTTCCAGGTACTTCGCTGTACCTTCACTCTGTAGAAACCTTTAGAAACCCAAAGATACTTCCTTTTAGTGATGTGATTTTTTTTTTAAAGAAACATTCCCAATTCAGACAGAGAAAGAGGCGGTCGATTCATTTCATTAACAACAGTACTTGGAGTTGCGTGCATGCAAACAGGTAAGACGCTAAAACTAATAGACTGCAACAAGGTGCTTAGAATTTCTTCCATTTTTTTTTTCCATCTTAGCAGCAACTCTAGGGAAAATTCTGTTCTTCGTTATTGTTATTTGACTGAGTCTTTTCTTAGTCCATCTTAACCAATATTTCTGCTTTAATTTACTTTTAAAACTCTTCAAAGATCTAACTTGTAGGTGTAGGAGACGAAAGAAGGAAAGGACAAACACAAAATGTATCTGATCCCTGTTGGTTTTAAACAATTGCGCTGGTTACCATTTGAGAAAGGTCACGAGGCACAAGGTACGACAAAACCCAGTATCAGAGCTTTTATGGGGGGGGGGGGGCAGAAGAGAGTGTGGCCAGGCCTGTGGAGAAGGGAGGGGGGGGAAGAGAGAGGAGGAGTCTGTGTCCAGCGTTTTAAGGAGTCCCCTGCACATGCACAGGTGGGCTTACAGAACTACTTGCCTGACCACGCTGCACACGTTACATAATCACGCAGCACATGGATGACGTCATAAGACCCCCTTTCTTAGCTACTGAACTGCGCATGTGCAGTCATGCAGCTGGAGGATGGCAGGATCTTAACAATCCCTTTCTGCAATTGTAAATGGGCTAAAAAAAAATTCCAAGGGGGGCTGGGGAAATGGCTCCATGGAGTAGAGTGCATACTACTCTTACAAAGACCTAGATTTAACACCCAGCACCTATGTGGAGATCCACAACCCTCTGCAACTCCAGTTCCAGAGGATTTAACATTCTCTTCTGGCCTCTGAGGATGCCAGGCACATATGTGGTACACATAAAAATATGTAGGCAAAACACTCACATGCACAAAATAAAGGTAAGGTGGTACAAGCATTTAATCTCAGCACTTGGGAGGAGGGGCAGGGGGATCTCTATGAATTCAAAGCCAGCCTGGTTTACAGAGCTAGCTCCAGGACAGCCAGGATTACATAGAGAGACCCTGTCTCAAAAAATCAAAATAGTGATAATGATGATGATCATGATCATGATAAAAATAAAGAAAATTTCCAAAGGGAAATTGCAAAGAAATAAAAACATAAAGGTTTTGAGCAAAGCCCGTAGCTCAGTTTGGTTGCCAGAAAGACCCACTAGAAAGCTTTGTTCCACTCAACAGGTCTGAGCTGCAGACAGAAATTAACAAGAAAGTCCCTGCTCTCAAGTGACCCTGAGACAAGAGAGCAGCCTCCAGGTCTGGCTTCTCTAATAAAAGATGGTATTAACATAAGGGTCTGTGGTGTTTGAATGACAAGGGTCCCCATGGGCTCATATAGTTGAGCACTTGGTCTCCAGCTGTTGGAACTATTTGGAAAGGATTAAGAGGCGTGTCCTCGTTGGAAGAGGTGTGTCACAGGGGGAGAGCTTTGAGGCTTCAAAAGCCCACCCACACCCAGTTAACTCTGCCTCATGGTTGGATCTCAGGGTGTGTTCTCACAGCTATTTCTCCATCACTGTGCCTGCCTGCCTGCCTGCTACCGTGCTTCTGCCATGATGGCCATTCACTCCGACCCTCTGAAACTGTAAGTCCCAAATAAACACTTCCTTTTGTAAGTTGCCTTTGTCGTGATGTCTTATCATAATAATAGAACAGTAACTAAGACAAGGTCTAACCCATATTTTTCATCACCTATGGTGCCAGCAACAGTCAATTCCTCACTAAACAGCCATTGGCTTTCCTGCCTTTCCCAGATGCCCTTGCAGTCAGATTGGAGCCATGTGACCAGCTCTGGCCAATGAAAGATGGGAGGAAGTGACGTGATGCTGGCTGTTTCCAAACCTGGTGCTGTGGGCCCCTGTGGGGTCCTCTGCTTTCTCTTCATAGGTTTCAGGGAACACAGACGTGAATGGCAATGTGGTATATCCTCAAGATGAAAAACAAGACCCAGAGTCATCACCTGAAGAAAGGAGCTGGAAAGGGTCGCTGAAATCCCATGACGATGCTACAAAATGAACAAAATGAAGACACGTGGATGGGAGGCCTTACCCTCTGGGGATTGGTGTTTCGTTTGTGACAAGGGGGATGTTTCTATACTAACATTCTCACCTAAAATCTGGAATAATTGCACTGCAAACGGTAATGTTAACAGCAATGGCATGTTGTAGCATGGATTTCAGGGCTTTCATAGTGACGCCAACCTGGGTGAGATTAACAGAAGGGTTAGAGGTGGAGCATTCACTTGCATGCATAAAAAGTTACCTAGCTTTGCTCTGGGGGTTTGATAAATACTCACTCTTGGGACACAAAGGAGCCAAACTGCAGATTCTTGTTCCTTCTTTTTTGATGGTCAGATATTTCTATTATTGTCTATTGGTAATTTCAACACATATCCAGCCAGCTTAACACTTCTTCATTGTTATGTAGTGTTCTCCACAGTATGAAGGAACCAGAATGTATACAATCATTTCTCTATTAGTGGTCACACAGCAGTGTTTGAACCTGTGATTAACATGTTTGAAATGCCACTCAAGGACTGGATACCTGCAAGGGAACTTCTGGGGTCAAAGGGTATATATATATAATGTTTAGATTAAGTAAACATGACCAAACTTCTGGCCAAGAGTTATACTAACTTACATCTGTATCAACAGTCTGTAAGCGCTCTGATTTCTTCTCTTTTTGCTGATAAGGAATGTGGAAAGCTTGCAGACTGAACCATTTCATGTTAGTAACCACATGGCATCTACTTGATCTGAGCAACCTTGTGCACTTGTTTCCCTGCAGAGGAAGAACTGGCTCCTCGAAACCAGCCTCTTCCAGTACTGACAGAGGGGCTTCTTAGTTCCTTTCATGAACAGTGACCTCTGCATCTTTGAGCATTATAATGCCCAGGCCAGACCACCCAGAAGTATTGACATAGAATCACAGTGGTACCCAGGGGAACCATAGGACGATGAAGGAGGTGATCACTGGGAGAAGATGGGGGTGCATCTAAAACACTTAGGAATTGGGATAAAAACATTAAATATAGATTTTGATTTTTTTTAAAGTCAAAATCAGTGCAAAAACAAACAAATAAAAAGAAGCAAAATTGGTCTTACTGACTTTTCCCTTTTTCCCCGCCCATGATAGCCCAGATAAGCAATCATTCTAAGCAGTTCTAGGAGACTTTCAGACATGCCAGCACCTTAAAGTTGTTGCCAGAGTGTTGGGGAGATAGCTGTATGGTTAAGAGCACTGGCTGCTCTTCTAGAAGGCCCATGTTTAGTTCCCAGCACCCACATGGCAGCTCATGACCATCTGTGACTCCAGTTCCGGAGGTATCTGATACCTTCTTCTTGTCTGCACAGGTACCAGGCACACATGTGGTACATATGCATACATGCAGGCAAAACACCTATCCACATAAGAAAGAATAAAATAAATCCCTGTCAGGGTTTTCTTAGAGAGCACACATACGCACTCAGAGACTCATGTTAATTATTTCTGAGTTGCCAGCATAGAGGAAATAGAAAAAACATTAAACAGCAGGTTTTTAATAAACATCTGTCACCCCTCAACATCTGCCCTGGCATCAATGCCAGTCAGGTAAGAGACATCAAGGTAGCCCTGGTGGCTACTTTGACTCTCTCATACTCAGCCTCTTTGGTCTTTGAACTTTATCCTGGTGACCAAGTGGGCACTCTGACCAGATGTTGACATTGGATGTCTTCATCAGCCTCTTCTCTGCCTTGTTTTTGAGACAAGGCCTCTTACTGAACCATCAATTCAGCTGGACTTGCTGCCTAGTCCAGGGACTCTCCTGTCTGTCTCCACACAGCTCTGGGATTATAAATATGTGCTACCACCTTCAGTTTTTGACATGGATACTGATGGCAGGTCCCCGGGGCTTCCTGCTTGCATAGCAAGGCCTCCACCAGCTGAACCATCCTCCCAGCCCTACAAAGGGTCACTATATTGACTCAAGACTGTCAAGGGGAGATAAGCATTTATGGGGTACCTGTCCTGAATTATATTATGAGATGGGCACTCTCAAGCATTATCTCAGTTAAACTGGTATGATTTGAATGAGAAAACTAAATCACAGAGAGATTTTCCCCCCCAGTCACAGAGCATGCCAGTGGCTGAGCTGGGTTTTGGACCCAGTCCCCTTTGCGGATGAATATATTGACATTCCTCTGGGCAGTGTCAGTAGGGAAAGAAAAAGCTATCTCCTGTATCTGAACATAGATCTTGCCCTCAACCCTCCAAGGGCAAATGCTCCTTCTGATTCCCATCCTGAGTGTGCATAAAGTTAAAAACATCAAGCTTTAAGGTGATGGGGATGGGGTTTACCCTTAAAGCACCCACCCAACATACTGCCTGCCTAGCCTGCCGGTTGTTTTTTGTTTTTTTGTCAACTTGACACAAACATAGACATATCTGTGAAAAGGAAATCTTAATTGAAAAAAAAAATGCCTCCATAGGCCTATAGGCAGTCTGGGGAGATGTTTTCTCAATTAATGGTTTGTGCAGGAGGGCACAGCCCATGGAGATGGTACCACTCTTGGGCAGGGTGTAGAAGGAAGCAGGCTGTGCAAACCTTGAGGAGCAAGCCAGTAAGCAGCCTTCCTCCAAGGCCTCTGCATCAGTGCCTGCTTTCAGGTGCCTGCCTTGAGCTCCTGACCCTGACCCCCAGGATGACAGACTACAAACTATGAGATGAAATAAACCCTATCCCCCCCGAGTTGCTTTTGGTCATGGTGTTTTAGCACAGCCATGGAAACCCTAAGACACTTAGCATGCCCAGGGCCCAGATTCAAAATGAGGCATGACAGAAGTCTTGTTCCCAGCTCAACCCAGACCTACTGCCATCAGCAAACCATTTGTTTCTCTTGCCTGAGCTCAGGGCACCCATGCTTCCTCCTGCCCACTGCTTCTCACTCTCCCCACCTGTCTCCATCAAATGGCAGCCCTCTTCTACTCCCTGGCAAGGCAGGCACCAAAGCAACAAAAGTCCTTTTCCTTGCATGCCAGCATGTCTGTAGCCTAGACAGTCCTCCCTATGCCCTTTGGCCCTAACTTTCCAAGCTGGTATGCACAGAAGGTACCCCCATGGGGGCAGGGAGCATGATACAAAATACAGCAGCTTTTCAGAAGGGATCTCAGTTCCTATGCTGAGAAAGAACCTTTGGAGACCTTGGAGCAGTGTTTTTCAGCCTTCCTAATGCTATGACCCTTTAGTACAGTTCTTCATGTTGTGGTGACCCCCAACCATAAAATTATTTTCATTGCTACTTCATAACTGTAATTTTGCTACTGGTATGAATTGTAATACAAATGTCTGCTTTCCAACAGTCTTAGGTGATTCCTGTGAAGGAGTCATTTGACCCCCCCCCAAAGGAGTTGAGACCCACATGTTGAGACCCACTGCCTTATAGGCTCAGTAGCTGTGCTTCTTCCTCCCGGGGTCAGTGTAAAGGCCACCTGGGCAGGGCAATCCAGATCTTGGAGATGTGACTCCTGAAGAGAAGGGAATGGAAGACTCGAGAAAGCCCCTTCTCAGAATATTCCACCATCATGAAGTTTCATCCCCAGAATCTGCCCAGCCAACCCTATCCTTTACCCAGAGTAAGTCCCTGTCACCTCTGGGAGACTCAAACCAGGCTGTCTCCATGAATTCACAAGTCGCCCTCTTATCCCCACTTGGCAGGCAGAGCATGAATCAGGGAGAGGTAGGGATCAATAACCTCACTTTTGCCCCCATCCGCTCCTTCTGTCCCCCTCACTACCCAGGAACAGAAAATTAATGTTCCCACAAAATGTCATTTGTCCCACCTGCCAGAAGATTTAGCATTGATATGCCCTCTAGTGGATTTTTATAAACAACAAAAAGGACACACATATGGAATCATGCCCATACCAAACAATGATCGATGACCTTCAACTATGTCCACAGTTCCTGATGCCAAAACAATGCCATTCAAGGAGGCCTGTCACCAACTTGAGCTGCCCCATAACAGCGAAGTGGAAGAGCACCACTTCCGGGTCCTGACTGATGGCCTTGGTGTCTGGGGCCAGTCCTTACCATTAACAGGAACGTCACCCAGGGCTTGGATATTGTGGCCTAAACAAAAATGAGACCTGAGCGCTCTCTGCCCCCAGCTTCTCTGTCTAGAAAATCTACCCTCCTCAGGACCTGTGCTAGACAGCTTGGAGAATGGTCTGTGGCATCCTCACCTTTGGTTTAGAATAAGTGAGTTTATTAACTATACAGCCAGCCAAAGTAAGAGACTAACTAGCAGGAGAGAAGTACTGAAACATCATTAAATTGGGTGCTCAGAACACCTAGCAGGGGTGGAGGAGGGCAGCTCTGCTGAGGCCGCCAGCCCGAGTTCCTAGTTGAACTTTCTCTCCATGGCGAAGCTTCTCTCAACTGAACTTCCGGCTTCTCACTCCACTGAAGGCACTTCCATGCCATGGGATAAACTGTTGAAACCTCCGTTGGAAGCAGTTCACCTTGTAACTGTTCTCAAGGACATGGTGTTATCATTTTTAGGCCATTCTCATTCTTCCCTGTCACAGAGGCAAAGAGCCAGCCCACCCCCAGACCCGGGGTCTTGGAGGACATTTGATTTAAACATGCTTGAGTCTGAAGTTGGGGGAGGGGGCAGGGGGCATCCCAGCTTCCAGAGCCAGCCAACGTCTCAGTGATCCCAAACAGTGCATGACAGTTTCCCAGGGTGATGTATGTTATAGCAGCTCCAGCTGTGTTACCCAGTGTCGGCTTCTGTGTGTGTGGAAGACTCCCTGTGTCGTCCTTCTCGGGTTTCTCACCCTCCACATTACTGATATTCTGGGCCATGTAACACTTTGTGGCAAGGGGCCACCTGGATGCAGAGTAGCATCCCCATACTCCACTCACCGTTTGCTTTTGATGTTTTTACTATAATTATTTCCTTTCATTTAGGGGTGGTGGTGGGTGCACGCTGCATGTGCTCATGTGCGTGCTTGGAGGCCAGAGGAGAACAACCAGTTGGCCTTTTCCATCATTCTCTATCTTATTCCTTGAGACAGTTTCTCTCGCTGAACCTGGAGCCCCAGCAAACCCCCCTCCCCGTCTCCCATGGTGCTGTGCTTACATGGGGTCTCCGTGATTATACAACAAGCATGCTTGCCCGTTTAGCTGTATTCTCAGTCCAGAACTCCTCTATTCACAACCACCCAAACTGTCTCTAGACGTGGGCAAATGTCCCCTAGGGTAAAGGAAACAATGTCACCCTCAGATGGGACCTACAACCCTCTCTGTCAAAGTCACTGGGGTTGAGAGGCAGGACCTACAGAGCAGAGAATCCCCTCATTTGTGTGACTGGTGTGTCACCAATCCTGTCCTTGGGGTAGGAGGCTCTTAGGCTTTCATCTTTCTGTTCCAGGGCACCCTGTCCGGGTGGCATTGATTTCACACGCGGCTGATTCCTTCCTTGGAAGGATGAGGCGTAGCCTGTAGGGGCGGGGACGGGGGGGGGGTGCTAAGGATGTACAAAAGCTGAAAGAGGGGGCTGCAAAGGGAGGGGAGAAAGGAAAGGGGGTAACTACTGAGTTCCGTGCAACATCAAGACACAGGCTCGCTCCCATTTCTGCCATCCTGCCACACAACCAAAACCTGGAGACCTGATTGCCAGGCACATGCTTACACAGGCTATCCTCAAGGAGGCAAATCAGACCTGGGAGGTCAACGGTTTGCCAAGCCACCATGGCCAAAGCCTCACATGCCCCATGACTCTCAGAAGTGGGTCACCGGGATATTAAACAACCCCCTGGACAAGTGTTTCCACAGGTATAAAGTTAGGGAAGATCTTGAAGTAAATACACCTTTTGCTTCTTAGCTGACTTCCAGGCACTGAGTCGGGGTGGCCTAATTCAGTGTTTCTCTATTGTAATCACTTGGTAAATGCTTTGTGGTCATTTTCTCCACCCCCCCCCCCCCCACACACACACACAGAGACCCTGCCATCTCAAATGGCAGGGACACTCTCATTTCCGAATTCTTCCATGGGGCCTGGCAGACTAGCCTGGAGGCCAAGGGACACATGGGAGCCCACACTGTCCTTCTCACAGCCAAGTGCGCCTAGCTGGGGCCCCCAGAGGTAACACAGCCCGGAAGGCAGGCTCCCAAGCCGTGCACCAAGGGGCCAGACTTCTGTCTGTTGCGTGACCTCAGCAAGCTGTTACCCTCACTGGCCCTCAGATACCCTATCTGACCAAGGAAAATCGAGCCTCCAGACTCTGGCCTGGCCTGAGATTTGCAAAATGAGTAAACCCCCTCACCCCAAACTTCTGAAAAGGTCTCCTAGAGAAGGTCAGGTTATCACTTCTCCAAAGCTGATCCATTCCAGGCTGGTTTTGTCTGGTGACTTTCCTCCTCTCCAAATCTTAGCTAAAAACAGATGGGCACAGGACAGGCTCTTCCTCTCTGCAGCCATCACGCTGGAGAAACCATACTCTCAGGGCTAATTCTCACCCAGCCTGGCTTCCCTCCGCCCCCACCCAACAAAAAAAAAAAAAAAAAAAAAAAAAAAAAAAAAAAAAAAAAAAAAAAAAAACCTTCAACTTCCAAAGAAGAAGAAGAGAGACTTGATTTTGAGTTTTCAAATGTTTGATCCTCTATCTTGGCTTTTGTACCCAACTGTCTCCTCCTGCCCTAGAAAGATGAGGATGGTGACAGGGGGCACCAGAGTAAAGGGAAGTTGCAGAGGGAAGGTATCAAGAGAAACTGGCCAAAGATGTACTGGCCGAGGGATGCTAAGTTCCTAAGTTCCAAACAGAAGGACAGAAGCAGCTCGACCCTCTCCTGTACGTACTGGTAATACTGTAGCAGGAATCTTAAAAGTTCTTACTAATAAAATCAAACCTGGGGCCAGTTACTGGGGTGAATGTTGGAAGATCAGAGAAGCAGAACAAGCCACAGCTAACCTCACCTGGCCATCTTTTCAGCTGATCTTGTTTCCTCAGACTAGAAGCCTCTGAGTCCTCATCTAGAATGAATATCAGCTGAACTGCTGCTCCAAAGCCTAAAAGCTTAACCAGCCAAATGCTTCTAGTTTATGGTCCTCACGCCTTATATACCTTTCTGCTTTCTACCACCACTCCCTGGGATTAAGGGCTCGCTTTCTGGGATTAAGGGCGTGAGTCACCAAGCTTGACTGTATCCTTGAACACATGGATTTCTGCCTCTGGATGCTAGAATTAAAGGCGTGTGCTACCACCACTGCCTAACTTCTATGTTTAATATTGTGGCTGTCTGTCTCTGACCCCAGATAAGTTTATTAGTGTACACAATATTTTGGGGAACACAATACCACCACAGTAATACAGTCATCCACAGTGGGAAAGCAGAGATCACCCCAGGCCCAGTGAGAAGCCACAAGCAAAACCAGAAAGGCTGTCTTAGTCCATTGAAGCTGCTATAACAAAATGTCACAGACTGATGGCTTTTCAACAACAAAAACGTACTTTTTACAGTTCTAGAAGCTGGGGAGTTCAAAATAAAGGTGCCAGTAAACCCAGAGTCCAGCGAGAGTCCCTTCCTCTCTGAAGACCATGTTCTCACTGTACTTCATGTGGTAAAAGGGGTTCAGGGTCTCTCTGAGGCTTCATTAGGGCTCTGGTCAGTGTCCTCAGCTACCAAAAGAAGGCAGCAATCTTTGGACTAGGGAGCCCACTCTGAGTGTAGCACACTCCAGTAGTCCTCAGCAGGAGGCTGAGGTCAGAGAATCACAAGTTCAAGACCAGCCTGGGCTACATGGTGAGTGGGATACCAGCTTGGGCTAAATAGTGAGATTCACACATACACACATGTACATACACACACATGTGAGAGTGTGTGTGTGTGTATGTGAGTGTGTGTGTGTGTGTGTGTGTGAGGCAGAGAAACCCTAGACTTTGGTCAGTACATGAGTGACAATTCACTGCCCTGTGGTGTGATGGAGAAGTCGTGCATGATTACTGAGATGCCCTCGGTGGCCCACATCCCCCTGCTTACATCACTGAGATGCCCAGGATGGCCACCAAAACAATCTGCTTGTTAAGGTTCTCATTTTTTCTACAGCCAGTGCTACCAAGGACCAGTCACTGGGTGGGGAACAGCTGGTCAGATGTGCCTCCAGCAGTACCAGCCACAGCACTGCTGAACCAGCCTTCCCTAGGAGCCTTAAAGCCACGCGGTGACCAGGGTCTCAGGATAAACTCTCTGCTTCCTTAAAGTAACTGCTTTAGGGAACTTGTCACCTGTTTGGTTGTGGGAACATGGTTGGGACTTACTTTGAACCAAAGTGAGCAGAGGAGGAGGACATGGTTATTGTTTTCCCTCTCAGAAGCCCGTAGACTCTTTGAAAATTGATTTCTTCATTCAGCAATCAGGTTTGCATACAAAGGAGCCAGTTCTTCCAATCTCCTTTATCTAGGACAGTAGATATCTCTTTGCTGATATTTACATGGATTCAGGGAGGGACTTCCAAGTGCCCATTACCTGAATAGGATTGGTAAGACAAGATGATCTTCGGGTTGTAGAATTGACATTATTTTTAATTATTTAATTTTTTTATTATTTAATTTCTTACACTCTACCCCTTAAGAGAACTGAGATTCTCAGTGCTCTAATCCTGCCAGCCACTCCTCCCAGCCACCTCCTGTAGCCCTGCCCTTACACCAGTCCAGTTTGCCAGACCCATCTTATTATTTCTTTGTCAAAGATTAACTTTTATTTTAAAATTATGTGTGCACATGCATGCAGTACTCATGGAGGCCAAAAGAGGGTTTCAGATCCCCCCAGAGCTAGAGTTATAGACGGTCATGAGCTGTCTGGTTGAACTCACATCCTCCCCAAGAGCAATTTGTGCTCCAAACAACTGAATCATCTCTACAGCCCCAGATCCACCCTCTTAAAAGCTAAGTCAAATGTCGCCCTCACCAATTGTCCTGGAAGAAATTGGTCTTAACCCAACACAGACTCTCTCAGCAGCTTGGCCTTGACCAGGGCTCTGTAGCACAGGGCCACATAGTAGGTGGCTTCAACGGCAGAAATGGATTTTCTCAAAGTTCTAAAGGCTACACAGTTCTAACGGCCAATGTCTAGACATCTAGATGTCTAGATGTCTCCTGAGGCCTCTCTCCCTGCCTTGAAAATGACTGTTTTCTTTCTGTGTCCTTGTGTGGTCTCTCCATGTGTGCCTGTGTCCTAATCATGTCTTTTCCATGACAATTATTTATTTTAGTGTCTATGTTTCTGTATGTGTGCACACACATGTGATGTGCACACACACCCTGCACACCTATGGAGGTCAGAGGACAGCCTGCAGGAGTTTATTCTCTCCTTCCATCATGTGGGTCCTGGGGACTGAACTTAGTTTGTCAGGCTTGGGGGCAAGCTCCTTTACCTGCTGCGCCACCTCACTGGCCCAAACCAACCTCTTCTTACAAAGACGTTAGTCCTCTTAAATCGAGGCCCAAGATGGGACTTTATTTCGCCTTGCTTGGTACTTTAAAGCCTCTGTCTCCAAATAGTGACATTCTAAGGTCCTGGGGGTGGGGACCTCAGCTCACAAGCCTGCAGAGGAAGTTACAGGAAATGTGCCACTGTAAAGGAAGTCTGGGGATCTGTCTGTTCCTAGAACGTGGTGGAGTTCTGTGCTTCTTTTTGAATGCAGGAATGAATGAAGCTCTTGGGACTGACATCCCTTCATAGCCTGTGGTTTTGCATCGGTTGTTCGTGAGTGTCCCTGCAGCTTCTGGAACCCAGAATCTAGAAGATGCTTTTGGGTACAGCTCTTTCCCAGGCTCTGGGATTAGTCCTTGGTCAGCTTACCTAGGACACACTGTCATAAAAAAATAAAATAAAAAACTCTATAGCTACCAAGTATGTATCCTCTAAGCCACCCATTCCAACACTCCAAGCCTCAGCAGCCTGTGTATGATCCTAGCATGGCCACACCAGTCTCCCAGGGTTCTTCGGCTCCTGCTAAGACCACGGTGGGAAACCCTTCCGTGAACTCTAAAGAACTCCTACCAACGGTGGGTGTCACTCTTCCATCTGTCCTGTAACACACTACTTCCAGTTACTATGGCTTCATAATAAATCACCCTCGGAGTTTACTGTCTTCACTTGATCTTAGCCAAAAAGCTGGGGAGCAACAAAACACAGTTGTCTTTTGAAGCATTCACAGAGGGCTAAGTGTGCCTCTCGGTGCATCTCAGTGTTTAACAGGCATAAGCTTTGGGTTCACTCAGTGCATGCGTGTATGCACGCGCACACATTCACACGCACACACACATCATGTGATTTACTTTTCTCACTAATGTACAATAAGGAGAGAAACATGCCTCTGCTCCACTCAGTTTGTGCTGGAGAAGCTCCAAGGGGAGGATCCAGGTATGCAGGAAGTCTGCTTACAGGTCTATCATATATGGCCTCTCCGTGCGGCTTGGGCTTCCTAATACAGTGATGGCATTCCAAGATGGATCACAACAGAAGGAGAGGTCTAGGGACAGCCATGCTGTCTTTTAGGACCTGTTTACAGAATTTCTTGTGTTATGTTCTAATAATGAAGCAATTGCAAAGGAAAGGATAGGGCGTCTCTGATATTTGAAAGTTCTAGAAGAATATGTGGACCTAAAAAGAAGGCAGTGGCCATCGTGAAAAAGACTGCTTGCAGCAGTACCAGCACATTTGTTGGGTGAATGAAGCTTTCTGTGCTTCCGGTCAGCATAGCGCAAGGTTCCCGCTACAAAGCTCCCCGGTCCAGCCCCATTCTGTAGATCTCCTCTACCCCTTCCCCAGTCATATCCTACATCTCTGAACCAGTCTATCACGGTCCTGCCTTTTGCAAGGAAGGAATTGGTTTTAAACACTGGTTTAAGTGCAGACTCCTCTTAGGATGTAGAAAGCAAATTCTCTTTTACCGTTCTGGTATCCAAAAGATGTACCTGGGAACTCGGAGCAAGCAGAGTCCAGTCTGGGGGTGGGAAATTGGTGAGTCATTCAGGGTTTTGTTGTTGTTTTGTTTTGTGTTTTGTTTTGTTTTGTTTTGTTTTGTTTTGTTTGCCGCACAGTTTATGGGGTCACCTGGCTTATACAGAAGTGAGGTCCTTATTCCCTACCCCATCTACTACTTCCCGCTCTGGCCTGCCCTTCACCTCTGCTTAGCTGTTGGTGATGGGCACCCCTCCAGCCCACCCACCTTCTGGCCTGAATCAGTCCTTCACAGACCCAGCATCCTGAGAACACAGCTTTTCACTCTGATTGTTCCCAAAGACTGGTAGAAGGGCCTGAGCGATTGCGCAGAGTCACTTAGTTGTCAAATTCTTAATAAACCAGGTTTCACTGCAGGAAGCATCCAGAACATCGACCTTCCTCCATGCTGTCTGTCACACACCCATTCTGATTCATCTGTTTGTTCTCCGACTCCTAAGCCTGTATAATCTTTAATTATATCCTGTGGCAATGATGAAATGTCAGCCTCTTTATTTTTTATTATGGTGTTGCTGGTCAAGGGGGTTCCAGCTGACGCCACAGGGCTCCACAGAAAGCTGAGGACAGAATCCACTCACTGGCCTGTGCTGCCATCACCAACACTCACCCACCCACACAAATACACAGACACACACACACAGAGAACAAGAGAGCACATGCATACACGCTCCTATGCATGTGGGGAAGCACCCTCCTACACACACACACACACACACAAGCACTCACACACACTCTCTCCCATGTGAACACACGCTAACATATTTGCCCACATGGGCATACCCTAACCCACACATACACATTGAGTTCTCATCACTTAGGAAAAAAATTTCTTATCCTGAGAGATGACCAGCTCTGAATTCTGAGCTGCCTAGGGATCCAGCTTCATGTCTTCACACTCTTCATTCCACATAAAGACAGCCAAAGTGGCATCTGGTTCCTTCAGTGGCCTGTGTCCTTATCACAGGCCTGGCTCTTACTATTCCCTCTGCCTAGTGTAGTGGTTCTCAAACTGCCAGCCCTTTGGGGATTGAACAGCCCTTTCCCAGGGGTCCCCTAACACCATCTGCATATCAGATGCTTACATTATGATTCATAACAGTAGCAAATTACAGCTATGAAGTAGCAACATGTAATTTTATGGTTGGGGGACTGTACTCAAGGGTCGCAGCTTCAGGAAGGTTGAGAACCACTGGTCCAGGGCATCCTTCCCTTCCCTCTTCCGCCTTCGGCTCATAACTTGAAAAGTAGTGTCCAGGGAAGCTTCCCTCCACTCCCAGGTGACAGGAGCTGACTCTGCCTCATGCTTTCTTCACACTCCGTACTTCCTTCTCCTAACTCCCATTGGTTGAGAGTGCTTGGGGTGCTATAATTATGTGGTCAATGGCTGGCTGTCTTCTCCCCCACCTCCAGCTCTTCAAGCTCAGCAATGGTGGGACCATGTGTACATCTGACTGTCTTGAAGGCACAGCCTCAAGCTCAGCATGAAGAGCCTGGGGGAGCTGTCCTTCCAGAACAGGCTCGGGGGCTGGCTCTTGGGCTTTGATCATTTCTTCCCGCTGGAGCTCAGGTTGGAATCTGATCCTCTTGAGAGATATCAAGAGGGTGGGGACTTAATCTAATGATACCATTTAGAGGGGGAGCCTTTCAGGAGGGATTAGGGTTAGCTAAGACCATCAACCCCCATGTTTGAATACTGGAAGCTTTACAAGAAGAGAGAGACTGGAAAATATATATGTACGTTCTGTCTTTTATCATGTGATATCCTTTACAGACTTGGCACACCGCCAACAAGAGAGCTATCACTAGACATGGCAACTCAGCTTTGCATCTCCAGAGCCCACAAGCCACGACAAACCTCCTTTCTTTTTAATTTACATGGTCTGTCATAGTCTGCAACAGTCTCATCAACAAAAAATAGATTAAGATAATGTCTTACTCTGTGATACTATAGCAAAATATCCAAGGCTGGGTAATTTATGAAGAAGAGAGTTTTGTTTCTCACAGTTTGGGAAGATAAGATCAGGGTGCTGGTCCATTTGGTATCTGGTAAGGGTGAGATTGCCATTTTCCTGATATCCCTTTGAAGGTCATGTCCTACAGAGGAGAGGAACACTGTTCCTTATATGGCAGTAGAATATACAAGCAAGAAGGAATGAGAAAGAAAGGGGCTGAACTCATCCCTTTGAAGTGTGTATTCATTCCACCTATGGCCTTGGGGTACTAGCCCCTGGAGTATGGCCTCTTGGCTAGCTTAAGATCTGGGGAGCACATATGCAGGGCCCCATCTCACTCATGCTCTTGGATGGTAAAAACCAAACCAGGCAGCATGATGCAGCATGGGACCAGCTCCTAGCCTTCCAGGGACTTTGCAACTGACTTTGCCTTATCCTGTTACAGTGAATTGTTCTCCTATATAATCCTTTAATAAATAGTTCTTTTATCAGTAATCCATGAATTTCCTGCATTATCTGGCACCCAACATGGGGCATGAACCCAGGACCCTGAGATTAAGAGTCTTGTGTTGATTTTGCAGAATTTGGAATATTAAAATATGTACACCATACAATAAATAAGTTTTCAGGATTTCAATGGGCAACTGCTTTGAGTTCTGAAAAGGCTGATTCTGTAATTACACACCTATTATAAGTCATGGCCATAATGGGTATATCTGTACAAATTAAGACTGACAATGCTCCAGCATATGTCTCCAGTAAAAAGAAACCATTTTTGCATATTATAATATAAAGCATATTACAGGTATACCACACAATCCTACAGGACAAATGGTTGTAGAAAGATCTCATCATGCTTTAAAGGAAATGTTTTATAAACAGAAAGGGGAACAAAAATCTCCAAAGATAGATTGCATAATGCCTTATTAACCTTGAATTTTCTTAATGCTGATGAGAAAGGAACAACAGCTGCAGAGAGACATTAGATAATAGAAAAAACTACTGAGCTAAATCAGCCTATGTACTTCAAAGATGCATTGACCTCAGAATGGAAACCAGTACATGTGTTACATTGGGGAAGGGTTTTTGCCATTGTTTACACCAGAAAAGAAAAGCTATGGATACCATCAAAATTAATCAAGATTCTATTCAAACAGGAGAAATTTGTCAATAAGGAGAAATGATGGCTCATTTACCAATGTGACAATTCTACAAGCTGTAAGGAAAACTCACCTAGGTCAGGGCAGGGTTCTGTTTTTGTATCTACCAGAAAACAGAAATACCCATCTTCAAGAAGTTAAAAAGATTTTGGACACCTAGACATCTAAAACAGAAAGGAAGACAATCCAGAGAAAGTTTATAAGCAGAGAAAAATCGAACATTTTAGTACCAATATACTCTACAGGGTAAAAAATATCACTGCCTAACATCCATATCTCTTTACTTTTGAGAAAAGTTGTAATCCCAACTTAATTATAAACCAAGCTGGCTTTGGAGTTGGAATATGGCTCTTTCCTTCTCTAAACACAAGCATGTTGTTAAAAGAAAAAATCAACAGATTCCGTCTCACATTAGAATGAGCGTGGTGTGGAACAGAAGAAAACCAATAATCTATCTGTTTGATTATTGTTGTCAAGATTCTATCTCTCTCCATGCTTATTCTTGGTTCTTTAGAACCTTTCTTTACATAGCATGCCATTTTAAAATTTAAACTTTCTTGAAAAACAGTTTGAGTCCATGGTATGATACAGGCTCTGCTCCCTCTATCAGCTCTTCCCAGGGAACCTACACTTGAAGCAGGCGCCTTTGGACTCTTTGATTTAAAAGCCTGAAAATTCCTGTGACAAAGCCTGGGGTTCCTATAGATGTAACCAACCGTCTTATCAAACAAGAAACACAGAAACAATGCAAAAGAGAAAGCCGAGAGGTCAGAGCTCAGAGCCAAAATCTCACCCTTCCGCCTGCGGTGTCCCATCCTCCCGAATGAGGGAATCTCTTTCCTGTCTGTTCGTCTATTTAAAGTATGTTGTTCTGCCTTCTCATTGGTTGCAAACCCAAACACGTGACTGCCTCGTCACTGTCTGAATGCACAGCCCCCTAGGTCTTAAAGGCATATGTCTCCAATGCTGGCTATATCCCTGAACACACAGATATCTATGGGATTAAAGGCGTGTACCACCACCACCACACTCTTGCTATGGCTCTAATAGCTCTGACCCCCGGGCAACTTTATTTATTAACATACAATCAAAATAATATTTCAGTACAATTAGATTACCACCACAGGTTCCTCTCAACATGGAGGTGACAGGATTCTAGGATTGGGCACACCAAGACAGAGCCAAGAAAAGCTGCAGTGCCCTTCCTGGCCAGCATCACAGCCCCTTTACTATATTCTAGAAATCTCCAATGTCCTCCCTGAGGTATCCTGAGGGTCAGCTATTTGTAAGAGACAGAATGAGGGCCTAGGGAGATGGCTCCACCAGGAACGTGCTTGCCACGCAACCATGAGAACCTGAATGCAGTTCCCGGAATCCATGTCCAAAAAAAAAAAAAAAAATCTGGGCATAGTGGTGCACTTGTAATCCTGACACTGGAAATAGAGATAAGAAGATCCCTAGAGTACTGAACAACATGCCTAGCCAAGGTCAGTAGAGACCCTGTGTCAAAATCCAAGGTGGCCCCAGCTCCAGATTGCCATTTGAGGTAAGGGGTACACCTATACCGGGGCCCCAACTCCCAGAACACATCCATATTTCAGCCCCAACTCCAAGCCACCATTTGAGGTTTGAGGGTGCACGGGCACTTCATCCCTGTTTTCCTATGGTTTCCCTGTGAGGCCAGGGGATCTTTTCAGAATCCAGCCCCACACCTAGTCTCCATCCACCACTCCTTCCTCTCCATAGCTCTCCTTACTCATCCAATACCCAAGGCCAAGGTAGCAAGCCACCTGGATCCCTCACTGTTCACGTTTGGTTTTGCTCCCTCACCCCCATATAATAGCCAATTATCTTTATCTTACCTCTCCCAAAGAACAGAAGCTGCCTAGTTCACAGCCTCTGCACTGGGCCTCTGAGAGACAGACTGTTCTACATTATTTGAGTTTATATCTTTGCCCCGATCTTTTCAGTATACCTTTTAAGCAAATTTCCACATCTCACTCTTACACACTTAGACACTTTTTTCTTTGATTCTACCATTGCTCCTTCTATGTATGCCCCCTTCTCTAATTCCTATCTAGTAACCAAAGCCTAATCATTAGTCCAATGGCAATTTCTTTCTTCTTTCTGCATATTTTCTCCACTAATATCTACAATAACCAATATACTAGTCTACCTAGTACCATTGTTTATCCAAACAATCAGTACTTAAGGAATGACTATTTTGTAGTCCACTGACACTTTATTTCATAATGGATTTACTGCTGGATGGTGACTGTAGTTGTACACAATACTTACAATGGAGTATTGATCTTGCACTGGAGGTCTATGGATAGAGCCTGGTGCCCAAACAATAGTCTAAAAGGGGAACACATAACTTCAACTTGTCTACAACCTAATATGTCCTGAATAATGCAAATACCTCCACTAAAAACAGAAAGATGGCCTAAATTAAAACACACATGTGCACATGCATGCTCATGCACACACGTACACACATACATACATACATACATACACACACACATACACCTTAACCAAAGATATAAATACAGGTGGAAAGGTCCAAGAACACCAGGAATATTTAAACACACACACACACACACACACACACACACACACACACACACACACAATTTGTTTCCTCCAAAAATTACCAGTCTCATAGTAAGGATTCCCCAATGAAAATGACACAGGCAAAATTCCAGATGCACAAGTCAAAAATCATTATAAATATGTTCAGGTTACTCAAAGAAGACACAAATAAATTTTAAGAAACTATAAACAGCTGGTGAAGTAAGGGAAACAAGTCAGGATATGAAAATATAATTCAATGAAGAGATAGAAATACTGAAGAAAACCCAAACTGAAATGATGATGGGAATGAAAAACACAATAGGTCAAGTAAAAAGTTGAGTGGGAAGCCTCACCAATAGACTGGATCATGTGGAGGAAAGAACTTCAGAGCCTGAAGACAAAGTAAAGGAAGTGATCAGTAAATCAAGGTCAATGATAAATTTTTAAAGGCATGTGAATGGAACATGCAAAATCTTTGGGATACCACAAAAAGAAAAAAAATGTACAAATTATGAGCATAGTACAAGAACTTCATGCCAAAGGAATAGAAACAGTTTCAATAAAATCATACAAAAAATTGCCCCAAGTCTAGGGATAGAGATGCCCATTCAAGTGTAAGGGACATACAGAAAACCACATAGATAGGACCAAAAAAGAAATTCCCTACATCATCCATAGTTAAAATATTAAAAACACAGAACATGGAAAGTGTGTTCTTGAAAGCTGTGAAAGAGAAAAGTCAAGTTATATATAGAGCAGACCTACCACAATGATGACTTTTCAATGGAAACCTTAAGAATCTAAAAGGATTTAGAAAGATGTATTTCAAATTCTGAAAGATCACAACTACCAATCCAGCCCAATACAATTATCTGTCATAATTGAAAAAGAAAGAAAATTTTCCATAATAAAAACAGGCTGACAGAATTTATGAACACCACACCAGCCCAATGGTGGATCCTGGAAGGAATACTTTAGAATGAAGGAAAAATAAGCAAGCCCAAGAGGCTATAGGGATAAAATAAACAATGCTAAGACAGATATTAAACAAATAAAGACTAAAAAAGCACCAACAATTCCAAAACAAACAAACCAAAAAGGCAGCAATCAATACATACTTCTCAATGATAACTGAGTATTAATGGTCTCAATTCCTTGATCAAAAGACACAGGCTAGCCGATTGGATTGGAAAATAGGATTCTTCACGTTATTACTTTTTGCAAGCACACTCCACCATCAAAGATAGACACTACCTTAGTGTAAAAAAAAGGGGGGGGTCTTCAAAAAAACAGGCATTTTATTCTAATATCTGAAAAAATAGACTTCAAAACTCTAGTGGGAAGGGATAGAGAGGGTCACTTAATACTGATTAAGGGAACAAGCCTTCAGGAGGAAATTATAATTCTAAATATGTTTGTACCAAACCCAGGCTCATCCCATTTCAAAAAGATGTTGCTAGCTAGATATAAAGTCATAGATTAGGGCCCCCAGCTGGATCAGGCCCTCTGAATAGGTGAGACAGTTGATTGGCTTGATCAGTTTGGGAGGCAACTAGGCAGTGGGACCAAGTCCTGTGCTCATTGCATGAGTTGGCTGTTTGAAACCTGGAGCTTATGCAGGGACACTTGGCTCAGTCTGGGAGGAAGGGACTGGACCTGCCTGGACTGAGTCTACCAAGTTGATCGCAGTCCTCGGGGGAGGACTTGTCCTGGAGGAGGTGGGAATGGGGGGTAGGCTGGAGGTAAGGGGAGGGGTGGGAGGGGGGAGAATAGGGGAACTCATGGCTGATATGTAGAACTGAATGGTATTGTAAAATAAAATATATATATATATATATATATATATATATATATATAAAGTCATAGATTAATCACAGCACAGCAATAATTAGTGACTCAAATACTTCACTCTCGCCATTAGACAGACCAGCTAGACAAAAAAACAATGATAACAGGGAAACAATGGAATTAATTGATACCACAGATCAAATGGACCAAGAGATATCTACAGACTATCCCACCTATGCAGCACGGGATACCCTTTATCCTCTCGGCAGCCCATGGAACTTTCTACCAAATAAGTGACACATTGGGACAAAAAAGCACATCTCAACAAATACAGGGGCACTGTGATATCATAAACAGGACTGGAACACATCAAAGAGATCATGTTAACCATGATCAAGTTAGCTCCATTTCAGACATTTGAGGATGCTTCAGTATACATAAAGCAATAAATATAATTCAGCAAATAAATGTTCTCCAGGACAGAAGTCACATAATCATCTCAGTAGATGCAGAAAAGACCTCTGAAGCTATCTAGCACTCTTTCATAATAAAAGCCTTGAAGAGACTAACCATGGAGGGAAGGTATCTCAACTTAATAAAGGCCATAGACAACAAGTCTACAGCCAACATCACTCTAACTAGAGAAGAACTCAAAGCATTTCCACTAAGATCAGGAAGAAGACAAGGGTCTCTCTGCACTCATACTTAACATGCTGCTTGAAGTCTTAACTAGAGCAATAAGACAAAAGAAGGAAATAAAATGGATACAAATATGAAAGGAAGAAGTCACATCTCTATTTGTAGATGTCATGACTCCATACATAAGAGACTCTAAAGACTTCACCAGGAAACGCCTAGAAATAAAAATAAATTAATTAATTAAAAAAATAGTTTCAGCAAAGTGTCAGGTCACAAAATTGAGATATAAAATCAGTAACCTTCCTATATATTAACACACATACTGAGAAAGAAATCTTGAAAATGATCCAACCATAAGAGCCTCAAAAATATACCTTAGAACAAAGCTAAAGACCTCTCCAATGACAAGTTTGGAAAACTGCAGAAAGAAATCGAAGAACACACTAAAAGATGGAAAGACCTTCCGCCTTCCATGCTCGTAGAGTGGTAGAATTAATATTGTGAAAACTCCTACCAATATGATGAGATCCCAATCCAAATGTCAATTCAACTCTTCACAGAAATAGAAAAAAAAATCTCCAAATTCATATAGATGCACAAAAGACTTTGGATAGCCAAAGCAATCTTGCACAACAAGAACACTGACGAAGGTATCACCATGCCAGACTTGAAGCTAAACTACAGGGACCCAGCAATAAAAACAGCACAGCCCTACTCCAAAACTAGACACAAAGATCAAGAATATAACAGAGGACCCAAATATAAGTTCACACGACAGCCACTGGGTTTTTTACAAAGAAGCTAAAAATACACACTGGAAAAAAAGACAGCCTCTTCCATAAATGGTGCTGGGGACGCTGAATAGCCATAGGTAGAAGAATGAAGCATGGTTCCCATCCCTCACCCTTCACAAAATCAGTTTCAAATGGATCAAAGGTCTTTCTTTCAGTTAGATCTGAAACTCTGAAAGTACTAGAGGATATTTCAGTTAGATCTGAAACTCTGAAAGTAAGAGATACATACTAGAGATATATACTAGAGGAGATAGTATGAAATAGAAGATATCTCAAGATATAGGCAAAGGTAAGAACTTTCTGAATAAGACTCTGGTCATTTAAGAAACAAGACCAACAGTTGACAAGTGGGACCTCTCGAAACTAAAACAAAAAACAAAACAAAACAAAAAAACTTTGTACTGGTAAGAGAACGAAGAGGCAGTCCACAGAATGGAAGAAAATCCTTGCTGGCTATACATCTGACAGGCAATTGGTGTCCAGAATATATAAAGATCTTTGTAAAACTAAACATCAAGGAAACAAACATCTAATTAAAAATCATCCGTGAGGCTGTATGGCAGCTCAGACCTTTAATTCTAGTACTTATAAAGCAGAGATATAGGTAGGTCAATCTCTATGAGCTTGAGGCCAGCCTGGTCTATGTAATGAGTTTCATGTCAGCCTTGTCACAAAATAAAACAAAAACAAACAAACAAACAAAAATCTATGGAACTGAACAGACTTCTCAGAAGAATAGAAATGGCTAATAATGCTTTGAAAAAGTATTCAGCATCTTTTGCAATGAGAGAAATGCAAATCAAAACTACTTTGAGATTTCATCTTATTCTAGTCAGAATGGCTATTATCAAGAAAATTAATGACCACAATTGGTGATGAGGATATGGAAAAGGGGTGCCTCCTTCACTGTCGGTGGGAGTGTGAACTGGTGCAGCCACCATGGAAATCAATATCAACTCCATATCCAATAACAAAGATACCTGCATTTTCACGTTCATTTTTACTCCATTCACAATAGTGAGGAAATAGAACAGCCTAGATGTCCATTAGCGGGTAAATGGATTGAAAATGTAGTACATATATACAATGGAATTTTACTCAGTGATGAAAAAATAAATTATGAAATTTGCAGGAAAATGGATGGACCTGGGAAATACACCACATGAGGTAACCCAGGACCAAAATGACAAACACAGCATGTTCTCCCTTATAAGTGGATCTCGGCTATGCATTTCTAGAGTGGTGTGTTTAACTCTGAGTACTGATAAAGACCAAAAAGATCAAAAGAGGCCATTAGAGGGAGGGAGGAGAGGCAGGCCTTGAGGGAGGTGGAGTAGGGCAATACATCAGACATGAAAGTGGAAAGGGGAAGCAGAGATGGAAAGATTGAAGTAGACAAAGAGTGGGAAGATAGGGAAAAGGAGAGAGGAAGAGAGAGAGGTAACCCAAACTAAGGATATCTGGGGGGCGGGGGGGAAACTCTATGGAAGCCTGCTTATTAGTATAAGCTTATTTAAAAATATAAAAATTTTGAACAAAGGTGCCCTCTGTGCATGGATAAGGCTCATCCCAGAAGACAGGGGTTAGTAAATAAAAATCACAGTGCTAGGTAGGAGTTGCTGGCCAGACATATCTTGGAGACCTCCCCTCAAAAGATACAGGTATTGTCATTGCTCTTGGTTGCCCATAACAACTTGATGGTAAAACCCTACTGTTGAAGACACCACACACATTGGACACCAGTAGGCATGGAAAAATAAAGCTGACTAGGAAGCTTTTTCTTTGCTGGCAAGCTTTTTTTGTTTGTTTGTTTGTTTGTTTGTTTGTTTTTTCGAGACAGGGTTTCTCTGGATAGTGTTGGCACATGTCCTCCTGGAACTCACTCTGTAGCCCAGGCTGGACTCAAACTCACAGAGATCTGCCTGCCTCTGCCTCCCGAGTGCTGGGATTAAAGACGTTGAGCCACCATGCCTGGCCACTGGCAAGCTTCTACAGTGGGACCAACAGTTGACAAGTGTCAGAATGAGCTACACAGGCTGCTGGGGGGAAAACAGTTATCGACAGTCTTACCTAGCTATAAACTCTCCAAGCTACAATATTGACTATTTTGGCAAGATATACCCATGGGTGCAATAGTGGTATGAATATTATGGGGGTAACCAAGTGCTTTCTGATTGAACTTAAGGCCCATTCCACAGCAGGAAATGCATAACCTAGTACTAAAAATCAGGCCAATAACCCATAACTGGGAGCTCACAGATGCTAGAGGTGAACCTAATAGCATTATTTTGATTACTAGACATAGTATCAAACTGCAGAAAATTCAAGGGTCTGTAGGATGCTCAGCCACAAATGGTACACACACACACACACACACACACACACACACACACACACACACACACACAAGGTTCAGGTAACATTGCTGAAAACAGAGCAGAAAGACTGTAAGAACTAGAGGTTAGGGAGGACAAGGATAAAATAGTGTTTTCTGGATTTGATAGAACCACTTCACACATGAACTCACAGCAGCTATGGTTATCTGCCCAGCTGTGGTTGTCTGCACAAGATCAAGCCAGTCAGCATCCCAGCATGGGTAAAAAAGAAGCTCACAAGCCCTCACCTCTAGCTCAGGAGCTATTGACAGCTAATGGCTGCTGTGGAAAAGTGGGCTTTCTTTAAGGGTGTGGGCCCTGGTAGCTCCAATGGGTGACTCTATACCATGAGTATATTGGCAGCAAAAATTAGGCTCAGTAGCTTTTTTGTTTGTTTGTTTTGTTTTTATTTTTGTTGTTGTTGTTGTTGTTGTTGTTGTTTTGGTTTGGTTTTTTTAAGATTAGATTAGAAAGAAGGGAGTGAGAGATTAGGTGGATCCAGGAGGAATAGGGGAGGGTGGTAGATACGATCAAAATATATTGTAGGTATCTATGAAATTCTTTCTTTCTTTCTTTCTTTCTTTCTTTCTTTCTTTCTTTCTTTCTTTCTTTCTTTCTTTCTTTCTTTCTTTCTTTCTTTCTTTCTCTTTTCAAGACAGGGTTTCTCTATGTAGCCATGGCTGTCTTGGAACCTGCTCTGTAGACCAGGCTAGTCTTGAACTCTACCTTCCTCTGCCTCCCAAGTGCTGGGATTAAAGACATGCACCACCACTGCCCAGCTGAAATTCTTGAAGAATTAATAAAAAATATTGTATTTTAAAATAATCAATTAACCACAACAAAACTTAAAAAATAAATCCTGATGGAAAAATGACTGAGGAAGGTACCAAGATTGACTTCCAGCTTCCAAATGCATGTTCACACATGTGCATTCACATACCCACACACGGACCACACCCATACAGAAATATGTATACACACACACACAAACACACAGATAGAATTCAGATAGTATGTTGCCTTCACATGTTGTGTTGGATTCCTTGACACCCCTGAGGCCTTGATGTACCTACTTGAAGACTAGATATGATGAAAAGCTCTTTTGTGGCATGTTCACACTGAGTCTCAACTTTGCCAGAATGCTAACAACTAATATGTATGTATGTATGTATGTATGTATGCTAGATGTTGGGCCTATATATTGTTTCCTTGAACATACTGGACACTAGCTCCATAATTCTCACCATTTTACAGATAAAGCTAAATTTAGATTTAGAAAAAAAATTGAATAATTTGCTTAAGGTGACACATAGATTCAGTGAAAGACCCCAGGACCCCAGGCAATTTTGTAGAGTTTGCTATGGTAGGCAAGCTAATATATGTAGCCTTTTCCTTTGAATATGTAGGCAGAGTTTTTTGTCAGGACCACTGGTTAGCTCCCAAATAACCACATAGAAACACTAATTATAAATGCTTGTCCAATAGCTTAGGCTTGTTACTAACTAGCTCTTACAACTTAAATTAACCCATATTTCTTATCTAAGTTCTACCACATGGCTCATGGCTTGTTACCTCACTTTCTACATGTCCTGCTTTCTCTGCATCTGCCTCAAGACTCCTCAGACTCCACCCTTCTTCTTCCCAGTGTCCTCCTAGTCTGGCTCTCCCACCCAATCTCTTCCTGACCAGCTATAGCCCAGTCAGCTCTTTATTAATTAATGAGAGTAATACATATTTACAGTGTACAAAGATTGTTCCACAGCATGGATGTGAGTCATTTTACATTATAAGCACAGTCAGGAATCACACATCCCCGGTGATAAAGAAGAAATGGACATCTCTTCTCTATTCTTACAGCAAGCTCCTAGTGAACAACAGGTACCATCAAGAACAAAAGCTGGGGACTCCTCCTGCTCTGCCCAGGGACAGATAACTTCTCTCTCTCTCTCTCTCTCTCTCTCTCTCTCTCTCTCTCTCTCTCTCTCCCCACTCTCCTTCACAGCATTTCTTTGTCATCTCTAAGTAGTTGACAAGATTAAGCTACAAATGGAAGAGTGAGGGGGTGAAGGGTTTCTCCCTCTTGGTCATCAGTAGAGACATTTAAAGCTGATGGTTCTTCTTTAAATATTTATTTTCTGTGGTGTGTGTGTGTGTGTGTGTGTGTGTGTGTGTGTGTGTGTGTGTCTGTGTCTGTGTCTGTGTCTGTGTCTGTGTGTGTGTGCAGCCATGTGCCACAGCATTGTCAGAAGACAACTTGTGGGAGTTGATTGGTTTTCCCTTTTCACCATATGGGTTCTGGAAATGATGAAACTCAAGTTATCAGCCTTGCCAGTGGGTGCTTTTACCATAGCTGCATCTCTTCAGCCCTAAAGCAGATCATTCTTTATTGGGAGCCTCTGTCCTGTGTGCTTTGCAACCTTTAGTAACATCACTAACCTCTACCCAAAGACATCAGGGGCCAGAGTGTACATATAGTGTGTGCAAACACACACACACACACACACACACACACACACACACACACACACCTGAAAATTGTGGAAGTCACAATGTCTCCAGAATGATGACGTGTCCCCTGAGGGACAAAATGTCTAGACCCACTAGTCTAGACAAATGGGCCACTAACATCAAAGAGCTCCCAAGGAAAGCCAAGTCCAACAGTGCCTTACAGTTGGCTCTGCAAAGTTTGTTCCTTTGTATCATATTGTTCCTCTCACTTTGTATTCATCATGGTGTCTAGATGTAGCAGAAGCCATGGCTGCCTCCATCAACACCCCCAGCCTTGGGACAGCATTCTGCCTGTATGTGTGGCGGGGAATTGATTACTGTACCTGCCACACCCACCCAACAACTCTCAGTCCATGATTGGCAGGAGTTGGTATATAAATACCCCAGCTGCAGGATACAACCATAGAGCTTATATTTTATACTGTTTCCCAAGATTTTCCTGTGGGATTAGACTCTAGCCACACATAATGATACCCAACCCACTCTTGATTCCTTGGCACTTAGCCATGTCTGACATATGGTGGGTGCTGATCAAATCTTTCTTGGGTATAGAGTAAATAAATCCAATCTGAAAGGCTCCTTCCAACTAGGGCAACAAGTGATCTGAGGTCCAGAGACGGGAAGTGGTTTGCTCAAAGCCACACAGCAGATCACTGCAGAGCTCAAAGTAGAATTCAGCTTTCCTGTGACTTAAGAAAAGGGCCAATACTTTCTGGAGGACACAGCTGAGAGACAGCTGCAGAAGGTAAGAATTTCAAGTCTATTGAGAAACTAGGGCATTAAACAATCCAACTTCTCCATCTTCAGGATGTAGTTCAATATCTCCTAGCCTCGGCATTCCCCATACAGTCTACCCCTGTTGTGGGTCATTGCTTCTTGAGGCCTGGACCATCACTGCAGCTCTGAGAGCATCCCATCTCTGCTTATCTGCTCACCTCTTCAACCCCAGGTTCCTTCAAGGCAAAGGAACACATGTGCTAAGGTACCCTACTGCTCATCTCCATCATCAGCCCAGGACCTGGCACTGAATAGGTATACAGTGTCTAGAGACTAAATGCCAAGCACATAACACGTAACTCCATAATTTCTTCATGCTGCAAGAATTATAGGAATCTTAGTGCCCTTACAAGTTAACCTTTGCTTCTGAAATCATCAGTTAATCATCTCTCTAACACAGAATTTCAGAGATCAATAAGGTGCTTAAAAAAAAAAAATAGAAGGCTGAAGAGATGGCTCAGCAGCTAAAGGCTAGGTTCACAACAATGAAAATAGAGAAAAAAATGAGGTATCAAGAAAACAAAGCATACAGCCTCCTGACAATTACTACACTCCACCTTCCATACCTCAAATTTCATCTATGCATATATCAAGCCTTGGAGGGGAATGTTGCTATTAGCTTTAACATATGGTTAAAGTGCCCAGTTCCAGGAGAGAACCATGCATGGCCCAAGCTCATTCAGTAACAAGACCTGATGCCAGAATAGGAATCAAGACAGGCTGAGCTTGTAGCCAGAATTCTTATCAGTTGTAAGCAGTATCTGTCTTTGAGGAATTTGCAATTCAACGCAGCAAACCAAATGCGAATGTGTGAGAATGCTTGACTATTGGTTAATGTAATCTTCATCCCTGGTCTGTGGTTTGGTACAGCGTAGGGACCACATTTCTCTCTTCTTTGTTTCTCATGCCCAGCCGTATGCCTAGCAACCAGTCAGAAGTGATCAATAATGTTACAGGACTATAAACATGGATCCCTACAACATAAGTCGAAATATAGAAATCAGATCAATGAGGGCTATGGCCAGCTTGTCCATCAGTCATCTACCACTTAGATTCTCATCAGAGGTATGACTGACACATACCTGATATCAGACACATTTTCCAAACAGACCATGCTGAGTCCTGGGTGAGCAGGACACACGTACCTGTGGGAGAAGAAGTTTGGGCTTATGAGACTCCACAACACACTGCCCTGGCTCACCACAATCAGGATTTGAAGAAAAACAGTTCTTCCACATAAACCTCTCTAATTCATCCCACCAATGTCCCTTTAAACCCCTTGACATTGTAGAAGAGAAAAGATTCAAAGACCCCAGATGTCTCATCCACAACCAGGGTCAAAGGCTGAGATTGAACACGGGCTCCTCACTTTTGTCCTCTGCTCCCCACCCTCTCTGCTGTTCCTCACATGGGTTTACAGAAGTGGGTGCTGCCCCACTCATCTCCTGATTCGTATGTTCATTGCGTTCCTCAGAAGCACGAACTGGCCCAGAGGCAGACCTCAAAGATGCAGAAGATGGAGTATGTAAGTTCTTCATGTTGACACTCTCTCCCGGGGGAGGAGGAAAATGCTTGTCATGTTCCTGCCAAAAATATGTGACTCTTTTCTAGATAGTAGGGCACCCCGTGGTTATGTCCTGGGGCCTATTTCCAAGACACAGGTGGTTCCTTGGCTCTGTCTCATGGAAGACCTTGGAAAGTCTTGTGAGGAAGCGGGCAAGTTCTCTCCTAACATACCACTTAGTGTCTCAGTATTCATGATAGCCAGCACATCTTACAAAGGAGGCCACCTGTCTATACTTGACCCCTGTATGGGACAAACCCCTTTCGGGCTTCCATAAGCTGTCTCAAAGCAGATTTCCCCTTGTTTGGGACCCCACTGGAGCTGGTGTCTCAGCCTCTTGAGACTTAGCATATCGCAACTTAACAATGCAGCTGTCTTTCCCCTCAGACAGCTCTCTCTTCCCTCTGCCCTGGAGTGAGAATCTTTTAGGACCAATTACTGGTGATCCTTGTGTTGAAATCTGTAACACATAGCACAGTGCCAGTGTAGCAGATGCCCAATAAACGATCAATGAATTAAACTGCAATTGCTCAGATAAATCAGAGCCAAGGCAGTAAAATGCGCTTTCTTTTGCATATGAAGAAGC
Organism: Peromyscus maniculatus bairdii; assembly: GCF_049852395.1. Lineage (NCBI taxonomy): Eukaryota > Metazoa > Chordata > Mammalia > Rodentia > Cricetidae > Peromyscus > Peromyscus maniculatus. Next base: position 76,181,858 of record NC_134859.1, on the reverse strand, counting down.
AAGGATTTATTGAACCTGGCGCCATGAAGGGTACAGGGATATAAAAGTGAACAGGAGTTCCTGGCACAGCTAACAGCCTAAACAGGGGCAGGGGGCATCAGACAAGTGAACAGATGTGCAGCATCTGGCACCATGACGGATACAAAGAAGCACAGAGGAGAGCATTTCTTCAACTTGCAGGAGTTTCTCCTTGGTGGTGTGTAGGTCACCCCGTGCATCTGTTGCCTCCCTGGTCCTCCCTCCAGCCAATCAAGTCCAGTGGCAGGTGGGGTCACATAGGTGTGGCGATAAAGCCAGGAAACACAGTTGCTCATGACCAAACCAAAACTGGCCCAGCCAGCGACCAAGATAGGACGTATCACCCAGAAGTGTCTGTAAACTTAATCCAGGGTAGGACTTCTTAGGACAGCAGACTTGGAATGTCCTGGAATGATGGGACCTAAGGATGGACAGTCTGTTTGGCATAAAGATACAGGAGATACAGGATAAGAAAAGCAAAAAAAAAAAAAAAAAAGTGTTTTGGTTGACAACCCATAAGCCTGGCTCAAGACTCTGCCAGGTCCAAGGAAAGCACTAACAGGTCTATCCAGCTCTGCTCACATTTCCACAGGCAGCATCTGGCCCTTAATGGTGCCCACAGACTAGCAGAGGCCAGTTCTTGCCACCCCAGGACAGCTGGATGGCTGAGGGGCAGAATACAAGGCAGTAGCATGAAGCGAATAAACAGTACCCTCTCACACTGTGGAGCTAGCTGGGAACCCAACAGACAGAGCTGTAGTGTCCCAACCCAAACACACGTGAGTGCTGGCTACCAACACCGTCTTGGCTCCTTCTTATCACAAACCCATCACATTTAGCTCTAACCTGACCCTGACCCCACACCACCTGCATCCCTTAAGCCTCTGGCCATCTTCTTCTTCTGAAGCATGTGTCCCTGTCCCCGCTGCAGCCCCCCTCCCCGCCCCCCTTTCAAAGCGGAGCCTGAGAAGTGCTGGTGTTTTCTGGTTGCCCAGCCAATCACTCCCACACTCTGATCTATGGGTTGTTTTGATTTCCTCCTTTGAACTCTTCCCATCCCGCTCCAGAGGCAGACAGAGATACTGAATTAAGCCACAGACAAGTTGGAGACAATGAGCGCCAGGGGGGCCCCTCCCACCCCCACCCCCACCCCCTGGCCTCCGCTCCCCTCTCCTCCTCGAAATCTGCAGACATCTGCAGCTGGAGCCCAGCGCTGGAGTCATAAGGAAGAGCTGGCAAGAGGGTGAGCGAGCGACTGGCGTTAACCTCCAGCGGAGAAGCGCTCACCCTTTTGCGATGGAACTTTGGTTTTTCGCCCCTCAACAGAGGTGCCTGGGCCATGTTGAAGATTTAACCAAATTATAATGAATGATCCTCAGCAGCGCTGTGCCCCTAATTAGAACAAGTCGCACAGACATATTGTCTCCCTGATTTCCTCTGTTCCCTTTCTCGCCCTCTCTTTCTCTGCTCGGGACACATGGGCCCCATTAAACATTTTAGTATTTAATGTGGTTCCCTTAAATTACTTCTCAAGTTTTCGAGTTCCATTTAGAATTGGATTTTACTCTTTGGCTGTGTTTTTTTTTTATTTGGGGCTTTATATGTTCCATAACCGCTCTTTTTCTCCACCTAGTGGAGACTGTGAATACCACTTAGCCGCACCCAGGGTGGAGGATGGGGCAGCCAAATGCAAGGTGGTCCCTGGGGCCCTCCATCCACGACAGCCGTCTATTGCATTTTTCTGCCATAAGAAAGAACATAAGGCAAACCTAAGCTGATCATGCCAACGCCATGCCTTGGCCTGTGACGTCGTCTATTCTAGGTATACCTTAATTTCTACCCAAAAGAGGAGGAGGGAGGTGACCTTTCAACTTCTTCCTGGAGGTTGGTGTAGAAAGAGCCCATATTTAAATTCCCTTGAGACAGCAGACTGCCTGTGCCTCAAAAAAGGAATTTCTTCCCTCACCAAAGCAGAGTTTTCTGAACACTTTGTTCAGAAATGACCAGACAGACATGAAGGCATACCTTAGGCTATTCCAGGAGCTGGATTCCTGTCCTCTCTGAGGACTGGTATGTGAAAATTTGTCCCTGTGTAGAAACACTCCATATCCACACCCATACCCAGATAGGGCTCTCCAGGGAATGCCAGCAACTTTAGCCATGGTTGTGTCTTCATGAAGATAGGTCAACACTCTACATGCATTTAGCCCTTGAACGGGAATATTCTACATAAGGTCTGTGATTTGGGAAGACTTCTAAGCATTCCTGGTCTTTTTTTGTCATCCCATACATGGAATGCATATATGAACATAGATGCCCATGTGGTACCTGCATCCAAACACACCTGGACTTCCCAAGGCTGTCTTTGGCATCTCAGGGTATTCCAGAATACAGAGCATGTGGCAGACATGAAGACAACCTCCTAAGAAGCTACCTGCATGACTAGGAAAGACAATCAGCCACTCTGGCATCTTATTCAGTCAATGAATATTGCCAGGTGGGACTCTAGATGCCAGACATACTCTAGTAGGCCACCATACTCTATACTTGAGTTTCTCCATCATTTCAAACAATTCCCTCACTGTGGTGTGGAATATGGTTCACCTCACCAACAAACTCGTGAGTTTGAAAGTTGCAAGCCTTTCTGTGAGCAGATCTCCTACATGTGAAAGGAAAGGAAAGGAAAGAAAAGAAAAGAAAAGAAAAGAAAAGAAAAGAAAAGAAAAGAAAAGAAAAGAAAGGAAGGAAGGAAGTTAGTTAGTTGCAAGCGGTGCATCCCTGCTGTTGCGACCCTTATTGTAATGTTTACAGTGGTTTTCTTTATATGGTTGTCTATGGTTTCTTTAAAACCTCTGCTATGAACTACCCATCCAAGCTTTGGGACATGTACTCCTTTAATCACTTTCCCCCTTGAGTTTTCTTCTAGTGATACATCAAGCAGAACCAAAGAAGGAGCCATTAGCACTCTACAAGAAACCTTCCTGAAGGTGGGCATCCTTTGTCAAGTGTCAGACACGCCCTCTTTAGGAACTGAGGACAGCATGGTGCAGGAATCACTGGGTACTCACACGGGAGACTTCCTATGACTTTCCCTCAGCCTCCCTACCTGCTTCTACCTTCCTTTTTCCTCCCCCTGCCTGTGTCTACACCTGACTATCTGGGTCTTCCTGCACGCTTCTCATTTACACCCGCTTCCTGTATCTACCTGACCCTCCTCTGCTTCTCCATGTGTCCCTGGGAAGCAGGCTCAGTGTTTGTTCACCCAGAGTGTCAGACTCCCATTCCCAGCCAAGCCCTTGGCCCAGACCAATGTGTGACTTCCCTCCCACCACTCTGCCCCGGTTCAACACATGGGCTGTGACATCCATCCAGTATTCAACACTCTGGATTCAGCTGTTGAGCCAGCTGCAAATACACAAAACCCCTGCTCTCATCCAACCCACATTTCACCATCTTAGCCACAAGGAAACCATGAAAGAAACTGTTAGCCCTAGGCTGAAATCAAGACCTGCAGTGTTAATGGCATTCACCTGATCCACAAGCGTGGCAACTTTGTCAAGCGAGGAAGTGAGGTTAGTTTGGAATCACGTGAGTCTGTGAAGTCATTTTGTTTTCAACTGACCACGGCATTCCTTCCTCAGTGCTCACTCACCATCTGCTTCTTAATCCCCCCTTCTTTCCTTGTCGAGAATCTACCTTCAAACATCATTGTCTGCAGTTTCCAGAAACTTATTTATTTGCCTTGTATGAAAATCAGATAATAACCCGTGCTCAGAGCCTGATTCTGGCACCAGTTTCTATTCTCTACAATTAGATAAAAGTTCCCAATCCCACTGGAAAGTTCTTTCCACATCACCAGTTGTGATTCATCAGTTCAATTACCCAGACCCACTCACACCTTGTTCTTGCCCTCTCCCTATCTGATCTTATCTGTCTTAAGCTGTGAGCCAGTCAAGGCATTGTGGGCCACTGGGAGGCTCAACTAGCTTAACCAGCCAAGAAAACTGATAAACTCACAAAACAAGAAGCGGTAGGTACAGGGGGTTCCGGATCGGTTTCTTCAATGGGCAGATTACGTCTTTGAGGATGTCTCTAACCTTTGGCTCTCAACCTCAGGCTGTCCATTTAACTACCCCCCCATGGTCTCAAAGGATGTTTGCAGCCCCAGCTGTGCTGTGCAAACCCAGCCAGGTCTAGCAATAAAAGGATTACTGGTTTCATGTATCCCTGCTCAGAAACAAAGAAAGATACGTTTTCAGAACCCCTCGCAGACTGATCCTCACATCTTATTGATCAAAAGTAAGTCTCGTCCTATCCTTAAGCCAGTGAGAAGAATGGAACCCCAAAGAGTGGTTTAGACTCCTGTTCTGTATAGTCCAGAGAATGACCTATGATAGTCATACTTTGTTTTGAATGAGTTTATCAAGTATATAGTAAACCAAAGTAAAAGAATAAATAGCAAGGGATAGATGGTAGATAGAAAGATGATAGTTAGTTAGATGACAGATAGATAGACAGATAGGCAGGCAGATAACAAAACACCCATCAGAAATAAACTGGTACATTAAGGCTGTCAACTAGAGTTCCTGTTTGAGCTATCTTTCCATGGAGGAGCATCCTCATGGATGAACTTCTGACTTCTCCACTCCAGGCACTTTTATACCATGGTATAAACAAAACATCAGCAACCTCTGTTGGAAATGGTTCACCTTCTAGCCATTCTCAAGGACACACTGTTTTTACTTGGGTTGTTTTGTACTTCTTCTCTCCCGGTCAAAGATGCAGGAGGAGGGGGGGGCAGCTCATCATCAAACAAGATGCCTTGGAGGACACTTAGAGACAAACCCTTGGGTCTGAAAAGGGACAGGCAACCCTGCCTCTAGGGCCGGCTTCTGAGTGAGCTCAAACAGCATGGGAGGATTTACCAAAACAACATACACTACAGGAGCCATACTTCAGAGATGGTGGAGGGTGTTGGCCCTGAATAAATAACCACCTTCCAACAGAGAGAGAAGCAGTCACCTCAGAGGGTCCCTTCCCTGTATCCCTCCAGGCTGTGCATGCCTGCACATTCTGTTTTCTTCCTTCTCCAGGTTGACCTCTTCACTGTGTTTTCAACTTTTTTTTTCTGTCTTCGTCTTTTTTATCTAACTCGCTTCCTCTTTCCCAAGCAGCTGGCCTCTGCTTGCACAGCTTCCCACTCACTAAACACGGCCCCCAGAGACTTTTTATTGTGGCAAGAAACTCTCCCCCTTCAAATCGGAGTCTGTTCTAAGCCTCAGCCTGGTCACTGTTCCCAAAGATCCACTCTGCTCTTTGGTGCTTACCCTCAGAACCCCACCAGTAATAGGTCCTTTGAAAGTCAAGGCTCACTATAGAGCAGCATGCACGGCATGACGCGGCTTTAATCATCCCAACACACGGGTACACACACTTTTCTCTCCATTGAGATCAGCCCAGACTGTGGTTTTATGATGTCTTTGTCACGAATGGTCTAGAAGATGTCTCTATGAAATTGTTTACTGTGTTGTCATTCCAGAAATGGTACTTCCTTTGTGGAATTGCTCCTCGAACCCCACCCTGACCCCACCCTCCATCCGTAGGAGAATATGACCCAGGCTGGGTCAGCCACAGTCTGCTACCCTTTTGAAATCATGATTATTCCAGGATGGCATGAGACAAAACGAAAAAAAAAATGCCAATGAGAGATTTGGGACAGATGGGAAAATAAAAACTGAGGAAGATAAAGGATTTTTTTTTCCCTACCTGGAAAGCTAAAGTGAGATCTGGTATTGAAGGCTGTTTTCTTTCCCACCTGTTGGCAGATGCCAGTTTGTGGAACCAAAGAGTGAGGTAGCAGAGGTAAAAGGAGCCCAGATGGCCTTGTCCTCCCTCATCAGTAGATCGCTGCACCTGAAGTTAATTGTTCAAGGGCATCCAAAGAGCCAGCCAGCTCAGCCCCTCCCTTCTGTTGTCATTGAAAGAGCTCTAACTCATGCTTAAGCAGGGCCTCGGCCCCCATCTTCACTGTCACAACCTCTGATGTGACAGTTTCTCCCCCTCAAGAATCCCTTAACCGCCGTAGGAAGAGCTCATCCCTGGATATACGCAAAGAACAATTCTCTGACTTTGGTTTTGGAGACAGGGTCTCACCATGTAGCGCTGCATGACCCAGAACTCACTCTGTACATCAGGCTGACCTCAGACTCACAGAGCTCCACCTGCCTCTGCCTCCTGAGTGCTGGGATTAAAGGTGTGTGCCCCACCAGGCCTGGAACAGGTGATGGTTTTTATTAATCATTGTGATTGGTGTTGTGCTGCACAGGACGTCTCTCACAAGTACAGATTGTATGCTGAGCATGTTCCCTTCCATCGCCTCTCCCTCCCCTTTCCCAGCCCTCCCCCCTCCTATTACTCTTCATTCCCCTGGACGGTTTCACATCTTTCATGTCGGATATACAGACATGATTTTATGCAGCTATATAAAACCAGGAACCACATATGTGAGGAAACATGGTATTCAGCTCTCTGAGACTAGCTTAAGGCACTCAATATTATTGTCTCCAGTTGCATCCATTTTCCTACAGATGATATAACTTCCTTCTTTATGAGTGAAAACATTTCTACTGAGTATCTACCACATTTTCTTCATCAGGTGATTTTACTGTTGTTCATGAAAGCCTACGACGCTGCAGATTTTCTGGATATAGACTCTGCATTTTCTATCTGGCTTGAAAATCATTTGACCTTTCTTTACCAACAATATGAGAAAAAAAACAATTTATATCTTTTAAGGTTGTAGTGAATAGCCAGTGATATATTGCATGCAAAGTGCTTTAATGGTGCCTACCAATTAAAAATACAATAAAGATTAGTACCATTTCTCTTTTTTTTAAATCACTCAGATGGCCTATTGTGTTCACTCTCAGGCTGATGAATGTTCATGCTTCATGTGTATGATCACATGACTCCTGCCTGATTTTATTAGAACAAATGTGTACCTTCCCGCTAGACTTCAAGACTCTGAAACCACAGCAGCCTCTCCCAACTAAATTTATGGTTCACCTTCTTCCTTTATTCCATTTCGATTCCCAAGCACCTTGGCTTCTCTATTGCCTTCACCTGAGAGTGTGGCTCTGAGCTCCGGCATATGTATGTGCTGTACACTCATCTTCTGGATCATTTACCCATCTTATCTTGTTCCTTTACCCCACCACGTTGTCCCAGGTTTAAAGCCAATTGGTTTCTGCAAGAAAATACATAAGATGTTTCTAAACACAGCAGAACCACTAGTCCAAGTGAACAGAGAGCATCCCTGTTTTCAAAAGACCTCATGCACCTGCCATACATGTTTGACCTTGGCTTCACTCTACTTTTTTCTTTTCAATCTTCTCTGTAACCTGACTAGATTAAGAATAACCCTTGGGCTGGAGAGATGGCTCAGAGGTTAAGAGCACTGACTGCTCTTCGAGAGGTCCTGAGTTCAATTCCCAGCACCCACGTGGTGGCTCACAACCATCTGTAATGAGATCTGGCACCCTCTTCTGTATACATAATAAGTAAATAAATCTTTAAAAAAAAAAAAAAGAATAACCCTTAGCCGGGCGGTGGTGGCACACGCCTTTAATCCCAGCACTCGGGAGGCAGAGCCAGGTGGATCTTTGTGAGTTCGAGGCCAGCCTGCTCTACAGAGCAAGATACAGGAAAGATGCAAAGCTACGCAGAGAAACCCTGTCTCAAAAAACCAAAATAATAATAATAATAATAATAATAATAATAATAATAATAATAATCCAAGAGACGCACCTGGGAGTGTTTGTGGAGAGGATTAACTGAGGAGGGGAAACCAACCCGAAACATAGGCAACATCATGCCATGGTCTGAAGGCCCCAGGCTGGATAAAATGGAGAAAGACCGATTCTGAGTAGCTGGATTCATTTCTCTCTGCTTTCTGACTACTATTGCAATGTGATCGGCTGTGTCCTGCTTCTGGTGCCACAACTGAAGCTACTCTTGCCACCATACTGCTGATGTCATGATGGAACTGTGAGCCAGAAATAAATGCTCCTTCCTTCCTTGAACTGTGTTTGTCAGACATTTGATCACGATAACAAAAAAAGTCATTAACACACTATTTATTATATGTAATGCATATATAATATGTATATACATATGTATATATACAGTGTGTGTGTGTGTGTGTGTGTGTGTGTGTGTGTGTGTGTGTGTGTGTTAACAGATGTTGATAGAAAGGCAATCTAAAGCCAAACTCAGGGTAGAATCATATTTCATCATGGTAGAGAATAAAATCATGTTAAAATTTTAAAAACAAAAAAATACCCAAGATGTGTTACCAGGTCAGTAAAAAGACATAGACTAGAAAATAAATCAAGAATCTTACATCTGAATCTTACAAAGGAGGTCATAGAGGAATGAAGGCCCAAGCTTTTATACAGGTACAGGAGACCAGCATTGGGTGGCCCAGAGTACCTTACCAAAGCCTCTGTTTGTAGCTACAGTGAATTCTAATTGGTTAACTGTGACTAGCATGGCTTCTTTATGTAAGGAATGTAGACCAGGCCCACTATCTCACGATGGACCGTAGGTCTATGGAGAACATTTCCATGACAGTCTGTTCCTTTTCCCTTAGGTCACCTTCTTAGACGGCCCTAACTCATGGACATTTCAGCAAAGCCCAAGTTTGTATCTAAGTTGTGTCTGTTACAAGGCATTCAGACGTGCATCCAGGATGCTCTTGGGTCCCACCAGGAGTTATTTATCATTGTGAGATGCTGACAGAGACTCCAAAACATTACTCAGCTACAGGAACAGGGAGTTAGGCAGAAGAATGGGGTCTAAACAAATCCGTATGCTCACAGGAAGGGTGGTTCTGAGTGTAGCACAGAGCCTGCTCCCTTGGACTTGTTTCCTGGCCAGCCTCCTTCGTGGGCTCATGCCTGAGTCTTAAGAAATGACAGATTTGAGTAAAAATTAAACACAATTAATGTGGCTGAAATTCTGTGTGAAATTATGCCTCATGGCCCAGAGGATGACAAAATTTGGTCTCCCTCCCAACTGGTATTGCAGCAGATCACAGGATTTTATGCACTCAGAGGCATGAGTCCATTGAGGTACGGTGTAGCCAACCTTGAGATGGCTTTCAATGACCCTTATATTGTGAGATGTCCTCACATCTTTGAGCAGTCCCCTCTTACCTTGTATCAGAGTCAATCAGTGTGACCTGTAGGAGTCAATGGAAGTACGAGTATGTCATTTCTAAGTCTAAACAGCATGGTGGCTTCTTCTTTTGTGTGTCTCTGAATCACTCAGTCTGAGGAGGCTCACTTCCATCTTAGAATACACCAGAAGCCTTGCAAAGAGGTCCCTGTGGTGAAGAACAGAGACCTCCAACTGGCTGTCCTGGCTGGTTTTGTGTGTAAACTTGACACAAGCTAGAGTCATCAGAAAGGAAAGAGCATCAGCTGAGGAAATGCCTCCATGAGATCCAGGTGTAAGGGATTTTTCTCAATTAGTGATCAATGAGGAAGGGCCCAGCCCATGGTGGGTGGTGCCATCCCTGGGCTAGTGGTCCTGGGTTACCTAAGAAAGCAGGCTGGGTAAGCCATGGGAAGCAAGCCAGTCAGCAGCACCCCTCCATGGCCTCTGCATCAGCTCCTGCCTCCAGGTTCCTGCCCTGCTTGAGTTCCTGTCCTGACTTCCCTCAGTGGACTCTGTCCCTGACTATACTTCATGTGGAAGTATAAGCTAAAAAAAAAAACCCTTTCCTCCCCAACTTACTTTTTGGTCATGGTGCTCGTCACAGCAATAGAAACCCTAAGACACTGGCTCTCGGTAGCTACTTATAATAAAATGCAAAAGAAAAAAAGAAAAGACATTGTTTTAGGGAATGGGGAGATGACTCCATGGGTAAAGTACTTACACATTCATGAAGACCTGAGTTCAGATCCCTGGTACCCACATAAAAGCCAAGCAAGTGGTGCCCTCTGTAAACTTAGAACTGAAGAGAGGTAGACAAAAGTAGATTCTAGGGGCTCTAGCCAAGATGGCGAGCTCCAATTTCAGCGAGAGATCCTGTCTCAAAAAATAAAGTGAAGAGACTAGGGGAGGACACCCAACATTGATCTCTGGCTTCCACACGTGCATACATGGGTGAATGCATACATGTACACACGGACACATATAAAACATGCACACAATAGAAAAAAATCTATTATTTTAGCTGTAAGATTTTGGGGATGGATTTGTTATGGAATAATAGACACATGTTTGGGTACTAGAAGCCAGATGCTTTCATTTAAATTGTGAGGTTGGCTTTGGAACCAAGCTGAAGACAGGGCCTTCTGAGGACACCGTTAGTGAAGGCTTAGAGAGCGTAACCGAAAAGGCGGCTGTGTGATGGAGGCTGCAGGTGAGAGAGAAGGAAAGAGAGGGGGGCATCTTTTTAGAAAGCGGAGGGGGGTGTTTGTCAGTGTGGTGGAATGATTCACAACGCCTTCACCTGCAGTTACTTGGAAAGACGCTGCATTTACTGGCCTGGGTTTCACTCCTGCGCTAAGCCGTATGTTAAAGGTGCCTGGTTTCTTCTTGCTACTTATAATAAAATGCAGAAGAAGTCAGATCATCTAAAGGAAGGACTGGGAAATCGAGGGAAGCTGGAGCTTGATAACCTTGAGGATTTTCCTGTCCTCTCAATGGCATTCGACATAACAGCTTTTATACAATGGTCGGTTTTAGAATGGTCCACAGAAATGTGCTCAGAGGATGAGGCCAGTGGCTTTTCAGTCAAGTCTTTGGTTATACTCTCAGAATTCTTCAAGTCTACGGCTATATTTTCTATCAAACAGAGAGAGAGAGAGAACAAAAAAAAAAAAAAAGCTTTGCTCTCTGAAAAAATATGGGGCCAAGTATGGTGAGATACGTCTTTCATCCCAGTGCTAAGGCAGCAGACCATCCTCACCTACACAGTAAATTTGAGGACAGCCTGCAATTGATGAGGTCCTGTCTCAAACAAACAAAGAGTATATGTAGGTTTGGGATACAGGTAACTGGTAGAGCATTTGCCTACACGTGTGAGACCGAGTTCAAATCTTAGTACCACAAGAAAAAAGGTGTGCGTGCCTTTCAAATAATATCAGTTAAACAAGAGATCCTAAGTTACATACACACACACTGCCATTTCAGCAAAACCTCATGAGGTTATCTGTCTCAAAGGGATGCCTAGCATGACTCTTGTCCAAAGAAATGAATCCATTGGGGTTCAGAGAAAACCTCCCTGTTGCAGTATATTTGATCACACTGTGTGAAGGTGTCTGTTTTACCTCACCTGCCTAAGGCACCTTCTGATTGGTTTAATAAAGAGCTGAATGGCCAATAGTAGGCAGGAGAAGATAGGTGGGACTTCTGGAGAGAGAGGAACTCAGAGAGGGGGTTTGCCAGCCAGACACAGAAGAAGCTGGATGTACAGTATGGAGGACAGGTAACGAAGCCGTGTGGCAGAATGTAGATTAATATAAACGGGTTAATTCAAATGATCAGAGCTAGTTGAGAACAAGCCTAAGCTAAGGCCAAGCTTTCATACTTAATAAATAGTCTCTGTGTCATTATTTGGGAGCTGATGGTCCAAAGAAAGACCTGTCACATCTCCCAGACATTTAAGAAACATTGGCAGTTTGGACAGAAACTGTACAAAATTCAAAAGGATCTTTGGGCCAAAGGCATAGAAGAGCTGTTAAAAACAGCTGGAAACAAGACGGCATCTTGTGAAAAAGCAGGAGTGGGGTAAGGAAGGGAATTACATAAGGTATGGCAGAGCCCTGGAGGTTCACTCCCAGTCAGGAGTGAAACCCAGTCCGAGGCAGAGGCACATAGGCACATGTATGCACATGCAGGCCAGAAGACCACCTCAGGTGTCGCCCCTCAGACACTGCGTCCCCCTTGTTTTCTGGGTTGGTGTTTTTGTTTGTTTGTTTGTTTTTGTTGTTGTTTTGTTTGGTTTTTTGGGTGTTTTTTTTTGTTTTGTTTGTTTTTCTGAGACAAGAGCTCTCACTAGGACCGTGAGGCTTGCCAATACACCAAGCCCACTGGCCAGTGAGCCCCAAAGATCTACTTGTCTCCAGCAGTGAAATAATAGTGTATGCCACCATGCCCAGCTTTGACTTTTTATGCAGGTGCTGGGAATCGAACTCGGGTCCTTATGCTTACATGACAAGTATGATATCAGTAGTATTATCACCTCAGCCCTTAAACCAACTCTTACTCAAAGAACTTCCAGCATTTTTCTGGGAGAATCTTAGAGTTGCCTCAAACTAGTGATTCCTTTTTGAAGGCCATTTTTCTTACCTTTAAGCATATATGTCTGTGTATATGGATCCTATCAGGACATTTGAGTGCCTCCATACTTCTGAAGAACTACATGTACCAGGCTTTTTCTTTTGGGCCACCAACCAGCTCCCAAATCATGACACAGAGACTTCTTATTAGTTTTGAAGGCTTGACCTAGCTTAGGCACATTTCTGGCTAGCTCTTTTAAGTTAAATTAACCTGTTTCTCTTTATCTACCTTTTGCCTCAGGGCTTCTTACCTTTCTTGCTTCTGTATCTCTTATTTCACTGCTTCTCTATGACTGGCTGGCATCTGCCTGGCTTCTTTCCCTGGGTGTGTCTCTCATTCTTCCTTTTTTTTTTTTTTTTTTTAGCCTAGAGTTCTCCTATATTTATCCTCTGTGTCCACCAGCCCTGCCTATTCTTTCTCTGCCTAGAGATTGGCCATTTAGCTCTTTATTAGACCAATCCGGTGCCTTAAGCAAGCAAGGTGAAACAGATGCAACATATCTTTACATAATTAAACACACACACTTGTTAAATAAATACATCATAACACACCTTTACACAGTTAAAGTGAGAGTTGGCAGAATAAACAAATGTAACACATCTTTGCCAAGTTAAAATAATTTCCACAACTACATATGAGGAGCTGAGTTTGAGGCACCTGGGCCACCTCCTCAACTCCTGATTTAGATTAAGTTCTGTGTATACTGTGGAGTAACGATGCTTGGGCACCTCTGAGAGACTGTGATTTTATTTTGTATCTATTGCCAGAGAGTGGATTGTAATGGTTTTGAAATAGCCATACGTCTTTTATGCTCTTCCATTCACTCTTCTTCCCCTCAGACTTACTGACTCATCTTAACAAAGGTACTAAAGTGGAAGTCATGGTGGGTGACTGTGGACAGTAGGTCCTGAGATGACCACAGCCTCCCTCCTGCTCACTTCTGGATACTGTGTCATGAGGACACTCAGGCAGCCTGTGGAGATGCAGGTGCCATAGGAGTGAGGCATCTTGCCAACACTCACATCAGTGTTCTATCTTCAGAGTAGGTACAGCATCAGTGGAGCCTTGAACTTCACCACCATCCAATACCCAGAGCACATGCTCAGGAGAGAGACTGCTCCAGCTCTGTCACTTCTGAACTCCTTAGCCACAGGCACTGTGAGACAGTAAATGAGGACAGCCCCAATCTCTTCCATGTGAGACACACGTTAGCTATGATATAAGAGGAAAAAAGATAAAAACGTAATTTTAAACAACTGATACCTACTTAGAGGTTGCTTATAACTATTTAACCCAGTCTTAACTAATTAAAAAATTAGATTTACTTAGTGTTCACACACACACACACACACACACACACACACACACACACACACATAAAACTGGGCATTGGTGGTGCACATCTTTAGTCCCAGCACTAGGGAGGCAGAGTCAGGAAGGTCTCTGAATTCAAGGCCAGTCCGATCTACGGAGTGAGTTTTAGGACAGCCATGGCTAACAGAGAAACCATGTCTCAAAACACACACACACACACACACACACACACACACACACACACACACACACACTCACACACAGCAACATAGCCAGGAAACCACAATGAAGGACCTATACTTCATAGGAGTCTCAGTGAAGGAACAATAGCCTTAGGCTCCCTTCCTGCTGGAAATGTCCACCACAACCTGACTCTCCTATGTGTATAGAATAGTCTGCTGGATGAGAGGAAAAGCTATCATTTCCTAGATAAGTGGTTCTCAAATAAGTAGGAAAAAACTCATGAGAATGTTTGAAAATATTTTCCACACTCCCAACTCCAGAGAGGCAGCTTCAGGAAGCCTGAAGAAGAGCTTAGGAACCTGCAATTTTTAAGAAGATCACCAGGAGATTCTCACGTCACAGATCTTCAGGTAATACTTTGAAAATCACTGGGCAAATATAGTGCCTGCTCTACTGATGGCATTAACTTCTGCCTTGGTTACCTTTCTACTGCTGTGACAAAGCATGATGACCAAGGAAACTGATAAAATAAATTTAATTGAGGGCATAGTTACAACTTCAGAGGATAAGTCTGTGACCATCACGGCAGGGTACATGGCAGGAAGGCGTGATGCTGGAGAAATAGCTGAGAACTTCTGTCTGGTCCACAAGCACAAGGCAGAAAAAGAGAAAACTAACTGAGAATGGCAGGGCCTTTGAGGTTACCCACGCCTCGTGACACACCCCTGTGGTATTATTGTGAACAAATAAAATTTGCCTGAAGATCAGAGGGTAGAGCAAGCCACTAGATTAAACACAGAAAGGCAGTGGTGGCGCATGCCTTTAATTCCAGCACTTGGGATCACACACCTTTAATCCCAGCACTAGGAAGGTTTAGACAGGAAGTGATATGGCTGGACAGAGAAAGGAATATAAGACAGGAGGAAACAGGAACTTGGTCTCTTCAAGCTGAGGAGTTGGTAAGGTAAGAGGTGGTGGCTGTGACCTGCTCTGTTTCTCTGATCTTTCAGCTTTCACCCTGATATCTGGCTACGGGTGTTTATTGTAAGACCATTTAGGACTCATGTATCACACCCCGCTCCAACAAGGCCACACCCCCTAATCCTTCCCAAACAGTTCCACCAACTGTAGGAACCAAGCATGTAAACCTATAAGCCCATGGGGCTGGGGGTTGGGGATGATTCTCAATCGAACCACTGCAGTATTTAATAAGGTAAAGTGGGAACAACACATTCCACTGAGAATGGTGTATCATTTTGGAATTACAGTCAAAATAAAGGAGTGGCTTGGACTTTGGTGTGACCCTGGACAAGTCCCTTCCTTTCTCTGCACCTCTATTTCCACATTCATAACAAGAATAATCCTCATCTCCTGAGGATCTTGGTAAGAATTATGAATGTGAATTAAGAATTAAGAATAATGAAATAGGGTTTGGAGTTACTTTGAAATTGAATCTAAAATACCACCAATGTTCAGTAACTACAAGAGGCCACAAATACAGTAAAGGGGCTGAGGAGATGGCTCAGTAGATAAAGTAATCACTTTGCAAACACAAGGACCAGAGCCTGGATCCCCAACACTCACATAAAAGCCAAAGCAGGTGTGGTGGTCCCCATGTAATCCCAGCACTCAGGAGGCAGAGACAGGAGATGTCTGGAGAGAGCTGCCTAGCTAGACAGGCAGAACTGACAAGTTCTTGATTCAAGTGAGAAACCCTGCCTCTATATATTATATATTGGGTGGAGAGTGGTCAAGGAAAATAGCCAGTATCAACCTCTGGCCTATGCATGTGCACATATGCATACCACACACACATACCTGAACCCCCACACGTGCAAACACACATACACATATGCATGCATAACATGCACACAAAAAATAATAATAATAACAATCAGCATTCTAAAAAAGTAAGGAGCTAGAGGAAGCCAAGACCAAGCGCCTCCATATGAGGTCATGGTGAGGCTTACATAAGATGGAGGAACATGCTGTGCATGTGCCCTATGCAGCACACAAAGCACTCCACTGGGACTATTTGTTTTCTCAGTGTGCACTCTCATCCTGTTTCTCTGAGATTCATACACCCAGGATGCACCAAACATTCTGTGCTGATTAGTCTGTTGTTTGTTTGTGTGTTTGTTTGTCAACTTGATACAAGCTAGTCTTCTAGGAGGAAAAGGGAACCTTAATTGAGAGGTTGCTTCCATCAGATTGCCTGGAGGCAAGTCTTAGGGGCATTTTCTCAATTAATAACTGATGTAGGAGGGTCCAGACCACAATAATGGAGCCACTTTTGGGCTGATGGTCCTTGGGTGTATAAGAAAACAAGCTGAGCAAGCCATGAGGAGCAAGATAGTAAGTAGCATTCCTCTGAGGTCTCTGCTTCAGCTCCTGCCTCGAGGTTCCTGCCTTGAGGTTCCTGCCTCTAGGTGCCTGCTCTGCTTGAGTCCCTGCCTTGGCCTCCCTCAACGATAGACTGTGATCTAAATGTGTAAGCCCAAAAATTCCTTTCCCTCATCAAGTTGCTTCTGATAATGATGTCACCCCATCGTGATAAAAAGTAAACTAGGACACATTCTTTTTTGAGTATCCAAGTTTTCAGACTACATTAAGCAACACCACGGACACATCCTATAGCATGCTAGAGCTGGTAGGGAGCTTAGAGTCCACTGAGTTCCCACTCGTTAATTTTAAAGAGGAGAAGATTGAAATCTTGAAGAGTTAAAGGATATGAGAAAGCCCCACATCTAGTGGGTGGCCGTGCCAAGTTGGCCTTGAACCCTGTCTCTCAACCCCTAGATTTTCATTCTCTCCTCCCAGTGATATTGGTATTCCCCCAAAACATTTGGAGTCCGGGATGGGGGTGAGGGTACAGACATTGAGGGGCTGGAGAGATGGCTCGGTGATTAAGAGCACACACTACTCTGAAGAGGTCCTGAGTTCAGTCTCCAACACCCATGTTGGGCAGCTTACAACCACCTGTAACTCCAGCTCCAGATGGATCCAACGCCCCCAGCCTCTGAGAACACCTGCATTCAAATGCACACACGTGGGTGCACACATACACACACACACACACTTGAAAATAAAATAAAATGTGTAAATAAAACAGACTTTAAGAAAGGGATTGCTTTAATCAAAATAGGTACAGAAGAGCCATGGCTGTGAGTGTTAGGAGGGGTTGGGATTGAGCGGAGAGTTCCAGGCCACTGACTATATCAGGCTCTGGGTTCCATGTTCCAGATGTTTTCTGTCATAGGGCCTGTCCTCAAGAGATCTGTCACCACGGCAGAGGCTGGAGAACATGCCCTGTCTATCTAAAGTAATAGGGCATAGAGATGTGTGGGAGCTCCCTAGAGAGAAAATAGATGCAGTATCCGGTTCCCTTAGGTATTCATGGGGAAGTGAGCTTGAAAGGTAGCATGACCTTAGATTAGTTTAAGCCTTGGTTCTGCCACTCACCTGCTATGTGACCCTGGGTCCCTCCCCTGGCCCCCTTAGAGCCTCCATTTCCTCGGGTACAAAAAGAAGAACCCCTCTCTTTCAACTTCAAAGACAGGCCCTTCCAATTCCCTGATTGACAGCACTCACATCCACATCTGTGTGATCCTAGACAGGGGTGCAGTAGTTGTGAAAACTTATTAGCATGTCCCAGTGTCTAAGAACCGGGTTAAATGCGTTTGCCAGCAACACGCTGCTTACTGAACACTGGGGGACAGAGACACTTCCAAAGCATCCATCCAGCAGTCAGTGGGATAAATGAAGGTGGAGCGATGTTCTCAAGTCCCGCCATACCTATCTTCGGCTGTCCCAGAATGCAGAGGGAGAAGGACCCATGAAGAGCCAGAGCCCGGGAGCCCGGGAGCCCGGGAGCCCTGGAGCCCTGAGCCCCACTCCTGCTCACTAAGCACCAGAGAGAATGCGGAGATCTAGGGCAGGAGCATGTGGAAAGAGGAAGACAAGTTGGCAGGCGCTGGGGATCCATCCCAAACATCCGGAACCCATTGCTCTCTCTCTCGCAGGCCATAGGGCTCCAAAAGCATGCTGGGCGGAAGATGGCGGGGCTTTGTTTTATTTTTGGATTTTGCCAAATCAAAAGAATTCGGGGAAACTGGGAGAGCCGTTGTGCTGAAATGCAGACTCTGCCAGGTTGATGTGGGCCCGTTTATAAGTAATTCAATCTGAGGCCGGCCGGGAGGAACTGCAAGGGGCACGCATATGCGCACTCTAACCCGCGTGTAGGAGGCACACACACACACTCACACTCAGCCAGCACCACCCGTGGTGACAGGAGGCCCATCTTCCCTTGCTTCTTCCTAAAAGGGTGGCCCAGGCATGTGGGCTCTCTGCCTGTATTCATTCATCCATTGGCACCCATGGTGAGCTCTGGGGACAACGTGGGGAGCCCGGGAGAGGCGGTCCCTCCCTTCGTGGTTCCTCTTTTCTGAGCCTATAAGCAGAGAGGAGTAGGGGACAGAGGTGGGAAGAACTCAGGAATGAAGGAGGGCCAGCGTAAGAAGACAGGTAGCCTGCACTGGTGTCCTCTTTGCCAATCCCATCTTCCCCTCACTCTTCTTATGAAGTAGCATTAAGGATCCCTTGATCTTGGAGAGGAAGGACACCCTCCCTGATGCCCAGCACTGTGTCATAGCAGGACTAAAAGTGCATGTCTACCACCCCACCCCCACCACCCCAGCCCCCACCCCCACCCCACCCACCCCCGTTCAGCAGCCACCCTGAGGGTATCAACACGCGGCCCTGTTCCATCCACACAGCCATAAGAACACTCCTGTCCAGAGCATCTTTCCTACATAAAAGACAAAGCCATTTTACCCTGCTGGAACCCAAGTGGAACCCAAACAAAATGGCTGGAGACGTAGCGGCACTTTTACAATCGTGAAGCAAACCGCCTGTGAGTCCAAAATGCCAGTTGGAGAAGAGTGAACTGCATGCTTAACGCTACTGACCCAGCACACTAGAGCTGAACGGGCTTCTTCCAGACACCGGCCAAGGGAGACCAGAACGGAGAGAAAAGAACAATGAGAGGGGTACTATTGGTAAAAACTGCTTTGCACTGGAATTTCCTGTCCCTTGCAGTGCGTCCCTTTTCATGCTGTGGGTGTCGTCCAGTGAAAGCCAGCTACAGGTGACCAAGGATCCCAGCCCCAGGGGAGAGCTTACTAGATCATTCCCACAACAGTTTCTTGCTCTTCAATACAAGCTGATATTAGAATTACATTTGGAGGGGCCGGGAAGATGGTGTTTATAGTGTGTGTGTGTGTGTGTGTGTGTGTGTGTGTGTGTGTGTGTGTGTGTAGGGAGAGCTGGGAGAGTTGCTATTTAAAAGCTGCTCTTGCTTCATGTCTAATAATAAGCCTTCAACTTCCTGGAGTTGAATTTAGCCAGTCACTCACCATGTGACACCACGTTATGTAACCTACCTGAGCCTCGCTTTGATCCTCGGCAGTAGCCCCTGCTTCCTAGAGCTGTTTTGAGGATTAAATGAGTTCATGCTTAACTTTAGAACCGAGTCTTAGAAATAACAGCTGATACACAGAAATTCCTTAGGAATGCTGCTAGTAATTCTGAGACGCTCCTCTCCTTTTCACATGTTCATGAAGTTTTTAATCCTTTTTAAAGCCCCCATTGTATTCATTGCACATGATACTGTGTTGCAAAGGGCATTTTTATACATGGTGTTTTTGACATCTCTGAAATCACAGTGTCTTTTGGAGAACTGTATATGTCAGAGAAAAAAAGAAGCCTCGTGTCTTTGGTGAGTTGTTTTTTTTTTTGTTGTTTTGTTTTGTTTTTTAATTCAGTGCAATGTGCAGTTATTACTGGAGCAGCCTTCCTTGCTGACAGAAGATCACTTGAATAGTTCCCCAGGGAGTCAACGTACACAAAACGGGTGGGCACCTCTCTTGCCAGGGAATGGGGTTGTGAAAGCTTAAGAACATCTCCCCTTCCGAGTAGAAGTCTTTGTTTTTACAATTCAAAGGGTCTTGGGGAAACCTAGGCAAATTTGTGCAACAAGTCACCAGATCTGAACAAAGATAAATGTTTTTCTCAGAGACTTTACTTTTTCAGAGACATTGTAGGTTCACAACAAAGTTGAAAGGAAGCTACAGATGTTTGCATCTTCCTGTCCTTCACATGCAGAGCCTCCCTCCCCACCAACATCCCTACCACCGTAGAAACCTCCATGGCCGTCAGAGGACCCACAGTGACCCTTCCACCATCTCCCAGGGTCCAGCCCTAGTTCTCCATGCTGTGTGTTCTAAGAATGTGATCAGTGTGTCACAGCCTGTATCCATCACTAGATTAACAGTCTCCCTGCCTTAAGAATCTCCCGTGGGCCGGGCATGGTGCCACACACCTTTGATCCCAGCACTTGGGAAGCAGAGGCTGGCAGATCTCTGTGAGTCGGAGGTGAGCCTGGTCTACATAATTCCAGGACAGCCAGGGCTACATAACGAGACCCTCCTCAAAAAACAAACAAACAAAAAATCCTTTCTATGATACCTCTTCCTCCTTCACTCACTGCTCACCCTACCATTCACTTATTTCCTTACTATTGAGATCTCTACAGTCTTGCTTTTCCCAGAATGCCATGTGGCCGGAATCACTCAGAATCTGTTTTTATCTCAGGAATATGTGTTTTAGGTGACTCCTTGACTTACCATATCTCCACTGTGCATTTCTGGAAGGTCCTAAATAATTTATTCAGGTGCCTAGGCTATGGTATATTTATCTTCTCACCTTCTGAAGGAAACTTGGTTACTTCCAAGTCTGAGAAATCAAAAATAAAGCTGATGTCTTACAACTGTGCTCAGGCATTTTGTTGTGGCCAGTGAGAGAGAGAGAGAGAGAGAGAGAGAGAGAGAGAGAGAGAGAGAGAGAGATATCTTCAACTCCTTTGGTAAATACCAAAGAATGTGATTTCTGGATCACATGGTAAGAGCATCACATGGTTGGTTTTGCAGGTCAACTTAACACAATTTAGAATCACCTGAGCAGGGAGCCTCACTTGAGGATTTGTTTGATTGTCTTAACTGATGTGAGAATACCCACCCTAAATGTGGCGGCATCTCCTGATAGCAGCCCAGCTCAAAAAAGATCATGGAAGGAAAAGTATTCACCTTTGCTCACTTGACCTTCCCTTTGGCTTCCTACCTAATTTACCCTGCTGCATCTTCCTTTGGTGCTATTAACCAGTGTTTTCAGGCTTCCAAAGTTGACTGAGGACCAGTG
The DNA here is from genome assembly GCF_049852395.1 of Peromyscus maniculatus bairdii. Taxonomy (NCBI): domain Eukaryota; kingdom Metazoa; phylum Chordata; class Mammalia; order Rodentia; family Cricetidae; genus Peromyscus; species Peromyscus maniculatus. Next base: position 76,160,738 of record NC_134859.1, on the reverse strand, counting down.
GCTCTCCAGGAACCCTCTAGGTCTTCAGCACCCACTGGGCCTGCTAAGGCACCTGGCTTAGCAACTACTGGGTTCTTAGCCCCTCACGGGTGAAACAGCTGTTGTTGCTATTTTGACATAGCCTGGTTCAATAGCTTCTTTTCCCCCCGCTTTTATCAGTTCTGTCCCTATAGAGAACCCTGACAAATCTGTTTGATTCCTGCCCCGCCCCCCAAAAAAGCCATGCTCTAGTCCAATGTGGCTTCTGCCACTTTGTGTCCCCACCAGTCGTGGATGGGCATTCCTGTTGCTCCACCTCCTAATTACCATTTGGTGGTGTCAGCGTTCTGAATGTGGATCATTCTAACAGGTATGTGGTAGTGGCTCACTGCCAGACTCATTGGCATTTCCTACCTAAGAGCAGCTGACAGAGAACATTTCCCATCCCTGTGAGCCATCTGTGCACTTCTTTGCTGAGGTGTCTGTTAAAGTCTTTGGCCCATTTTTTGGAATCAGGTTGTTTGTTTTCTTACTGCTGAGTTTAAGAGGTCTCTGTGTATTTTGGATGACGGTCTCATGACGTGGCTTTTGCAAACATTTCCATGCCGTCTGTGACTTGTCTTCTCCTCCTCTGGACATTGTCTTTCACAAATCACAAGTTTCTCATTTAATGGAAACCAGCTTACCCCTTAACTTTCATAGACAATGCCTTTGTGCTGTATTTGAAAAATCATCAAGGTCGCAGGATTTTCTTCTATGTTATCATTCAGACAATTTGTAGCTTTGTGTTCCATTATGAAATCTATGGCCCTTTGGTAGTTAACGCATGTGGAGAGCATACATTCCATGTTTACATTCCTTGCTGATGTAGGGAGCCAATTATTCTTAGACCATTTGTTGAAAGCTGTTAGACTACTTTTTTTTTTTTTAATGTGTCTAGATGCTTTGCCTACACGTATGTATGTTTGTGTACCATGTGTATGCAGTACACCACTAGGCCAGTAGAGGGTATCAGGTCCTCTCAGACTAAGGTTACAAACAGTCATTTGTTTCCCGATGCTGTTAGGAATTGAACCTGGAGCCTCTGGAAGAGCAGCAAGTGCTCTTAACCACTAAATTATCTACACAAGCCCAGATGGCTAATCTTTATTTAAGTCATTCAAACACCTGAGAAATGGGGTCACTTGAACACAAATGACATGACAGGCCTCCCCAGCAGGAACTCTCCAATGGGAGTGAAGTGAAGGCTGTAACCACCACGAATTCCAGAACTGAGGTTGTCTCTGGGCTCACCTTGCTCTAGCACCCAATGTGGCAAGCACACCTGCATCAATAGGACTCCCCAGTAGACTGGAAGTCATGTAAACATGCATTTGGGAACAGAGGGGAATTTCTGATTAAAAAAAAGAGAGACAGAGAGAGAGAGGCAAAGGTAAAGTCGGCATAAACACGACTTTCTTTTTTTTAGCTCCACTAGGTGAAATGAGTTGTGTGGGTTAAATTAGTAATACAAGTAATAACTATGGATACGTGGATAAATGATGTTGGAAATACATTACTGCTGTTAGCATTTATCCAGTGCCTTATCTGGGCACTGCCCAGCATGTGCCCCACAGGTTACCTCACTCTATCAATCCACAGTGACGGCAGTGGCACATTTGACAGGTGAGGTCCAGTAACTTACCTACAGTCGCACACTGGCTCACGTTGAAACTCAGCTTGTTTTCCTCCAGATCCTGGGTTAACCTCTGCCCACCACAGAAAATGGAGTTGCTTCAGTTCATGGTCCCTGGTTGCAAAGTGTGCAGTGTGGGTGGCTTCTCCCTCCTCTTGCAGAAACTGCCGTTCCTTCTTAGCTCTGGGAGCATCATCAAGTGTCGGCAGTGTGCTTCCTGCAACAGGTATTCGTCCGGCACTGGCTGCCATAACAAAGCACCGCAGAGTGAGCAGTTGACACACCACACATCAACTTGCCATCAAGCCGGAGGTTGATGATCCAAGGTCAAGGCCTATTAGAGTTCAGTTTCTTCCCAATTTGTACGGACTGCCTCCTCACTGTGTCCTCACCTGGGGAGGAGACAGTCCTCTGACTCATTTTCCCCGTTGGGCCCCATCCTCATGACCTTATATAACCTCAGTCAATTCCTGAAGCCCCTATGTTCAGATTCAGTCAGACTGGGGGTCAGGGCTTCAATCTGTGAATTTGTGGTGGGAGGCACAATTCAGTCCATAGCAAGCAGTCAAGTCACGGTTGTGTCCTTTAGAAGAATGAGGCCCACATATACTCCCAGTTCCTTGCCATGTGAGAGTGTGTGCCACCTTGGGATTCTGCCTGTGAGAAGGCTGTCACCAGATGTCACCCTTGACCTTGGACCTCCAAAACCGTGAGTCAAATAAACCTCCTTTCTTTGTTTAGAGAAAATAAATAAATAAATAACCCACAAGAAAGAAACTTTGCGCTGACATCTAGTACTAAGTGTGTCCACAGTCACAGATTTTTAGATCCAAGATGAGGAAAGCAGATCCAAACTCTGCAGGTCACAAATCAGCTCATGTGACTTGCTCATGTTAGGGGATTTGCCTCAAGCCACATAGCTGTAAAGGCTACTGAATGTGAAGCCAGGGCTCCTGGTTCCAAGGGGGTAGTAGTCTTTGCTGATGAGTCTTCGCAGTCTTGATTGTCTCTGTTGATGAGGGAGGGTGGTGACTGGGACAGTTTAGATCGGGTCCCCAATCATGTAATTACATGTAAGCAGCATGTAATTCACTTTATATATTCGTGAGAGCCTGGGAGAGCAGGTAATATCCACTGGTGAAGGGGGAAAAAAAAAGAAACTGAGGCTAAGAGATGAGGTACCTTACTGGAACTCACATGGCTTGTGATGGTGGAACCAGGACCCGCACATCTGAGCTGCAGGTGACAGCCAGGGGGAACCCATGGTGTCCTAGGGAGGTGACTTCATCGCTCTGAGCCAAGATTTCTGACCAGGTTAAATGTGTTAGACACTCAGGATCGGCCCTGAGGAGTGTGGTTCTGCCAGGAGTATAACAGGGTGAGGAAAGAAAAGGACGGCCAGCCTCACCCACACAGCGAGCCCATGTCCGTCTGTCTCACCTAAGACTCCAGCCCGGCTGCGTTTGCTCCTTTTCCCTCTACCTCCAAACTCTCCACCTCTTTATCAGTGCTTAAACCAGCCTCACAGACAAGTACGAACCGTGCCAGCCCACCCTCCCCTCCGGCGGCAAAGGAAATGAACTTGGCATTCTAGAATCCTCACCTGGCACGAATCACGAGGCAGCCCCAAGGGACCAGGGACAAGGCTGCCTGTCAAGCTGATGGGCCATCTCAGCTTCCCTCCCCAGATGGAAAAGGAAGGTGCTTACAGGAGAGAAGGTGGACTTGCTGGCTGCGGCCCAAACATGACAGAGGCCCCCTCGCTGCCTGCCGCTGCCTCTGGCCCAGGGAACAATACGGAGGCGCTGTCAGGAAGTGACGCTGAAATGCCATCCACTTGTACCTCCTTCAGCCCCTGGCTAAAGGAGGTTCCTGGAGGGAATATTTTTAGTTTGACAAATGAAAGCCTGGGACCGAGGACAGGAGGGATTAAGGGAGCTCTTCTCTGACACTCCTGGAGACGGAGAGATGATGAGTCAGATACAAAAGGCTTAGGCGCGACTTCGCAAGACATTCCTCAGGCGTGAGCACAGGCAGGCAGCCTCTGGAATGCCTCCCGCTGGCCGCCAGCCGGTCCTGGGAGGCGGGCGGGTGAGGAGGGGCTGGTGAGGAGGGGCTGGCCCAGGGAGCAGCTCCTCCGCCCTCCCCTTGGCACACTGTTGGACAGCAGCTTGGGGAGATCAAAGAGGCCGCCCCAGTGGCTTTCCGGAACTGGGATTCAAAATCCGGGGGCACTGGGTTCGAAGCCAGCCTTTGCTGCTCCCTGGCTGGTATGGTTTGGTGCCTCCTCATTTCTCCTAGCTTCCTTCAGTCGTCCTATCTACATGTGGGGAGTGTGATCGTGCCTCAAGAAGGTGTGGGGATGAGGCTGAAGCTTTGAAAAGGCATAGAGGGGCTGGGGAGATGGTTATATGAGTAAGAAATCTTGCTCCACAAACATAAGGACCTCAGTTTGAAACCCCAGCATGCAGGTAAAAAGTTGGGCATAGCTCTGTGTGCCTGGAAGCGCTACATTAGAGGATGCAGAGGCAGATGGATTTTCCAAGCAGAGAGTTCACTGCCCAGCCAGTCCAGCTGCAAGGATTGGCTTCAGGTTCAGTGAGAAACTGTATCTCAAGGCAGTAAAAGGAAGAGCAACAGAGGAAGACACCCAAAGTCCTGTTCTGGCCTCTGCATGTGTGCACATACGCACATGCACCTGCACACTCATATGTGTGCACCACATGCGTACCCAAGTACTGAGCACACAGTGATATGAAGAGTGTCTTCTAAGCCGGGCGTTGGTGGCGCACGCCTTTAATCCCAGCACTCGGGAGGCAGAGCCAGGCGGATCTCTGTGAGTTCGAGGCCAGCCTGGGCTACCAAGTGAGCTCCAGGAAAGGCGCAAAGCTACACAGAGAAACCCTGTCTCGAAAAACCCAAAAAAAAAAAAAAAAAAAGAGTGTCTTCTAGGTCACCCCAGAGATGAAACCCAAATCTCTCACTACAAAGAGAGCGCTCCCTATAAGCCACTCTGTGCTCAGAGCCCTAGGGCTGCTCAGTAGCTCTGGGAGGTCACGTCACCTCTCCTTCTCCCAGACAAAGACACCGGGAGAGTGGTGTGGCTTGCCTCGGGTTGCAGGGCTAACCTCTGAGACACTGGCACCAAATGGGCTCTCCCTGACTCTGAGGCCCACATCTCGGGTCTCCGTGCTGGAGGATCACTGGGCACAGAGCCAGGGAGTGGACTCCAGCAGCAGGTGGGAGCAAAGGAGTTGCCTGGGCTGGAGCCTGGCCCTTGGCAGCTGGCCACCGTCCTTGTCACGGGCCCCACAGCAAACAGTGGGCAGCCAGGGCGGGCAGGGGTTCTTTAAAGTCAGAACCTGCTCCCTTGGGGAGAAGGGAGACTGAGGCAGCCTGGCTGGCGTCTCACTTTTCAAACAGCTGGCTTGGGTGAGCACTCCCAGGGACTCAGCACCAAGTCACTGAATGAATTCTACCCCCAAAAATGCAAGGCCATGATGAGCCACCCAGCCAACAGTCCACCCATGGCCTACCGACTATGGCTTGGCCCATAGTATGACTTTCCCATGACTACTCAGGGGCCACTGGTGTGTGATACCTCTCAGAAATGCCAGGAGGGCGGCTTTTGTCCTAAAATCCATGTCATTTACCTTGCTAGCATCCCCCTCTTGAATAGGTTAATCTGTCTGACTAACTCACTTTTGTCCCCTTGTGGGACTTTGATAGACCTATTTTGTTTTCATCTAAAAATAAAAGGCGCCCCATGAGTTCAGTTATGTTCTCCATTTGGAAGGATAGAAGACATGAAAGGGGGAGAGAGAAAGGGAGGGAAAGTGGTTAGGGAAGAGTGGAAGTGAGCATGGGAAGAGGGAAGGGACAAAGGGAAGAGGGGAAGAGGAAGCTTCCCAGAGGCCTCAGACTCTCACATCACCCTCCGTGTGTCAGCAGAAGGACACATTGTCCTATCAGCCACTGAAAGCCGTGAGACTTCTAGCAGGTCCACTGTCTCCTCCCTCCAGGGAATTCACCCCCAAAACCCATCCTAGGAATGGCTGGGTTAACTAGCATCCCTGCTGCATTCCCTCATTCCATGTCATTCTGGAAGATCTATATGGAATCTCCTGAGACCCTGGTGTCAAAGGGAGTGTCGAGATTCTAATGACCCCCGCTGGCTCGTGGGTCTGCGTACTTCTCTCCAGGCGTCAGTTATGCCATTTGGAGAGGCTGTGGCACCCTGGGACATGAGACCTAGCTGGCAGATGTAGGTCACTAGGGGTGGGCCTTTAAGTGTGGTGATATTGTGTTCCCCAAAATATTGTGCACCCTAATAAACTTATCTGGGGTCAGAGAACAGAACAGCCACTAGATATAGAGGCCAGAAAATGGTGGCACACACACCTTTAATCCTAGCATTCCAGAGACAGAGATCCGGATCTCTGTGAGTTCAAAGCCACACTGGAAACAGCCAGGCCTTGTAACAAGAGCCTTTAATCCCAGGAAGTGATGGCAGAAAGGTGTGTAAGGCATGAAAACCAAGAACTAGACCCTGTTAAGCTTTTAGGCTTTTGAGCAGCAGTTCAGCTGAGATCCATTCAGATGAGGACACAGAGGCTTCCAGTCTGAGGAAACAGGATCGGCTGAGGAATTGGCAAGGTGAGGTGGCTGTGGCTTGTTCTGCTTCTCTGATCTTCCAGCGTTGATCCCAGTACCTGGCTCTGGGTTTGTTTTTATTAATAAGACCTTCTAACAATTCGTCTTACATTTAAGGATATAGCCTGGTGCTGCTTTGGGTTCTGTCTCTGCCTCCCTGATCCACCAAGATGGGCCTCTCTAGCCAGCATGCCTTCCCCCACCAGGGTGGACTGTATCCTATGAACTGTGAGCCAAAATAAGTCTTTCTTCCTTCCTTTCTTCAGGTTACTTCTGTCCAGTGTATTGTCACCACGGTGAGAAAGTTAACTCATACAGGGAGCAAGTAGTCTGCTTTGACCTGATGGGCCGTGCGCATTCACCGCTAAAATGGCCGTCCTGCCTCCTACCTTCTAACCACGCAGGACCGTTGAAAGCTTCCCATGTGGTCTTGACTGTAAACTAGATGAGATTTACAATCACCATGGAAACAAGTTTCTGGACATCTGCCATAAATTTGAGCTGCGTCAATTCTTGGGCTGGGATCTCAGACTGCATAAAAGGATAAAGCGAGGTGAGTGCCAGCCTTCACTTCTCTCCACTTTCTGATCGAGGGCACGATGTGACCAGCCACACACGGAACTGCCCACATGATCTGTGAGACTAAAAAAACAATCCTTCTTTAAGCAGCTTTGGTCAGGTGTTTTCCCACAGCAATGATTTAAAAAAGAAAGAAAGAAAGAAAGAAAGAAAGAAAGAAAGAAAGAAAGAAAGAAAGGAAGGAAGGAAGGAAGGAAGGAAGGAAGGAAGGAAGGAAGGAAGGAAGGAAGGAAGGAAGGAAAGAAAGAAAGAAAGAAAGAAAGAAAGAAAGAAAGAAAGAAAGAAAGAAAGAAAGAAAGGAAGAAAGGAAGGAAGAAAGAAAACTAATACACTTACCTATTGAAAAGACACAGAGGTCCAAGGAAATCCTGTGAAGCTGGTCTGTGAAATGGGCACCGTTGCCACCTGGCTCATAGAGATTCACCGAGGCTTGTGGAGGTGAGTTGGCAAGAGGAGATGAGAGAATATGAAACAAGGATCCCGTGTGCCTGGTACATCATAGATGCCCCGTAAATGACAACTGGTGTCTCTGCTATTGTCTTAGCTTTATTCCCAGTGGCTGTGATAGAACACTCTGACAGAAGCAACTTAAGGGAGAGAAGAGAGCTTATCACACATCCAGGTCGCAGGCTATCATTGTGGGGAAGTCAAGGTTGCAGGAACTTGAAGCAAATAGTCAGGTGATATCCACAGTCAAGAGCAGAGAGCAATGAACTAATGCAAGCTCGCTATTGCTCAGCTTGCCTTCTCCATTTTACCCAGTTCAGGATACCCAAAGGAGGGAATGGTATCACCCACAGTGGGCAGGTCTTTCCACCTCAATCAATATAATCAACATAATCCCCCATCAACATGCCCACAGGCTAACTTAATCTAGACAATCCTTCATTGAGAGTCTCTTCTCAATTGATTCGAGATTGTAGCAACTTGACTCTTGCAATGACCAGGGCTGGCAAGATTGCTCAGTGTATAAAAAGTCGCTTGCCGCCAAACCTGAGGACCTGGGTTTGATGCTTAGGACCAACATGGTGGAAGGAGAGAACTAACTCCTCCTACAAGTTGACCTCTGACCTCCATCTATGTACTGTGACATGTGCATGCCCACCCCCACCACACATACAAATAAATGTTTTAAATTAAAAAAAAAAAACTATTGCTTATTTTCAGCTGTGTCCTATCATGATGTATACTAAATTTCCCATGATTTACTTTCCCTTGACTATCTTTTTTGGTTGCCCAGAAATCTTTTCTCTTGCTGCTTTTCATTTATGATAGTACAGTTAGAAGTCTATCTATGGGAAGCGGGGGCACGGGTAACCTACCTGCATTCTTTGTGAAGCAGAACAGGGCAAAATAAAACCAAACTAAGGCAGTACCAAGGAGTCTGATTTGCTCCCCGCACTCCACAGGCGTCTCAAGTCCAGCTGCATAGCCTGCAGGATGGGAAAGTTATTGCAGATTAGGATGTGGAGGACAGAGAACGGGCACCACCGTGACACCAGCTGGGATCCAAGGCTGAGACGTGGGGAGAACCACACCGCCAGGGTAGGCATCTTGATCCTCCAGCTTTCTCTTACAGACATGTCATCTCCAAGGAATCTTTCCTCTAGCTTGTATATCCTCCTGCCCCAGCTGGCCTGCCCTCTCCTTCATCCTGATGCCCCTTCTCCATCTGATGGCTTCTGCTGCCTTGTGCTTGGACGCAAGAGAACCCAGCAGACTCTGCTGTCCCTTCCACACTTCAATAATTTTCGGCTTAAGTTCCCTCAGCCACCTTCCTTGTTTTCCCATCATTTCCAAGATCAGAAAGTCCAGAGAGAAATCTGGGGGCATCAAATAATTTTTTATTTTTTATTGATACTTATGTATGTACACATGGTGCATGTGGGTACATGTTTGTGTATATGCCCATGTGTGGGGGCACATATATGTGTGAGTGTGCAGGCGAGAGGTTAATATCAGGCGTCTTCCTCTATTACTCTCTATTTTTTGAGACAGGGTCTCTCGCTGCTGAACCTGATGACTGGCTGACCAATGAGCCCCAGGTATTCTCCTGCCTACATACACACACACACACACACACACACACACACACACACACACACACAACTCTTTTCCTGTTGTTAAATTCAATTTATTCCTCTCCCACTTTTCCCCTCTCCCTCCAGCTTCTCCCACCCCCCACTTCCTCTCAAATTCTTCTCTCATTGTTATTGTTACATTTATATATATATATATATATATATATATAAATAGATGCATACACATAATTGTATAGGAACTTACTAATCCTATTTAGTGTTGCTCATATGTACATGTGTTTTGGACTGACCACATGGGACTAAATAATTAGGGGGCTTGTCCCTGGAGAAAACTGATTCTCTCCATCTCAGTAGCCACTGATTATAGCCTCCAGCTCTTCCTATAAGGGTGAGGCCTTCTGCGATGTCGCCCATCCATGTTGAGATGTCAAATGATAATGTCATTATGCAGGTTTTATTAAGCAAGAACATTGTTGAAATTTCATGGACGCAGCTTCCCTGTCATATGCAGAAGACACAATCCCGCAGCAAGATCCCCCTTTCCCCTCCTTCTGCCCCATCTCCTGCAACTCTTCCTGAGTCTTCAGTGCAGGGCGTGTCTTGTAGATGCAGCAATTGGGACCAGGCACGCCACAGTCTCTGCATTTGGACCCGTTGTAGATTTCTGTAATGGTCTCCATCTGCTGGGGTGGGGGGGGGGCACGTTTTTTAGTGAGGGTGTGAAAGCTACACTTCTCTATGAATACAAGGATAAGTATTTAGAATATAGTTAGAAATTATATTGGTTTAGGGAAATGGCAGTAGTAGATTTTCTCTAGGGTCCATGACCTCATTAGGCATGAAAATTACTAGATTTATAGCACCAGGCATGAATTCCCACCCTGAATGAGCCTTTAGTCCAGTTAGACATTTGTTGGTTACTCCCAAGATAAAAGTGCCACTATTGCCAGGCGGCAGTGGCACGCACGCCTTTAATCCCAACACTCAGGAGGCAGAGGCAGGTGGATCTCTGTGAGTTTGAGGCCAGTGTGGTCTACAGAGTGAGATCCAGGACAGGCACCAAAACTACACAGAGAAACCCTGTCTTGAAAAACCAAAAAAATAAAATTAAAAACAAAACCTGCCACTATTGCACAATTGAGGCTGTCTAGTCAACCTGGCCATTGTGGTTCACGGGCTTTATAGGTAGGACTATAATAGTAGGACTAGTGACTGCTTTCTCCTCTGGCTCCGTGGGGAGCCCCTTCAGATACAATAAGATCTGATCTGCAGGGTGGCTTCCAGGTCCGTGTCAGTTCTGTTCCCCCTGGTCCTATGTCTAAAGTGTGTGGTATTTTCAGTAACCGGTCCCCACCTTCAAGTTCCGGAAGAAAACCAACGACTATGGCGATAGCCTCTATTGTTTTAGGAGTCTCTTGAATCCCCTTGGCTACTTAAGGAGTTTTCCCCATGCTTCACTGAGGGATTTTTGTTAGATAGTCTATGACTCTTGGGAGGATCATTATCACCCTATGTGGCATAACTCTATCTGCGTGTGTGTGTGTGTGTGTGTGTGTGTGTGTGTGTGTCTGTGTGTCTATGTGTTGTCTGTGTGTCTATCAGTATGTGTGTTTAAATAAGCTTATAAAACTGGGCATTGTGGCATAAGCCTTTAAGCCCAGCACTCAGGAAGCAGAGGCAGATAGATCTCTGTGAGTTCAAGGCCAGGCTGGTCTACATAGCTAGATTTAGGTCAGCTGGAGCTATATAGTGAGACCCTGTCTCAAGAAATACATACATATATGCATGCGTACATACATAAATATGCCTA